>NC_133133.1:166538322-167788322 GCF_048418815.1 Hemitrygon akajei
GGTGACGTGTTGGGCAGTTTTGACCTACCCTGTGGTAGAACCTTCCTGCCCATTACAGTGCAGTTTCTGTACCATGCTGTGATGCAGCATATTAGAATGCTCTGTCCTGCGCACCTGTAGAGGGTTGTGAGTATCGATGTGCATGGATCTGCTCTCTTCAGCTTCATCAGAAAGTAGAGGGGTTGCTACATTTTCTTGATCGTGCAGGATGTGTTCTGAGACCGTGAGAGGTTACGCAAGATATGCACTCCCAGGAGTTTGGAACTGGTTGCATTTTCCAAGGCGGTGCTGCCGACGTAAAGAGGGGTGTGAGCTCTCCTGAAGTCAAAAACCATTGCTTTGTCTTGTTAGTGTTGAGGAAGAGGTTATTTGCCTGGTACCAGTCATCAAGCTCTTCCAACTGCTCTCATAGACTGTCTTATCGTTGTTGACAATTAGCAACACCACTGTCATGTCATCGGCGACTTGACGATGTGATTGTTGGGGTGTTCGACTGTGCACTATAACAATGTAATGATATATCAAATCTTCCGTGCTGCCACCATTCAATGATGTTTGATGGAGACAAAAGAGGCTACAGATACTGGAATTTGGTGCAAAACACATACATAAAGGCTGGGGTAGCAGTGGTACAGGCAGCATCTATGGAGAGAAATGGACAGTCATTGTGTCAGAATCAGAATCAAGTTTAATATCACCAGTATATGTAATGAAATTTGTTAGATCTGTGGCAACAGTACAATGAAGTACATAATAATAGAGTGAAAAAAAACTGTGAATTACAGTAAGCTTATATAATTGTTAAATTAAATAGGTAATGCAAAAAATAGAAATAAAAAAGTAGTGAAGTAGTGTTCATGGGTTCAATGCCCATTTAAGAAATCATATTGCAGATGGGAAGAAGTTGCTCCTGAATCATTCAATGTGTGCCTTCAGGCTCCTGTACCTCCTTCCTGATGGTAGCAATGAGAAAAGGGCATGTCCCGGGTGATGGGGATCCTTAATGAGGCATTGCTCCTTGAAGATGTCCTGGATTCTACGGAGGCTAGTGTTCATGATGGAGCTGACTAAGTTTACAACACTCTGCAGCTTACTTCAATCCTGTGCAGTAGCCCCCCACCCCACCCCCATACCAGACAGTTCGAATGCTCTCCATGGTACATCTGTAGAAATTTGTGAGTGATCTTGGTGACATGCCAAATTTTCTCAAACTCCTAATGAAATATAGCTATCATCTTGCCATCTTTATAGTTGCATTGATATGTTGGGTGCAGGTTAGGTCCTCAGAGATATTGACACCCAAGAACATGAAATTGATTACACTTTCGATTGAGACTCTTCCTCTGTACCAGACACATTGACCATCTACCTCTCACCATAATATTGCATATGCTGCCTGAACTGCTGAACTCATCGAGCTTTTTGTGCGTTGTCTTATATTTTCATTCTTTTTCTTAGATAAATCTGAAAGAGTCAGAATTTGTGAGCAGAACATATGAATTAATCAGTGTGGAATGGTTGAAGGTTTCTAATACAGAGTCTGGGCCCAATCTCTTCAGAAATATATAGTATTTGATTCCCTACAATTGTCACTGTCAATAAGACATGTTAATTATTGTTTTGTTTGCTGTACAGATTCTGCATTCAAGTGACAGCAAGTTATTTGGAATTAAAATTAATGATTTCAGCATTGAAAAGGAATTTAGTATTTTACTGAAAGACATCTTTACATTCTTTGCAAATGACCTCAGAGATGAAATATTAATCTATGAGAAAATGATCCGGAGCCTTTGTTGCATATGGTCCAGTGTTGTATTAACTTTTTCAGGAAATTAATCACTACCTATTATAGATGATAGGTGACAACTGTTTGTGGTATGGACCACGATAATTTACAGTTTTGTGACAAGGTCATCACTGAGTTATAGTAATTGTGGTCAGAAGTCGCACAGACTTTATATATCACTAACATTCTTTGTGTATTCAATGCTTATCACGTTTGTGACTCTGTCATGTGAGAATTTATTAAAAAAAAGTTATGACAAAAATCGTGGTCTTGATTTTTAATACCGTACAATCCCTCAAGCTGTCTGTCATATGGCATGTTATTACAGAGCTCTGCTTTCCAAATATTACATTGTTTTAAATTGAAAAATTACAGATTTCATCCTTCAGGCCACATGCTATTATAAAACTTTTCAAACTGGTTTTGGCCCTTCACTGTCTTATGATTTGGAGGGAATAAAAAAGTTTTTCTCATTTATTTTGTCTGGATTAGAACTGCGAAACATTTCCCTAATGCTCAGTGGCGGAACTTCTTGATATCTCTGATTTTATTACATTTTTTCTTCTGTTTTTTTTCAGTCTGTGTTTGAAGGGTGCAATTTGTATATGCTTTCCAAGAGGAAGGGAAGCAAGAGGGATGCTTTCTGGCTGCTGACAGTCATAGTAAAGCAGCGGAACGAGACAACTTCACAGAAGGAGAAAGAGATCGGTAGCTTGAGAAATGAAGTGGAAGTGCTAAAGCAGCAACATATTACGTGGAGAATGTTGCCCAGGTAGCAGAGACTTGAACAAAAGAGTTGGAGGATAAGGGTACACAGATGGCCTGTTGGCTGGTAAAGGTGACACACAAAAAAATACTGGAGGAACTCAGCAGGTCAGGCAGCATCTATGGAAAAGAGTAAACAGTTAACGTTTCGGGCTGATTCCCTTCGTCAGGATCGGAGAAAAAAGATGAGAAGTAAGGCCAAAGGAGGTGGGGGAAGGGGAGGAAGGTGGTAGGTGATAGGTGAAACTGGGTGAGGGGGAGGGGTGAAGTTTGGAGCTGGGAAGCTGATTGGTGAAAGAGGTAAAGGGCTGGAGAAGGGGGAATCTGATAGGAGAGGACAGAATACCATGGAAGTAAAGGAAGAGGCAGGTGATTGGCAGGTAAGGAGATTAAAGGTGAGAGATGAAACAGGAATGGAAATGGAGAGGTGGAGGGCGATTACCCAGAAGTTCGAGAAATTGACGTTCATGCCTTCGGGTAGGAGGATGCTCACACGGAATATAAGGTCTTGCTCCTCCTGTCTGAATGTGGCAGTAGAGGAGGCCATGGACTGACAGGGCAGAATGGGAATGGGAAGTAGGATTGAAGTGTGTGGCTTCTGGGAGATCCCGCTTTTTTTGACAGAGAGTAGGTGCTCGGTGAAGTAGTCTCCCAGTCTACATCAGGTTTTGACCAATACCTGGGAGCCACCAAATACAGTAGACGACCCCAACAGATAGCAGCAATCGGAGGTTGCCTGCAGTCACCCAGACCCGGTTAAGGTCCACGCACTGACGTTGCTGGGAGGTGACCCTATCACGTGGGTGTGAGATGAGGACGTTTGGTTAGAGGGTGAGAATGTGGAAGAGAGATTAGAAGAGAGCCTTGAGGTTCCCCCTATGTGGCCGCGTCAGCCCGGTAGCCATGCAGTACCAGACCTGGCAAAGGGCCCACTGACCCATAGGCCCTCCAGCCTCCACGGAACAAGTTGAGGAAGCGCAGCAGGCGTAGAGAGAGGAACAGCATGAGGGAGAGGGGCCTGGGGGAATAACACAGTGGGTCTCACTGAGCTGACCTCCATCAGAGGGTTCTCCACTAAAGAGAAGGAGGAAATTGGGGGGGCGGGGGGAGAGAGAGAGAGAGAAAGACTTCAATGAGAAATCCAAGTTAAAATGATGAAATATGAGTGTATCTATTCCCGATTTGAGGTTCTAAAAAAATTATAATTTAGGGAAATTGGTGATTTGTGTATGCTCATATTGGGAATTCAGACTTTGTGTTGTTGGAGGGAGACTGGAACTCTTGGGGAGAGATCTGAAGCATTGTTTTCCTTAACAAGAGTGTTCCATGAGGCAAAAAAAAATGTATTGTGTATTGTCAAAACACTGAGTTTTACTTCTTTTGGAAAGAGCTTTACAAAGTCAAGATATAGTCACAGTGTGTGTCATAAAATGCAAATGAGTTGCCAGAATTCAGGTCATTCCTGAATATGTTTGATGTCCGGTGGCGGGTAAAATGCAAACATGAGTTCACCATTGCTGACCATTGAGAACCAGAGGGAGAAGGCAGATCAAGTGAGTCAGCCTGTAACAATCTCATTACAGGAACCTTGACCTTCAATGTCCTGATTGAAGAAGACTTGTGAATGGAAAAGAATGGGAACACAAATACAGAAGACACAGAAAGCATGACAGCAAGGCAGGAATAACACGGTAAAATATAATGGTAATGCTACCTTGTAATGAAGGCTGATTCTGGAAGGTAAATGAATGGTTGTATAGATCGGAATAGAAAGCCATTGGGAAAACAAAATGGGAGGGATCCGAGTTATGTCGGAGGCATCAGGTTACACAACCTCAATGGCAAAACATACTGAGAAAGAGGAGGAATTGCACGCAGTGCCTAAAGGCAGCCACGCCAGCCTGGAATGGGAGTGAATACAAATGACGTGGGCTGAGCCAGCAATCGAAAGGATGGTCCAGTAGGGGGCGCCACTGGAGCAAGCTTCTTGAAGCTATTCGAATCGAGACCAGCCCCAAACCCTCCTGTATATCGATCAAAGAGACTGAGAAACTGGTTGTCAGATTATTCTCGTAATCGTCAGTCATGGCAGAGAATGTGACCTGTTGCCTGTGAACCTGAAACAAAGTTACCTTGCTGTGAGATTGCCCACTGCATAACTCCTGGCAGCCACTACTGATAGTTTCAGCTATCAGAAAATGAGAGAGGCAACAAGCACATGAATACTGAAAGGTTATTGGAAATCGAGAAGACAAATGAGTCCATGAAGAAGATGCGATCAAATTTCTGGAATGTTTTTTTAACAATTATTACCCCTCAACCATCAAGGCTCTTGAATTAGATGGGATAACTTCACTCGCCCTATCACTGAACTGTTCCCACAACCTAGAAATCACTTTCAAGGACTCTTCATCTCATGTTCTCAATACTTATTGTTTGTTTGTTTGTTTGTTTATTTATTTATTCTCTTTTGTTTGTATTTGCACTGTTTGCTGACTTTTATGCCTTTGTTGGGGGATGATTGATTTTATTGTGTTTCTTGCATTTACTATGAAATTCCACAAGAAACCACAAGGATTGTATCTGGTGACATATACAGGATGTACTTAGTAATAAATTTACTTTGAATTGGGGATTTAGATGGTGTAAATGTAGGTATATGTAGGGAGATGGCAGGTTAGTAATTGGGGGAGGAATCTGTAGTAATGGGCATTTTTGCTGCCCTATGTAATTAAATCCTCCTTAAAGTCTGGTCTTTCCGGAGCAGATTTCAGTCCAGGGACCAAGAGGAGCATATGTTAGGGAGTATTCTGGAGTTATGTGAATATAGAAGATATTATTTCAAGCAAGTAGCAGTCTTTAGTTTTTAATGTAGATTGTAAATTGCAAGCAATAAATCATAATTAAAAGCACACCTCAAATGTTTACATATATATCGGCTAAATTTTAAGACAATGGGGCACTAGGAGGTTGGCGGACTACCGGGTAGCAACCCATGGGCTGATAATTCTGGGTATCATAGTGTTATATTTTGTACGTGGCAAACTGGGGCATGCAAGGAACCATACTAGCCTGCGGACTGTGTACGTGTCTCTCGACGAGTGGATGTTGCATTGAGTGTCCATCTTAATTGTTCATTAAAAGCTGCTCCCCTATGCATTCTAGGAATTGACCCATTTAAAAAGCATTGCAACACTTCCCACTAGATGCCGTTTAGCTGATGACTTCATGGTGCCAGCAGAGTTTAAATCTAGCGTGCGGAAAGCACACACTCTCTTTACGCTCTCCAGGTCACCATGTCATGCCATGAAACAGTAAACAGTGGAGATGTGCTGCAGTAAAGTGAGTCTGGGTGCACACTTTGGTTAAATATTTTCCACTGTGTGCATGCTTAGTGTCTGTCTTGTCCTGCCACTTTCACTCTGAGCACAAACTTTAAATAAATATTTGTAACTGAGTGTAAGGTAAAGAATTTTTTGAAAGTTTAGTATCTGTCCAGTATAATTACTGGTAGTGAGCATCTACTGTGGCTACTCACAGAATCTGAGAACCTTATTTCATACAACAGTGACCTCTCATCCAGGGCAGCATGCAATGCCTCTCAGATTCCAGAACGTTCTGACACAAAGGGACCTTCTCACCACCAGGCAATGTGGCCTAGGTGCTTATTTGAAAGTTTTGGGGATGAAGTATTCTGCCAAATAATTCTAATAGTCAGCTTGGAGAACCGTCCAATAGAATCCACCATCTGACATGCCCTTGAGGATTTTCCATGCCAATTGATCGAATTGAGATCAAAGGAATTTTGCACAGACTTTTCAATGACAGACAGAAGATATTGTATAATTCAACTGAATGGAAAATTCTCCTGCAATGTACCCACATCCAGTCTGTGCAAGACTGGGAAAAATAGACCAAAGGCTGGTGTTCTCAGGGATTATGCAGAGATCGATGCACGCACGCACAAAAATAGCCACATTGCACACACTTTCTCCACCTTTCACTTGAATTTTTTTACATTATGATTCTGAAACCACAAAACTGTTTTGTTGGATCTCCAGATGAAATAGAATACAGCTCACATGACTGGGGTATGGGCCACAACTGTGCTTCAAACACAGAGAACCGATTGGCCGACCCTTATACTACCTCTGTTAAAGGCATTCAGATTCAAGGTTCCTTGGGTTCCTGTTTCAAAATTAACCTCCTGGATGATTCAAACACCTTTTTTTTGGCAGTGGGGAGGGCTGTTTGTGTTTCCCTTCCAGCTGGAAGCGTGAATGTTTATCATTGCTCAAAATTTAAGGAGTCATTTGAAGAGTGAACAATTCTTCTGAGGAAATTCCAAAGACATTGGCAGTGAAGTTTTTAATCTACCAGTATTAGGCATTTACACTCATATTACACCACTGCTCTGGAATCCACACATGGTTCTGAAAAAGATAAACCACCTTTCCAAGGACCCGTTCATTTTTATATGACAGAAATCTTTATTGCAGTTTTAATAATAAACAGGAGTACTGCATTAATCACAAAGGGACATGTTTCAGTTATTAAAAAAGTACATTTCCTCTGTAGTGAGGGTATAATCAACCAGACTACCCAATCAAAGTGTTCAGAGCACTGTGCAGAAAATACTAATCCTTTTGATTATCTGGAACAATTGTCTCCAATTGTTTGATCCTCGAGGGTTGACTTTGATCTTCACGTCTGTAAAGAGGCCTGGAACCTCTGTTAAAGCTAGTCAGAAACACTTTCAAGTTGGAATAGAGGACAATGTTTGGTTCACAGTCAGCCCAGGTTTTGTTTCCTTTCAAGACATCAAAAAGGGTTTGAAAATGATCACTTGCAGACAATGTCCCAGAGCCAAAATTGCCAGAGACACTTTGACACTTTAGTTGATGTCATGGGAAATGATATCAAAATGGTCTCCTTGTAGTTTTCTCCCCAACTGTCAATCTGTCAGTCTTTGTCTGTTACGTTTAATCTATTTACCGCAAGTCAGGATCCATAAATGAATACTTTAAAATGTTTTTCTTTCTTTAAACTTGCATTAAAAGTGCTGAATTCAATAGCAGGTCTAGCAGGTATGTATTTGTATCTTTCAAAAAATCTTGAGACAAACGTATGAAAACACTTGAAAATCTCGACATATGTACCATGGAGAGCATCTGGTATGGGGGTAGGGGCTACTGCATAGGATCAAAGAATGTTTCAGAAAGTTGTAAAATTAGCCAACTCCATCATGGGTACTAGCTTCCATAGTTTCCAAGACATTCTCAAGGAACGGCAATTCAGAAAGGTTGCATCCATTATTAAGGATCCCCGCCGCCCAGGACATGCCCTCTTCTCATTGTTACCATCAGGGAGGAGGTACAGAAGCCTGAAGGTGCGTGCGCGCACACACACGCACACACACACGCACACACACACACACACACACACACACTCACACACACACACTAATTCTGTTTTTTCTTCATGTTTATCATATATTGCATTGTACTGCTGCTGCAAAGTTAACAAATTTCATGACATATGCCGGTAATATTAAACCTGATTCTGATTCTGATGACTCGAGATAATATCAAATTTAGAACAGTGGAGTTGAAGTCAATTAGGTCCGTGGACTGATCTGTGTTCAGGCAAATTGTTACCAAATATCCTGCTATGCAATATGGCTTTATGTTATATCCTGTTGGCCAATTTCGCTTGAGATTATTTCTAATAATGTGAAACATATACGTACAGAAAACTTTCTTTTATCTTTTATTTTTAAGATTTTAAAATTTTATTTTTAAGGAGGTTTTCAGATGAATGATCTTCTACTTTATTGCCGAGTGAAATATCCCAAATCTCCCCGGGCTTGGATTGTGTTATTTCACATCACATCACAAGTAGGCTGATGCATTAAAGTGGGTCACTGAATTCAGTAGGCATCAGAAGCAGTCATCGACCTGACAGCTGAATGCACAACCCTTAAGTGGGTCTGCACTTGCTTCTGTCCACGTGGAGGGATCTGCCTAATTTCTAAAGTGCTGGCCAAAATGAATAGCTGAGTAGTTTGTTCTAATCCCCTGAAGATGGTGCTACACATAGAAGACAAACACGACCTCATGTCACTCAGTGGCCATTTTATTAGGTACCCCCTGTACCTAAGTAGGTGGTCACTGAACATAAATTCATGGTCTTCTACTACTGTGGCCCATCCACTTCAAGATTCCACATGTTGCGCATTCAGAGATATTCTCTGCACACCACAGCTGTAATGCATGGTTATTTGAGTTACTGTCACCTTCCAGTCAGCTTGAACCAGACTGGTCATTCTCCTCTAACCTCTCTCATTAACAAGGCACTTATGCCCACAGACTGTTTTGCATAAAAATCCCAGGATATCAGTAGTTTCTGAGATACTCAAACCTCCCCATCTGGCACCAACAATCATTCCACGATCAAAGTCACTTAGATCACATTTCTTTCCTATTCTGATGTTTGGTCTAAACCATGCCTGAACCCCTTGACCCTGTCTGCATGCTTTTATGCATTGAGCTTCTGTCACAACATTGCCTGAGTAGTTATTTACATTAATGAGCAGGTGTATAGGTGTATCTAATAAAATGGCCACTGATTGTATATAATATTGAAATAACTTTACATTATGGAATATGCTTATCATTTCATGAGATTCTGCCTTCTTTCTACCCCTCACAATAACTTAGCAGATATTCCAACGTAACAAGACTGCATAGCTACAGAATGCAGCACACTCATAAACATGAGAAAGTCTGCAGATGCAGGAAATCCATAGCAACACACTCAACATGCTAGAGTAACTCAGCAGGTCGGGCAGCATCAAAGGAAATGAATAAACAGTCGATATTTTGGGCCAAGACCCTTCTTCAGGACTCAGCACACTGACTTATTTACTAGTAATCTCAAACTTCACACCTGATCATCAGCACATAGCTTTTTTGTTACTGAGCTCTGTTTCTTCTGCTGCTGGGACAGATACATTATTCTCTGTCACTCACCTTTCCTAATCAGAACTTAACATTATGATCCACCGCTGCCTATAAAAGGAGTTTGTACATTCTCTCCGTGACTGCGTGGTTTCCTCCCACAGTCCAATGAGGTTCCAGTTGGTAGGTTAATTGCTCATTGTAAATTGTTCCGTGATTCAGCTACCATTAATATTGGGGGATTTGCAGGACGACATGGCTCGAAGGACTGGAAAGGCCTATTCTGTGCTGTATCACAATAAATAACTACCAATCTGAAGAAGTCCGAATTATGGAAAATTCATGGAACCTGAAAGTACCTGAAATGGAAAAACATGTTTATATATCACTTGAAATTACTATTTGTCAATTTACTTTAGCAGCATTCTTCACTTACTGGCACACAATCTTGGGTTTCGCATTAGTGGCTGTTTAAGTAACAGAATCCCAGAAATCTGATTACTGACCAAGAATGGATTTATGACATAATGCCTTTGGTCCTAAAATCTATGTTTAATTTAGGGAGGTAAATATGTGATGCTCAATTACAGTTTTGCAGTTAATCATAATTGATTATTTTACTTGCTTTGTGCTTTGGTTGCTAGAATCCTAATTATACACTGCAAACTCCAATGATTGTATTATGCCACACGCAAACTAACCTTATTGTCCCACATGAGTCTCTCCTGAATCAAAGGATATCCAATTTTCATGGAAAGGAAATGCTTAAATCTCTCAAAACATTTATGCCCCATTAACTATGTGATTAAATTTCTCCTATCTTCTCTCCTGTCTTAATTTAAAACTGATGACTATTATATACTGTATGTGCATTCTCATAAAAGTTAATGAGTTCATATTTTCTCTAGAAAAGTTGTTTCTAGCTGACCTGACGCAGAGACTTGACATAATACATCAACAATTCCTTTCCGCAACAAATACTACTTCTTCTTCTTCTTGGGCCTTTAACTTCGGTGGAGCATAGGCCATTAATGGCCTCCCATCTCCATCATTCAAAGTCGATGGTGTGGTTGGAGTTCATCAATGTTTCTGTAATCCATTGTATCCACTGTACAGGGGATTGGCCTACACACCCTCACCAGAGCCCTGTTGGTTGGCCTTAAACCTGCTTCCATCTCTGACAATGGGGATGGAGGCACTGAGTTCCTCCAGCAGTTTATTTTTGGTCTATATTCCAGTATCTGCAATCTCTTGTGCTTATTTTTCTAGCATTATTAGACGGTACCCAGGGGGAATGACTCCCATCTTCAGATGCAACCAGTGGTTCATTGGCAAGCAAAAATAGTTTCAATTTAGTATCTCCGGTCAGGGTACCCATGAGGGCTTCCATAATTTACTTCAGAATATTGCCATGGGATGTGGAAAAATCAGCATACTTTTTTCACATTTCACTCAATACAATCAAAATGTGACCTTCTTTGTAACCCATCCAATCCAAAGTAGGGGTTGGAGACATGCCAAATATAAGAGAAGAGAGCAAAATCTCATCATTTGTGGTTGGTGGAATGATTTTGAGGGTTGGGTTAGAAAATTGATCTCTGCTACACGAGAATTAAAGCACTACTGAAATTAATTTCCAGTAAAATTAATGAAACAAATTTTAAATATTAATTTCAGAAGTGAAGTTCTGCATGCTTAAAATACTTCCTCACAAACAAGAGGATGAATTTCCCTGCAATTCAAATTTTCTTAATATGAAATAAATTTGAAATTTTCTCACAATCTAAACCATTCTAAAACAAACTTTACAATGTCACTTTGACCAATTTTTACAATGTCACAGAGAACAGGAAGGGGGAGAGTAAATGAAGACTAAATAGTGTAATTTTGTGGAGGCTTGATAAAATCCATGTGGCGTGAAGCCTTCCATAGATGGGATTCCTAACAGGATACAAATAAAGTAATTGGAAAATGTGACAGGAGGAAGATAAGCTTTTTATTTCATTTTGAGTTGTTATAATCTGGAAAACTCTGTTCACAAGGGGAACGGAAGTAGATTTAGCCGTAACTTCCAAAATCGGTTAAATATTTGGAGGCTGAAAATTTTCTGGACAATAGGAAAAGAATAAAATCATATGATTAATTTGATGGCTTACTGAAAGAGGGTGTACACCCATAGATAGTTGAGAGACTCCTTTCTGTTCTTTCAAGAGCAATTTCATAGGTTGTTTTCATTCACTGAGGTGATAGCACTCCAGCTGCAAACTATTTCCAATCTGTCTGAAGTGGGAGGATGTTATCTTCCTCTGTAAGCTATACATCTCCAGCTCTCTTCTGCACAAATGATAAAATTGTTGCCAGCCTGTGTGATTAATCCCTTTCTCTGTACTCATTTATTGCTGCTCGTGCATAAATAAAAATGAAGCATTTGCAACCAAATACAATTAGGAGAGGTTGATATCCAATATAATAACATTTTCTTTATGCTTGTACCTCAGTGATTTATGAGAATATTTATTCTGTAGGAAAAGCATCTTACTTTCTGAATCTAAACCAGAATATTGCCCCTATTATTTGGTTCTTATAGTTCCCTGACAAGTTTTGGATTCATTAAAAATATTTCACAAAGCACAGTATGTTTGAGCTGTTTTGCAGATTACTACATTGTAATATTGTAGAATTTTATCTCTAGTTGTAAACAAACAATTCAGTAATTCCGCTTGCAAATCGCCCTTCCAAACAGATGGAAAACTGGATTACACAGGTGTATTTACAGAGCCAAGATGAATGTCCAGACAGAAAAAGATCCCCAAGAGTCAGACTCAACCAAACTACTCAGTAATCTCTTGTATGATGCAGTATTTGTATGCTCATCACCATAACATCCAGTAATGCTTCATTGCGAACTGTAATTAATACTGGTTTGCTGAATTGACCATGTTGGGTTCCTGATCCCTCCAGCTGTTGCAGCGTACAAGTGTCTCATTCACTTTCAAAATATGCCATGTCATAATCGATATCTTTCCTACTGGTATTCTGCAATGTCATAATTTATATTTCCAAGAGTACGGGTAAAATAGTTGGTAAATAATGTAACCTGTTTTCTATTTTACCCATATTGTGCTATATTCTTGCACTGCCACATGGCAAATGTCCTCAATATCTCTATAGATCACAGCTGAAGTGAAAGAATAGAGGGTCAAAGAAGATCTCCAAACAGGACACGCTCCTTCAAGAATTGCCACTTGGTGGCCAATGTAGATGACTCCGGAAATTTCATAATTCACCTTAACAAGGTCGCCAAAATTGCTCAGCCTGAAAGTTTGTAGACACTCCCTTGTGTTTAGAGATCACACTAAATCAGCTGTGATAAATATTCTGGAGGAATTCAGTGTTTGCCGGGCACCATCTGTGAAAGGAAATTGACAGCTGACTTTTCAGATCAAGACCCGTCATCTGGACTGTTACCAAATTGCCCGGATGGCTGTATGTGTTGGAGTAGAGAAAGCTGATGGGATACATGATTGAAGTACACAAAATTATGAAGGGAACAGAGAAAGTAGAAACTTTTTTAGAATAAGAAACTTTGGGAAGAAAGTTTGATAAGAAACGTTCCCTTTAGAGCAGAGGTGCGTAAAACCTGGGGGCATGGGTTTAAGATAAGGGTTAGGACATTTAAAGGAGTTCCGAGGAAGATTTTTTTCACCCAGAGAGTGGCTGTATCTGGAATACATGGTGTAAAGGTCAGGGGGAGGTGCAGGGAGACCCTTTAAAAACTACCTGGACAAGTATCTACATCATGAAGGAAAAGAAGACTTTAGAGCAAATGATAGAAAATGGCAATAGTAAGGATGGGGTACTTGATGGTCAGCACGTGCATTGTAGGAGCAATTGGAAAGGCCATGCAGAATTGGTCGTCAATTTAATATAACCGGTTGCACCAAGAGACTAGCCAAAGTTAATCTACCTGAGCATATATTCAGAACATCGAACATACAGCAATCCAACACACGAACAGGTCTTTAGCCCACAATGTTGTGCTGAATCAAATAAATTAGTAATTAAATGACCAACTAATTTAATACCCTTTGCCGTCAAAATGCCCATATCTTTCCATTTTCCTCACATCCATGTGCCTGTCTAAACATATATTAAAAGTCTGCCTCTACCACTAACCCAGGCAGTGCATTCCAGGCAATATCTGTGTTAAAAAAAAAATGCTCCTCACATCTCCTTTGAAATTACCCCATCTCTCACCTTAAATGCATGGCCTCTGATTTTAGACATTTCAACCCAAGGAAAAAGCTGTTGTCTGTCCATTCTATCTATGCCTCTCATAATCTTATAAATCTCTATCAGATCTCCCCTCAGCCTCCACAGCTCCAGAAAAAACAACTCAAGTTTGTCCAGCTTCTCGTTTTAGCACATGCCCTCTAATCCAGCCAATATCTCAGTAAACCTGTTCTGAACTCTCTCCAAAGCCTCAAAGTCCTTCCTACAATGTAGTGACCAGAGCTGTATGCAGTCCTCCAGATGTGGCCTAACTCAAGTTGTATACAGCTGCAACATAAATTCCTGACTTTTAAACTCAATGTCACGACTAATAAAGGCAAGGATGCTTTTGCCTTCTTAACCACCCTTTCAACGTGTGTAGCCACTTCAGGGAGCTATGAACTTCGATCCCAAGATCTTGTTGTTCATCAACACTGTGATCTTACCGTTAACAGTGTAGTGTCTCTTTACATTTGACCTACCAAGGTGCAACACTTCACATTTGCTTGGGTTAAACTCCATCAGCCATTTCTCCATCTATAGGTGCAGTTGATCTATATCTCACTGTATTCTTTGCCAAAGAAGAGAAAATCTGCAGATATTGCAAATCTGAGCAACGCACACAAAATGCTGGTGGAACTCAGCAGGCCAGGCAGCACCTATGGAAAAATGTACAGTCGATGTATATGGGCACCCACATGGGTTCCTGCTATGCCTGTCTGTTTGTCAGCTATGTGTAACAGTCTATGTTCCAAGCCTACACGGTGACCATCCCGAACTTTCCCTACGCTACATCGATGACTGCATTGGTGGTGCTTCCTGCACCCACACTGAACGCATTGATTTCATCTACTTTGCCTCCTACTTCTACCCTGCCTTCAAATTCACGTGGTCCAATTCTGACACTTCCCTTCTCTTTCTTAATCTCACTGTATCTATCTCTAGAGACAGCTTATTCACCCATGTCTATTATAAACCAACGGACTCTCACAGCTACCTGGACTATACCTCATCCCACCCTGCTACTTGTAACAACGCCATCACTTTCTCTCAATTTCTCTGTCTCCGCAGCATCTGCTCTCAGGATGAGGCTTTTCATTCTAGAATGAAGGAACTGTCCTCTTTTTTCAAAGAAAGGTCCTGCCCTTCCTCCACCATCAAAGCTGCCCTCAACCACATCTCTTCTATTTCATGCATGTCACTCTTACCCCATCTTCCCACCACGCTACCAGGGATAGTGTTCCTCGTGTCCTCAGCTACCACCCCATCAGCCTCCACGTCCAGCACATAATTCTCCGAAACTTCCGCCACCCCCAAATGGATCCTACCACCAAACGCATTCTTCCCTCCTCCCCCAACTTCCTGCTTTCCCACAGGGATCGCTCCCTACGCGACTCCCTTGTCCATTTGTCCTTCCACACTAATCTCCCTCCGAGCACTTAACCTTGCAAGCGGAAAAAGTGCTGCACTTGTCCCTGCACCTCCTCCCTCACGACCATTCAGGGCCCTAAACAGTCCTTCCAAGTGAGGCAACACCTCACCTGTGAGTCTTTTGGGCTCATTTACTGTGTTCGGTGCTTCCAGTGTGGCCTCTTGTATATCGGTGAGACCGGACATAGATTCGGAGATCACTTCGCCGAGCATCTACGCTCCATCTGTCAGAACAAGCGGGATCTCCCAGTGGCCACCCATTTTAATTCCACTTCCCATTTCCATTCCAATATGTCCATCCATGGCCTCCTCCACTGTCGGGATAAGGCCACACTTAGGTTAGAGGAACAACACCTGATATTCTATTTGGGTAGCCACCAACCTGATGGCATGAACATTGATTTCTCTAACTGCCAGTAATGCATCCCACCCCCCTTCACCATTTCTCATCTCCTTGTTCCTCTCTCATGTTATCTGCTTGCCCGTCCATCACCTCCTCCTGGTACTCCTCCTTCCCCCGCCCCCCGTGTTTTTCTTTCTTTCATGGCTTTCAATCTCTTTCACCAATCAACTTCTTAGCTCTTTGCTTCATCCCTCCCCCTTCAAGTTTCACCTGTCGTCTGGCGTTTCTCTCCCCTACCCCCACCTTTTAAATCTACTCCTCAGCTTTTTTTTCTTCAGTTGTGCCAAAGGGTTTCGACCCAAAATATACTTTTTTCTATAATGCTGCCTGGCCTGCTGAGTTCCTCCAGCAATTTGTGTGTATTCTTTGCCAGTCTTCTTCACTATGCACACCACCATCAAGCTTCATACTATCTGCAAATTTAAAATCCACCCATCTATCTTCACATCCAGGACAGCTCTGTACATCACAAATAGCAGAAGTCCCAGTACAGATCCCTGTGGACACCATTAATCACGGACATACAGCTAGAATAAGACCCTTTGACCTCTACACTCTCTCCTCTATGGGCAAGGTAGTTCTGAATCCAAACGGTCAATTCACTATGGATTCCATGCATCTTAATCTCCTCGATTATCCTCCCATGAGGGACCTTGTCAAACACTTTACTAAAATCCATATAGACAACATCCACAGCTCTACCTTCATCAGTCATCTTCGTCGCTTCATCAAAACACTCAATCAAGTTGGTAAGACATGTCTTGCCCCGTATAAACTCCTGCTGGCTCTTCCTTGGACTATGGTTGTCCAAATGCTCATAAATCATATCCATTAGAATTCCCTCCAGTAACATCCCTACCACTGACGTGAGACTCAACGGTCTATAGTTACCAGGATTATCCCTGGTACCCCTCCAGTATAATGGAACAACATTAATTACTCACCATTTCACTGGGGCCTTGCTTGTTTATCGAGAGGACACAAAAATATTGGTTAAGCCCATAACAATCTCTTCTCTTACCTCCCTTAATAACCTGGGGTATATCCCATCAGGTCCTGGGGACTTATCCACCTAACACTCTTTAAGAGACCCAACCCTACCTCCTTCTTTACTTCAAAATTCCCCTAGCATATTAATACTCTCAGCACAGGCCTCCCTGTCTTCCACATCCTTGTCCTTGGTAAATACTGAAGCAAAGTACTCATTAATGACTTTGCCCATGTCCTCTACATCCAAGCAAATATTCATCCCTTTATTCTTGAGAGTTCTTACCCTCTCCCTAGTTATCCACTTGCTCCTGATGTACGTTTAGATTATTTTGGGATTCTCTTAACTCCTTCTTAACAATGAGTTTTCGTTGGCCCTCCTGTTTCTTGAGTTATTCTCTGGTTGTTTTATAATCCTTAAAGACGCTGCTTGATTCTAGATTCCTAAGATTTACACACTTTCCCTTTTTTTCCTTGTCACCTCCCTTAACATCCAAGGTTCTCTTGCACTGTTATCCTTGTCCTTCCTTCTGACTGGAACATACCTGTCCTGTACTCTCAACAGTTCATCTTTAAACACGCTCCACATGCCGGATGTGGACTTTCCCAAAAATAACTGTTTCCAATTAACTTTCCCTCATTCCATCCTAATGCTCTTGTAATTTGCCCTGCTCCGACTTAATACTCTCCTACAAGGCCTATATTTATCCTTATCTATACCTTAAAAGCTTAGGGAGCTGTGGTCAGTGTTTCTTAATTGCTCACCCACTGAAAGTTCAGTCACTGGGCCAGGCTCATTACCCAACAGCCTCTTCCTCTTCTTAGACTGTCTGCATAAGAATTTAAGAAACCACTCTTGATGCTTCTAACAAATTCTGCCTCATCTAAAACTCTTGATTTAAGAAGGACCCAGTTTTTATTAGGGAAGTTCAAATCCTCCATGACAACAACTCCAGACAAGAGAAAATCTGCAGATGCTGGAGGAACTCAGAACAACTCAAGATCGTCCAACGAGAGCATTCAACCAGAATGTAGAAAACATTCAACTGTGCAAATACAAACAGAAGAAACAATAATAATAAATAAGTAAGCAGTAAATATCTAGAACATATGATGAAGAGTCTATCCTTGAAATTGAGTCTATTGCTTGTGGGAACACTTCAATGATGGGGCAAGTGAAGTTGAGTGAAGTTATTCCCTTTGGTTCAAAAGCCTGATAGTAGAGGGGTAGTAAATGTTCTTGAACCTAGTGGTGTGAGCCCTGAGGCTCCTGTACCTTCTCCCTGATGGCAGCAGTGAAGAGAGAGCATGCTGTAGGTGGTGGGGGTTCCTGATGATGAATGTGACTTTTCTGCAACAGTGTTTCATGTAGATGTGCTCAATAGTTGGGCGGGCTTTAGCTGAGAAGGACTGTGCCATATCCATTGCTTTTTGGAGGATTTTCTGTTCAAGGGCATTAATGTTTCCCTGCCAAGCTGTGATGCAACCAGTCAATGTACTCTCCAATACACATTCATAAAATATGTCAAAGTACTAGATGCTTAAGAAGCAGAAGCACTCTCATGCTTTCTTCATAATTACACTTACATACTGGCCACAGGACAGGTCCTTTGAAATAATAACACCTAGAAATTTAAAGTTGCTAACCCTCTTATGTACCACTGGTTTCCTTCTCCTGAAGTCAATAATCAGCTCCTTGGTTTTGCCCTGACATTGAGTCAGAAGTTGTTGCTATGGTACTACTCAGCCAAATTTCCAATCTCCCTCCTATATGCTAATTAATCACCACCTTTGATTTGACTGATGGAAGTGGTGCTATCAGAAATCCTGAATATGGTGTAGGAGATGCGCTTAGTCAGTCAGTCAGTCATAACTGTAAAGCAAGTAGAGCAGGTGGTGCACTTGTGCTGATGGAGATGCTGTTGACAATCTGAACTGATTGTGGTCTGCAAGTGAGGAATTCCAGGATCCAATTGCACAAGGAGCTATTGAGGCCAAGGTCTTGGAGTTTATTGATTAGTTTTGAGGGAAAGTATGGAATGCTGAGCTGTAGTTGATCAAGAGCGTCCTGATATACACACCCTTGCTGTCCAGGTGTTCCAGGATTGAACGAAGAGCCAATGAGATGGCAACTGTTGTGGACCTTCTGCACCGGTAGGCAAATTGGAGTGGATCTAAGTCAGTTCTCAGGCAGTCATTGATATACTTCATCACCAACACTTCATCAAAACACTTCATCACTGTGGAGGTAAGTGCCTCTGGGCAATAGTCATTGAGTCAAGTCACCACGATCTTCTTGGGCACTGGTTTAATTGAAGCCTGCTTGAAACAGGTGGGTACCACACACTGCCAAAGCAAGAGGTTAAAGATCTCAGTGAACACACAAGCCAGTTGATCTGCATAGGACTGTAATTTGTAATTACAGAAGCAGCAAATTTGAAGCAATAGTGCCCTGCAGCTGATTAAACATATTCCTTAATAATGTGGATTTCTAATTCTCTTTAGCATTCAACTATTAACAACCAATTCTCCAGGACATCAAAAGTGAGTCACTGGACCAGAGAATATTGCTCAAATCTTTCAGTTTGATGTGAAGGTATGAAGGTTATGCTCTAAGCGTCATTAGTCAATGGTGTGAATGTCAAATGACATTCCATATCCCAATGAACGCTGAGATGAAAATATTACTCAAGAATTATTTGGCTTCAAAGATATACAGAAGTCTTTGGTTCATGCTTATTTGCATTTAAAAAACCGAGGAGCATCTCACTCCTTCGAGCTCTGTGCTGTTAGTGCAGTGAAAAACATTATGTTCATCACAAGATCAACCACCATTCACGAGACAGTTGCTCACTATTCATCAGGCAACTTCAGATGCCTTGACTGATTACCCAACTAAACATTTAATTACAACTTCTCATTTAAAATGTTATTTAAATTTCATTATGAATAAATAAGTAAACACAATCTGTCCAATTAACATTTCTTGCTTGGGGTCAATAACTTTTGTATTATTTTCTAACAAATTTCATTGCTTAATTAGTTTATTACATTCTCGGATTTGATCAGTAATCTCACAGTCAAAGACTCTTTTGAGAAATATGAGTCCAATGTGATAGAATTTTGTATGCAGCCCAAAGCAGGCACAGATCAGACAGAAATGAGTCTTGAACTTAAAACAATGCCAATTATACTGGAATGAGAACTGCATTGATTAAGGTAGATTGAGAAATTAGATTACCAATTTTGGCATTAAACAATGACAAATATGAAGGAAATAGTTCAAAATTCTCTATGAATATACATTCCATTGCAAAGTTTAAAAAAATCATGAGAAAATTGATTAATATGCAGATAAGAATAGTGGTTAAAGTATTGGTTTAAAACAAGGATTACCAACCTTTTTTATGTCATGGGCCCCTATCATTAACCATGGGGTCTGTGGACCCCAGGTTGGGAACCCCTAGTTTAAAATAAATTCATATTGTTGCCAAGAAGTGAAAGTGGGGATTGGTAAAGTTTGAAAAAGCAGAAATGAATGGTCAACTGAAGGATCTGTGCAGATGACAAATGGTTCAAAATGTTTAAAATGATTCAATTTCATATCAGAGAATGCATAGAATATACAACCTGAAATTCTTACTCTTTGCAGACATCCACAAAACAGAAAAAAAATCCCAAAGAACTCCAAGGCCACTCCTCCCCGCTCCGATGCACAAACAACAACGAAAGCATGCTCCAGCTTCCTCCCACGTGCTCCTGCAAATGCACTGACCCCCTCACCATGGAAGCACACCATGCAAGCAATAGCAAAGCCCCCAAAGAGACCATGACCTAGAGTTCATAAAAAAAAACTGCAGTCCATCCCAACATGCGACATCTCAGACAACTCCTTTTCACTAGTGAGGGAGAGAGAGATACTGCTCCTGCAACAAATGAGAGCGGGAGACCAGAAGCTCGCAGCTTCGATGTCACAGTCTGCTATATTGCTTGTCCGAGTCCCCCAGCTCAAGGACCAATAGACTCTCATTCACCATCAAGAGAGAAGGAGAGATCACTCAAATGCAGGGTCCTTCCAACAGCAGTGCACTCCGCCAGCTGTCTCAATGCTTCAATCTCCCATAACACTTAAGTCATGGGAGAGTAAATTATAAAAAAAAAAGAAAAAATAGGAGAGGTTTTTACTTCTATGTATACAATATATATATAAAGTCCCTTAGAGACAATGAAAAGATAATTTGTAATAAGGAACAGATGTGTATTATGGTTTGTGTGCTCTTATTGGGTGCAAATTGGCTACTCCAATTACAAAAAAGTACAGTTCCAAAGTGAATCACTTTGGGACAGATCAGGGATGGAGTGAATTCTATGGTTTGTTACACCTGATGCAGGTTCTATGACCCTACTGATTCCTATGGGGACTGTAGACTTGTTGGGGATCAGGGAAGAGGGTGTTTAAGTTCCAGTTTAAAAAAAACTTTGTGATTTGTGATCTTCAATAAGGTAAATCTTCATATATTTCGTTTGATTTTATTTTTTTCAAACTATCACATTACTGCCTTCAGCGAGGTGGTACAGGATCCTGAAGACACACATTCAACATAAGACCATAAGACGTTGGTATAGAACGAGGCGATCTGGCCCATCGACCCTGCTCTGCCATTCAATCATGGCTGATCCTTTTTTCTCCTCCTCAACCCCAGTTCCCTGCTTCTCCCCTTTGATGCCATGTCCAATCAAGAACCTATGAATCTCTGCCTTAAATACACCCACCAACCTGGCCTCCACAGTTGCACGTGGCAACAAATTCCACAAATTCACCAACCTTTGTCTAAAGAAATTTTTCCGCATCTCTGTTTTGAAAGGGTGCCCCTCTATCCTGAGGCTGTGCCCTCTTGTCCTAGACTCTCCCACAAAGGGAAACATCCTTTCCACATCTACTCTGTGTAACCTTTCAGCATTTCAAAGGTTTCAATGAGATCCCACCTCATCCTTCTGAATTCCAGCGAGTACAGACCCAGAGCCATCAAATGTTCCTCATTTGATAGCCCTTTCATTTCTGGAATCATCCTTGTGAACCTCCTCTGGACCCTCTCCAATGCCAGCACAACTTTTCTAAGATGAGGGGACCAAAACTGGTCACAATACTGAAGGCAAGGCTTCACCTGTGCCTTATTAAGTCTTTGTATCACGTCCTTGCTCTTGTATTCTAGAGCGCTTGAAATGACATTTGCCTTCCTCACCACCGACTCGACCTGTAAGTTACCTGTAAGGTTTTCGGCAAAAGGACTCCCAATTCCCTTTGCATCTCAAATTTTTTGGATATTTTCCCCATTTAGAAAATAGTTTGCATATTTATTTCTACTACCAAAGTGCATGACCGTGCATTTTCCAACATTGTATTTCATTTGCCATTTTCTTGCCCATTCTCCTAATCTGTCTAAGTCTTTCTGTAGCCTACCTGTTTCCTCAACACTATCTGCCGCTCCAGCAATCTTCATATCTGCAAACTTGGCAACAAAGCCATCTATTCCATAACTAAATAATTTATTTACAGCATAAAAAGAAGCGGTTCCAACACCGACCCCTGCTGAACACCACTAGTCACTGGCAGCCAACCAGAAAAGGATACATTTATTCCCACTTGCTGCCCCCTACCAGTCAGCCAATGCTCTAACCATGTTAGTAACTTTCCTGAAATACCATGGGTTCTTAACTTGGCAAGCAGCCTTATCTGTGGCATCTTTTCAAAGGCCTTCTGCAAGTTGAAATATACAACATCCACTGCATCCCCTTTATCTCTCCTACTTCTAACTTCCTCAAAGAATTCCAACAGGTTCATCAGGCAGGATTTTCCCTATGGAAACCATGCTGACTTTGTACTATCTTGTCCTATGTCACCAAGTACTCCATCACCTCACCCTTAACAATTGTCTCCAACATCTTCCTAACCACTGAGGTCAGGCTAACTGGTCTATAATTTCCTTTCTGCTGTCTTCCTCCTTTCTTAAAGAGTGGAGTGACATTTGCAATTTTCCAGTCCTCTGGCACCATGCCAGAGTCCAATGATTTTTGAAAGATTGTTTGTTATGCCACCGCAATCTCTAATGCTGCCTCCTTCAGAATCCTAGGGTGCAGTTCATCTGGTCTGGGTGATTTATGTACCTTTAGCTCTTTCAGCTTTTTGAGCACCTTCTCTCTTGTAGTAGTAACTGCACCCACTTCTCTTCCTTCATGTACTACAACATTAGGCATACTGTTTGTGTCTTCCACAGTGAAGACTGATGCAAAAAACTCCTTCTCTCCTGTAATTATTTCTCCTGCCTCATTTTCTAGTGGTCCTATATCCACTCTTGTCTTTCTTATATTTTTTACAAACTTGAAAAGGCTTTTACAATCCACTTCATATTATTTGCTAGCTTGCTTTCATATTTCATCTTTTCCCTTCTAATAATTGCTTTCTGTAGGTTTTTAAAAACTTCCCATTCCTCTATCTTCCCACTTATTTTTGCATTGTACTCTGCCCTTTCTTTTGTTTTTACAATAGCTTTGATTTCCCTTGTCAGTCATGGTTGTACTATTTTACCATTTGAGTATTTCTTCATTTTTGGAATACACATGTCCTGCACTTTCCTCATTTTCCCCAGAAACGCACACCATTGCTGCTCTGCTAACATCCCTGACAGCAGCTCTTTCCAATTTACTTTGGTCAACTCCTCTCTCATGCCACAGTAATTTCTCTTACTCCACTGAAATACATCAGATTTTACTTTCTCCCTGTTGTTACGTTCCCCAGTAACCGGGTGACTTATCAGCAAAGATAGATAGGTCCGCTGAAGCCTGATGCTACTATTTTCAAACGTTTTTATTTATAAAGGGGCACAAACGTATGGTTAATACAAAACATTCAGATCATATACGTCGTCACAACTCAATCTAAAGCACAGGTATAGTAATAATCAATCAGAAATAAGCTCTATCGTTGTCTGGGGGTAATGTAGATATATATTGTTTACTGGATATCTAGAAGTCTTTTGCGGTCACTGCAGTTCCACCAGCTGCCGTCATTGTGGTGTCGCGTTGGTGCACTTTTGTTAGAAAGAGAGAGAGAGATGGGATGAAACAGTTACCCGACCGGTTTTCCAACCTGGAGGAGTTCGGTTTGTCGGAGCCTCGTTGGGGGAATGAACGCTCATCTGTGGCCTCCCCTGTAGCTAAGCCGTTCTTCCGTTGTGGGGTCGCCAATCCCAGGCAAGGAAAAGACGCACACGAACCCCACCACCGGCTGTCGCTATCAAAACGCTGTCACAGGATTTCTAGCGTGTCTTCTGGTGCGTCTGAAGGGGTCGTCCCCCCCAGACCCTCCTTTATACTTCCTCACGGGATCGCCGGTGTCAATCTCTCTCTCAACCAGCCCACGTTGCCCGAGGGCTTTACACGTGGTCTTCATGAGACAATAGTCAGAGTCGCTTTATTCTGCTTCCCGGGGGAACGTGGTCTTCCGCACGTCTCCCTCTCTCTCCCATTTTCCTGTGACTATTCAGCACGTCTCTCCCCCTCTTGGGTCATTTGACCCCCCCTTGACTAGGGCTCTTGCGATTCTCACAAAGGAGGGGGCTGGGGTCATAACACTGTCAAATTTCAAGTCGAAGTCAATCATATTGTGCTCAATGGTTCCTAAGAGTTCTTTTACCTTAAGCTCCCTAATCGCCTCTGATTCATTTCCAACACCCAATCCAGTATAGCTGATCCCCTAGTAGGCTCAATGACAATCTGCTCTGAAAAGCTATCTCTTTAGGCATTCAACAAACTCATTTTCTTGAGATCCATTACTAACCTGATTTTCCCTATCAACCTGATGTTAAAATCTCCCATGACTACCATAACTTTGCCCTTCTGACTCACCTTTTCTATTTCCTGTTGGAATCTGTGGTCCACCTTCCAGCTACTGTTGGGAGGTCTGTTTATAACTGCCATCAATGTCCTTTTACCCTTGCAGTTTCTTAACTCAACCTACAAGGGTACAACATCTTCTGATCCTATGTTACATCTTTCTACTGATTTGAGGCCATTCTTTACCAGTAGAGCCACATCACATCCTCTGCTTACTTTCCTATCCCTCCAATATAACATGTAACCTTGGTCATTCAACTCCCAGCTACAGCCACAATTCAGTGATGGCCACAACATCATACCTGGCAATCTGCAATAGCGCATCAAGATCATCCACCTTATTTCTTATACTACAGGTATTTAGATACAACACCTTGAGTACCGTATTTGCTGTCCTTTCTGATTCTGCATCCCTAATGTTTTGATACTCAGCCTGTTGGCTGCAACTAAGTCCCATCACCTGCCTGTCCTTTCTGACAGTCTGACTGCATGCTATCTCCCCAACAACTCTAACAAACATGCCAGTGAGAATGTTGTCCCTACAATTTCATTTCCTACGCCATCAGATTTTTGAACAGCCCATAAACTCATGAACCATAACTACCTCACTACTTTGCTGTTTATTGCACTGTTTGTCTTTTTACTCATATTTTTATTGCAATTTATAATTTATTTTTATGTATTTCACTCTACTCCTGCTGAAAACCAACTAATTTCACTACATACCGTCTCTCAGTGATAATAAATCTGATTTTTATTCAGATTTTTATAACATACAGTATATATATATAGAACATCCTGATTCTGCTTTTCATTTTATACACTTTTAATTGAAACATTTAGGCCTAACGGCTTTAATGACAAGCCAGGATGAGGGCAGGGCACTTACAGCTGCCAGGGATGTTACAGGGATAGGAATTGAAAAGGATGACTTGCCCTTGAGTCCAGGATATTTCTGGCAGCAAGATAAGCCCTTCAAATGTGGTTTGGAAAAGGGATGACAGTGGGCATTGGGCCTTTGTTGCATAATTCAGACCACTGCCAGGCTCTTTACTCTTGCTGGCACCTTTGACATTCACTGCTCTCCAGACTTTTGCCACGCAGTTAATTCAAGCTGAAACTCATTCCAGAGCTCAGCTTAACTGCCTAAAGACTAAACTACATTGACTTCTACACAATTGTCACCCTTGACTGGCTTCCTGTGCTTATATTTAAAATATTCATTGGCGCTAAGCAATGCCTAAACAGTACCTCTAAACTCGGATCTCTGTCTTCTCCTAAGATCTTCCAGTTTTGATCTCTCATGAATTCTCCCCATCTCAGCCACTCAATAAAAGGTTAAAACTTCAACCAGTTCGGACACTTCAAATGTCATACATTTCTAACTGAACGTAAATTGATATTGTTAATGGCTCCTGTGTATTGATTAGGTTCTATTTATTATGATTAATTAGACTGAAGTTTTTTTATTCACAAACATCTGTTAGTATGGGAGAGTATGAACATTCTAAGTTTAAAATTAAGAGCCAAATCTGGATAACTGGAATGCGTTAAAGATGAAACGATCTTTTCATTCACTTTGATGACTGGCCAAATTAAGCATCCAAATTATACATACTGCCACATATAAACTTAGTTCATGCTAGAAGAACCTTTTGTACATATAAGACCATACGACCATAGATTATAGGAGCAGAATTAGGCCATTTGGCCCATTGAGTCCATTCCAACATTTCATCATGGCAAATCCATTTTCCCTCTCAGCCCCAATCACATGCCTACACCTCATGTCCCTTATGCCCTAAGTACTCAAGGATCTATCAACCTCTGCCTCAAATATACCATTGTCTTAGTTGCCACAGCCACCTGTGGCAATGAATTCCACAGATTCACCACTCTCCGTCTAAAGAAATTCCTCCTTACCTCTGTTCTAAAAGGACACTCTTCTATTCTCTTGTCTTAGCCTCCCCAACCATTGAAAACATCCTCTCCAGATCCACTCTATCAAGGCCCTTCAACATTTGATAGGTTTTAAGAGGCCACCCCTCATTCTTCTGAATTCCAGTGAGTTCAAGTCCAGGACCATCAAACACTCTTCATATGACAAGCCTTTCAATCCCAGAATCACTTTTGATTGTTAATTCACTCTTCGCCATTTGAACTGGTGTTATTTATTAAATGCTTCCTGATGGGTAATAAAAGTTTAAAGGAGTAATGATTAGACATTGTTGAATTCATAAGGGATTAATAATCTATGGTTATATCTTTGTGTTATTCTTTAGAAATGTTTATGATGATTTTACAAACATAGAATATTGCTTCTGAGTTTTGAAAGGGACATAAAATGAGCTCTGTAAATTTCTGGCCATTTAAATCATCTTTGCTCAGATTGCCAGTTGGGACCCATTAAAGATAAACAATTTCCTAAAACCTCTTACAAAATCTTTAAACGCCCATTAAAATGGTTCATACAGTAAGTTCAACTTAAAAACAACATGACTGTTTATTAATAGATACATCAAGGCCAGTCAGAATATCAAATAATGTTTATGGCATCTTAAAATCTGTGCATAACTATGCTTTTTGTTCACATTGATCACAATTTGCTTTGTGAACATTCGATAAATTGTCTGAGAAATTTAACAAAATTCTACCTCAACTACAAAGGGAAATTATTGTTTCTTTTCGTGCCTTGTGGTGCATCAGGCATCACTTTTGTTTTTTCCATAGCATTTGACTGTTTTTTATGAGGCCGAGATGCTAGCTTGTTGCTCAGCCAGGCACAGATGGAAAGCATGCAGGGAGTCGGCTGGACTTAAACTCAAGACCATTCACACTGAAGTCCAGTGCTGATGCCATTACATCACCGGCCAGCTTAAGAAGAGAAATAATCCATGTTAAATCCATACAAAAAGTCAATCACTGTATCCATTCATTCTGAGAATGGGAAAATATGTTAAAAATCCTAATTTTATTCTTAACTGTGTGGAGCAACAAAAGGATCTTGGGGTTCCCATCCATAGATCCCTCAAAATTGCAGCACAGGTTGACAGGGTGGTTAAGAAGACATATAGTATGTTGACCTTCGTTAGTCGGGGAATTGAGTTCAAGAGCTGCGAGATAATGTTGCAGCTCTATAAAAATGGGGTTAGACCACTCTTGGGGAATTGTGTTCAGTTCTGTTTGCCTCATTATAGGAAATTTTAGAGAAGGTGCAGAGGAGTTTTACCATGATGTTGCCTGCATTGAAGAGCATGTCCTATGAGGATAGGTTGAGGAAGCCAGGGCATTTTTCTTTGGAGAGAAGGAAGATGAGAGTTGACTTGATAGTGGTGTACAAAATGATATGAGGCATAGATAGAGTAGACAGCCAGAGAGTTTTTCCCAGAGTGGAAATGGCTAATACCTTTAAGGATTTTAAGGGACATAACTTTAATATGTTAGGAGGAAAATATAGAGGAGATGTCAAAGGTAGGTTTTTTATACAGAGAATGGTAAGTGCATGGAATGCACTGCCAGGAGTGATGATAGAGGCAGATTCATTAGATAGACTCGTGGATGAAAGTAAAACTGGAAGGCAATGTGAGTGGAAAGGGTTAAATAGATCTTAGATAAGGTTAAAGGGTTGGCACAACATCATGGGTCAAACGGCCTATACTGTGCCCCTCTGTTATATGCTCCATGTTCTAATTAATTTCTTGTTCTGAATGTGCCATAAAGGTTGTGTATGTTATTGACTGTAGCCCCTTCAACCTACTGTTTAGTTTTGCAACAAATACACTTAAACATGCTTTATTGCCTGATTTCCAAAATGACTAGGCAATTTGTAGTTCAAGAATGTTTCAATGCAGGCCTGGTTTGGGGTTATGTGTAAATGACCAAAGTGAAGCAGCTGGGAGGTGGACTGTGGTGGAAATAAGACAAAGAATGTGACAATATACTTCAGGAAATGAGGAAGGTACTTGGTAAAAGGAAGGAAGAAGGAAAATGGAAAAATTATGAGAGTACAAGAGAAATCATTTGGACAGATGATTCTTACTAAAACTGTACTCAAGTGAAGAGTGGTGAGGTGAAGAGGAATGGATGCCGTGGGGAGATTTGTGCTGTAAAGGTGCGGGGCTGAGATGTATGATGCATCTGTTCCATTACTGATTTCTTCTTGCTTGGTGAATTCAATAAGCCTTCAGTGATGTAGTTTTGTTTGATGCATGCAAACTATATGTCTTCAGTGAAGAGCTGGGACTTCAGTGTGATTTGTTAAACAACATTGTTTTTAATCAGAACATCGGTTATAAATGACATCTGTATCCGGCTTGAAGCCCGAGAAGAGTTCATTCGTCATACACGCTGGGAAAGAAGTAGATCTATTGTTATACTTTGTGAACCTTCAAGCCGTTCATGAGCCTGAGTTTGAAGAGGAGCAATAGTCTGGTTAAATCATTCACAGCATTATTTATGTGAAAATTAGCCAATATTTTAGTGGAGTGAGAGATTCCCCATGAACCATGGACCATCACATATTTCTGGCTGATTTTACTACTCCACTTGGTTGGCGGGGTGAAGGTATGTATCTACATAGCAGTTGCAAGATACGATACTCCTTCCTTCTTCTATTCTGCATGTCACCCTTGAGCAAGGTGTAGCACCTGTTTGGCTCCCCCCATTCCCCATCAGGGTCACGTGAACCCATGGGTCATATGAGCAGCTGGTTCATATCACAAGTCCTGGCTATGCAGCCACTGATGGCAGGCAGACAATCTCTGAAGTATTGACAATGACTGGGCTTTCCTGTCTTGTAAAGACACTACCTAGAAGAAGGCAATGGCAAACCATTTCTGTAGAAAAGTTTGCCATGGTCAACCATGCCTATGTCATATGACATGGTACTTAACAGCAATGACGACAAATTGTGGTTTCAAGAAATTTGCATCCTGTCCAATCTCTCGATGTGTTTCATGATATTGTTGACTTTGCATATTAATTGTGTATTCATCTCAGGACAGAACCTTAAAATGCAAAATGAACAGCATGATTGTTTTTTCATCAATGTCATTCTGATTATGTTAATCTACTTTTCTGGCTGCAATGGTAAATGGTATTCAGAATGTGAATTTTCAAATGGTTCAAATGGCTCAAGTTAATATCAGAGAATGTATACAGTATACAACCTGAAATTCTTACTCTTAAAAGAGACATCTACAAAACAAGAAAGCATAAAGAATGAATAATATTAACATCAGAACCCCAAAGACACTCTTCTCCCTCCCACACACAATCAGCAGCAAAAGCATCAATCCTCCCCTCCCCCATAAGAGATTTGAAAACATCTTTTTCTATCTATTTATTCAATTTTCTCACCCTTTCTTTTTTCTTCACTGCTCTGGCATTATATTTACCGTACTCATTACAATTCACCCTCTTACCTCAATTTATTTCTTGGTCCTTGATCCAGTTTGGTTACCAGAGTTCTGGATATGCTCTCTCCCCTTGCTGGCCTCTTATCAGCTAACATATCTGGCAATTTACAAGGCAAAATGTCCTGAAGATGAGAATGCAAAGATAATGTTACAAGGTGCACAACTTCTACAAATATTATCTTATTAACTCATTCTGAGATAAATTCTAACAGAGAGCATTTTAAATGCAGTAGTGGATATTGTCCGCTGTGCACTATTCATGGCCTGTATGAAGTAAGTGGAGGTGTTTTGCATCATGGGTGATTCTTTGGAATGTAACGGGCGTTGTCTCGGAGAGTGCTGATTTGCCCTTTGACTACAGAGACCCGCTGGGTCTCCGAAGGCTTTAGTCAGCCAGATTAGTTGAAGTCTTGGCACCAGTTTGGCAACCAATTATCCCACAAAAGAGGCTGTTCTAATGTGCATGGAGCCACGTAACAGACCAAAGGAGCCTGGCTTGATGAATAGCGAAGTAGCAGTGCAATAATTGAATTGCTGCCAGAAGTTACAATAATTTCTGATAAAAAGTTCCTCCAAAAATGGACACAGTTTTTAAAAAGATAAACATAACTGAATGGTTGCTTGCTACTATTCTTCATATTCCTCATTCTAATAATCTCTCACATTCAGTAATTTCCCTGATAATCTTTCCTTCATACTTCTGATGATGTTAAATTTTTACTGGAAAGTTACCGATCAGTGGCAAGTAATTCACTCATTTTCCTATGAAACCCAACTGTTTACAAACCCATACAAAGGTTTTCTCTTAACTTTTCTACTTCTCTTGTCTAAGGTCACTAAATGTAAAGGTAACATCTTCTCTCTCTGGGTCTACTGGAAATTATAACTGATCCTGTGATATATAGCTTAGGAGAATCTTAAAGTAAAACAACTTATCTTCACTTACCATCATTTCTTTTTAAATGTTTTGCTGATTTTAGGAAAGGTTCTTCAGAATCAGAACCTGAATCAGGTTTAATATCACCGGCATATGTCATGAAATTTGTTGTCTTTGCATAGCAGTACAATGCATAAGAATATATCTATTAAATCATTAAATTAAATAAATAGTGCAAAAATAGAACTAATAATTTTGTGAGGTAGTGTTCATTGGTTCAATGTCCATTGGGAAACTGGATGGCAGAGGAGAAGAAGCTGTCCCTGAATCGCTGAGTGCATGCATTCAGGCCTCTGCTGTAGCAATGAGAACAAGGCATGACCTGGGTGATAAGCCGGGTTCTGGGCTTGTTTTATTCTTGTTCACTTCAGTACTTTGTATTAGCATCACAAGTGTACTTTCTAGAACATAGAACATAGAAATCTACAGGCCCTTCAGCCCACAATGTTGTGCTGACCATGTAACCTACTCTAGAAACTGCCTTGAATTATCCTACTGCCTAGCCCTCTATTTTTCAAAGCTCCATGTACCTATCTAAGAGATCTAAGATCCTATTGTATCCGCCTCTATCACCTAACTGGCTCAAGTGCATTCCATACACTCACCACTCTCTGTGTGAAAAACTTACCTCTGGCCTACTTCCAAGCACCTTAAAACTATGCCCCCTCATGTTAGCCATTTCAGCCCTGGGAAAAAGCCTCTGACTATCCACATGATCAATGCCTCTCATCATCTTACACACCTCTGGGGTCACATCATCCAGGATTGGCCCAGTTATGACAGTATTTAAATTTGATTGATCTATAAGCACATACTCTTCGTTTTAAAGTGAGGAGCAAATGGTTGGGTAAGAAGCTCACATGCAGTAGACCACAATGCAGAAAAATACTAGTTTACTTAATCTTGCAATCGTATTTTTCATTATCTATCCCTACCCCTACCCCACTCGTCTCCATCTATACATAATCCCCTTAGTTTATCAAGTTCCGTCTATTACCTGGATCCACTGTCTGATCTTTCCTCTTTTTATGGGTACTGCTAGGCATACAAACAAGCAGAGAACTTGTTGATGATGCCAATGGCAAAAATCTTCAATATATTTTCTTCACAGTCCATTCTCACAATTTATATCCTGTACCCAATGAGAAGAGGAAATAATGGAAACCCAATTCTATATTCTGTTTTACATCTGTAGTCAATTGCAGAGAAATCCATCTGTAGCTAGCACCTAAGGATCAAAGGCATATTTAATCATTTTGGGAATAGTTGAGATCAGTCGCCTTGGAACTTGATGGCTATTGAGCGGAAGTCCAAGTAGGATGCAATATAAAGGCATTTTCCAGTAAACATAGCTGTTCATTTCCTGGAAACAAATTTCACCCAGTAAAATCAGCTCGTACAAATAGATGCCAAGGCCGTAATTTTATGCTTAGCGAATGATTTATATACAGTTTCTGACAGATACTACTGATCAGTATCTCCCTGATACTGCCATAGTGGCTCAGAATCCAGCAAGGTTTCCAAATGAAACAAGGTCAGAGAGAAGCTGAGTGATGGAAACAAAGAGAAGAGATATCATCAAGCATCTATTTCTCAGATATACACTGAACACATTAAATTAACCATTCTCTTACACTGCTAGGAGAAGGCTGTGAAGTGGAGTGTGAAACAGTTACAAAATGCTATAGTCCCCAATGGTTAGTGTACTGATTGGAACAGGTTCTATATCATACAGTGTCCTATAAAAGGGAGATGGACACATCACTCATAAACATATAGAGGACTCCCTGCTGCAGTTTGGTCTAAAAGAAAGTTATGCAGTTGCTATTTTGTGCTCCTAAGTTTTGGGATGCTGTCAATGAACCAGGGAGAGTTTTCTGTATGTCTTATAGACTGGAGAACGGGAATGCTGTCTCAAGGCAACTCAAGAAAGGCTGGTTCATGATGTTTACTCCGCTCTGCGCTGCACTGAGGCGGAGGCAGTGGCCTGCTCTGGCTGCTCTGGGCTTTGTGCCTGCGGGCTCTGCGACCTTTTAAATGTTATTTGCTTACTTTTATTGTTTGCACGATTTGTTTTTGTTCTCTCTACGCAGTGGGTGTTGGTCTTATTTTAAAATATGGATTCTTTTGGGTTTCTTTGTTTTGTGGCCCCTGTAAGGAGATGAATCTCAAGGCTGTATAATAAATGTAGCTAGAACGTTGAAAAAACAGCTCTGTTTTGGCTCACTTCACTCTCCACCCTCCTCACACCAGTTCAATCAGCAACTTTTACCTCTAGACCAGATCTATCATTCCCATTGGCAATTACCTCTATCTGTATTCCAGCAAGGCCTGATTTCTCCCTGTGTCATTGACCCATTTTAATCACTTACCTCTATACCTTGCTTGCTTCCTTACTCCTTCACTCTTTTGTTATGCAATCTCACCAAAACCTTGATATTCATGACCCTTCCTCATTCCCTTACTCCTCTTTGATTCAGCATCTTTGTCTGAAACCTCTATATCCTCTTAACTCCTGTAACCGTCCCACCAGACTTAATCATTCAAAGTCTCCTTCCTGTGGTGGCCTTTCTTCCACTAGCTTCAGTATCTTTCTCTGAAGTCCTAAGGAATCTTATCTCCCACACCCCTCCCCTGCTTTCTTCTGAGAATCCCTTCTTCTGTATAGCCATAGCTCCCTCTTCCTACCTACAATGTTCTCTTTTGATTCTGTTCAGCTGTTTGTCAGGGAACAGAAGAAAAAGGTTATAATAAGGTGCTGTAATTAAATTTGACAGAATATCCACTGTTCTCCAATTCCCCCTCCCTTCACAGAATTGCCAAATAAATCATGTACTATTACACTATGGGATAGAGATACATCTCCACCAAAGGAGATGTAAAATGCTCCTTACTCCGCTAGCTTGGAGGTCACCCTTGGGCAAGATGTGGCACCTACTTAGCCCTCCCCCTCCACCTGAACAGGGTCAAGTGAAGCCATTGGGGCAAGCGCTGGATGGTCATATGAGCAGCTGGTGCAGATCACAAGGCCTGGCTATGCGACCACTGATGCCAGGCAGACAATCTTTGAAGAGCATTGATAATGGATGTGGTCACCCATGTGTAAAGTCGCTGCCCAGAAGAAGGCAATGGCAAACCTTTTCTGTAGGAACATTTGCTAAGATCAATTATGGTCTTGAAAAGATCATGATCGCCTATGTCATACGACACAGCACATAATGAATGAACGAAATATTACACTCCCTGCCTTAGGATCATTGAATACTGAGTTTTACATTTCAACTATGAATTCCTAATTTATAGTGGAACTGCACATGTGAAGCTGTCATGCAAATATTATACACTCCACACTGCTGCACTTCTGGTTAGGAGCAAGATATAATTTCAGTATGAGAATTTCATACTGGAAATTTCAATTTACAGAATGGAGAAGGCGTTAATTATAAGTTGGAACAATTTGATTTTTTCTTGGAAAAATGGTTTATTTACATAATACCTCATAGGCCTGATTGTATTCTCACAGATCAATGAATACGTTGTAAAAAAAAATCACTCCCTACTTGTACATAGTTTTCTCCTTTTGCTTGTTCTTTCTTTCCTCTCCTTTCTATAAGTGTATACCTCAGATAAATATTAAGTGGAGATTTGTGGCAAATATGGCTATGTGATATATATGTACAGTATCTGAAATACATCTTATGGAAATGTTTGTTTGATGATGAACTTCAATGAAAAATAAATTACAAAAAAAGGACTATACGGAAAGGTGAGAGGAAGCACATCAGATATGATACATTTCAAATATTATAAAATTATCAGCACTGTATAGTAATCTGCTACACTTTACCGTAATATTTACCAGTGCTTTTGGCCCTTTCTCATTATCTGTCTTTCAGTACCTACTCTCCTTTTTTTTTGGTTCTATCATCAAATATTGTTCTCTCTTTCAAAACATTTTGTTTGCTCTTTTTCACGATGCCATTTCTCATTCTTGATCCCTGCCTAAGCACCTCTCTCAATTTCCCCCACCCCAATTGTCAACAGTTTTCACTTTTGTCCTGGTCCCTAAATCGAAAGACAGCAGTATAAGAAAGGAAGATTAGGTTTATTTGTCACATGTGCATAGAAACATTAATGCATACAGTGAAATATGTCGTTTGCATAAAATCAAATCTGCAAGGATTGTGCTTGGCATCCTGCAACTTCTGATGCCAATGTAACATGCCCACAACTCACTAACCCTAACTGTACATTTCTGGAATCTCGGAGGCAACTGGAGCACCCGGAGCAAATTCATGCGGTCCCGGGGCCAACACACAAACTCCTTACAAACAGCGGTGGAAATCAAACTCCAGTTTTACAACTTTAATGCTGGAATTTAGAAGAATGAGGGGTGACCTCATTGAAACCTATTGAATGTTGAAAAGCCTCGGTAGAGTGGATGTGGAGAGGATATTTCTTGTGGTAGGGGAGTCTAAGAGCACAGCCTCAGAATAGAGGGGTGTCCTTTTAGAACGGAGATGAGGAGGAAGTTCTTTAGTCAGAGAGTGGTGAATCTGTGGAAATCATTGCCATGGGCAGCTGTGGAGGCCACGTCCTTATGTCCTTTTAAGACAGAGGTTGATAGATTCTTGATTAGTCAGGGCATGAAGGGATACGAGAAGAAGGCAGGTAATTGGGGCTGAGAGGAAAACTGTATCAGCCATGATAAAATGGCAGAGCAAACTCGAAGGGGCTAAATGACCTAATTTGACCTGCAGATTTTCTCTTGTTTGTAATTTTGTTTCTATAGGTTATGGTCTTATGGTAAAGTGTTGTGCTAATCGTTCTCTACTGCCATTGGAAGAATGTCACTACCATAGTCCTTTCTCTCTGTTCTTTTGACCCCCCTTTCTGTCATAAGTTTCTCATTAACAAAATCATCAAAATAAAGAGAAGACCATTCAAGACTTAGATGGGGGGAAATCTCTTCCTGCAAGGTGAAGAACTTTCAGAATTCTCCGGTGAAGGAGATTGTAGAAAGTAAGTCACTGAGTTTATTCGAACCCAAGATTGATAAATTTCCCATTTGTTATGTTCTGTTCATGTAGTATGTGTGGTAAAAATCCAATCGTGTCACAATGTACACAGTTACAATAAGAAGACAGCTGCAATATTTAAATAATTATCTTTTTTTTTGTACATTTCCTTTTGTTTTCTGACAGAGAGATCTCACAGGAGCAGTTCACTCCTGCTTGAGTACAAACTTTAAAGCCTGGTTAGATTATTTATCAGTCAATTGAGCCAAAAGTGATATTATACTGTGATGAAGCCAAAAGCAATATTGAGATTTATTTTATAGGCATTGGAAGGGAATATGATACCTTCAAATAGCCCCTTAACGTGCAGTCTGTTCACAGACTTAAAATGAAAATCCAGATTTTATTATAAAGAAAGATTAGCTCGAACACTATGCAGTCGGCATATGTTGTACTCTTGTTATATCGAGCTCCTCTTTTCTCTAACATAAAGTTTATTTCTGCCGTTGGGAAGAAATTAATTATAAATGTGTCTTCAGGTAAAGAATCTTGTCAAACGACTTTGACTAACAAACAAATTCACCATTTGGATAAGTAAACAGTTGTACTGTCAAGAATTATCATTTCCTATGGAGTGTACACATCAAGAATTTACCCTACATGCAAAATATTGTCACCATGTCAGTGTAAGTTATCAGCTAAAGGAAAGAAATTGTAAGTTCATCAGCAGCGTTGATTCTCCTGTGCAATACACACAAAATGCTGGAGATACTCGGCAGGGTTTCCTTCAGCATTCTGTGTGTTTTGCTCTGGATTTCCAGCATCTGCAGAATCTCTGTGTTACTGATTCTCCTGCTTTGAACTGTCTCAGAATGAATGATTGTCTGTTGATGATACGAAACTATCAAAGCAACTGGTAAAAAGGCAGCAGAGAAACAGAAGAAAAATGGTAGATGGTCTGTAAATGACAATGTTGATTTGTAGCATTTATTGATGAATGAAGTAAACTTCCATTCAGATGAGGGAACCATGCATAATCTATTTAAATCTTCTGATTAAGGTGGCAGTGCAGATTCTGAGGAGGATATGGGAGGATTCAGGTGGATATAGGTAGGTTTAGTGAATGAATGAGAGTATTGTACGCAATAATAGAATAGGGTAAAATGTGAGGTCATTGAGTTAGGTGGAAAAAATAGGAAAACAGAATACCTTTTAAAGGGCAAAACTGATAGAGCATTGTCAAAGAAAAATACAGCACAGAAACAGGTTCTTTGGCCCATCCAGTCCATGCCTAACCATTTCAATTGCCTACTCCCATTAGCTTACCCCGGGACCGTTCATGTGTCTATCCAAACTTCTCTTAAAATCAAGCTTGCCTGCAACTGACAGCTCATTCCATACTCTGAGTAAAAATGTTTCCCCTCATGTTCCCTTTAAACTTTTCACCTTTCACACTTAACCTATGACCTCTAGTTGTAGTCCCATTCAACCTCAGTGGAAAAAACCTGCTTACATTTATCCTATCTACACCCCTCATAATTTTGTATACCTCTATCAAATCTCCCATCAGTCTTCTATGTTCCAAGGAATAAGGTGCTAACCTTTTCAATCTTCCCTTATAACTCAGTACTTCAGTCCCAGCAAAATACTTGTAAATTTTCTCCATACACTTTCAACCTATTTACATCTTTCCTGTCAGTAGGTGACCAAAACTGTGCACAGTACTCAAAATTAGGCCTTACCAATGTCTTGTACAACCTCAACATAACATCCCATCTCCTGTACTCAATAATTTGATTTATTAAGGCCGATGTCCCAAAAGCTTTCTTTACGACCCTATCTAACTGAGCTGCCACTCTCAATGGCTTATGGATCTATATTCCCAGATCTCTTAGTTCTACAGCACTCCTCAGTGTCCTACTGAAGTGCAACACCTTGCACTTAACTACATTAAATTTCATCTACCATTTTTCAGCTAATTTTTCCAGCAGGTCTAAATCCCACTGCAAGCTCTGATAGTTTTTTTTCACTGTCAACTATACCCCCCAATCTTGGTGTCATCTGCTGATCCAGTTAACCACATTATCATCCAGCAGATTATTGACGTAGATGACATACAACTACGGACACAGCACTGATCCTTACAGTACTTCACTAGTCACAGACCTCCAGTCTGAGGTATAACCAACTAGTACCACTGTCCTCCCACAAAGCTGTTGTCTAATCCAATTTACTTGCTTATCTTGAATGCTGAGCGACTGAACCTCCTTGACCAAACTCACATTGCGGGACCTTCTCAAATGGCTTGCTAAAGTCCATGTAGACAGCATCCACTGCCTTGCCGTAATCAATTTTCCCGGTAACTTCCTTGAAAAACTACAATGCAATGACCTACAATGCACAAAGCCGTGCTAACTATCCCTAATTAGTCCGTGTCTATCCATATACTCATGTATCCGGTTCCTTAGAGAAACTTCGAATAGTATCCCCACTACTGATGTCAGGTTCACTGGGCTTTAACTTCCTGGTTTATTTTTAAAAAGTGGAATAATATTAGCTGTCCTCCAATCCTTTGGTACCTTAACTGTCGCTCATGATGATTTAAATATCTCTGCAAGGGCCCATGCAGTTTCTGCACTTGCCACAGGGTCTGAGGGAATACCTTGTCAGGTCATGGGGGGTTTGTCCAGCCTAATTTGCCTCAAGACAGCAAACACCTCTTCCTCTGTAATCTGTATAGTGTCCATGACCTCACTGCTTTGCCTCCTTCTACAGGCTCTGTATCCAACTCCAGAGTAAATACAGGTTCAAAATAATCCATTTAACATCTGCCCCCATTTCTGTTGACTCCATACATGGATTACCACTCTGATCTTCCAGAGAACCAATTTTGTCCCTTGCAATCCTTTGGCTCTTAACATATCTGTAGAATCCCTTAGGATTCTTCGTCATCTTGTCTACTGGAGCATTATTATGCCTTCTTTTATCCCTTTTGGTTTCTTTCTTAAGAGTTCTCTTGCATTTCTTATACTCATGAGTAGCAAGTTTGTTCCTACCTGCCTCTACCTGCTACACACCTCCTATTTTCTCTTAACCAGGGCCTCAATATCTCATGAAAATCAAGATTTCCTAAAACCTGTTATTTTTGCCTTTTATGTTGGTAGGCACATACACGCTTTGTACTCCCATAATTTCACTTTTGCGGGTGTCCACCTTTGCCAGAAAACAGCCTGTGCCAATCCACACTTGCCAGCTCTCTTCTGATACCGTCAAAATTGGCCTTTCTCCAATATGGGATCTTAACCAGGATGCCGTGGCATACACATGCTTAAAAAAAAAATTATTCAGGCAAGGCAGTCAACTAGCAAAGCAAATAGGATGTTGGGGTCTTTATCACAAGAGGACAAGTGGAGAACAAGAGACAACTGAAAGTAACAGCAAAGACATATTCTTGGAGAAATTATACATGGATTATTATGCCAAGTTTTGGCTTTCCACCCTATCGAGGGACTCATGTGTGGAAGAGGCATGACAGCAAAGATTTCCCAGATTGATTCTTGGTTTGGGGGGAAGAGGTGAGCGGGATTAATCTTGGTATATTCTCTAGAATTAAGAACAATAGGCAATCTCACAGAAGTATAGAAATTTTTGAGAGTATTGAATGGGTTAGCTTCTATTTCCCATGTTCTTTTGTAATGCGCGATGGAGCCCCTTCATTTTACATTTACTTTGGACAGTTCTCAGTTTCCATCTCAATTGAAACAGAATACCAATTCTGGCAAAAAGATCTGAGAAATCAGCAGAATGTTTCTTTCGCTGTATTGAAGGAAAATTTAAGAAATTGTGAGCTAAATTTCCAGCACCTTATAATAACATCTCCTGGGTCATCCCTTAATGATACAGATCAGTATGTAAGTGGGTGGGGGGGGGGGGCGGGGGAATGCAAACACATGAAAGTTGGGTTCCAATAGTAAGAAAGTCTTTTTCCACCTGTGAAACAGCTCTGTCTCTGCTCACTCTGGAGTACTGTGTGCATTTTTAGATCCTCAGTTTAAGGAAAGATATACTTACTTTTGAGGTGGTGCTGCACACAGTAAAATGTCTGGAATGAAGGGGTTACTTAATGACTGAAAAAAATAGGAAATTAAAAGAATGAATGGCAATTTCATTGACCTACTGATGATCCAGAGAGGAATTGGCAGTGTGTTGAGATAATGCTTGCTTTGGCAAGAGAATTGAAAAGTAGGGCAAATATTCTCTGAATACTGCAAGTGATCCATTAATTTGGACTTGGGGGGGGGAATCTTTCTTCCCTTGGAGGGTTATATATCTTTGCTTGCCCACCTTACCTCCCGTTTCACAGTTATTCACTATATTTGCAGCTGATATTGAGAGTTTTTTGGCATCAAGAGAATGAGGAGATACAGTTACTGCAAAGTCCAAAGTACATTTATTATTTAAGTACGTAGACTTTATACAACCTTGAGATTTGTCTCCTTACAGGCAACCACAAAACAAAGAAACCCAAAAAAAGCCATCAAAAAAGACTGCCAACACACACAGTGTGTAGAGAGGATAAAAACAAATTGTGTAAACAACTAAAGTAAGCAAATAGCATTCAGAATTGAAATCTATGACAATGAGTCCACAGACGCAAAGCCAGGCATCGCATCAGCTGCTTAGTAGTAGGTGACATCATCCGTTCAACTCCATGAACATTGTGGAGCAGTAAGCTGAAAAGGCCCATCCATTGCCTCTGGCCCCAACACCATGACCTTTTCAATATGGCCCGGCGATTAAATAGTCAAATCTTGGGTCATTTGTTGCTCTCGGACCCAGGCCCTACTGCTTTAATACACTCTCGGGCTGGTACACTGCCACCCGGATTCGGTCTAGCATTTATATTGATCCGGCCTTAGGTTTTTCCTCGTTGTCGGGCCCAAGCCTGGATTCAGCCTCAACTCTGCCACGCTTCTGCTCACTTTGCCCCGTGCAACGAAACAGATACGTGAGGCAGAACACTATATTCTTACTGAATGGTGAAGCACTTCTACTTCTATGTCTATCATTCTTAAAAATAATTCCTTATCTTCCTTAAAATGAGAATTATATTTATGTCTACCAGTGAATCAGACTATCTGAAGTAAATTATCAGCTTTTGTATTGTGACTGATCTGTGTATTTTTATTATTGTAATTCTTTTAGCTGAAGATTTGTTAAAAATCAAAACAGTATCTTTATTTCACAGACTCTGTTTGCAGAATTTTTTAACGTAGTGGCTTAACCTCAATACATTTTTAGGATGTAATTACCAGGCTGCTATTGATATACGGTACTGTAGTAATTTTATGTATTGCACTGTAGTGCTGCCTGACGAACGGGCATAGCTAAACATGATCATTTCTCAATTGCTAGGAACTTTCAGACTATTCTAGTTTAGTATTGTGGCTTTTTGAAGACTTACATAGATATTGCTGTGTGGTCCTAATTGTTTAGTGCCATTGTGTAGTGACTTTGGGATGACACCAGTTGTCAATATTACTTTTGGGACAATGTATATCTTGTTCATGTTCCAAAGTCTTACAATTTCCTCTTGTTGTTCTTTCTTGTTTATTCTGTATTATTATGGAACATCCTATCTGTAATAACTGATTAATTATTATTATTTGTTTCTTTTTGCATTTGCAGTTTGTCTTCCTTTGTACGTTGGCTGTTTGTCAGTGTTTATTTTTATATGTAGTTTTTTTATTGATTCTATTGTGTTTTGTTAGGCTGTGAATGCCTGCAAGAAAATGAATCTCAGGGGAGTATTTGGTGAGATATATACATACTATGACAATAACTTAATTTTGAACCTTGAACGTAATGGATAATAATGTGAGGAGCTGTCTCCAAAGATGTTCTCGTCCTCCACCATGGTGAAGTCCTGCAGATAAGGAGAATAAGCATGAAGTTGAATCACTTTAAAACAAGAAAAATTGTGAGTGAATGATCCATTTCAACCTCTTCCTGAAGTGATGAACTTTGCAGAAACCAGCCATCGGTCAAGTAGTATTAACAAGCATATTGATTAATGAAAAGTTCACAAAGCCAAAAAAAAAAACACACACACACGCACGCACGCACGCACGCACGCACACACACACACACACACACACACCCCTCACCCAACATTATGATCAAGAAATAGCCTCTGCTCTTGAGAAACCGTCCCTGTGCTGCTGCTAAATGAGCCTCAACTCGACTCCATGGAAACATTTTGAGGTATATCCAACCCACATTTAGCCGGAGAAATCCAGTCAGATTTCCACCAGGTAGTGTACTCTTCTATCAACGAGTGAGGGAAGGACACACAAGTAGGACTTCCCAATGGCCAAACATTTTAATTCCAATTCCCAATCCCATTCCAACTTGTTGGTCCTTGGCGTCCTTGTGTGCCAAGATGAGGCTGCCCTCAGGGTGGAGGAGCAATACCTTATATTCCATTTGAGTTGCCTCAAGCCTGATGGCATGAACATCGATTTCTCCTTCCGCTAAACTAATTTCCCACCTCCTCTGTTCCCCACTCTGACCATTTACCTCTTCTTACCTGCCTCTCACTTCTCCCAGGGTCCCCTCCTCCTTCCCTTTCTCCTATAGTCCATCCTCCTGTCCTATCAGATTACTTCTTCTCCTGCATTTCCCACCCACCTGGCTTCACCTATCACTTTCTAGATACTCTTCTCCCTCCTCCCTCTTTTTTATTCCGGCGTCTGCCCCTTTCCTTCTCAGTCCTGAAGAAGGGTTCTCAGCCCAAAAAGTTCTGCTTTTGCCAACCACATTGCTTTCAAAGTAAGAATAAGTTCCAAGCATGGTAACTAAAATTGCTTTGTTGTTCCATTTATGAATCTCTCACCTTTTAGTCTTGAATCCAGAGAGGATATTTTCTATATTCCACATTGAACAGCAGCACTGGATATTTAGAGATTAGCTTTATTTGTCACATGCACATCGAAACATACAGCTTTTGGTTGCATCAAATCAAATTTGCAAAGCTTGTGCTGCGCAGCCCACAAATGCTGCCACACCTCTGCTGCCAACATAGCAATGCCTATAGCTCACTAACCCTGAAATCTTGCAAGGGTCCTGATGAAGGATCTCAACTCAAAATGTCGACTGTTTATTCTTTTCCATAGATGCTGCCTGGCCTGCTGAGTTCCACCAGCATCTTGTGCGTGTTGCTTGGACTACCTTGGAATGTGAGAAGAAACCGGAGCACACAGTGGAAACGTGTGGCTACAGGGAGAGCATGCAAACTCCTTACAGACAGTGACAGGAATTGAACCACGATCAGCTGGGGCTGGAAAATGATGTGCTAACTATTACGCTACCATGCTGCCTCCAACATCCAAAAGACTCATGATCTGCAAGCAGAATTAATCTGTTAGTGTTCCACTGGCACAGCAGGTTTACGTTCTCAATTAATCCTCAAAGGTAAGCTCCTCTTGGTCTTTATGCAGCTCCTTTTTGGCATTTGGTATATTATTTTCTGTAACATTTTCATGTTTGAACAGTGGCTGTTTTCCTTTTTATCTCTCGGTTCTCATTGTGAGCAGCATCTGTCAGTACAGATGGCCAGTGACCCAGTCAGCTCCAAACCATTAAAACATAATGAGGTTCACAATGAACGCCCAATGACTGTGGCATCATTACTTGGAGTTTATCTCAAAATAATCTGTGGCTATCTCACAGAAAATACAACTGTCGGGATGTATTAACATTGCTTTAGCAATTGGATACATACAGTATAATTTCATCACAGTGAATTGCCAGTTAATGGTCTGATTCACGCACATGCTTAGAATGACAGAAGGAATTGTTCATGTGTTAGAGAGCATTATACCACAGCCAGTCTTTTTTCCACTAATTGTTTCTTGTCATGCACATGCATTTGTTATAAATCTGCCAATATATGTTGCCGCCAAATAATTTCAATGGAAATGCAAATATGAAGATGAAAAGTTATGTCAGGAAAGGAATTCTGCCTGAAAATATGCCTTACTGTGACTTTTTTCAGCCTCACTATAAAATTTCACACATCTTCCAAAATCCCAGGAAGTTTGAATGAAAATCTTAAGGCTGAGAAATGGCTTGCTTGAGGCTGCAATATATTATTTCAGTAATGCGTTGTGCTTTGGTGCAGTGGAAGTCACATTGTGTTCGCAATTCTTGACAGTTCAAATGCTAACATTACAGAAGTAGCCGTGAGGATCCCATATGGGCATAGCGTCAAGAGAATTTTCAAAAAATAATATAAAATTTTAAGAGTGGTTTATTTATCTTTTGAACAGAGGAAAAGATAAGAAGATATTTCTGGACTATTGCAGTATTTAATTTGGTCATAACTCATCTCTACCTTAACCTCTAAAATCTGCATTTCATCTACAGGTTTATATAAAAAATATCTATCAATTTAATGCCAGTTTTCTGAACCTCATCTGGTGTTCAGAATTCCAAGACCCACTGTGTGAAAAATGACTTTTTGCGTTCAGCCTAAAAGACAAGTTATAATTTTGCTATTAGGTTCTGAATTCCTCCCGGGGGAACAGTTTCTGCACACCTATCTTACCACGGCTCTTTTGTCATTTAAAAAACTTCAGAATCAGAATCAGGTTTATTATCACTGACATCATTTGTAAAATATGTTGTTAGGTAGCAGCAGTACTGTGCAATACATAAAAATTAATATAAGTTACTATAAAAAGTACATAAATAAGTAGTGTAAAAGAGGACGAGTGAGGTAGTGTTCAAGGGCAGCTTATAGCTCTGTTGGCAGATGTGAAGAAGCCATTCCTAGAACACTGAGTGTTGCATTGTCAGGCTCTTGTAACTCCTCCCTGTTGGTAGTAATGAGAAAAGCGAAAGTCCTGGGCGCTGAGGATCCCTTTATAAAACCACAAGACCGTAAGACATTGGAGCTGAATTAGGCCATCTGGCCCATCAAGTCTGCTCCACTATTCAATCATGGCTGATCTTTTCTTACTATCTCCTCCTCAACTCCAGTTCTTGGCCTTCTCCACGTACCCTTTGATGCCATGTCCAATCAAGAACCTATCAATCTCTGCCTTAAATACACCCAACGACCTGGCCTCCACAGCTGCATGTGGCAACAAATTCCACAAATTCACCACCCTTTGGCTAAAGAAATTTCTCTGCATCTTCGTTTTGAAAAAGCGCCCCTCAATTCTAAGGCTCTGCCCTCTTGTCCTAGACTCTCCCACCATGGGAAACATCCTTTCCACATCTACTCTCTCTAGCCCTTTCAACGTTCAAAAGGTTTCAGTGAGACATCAAACGTTCCTCATATGATAACCCTTTCATTCCTGGAATCATCCTTGTGAACCTCCTCTGGACCCTCTCCAATGCCAGCACATCTTTTCTAAAATGAGGAGTCCAAAACTGTTCACAATACTCAAGGTGAGTCCTCACCGGTGCCTTATAAAGCCTCAGCATCACATCCTTGCTCTTGTATTCTAGACCTCTTGAAATGAATGCTAACATGGCATTTGCCTTCCTCACCACCAACTCAACCTGCAAGTTAACCTTCAGGGTGTTCTGCACAAGGACTCCCCAGTTCCTCTGCATCTCAGATTCCTGTATTTTCTCCCCATTTAGAAAATAGTATGCATATTTATTTCTACTACCAAAGTGCATGGCCATGCATTTTCTAACATTGTATTTCATTTGCCATTTTCTTGCCCATTCTCCTAATCTAAGTCTTTCTGTGCCTTAAGTTGTTTCCTCAACACTATCTGCCCCTCCAGCAATCTTCGTATCATCTGCAAACTTGGCAACAAAGCCATCTATTCCATTACCTAAATCATTTATACACAGCATTAAAAAAAACGGTCCCAACACCAGCCCCTGTGGAACACTACTAATCACTGGCAGCCAACCAGAAAAGGATCCTTTTATTCCCAATCACTGCCTTCTACCAATCAGCCAATGCTCTAACCATGTTAGTAACTTTCCTGTAATACCATGAGCTCTTAACATAAGCATCCTCATGTGTGGCCTTGTCAAAGGCCTTATGAAGGTCCAAATATACAACATCCACTACATCCCCTTTATCAGTCCTACTTGTAATCTCCTCAAAGAATTCCAACAGGTTCATCAGGCAGGATTTTCCCTGAAGGAAACCATGATGACTTTGTACTATCTTGTCCTGTGTCACCAAGTACTCCATCACCTCACCCTGAACAATTGACTTTAACATCTTCCCAACTACTGAGGTCAGGCTAACTGGTCTGTAATTTCCTTTCTGCTGCATTCCTCCTTTCTTAAAGAGTGGAGTAACATTTGCAATTTTCCAGTCCTCTGGCACCATGCCAGAGTCCAATGATTTTTGAAAGTTTAACTCTAATGCCACCACAATCTCATACCTCCCCCAGAAGAGATTTCATTTACCCAAGAACCTGAAGCCCTGCTTCCTGCACCAGCTTCTCAGCCATGCATTTATCTGCCAAATCATCCTGTTTCTACCCTCAGTGGCATGTGGCACAGGCAGCAATCCAGAAATTACTACCCGGGAGGTCCTGCTTCTCGGCTTTCTACTGTTATGATCCCAGCCCCCTCCTTTGTGAGAATCGCAAGAGCCCTAGTGAAGGGGGGGTCAATGACCCAAGAGATGGAGAGAGATTGCATCATCCCAACCTGATTGACATCTGAGACCCCGTGAGTTCAGATAAAAGAGGGGTTGTAAAGACGGCCCCCCCAGACGCACCAGAAGACACGCTAGAAATCCTGTGACAGTGTTTAATAGCGACAGCCGGTGAGGAGGTTCGTGTGCATCTTTTCCTTGCCTGGGATTGGCGACCTCACCACGAAATAACGGCTTTAGCTACAGGAGAGGCTACAAGTGAACGGCCACCCCCCAACGAGACTCCGACGGATCGAACTCCTAAAGGTTGGAGAAAACCCGCCGGGTAACTGTTTCATTCAAGCTCTATCTCTCTCTCTCTAACAAAGTGCACCACCGCGACACCCCAAAAGACGGCAGCTGGTGGAACTGCAGTGAACGCAAGAGACTTTTAGATATACAGCGGACAATATATACCTTACCCCTAGACAACGATAGAGCTTATTTCTTATTGATTATTACTATACCTGCACTTTAGATTGAGTATTGATGACGTATGTTATCTGAATGTTTGTATTAACCTTATTTTTGTGCCCCTTTATGAATAAAAACGTTTAAAAATGGTACCATCAGACTTCAGCTGACCTCTCTATCTTTGCTGGTAAGTGATCCAGTTACGGGATACGTAACAACTTGGGGCCTCGTCTCGAGATTTAATACCAAATTGGGAGGGCAGTGAATTGGGTTTGTAAGTCAAAAAATTTGGATCTGGTACGCGGGTAGCCAGACGGGAAACCAGCAAAGATGGACGTGGATGAATTTATGAAAAACCCGACTCTGGGGGCGCTAGAGGCGGCTACAAAATTAGACTTGGTAAATCTGGTGAAGGGGTTAAGCCTCACAGAGGTGAGGTCATCAATGAAAAAGCGGGAAGTGCGAAGGGTCATAACTCAGTATTACATCGGGAAGGAGGTGTTTGCAGCTGAGGAGTTGGAAAATATCCCTGAAAAAGTACCAGCTAGTGGGATGGATCAGCTAGAGTTGGAGAAATTAAGGTTGGAACATGAATTTAAAATAAAGCAGCTGGAAGCAGCTGAGAAGGAGAAAGAACGGGCTGAGAGAGAGAAAGAAAGGGCTGAGAAAGAGAGGGAGCAGGCGTTCCACATAAAGGAGTTAGAGGTGAAACGGGAGCAGGAGCTCCATTAAAGGGGTTAGAGATGAAAAAAGAGCAGGACCAAGCTGAAAAGCAAAGACAGCATGAAATTCAGCTAAAAGAGCTAGAAGTAGCTGAGAACGAGAGGGAACGAGCTGAAAAGCAAAGAGAGTATGAGGAGAAACAGAAACAGAGGGAACATGAATTGGAGATGGAGAAGTTAAAGAAAGAGCGAAGAGATCTAGGGTTAGATCGAGAGGAGAGGTTTAATGTTAGTCGGGAGTTGAGGGTAGTACCTCCATTCGAAGAGTCGGATGTTGATAGTTATTTCTTGCTTTTTGAAAAGGTGGCAGTAAATCAGAAGTGGCCCAAAGAGCAGTGGGTGGCGTTGTTACAAAGTGTGTTAAAAGGGAAGGCACAATGAGCATATGCGGCATTGGCTGTCGAGGAAGGGGAAGCGGAGAATTATGCCAAAGTAAAGGAGGCCATTCTCCAGAGTTACGAGCTAGTACCTGAAGCTTATAGACAAAGGTTCAGAAATTTACAAAAAGGGTGGAATCAAACGTATACCGAGCTAGCCTATGAAAAGGGTGTGCTCTTGGACCGTTGGTGCACCGCGGAACAGGTGGACGGGGATTATGGGCGTATCAGGGAGTTATTTTTGATTGAGGAATTAAAAGGGTGTGTTCCGGAGGAGATCCGGATGTATTTGAATGAGAAGCTGAATAAATCCATCTCGGAAATTGCTAGGTTCGCAGATGAATATGCCCTAACCCACAGGACAAGGTTTTCCTCGCCAAAAGGTTACCCGAGAGACTGTGGGAACGACCGAGGAAGTCCGCCGGCTGAGGCAGAGGTCCCACCGGGAGCTAGTGGTAAGGTTGAGGGGGAAAGGCCAGGCAGCCCGAGATTTCCGGGCTTGACCTGTTTTAATTGTGGGAAGGGAGGACATATTGCCTCTAGGTGCTTTGCTCCGAGAAAGGAGCCAGAAAAAGGGAAAGCAGCGGTCCCTATCGGGTGTGCCGTGGTAATCAGTAAATCGACGAGAGAGCCCCGGGTAGACAGAGTACGAGAGGGGTCAGAGACTTGGCTGTCACCCGGAACCATGTCCGTGAAGGGGGGAGACCCACCCATTCCCGTCCGAATCTGGCGTGACACTGGGGCGGAGCTGTCGTTGATCCACCATGAGATACTAGATTTCGGTCGGAGAAGGGGAATGGTCGCCGTGAAGGGGATAGGTACAAGAATAGAAATGGTGCCCCTGCATCAGGTAATTATGGATTGTGAGCTAATATCTGGACCAGTCGAAATAGGGGTGCCATCAGAATTCCCGAGAACTGACGCGGACGTCCTCCTCGGAAATGATTTAGCCGGGGGGCAGGTTTGGACAAGGACGACACGGCCCAAACAGCCTGTGAGGATTGCAGCCCCGCCCCTCGCATCTCCAGTCTGTACCACAGGCACGAGCATTCGCAGCCTGTCGAGAAAGGCAGCTGAGAAAGCGAGCAGTTTAAATCTGGCCAGTATTGATTTGGCCGAGACGGTCCTACCGACCCTGTACCACGAGGGTTCTGAGGGGGGTAAACCGAAGAGTAGTAAAGTGAAAGGGGTTAAGGGAGAGGAGCTAGATCTGCCCTTAGTGAAGAGAAAGGTCCTAGAGGTAGGAAATAAAGATGAGAAATGGAAAAAGCTGTTAAAAGGTCCAGAGTTGGACATGGATGATCTGTTGGGGGTGGCAGCCCTGTTTGAAGAAGTTGAGAGCTATCAAGGTGTTCCCGATAATGAGATGAAGGCAGTCCTAGATGAAAAGGGTGCCATTACCTTGGAGAGGTCTGCTGGGTTGGCAGACGAGGTTGTTTCAGCCCGCGGGGTTGAGTTTACTCCGGAAGGGAGTTGCCCAGAGAGGAATTGGGAGGATCAGGGGAATTTAGAATTTGAAAAGGGTATGGGTATTGAAAGCCTGGAAGAGGCCGATGTCCCGTTTGAGTGTGTCCAAGATGTGGATACACGTGGTACTGAACCTAGTAATGGAGCTCAGCAGAAGTCTGAGGTATTTGATTCAGTTGAAAAGGAATGCAGTCCCTGTGGGTCAGATGGACTGGGTTCGGTGAAGACAGGGTTAACCCTGGTAATTGGGGGAAGGGAGGGTTCCCAGGTGTTGGTACACGAAGGGGTGGTGAACCTTAAAGTGGAACTCGACCATGGGGGGATAAACATTATTATTGAAGGGAACGGGAAGTTTGTAGTTCCCAAATCGAATAAAGAAAATTTAAAGTTTAGATTGGTGTCAGAAGAAGCAACCAAGCTACAGAAACGAGGGCTTGGTAACGCGGTGCCTGCGCATCGATTACAGGTGGATTTGGAATGTAAAGGTGCCCCACACACTGTCGTTATTCAAGAGAGCGCTGTGAAAAAGCCGAAATTTAAATGCGGCCTGAGGGAAAGGTTCAAACTGAAACCCAACAGCCTGCATGGTCTTGACAAAAGGGTTAGCTACCTGTGTAACATTAAAGAATTGGGTGGAAATTCACACGATGATTTAAGTTTGGGATACAGTGTTGAGAGAATAACCCTTATGGAACGGAAAGGCGGGAGAGTACCTCGCCAAATTACCCAGGTCCCCCATGTAGGAACTCACCGGAAAAGAGGTGACGGCTAATGGGGGCGCCATTTTTAAATAGAAAAACCGGCCGTACGGGATTTTGACAAAGCATGTGAATAACAAAGACAACCCCCTTGGAACCCTGCCTGTTGAAATCTGATGCTACCAGCCTTTAGTCAGGGACAAGATGTTACCATATTAAAGGAAGTGCCACTGTAATCGTTAACTGTTTAGACGCTGAAAAATGTATGACGGTACAGCTCTGTAGTTAAAAGAAAAGCTTTTGTACTATGTTAAATCCTAAAACCCTGTAAGACTCTGTACCACTCCATTTTAACCGCTGGTAAAAACGTTTTTAAGAGGGGAGGTGTTATGATCCCAGCCCCCTCCTTTGTGAGAATCGCAAGAGCCCTAGTGAAGGGGGGGTCAATGACCCAAGAGATGGAGAGAGATTGCATCATCCCAACCTGATTGACATCTGAGACCCCGTGAGTTCAGATAAAAGAGGGGTTGTAAAGACGGCCCCCCCAGATGCACCAGAAGACACGCTAGAAATCCTGTGACAGCGTTTAATAGCGACAGCCGGTGAGGGGGTTCGTGTGCGTCTTTTCCTTGCCTGGGATTGGTGACCTCACCATGAAATAACGGCTTTAGCTACAGGAGAGGCCACAAGTGAACGGCCACCCCCCATGAGACTCCGATGGATCGAACTCCTAAAGGTTGGAAAAAACCCGCCGGGTAACTGTTCCCTACAATCTCTATCTCTCTCTCTCTAACAAAGTGCACCACCGCGACACCCCAAAAGACGGCAGCTGGTGGAACTGCAGTGAACGCAAGAGACTTTTAGATATACAGCGGACAATATATACCTTACCCCTAGACAACGATAGAGCTTATTTCTTATTGATTATTACTATACCTGCGCTTTAGATTGAGTATTGATGACGTATGTTATCTGAATGTTTGTATTAACCTTATTTTTGTGCCCCTTTATGAACAAAAACGTTTAAAAATGGTACCATCAGACTTCAGCGGACCTCTCTATCTTTGCTGGTAAGTGATCCAGTTACGGGATACATAACACTACCTAACTCCTAAATTCTGTTTTCAGGACCTCATTGCTTTTCCTTCTTGTGTCATTGGTACCAATATGTACCAAGGCATCTGGCTGCTCCTCCTCCCTCTGCAAAATGCGTGGACGTGATCTGAGATCTCCCTGACCCTGACACCTGGGGGGCAACATACCATCCCAGTGTCCCGTTCGCATTCACAGAATCTCCTGCCTGTTCCCCTCACTATTGAGTCCCCTGTCACAACCGCTCCCTTCTTTTCTCTTTCCCTTCTGCACCATGGACCTATGCTCAATGCCTGTAACACGGTTGCTGTGGCATTCTCCCGGGAGGTCATCCCCCACAAAAGTATTCAAAGCAGTATACTTGTTTTTAAGGGTTATGGCTGCAGGGGTGCTCTGCTCTAACTGCCTATTTCCATTTCTCCTGACTACTCAATCCTGCAACTTCGAGGTGACTACTTCCCTGTAACTTCGATCAATTATCTCCTCACTCTCCCGTACAAGTTGAAGGGCATCCAGTTGCTGCTCCAGATCCCTAACGCAGTTTTCAAGGAGCTGCAGCTGGATTCACTTCATGCAGATGTAGTTCCCAGGGAGGCTCTGAGTCTCCGAATTCTCCAGTATCTGGCAGAAAGAGCACAGCACGGCCAAGGACTCCCAAATGGTACACTAAGAGAGGGAGAAAACCAAGAGGGAAACCTTAACAGAAGCTTTACATGGAGCTGACGCCTCTTCCGAGCCGAAGCCTGGTTTGAGCCGAAGCCTTGCTACCGGCCGACTTCCAAAACATGGCCGCTCCGCTTATCTCTTCTGTACTTTTATTTAGTTTGTAGAGCTCTGTTAACGCCACTGATAGGTCACGAACAGTGGACAAATGCTCTCGATGATTTATGATGGATATCGGCTTCTCGAGGCACGGCCTTTTGAAGCTGACTTTAATGTGGAGTGGCCTATACCTGTGATGAAACTGTCTGAATCTACAACCGTCTGCAGCCTCTTTCGATCCTCTGCATTGGAGCCTGTAAAGATTCAGATTCAGTTTATTGTCATTTAGAAACCACAAATGCAATGCAGTTAAAAAATGAGACAATGTTCCTCCAGAATGATATCACAAAAGCACATGACAAAACAGACTACACCAGAAAATCCACATAACATTTGGCAATTCCCAATCCAGCGTCCAGAGAGGCTGCTGCATATTAATATCGCGCTACCGTCTTAGCACGTTCCCCGGAAAGGAGCTCCAATCCTACCAGACAAAACAAGACCAAAAACTAAAGCTACAAGGCCTGCACAAAACCACATAATTACAACATATGGTTACAACAGTGCAAACAATAGCATAATTGATAAAAAGCAGACCATGGGCACAGCATAAATAGTCCAAAGATGTTAAAAGATCATAAGTTCAAAAGAAACCACCACACAGTTTCCACAGGTCCTCAAGGTCCCGATAGACTCCTCATCCCATGCAGGCAGCAGAAGGGAATACCCCCGCTATGGACTTCCACGGCACCGTCCGACTCAGCCTCGCAGGCGCAGCACACAACGAAAGCGACCTGACTGCAGCGGACTCCAAGTCCGTCGAACCTCCGAGCCTCCGACCATCCCCTCCGGCACAGCTTCTCCGAGCACCATTCTCTGCTGAGCGTATTAAGACGCCCCCGCCAATGGCCATCGGCAACGCGACCCCGAGGACTGGGGGCCTGTTATTCCCGGCAGAGACCCAGACCTCACAGCAGCAGCAGCAATGAAGAAGGTCTTCCTGGAGATTTCCAGATGTTCCTCCATGTTCCCACATCCGTTTTTCATCCAATTATGATTGCGCACGTCATCCCACTTCAGAAATAACAGATAATCAGCTCTGGAGCAGCCACTGCAAGCTGCGTCGTGCCACCATCTTAAAGGACCATCCATATTCAACTTCTTATACATAATTTCTAAGAATTCTCTTACTTTTCCATTTATATTTTACTTCACATTAGAACTAGAAGTTCTTATTTCAGTTTGATAATATCCTTTACATTTCTTGGTCAGATTTGATTATGTGGAACTTCTGCTGTTTAAGAATATGCACTCAGTGGCCACTTTATTAGGTACACCTCTACAGCTGCTCATTAAGGCAAATATCTAATCAGCTAATCACGTGGCATAAAAGACAGGCAGACATAGTTGAGAAATTCAGATGTTCAGACCAAAATTCAGAATGGAGAACAAATGTGATCAAAGTGACTTTGATCCTGGAATGATTGTTGGTGTCAGACAGGGTGATCTGAGAATCTCAGCAATGACTGATCTCCTGAGATTTACATGCACAATGATCTGTAGGGTTTAGAGAACCAGAATCAGGTTTAATATCACCAGTATATGTTGTGTGATTTGTTAACTTTGTGGCAGCAGTACAATGCAATATATAATAAGTATAGAAACAACCCAAATTACAGTAAAGAAAAAAAAAATTAATTGTTTAAATAAGTATCGCAAAGACAGAAACAAAAGAAATAGTGAGGTAGCATTCTTAGGCTCAATGTCCATTTAGGAATCAGAACGCAGAGGAGAAGAAGCTGAGTGTGTGCCTTCGTGTTTCTGTACTTCCTTCCTGATAGTGACAATGAGAAGGGGGCATGTCCTGGGTGATGGATGGTGCTATCAACAAAAAAGAATCCAGTGAGTGGCAGTTCTGTGGGCGAAAACATCTTAATGAGAGAGGTGAGAGGAGAATGGCCAGAATGGTCCAAATGGACAGGAAGGCAACAATAACTCAAATAACCACGCATTACAACAGCGGTGTGCAGAAGAGCAGCTCTGAATGCACAACACGTCAAAACTTGAAATGGATGTGCCAGAAAACGATAAAGTGGCTACTGAGTCTAAACTGATTTCATAATTTACTAAATACATTTTCTGGATTGTTGGAGTAAAAACTAATCAATTAATAGTTGATTCGTTTACTGCAGTCAAAATATTTTTCATCTCTTCAATTTCTTTCATGATTAACTTTTAAAATTCAATTAATGATTTTCTCTCTTATCACCCAAAGCTTATATTAAATGCAGGCACTATTTGAAAGATGTTCTCATTTCATTGCATTGCTATTAAACTATGGCATGGCCTTCCAAGTTTCATACTCATTGTCTGTCTATCATCACACTAATTACATTATATATACAAAACCAGTCATCAAATGCCACAGGATGCATTAGGTGCAAGTACTGAAGGATTGCTTAACCTCATGCCGAGATTCAAACCTCGCACTCAATCCATCATACTGTGCTTTTCCCTCAGATATATCACCCATCTGTCCTTATTCTAGCCTGGCTGCCACCAGAAACCTAATTTGTGGCTTTTCACCTCAAGGCTTAACTTTTCCAAAGACTCATTCTTGTTCTGGATTTCCCACAAAACTTAGTGGCTGCCTGAACCTTACTCTACATAACTTGTTTCGATCAAAGCTCCAGCTTCTGCATCTCATTCTCGCTCTCCAACACCACAGAGTTTTGTTTCTTGAGGACTCCTTTTGTGTCTAATTTAATTGTGGCTGATGAAGAGTTGCTATTCCATTCTGGTCAGCAATTCGTCAACTTCAAAATTCTCCCAAGATTTTGCTCTATCTTTATCTGCATTCCTGGCTGTTACACTTACTCATCGACATTTGCAAGCTGATATTTTTTTTCTTCAAATCATTTGTTTCTTTTTATAATGTGTGTTGCAATGTACAGATGATTCAAATTAAGCGCAATAGAACCACATTATTTACCCTTGAATAATAGTCTTCTGCGAGGTACCAAATATAAATGGTAGCTAAAGATGCTTTTCATTCACTTACTTTCTTCACCAACATGTTACCTTGAGCTGTCCTTTATATCTGGTGCAAAGCTAAACAAAGTAATAGTGTGTATTAAATTAATTAGGCCAGAGTAAATATTTACCGACCACTGTTAAATGAAAATGTGTGTTTGCAGGGCTACTCACTGCTCGTTAAGCTGCTGGCTTTTAAGCCAGCAATGAAGGTCCTCCATATCTTGCGGAGCTTAGGGCTTTCTTCATTGAGTCAGTAGTTTTCTCTCGGTTTTCGCTATTGTCAGTCCTGCAAGTCCTAGGTGGAAACTCAGGAATACCATCGTACCCAGATGTAAAAAGATTCTTCATTGCTACTTTTGTGAGAATTTTGTTGTACCAGTCAGTGCTGTTTGCCCTGAGCTGAACCCCTGAACCTGGAGGACCAGAGGACCACTCTTACCTTTGACCTGTCCTCTACCCTTTGAACTGTTTGGCATGGGTGATCCTACCAAGAGTCAAAGCATAGAGCCCTGACTCCAGCCAACACAACTCTCTGGGTCATTGAGGCATGCAACCCTTCAAACCACGGCAAGGTTGTGATCCTCTTGGAGGGTTTATTTTTTTATTTTTTTATTGGGATACAGCACAGAATAGGCCCTTCCAACCCTTCGAACTGTGTCACCTAGCAACCTCCAATTCAACACTAGCCTACTCACAGGACAATTTACAATGACCAATTAACCTACCAACCAGTACGTTTTGGACTGTGTAAGGAAACCAGAGGAAATCCACGTGGTCACAGGGAGAAGGTACAAACTCCTTAGAGGCAGCAGTGGGAATTGAACCCTGGTCATTGGCAGTATAAAGCGTTGTGCTAACCACTACGCTACCGTGCCAACCCATCATTAGGGCTGCATCAAAATAATTTCAGGAGTTAAGATTTCACTTCTCTTTCCCGACCTATGAGGAGAAAAGCACCTTAAAAAACTTCTGCACTGTTAATTATTGTATTTGTATAACGTGGTTTCCATTTTTATGTCCAATGTCATCTGGCATCATTCAGCATGGAAATGCCATTCTCTTCTTGCATGAAAACAATGTATTCCTGCTGTAGTGTAGCAGTCGAAGGCACAGCTGTCTAACAAATGTACTTGCAAGCTATTTCCTTAAATGCCTGCTTAGTCTCAGCTCTGGATTTTACTGTATACAATATTAAAGCTGCCTTTCTGGAACACATCAATCATGCAGTTCAAGTGATAGCGGTTTGGAGCTCTGCTTCACGGGGACTCCTTTTTTGTCTAATTTAGCTGTGGCTGACCCAGTGTCGCTGTTATTTCTATTCCAGGTGGTTCTGATTATTAGGAATAGCAAGCTAGCGTGCAGAACATGAAACAATGAACCATGTGCCCAGGTCATTTGGCCACCTTTACCAGTGGATAAAATATATACTTACCAATGTAATTTAATCTTCACCGAATATTTCTCCCCGAGAACCAGCGAGTCTCTCACGCATTTGTTGCTGGCTTCAAAGCCGAGGTATTGCTTGAGCTGGATATGTCTTGTGTGACTTCGGGGGTGGAATTCTGGGTACTTTTACTTGGATACAAGAACAGCAGGGACAAGGCTTGTGCAGTTTTTAACGTTTGGTACATGGATATGCTCAGTAGATTTTGCATTGTGTATTCTGGGACAGTGTCTCCTAAATGTCTCCTTATCTAGAGTAATTGTGAATAAACCATCCCAAAGATCAAACTATCCTCTGCAGACCTGATTCCTCCGTGAAAACAATGTTATCATGAGGTGGAATCTATCAGTTATTAAAGAAGAACCAGGTATGCTGTGTGATGCACTATCAATTACTCCAAAGGACTGGAAGTAGATTAAATACTGAAAAGCTTTTATAACAATAAGATGATCCACGTCCATGCTGTATGTCTGTCCTGGACAGTGGGAGGAACAATGACATAATCGCCTTTATTCAGGGGTCTGTGGGAGGAGCCACAGGAGCAGTCAGCAGAGGGACATGTCCAGGCATGTCCAGATAGATTATACATGGTTTACCACACCGTGACAGTCTAAAATTTATAAAAAATACAATCTCTTTTCATTGATACAATTCTATTTGGAATGATTTTTTCTGACAAACTGTATCAATATTTTCACTGTTAGCATGACAGAAAATATGTCTGCTTTTTATTGTTTATCTATACCCTTTCTGAATGCCATATTAACTTCTCAACTGGTATGAAAGCAGTATCATTGTGACGGAGAGTGCTCGGTAACTGCACTGCGTGCAAATGCACATTTACACACTTCTCCCCGGTATATTCTCATAAATGGGTCCTAAGCTGAGCTGATGTGTTCAGTTTGGCTTTCTGGTGCCTTTCCCACCATACACGGCAGAACTTTCTATTTCTTTAGTAAATGTGTATATATTGTTTGTATACTGTATTTAAGGTAGATACCTCTGTTTATTCTGTAATGTGATTGTAACTACATTGTATTTTGCATCATGTTCTGGTTGATCTGCAACCTTAGATTAACTTTCTGGGTAATTAAAGATTGTATGTCCTGATGCCAAAAAAATGAATCGGCATCGCTCTCAGGGGCAGAGAATGACCAATCTGCCAGGAGTATATATTGGACCAAGTTTGGAGCTATTTATTGTGTTTTCTGGTAGAAATCTCTTTGTAAATATTAGTAGTTTTCAATATTTTCACAAACTTTTGTAAGTGTGATTTTTGACACACCTAATAAACACCCTTGCATGAAAGTGCTATGTGACTCCAGCCATTGTTTTTCTCTTTCAGTCTAAACCCATGTATCGTATCATCACAATCTCAGAAGCAAATGATATAATATTACTCACTGGGTTTTGGACTATCTTTATCTGTCCTGCAAACTTATTTTGATTAGTATTACAAATTTACTCTACTGACATGACAGTATCACCAATCTGTTCTCCTTAATGAGAGGTAATACTCTCAGGAGGACATTAGTGATGATATGTCATTTTTCAAAGAAGATTAAGACAGTTCCCCGAGGTATTTTGGCTTACGTTTATGACTCGAACAGCATCATAGCAGATTATTTGGACATTAGCACCCTGTCGTTTATATGGCCTTCCAACCGCTGTGCTCGAGAAGAAACCTACTTTCTAATTATTCTAATTGCTACGTTGTGTCCCGGAGTTCGGATATGGCACATGTGAAAAAGCACCTCTCATTTCTTTTTCTCTTTATTTCTTGCAAAAATTGCTGAGCCTCTTTTAATTGGCTGTATTACTTCAAATAGATGGAAAATTGTACACACTGCTTGAATCTGCAAGCCCTCGTCCATGCTGTGTGCCTGTGATCTGGGAACCGACAACAATAGCAATCTGCCCACACACTCTCACTGATCGTACAGCTTGTTCATTTTAATAGACAAGGAAGAGGGAATAAATGGAAGAACGTATCTCAGCATCCTATAGAGGCAGCCAGTGGTTAATACTCCATGATGTAATTGCACAGTTGTGAAGTGACCCTTTCTGTCTGCATGGGCACTTAATGAGGAAAGGAGCACATTGCATGTCAAGGATCTCATTGAAAGCCATAGAGTACTGAAAGATCTAGTGGGCATGGAGAGGCTGTTTCCAATAGTGGAGGAATCTAGGACCAGAGGACACAGCCTCAGAATAGAAATTGAATTGATTTGTGTTACTTACATCCTTCAAATACGTGAGGAGTAAAAATCTTTATGTTAGGTCTCTGTTCAAATGTGTAATGTGCAATTATAGTAACTTATAATAAATATTATGTACAACAGAGGTGAGGAGAAATTTCTTTAGCCAGAAGGCAGTGAGTGAGTGGAATTCATTGCACAGCTTGCTGTAGAGGCCAGATAACTGGGGTGGCATGGTAGCGTAGGGGTTGGTACAATGCTTTACAGTACAGGCGATCCAGGTTCAATTCCCAATGCTGCTTATAAGGAGTTCGTACATTCTCCATGCGACCACTTAGGTTTTGTCCAGGTGCTTTGGTTTCCTCCCACTGTCCAAAGACGTAACGACTGATAGGTTAATTGGTCATTGTAAATTGCCTTGCGATCAGGCTAAGGTTAAATCAGTGGGTTGTTGTGTGGCATGGCTCGAAGGGCCAGAAGGGCTTGTTGTTCTCTGTATCTCAATAAATAAATAAATGCATACTTAAAGTGGAGGATGACCAGTTCTTGATTAGTAAGGGTGTCAAAGGTTATGGGAAAAACACAGGAGAATGGCATAAATTGACCATAAATGAGTGGCAGAGCAGATTCAATGGACCAAGTTGCCCAATTCTGCTCCAATATCTTATAGTCTTATTTCCTGTGCCCGTAACAAGAATTGCCAGACTTGCTTGAGAGCAATCATTAAGATTAAAACACTTATTCCACATCTTCCTTACAGAGGGATCAATGTCATTTCCAGAACTTTCTATCATTTAGGGGTCATTAACATACTTCTTCCACCAAGCTACCCATCAGCACAGACTGTGCCAAACCCAGTGTTTCTTTCAATTATGAAAGCTTACCTTCTGAGAACACCAGTGAAAATGTCAATAACTCATTTCATTCAGGATCATTTACAGCTGCAAGAGAGATGGGAAACATTCGTTCTTTAGTATGGGCTGGATCCGAGTCCAGGTCTCACAGCAGAAAGAAAAGTGAATGCTGTCAGATGTAACCAATCACATTCCCACCTACAGCTCATTGCCTCACCATGCAGGCTCCCAAAATTCAACTGCCTAAGGCTAAAGAATCTGTGGGATGTGATTTAACTATCAAACTGCTGACTGGCAGAAAGTGGTGTCTGTAAGTGGACTAATCTGTTCTGAGAGGAGATCTGCCGTTAAACCTGCACTATGGCTTTCATGCACAATGCAACTAACTTAGACCATAAGACCTTAAGCGATTCAGCCGAATGAGTCTGCTCCACTATTCCAACATGGCTGATTTATTATCGCTCTCAACCCCATTCTCCTGACTTCTCCCTGTAATCTTTGACACCCTTACTAATCAAGAACTTATCCACCTGTGGTTTAACTACATCATCTGCGGCAATGAATTCCACAGATTCACCACCCTTTGACAAAAAAATTCCTCCTTATCTCTGTTCTAAAGAGACGTCCTTATATTACGAGTCTATGCCTTCTGGCCCAAGACTCCCCAACTATAGGAAACATCTTCTCCATGCCCACTCTATCTAGACCTGTCAGTATTCAATTAGTTTCAATGAGATACTCCCTCCCATTCTTTTAAACTTCAGAGAGTATAGGCCCAGAGCCATAAGCATTCTCCATACGTTAACCTTCTCACTCCAAGGATCATTTTCGTAAGGCTTCTCTGGACCCTTTATGAACCTCACTGGGTTCGTTGAATACAAAATGATTAAGAAGCCCAAACCAGCTGAAAGATTAAAGGTACTTCAAGGAGAGAGCCCAATTACAAGGCTTTCCCCATTTTCCATCATCAGCTCAATCTCAACACAACCAAGTAACTAGGTTTCGGGATGAGCTGGGATTATGATGGGTGCAGAGGAAATTATTATTCCTATTAAACATGAAGGAGCACTGCATCTGCAAAAATAGATTAATCTCTACATTTTGAACCACTTCTATCTCACTTCCAGTTTTAAATGTGCAGTTGTTCCAGCCAGCAGGCAAGTATGATGTTCGCACTCCCATTACAAGTCACAGAACCTGAGTTTCTATAGGTTGACAAGGTCCCTGCCTGACCTGGCTGAGATCTGCAGCCGTCCTACCTGAGCCAGGGTTAGGATGAAAGGTATTACCTCCATTTTTAGACTGCAGTCATCTGGTTTTCAGCAGCAGGTAGGGGAAGAACGAGTTGGATGGGTTGTGATCAGTCTGTGCTGGAGAGAGATAAATATTTTCCTCAGAAAATTGACTAGTAACTCAGCCTGAAAACACACTTGTAGCTTTCTGTGCTATAACCTTCATTAAGGACCCCCATCACCCAGGACATGCCCTCTTTTCATTGCTACATCAGGAAGGAGGTACAGGAGCCAGAAGGCACGCACTCAGTGATTCAGGAACAGCTTCGTCCCCTGTGGCATCAGATTTCTGAATAGATATTGAAACCATGAACGCTACCTCACTACTTTTTTTTTGCAAACTTATTTCATGTAACTATTTTATACAGACACATACTTAGTGTAATTTAGAGTTTTTTTTATTATTATGTATTGCATTGTACTGCTGCCGCACAACAATAAATTTCATGACATATGCCGGTGATATAAACTTGATCCTGCTACTCCTTGACCTACAGTCAAAAGAAGGTCAGCTACGGTGAGTAATCTGTGAAAGGGATTATATACTTCCGCAGTCTAAAATGTAGTTCAGATCTGAGTGACTGGCCAAAATATACTCTTGATTTTCTTTGATGCATAGTAGCACGCTAGACTAGCTCTGAATATAAAGTTGTGCTTTTCTGCACAATCTCCTTGAAGGGCATAAAATTAACTAAATGTGTGAGAGAAAAAAAAACATACATTTATTTTCCAAAACAAACAATTCCAACATTATACATGATGGCATTCTTACTCTGGTGTATGAGATGAGATGAGAAGTTTCATCCTGCCAATGTCTAAGAGTATAGCAAAAAGATAAAATGGAAACTGTGAAAAGCAATTGGTTTATTCCCAAGTGAGTACCATGAATTTCATTCGAATTTTGTGGCCTTTAACTCCCCCAGTACAAAGTTCTTCAGCAGGTATCAGTGCAGGCCTTAAAGAGCAAGATGATAAAGGTCAACTCACACAAAACACAGGAGGAACTTAGCAGGTCAAGCAGTACCTATGGAATTGAACAGTTGATGTTTTGGGCCAAGACCCTTCATCAGGGCAGCAAAGGAGGCGAGAAGATGCCAGAATATAAAGGTTGGGGGGAGGGGAAGAAGGATAGCTAGGTGGGAGAGGTAGAGGGCTGGAAAGGAACAAATTTGATAGGAGAGATGAGTGGACCATAGGAGAAAGGGAAGTAGGAGGGGACCTGGGGAAAGTGATCGGCAGGTGAGGAGAGGTAAGAGACCAGAGTGGGAAATAGAAGAAGAGGGGAGGGGGAGAGAATTTTTTTATACCAGAAGGAGAAATCAATACTTACATCATCAGGTTGGAGACTACCTAGATGAACCATTCTTCTCTCCTATCAATAATTTCAAAAAACACAATGAAGTATATATGAATAATTAAAAGAAATGAATCATGGCAACACCATGGCACAGTGAGTAGAACTGCTGCCTCTCAGCTCCAACAGTCCAGGTTTAATTCTGACCTCTGGTGCTGTCTGTGTGGAGTTTGCATGTTCTCCCTGTGACCCTGCTCTGCTTTGTTTTTCCACATGCCAAAGATGTATAGGTTGTTAAGTTAATTGTGTACTGTAAATTTCCTCTGATGTTAGAATATGTTAAAAGGTCAGCACAACATTGTGGGACAAAGGCTCTAATGTCCTGTGTTCTATGTCCTAAGCTGTCCTGGCAAGTGATAGTATTCGAGTTAGAGATGAGATGTGTTGTGTATTTAATATTTTATTAATGTTTGAATAATATTGCAAATTTATTGTTTTATTAAGCATTCTTTATTGTTTACATCATTCATTATGAGTTATAATGGGTTATATGTAATAATACCTGAATGGCATAGCCATTATGCCACCACATCACATGTGTGTGCCTCACTAAAGTAAAAATGAAGCAGACATGCTTTCCTTGGCTCCCGTGTTTTTCTTTCAATTAGTTTTTGGAGTTACAAAGCATAACAGTAGCAACGAGTAAGTTTTAAAACAAACTCGAGAAGCCTACCTATCTGTTGAAGTGCAGCGAGATATTCAAATTTTTAAAAAGTACAGGACATTTACATAAACAATGAGTACCAGGTGATAATAATAAATAAATAAATAAATAAACAAACAGAAATGGCTGATTACATTGGAAAGATAAATGCATTCGACTGTACAACGGATAACTGGATTATGTATACCGAATGAATTGAGCAATATTTTGAAGCAAATGGAGTAGCCAATGAAAAGCAAGTTCCAGTGTTACAGAGTGTAATAGGTAGAAGAGAATACAGTTTGCTTGGAAGTTTACTGCTCCAACCAAACCAGCCAAAATGAGCTTTGCTGATATCATGCACTTCCAGTGTCTGCTGATATCATGCATTTTATGTAGGACCATTTAGAACCAAAACCATTGTTGACTACAGAATGCTTTAGGTGTCAAAAGTGGAATCAAAAGGCAGGGAAGTCTATTTCAGCTTATGTGACTGAATTGAATAAATTGTCTGAGCATTGTCAGTTCAGTAATTCTTTATTTTGTGGAACCTTAGAGGAAAATATTCAAAAATGGCTCCTAACTGAAGCAAATCTCACATTTAAAAGAGCATTTGAAATCACTGTATCAACGGAAACAGTAGCCAGAGACACAATGGAGTTGGAGTCAGGAATGAACATGAGAGTGAACAAAATTGCAATGTCTATACAGAAAATTTCCCAGCTGAACAAATTGTGTTACCATTGTAGCAGAGGTTCATGTTCACCAGGTTTAAAGGAGAAACTTGCAGGAAATGCAACAATGGCTTACACTGGATGTGGACACTGGAATTGGACACTCGCTCGGCTGTTTCAGTCATTCCACAAAATAGGATTGAATAGCATTTAAAAGAAACTGAACTAAAGCCTGTAGATATCCTACAAAGAACATTGATTGCAGAAAAGATAGCTCCTGTGGGAAAGACCAAAAGACCTAGGAGCAAAATTGGGCCATTTGGCCCATTGAGACTGCTCCATTAATTCATCATTGCTGATCATTTGCCTCTCAATCCCATTCTTCACCCTTCTCCCCAGAACCTTTCATGCCGTGAATCATCAAAAACCTATCAACCTGCATCGTAAGTACAACCTTCACCACCGTCTGAGGTAACGAATTTCACAGATTCACCACCCTCTGGCCAAAGAAATTCTTCCTCATCTTCATTCTAAATAGGCGTCCCTCTATTTTGAGTCTGTGCCCTCTAGCCCTAGACCACCCCACTATGGAAAACAAAGTGGACTTAGCTGAAACTGTCCTAAAGATGAAGGCAGAAGAAAAGCACAAAGTGTTTCTCACTATAAGCACTAAAGGCTTTATCACTGTAATAGGCTTATTTTTTGGAAATGGCCTGGGAATAGTCTGCATTGCCCTGGCAGAGGATTCATGTGGATTTTGATGGACCATTCATGGATACTCATTTCTCTATAGTGTTGGATGTGGTTACAAAGTTGCCAGAAGTTTTTCCAATAGTCTCCACTACTGCCTTGCACACTATTGCTGTGCTGAGAAGCCTCTTCTCAGGGACTGTTGTTCCAGGACATTAGTCAGTGACAATGGACCACAGCTTGTTGCGGCACAGTTTCAGTTATTCCTAAACACAAAAAGAATAAGACATATTAGGTCTGCACCACACCACCCAGCTACAAATAGCTTGGTGGAAGATTTCATATGTGTTAGAAAAAGTATGTGATCCTTTGTTTTCAGTAACTGGTGTGACTCACTTGTACAGCAATAACTTCAACCAAACATTTCCAATAATTGTTAAACAGTCTTGCATATTGGTGTGGAGGAACTTTAGGCAACTCTTCCTTACAAAATTGCTTCAACTCTGGGATGTTTGTGGGCTTTCTTGCATGAACTATTTGCTTCAGGTCCTTCCATGATATTTCTATAGGATTAAGGTCAGAGCTTTGACTCAGCCATTTCAAAATAATGAATTTTCTTCTTTTTAGATCATTCTGTTGTAGATTTACTCTTGTCCTTCGGATAATTGTCTTGCTGCTTTATCTAACTTCTATTAAATTTCATGTGATGGACTGCTACCCTGACATTCTCCTGTAAAAGTGCCTTGATACAATTTTGAATTCATTGTTCCCTCAGTGATTGTCCAGCCACTGAGGCTACAAAGCAGCTCCAAACCATGATATTCCTCCCACCATGCTTCACAGTTGGGATGAGGTTTTTGAGTTGGTCTGCAGTGCCCTTTTTCCTCCAAACATAGCAATGTGCATTTCTGCCAAAAAGATCAACTTTTGTCTCATCTGACCACAGAAAATTGTCCCAGAAACTTTGCAGAACATCCAGGCCACCTTTTGCAAACTTGAGACGTGCAGTAATGTATTTTTTGGAGAGCAGTGGTTTTCTCTGTTGTGTCCTTCCATTCGTGTTCTGTGTTTTCTTTATAGTGGTCACATGCACAGAGACTTTAGCAAGTTCTAGAGATTGCTGCATGTATTTTGCTGTTACCCTTGGGTTCTTTTTCACCGTCTTCAGTATTGCACGTTATGCACTTGGTGTGATCTTTGCAGGGTGCCTACTTCTAGGGAGAGTAGCAACAGTACTGAGTTGCCTCCTTTTGTAGACTGATGAACACTCAGGTCTTTTGAAATGCTTTTGTAGTCTTTTCCAGTTTGATGCATCTCTACGATTCATCTTCTAAGGTCCTCTGAAAGTTGTTTTGATCAAGGCATGGTGTACATAAACAGATCTTTCTTGGGAAGAGTAGGCTCTGTCAGTAACCATACTTTGTGCATTTTTTTATAGGGTAGGGCATTTCTACAAACCACACCTCCAATCTCATCTCATTAATTGGAACACCTGACTCCAAATAGCTTTTGTAGAAGGCATTACCTCAGAGGTTTACATACTTTTTCCAACAAATGCAGGTAGTATGGATCATTTTTCTCAATAAATATATGAACAAGTATAATGCTTTTGTGTTATTTACTTAATTGGTTTCTCTTTATCTAGTTTTAGGATTTACATGAAGAACTGATCACACTTTAGGTCATATTTATGCAGAAATAGATAAAATTCTACAGGATTTACAAACTTGTTAGCACCACTGTATGTAAAAGTACGGTATGTGAATGGCATGCGACGTTACACCACCACCTCATATAAAAGTGCCCCACTAAAGTGAAGATGATGTAGACTTATTTTCCTTGGCTCCAATGCTTTTCTTTCAATTAGTGTTTGGAGTTGCCAAGCATTACAAGGTGGTCCTGGAAGGTCAATTGACGGGAATGTGGGGAGAATAAAATAAGGTCACTATATAATTAATGTATTAGTGTGGGTGACTGGTGGGAACTCATTTGGCTGAAGGGTCTTTTTCCACAGGATTGGTGACACTAATTAAAAAGAACAGGATTACTGTGTAAATGAAAGGCAAACCTGGTGAAAGCTGAGGAGTTGATCATACCTGCATCGGCCCAGCTACAGATAAGGAGGTATGAAGAGGCAGCTTTTAGCCATCAAGTCATTTTCAATTTCTACTTTTGGCCAAACGTTCAGAACCTCAAGTCACACTGAGGTAATGATTACACTTACATTGTGCAAGGTGTCCGATTGGAAACCAAATTACACTTTCCAATATCTTAAAAGTAATCACAAAAATAAACTTGACTAATCTGAAATGCATTTTAAGATCTTCCAACTATTTGAAGGTACCTTTTCAAATTTTGATAGTTGTGATTCATCCCTGATCACATCTCAGTTACTAATTCTTTACTGCTGTACCTTTTCTAATTCTAAATCCAATTTCATAGGACATACACATCAAATTCAAATCAACTGGCGTGATTCAGAATCAGAATCAGGATTAATATCTCCGACATAAGTAATGAACTTTGTTAACTTTGCGGCAGCAGTCTAATGCAATACGTGAATTACAGTGTGTGTGTATATATATATACACACACACACACACACACACACACATATATATACATATATATATATATATATACACACACATATATATATATATACAGTAGTGCAAAAAATAGGAAATAAAAAAGTAGTGAGGTAGTGTTCACAGGTTCAATGTTCATTCAGAAAACAGATTACAAAGGGGAAGAAGCTGCACCTAAGCCATTGAATGTGTACCTTCAGGCTTCTGTCCTCCTCCGTAATGGTAGCAATGAGAAGAGGGCATGTCCTGGATAGTGGGGTTCCTTTCTGAGGCACCACTCTTTGAAGATATCCTGGAGACTACGGAGGCCAATGCCCACAATAGACTAAAGAATATATCAAACCTTTAATTCTAATAGTTAATTTACATCAGCAGTCTTATCTGTGCATAATGTCTTATGCATGCAATTCACATTGCAGCACTGATAAATATTGGTTGGTTGGTGCAACATTATTTGTGTTTTGTTTTATTTTGGAAATCAAGATACTGAATCTGAAAGCAAGTTCATGCTTCAGTTGGAAGTCCTTATCATCTAATGCATAGGAGGACATTCAAAGTTACTGGAGCAGAACCATTACCACTACTTGTGGCAAAAAAAAATAGTCTTATTGAGAAGCCAGCCAAACAAATCATCAGCATTCTCTCCCAAGAAAGCATGAAGTTCAAAGCAATAATAATTTGATATCAACTTTGTTGTGTCAGCCAACGCATATGGATACCAAACTCTAGACTTCTTATGCAAACTTTTGATTTCTCTTTGTGTTTGTGAAACCTCAAGAAGATGGCAAGGAGAGCACTTTGTGATCATTCTGAAGAATGTAGAAGAGATTTTGGATACTAACACATGCAAAACCCTGTCACCCAGGATCCCTCCATATGCTCTAGATATTTCAGTGCTCACTGTGCCCTTTTTTAAATTCATTTACACGATATGGCATTGCTTAGTGTAAGCATTTCATGCTATCCCTCATTGTCCTCGAGAACTGCCTTCACAAACTACTGGAGTCCTTCTCGTGGAAGGCAATCCAATACCGTTAAGTATGGATTTATACAAAGATAATTGTCAAGCTTTTGTGTGACTTAGAAACAAACCAGCAGTTTGTAATGTTCTCATGCAGAACCTTTTCTAGTCCTTCTTGGCAGCAGAGGTTGAGCATTTAGGAAGCAAGTGTATAAGTCTATTTTAGATAGTGTATCCTACAGCCATTGGACATTGGTGGCAAAGGAAGTGCACTATGTGTCTGTTTATCCAAGATCTTGCAGTGCATCTTGAGTGCTTTCATCCAAGCAAGCCTTCCATCACACTCCTGATTTATCATTGTAATTGTTGAAAATGCTTTGGAGAGTCATGCAGTGAACTACTCTCTTTAGTATACTTTCCTTCTGAACTGCTTTTGTAGTCATTGTGTTTGCTTGGTTGACTTCCATTTCAAGGCAATTTTGTCTGCATTAGTCTGAAACTGTAAGGTTAAAATCCAAACTAAACATCAACTAGCAGTATTGGATGGGAAGCATTATTTGAAAAGACTATTTATGATACATCCACCATATTTCTCCAAGAGGACCACAACTGTGTCATGGTTTGGAGGCTTGCATGCCTCAATAATTCAGAGATTTTGGCTGGAGTCAGGGTTGTATGCTTTGGCTCATGGTAGGGTCACCCATGCCAAACAGGTCAAAGGGTAGAGGCCAGACCAAGACTGGCCCATTGGACCTCCATGTTTGCAGGTTCAACTCAGTGCTAACAACCCTGACTGGTAAAACAAATTTGTTACAGAAACAGCAATCCTTCTACATCTAAGTGTGACGGTTTTCCTGGACCTCTATCGGGGACTTGCATGTCTGACTAGTGAAAACCAAGAGGAAGCTACTGGCACGATGAAGGAAGCCCTGAGCACCATAAGAGATGGAGGAATTTCATTGCTGCTCTAAACGCCAGCATTGTAATAGACAGAAAGTATGTAAGTCCACCATATTTCTAACGATTCTCAGAGCAGAAAGATTGGACTGATATTAGCAGGATTGGATTTGCCCTGAGATAATTGGGTACATTTTCCACATTTTTGGGTGATGCAAGTGTGTATCCATTTGGGTAATTTTGGATCTGGACCTAGTCTTCTCTACTCTAACTTGCTTTGTGATCTTTTTCTTGATTTTAAGTGATGTGAACTCAATTAGCTGATGACCAGCTTTTTTTTTAAGTAGTGGTGTTCTCAGGAGGAAGCAGAGATGGATCATACACTCAGCAATTCCGACCAAATTTGGTTACATATCCTTCAACCTTGTTAAATTTTCATTAAAAACCAGTTTTTCCATAATATTTCTTCTGTCGCCGATGAACCAGAGAGATTATTCAAAAAAAAAATGTCAACAGCTGGACGAGAAAGAAAACAGCCTTGTTAGAGATGCTATCAGGTTGGTTTCACTAAATCATTCCACGCTGATATACTGAAAAACTCTTGCAAATTCTGCTTTCAGATTCTTTCAATAGCCAAAACTCGAACAAATCTTTGTCCCTATTGATTCTTTTCAATTCTACCAATCATACCACTGTTTTGATTAGATCATTACTTTCTTGCTTTACTGGCTCTTGAAGAAAGCAAAGCTTTGACATAGCAAATTGCCTTTTCCATTTTCTCATGCAATTTTATACTGACTGGCTTTGATTTTCCAGCTATACCATCAGATGTTCAAAATGGATAATGACAGGGAAGGGGCAGTTCCAGCCTGATATTCTCTGTTCCATATTCAGATGCCACTAGCTAGTATCACTGATAATGATTAAAAAGTACACTGCGCTATTGCCGAACAGATGGTTAACCCTGCAAAGATTAAGGAGCAGATTTTTCTGGCTCCACTACCTCAGTGGTAATTTGAAATCAATGGAATGAAAATCAGGCAGTGTTTTTTTTCAGGTTTTATCATCCAAGCAGTGAAGATAAAAATCTATATTAAATTGCAGCAGATGTGTATGTTTTCACTTGATTGGAAATGTCGGTGGATTATACGATGATGGGTAAAGCTTTAAATGCTTAAACCTAGTTGACATTTAGTTCAGCAGCATTAAATTCAAACCTGGATTGAAGAGCATGCAGCTACAAAAAATGTGAATGGATCAGCAAATGAAAGAATGTGAAGAGTGTCACATAATGTCATATTTAACAGCAAGCACGCAATTCAACGTTCAATTGATTTAGACATTTATTCTATAATTGCTGTCACCTAGTCCAACTTCATCTGATGTTTGGGCCAAACTTTAAGTACCTGCTTATTGCCTTGTTCCATTCAATGGCTTAAGGCATTATTGGGTACAGCAGCATAAGTGTTGGAACTGGAAACAGGAGGCCTGGACTTCTGATCAAGAAATGTGAGTTCAAATCCCACTACCACATGTGAGGAATTTATTTAGTTATTTTACTTATTGAGATACAGAGCCAAATAGGCCCTCCCAGCCCTTCGAGCCACACTGCCTAGCAATTCTCCCTCCCTCCCCCTCCAACTTAATCCTAGCCTAATCAATGGACATTTTACAATGACCAATTAACCTACCAAGCGGTATGTCTTTGGGAGGAGCTCCTGGAGGAAACCCATGCGGTCACAGGAAGAATGTACAAACCCTTAACAGGCAGTGGCAGGAATTGAACTAGGGTTGCCTGTACTGTAAAGTGTCATATTAACCACTACATTAAGGTGCTGCCCTAAATTTACATAATGAAACAAATCTGGAATAAAGTGCTTTAATTAGTAATGGTGACCATGAAATTGCTAGATTGTTATAAAGCCCATCTGTTTCACTAAAGCTCTCTGGGGGAAAATTTGCCATATTTATGATTTCCAAGCCACAGCAATCTTGCTGTTTTTGTCGCTGTCTCTTGGAATGGCTCAATAAGTCACTCTCTTGAAAGATATTTGGAGATGGATGATAACTACCTTCTTGAAGTGACACCTACATCGTGAAAATGAATCAAATAAAAACTGCACTTGGAGGTGGCACACGAGTTCAGTGAATGTTTGAAATGATTAGCCAGAAGCAGAGAAAAAATTGTTAATTGCAATTCAGTAAAAAAGCCCAAATATGTGCAAAACATTGCTATCCTCAAATTTTCCAATTGCCATTCAAACAGAGATAGGATATATATGTTCACAATATTTTAGAAACCCAGAGCAAAAAGGTCCAAATCCAATCTTTGTCCAGTTCACTGTGTTTACTCAGTGAATATTCCCCCTGAAATCTGAGTACGATAGACTTTCCTTAATAAAACACAGTCTTCTTCCTTTATGAAAGTCAAAATGGCCACCCTTCTGCACTGATCATATAAATTAAATGTATCACCAGACTGGATCCTTGAGTTCATGGCCTGGGTGCTAATCTAGCAGAATGGATCATGTGTCATTTCCTTGAATCTGTTTTATTTCCATTCTGATGAAATCAATGACCTTTATTTACTGGTGATAAAGATTAACAACCTGCTGCATTATTTTATGAGAAGACAAAATGTGCAAAATAAGGCTACAAATTGCAATCTCTGTACCAGGTAAAGGTTTTCCATACTTACTCCCATGAACTGGAGATTACACTGGTTTACAAATCCTTAAGACTATGACAAAGACGATTTCAATGGCAAAATAAAATTCTCTTGGTATGTGTAACTGTGTAGTAAGTAACCCAAATTATGATGGAGTTCCTCCTGTTCTTACAGAGAACTCATATTTCTTCTGTCAAAGTTACAGGGCAACCCCAAATGAAATTCAGGTACCAAATGATTGCCTACTTAGCCAACGATCCTGTTAAGTTCCTTCTGGGAGAACTTTGCCGGATGTTTCATTGGAACTTCTGCTGTTAAGACTCAGACAGAGTGATAGAGTCATAGAAAAATGCAGCACAGAAATTGGTTCTTCAGCCCATCTAGTTCATGCCAAAACATTTAAACTGTCTACTCCAACTGACCTGCACCCAGACCAGAGCCCTCCATACCCCTACCATCCAGATACCTATCCAAACTTCTATTAAAATTTGAAATTGAGCTCACGAGCACCACTTGTGCTGGCAGCTCACTCCACACTCTCACGACCCTCTGAGTGAAGAAGTTTTGCACAGTCAAATCTCAAGTAGTGTTCTAAATGTGTTTGTTGCTGATATTCTGCTGAAGTTACCACAGCTAATTGGAAGAACTTGTTGTATGTTCCCTTTCGTCATATGATAGATAATCTATCATCTTCCACTGGCCATCTTTGATAATTCCTGAAGTCTTAAAAGTTACATTGTATATTCTATCTGTTAAATCTTTGCCAAAAACAACTAGCATGCTCTTTCTTGAATTTGCCAAGTTTCTGCATTATTGAAGTAACATTGTTATAAGAAGTAATCTAGTCTCCAGAAAGCGCTTGTATAAAATAGACCACCGAGTAAAGACCTCCCTTGCAGACAGATGCCTTGGCCACCAGCAAGAGCCCACCCAAGGCAGTTGTCTCCTGGAAGCTTGCCAGTAGAGGACAGTGAATCTCAAAAGGACAGGATACATTTCCGACCGGAGCAGCAGCAAACCAAATCGAGAAAGTCATCAGCTACTTTATTGCTTTCTCTCATACCACAAAAAAACATACTAAGTATCAAAGTGTCAAGCAGCAGTGGAATCTCTAACTGAAATCAGAGCACAGATTAATGTTGGAAAAGGTCAAGAACAGGGTACAGAGAACAGTTAACTCTAGTAGATACAGATTCAAAATAGTTTATAGTCATATACAATGAAATTGTGAGTGGCAGGTACAGATACATCTCTACCAAAGGATGTGAAAGATGCTTCTCCCCTCCACTAGCCTGTAGGTCAGCCTTGGGCAGGGTGTAGCTCCTACCTACCCCCCAATCTGGGTCATGTGAAGCCATGGGAGCAGGTGGTGGATGGTTGCATGAGCAAGAGAGTAGGTACTCAAAAAGCTGAAAGACCTAAGGGTGCATAAGTCACCTAGGGTTCTGAAAGAGGTAGTGGTAGAGATTGTGGAGGCATTAATAATAATCTTTCAAAAATCATTGCATTCCAGCATGGTGCCAGAGGACTTGAAAACTGAAAATGTCACTCCACTCTTTAAGAAAGGAGGAAGACAGCAGAAAGGAAATCATAGACCAGTTACCTCACCTCAGTGGTTGGGAAGATGTTGGAGTCAATTGTTAAGGATGAGGTTATGGAGTACTTGGTGACACAGGCCAAGATAGGACAAAGTCAGCATTATTTCCTTAAGGGAAAATCTTGCATGACAAACTTATTGGAATTCTTTAAGGAGATTACAAATCGAATAGATAAAGGGGATGCAGTGGATGTTGTATGTTTGGATTTTCAGAAGGCCTTTGACAAGGTGCCACACATGAGGCTGCTTACCAAGAGCCCATGGTATTACAGGAAAGTTACTAATATGGTTAGAGCATTGGCTGATTGCTAGGAGGCAGTGAGTGTGAATAAAAAGATTCTTTTCTGGTTGGGTGCCAGTGACTAGTGGTGTTTTGCAGAGGTCGGTGTTGGGACTGCCTCTTTTTATGCTGTTTATAAATGATTTAGATGATGGAATAGATGATTGGTGAGGAAACAGGCTGCAGAAGGACTTAAATAGATTAGGAGCATGGGTAAGAAAATGGCAAATGAAATATAATGATGGAAAATGCACGATCATGCACTTTGGTAGATTAAATAAATGTGCAGAGTATTTCCTAAATGGGAAGAAAATCCAAAAATCTGAAATGCAAAGGGACTTGGGAGTCCTTGTGCAGAACACTCTAAAGGTTAACTTGTTAAAGTTTGAGTCAGTGACAAGGAAGGCAAATGCAATTAAGTACCGTAGATTTCGCACTACAGAGCGCACCTGATTAAAAGCCGCTGGCTCTAATTTTAGAAAGAAAATCAATTTTGTACTTGTACAAGCCACACTGGATTGTAGGCCGCACTGGATTTTAGGCCGCAGGTGTCCCACGTTGTAATATGAGATATTTACACAGAAAGATATTACACGTGAGGATTTTTAAACTTTTAATTAAATCCATATGGTAACATAAACAAATACATATTGCAAATGCTTTTTTTCGAACCGTGCCTGTAACACGGCTACTTTTAAATATACATACGTATCGGTAACACACAAATTACGTTGCGTATACATTCCAATATCTCCTAACGACTGGTAAAAAAATATATACTGCAGCCTACCAGGAAAAGTTATTGATTGCCTTTAACTTAAAAGCAGTGTTTCGCGCTGGCCTAATGCCCCCACCTTCCCGTTTATCGCAAACCGGTATTTCCCACAAGACGCGGCGAAACCGGATGTGACGTCATAGTATCCCGGGATGTAGTAATTCTAACTTTAACTAGAAAATACTAACAAATGAATTACTAAGCGAAAATATTATAAACTAAATAACTGCCATAAAGGCAGCACAATGCTTTTCCTCGAGTGTTTTCCATGTTGATGAGGGTGAGTACAAATGACTGATTTACAATAATTTAATTGTGAAAGTGCGCTTGATTTATCGTACAATTTCATTGGACCTCTGTGAACTACTCATCAATTTTATTGGTCTACTGTTGAGGCAAAATGTTTTTGGCGGCATGAAAAAAAACCATGCATTAGCCGCACCGTAGTAAAGGCCGCAGTGTTCAAAGCTGTTCAAAATGTGGGAAAAAAGTAGCGGCTTATAATCCGACATCTACGGTATTCGTTTCAAGAGGATGAGAATACAAGAGTAAGGATGTGATGTTGAGGCTTTATAAGGCACTGGTGAAGCCTCACCTTGAGTATTGTGAACAGTTTTGGGCTCCTCATTGTGGAAAAGATGTGCAAGTATTGGAAAGGGTTCAAAGGAAGTTCACAAGGATGATTCCAGAAATGAAAGGGTTAACATACGAGGAACATTTGATGGCTCTGGGTCTGTACTTGCTGGAATTCAGAAGGATGAGGGGGGGGGATCCCATTGAAACCCTTCGAATATTGAAAGACCTGGACAGAGTAGGTGTGGAAAGGATGTTTTCCATGGTGGGGGAGTCTAGGACAAAAGGGCTCAGGATAGAAGCTACAGAGATGCAGAAAAATTTCTTAAGCCAGAGGGTGGTGAATTTGTAGAATTTATTATCACAGGCAGCTGCAGTAGCCAAGTTGTTGGGTGTATTTAAGGAAGAACTTGATAGATTCTTGATTGAACATGGCATTAAAGGTTATTGGGAGAAGGCCAGGGAGTGGGGCTAAGGAGGGAAGAAAGGAATCAGCCAAGATTGAATGGAGGAGCAGACATGATGAGCCAAATCTCCTAATTCCGCTCCTATGTCATATGATCTTATGGACTATGTGCATCTATACTCACATCATCTACAGATGTGCAGTGGACGGCATCCTATCGAATGCATCACAGTGTGGTGAGAAAAGTGCTCTGTGGCAAACAGGAAGGCTTTGCAATGGGTAGTCAAAACTGCCCAATGCATCAGTGGCACCAGCCAAGGACATGTATACAGAAAGGTGCCGGAGAAGGGTTTATAACCTCGTGAACGATCCCACCCACCCTGTCATAGACTGTTTGTTCCATTCCCATCAGGGTTGAGGCTTTATAGCATCCACACCAGGGCCACCAGACTCAAAAACAGCTACTCTCCCAAGCTGTAAGGCTGATCAACACCTCCACCCACTAACCCACCCCACCTAAACCCCAACCATCATTACTTTATCATTTCCTGTCAGAGTCACCTTATGTACAGACACTCCTGAGCCTAGTGTCACTTAATGGACATACAATTAATCTATGTATCTAAGCTATCTTAATTATATATATATATATATATATATATATATATATATATATATATATATATATATATATATATATATTGTGTTTAGTATAATTATTATCTTCTTCGTGATATTGCAATTTTTTGTGCTGTGTCAGATCCGGAATGATAATTATTTTGTCCTTCTTTAGACTTGTGTATTGAAAATGACATAAAACAATTATGAGGGTTATAGATAGGGTAAATGCAAGCAGGCTTTTCCCACTGAGGCTAGGTGGGACTACAACCCGTGGTCATGAGCTAAGGGTGAAAAGTAAAAAGATTAAGGGGAACATGAGGGGAAACCTCTTCACTCAGAGGGCAGTGAGTGTGTGGAACGAGCTGCCAGCATAGGTGATGCATGTGAGCTTGACTTCAATGTTTCAGAGAAGTTTGGATAGGTACATGGATGGTAGAGAGTATAGAGGGATATGGTCCAGGTGCAGGTCAATGGGATTGGGCAGTTTAAATGTTTTTTATAGACTAGATGGATCAAAGGGCCTGCTTTTTTGTTGTACTTTTCTATGACTCCCTAGACTCTATGAATATCAAATATATCAGGATGTTGTCAAACATCTACAAGAAATAAGAGATTGGAATAGATATCAAACTCACTCTAGGTGATATCCATTATATTGGGTCAGGGAAAAGGCTGTGGCTCCCTCATATCCCAGAACACCAGGGTTTGACAGGTTCAGCATCTCACAATAAGCAGTGACAGGCACTTGCAGATTGCTGGAACAAGGCAAACTGTGTCTGACATAGTGACCATGTTATAACAGTGGCTGTGAAATTCATCACCAACCTCAACTTCTTTGGCTCAATATCAATCCAGGGCTTGCTGGAGACATCTGCATGGTCTGGCTGGCTGCCATTTACAAACGATTAATGCTTTGTTTGCTAAGGCTGCAATTATGACAAATTTGCTTGTGACAATGTCAATCAGGGTGAAGGGGTGCTCGGGCCTGCAGCTGTGACTTGATTATCATAGGCATAAAGTGTCACTAAGTCCATCCAAATACCAATCAAAAAAATTACCAGATCACTCTGGAGCATTCAGCGACTGCAAGGGCTTGTATTTCAGCTGATCTGTAATCATAGACATCCTGCTCATTTGAAGAAACACAAGAGGTTCTGAAGATGCTGGAATGCTGGAGTAACACAGACAAAATTCTGGAGGAAGCAGTAAGTCAGCCAGCATTTATGGAAAGGAATGAATAGTTGACACTTTGGGCCAAGTTCTGACAAGGGGTCTCGGCCTGAAACATCGATTGTTCATTCCTTTCCACAGATACTACCTGACCTGCTCAGTTCCTCCAGGACTGTATAGACATTACCCTGTTCCTTTGTATAATGCTTACAGGTGCCTTAATCTCTTTGTCCTTCAATAGCTCAAATTCTCCCATCTCTTAACACCAGCTCTTGTAGCCACGTAATTACCATGAGCAGAAGAGATGATCGGAGGGAGAATGTACTGTAGGAGGTAACTCATCTCCTAATATCTCAAAGGCTATCCATATCTACAAGGCATGAGGCAGAAACATGATGGAACACCCCCCTTTTGTTTCATTTTGTTGATAGCAGTGTGTATGAATTTTGTAACCTGGGAAAAATGCATACACAATACAACCAATACTTTTCCGGGTCTTTAATTCCTTTATCTGTTTTAGAAATTTTAATGCAGAAAGAGGGCATCAAAATAAAAACAACAAAATGAATTAAAAAAAAAACAAATCATGCTGTTACAATCTCAGTTTAATTTTGCTCCACACACTTATTATGTGTGCAGTATGAAAATAAATAAAAAATATACAAAACCAATACAGTAGTGGCAATTCTGAAAAAGACAATACAAACAACTTTAGAATTCCACCAGCCCTGTACCTTATACACAACATCAAAAATAAGAATAAATACATCTCACCCTAACTAAGATGTATACTCACTTTGGCACAGATGTGCTTCACTTCTAAACACATATCGGCTAGACCCTGAGTTACATGAACAGAGACTAACACGTTCATATTACTCCGTTACATTCACATTCAGTCATGAAGCAATAAAGTAAGGCAAAAATAAACTTTTAGCTTATAGCTGTGTAGTTTAAAGTACTAGAAAGACTAACCTACTAGGTCAATAAGGAACTTTGCACAACCATGCTATCCAGCACTGATACCTCACTCATGAAAATGTAAAGCATCCACATGGAAAACATGTCAAATGACCAATATTCCAGATTTACAAACAAGAATAAATGAATTTACATGGATATTATCAAATATTATTCAATTTTCCCCCACCAAACCTGGGAAAAGCAGCTCCCAACATTTGATGTTCGTTCTAGAACATTGTAACTCGTCTTTCTACTCGACACATGCAAAATGATGACACCATTTTCTCTTAAAGGCATAGACAGCTATTTTAGCATTACCAGGGCGAATACATAACTGCGCTTTAGCAGTCACCTGCTTACATACAAAATGAATTGTAATTGGTCTCTACCCCAACAACAGTACCAAAGAATGACAACATTTACCATCAAGCAGGACAAGAGATCAAGGTGCATTGAGAATCACCACCAGCAGAATCCCCACCAATCTGGAAATATATTAATGATTTCTCATCACTGCTGAGCATCATGAGACAATGAGCCCTTGAAGGTGATCCCATGAAAGCTGTAGGAACAGTTCAGTGATGGAGCAAGTGAAGTTATCCCCTCTGGTCCAAGATCCTGATGGTTCATGGATAATAACTCTTCATGAACCTGGTGTGTTTCCTCAGACTCCTGTACCCTCTTCCTGATGGCAGCAGTGAGAAGAGAGCATGACCTGTGTGGTGGAGCCTTGATGATGGATGCTGCTTTCCTGTGACAGCACTCTGTGTAGATGTGCTCAATGGCGGGGAGGGCTTTAGCTGATATGGTATGATATGCACTACTTTTTGTAGGATTTTCCATTCGGGGCATTTTGCTTCCATACCAGGCCTTGATACAACCAGTTAATATACTCTCCACCACACATCTATAAAAGTTTGTAGAGTTTTAGATGACATGCCATATCTTTGCAGACTTCTAAGGAAATAGAGGTGTTGCCATACTTTCTTCGTAATTGCATTTATGTGCTGGGCCCAGGACAGAGCCTCTGATATGATAACACTGAGGAATTTAAAGTTGATTACCCGTCTGCCTCTGATCCCTTATCAGGACTGGCTCGTTGACCTTGGTTTCCTCGTCCTGAAGTCCATAATCAGCTCCTTGGTCTTGCTGACATTGAGTGAGAGGTTGTTGCTGTGGCACCGCACAGCCAGGTTTTCAATCTCACTCCTTTATGCTGATTTGACATCACCTTCCATTTGACCAAAAACAGTGTCATTAGAGCTGTGCTTAGCCTCACAGTCATAAGTATAAAGCAAGCAGAGCAAGGGACTCCACACACAGCCTTGTGAGGCACCTCTGCGGATAGAGATTTGGAGGAGATGTTATTGTTAATCTGAACCAACTGGGGTCTGCAAGTGAGGACATTGAGAATACAGATGCACAAGGAGGTACTGAGGTCTAGGTTTTGAAACTTATTAATTAGTTTTGAGAAGATGAAAGTATTGAATATCAAGCTGTAGTCAATGAAATGCATCCTGATGTTTGCATCTTCATTGTTCAGATGTTCCAGCAATGAATTGGGGTCTTCTATTTACTTGTTATAACAGTATGCACATTGGAGCAGATCCAAGACACTTCTCAGACTGGAGCTGGTATGCTTCATCACCAACCTCTCAAAGCACTTCATCACTGTGGATGTAAGTGCTACTGGACAATAGTCATTGAGGCAGGTTAACATGTTCTTCTTAGGCATCGGTAAAATTGAAGCCTGTTTGAAGAAGATGGGTACCTCAGACTGCCAAAGTGAGAGATTACAGATATTGGTGAACACTTTGGGCAGATGATCAGCACAGGTCTTTAGTACTTGGCCAGCTACCCCACCTGGGCTGGATTAGTTCCATGTGTTCACCCTCCTGAAGGATGCTCTCACATCAGCTTCAGAGACAGAAATAACAGGGTCATCGGGGGCTGTGAGATTTTCTGAAGGTTCCGCCATGTTTTGACGGTCAAAGCAAGTATAGAAGGCATTGAGTTCATGTGGGAGCGAAGCCTTGTTGTCATTTATGCCACTTGGTGTCACTTTGTATGAGGTAATAGCATTCAAACTCTGCCACAGCTGTGAGTACCCTTCAGTGTTTCAAGTTTGGTCCAGAATTGTCACTTTGCACATGAGATATGTTTCCCAAGATTGTACCTGGACCTCTTGTATTTGCTTGCTCACCAGAGCTGAATGCCACTGATCTGGCTCACAACAGGTCCATCCAGGGCTTCTGATTGTGGAAGACTCTGAATGATCTTATGGGGATACACTCTTCTGTGAATGTTTTTATAAAGTCTGTGACACCCATAACGTATTCATTCAGGTTCTCTGGTGAACACAGCCCAGTCCACTGACTTGAAGCAATCCTTTATCTAATTCTCTGCCTCACGTGACAACCATTTTCTTGTCCTTATCTCTGGAACCTTGCTTGTTAGCCTCTGCCTGTCTGCAGGTAGAAGAAAGATAGCTAAATGATCAGATTTCCCAAATTGTGGTCTAGGCTTGGAATGGTAGACATTCCTTATTGCAGTATAGGAGTAGCTGAGTGTGTTAGGGTCCCTGGTGCCACAGGTTACATGTTGATGATAAATCAGCATAAATTTCTTCAAGCAAGCCTGATTGAAGTCCCTGACTATGATTTGAAATGTGTCAAGGCGAGTAGTTTCTTGTTTGATGATGGTAGCATTCAATATCCTGAGTGCCTGATTAATGCCCGCCTTTGGCAGTATGCAAACTGCAGTCAGAATCACGGAGATGAACTCTCTTGGTGTGTAGACTGGTCAACACTTACTCCTTAGATGTTCCAAGTCAAGGGAACAAGTGTGCAACAAAACTACCATGTCCAAACACCACAAAGAGTTAAGTATGAAACATGGTAGCACAATTGTAGTGTAGTGGTTAGCACAATGCTTTACAGTACAGCTAGCCTAGGATCAATTCCCGCTGCTGCATGTAAAGAGTTTATACATTCTCCCCATGACCACATGGGTTTCCATTGAGTGCTCTGTTTCATATTCCAGACATGCTGAGTGGTAGGTTAATTAGTCATTGTAAATTGTCCCGTAGTTGGTTAGAATTAAATTGGGGATTGCTGGACAGCATGCCTCAAAGGGTCTGAAGAGGCTGTTTTGCGTTGTATTTCATTAAATAAGTAATCTGAATCAGCAGTTTGGTTCATCCTGTGTATCAAGAAGCTTTTGTCTTACCAATGATTCCAGCGTGTCTGGAGTGAGCCATGTCTCATTGAAACACAGAACATAGCAATTCCTCATTTCCCTCCAATACAGCAAACTTGCCCTTAGGTCCTCAACCTTGTTTTCTACCAACTGTGCATTTACTAGCAAGATGCTAGGTAGAGGGACTTTTGTTCCTTTGTGTCTTAGTCTGGCTTGGAGTCCTCAGCTTCTCCCTTTCTGCTGGCTAAGGCAATATACCTTCATCTGCTTAAAGATGCTCTATCTGCATGCTTAAGAGTTGTCCACCGGGTCCTTCAGAAGATTGTGATATCGCTAGTTCAATGAGATGGTTCAGAAGTCCATTGCTTAAAGGGAATTTGCTGGCCATAGATTGCAATGAGAGTAGTTCAGAAGAAATACTGTATAGATAAAAGTTTTGTAAGCAGCCCGTAACACATCGCTGTAGTTCACGGCATCTTGTTAATCTCCCTTGTTAAAATTGCTTCAAAAACTCTATGATTCTATTGTCCAATTCTGCTTAACAACTAACGAGACACAGAAGATTGCAAATGCTGGAATCTGGAGCAACTCACAAGAAACTGGAGAAAATCAGTGGGTCAGGCAGATCTGTGGAGGGTAAAGGACAGCTGGTGTTCTGGGCCAAGACCCTTCATCAGTCTAACCAAATGTCTTGACCCAAAATATCACTTATTCATTTCCCCTCATGTAAGTTATGCTGCCTGACCAGTTGTTTTCCTCCACTTTTTCTGCGTACTGCCCTGAGCAAGAAAGTCTAGTATCCCATGAGCTTTCTTAGTTACTTGCTTTGCCTTCATGCTGTCTTATCTGTGAGTCTCATCTAGCAGGATCCATAAATCCTCTTGTACCACACAGTTTGCAGTTTCATTCCATTTAAATAATCATTTGCTTTTCTATTCTTACTTCCAGAATAAGGGGGGGGGGGGGGAGGGGAGCGAGAGAGAGAGTGAGTGACAGTGAGATTGTGAAGGACAGTGAGAGAGAGAGAGAGTGTGTGAAAGAGAATGAGTAAGTGAGAGAGAGAGAGTGGGAGTGAGAGAGAGAATGTGAGAGTGAGAGTAAGTGTGAGAATGTGAGAGAAAGAGTGAGTGAGAGTGGGAGAGAGTGTAAGAGAATAAGTGAGAGAATGTGAGAGAGAGCGTGAGAGACAGAGAAAAGCTTTATTTGATACATGTAGATCAAAATACTGCAACATACAGTGAAGTATGATGTTAGTGCCATATCAAATTAGTAAAGATTGTGTTGGGCAGCCTGCAAGTATCACCACATTTTGGGCACCAGTACAGCATGCCCACAATTTATAACCATAACATGTATTTGAAAGGTAGGAAGAAACTGGAACACTCAGAGGAAATCCATGTGATCATGGGAAGAATGTAAAACTCCTCACAGACAGTGGCAGAAATCCAGTCCCAACAGTGATTGCTGGCACTGTAAAGCGATTAAGCTAACCACGATGTGACCATATATGTTTCATTTAACCAACCTTGCAATCTTTCTTTTTTCCCTCACAATTTGCTAACTTAAATATCTTTGTACCCTTAGTCTTTCTGGCTGTGAGCCACTCAGACCTTTCATCAAAATCAGTATAGATCAGGGGCTCCCAACATTTTTTTATATGCCATGGATACCTTCCATTAACCAAAGGGCCCATGGACACCAGTTTAGGAACCCTTGTTATGGACTGAGGCCACAGCGCTGATCTCTGTGGCAACCCATGGATGGCCGCTAATCTGCAAATGATCCAAACTTTTTCCTTTCTGTTTGTTAACCACTTCCCTATCTATATGAAAACATGACTCCCAATCCCATGTGCTATGACTTTGTATATTCTATTTTAATTTTATTTATCAAAACAGCATGGTGGATGCCCTCCTCCTCCTCTTTCTCTTGTGGTCCACTCTCCTCTCCTATCAGATGCCTTCTTCTCCAGCCATTGACTTTTCCCACCCACCTGGCTTCACCTATCACCTTCCACCTAGCCTCCTTCCCCTCCCCTCCCCACCTTTTTACTCTGTCATCTTCCCTCTTCCTTCTCAGTCCTGAAGAAGGGTCTCGGCCTGAAACACCGACTGTTTCTGTAGATGCAGCCTGACCTGCTGAGTTCTTCCAGCATTTTGTGTGTGTCGCTCTGGATTTCCAGCATCTGCAGACTTTCTTGTGTTTATGGTAACAAGCCCTTCTGGTTCAACAATTACGCCAATGTGACCAATTAAACTTCTCACCCATATGTCTTTGGAATGTGGGAGGAAACCCATATGATCACAGAGAGAACGTATACACTCCTTACAGCTAGCGGGGGCAATTGAACCCAGGTTGCTGGCACTACAAAAGAATTACACTACCAAGCTGCCCCATAGCCTTTTATTGCGGCATTATTTCAAATGTCTTCTGGAAATTATATTACACTGTCTCTACTTGCTCCGCTGTGTCCACTCTGTTTGGTACATTCTCAGATAACTTTGTCAATATGATTTTAAACAGAAGGAACTCTGCAGATGCTGGAAATCCAAAGCAACACACACAAAATGCTGGAGAAACTCAGCACTCAGGCAGCATCTATGGAAATGAACGGATAGTCAATGTTTCAGACTGAAACCCTTCTCTTTGAAAGGCAGTGGGGAGTCACTAGCATAAATAGGTGGGGGGGGGGGGAGGAGTGGAAGGTTAAGTGGAAGGTGATAGGTGAAGCTAGGTGGGTGATAAAGATCAAAAGTTGGAGGAGAAGGAACCTGAGGGGAAAGGAAAGTGGACGATAGAAGTAAAAGGAGGAGGAAGGGACTCTGCTTGATTATCCAATAACTTTCAAAATGACATGTCTTATCTCATTAATAATGGACTCTATCATGTTCAGAGTAACGGGCTTATGGTTTTCTGCACTCCTTCTTCTCATTTATTGAATCTCCTGCTGACCTCTGTCTCCAAGCTAGTGCATTGAAGGCCTTCCCTGAGGAGAGGTTGTCCTCACCCTGCTGTATGTCCTCTAAGATCCACGAAGGCTCTAAGGAAGATTGAAGACATTCATTAAAACAGTCACATTAACAAGTATCAGATTTACAGAGCAAAAGGAGTGTATTCAGCACTCCATGCCCATGCCAACTAACGAAGTTAGCCCAAACATTCCCTTATTTCTAACATAGCGGCAGATCCCTTTGTTTTTAAACTTAGAATTACCTGCAGAAATAAGCAGAATTCCTGTTGCTGTGGCAACCCCAGTTCTATCTAGCAGACTGCTGCTTGCAAGCAGAGAGAGCCAGATTTCTGATTCAGCATCCCAGTAAACCTCTTGGGATTGACCAGACCGGCTTGAGAATGATCGGATGCAGTCTTTATCAGGCAGGGAGGGTATCAGTTGCTCCTCCCAGGGATACTGTCCCTTTCACATACTGGAGAGTTGGTTCAGATGACATGACTGTCAGTTTATGCAGATTTTTATTTATTTATTTATTCAGTGACGCAGTGGCATAGGTGGTTAGCACAATGCTTTACAGTACCAGCGACCCAGGTTCAATTCTCACCACTGCCTTTATGGAGTTTGTGTATTCTCCCTGTTTCCACGTGTGTTCCCTCCAGGTGCTCTGGTTTCCTCTCACAATCCAGAAACATGCCGGTTGGTAGGTTAATTGGGCATTGTAAATTGTCCCATGATTAGGCCTGGATTAAACTGAAAATGCTGGGTAGTGCAACTCGAAGAGATGGAGTGCCTAATCTGTGCTTATAAAAGAAAAGGTATAGCACAGTAATAGGCCCCACAGGCCTAAGAGCCTGTGCTGCCCAATTACACCCATATGATCAACTAGCCTACTAACCTGTACATATTAGGAATGTGGGAGCAAACCAGAACAACCACAGGAAACTCACACAGTCACAGTAAGAACGTGCAAACTCCTCACAGACAGCGGTGGAACTGATCCTGGTTTGCTGGTGTTGTAACAGCATTATGCGAACTGATACACTACCATGTCACATTAGTTACGTTCCAGTTTCCATAAACTGCATTTACCTGTAGAAGAGTGGAATGAGGGGTTTTCCTTATCACAAATGCTCTTGTTTTGGTGTTTTACAACACACACCCCCACCCGAAGACTCAAAAACAGTTACTGTCCCCAAGCAGTAAGACTGATCAACACCTCCACCCCTTAATTCCACCATTACTTTATTATTTCTCATCAGTCACTTTATGTATAACCTAGCGTCACTTTATGGGCATACAATCAATCTATGTATATAAATCTCTGTATGAGAGGTTGATAGATTTGCTGAATGAAATATCATAGTGGGAAAAAACCTGAGGAAATGAGCAAATCTGTATTTATTGTACCACCGAAAAAAACCCAGAGCAATTGAATATGAGTTACACCACACAATTTATTGATGAGTCGTATTGTGAAAGTCCTGCTATGAATCATCATGTTGAGAGCAAGAAAAAGCACAAAACCAGATATTGTGCAAGAGCAGTGCAGCTTCGTTGAAGACAGTGAAACACGAAATGCAATTTTCATCCTTAGAATGATTTTGTGAGCATGTCATAGAGGTCCCAAAGACCTATATCTATGTTTCAATAATTATACCGACGCTTTTGACAAGCTGAGACACGAAGGGATTATAAAAATCCTTCAGACTTGGACATTGATGGGAGAGATATTAGAATCATCAGAAATTTATGTTGGCAGGAATGAGAACTGAAAATGAAACAAGTGATTTTGTCCAGATTAAGAGAGGAATTAGACAGCATTGTGTTCTCTCTCCCAAACTATTCAACCTTTATAGTGAGAAGATTCTAAGAGAAATTTACAGTACTTCAGGCATGATAATTTGTGGATTTAATTTGAACAACCTATGATATGCAGAAGACACAGTGCTGATAGCTACTTCTAAAAAGAAGCTCCAAGAAATACTGGATAAAGTCATTGAAGTAAGTGCAAAGAAAGGATTGGCCATCAACTGCAAGAAGACGGAATGTATGGTTGTCACCAAGAAGAAAGAAATACAGAAATGTGAACTGAAAGTGGACAACGAAGCAATTAAACCAAGATGGAAGTTCAATTACTTAGGGAGCATGATAACATCTGACCGTAGGACTGAGGTTGAAATTAGAAGAAGGATTGGAATGCTAAATGCACATTTGAGCATTTGAGAAAGAGACTAAAGAATAGGGTAGTTTCAATGGGAATGAAACACGGAGTGTTGCGAGATCTGCATCCATTCCACACTAACAAATGGAAGTGAATGTTGGACAATATCAAGGCAAAATGAGGAAAGACTCGAAGCTGCAGAAATGGGGTTTTTGAGAAAAATGCTGAAAATATCATGAAAGGGTACAGTAGTGTTGCAACAAAACAGGAATAGGAGGAGAGCTAATATCATCAGTCAGGAAATGGCAGTTGGAATTTCTGGGACATGTGCTGAGGAAAGAGAAGCTCAAACTTCTTATTTTGTTGTCCCTACACTCGTGTACAGGACATTACATTAAACAGTCCTGTTTCTTGAAATGATGAGACCCCAGATGTAAGGGAAGCCAATCAATTAAATCCCCATAGTCCCTAGTAATGCCTATTGAGATGGTAGGCAGATCTGTCTTGATGAACCAAGAGTTGGTGACTAGTTTACTGCAGTCTGTAAGATACTCTGTTTAGCTAATGATAAGGAACCAGAGATACTGGATTTTGCATCTTATCAGAGCCTTTTGTAATAGATGTAGATGTCTGTTACAGAGTGCCAGGAACAGTGCAGCCTTATGACACAATGCTCTTCATTAAAATCCTCAAGGGTGGTTGCATCTGCCCTCTCATCTGCTGTCTTCCCTTCAGCTGCTCTCGTTAGTTATTGAACCTGCTGCTGCTGCTCCAGCATCCAAAATGAAAGGGCAATAAACGTGCCACCAGTAGTCGGACAGGACTTACTCAAAGCCAACATTATAAACTGGGGAAGACATGTTCTGTAAGATGAAAATTCACCTGAAAAAAAAATTGTCTTACAAGTGATTGCCCCTTAATGTACTAACACTGTATTTCTGAGAGATCTATCCCATTAGATTTTACTAGTGGGTTACAGAAGCTTCAGTCTGGTTTGCATAGCTCGCACATTTCCCTTAAGAACAAGAATAGTGTCTGGTTAAATTGAGAGCTGGAAGTTGGAGGACATAAGGTGACTTTAACTTCTTGCCAGTCCTCTTCATTTTAGATTGGGCATGGAAAAAATCATTTCCATAGTGAACTAGTCCCACACTGTGGTAGGAATAGCATTTCATTTACCAAACTGACAGAATCAAATAAGTTTTTTTGTTTTTAGAGAGAGGAGCTGACAGTTGGTTTGTCATCCCCTGAACACTCTGCATTGATGCTACAGATACTACAGAAAATGATTCTGTGTCACGTTAGACAGATGCAAAAATATTGATGTGTAGATACCAACAGTGCCCTCTAATGTACAGCAGTATATCTACCAGTGCTGTAAACTACAAACCTCCAAGCTTCTGTAGTCTACAGCATTAATTTTATGCCAACACATGGGGAAAAAATCAGTGTTGCATGAAAATCCAAGAATTTATTAAATATAATTATTCTCATAACTATTGTTAACTATGCAGTAAAACTTGCAGAGGCTATGGAAAAATCTTTATCAAAGCATTGAAATGTAGACCATACTGAAAATTTTTGACCCTTTCTATGCCAGAAAAAAACTGAGATTGCTTTTTGCTGGTCAATAATCGAGAACATCGAATGAAATAGTTTTGTATTATGTCTGCAGTTGTTTTCCGCAACTGAGTATTTTAAATCAATGCTATGTTATTAATTGATCAATAATTGTGTATCAAACTGGATATAATTTTCCATTAAAAATAATGGCAAGTCGGAGTGTGAGCACAGAGAACATTGTTTTGAAATCCAGGTACATCAGGCAAAAGAGGAAATGTGAAGCGCTGACCTGAAAAACTCAATCAGACCAACAATACAAAAGAAAATGTATTACCTATTATTTCAGTAGTTGTTAAGTTTTTACTGTTGTTTTACAATTATTTTTATGATCTTTGTAGCCTTCAAACACATATATAGCAGTCATCTACCTGATGCTTGCCTCAACAGTAATACAAATGCTCGCATTGTTCACAGTTATTGCAGAAGAAAATACAATAGCAAGACATGCAATTGAAGAGGAGATTGGAAATAGACATGTAATTATTTAATTACCTCTTTGTGGATTTGCGGCTTGTGGATTGGACTCCACCTACTTTTGGTTACTCCTTTTCATTGCTATTCTTTGCAATTCTGGCTCTGCAGCTTGCAGTCAGCAAACAATACAGTGTGAATTGAACTGGAACCAGTTGAACTGAACATTCTTAGACCGTTTCAAGGACTCTGTGGGTTGATATTTGATATTCTGTGTGTTTCTTGCTCACTTTTGCCACTTGCGCAATTTGTTCTCTTTTTTTTTGCTTTGGGTTTGATGCTTTCTTTGAGCATGTTCCGTGGTGTTTCTTCTTCATGGCTGTTTGTGGGAAGACAAATCTCAGGATTGCATACTGCATACACACTTTGATAATAAACGTACTTGAATTTTAAACTCTTTTGCACCAGTAGTTGGACTTTTCTTAGTAGCTCACCGACGGATTTTCTATTAAATCTCATAAAGTGCATAGCATTATAATGCTTAGTTGCTAATCACTTATCAGATTGTTTGATCTGGCAAAGTCAGGTGTAAGCAAATAGTTAACCTAAGACAATAAGATATAGGAGCAGAATTAAGCTATTTGGCCCATCAAGTCTGCTCTGCCATTCCATCATGGCTGATTTATTATCCCTCTCAACCCTATTCTCCTGCTTTCTGCATGTAATCTTTCACCTCAGATGGTTGAAGAAGTTTGGTATGGGCCCCCAGATCCTAAGGACTTTCTACAGGGACACAATTGAGAGCATCCTGACTGGCTGCATCACTGCCTAGTATGGGAACTGTACTTCCCTCAATCGCAGGACTCTGCAGAGAGTGGTGCGGACAGCCCGGCGCATCTGTGGTTGTGAACTTCCCAATACTCAGGACACTTACAATGACAGGTGTGTAAAAAGGGCCCGAAGGATCACTGGGGACCCAAGTCATCCCAACCACAAACTGTTCCAGCTGCTACCATCCGGGAAACAGTACCGCAGCATAAAAGCCAGGACCAACAGGCTCCAGGCCATCAGGCTGATTAACTCATGCTGACACAGCTGTATTTCTCTGTTATATTGACTATCCTGTTATAATACTATTTATTATAAATTACTATAAATTGCATATTGTACATTTATACAGAGACATAATGTAAAGATTTTTACTCCTCATGTATATGAAGGATGTAAGTAATAAAGTCAATTCAATTCAATCTTTGCTGCTCTGATTAATCAAAAATTTGTCAACCTCCACTCTAAGTATACCCAATGACTTGGCCTCCACTACAATTTGTGGCAATGAATTTCACAAATTCACCTTCCCCTGGCTAAAGAAATTCCACTTCATCTACTTTCTAAATGGATGTCCCTTTTTTCTGAGGCCGTGCCCTCTGATCTTAGACTCCCCCACTGGAGGAAACATCCTCTCAACATCTACTCTATCTAGGCCTTTCAATATTAAGTAGGTTTCAATGAGACCCCCCTCATTCAACTAAACTCCAGTGAGTACAGGCCCAGAGCCATCAAACGCTCCTCGTGTGGTAACCCTTTCATTCCCGGAATCATTCTCTTGAACCTCCTCTGAACCCTCTCCAATGTCAGCATATCCTTTCTGAAATAAAGGGCCCAAAACTGCTCACAATACTGCTCATCAGTGCCTTATAAAATTCCTAACAGTGTAAATCCTTAATTATTGCCAAAGGACTTCTTTTAGAATTTAATTGCTTCAATGAGGCATCCATTTTTGTTTAGTATTTAAGTAGAGTTATACAGCATGGACAAAGATCATTCTGCCTACCAAGCCCAGATGGGTACCTCTCAATTAATTGTTAGTGTCGCAGTATCAACCTTGCACTCAACATCAACAAGGCCAAAGAATTGATTGTAGACTTCAGGAAGGGGAAGTTGGAAGAATACTCACCAATCCTTACTGAGAAGTCAGCAGTGGAAAGGGTGAGCAGTTTCAAGTTCCTGAACCTCGACATCTCAGAGGGTCTATCTGTGCCCAACATATTGATGCAATGACAAGGAAAGCATGCAGTGGCTATGTTTTATTGGGAGTTTGAGGAGATTTGGTACATCATCAAATACTCTAGCAAATTTTGACAGATGTATCGTAGAGAGCATTCTGACTGCAATTCATTATGCCTGCACTGCACTGCCGCCACAATACAACAAATTTCATGACATGTCAGTGATAATAAAATGATTTTGGTTCTGAAATCCTTCTCCTGGCATTTGACACATACTATCTATGCCTAGGTGATTCAAGTTCACATCTGGCTACTTTTTAAATGTTGCCAGTAACTCTGCTGCCACCACTCTGTCAGACAGTGTATTCCAAATACTCACCAAGGTTCAGTTCAACTTTCAAAGTTATTATCAAAGTACAGATATATCACCATATCCAAACCATGAGATTCGTGAACGGCTCAGCCTAAGAGCTTCACTCACCTTCGGAGGGCCGAGATCTTGTGGCTCTGGAAACCGGCGGATCAAAGGTCGGTGTCACAGCAGGAGATCGGTGTGTCGTCGGGGGAGTCAGAAGATCTACAGCTTTGTTCCAAAAGACCCGAGATCTTCGGGCACAGAGCTCGGAATAAGCGACGCAATGGACTTTTAGCATCGTAAACCAGCGAGCTGCTTGTTATGTCTCCCTCCTCGCTGTGAAATGGAGACACCCCTTTCCCCCTTATTAGGGAGAGAGAGCGCCTGTAGTATGTCGAATACCAGTGGAACAAGTAGTCTTTGGGGTAACTACGGGTCTGTGTCTTTGTTGTTGCTTTGCTCAGTAGCAGGTTCCAATGCTTTATTTTGCTGGCAGTGGGAGGGGGATTGTTGCTTGCTACTGCTTATGCGCAGGAGGGAGGGGAGCTGGGGGGGACTTTGGGGTTCTAACATTTGACTGTCGTTCATTCTTTGGGTGCACTCGTCTGTTTTTGTGGATGGCTGTGAAGAAAAAGCATTTCAGGATGTATATTGTATACATTTCTCTGACATTAAATGAAACTTTGAAACCTTTGAAATTCATTTTTGTGTGGGCATTCACAGTAAATACAGGAAACATGACAGAATCAAAGAAAGACTGTCCCACACAGGACAGACAATCAATATGAAAAAGACAACAAACTCTGCAAATATAAAAAGGAATAATAATAATAATAATAATAATAATAATAAATTTGAAACCGATCTGGAAAACTTACAAAGAAAATTATGAACTGAAATTACCAATTTTGAAAACACTATGTACTTAGATTAGCACTACCTAAGATAAAAGGAGGAACATAGAACATAGAAAACCTACAGCACAATACAGGCCCTTCGGCCCACAAAGAAGAATAACAGACAAAAAATTTACACAACAGTTATATAAAACTCCTAAGGATATATTTTCGTCAGCGAAAACAGGATTCAGCAATCCACATGTGCATATGCAATTCTGATAGGAAGTATACACACCACCAAACTTAAATGAGAGCACAGCCCAAAAAAAAAGATTAAATTTTCACTACAAAAGAAAAAGTTAACCAATGGAAGAGCATGACCCTCCGTGGAAGATATCCTCATGATCTGAGCAAACTAGATGTTGGCAAGGAAGCGTTGAACGCCTGGCTCAGAGTTGGAGACCTTCTCCCAGAAACAGAGGGGTTCCTCGTGCCAATTCAGAACCAGGTGGTTAACATAAAAATTATCAAAAATGCATAAAAAAGACCAACAAATTCAAGACAATAAATATAGAAAAAGTTAAGAGAAACCAGAAACAATCCAACACATTACAAGGTACTGTAGCAATTTAACTCAGGTTGATTACTTGCACAGGCATAATCAAGTGGCTGACATTATTCACCAAAATCTTGCTTTAAAATATAAATTCATAAAAAGACACCATACCTTACTATAAATACAAGCTAAAATCCAGTATTGGAGTTAGAGTGTGACAAATTATATTACGGCTGATCCATTATTACAGATAGAACAATCCATAATAACTGTCTGGATATAATATTACATCATAAATAAGCAAGAAGAGTGTAATAGATATAGCTATTTCAAACATGCATAGCATACAGAAATCGATAAGTGAAAAACACCAGAAATATGCTGAATTAAAAGATGAAATTGGAAGACCATGGAACATAAATAAGGTGACACAGCAGCGTTGTGGTTAGCACAATGCTTTACAGTACAAGAGACACTGGTTCAATTCCCACCGCTGCCTGTAAGGAATTTGTAAGTTCTCCCCATGACCGCGTGGGGTTCCTCCCACAGTCCAAAGATATACCAGTTGGTAGGTTAAATGGTCGTTGTAAATTGTCCCATGATCAGGCAAGGTTAAAGTTGGGGGATTGGTAGATGGTGCAGCTTGAGGGGCCAAAAGGGCCTATTCCACGCTGTATCTCAACACCGTAAAATGAAATAAATATATAATGATAAACGAGAGCGCCAGAGTGGATATTGGGGCACTGGAAAATGATGCTGGAGAAGTTGTAGTTGGGTCAAAAAAATGGTGGACGAACTCAATAAGCATTTTGTGTCAGTCTTCACCAGCAATGTGCCAGAAATTCAAGTGTCAGGGGGCAAAAGTGCGTGCAGTTGCTATTACTAAGGAGAAGGTGATAGGGAAGCTGAAAGGTCTGAAGGTAACTATGTCACCTGAATCAGATGGAATAGCCCCTAGGGTTCTGAAAGAGGTAGCTGAAGAGATTGTAGAGGCATTAGTAATGATCTTTCAAGAATCACTAGATTCTGGCATGGTTGCAGAGGACTGGAAAAATTCTAATGTTACACCACTCTTTAAGAAGGAACAGAGGCAGAAAAAAGCCTGATTTCAGTGGTTGGAAGATGTTGGAGTCCATTATTAAGGATGAAGTTTTGGGTTTCTTGATATAATAGCCCAAAGTTGGCATGGTTTCCTTAAGGGAAAGCTACCTGACAGATCTGTTGGTATTTTTTTGAGGAAATAACAGGTAGGATAGACAAAGGAGAGTCTGTGGATGTTACTTGGATTTTTGGAAGACCTTTGACAAAGTGCCACACAAGATAAGAGCCCATGGTTTTACAGGAAAGATACTAGCGTAGTTAGAAGATAGGGTGACTGGCAAGAGGCAGAGTCAGAATAATGGGGCCTTTTCTGGTTGTCTACTGGTGGCTAGTAGTGTTCCACAGGCACCGATGTTGGGATTGTTTTTTCATGTTATCTGTCAATTACAGAATTGATAGTTTTGTGGCCAAGTCTGCAAGCGACACAGAGGTGGCTGAAGGGGCAGTTTGTGTTGAGGAAGCAAGGAGTGTGCAGAAGGACTTAGACAAATTGGGAGAATTGGGAGAAGTGTATGGTAATAGATATTGGTAAATAAATAAAGTTGTAGACTATTCCCTAAAAAAAGTAAAAAATCAGAGGTGCAAAGCAATTTGGAAGTCATCACACCAAAAGATTAACTTGCAGGTTAAGTCGGTAATAAGGAAGGCAAATGCAGTGTTAGCATTCGTTTCGAGAGGACTAGAACATAAAAGCAAGGATGCAGTGTTGAGACTTTATAAGGCATTGCTCAGACAACACTTGGAGTTTTGTGAGCAGTTTTGAGCCCCTTATCTGAGCAAAGCTGTGCTGGTGTTGGAGACGGTCCAAAGGAGGTACACGAGGAGGATTCTGGGAAAGGAAGTATTAAAGTCTGAGGTGTATTTGATGGCTCTGGGCCTGTACTTGCTGGAGTTTGGAAGAATAATGGGGGGATCTCATTGAAACCTATCACACGTTGAAAGACCTAGATAGAGTGGAAATGGAAATTATGTTTCCTATGGTGTATGGGTTTCCCAACCTGGGGTGCAGTGGCTCCTTGTTTAATAGTATTGGTCCATGGCATTGAAAAGGATGGGTACACCTGCTTTGATGGGTGAGTCCAGGACCAAAGGGTGCAGCCTCGGAATAGAGGAATGTCCATATAAAATAGCAATGAAGAGAATTTCTTTAGCTATATTTAAAGTGGAGGTTGACCGATTCTTGATTAGCCAAGGAGTCAAAGGTTATGAGGAGAAGGCAGGAGAATGGGGTGAGAGGCATAATAAATCAGCCATGATAGAATGGCAGAACATACTTGATGGGCTGAATGGCCTAATTCTGCTCTTCTATCTTATGGTCTTGATACGGTGAAAATTCTATCAGTTATGTTTCTGGCCCTATCTTAATATGCAATTCTGAATGTGCATAAAAATTAATCATCTCCACAATGATGCTCTTTCAGTAAAAAAAAAATTAGGCTTCTCTGTTGTAGGTTTGTTGGAGATTAAGGGCACGGACTAGTCCAGGGAACTATTATAAAGATAATAAGCCATTCTGAAGACAAAATGCATGATGGCTGCATGGTATCTGTGTTGCAAAGTTTGGATTATTCTCCAAACTGATGCACTAATCAATCTCACCATTGATCAGGGATGACAACATTTTAATTTGCTAAATAGCATTACCTCCTCTTTGGGATTCAACCTATGAGATGGTTAAGGAGATTTGATCCAGTCTTTGTCCACTTTGTGCTCTCCTGTCCTCCAGAAGGAAAAGGAAGAGTTATTCAGAATATTTAATGCTTTATGTTCATCCAGCGGATGGAGTTTAGTTGAATGTAATCTACTTCATGGTGGGTAGAAGTAGCAGATGGATAGAGACGAGTATGAAGAATATTATGATATCATTGGTTTGAAAAGGTAGTATGATGTCTGAGGTCATATACACAGCAAAATGAGAGCGAGACTCCAATCTCCAGTTCTGCTTGCGTTTCCCTTCGGCTCTGAAGGCCTAGCATCATATATCAGAAGAGGCACCTGTAAACCAGACATATCTAAAAACATCTCACATCCTTTCTATGAGGTCTTATCCTCAACTTTACACTCCAGCTCTAACAAGCTCACCTTCACCTTATGTCTTGGAGTTGAGATAATATCAGTAAGTTCACCTCATGATTGCTGTAAAGAACTTAAGGGTAAACCCAGAAGCAAATTCGGAAGACCTGGATGACCTAAAAGGTACTGATGTAAAATGTTACTTTAAAACTTTCTGGTTTTCTTGACAATATCAAAAAACTCAGAACTCTATGAATCTCTTCATTAATATCAGGTTCCTTGTTTCACAATCCACTGGATTGAAGACATATTCAGCTACTTCTCTTGTTCACACATGCTTTTGATCTCTCGTGGATGGTGTCATTTATCCTATCACTCTAAACTCTGCGGAAATACTTCAGTAGTAAGTGATGGATACTGTTCCTTTAGACCTGGACACAAAGTCCCAGTCTAGTTTACCCACAGAGTGTGCTGTTTAAACAGTAATCTAATGCTCTTCTCCCCATCCTTTCCAATCTCGAAGAAGGGTCTCAGCCTGAAACATCAACAGTTTACTCTTTTCCGTAGATGCTGCCTGGCCTGCTGAGTTCCTTCAGCACTTTGTGTGTGTTGCTTCAGTTATCTAATGGATTCAGCCATACCCACCTCAATTCATCTGTGAGTTTACTTGAGCCCTAGTAAATCCAGCCTGGAGCCTTTAAATATAACACTCTGATTGCATTTGATATAATGATCCTCATCAATATATTTTGTCTTCAAGAGATGTGTTAAAACAAGATGAACATATTCCAAGTGGACAAGAGGTAATGCAGTTTCAATTATTGTCTGTTCCACATTGGTCTTTTCAGCAGGGTGTTGGAGAGAGATGCGGGCAAGATCAAAATAGATTCATCATTTTAGTAAGCAGTACTTCAAATGAGCAATCTAATTACAAATTGTTCAAATACTACTTGCACATAAAAACCTCATGCAATTTTATTTAATTACAACCCAAACTGCCAACAGTCTCTTTCACCAATGCCCAAACTCTCTAGTTCTTAGTTTAACAACTGGAAGCTGAAACTCCAGTCTCAATTCAATGTACTTAATAGAATGCAGAATTGCTTGCTGGTGTATTTATTTTAATTTAGCAATGCAGTGCAGAGTAGGCCCTATCAGCCCTTCAAACCACGCTGTCATAGCAAACCTCCACAACCCCAGTTTTGACCTACCCTAATCACGGGATAACTTACAGTGACCAATTAATTTCATACATCTTTAGATGTACCTGGTACATCTTTGGCCTGTGGGGAGAACTGGAGCACCTGGGGAAAAGCCAAGCATTACACATGGAGACCGCGCCGGAATTGAACTTCCAAACTCCAGAACACCCCAACCTGTAATAGCATTGCATCAACTGCTTTGCTGCCATGGTGCCTGTCCATACCACGATAAATCCGTACTCCTTGTAAAATGAATTGCTAAGTGCAATGGGAATGACTGATTAGTAATTTTATAATACCTGGCTTTTTGCTGACATAACAGATCTCAACCCAATTAAGGCTTAGCGTCTAATGGAAGACTGCTGTTAGAATTGGATTAACAAACTTGATATGTTTGTGGATCAATGCCATAATATGGAAGAAATTTGATTTGTCTCACCACAGAAGTAAATATGTGTGGCCAGTTACATTTGAATAAACTAGAATGCAATATGCTGGTAAAGGCAGTTAATCAAAGTTCAAAGTCCAAAGTAAATTTCTTATCAAAGTACATATGTATCACCATATACAACCCTGAGACTCATTTTCTTGTGGGCATACTCAATAAGTCTATAGAACAATAGCCATAACAGAATCAATGAAAGACTGACCAACTTGGGCAATCAACCAGAGTGCGAAGACCACAAACTGTGCAAATACAAGAAGAAAAAAAAAATAATAATAATACTAAAATCCAGACACATCTGTACCCACATTGGGTGGTGCTCTGGTCAGCATCTGTTCTCCATGTTAGAAGCAGCTGAGACTAAAACTTACAGTTGAGACTACGCAAACAGTTAAGAGAAGAAAGTCACGCATGAAATGGCCGTTTGAAGTAAGCACATTCATAATGCGTGTATATTGTCGAGTAATGAAACTTGAGACTGACATGCCAGGATACAGGGGAAAACTTCATCAACAGTTACACGGTAATATCTATGTAAATCTTCCGAAAGCCACAATTCTAAGCACCACTACAATATTCCAAAAGTTCCTAGCAATTGTCCTACTTTCCTGTTTATTATTTATTGTAATGCCTGCACTGTTTTTGTGCACTTTATGCAGTCCAGTGTAGGTCTGTAGTCTAGTGTAGCTTTCTCTGTGTTTTTTTTATTATGTAGTTCAGTCTAGTTTTTGTACTGTGTCATGTAACACCATGGTCCTGAAAAACGTTGTCTCATTTTTACTATGCACTGTACCAGCAGTTATGGTCGAAATGACAATAAATTTGACTTGACTTGACTTGACTTGACAATTGACAATGGGCATGCTTGGTTATTTCAGGTTTTACTAGCTTGGCTGAGAAAAAATAAACAATAATAATAAGAATATATAAGCAATAAATATTGAGAACATGAGATGACAAGTCCTTGAAAGTGAGTCCATTGGTTTTGGGAAGATTTTAATAATGGGGCAAGTGAAGTTGAGTGAAGTTATCCCCTTTGGTTCAAGAGCCTGATGGTTGAGGAGTAATAACTGTTCCTGAATCTGGCGGTGTGAGTCCTGAGGTTCTTGTACCTTCTTCCTAATGGCAGCAGTGACAAGACAGCATGGTGGGACAACCGATGATGGATGCTGCTTTCCAGCAACAGCGTTTCATGTAGATGTGCTCAGTCATGGGGAGGACTTTATCCGTGATGGACTGGACTACATCCAGTACTCTTTGTAGAATTTTCCGTTCAAGGACATTGACATTTTCATACCAGGCTGTGATGTAGCCAGCCAATGTACTCTCCATGACACAACTATAGAATTTTGTCAAAGTTTTAGATGTCATGCTGAATCTTCTCAAAATCCTAAAGAAGTAGAGACACTGTTATATTTTCTTCGTAATTGCTCTAATGTGCTGGGCCAAAGGCAGATCGTCTGAAATAATAACTCGAAGTAATTTAAAGTTTCTGACCTCTCCACCTCTGATCCTCCGATGACAACTGTCTCATGGACCTTTGGTTTCCTTCTCCTGAACCCAACAGTCAGTTCTTTGGGCTTTCTGATATTGAGTAGGAAGTTGGTGTTATGACACCATTCTGCCAGATTTCTCCCTCCTATATGATGATTCAGCACCACCTTTGATTCGGCCTATGACAGTGGTGTTGTCAGCAAATTTGAATATGGCATTGGAGCTGTGCTTAGCCACATAGTCATAAGTGTAAAGCGAGTAGAGCAGGAGGCTAAGCACACAGATTTGTGGTGCACCTGTGCTGATGGAGATTGTAGAGGAGATGTTGTTGCCAATCCATATTGACTGGGGTCTGCAAGTGAGGAAATTGAGGATCCAATTGCACAAGGAAGTATTGGAGTCAAAGTCTTGGAGTTTATTGATCAGTTTTAAGGAGATGATGGTATTGAATGTTGAGCTGTAGTTATTAAATAGCATCTTCATGTGTGTATCTTTGCTGTCCAGATGTTCCAGGGTTGAGTGAAGACCCAATGAGATGGCATCTGCTGTGGACCTACCACTCTGGTACACAAATTGGAGCGAATCTAAGTCACTTTTCAGGAAGGAGGTGAGATGTTTTATCACCATCTCAAAACACTTTATCACTGTGGATGTGAGTGCTACTTTACGATAGTCATTGAGACAAGTCGCTATGCTCTTCTTGGGCACTGGTATAACTGAAGCTTGCTTGAAGCAGGATGGTACCACACGCTGCTGAAGTGGAGAGTTTAAAGATCTCAATGAACACTCCAGCCAGTACTTGGCCAGTACCCATTTGGGCCAAATGCTTTTCATGGGTTCACCCTCCTGAAGGATGCTCACACGTCAGCCTCCGAGACTGAAATCAGAGGGATTATCGGGGATGTGGGAGCTTGTGATGGTTCCTCCATGTTTTGACGGTCAAAGTGAGCATAGAAGGCATTGAGCTCTCCTGGAAGCGAAGCTCTGCTGTCACCTATGTCACGTGATGGAACTTTATAAGAGGTGATAGTATTCAAGGCCTGCCACAACTGTCAAGCATTCTTTGTTGATTCAAGATAATGAGTAAGTTATGGATCAATTATCCAATAACTCACAACAGCATCTTAGGGGAGAATTTAGTAGGAAATTACATCCAACGTTACTAACGTTAAAGGTATTGAGGACACTGAAATGAAAAATACCCACAGAAGGTATTGGTTCCAGTAAGATTCAATCACAATGGCTTCTAAGGCATCAGCCAAAGGTGTTTTCGTCTTTTTTAAACCATTAAGGAACCTTAGTAAAAACATCCATGTCAATTAAATAGGAAAGATGTTTTTAAGTGGAGTGCAAGTGCTGTCCAAGGAAAAGTAGCAGCTCTAGTGAAGGGGCTTGTTGTGTCCATTCTGGGGCAGCTCAGTCCCCACCAGACACTCAGTTCTTACCTGTGGCTCCATGTAAACTGTTTGCATGCCACAAGTTCACTGCTTCAACAGGTGAGCTAAACCAGGTGAGGGCAGCCAGAGGCTTCATACCCCAGTGAGATAGGGACATGCCTGTCCTAGCATGCAAAGTCAGCTCTGGACGAGATCTACAATGAGATCTAACAGCCAGGAAGATGGCACTGCAGCGCTCTGTGGAGAGTGAAGGGCATGTCAAGGCACAGAAGTCATCATGGCTATTCACTGCAACCAAACAAGAACTCAGTTTGCGATACTTGTTCATACCATTGGACCCGGACTTCTGAGGTTGACAGAGTGGAACTGCGTCACTGCAATGGCTTTTCCACTTTAAAAACTCTCTCACACAGATTTTCTGTCATCATTGGACATGACAGGCAACCACCTGTTTTAAGTTATCAACAAGGTGGCACTGTTGAAAGTATCTGACTGGCTGCATCATGGCCTAACACAGCAATTCTAACACACAGGAATGCAATAGGCTGCAGAGAGTGGTGGGCACAGCTTGGTCCATCATGGGTATGTTCTTCCCATCATTGAGAGCGTCAACAGGAGGTGCTGCCTCAGGAAGGTGATAACTATCATGAAGGTTCCTCAACATTCATATCATGCCCTATTCTTGCAGGAGCTACAGAAGCCTGAAGTCCCACACCACCACGTTCAGGAACAACTACTTTCCTAAAACCATCAGCTTCTTGAACAAACCTGCACAAGCCTAACACTATCTCAGCAACGGGACATTCAGATCAAATATGGCTATACCTTTTATCTGATTGCATCTTCTCTGTTTTACACTGTCGTGCTTTTTTAGTCTTTTAATTCTCTCTCTCTTCACAACATTTTGTAATTTATTTATAGTTTATATTCTGTGTGATGTTTGTACACATGTGCCTATGGTGCTGCTAAAAGCAAGTTTTTCATTAAACCCACACTTGTGTAGATGACAAGAGACTTGACTTGTGAATAAATCATGGATTATAATATGGACAGACATCACAGATTGATTTAATCTAAAGGATATTTTGATCATATATCAATGTCTTATTTGTTTAAGGAACATATAATTAGTGCTTTTCTCACTCGGTCATAAAGAACTTACTGGATAAACGTTTGGTTTAATGTTGGTTGATGTTATTACTATTCAACATTTTGAGAGCAGATCACTTGCTAATGGATGGAAAATTGTGGGCAGTGGAGCCATTATTTTCTGATGTATTCAGTCTATTAGCCAGTTAGATCCCTTTTAACAAGGAATATTCAACTGCCAAAATGCAGCTGAGTATAAAATAAAAAAGAGTAACAACTCTTAATATTTGGCCTGGAGTTACAAAGTAACCTTACGTACCCTAATTATGGAATACTTCAAAATGTATGCAGGTTTCTTTTTCAGGTTTCCTTAACAGTTTCTTTTATTAGATTTAAATCAAGCTGAAGACAGGAAAATTGTTCACTAATCAGTAACCATCCAATCAGCTCACAGTGTCCTCTAATTGGCCTGTGATTACATGTGTTCTCAGAAACAAGCAGCCAGGTAACCAATGAACATAGTTTGTGGAACAGGAAAGTGGTATAGGAAGCTAGTGATGAAATTTCCTGTTATAACCCCGAAGAGTTTTGATCCTCGAAGAGTGCTTCACCTTCATTTCTGCTTCTGTAATAGATACTATTTTCTCACATTCAGGCTCTTTCCCTTTGCTTGGAAAAATGTACAGGGCAAGGAAACAATTCCAATAAATATTCAATATAAAAATGACTGCCAGTAATGTTTAAATATCCCTCGAGAAAACAAAATATGTTGTTCTGAGTTTGTGATTGCTTTGTATGGCAATAAGATCTTGAGTGAATCATATCTCCTTGGACCCTTTCAAAGCAAAGACTAGACATTTCTACATAGGAAAAATATAAAAGTCATGCAGTCTGCAATACGGTTTGGATCTACAAAATCCAAAAGCCTTTGAAATCTGAAGTTTTTTGGAGCGCTGACATGATGTCGCAAATAAGAAAATTCCACAAGGCGCTGAAAAAGTTCCCAGGCAATACGCAGGTCTCTGTGCACCACAAACAGTCTTGAGAAGTGACCTGGCATATGTAATGAACAGAAGTAAATGAAAAGTAGAGGAACATTGGTTAAAGCAGAAGAAATGAAGATCTCGATTGTGCCTTGGAAGAGTGAATCCGACAGTGTCAGAGTGAACACTTAACATTATGCTGATCATGAAACAAGCAAAAATGTATCATGACAAGAATGAAAATTGAAGGTAGTTGTGAATATTCAGCAGAGTGATTGCAGAAATTTAAGGAAAGGCACAGCATTACTTTTTTTAAAAAAAGATTTGTGATGATAAGACATCTGCTGTACATGAAGCAGAAGAGAAATTCATTGATGAGTTTGCCAAGATTGTTGCAGATAAAAATCTAACACCAGAACAAGTCTAAGATACTGATTGTTGTTATACCTTACATCAAACTTTAAAAAAGTAAAATACAAATACAGTGTACCGCAATCATTTAATCAAAACACGGCATTGTTAGTGGAGACTGAAAGCCTGGCATGTTGTTTAACATTTGATTCAGGTATTCTCCCGATGCTGCTGTGCTGATTTTGTTACCATGTACACATTGTATTTTCATTATTTTAATAATATGTTATAATTTTTGCTGCTAATTACATATGTGTGATGAACAAGTGTAAGACCAAGACTGCTTACTGGTAACGCATAAATTCAGAGTCCGAAATTACGGCGATCCTTAGCTATCTGATTATAAAGTATATTCCAAAATCCAAACTCCGAAACACTTCTGGCCCTAAGCATTTCAGATAAGGGGTACTCAACCTGTCGTCAAAAATAGTTTTAGATTTTATGAAACAAAATAATCAGTCAATTGGACAACCTCTGTGAAGATAGAAATAGATTTGAAGTTTCAGATCATTTAAAAAAAACAAGGAAAAGTCAGAAATTAAACAATTTCAGTTGTAGAGACAGGAATTGGTGAAGAGAGAAAGGACAATGTACAGGAGCCTGAAAGCACACACATTCAAGAGCAGTTGCTTCCCATCTGCCATCAGATTTCTGAGTAAACAATGAAACCATGAATACTACCTCGCTACTTTTTTTCAGACTTCTTATTTAATTTAACTATTTTATAAACATATATGTGTGTGTGTGTGTGTGTGTGTGTGTGTGTATTATATATATACTTAATTGTAATTCACGGTTTTTATTATTGCAATGTACCGCTGCCACGTAACAACAAATTTCACAACGTACGCCAGTGATACTAAACCTGATTCTGATTCGGATTGTCTGTGATCGGGAGGAGATCAGGACACAAGGTGCAGAATGAGGAAGAACAAAGGAAGTGTAAATAGAAGAAGTGAATGAGGCGAGGGAAAATCAAACCGTTCTGGAAATGTGAGATCCAAAGACAGCAGTAGCTGTAATTTTGAAATAAAATAATAAAGCTGGAGATAGCAGCAGGTCAGAGGACATTTGTGAAGGGGGTAAACATCAAGTGAATTTTACAATTGATGACCCTTTGTCCCAAATTGTTGATTCAGTCAAGTGAAATATATCATCATGTGCACAGGTACGGTGAGGTACAAGTACAACGAAAATTTTGCTTGCAACAGCATCACAGGCATGTACTGTAGCTACGGACAACACACAGAATATGAATTATACAAAGGTTATACAATACTGTGAAGAAGGAGACAGAAAGAGACCATGGATCTGCTCCAATTTGCCTACCAAAACAACAAGTCCACAGCAGATGATATCTCACTGGCTCTTCACACAAGCCTGGAACATCTGGACAGCAAAGATACAGACATCAGAATGCTCTTCATCGATTACGGCTCAGCATTTAACCTCAAGATCCCCTCAAAACTAATCAGTAAACGTCACGACCTGGGCTTCATTATCCCCTTGTGCTATTTGATCCTGGATTTCCTCACTTGTAGACCCCAATCAGTTCAGATTGGAAAAAACATCTCCTCCACAATCTCCATCACCCCCTGCTTTGCTTATTTTACACCTATGACTGTGTGGCTAAGTACAGCTCCAACACCATATACAGGTTTGCTGATGACACCACAGTTGTGGGCCGTATCAAAGGGAATGATGAATCAGCATACAGAAGGGAGATTAGAAACTTGGTTGAGTGATGTAATAACAACAACCTCTCACTCGATGTCAATAAGACCGAGGAACAGATCGTTGACTTCCAGAGAGGGAACAAGAAGTCCATGAGCCAGTAATCATCAGAGGATCAGAGGTGGAGAGGGTCAGTAACTTTAAATTCCTCGGTGTCACTATCTCAGAGGACCTGTCCTAGACCCATCATACAAATATTATTACAAAGAAAGCACAACAGTGCCTCTACTTCCTCGGGTGTCTGCAGAGGTTTGCCATGTCATTGAAAACCTTGGCAAACTTTCATAGATATGTGGTGGAAAGTGCATTACAGCCTGGTATGGGAACACCAACATCTTTTAGCAGAAAATCCCTCAAGAGGTAATGGATTTGGCCCAGTACATCACAGGTAAAACCCTCCCAACCACTGAGCACATCTATATGAAATTTTGCCATAGAAAAGCAGCATCAGTCACCAAAGATCCTCACCACCCAGGCCATGCTCTTTTCTCGCTGCTGCCATGCCATAGAAGGTACAAGTGCTTCAGGACTTGCTTCAACAGGTTCAAGAACAGTTACTACCCCTCACCCATCAGGGTCCTGAACAAAAGGGGATAACTGCACTCATTTAAGGATTCTGTTATCTTGTTATTTCATGCTCATTATTTATTGCTTTTTATTTGTATATACATTTGCACAGTTTGTTTACACTTAACAGTTCCTGGTATTTACAGTTTACAGTTACAGTTCCATAGATTTGCTAAGTATGCCCACAGAAAAAGAATCTCAGGGTTGTATGTGATGACGTGTACGTACTCTGATAATAAATTTAACTTTGAACATTGTACTTTGAAGTACAGGACTTTAGTAAAAAAGAAACACAATAAGAAACAAGTCCATGGTAGTGCAAGAGGTTGTCTGTAGTAATCCATTGTGGATTTACGTTTAGGGTTGTACAGGTTGAATCAAGAACCTAAAGTTCAAAATGTTCAAAATAAATTTTATTATCGGAGTACACATATGTCAGCACATACAACCCTGAGATTCATTTACCTGCAGGCATACTCAGCAAATCTATAGAATAGTAACTATAACAGGATCAATGAAAGATCAACCAGAGTGCAGAAGACAACAAACTGTAAAATTAAATAAAAAGCAATAAGTAAAGAGAACTTGAGACAATGAGATAAAGAGTCCTTAAAGTGAGATCTCTGGCTGTGGGAACATCTCAATGGATGGGCATTTGAGTGTAGTTATCCCTTTTTGTTCAAAAGCCTGATGGTTGAGGGTTAGTAACTTTTCTTGAACCTGGTGGTGCATGTTCTGAGGTTCCTGTACTTTCCTGATGACAGCAGCAAGAAAAGAGCATGTCCTAGATGGTGATGATCTTTGATGATGAATACTGTGCTCCTACAACAGCATTTCATTTAGATGTGCTCAGTGCTGGGGAGGGCTATACCTGTGTTTTACTGTGCCAAATCTATTTGTCGAAGTTTTTGATGTCATCCCAAATCTCCATAGACTTCTGAGGAAATAGCAATGCTGTCGTACTTTCTTCGTAATTGCATTTACATGCTGGGTCCAGGTCAGGTACTACGAAATGATAGCCCCAAGAAGTTTAAAGTTACTGACCCTCTCCACCTCTGATCCTCTGTTGATTACTGGCTTATGGACCTCTGGTTTCCCACTCCTGAAGTCTACATTCAGTTTCTTGGTCTTATTGATATTTTTGAGAGGTTGTTGTTATTGCTCCACTCAGCCAAGTTTTCAATCTCCCTGCTGTATGCTGATGTATCGACCCACAACAGTGTTGTCATCAGCAAACTTGAATGGTGTTGGAGATGTGCTTATCCACGCAGTCATGGGTGTAAAGCGAGTAGAGTAGGGGGCTAAGTACATACCCCTGCCGTGCTCCTGTGCTGGGAGATTGTGGATGAGATATTTTTCCCAATCTGAACTGACTGAAGTCTGAAAATGAGGAAATCCAGGATCCATTTGTACAAGGAGATATTGAGGTCACGGTCTTGGAGCTTATTGATTAGTTTTGAGGGGATGATGGTATTAGGTGCTGAGCTGTAACCAATACAGATCATCCTGGTGTGTGCACCTTTGCTGTCCAGATGTTCCAGGGTGGTGTGAAGAGCTAATGAGATGGCATCTGCTGTGGACCTGTTGCCCCAATAGGCAAAGTGAAGTGAATCCAAGTTGTCTCTTAAAACACTTCATCACTGTGGATGTCAGTGCAATTGGGTAATTATCATTGAGGCAGGCCAATACACTCTTCTTGGGCACTGGTATAATTGAAGCCTGATTGAAGCAGCTGGGTACCACACACAGCTGAAGTGAGAGGCTAAGGATATCAATGAACACACCAGCTAGCTGGTCATCACAGGTCTTCAGTACATGGCTAGGTACCCTTCCTTGTCCAGATACTTTCCATGGATTCACCCTTCTGAAGATAGCTGCATGTCATCTTCAGGTACTGAGATAAAAGGATCATTGGGAGATGTAGGGATATATGATAGTTCCTCCTTGTTCTGATGGTCAAAGTGAGCATAGAAGGCACTGAGCTCATCTGGAAGCAAAGCCCTGCTCTCACCCATGTCGCTTGATTTAACCTTTTAGGAGGTCATAGCATTTAAACTATGACACATCTTTTCTCAGCATCCTTGTTGATGACAGTTTGGTCTGGAGTCTCTGCTTCACCTGTGAGTTGGACTTCCAGAGAATATACTTGCACGTCTTGAAGCTTTCTTGGTCTCCAAGCTTGAATACCTTTGATCTGGCCCTCAGCAAGCTTCAGGTCTCATGGTTCATCCAGGACTTCTGATTGGGGAAGACTCTGAATGAGTTAGTGGGGACACACTCAAGTACATTTGTTTTAGAATGTAGGGAAGTATCTATTCCTGTTCTTGACCTGGTCAGCATTAAGTTCTGATAGTGGTGTAATGCATCTAATCAGAAGATGAAGAGCTGTTTCTCAGACTTATTTTTTTGAGTTTTATTGGTAGAAAGTAAGAGGGTACACATGAACAGATAAAATGGGATGAAGAATTAAAGTGGAAAGGTGCTGGAAACTAAGAAGACTGAACAGAGGCAAAGAAGTCATGGAGACATAAAAAACACAGCACAAAAACTGGCCATTTGACCCAGCTAGTCCATGCTAGCCTGGTTTTCTGCCTAGTCCTGTCTACCTGCACCAGGACCAGGACCATAGGTGGGTGCAGGTAGATAGGACTTGTTAATGCATTTAAGCTTTTCTAAAATCTACCCATCTGCTGGCAGCTCGTGCCACACTTGCACCATCCTCTTAGTGAAGAAGTTCCTCCTCAGATTTCCCTTAAATATTTCAGTGTTCACCCTAAACCCTATTACCTAATCAAGCCCAACTTGATTTTTTTTCCAGTGTAGGGTGGAAGTTGGACACATGAAACTGAATATGTGCTGGGAATCACAGGTGGACCGTGAATGACGCCTGAGGTGCATTTTTAGTATCGATAGAAGGACTATTACCTGAGTTATAGAGTCAAAGAAAAGTACAGCACAGAAACAGACCCTTCAGTCCATCTAATCCATGTCAAACCATTTAAACTGCCCACTGCCTGACCTTCAATGGGACCATAGGCCTCCATACCCCGTCATCCATGTACCTATCCAAACTTCTCTGAAATGTTGAAATCGAGCTTGCATTCACCAATTGTGCTGGCAGCTCATTCCACACTCATAACTCTCTGAGTGAAGAAGTTTCCCCTCATGTTCCCCTTAAATCTTTCACCTTTAACCTATTATTCAACATTGCAAGAAATACATTTACAAAATTCTTTCCCTTGCACCCAGCTCTCCTTTATGCATCGGCTTCAAAATGAAGAAAACTCAAGTCACTCTTTATTTATTGCTGAAAAAATATATATATTTATTTCAAAACATTGTTTACTCCATATCTGCTGTTTGACAATATTAGACTTACTACAGCTACAAAAAGCAAACATCTACCTGATGGACGGTCTTGGACTGAAGTGTTAAATGTTTATTCCCCTCCATAGATGCTGGATGACTCGCTGAGTTTCTCCAGCATTTTGTTTGTGTTGCCCTGAATAATATGTTCATCTGTTAAAGATTGATATATACATAATGTGGCAATTGTTTTATCAAGTTCATTTACACAGTAATGAGAAGTGTCAACCACTGTGACAAATGAGATGTGAAAACTCCAAGAAGCTGCTTGCTCAGCTAAGGCTTCCCATTAAATCTAAAATTAACCGGCAAGACTATTCAACGTGCCAATTGACCAACTATATTGTGGTGCAGTAAAACAATCTTTCCTCCCTAAACTCACCTTCAGAATGCAGAAATATATAACTCACCTTCATCAGTGTGAAACCTTAATTTATTTCCATATTATTTGTTGTCACATCCATTTAAAAAAAATGTGAATAGTTGAGCAATGTTTATGTACAAAGATATTAAACATAAAAATGAGGAGGTAGAATTACTAAGAAACATAGATTGAGTGGATAGCCAGAGACTTTTTCCCAGGCTGGAAGTGGCTAATACAAGGGGGCAGAATTTTAAAGTGATTGGAGGAAAGAATAGAGGTGATGCCAGGGGTAACTTGTTACACAGAGAGTAGTGGGTGCATAGAACATCCAGCTAGAGGTGGTGGTAGAGCCATATACATTAGGGCCATTTAAAAAAACTTTCAGGTAGGCATATAGATGAAAAATAGAAGGCTATGTGGTAAGGAAGGTTAAGGTTGATGTCAGAGTAGGTTAAAAGGTTGACACAGCATTGCGGGCCAAAGACTCTATGTTGTGCCCTATAATGTTCTATGTTCAAAATTCTATGTTAAAGCTCTGGTTGATGTATATGGGGTTCCTTCACCTATTATTTTCTACCAGTGGTGACACTTGCTACTAATATTATATTATTACTGGCATAAATAATATCTATATCACAGGATCATGGAATTGCAATGACACACAAGGCAATGATTGTCCATCGAATTCATCTGTCCTGGCAGAAGAATTTCATTAGGTCCATCCCCTTACCCTCTTCCCAGTTCCCTGCAACTAACTTGCAGTCAAGAATCTATCAAATTTCCTATTAATGGCATTGGGTTGATTCTGTTTCCAATATCTTAGGAGTGATGACTGCTGTTTTATATCCAGGGATCTGATATGAAGCTGCTGCAATGGTTATGACAGAAAGTAGAAGCTGGTGATATCGAAGGTAACATATTAAGATGGATAGAAGATTGGCTGGCCCCTAGCTTTCACCCTTCAATGACTAAAACAAAAACAAAATTCCTGAGATCATTTTAGGAGTATTAGCAATGAGAAAAAAATGACAGAAAGCCAAACAGGAATAGCCAAAAACGTAATCAAAAGGCCTGATTTCAGAATCAGGTTTAATATCACCAGCATATGTTGTGAAATTTGTTGTTTTGCAACAACAGTACATTGCAATACATAGTAATAAAAACTGTATATTACAATAAGTATATAAAGTTAATTCAAATAAGTAGTACAAAAACGTAGTGAGGTAGTGTTCATGGGTTCAATGTCCATTCTGAAATCTGATGGCAGGGAGGAAGAAAGAGTTCCTAAATCATTGAGTGTGTGCCTTCGTCTCCTGTATCTCCTTCCTGATGGTAGCAATGAGAAGAGCAAAGGCCAGTTTAAAAAACATAATGTGAAAGGGAGGCAGATGTATTTGAGAGTGGATTTTTGATCACAAAGCCCTAGTAGCTGAAAGCACAGTTGTCAAAGCCTGAGCAATTAAGTTAAAATGTAAAAGAGGTATGTTGTACACTGTGATCAGAAGGATTGTACGGCTGGAGTAGGTTATGCAATGGAAGCATTTATTGTCCATCCCTAATTCCTCTTAAGAAAGCATTAGTGAGTTACCTTATAGAATATAGACATAGAAAATACAGCACATTACAGGCTTTTCAGACCCCAATGTTGTGCTGACCATGTAATCTACTCTAGAAACTGCCTAGAATTTCGCTACCGCATAGCCCCCTATTTTTCTAAGCTCCATGTACCTAAGAATCTCTTAAAAAACTCTTTCGTATCCACCTCTACCACCTCCACTGGCGGTGCATTCCACGCACCCACCACTCTATGTGAAAAACTTATCCTTGATGTCCCCCCATACTTACTTCCAAGCACCTTAAAACTATGCCCCCTTGTGCTAGCCATCTCAGCCCTGGGAGAAAGGCTCTGGTCATCCACACGATCAATGCCTCTCATCATCTTATACACCTCTATCAGGTCACCTCTCATCCTCCATCACTCCAAGGAGAAAAGACCAAGTTCACTCAATCTATTCTCCTAAGGCGTGCTCTCCAATCTTGAAATATTGGACCCTTTCTGGGTGAAGGCACTCCCACAGAATCATTGGGTTGGGAATTTGAAATTAGGATCCAGCCAGGATGTCAGTTAAACTTAGTGGAACCTGAGGATGATAATGTTCTCTTCCAACTGCAACACTGGAGTTTATGATGGTAGACGCCACAGGTTTGGGAGGTACTACTGGAGCAGCCTTAGCAAATAACTGCAGCTTAATTTCAACTAGTACTCAAAGCTCCCACTGTATGCTGGTAGTGGAAGGAATGAGTGCCTATGGTCTGCTTTATACTGAATGAGCTTCCTGAGAGCTGATGGCACTATACTAATCCAAGTACATGCCTTGTAGGTAGTGGAAATGCACTGGTTTGTCAGCTGAGTCATTTGTCATCTCCATCCTCTGACTTGCAATTGTAGTCATTATAATTACATTTATCTGTCTAACTAACTTTCTATCTATCTATCTATTTATTTATTTATTGAGATACAGTGCAGACTAGGCCCTTCTGGCCCTTCAATCCATGCTGCCCAGCACTCCCCTGATTTAATCCTAGCCTAATCACGGGTCAATTTACAATGTCCAGCTAACCTATCAACCGGTACGTCTTCGGGCTGTGGTAGGAAACGGGAGCATCTGGAGGAAACCTATGTAGTCCTGTGGAGAACGTACAAACTCCTTACATACACCAGTAGGAATTGAACCCAGTTCCCCAGTACTGTAAAGAGTCACCCCCATCCCCCATTTATGATTGGTTCTGATGAATTTTAGTGCAAATGTGACTCCCAAATTACTGATGGTGGGAGATACAGCAATGGAAAAGATATTTAACGTTAAGAGTAGATAGTTAAGCTCTCTCCCTTGTTGAAGAGAATCACTAATTTTCTTTGTTGTGCATTTTACTTATTAGCATGTGTCTGAATGCTTTCTAACCTTGCTACATGCAGGTGTTGCCTGCTTCACTTGCTGAGGAATAGCCAATGAAGTTCATCATTGGGCGATCATTATCGAATATCTCCACTTTACACCTTACCATGAAAGTCCTTGATAAAATAACTGAGCATGATTGGAGCAGAGCATTGTTCAGAGCAAATCCTGGAGTGATGTTCTAGGGTGGTATGGTTTGCTTCAAACAACTACAACCATCTTTTATATCAAATATGATTACCTCTGAAGATTTTTCCGTTGCTCAATGATGTCTAACTTCCAAGAGCACCCCAAGCTTGTCATGGTTTGGGGGCCTACATGGCTAAATGACCTGGACAGCTATGTTGGATCGAATCAGGGCTTTGTGCTTTGGCTCTTGGTGGGGTCACCCATGCCAAACAGGTCAAAGATTAGAGGCCCGACTAAGGATGGTCCACCTGTTGTCCAGGTTCAAGTGTTCAATTCAGGGCTAACAACCCTGAGTGATAAAACTAAGTTATTACAGAAAGAGCAATGAAAAATCCTCCTGCATCTGAGTGTGGCGGGATTCCTGGCATGATGAAGGAAGCCCTGAACACCGCCAGAGATGGAGGACCCTCATTGCTGCCATTGTGGCCCAATGGGCAGTTAGTAATTGAAGTCTAAGGATTGACTTCAGTAAGGCCTTTGATACAGAGCCCACATGAGAGATTTATCCAAAAGGTTAGAACCCATGATATTTAAATATAAATGTAGCTCCATAAATCAAGTCTATTTTCAAGAATTATGTTATTCTCTTTAAGACTGACAAATGGTGAATGTTCTGTTGTGCTCATGTGCTGCTTTTTTGGATAATAGTGCATTGGTAGTGACGTTAAGGGCTTTCCATTTGGATGGCAGCAATTAAGCTTATACCCGACTTAATTCAATGTGATTACATTTGGAATATTGAGAATTTTTTCATTAATCTCTGATAGACTAATTAAATTCTGAGGAAGACTTATATTTAACTGAGCAGCAAATAAATCCAGACAGGTGCACGCAGCAAACAATATAATTTGCTGATTTTGGAACTGTTGAAGTTCATGATGAATAATGCAATTTGCCTATAAATCTAACAGCTCTGCAAGACATATAAATGAACACCAACTTAAAAATAGCCTCAATTAAACCCTGTGTGAATGGTTGCATTACATAGCTTCATTGAGCAGGTGCCAAAACAGATTGGGTTTATTCCGTTTGGACAGCTTTTCTGTATCCCAAACGCAGCTTGCAACATTTCCAATCTTATTTTTGTTGCGTAAGCCAATTTTCTAGCATAGGAAAGGCAAGGAAAATCTTGATCTAGTCTTTAAAGGGGAAATCCATAGCATGCAAGGAAAATGTATTTCCATCTGCTGTGTTTTGAATTGGGCAATGCACTTAGTACTTGATATTGTTCCTTATTCCACTTAATGTATTAGACTTCCACAGGAGGTATTGTGATGACATCCAGCTGACACCAAATGAAAAACGTCTAAAATAAATATGAAACTTAAGGTGGGAGCCAAAGGAATAAATCTCATATAAGAGATCGTGCCTTGTTCTCCTTGCTACAATTGGGGAGGAGGTACAGGAGCCTGAAGGCACACATTCAATGTTTCAGGTGCAGCATCCTCCTCTCTGCCATCTGTTTTTTGAACAGACTTTGCACCCATGAACACTATATATATGTTTACTGTAATTCACAGCTTTTTTTCCTATTATTCTGCATTGCATTGTACTGCTGCTGCAAAGTCAACAAATTTTACGACGTATGCCGGAGTTATCAAACCTGATTATGAAGTGCTGGCCACTATCCTCCCTCATCTATCTGGCCAAAAATTCATTTTCCTGCATTGATACATCCAATTATTGACCTAGAAGTGTCTAAGCTGCCTAGGCCTTATAGGCTCAAGCGTTACTCATACAATGTTAATGAGTCCCAACGGTAAAATGAAATTACCTAAAAGTGTAGTGCCCAGGACATACTCAGCTAATTCACATCACTTTTACATTACAGGTGTTCCCCCCCCCCCTTTACAAAGATAGAGTGTTCCTACGAAACCGTTCTTAAGCTGAAATGGCGTAAAGCAAAGAAGCGAAAATCCACTTTGTAATGCGAAAACAGGTTTCTAAAGTAGGTCTTTTGTAAAAGCGAAGTGGCTTAAAGTGAACATTCATTGAGCGGGGTGGGGGGGACGCCTGTATATCAGATTACAGTCATTCATTCACTGTTAATGCAGTGGGAAAAATCAGCACAAACCATTGTTTTAAAAAATTTACATAATGCATTCTAACAACTTTCACAGGTGATCTCCACGCTTGCTGCCCTCACCTGACTTTTTAAAGTTGATAGGGAGGCACAGAATTCATACAGAAGCTATCCTTCGCTGGATATTTCTTTAGATGCATTTCGGAAGTTGGAACATATGTCATTGCAACGACAGAAGCTTTCTATCTTAGCCCTTTCTTTCCACAGCAGAGGCTAAGATAATTGACCAGGATAATAACGAAGGTAAAACTTATTATCTTGGTCATCAGTTAATCAACAACTGGTCTTGGTAAAAATGATAACTAAAAAAACTACCCACATTCACAAAAATCCAGCTGGCCACTGAATATCCTTCAGGAATGTGGCTAGTACTTTCGACACCTTACATCTTGTGTCCTTAACTGATTCGGTGGGAATAAAGCTAGCCAAGACCTGGTACTTTGAAAAGTTTAATGAAAGTAAGTGGGCAGCAGAAATGATTTGGCTTTGGAAACGACTTTTGCTAGATAGTTCCTCAAAAATATACAGGGAAAAATAAATTGATGAGGATGACTAAGGTAAATGAGGCAATCAGAAATCTCATTCATGAGAAGAGCAGAGCTCTATAATCTCACATGTCCTTTGTCACTGGTTCTCCCTTTGACTTGACTGTGACACTTCGTGTTTCCACAACAGCAACTCATCTGTTTTTTTTCTCTTATTCTTTTTTACCTCCTTACAATCTTCAACTTCTCTCCATCGCTGTGTTTAGTATTGCCTAATTATGATTTCATATCACTTGAGACAAGCTCCAAAAAAGAAGCAGCTTATATTTCTGTTTAATAAAAAAATGATCCTTAAATCTGTGGGATTTGGATAATATTGATCACTTAATGGACTCTAATTCTGAAAACATTCAGAAAAGACAGGACAAAACCCTTGGACAGACTTTGAGCATTTGCAAAATAGTTCTATGCCTTTTCACTTATTTTATCTTGATTTTCCACCTTGCTGAGTCAAATATGCTTCACTCCAATGCTTTTGTCCTGACATCTTTCGATGCTTTCGTGCTCTTTTATTTCTTGATTGCACCTTCATTGTCACATTGGTTTTTCAATTTTTCCAAAGTACTTGTTGGAGCTTATTTCACCTTTGAGGACCTCCCATGCTGTGTTGGAACAATGGCTAGTTGACTACAAACGGCTGTGCCCTCTCCCCCCTCCACCCTTTGTTGTTTTGTTCAGCTCATATAGAGCTTTGGTTTGTCATTCTGCCTTCTCTCTTCGCAGCGGCTGGCTCAGCTGCTCCACTCTTTCAGATTCCTCACAGCTGCCATGCTTTTGTTTCTCTTCTATTCTTGCCTTGGACAGCACGGCAGCATGAAGGCTGGGGGTCAGAAACCCCGCTGCAGAACTGTGAGATTAGTTCGTGGGACTAAGTATTACAATTTAAAACCAAATTGAAAAATCCTTAAACGCTATTAATGTAAATGTATTGTATAGCTGCATTCTGATATTGAAACTGGTTAAAGAGCCAAATTGAATTGCTTATATAGATGATGCTTCAAGAGCTATCTTTCTATATGTGCAGACGTTGGTTTGCTGACCTTTTTAGTTCAGAATTATATATGTCTATTTGTTGAACAGGTAATAAATACTTAAATCAGATAGCTAATTAGAGTTCCCTTGCAACAGAAAAGGCTGGAATCCTAGAAAGTATTCGGTTGACCCTTTCGCAATTACTATTTGCCTGAGGCTCTGAAAAAGATTCTTTTTCCCCCACCCGTCAGTTCCAGCCATATAAAAAAATTGTTCTGAGACTATGGGACTTCTCTAGCAAAATTTCTTCTATCCTGATTCCTGTCCAAGCACATTTAAACTTAAAGCCTTAAATTTGTAACCGCAATCATATATTGGCATTTGCCCAGCTGTTTGTTCAGACTTGGCAGAACTCAGTATGTGCACAGATTTATCAGCACAATCTGTATTAATGAGAGAGCTGTGAAATGAACATTTCTATAAATACAAATTGAGATCATTTGCTTTGTGGAAAACTTTATATTGTAAACCAAAGCAAATTTATCTACATGGCACATTGTATGCACACAATCATTTCAGAAACTCTTTGTCTGAAGTGGGAGTTATATGTCACTCTGGGGAAATCAAAGGATGCTTCTTAATATAGAGAATAAATAGTTTAAAATGAAAGATTGTTTATGGTTGTTCTCTTTGGGTTTCAACTCATAAAAGAATGTCAGCACTACATTTCTTCTGAACTTATGTTTATCACTGCTTATTGAAGATATATGGCTGATCAAAACCATTAAGTACTCAGTCAGATGTAATTTTCAAGGTTTTACTAATGACATCTGAAAACAGATTAACATACTTTAGAGGCTAATTTGCAATCTGAATATTTTTGCTGGTTGCAAAAGCTGCATAATCCCTCAGTGATTAAAATTTCATCTAGTTATACTTGCTGAACAAGAGGACAGAACTAATTTCCTTCCAAGTGCATTACTGTTGCTGTAAGTACAAAGACCCTGAATTTATGAAGCTCAAGTTAACATTTGAGAATACAGTATAACTACTTTTGAATTTTAGCAATTGAAAATCACTTGCACAGGAGCATGTCAGCTTGTAGAAAGAAAAAAGTACAACTATTTCACACACTTCATGACTTCTAGATTCCTCCACCCCTCACCCTACCCCATTCTCTTAACTCTCCTGAGCATTTCACAGTTAATGGAGCCTTTTTGAAGTGTCCCTAACATGCTTTAATATTAAAAAGAGAACATGCTGGAAATACTCAGCAGACTTGATAGAAAAAGTTAACATTTCAATGATGCCCTAAAGAAGGAAATGTGACAATTACTCTTCCAAAGCGGGGGGGGGGTGGGGGAAGAATAGATAAGCAGTCCTCTAGAATGCACAATGTAGAGAATGCAGTAAGGCAAGTGTATGTGTCATGATGTGTGCTGGCAATATCAGAACCCAATTGCAGAGGAAAGGCAGACTCTGATATAGAGCCGGCAACTAGAGTTTATTTATAATAATTCCAAAGGAACATCAGTGACTTGGCCAAGTTACACCACGCACGTAACATTCTCAAAACTAGGACCCCACAATTAGCGCCAAGCAGGCATTCGCTTGAACAATACAAGTAACACGGAACCCCCAACCCTCAAGGTAAACTTAGGCTACTTCCACACTAAACCAGATAATTTTGAAAACGCCGGTTTCACGTAAAAACGATAGGCGTCCACACTAGGCATTTAAAAAAATATCTCTGTCCACATTGAAATGGATATTTTGGCGAATCTCCTCCTACTGCGCATGCACAGGACACATCTACCGAAAACAAGCGGATGTTTGGTGTCGAATCTCGCTGTGAAAGGCGGTGCATGTTTGTTCAGTTACAGACTAGAAAAACTTAAATGACAGACAGCTGTTGGCTCTCGTGCAGGAAGACTTAAAAGTTAAAAAAACAAACAAATACTGGAACGTATGGAGGCAACTGACAGGGAGTTCACGGACTGTATGACCCAGCTGATGACGAACATTGAAAAACTGACTAACTCTGTTGCATTAATAAAGCCCCTTGTTAAATGTATAAAACATGTCTGCATCAGTATTATCTTGTATTTCCATACAATGTTATATTAGGCTGTTACACATCTATTGTCAGAGAAGTACTTGTATAAATAGGGAAACCACCTTCATACGAGCAAGGACAGAAAACTGGGCAAAGTGAGTATACTTATTTATTCAGTAAGTTATGGATCGAAGTATTTGGTGAGTACATTTCTAACTCTTCTGGCTTCAGTCTTGTTGCCATCAGTTCTGAAATTGTTAGGTTGCGTTAAAAAAAACAATGAAATGGCGCGCTGCCGTCACAATCTGTTCCGGCAAGTCATGACAGCATTTTCAGTTTCTCCAGTTACCCTGTCCACACTGCTCCGGCCAATCCGCCATTTTCAAAATTACACATCCTGGAAAGTGCTTCTGAAAATCTCTGGTTTCAGGGGACAAAAACACCGTTTTCATGTGGACGAAGGGTAAAAACGAAGAGAAAAAGCTTTGGTTACGGATTTATCCAGTGTAGTGTGAACGTAGCCTTAAATAGAAATCATTAGGAGCCTGCATTGCAAAGAATGAGTCTCTCAAGAAAAACACAAAGACTCTAAATGGTTAATGACTTTTACTAAACAACAATTAACCAATTCAGGTGTAAAAACCTTGCTGTCCAATGCTCTCTGGCGCCCTGCACAGTCCTGAAGAGCTCATTGCAGAATGGAACTCTTCTGAAATTGGGATTCAAAACTATAGTAAAAATTCTGGCCAGGATGCTCTCAGAAGGAGAAAAGGCAATGATAGCAAGGTTAGGGAAACATGGATGACAATGGTTTGATCAGCACTGAGATTGATAAAGATTAGCTTTATTTGTCACATGTACATCGAAATTGTACATCACATGCACATCAGTTTGCTCATTTACATCAGAATTTTACAAAAACTTTAAGCCTGATAAAGTAGGGTTGCATGGTAACTCTTGCTAATTTAATTTTTGAATTGTTTTTACTGAATTGGAAAGGAAAGAAGATGCTGAAAGTCTGAACATTATTTTTTAAATGCGCAACAAGTCAATTATCATTTGAAAAGGATAAGGTCATGTTACTGTGTGTTGGTGTATGCAATTATTTACTTTGTCTCGGTGGTACCACATGAACTTGGTGCATACACTAAAAGTCAAAGCTACATTTCCACCACTTTCTATGCATCTCCATCTAGTTTAAAAATTAACTTAATTCATCACACAATGAAATGTGCTTTTTTTGCATCACTAACCAAAACATTCCATGTGTTGTGAGCAGGACTCAAGTGTAACTATGTTTCTGGCGCCAAAATAGCATGCCCACAACTTACTAACCCTAATTCATACACCTTTGGAATGTTGGAGGAACCAGAGCACCCATAGAAATCCTCATGGTGACAGAAAAAATGTCTTGAATATGCAGGATGGTTGCAGAGTGGCTTGTAAGGGCCAAAGCGAGGCAGTGGGGCCTGAGCCCCAGAATGCTTGGGCATTGCTGGAGCGGATTTAGAGGTGATTCAAAGTGGCAGAACTGAGGTGAGATAGAATTGAGGTGGCAGGACGTAGGCCCAAGAGTGAGGAACAACCCACTGTTTGGCCGATTTAAATGCAGGGCCAGATTGGAAAGGTCAGGTATGTGTCAAATCGAGCCGGTGGTGCCCAGGCCCAGGAGCATAGCGACGTGACAAGGCCTGTATTAGAGAGTGAGGAATGACCTGAGAGCTTACCAATTTAAGCACTGGGCTAGACGGAAAAGGTCAGGGTGTCAGGGCCGCAGGCGAGAGATGGGTTGTTATTCGCTTTTCTGAGAAGTTTTACTCATCTCTGTGCTAACTGAGGCTGACGCCTGAAACTAACAGGCTGTTGGGTCGGCTGAGTCTGGCTTCATGGCTGTGGACTCACTTTCATAAGCTTAAGTTCTAAATACTATTTGCTTACTTTTATTTTTTGCACGATTTGTTTTCTCTGCACATTGGGTTTTTGATGGGCTTCTTTTTCTAAAAAAAAACCCATTGGATTTCCTTGTTTTGTGGCTGCCTGTAATGAGACGAATCTCAAGGTTGAATATAGCATGCATACATTGATAATAATTGCACTTTGAACTTTGAGAATGGACAAAGTCCTTATAGACAGCGGCGTTAATCAAATTCCAATCACTAGTGCTGTAAAGTATTTCACTAACTGCTACATTAGGAAGATACAGTGGATATGGAATATGGACTTATAGAAAGAATCAAGAGTACAACATAGGGCTATGAAATATCAATGGTTCAATGGTTCCATTTAAATCAGATAACGTATACAGTATACGACATGACATCCATACTCTCCATTGATATCCACAAAACAGGAGAAAACCCCAACAACTGAATGAAGGAACACGTTAGAAACCCAATGACCCCCCTCCCACACACAAGCAACAGCAAAGTATCAACCCTCCCCTCTCCCACACTTGCTCTAGCAAAGCATCTACCTCACCACCTACCATACAAGCAATAGGAAAGCATCAACCTCACCACCTACCATACAAGCAATAGGAAAGCCCCGAGAGATCATGATCTATGGTCCATCAAAAACTACCGTCCATCCCAACACTTTGACATTTCATACAGGCTCTATCTCTCACTAGTAAGTTAAAGAGAAATATCGTTCCTGCCACAAATGAGAGGGGAGACTGACAACTCGCCGTTTTGATGTTATAATCTGCAGTGTTTCTTATTGGAGTTCCCTCGACTCGAGAACCAGCTGACTCTCACTCACCTTCAAGAGAGAGATCGCTTTTATGCAAGGGCCTTCTTTTGACAGCACCGTACACTGCAGTCTCGATGTTTCAATCTCCTGCAACGCTTCAGTCGGTGACATCAGTGAGGAATTGTGTCATCCACAGGGATGCACCCTGAAGTTACATGTCTTCCAGGCCGCACCTGGAGATATCGAAATGCCAGGCAGTTCAGTGAGTTTCGAGAGCAAGAAACTATCACCCGTGAAGAACCGTAGTTTGAGTGCATCTGCGGATCACAGACTCCAACAGAACCCCAGCCACCTTGAAGAGGAACAAAGAGACATGAGAAGGGAAGAAATTAAACTGTTTCATGGATGAACTGGAAGAAGTTGCCCCGGTCCGCAGAAACTTCTTCGCTTTCTTTAGCCTTCCCCTGAAGCAAGATTAAGGTTGAGGAGAATCCAAATACATTCTGATTCAAGGGAGCAAGGGAGTAGACAAGCAAAGAATAGGTCCATTTAGGGATGAAAGGGAGCTTTGATATCTGGAACATGCCGCCAGAGGAGCTGCTGGAGTCAGATACAATCACTAAAAGAGGCATTTCCATAAAGACTTAAATAAGCAAATCGCAGAAGAATATGGGTGCAATGCAGGAAAACCAGTTACGTTTAAAGGGTAATGAACTCTGTATGGGTGAAGAGCCCGTTTCTGGACTGCACCACATGATACTGAATTTTGGAAGCTGTGATCAATTATCACATCAAACACTGAGCACAGATACTCTTTGAACTGCTGAAAATTTCATGCATTTTCTGAGTTGCCTGTATCTACAGCATCTTGTCTTTGATAGTTTACCAATTTTTCTTTCACTTACGAAGCAATTGTAAAGGCCCAACCAGTAGTTATGAAGGCAAATAGCATGTTGGTTTTCATCGTAAGAGAATTTGATCAAAAGATGATAGACATCTTGCCACAAATATTCAGGGCCTTGGCGAGACTGCATCTGCAGATCAGTTTTCATCTCCTTATTTTCAGCATTGATACTTAGCAACACAAAATGCTGAAGGAACTGAGCAGGTCAGGCAGCAACTATGGAAAGGAATAAAGAGTCTGTGTTTTGGACAAGACCCTTCAATAGGACTTTACGCATTTTGTGTGCGGCTGTGTGCGATAATTTGGAATTCCAGCATCTGTAGAATCTCTGGCATTTATCAACACTTACCAAAGAGGGAGCACAATTAAGTTTCAGTCTATTAACTCCTGAGATACAGTAGTGGGATGTAGAGAAATTTTGTCAACTTGCTTTGTACTCACTAGAATGTGATCTTTAAAAAAAATTATTGAGATACAGCACAGAATAGGCTTTCCTGGCGCTTTGAGCTGCGCTGTTGTGCAACCCCCAATTTAACCCTAGCCTAATCACAGGACAATTTACAATGACCAAGTAATCTACTACTCAATAGATCTTTGGACTGTGGGAGGAAACCGGAGCACCCGGAGGAAAGAGACATGGTCACAGGGAAACGTACAAACTCCTTACAGTAAGTGGCGGGTAATGAATCTGGGTCACTGGTACTGTAAAGCATTATGCTAACCACTATGCTACCGTGCCACCCTAGAATATGCAGATGATTTAGATTAAGATATTTAGGGCTGTGAAGACGTGAAAGGTCTTGAGTCAGCTAATGGAATTTGTCATTATAGAGGGCTGTAGAGGCCAAGACATTAAAATGTATGGGGAAAGAACGGGAATGTGGTACCGAACTAAAGGATCAGACATGATTGTTTTGAACGGTGGAGCAAGCTGAAGAGGTCAAGTGGTGTACTGCTCTTTCTCAGACTCCTACTTCTCTGTAGTTCCATGAAAGCAACCATATTGTGGTTTGACACTAGGGAGTTAGGGAGTGACAACAATTATTGAACTAGTTGGAATTAAGTATGAGAGACTGTGAATGTAGTTATCCGTTTGAGTGTTTTATTCTGCATGACAGCTTTAACAGCCGCATGGTAGTGTCAAATTTTCATTTTATCAGGTGGCAACAGATTTATAATGGGGTGAATGGGCTTTCTGTCTCATTAAACTGGATCCATTTATTGTTGGATCCATTTTTGTAACTTACTTTCTTGCTTCAGTTGATAATGGTCTGTTAAAGTGGAGATTAAGGAGTGATGAAGTAATTGGGATCATAGTAGACATTATGAACCTGCAATGATCAGAGCTTGCAACATTCAGGCTCCGGTCTATTTAAAGCAGAGATTGATATTGGTCTGGTTGAGTTATTCTCCAGTGTTGGCGATTTACTTGCAATCATTTAGTCACCATTTGAGGAGACAGTGTCAGTGCTCTGTTAATTGTGGTGCGTCCTCCAAACATCATCAACCCAACCACTAGCCACCTGAGTACGCTTCTTCCAAATTATTGCCAGAAATTGATATATAACCATATAACCATATAACAATCACAGCACGGAAACAGGCCATTCCGGCCCTCCTAGTCCGTGCCGAACTCTTAATCTCACCTAGTCCCACCTACCCGCACTCAGCCCATAACCCTCCACTCCTTTCCTATCCATATACCTATCCAATTTTACCTTAAATGACACAACTGAACTGGCCTCTACTACTTCTACAGGAAGCTCATTCCACACAGCTATCACTCTCTGAGTAAAGAAATACCCCCTCGTGTTTCCCTTAAACTTTTGCCCCCTAACTCTCAAATCATGTCCTCTCGTTTGAATCTCCCCTACTCTCAATGGAAACAGCCTATTCACGTCAACTCTATCTATCCCTCTCAACATTTTAAATACCTCGATCAAATCCCCCCTCAACCTTCTACGCTCCAATGAATAGAGACCTAACTTGTTCAACCTTTCTCTGTAACTTAAGTGCTGAAACCCAGGTAACATCCTAGTAAATCGTCTCTGCACTCTGTCTAATTTATTGATATCTTTCCTATAATTCGGTGACCAGAACTGTACACAATATGTTCGTAATTATTCAGGGCATCAAAGGTTACGTGGAGAAGGCAGGTGAACGGAGTTGAGAAGGAAAATAAATTAACCATGATTGACCAGAGCAGACTTGATGGGCTGAATGGTGTATGGTCTATTTGATATGGCAAGAGAATCATTAAGGCTAATTAAAGACAAAGTCACAATTATGTTCTGAGTACTCCAAAGGAATTCAAACCCCTACCACACTGGGACCCAAACCATGGGATTCTCCTTCCCAATTTTACAGTGACTTATGTGAATATTCCAGTTATGCCCCAGTGCTCAACTACATCTCGATAAGTTGGATAAGAAAGAGTTCAATGGTATGAGGCACCAATGAATCAAAAAATGTGGATCTTGAGCTGATTGGCTCTTTTCTATACTGTAAGTTCTTGTTAGGTGAGTGGCACGTGGCCAAGTGGTTAAGGCGTTGGACTAGCGATCTGCAGGTTGTGAGTTCGAGCCCCAGCTGAGGCAGTGTGCTGAGTTCTTGAGTAAGGCACTTAACCACACATTGCTCCAGTCCACCCAGCTGAAAATGGGTACCAGCAAAATGCTGGGGTTTAACTTCACGATAGACTGGCATCCTATCCGGGGAAAACACACACAATGCTGGTGGAACGCAGCAGGCCAGGCAGCATCTATAGGAAGAAGTACAGTCCATGTTTCGGGCTGAGACCCTTCATCAGGACTCCTATCCGTGGGGGAGTCTCGTACTCTCAGTTGCTTTACGCCACGGAAACTGGCATAAACATTGGCCTGATGAGTCTATAAGGCTCGGGACAGACTTTAACTTTAACTTTTTAAGTTCTTATTGTTATTTCTGGTGTTAGCGGCCTTAATTGGTGGAATATATTTGTGGAAAATGATAATAATGCTGATAAATTTTTCACAAAAAAGTAACAACTATCAGATATCAAATATTGTGCAAAATGACAAAAAGATGCTTTGCTGTAAACTTTGTTCCATTTGGGACTGCACACATTATTCAGTGATACTGGGAGTCTCTCTAAAGTGAGAGCAGATGTGAGGTTCAATGTGAAGACAGCAAAGCGTGATAAAGAGACACAGTCAAGACAGATGGAGGAGAAATAATGTAAACTTCAGTGAAATGTGGAAATACAGGCTCAAAATAAAGGAGACAAAGATTGGTCAACAAATTTTAAAAGGATAATAGATAGGGTGTAATATTCCCAAAGGGCAAAAGGTTGAAAATCAAAGAGGGTTATAGAGAGGATTAAAACTAAAATTATACTTAAATAATAGGAATATTGATATCATGGAAAATCTACTGGCATGTTACAAAGGCTAAAATGAGTGTAGTAAATTACTGACCAGCAACTTGAAAGGGCTTTGATAAGCAGATACAAAATACATAAAAGGCTTGCAGGAATGTGGGTATAAAGAAAGGGGGTGATTCTGGCCTGACATCTAAGGAATGATAGAGACACAAGAGAGTGGAAATGTTCGCATCCAGAGGAACACAATGGGTTGAGCAGGATATCACAAACACAAGAGATTTTGCAGATGCTGGAAATCCATAGTAGCACACGCAAAATGCTGGAGGAATTCAACAGGTCAGACAGCAAGAATGGACGGGAATAAAGAGTCAATGTTTTGGCCGGAGATGCTTCATCAGGACGAGCATGACCAGTGGGGAGGAAAGGATCATGATTTTCGAGCTCTAGGCCTCAAGCTGGTGGTGTTTCCTGCTTACAGCAGCCAGGAGAGAGGCATCAGAGCCGGTACCGGCTCTCCACCAGGGGTGGGGTGGCATGGGATCCAGCTGGAGTCAGTGCTGCCCCCTAGTTTTCACTCGGCAGAAGACAAGCGCTATTGTGGTTGTCTGCAAATTTCTGCGGAGTTGGATGGCTTGAGATTGTACTCCTTTATTGTATGCCTGTATCTTTCCCTCTTATACATGCTATGTGTGCTTTCTGCTGTATGTGACTGTGTTTTGCACCTTGGCCCTGGAGTAATGCTATCTCATTTGGCTGTGTTCATGAGTAGTCATGTATGATTGAATGATAATTAAACTTGAATTGAATTGAATTGACTTGAATCACCCTTGATCCACTGATTTACTCCAGTAGTTTGTTTATTGACCTGGGGAAGGATGCTGACTGGTCTCTTGTACTGTTTCCCCACATATTAAAACTTAAATTTGTAAATACATTTGCACAGACTGAAGCTAATGATTGTGCGGCAAGGACTTTTGAGAATTGAGGAATGTGAGTTTGCAATAGTGGGCAGACTATGTGATTTTCTGGTCTTCTGCTGAATTCACAGATGAAATCTGAGATTTACCTTTCATGGCATTTGTGATGTTCCAATGTAAAATAGCAGTTGTTCTTGCTGACATCACAGGCCCCCAATTATCACATTAAATGGGACATTTCTCTTTACTTTAATTCATTTTACAGGATATATTAATCACTGGTAAAGCCAACATTTATTGCCTGACTTTTAATTTATTGCTCATCCCTAATTAGTTCAGTACTTTTATCAAACAAACGCAGTAAAATCACCAACCTCATTTTAAGGCTGTTACTATATCATTACTGCCATCTGAGGTTAGTAAAAATAAACCCCAGAGAGTGCCTAAAATATGCTTTGTGGATATATATTGCATACTTTGGTTAAATTGATGATGGAAGTACAGTGGACAGCATCCTGACTGACTGCTCGCTGCCTGGTATGGATGCTCCAATGCACAGGGTCGAATAGAGCTGCAGAAAGTTGTAGACTCAGCCAGTTCCATTACAGGCACAAGCCTTTCCTCATCTTCAAACGGCAGTGCCTCAGGAAGGCAGCATCCATCATTCAGCTGAATTGGTGGTGAGGAAGGCAAATGCAGTGTTAGCATTTATTTTGAGAGAACTGGAATATAAAAGCAAGGCTGTAACGTTGAGGCTTTATAAAGCACTGGTGAGACCTCACTTGGAGTATTGTGAGCAGTTTTGGGCCCTTTATCTAAGAAAGGATGTGCTGACAATGGAGGTTTAAAGCAGATTCACAAAAATGATTCCGGGATTGAACGGCTTGTCATATGAGGAGCATTTGATGGCTCTGGGCCTGTACTCACTGGAATTCAGAAGAATGAGGGGGGATCTCATTGCAGCCTATTGAATATTGAATGGCCTTGATAGAGTGGATGTGGAGAGGATGTTGCCTATGGTGGGGGAGTTTAAGACCAGAAGACACAGCCTCAGAATAGAGGAGTGTCCTTTTAGAATGGAGGTGAGGAGGAATTTCTTAAGCCAGAGAGTGGTGAATCTGTGGAATTTGTTGGCACAGGCAGCTATGGAGGACAAGTCTTTATGTATATTTAAAGCAGAGAGTAACAGATTTTTGATTAGTCAGGGCATGAAGGGATACAGGCAGAAGGATGGAGATTGGAGCTGAGAGGGAAAATGGATCAGCCATAATAAAATTGCACAGCAGACTCGATGGGCCAAATGCCCTAATTCTGCTCCTATATTTTATGGTCGTCTTAAGGACCATCACCACCCAGGCTATGCCTTGCACTGTACTGTTGCCACAAAGCAACATGTTTTATGACAAAATTCAATATGAATAAGCTGATTCTCATAGAGTTCAATAAAAAAGAGGAGATCCCAAAATAAACAAATATTTACATTGTACATTTGCAACTATTAGTTGCAAAGATGCACCGAGTCACTCTAAACAACAAACTAAATCAGTATATAGATTATAAAAATACCTTCTTAGTTAGGTAACTCAGCCTTAGTACCTCCTATATTGCATCTGATCTTTTTACATTACAAGTATAGTTTACAGAACTGCATACAATTTGGAATAATATCTGAAATAAAATACACACCAATCAACAGGAACTACAATTGTATGAAGTAATGGCATATGTTTGTAATTCATTGCTACTATATGGTTGGAATAATCTCAACCATTTTGTTGCATCCTCAGACTATATTTTTCCCTTTAGTCTAATTAGCAAAGTTCCAATAGTTCAAGTGTTCTGTTGATACTGTTCCAAATACCCCTAATGATGGACTTTCAATTATTCAGGATTAATGCCCGAACAGATTATAAAAATGTTTTATATTTCAGCAAACCCAGCGGATTCCTTGTGCTTGAAAACATTACATTAAAACATTTTAACATAATTTAAGGAACTTGCCATTTTCCTGTTTTAGAAAACAATGGGAAATATGGCAGCGATAGCCAATGTCTCGCTGGTACTTTGTCTTATTACAACCCTTTCCTCCCATAAAGATGAACTTTGCAACTTTCTAAACTTCGCTTACTTACTTACTGCCCGACACGCCGCTGGCGTTTAGGGCAACAGCGAAGATCCTCCATCTCTGGTGTTGTTCAGAGCTTCCTTCATCATGTCAGCCACTTCCTCGTGGTTTTCGCTATTGTCAGTTAACGCAAGTCCCAGGTGGAGACTCAGGAATACCATCGCACTCAAATGTAGAAGGATTCTTCATTGCTGTTTTCACAACAGTTTTGCTTTACCAATCAGGGTTGTTATCCCAGAGATGAAGCCCCAAACCTGGAGAAGTAGTGGACCACTCTTGGTCTGACCTCTATCCTTTGACCGGTTTGGCATGGATGACCCTACCAAGAGCCAAATCACAAGGCTCTGACTTCAGCCAACATAGCTCTTGGGGTCATTGAGGCACGCAAGCCTCCAAACCATTACAAGGTTGTGGACCTCTTGGAGGAAGATGAAACTTTAGAAAAGCAAAATTCTTTCTTCTTCCACTCCCCAATGTATTTGTAAGCCTCAGTCCCAAATATCCACCATTAAATATATCCACGCTTCAAATATATATTCCGAATGCATCAACATGACATTTCTGTTCACCACACCAGGGTTTAATACTGTATGTCCCTTCAGACTGAAATTGCCCAATCACTGCCAACTTATAAGAAATGTGATATTGATTCCCTTCCAATGAGAGAGGTTGAGTCTATGCCAACTTGTAAAAACAATGGAAGGGAAATAATTTTTATCTCAGCAATCTGGTACTTCAACCCAAAATGTGAATGGGCAGTATGCTAATTCTCAGTCTGGCCGTGTTCAGCATTTTCATGTGTATTAAGAGAAGCTATGGGATTACCTTTTCATTTTTTATTTATTACTGCAGGAAGATTAGAGTCAGTTCCTATAGAGATTGCTTCAGATCAGCACATTTACATCCACAGAATGCATATAATATGCCAACCATTCCTCGTAACATAATACTGTTTCACAACCATGATTTAATCAGAGTCAGGATCAGAATCAGGTTTAATATCATCGGCATATGTCGTGAAATGTATTGTTTTACGACATCAGAACATAGCAATACATAATAATTTTGATAAGCTATAAATTGCAATGAGAAATCTATATAAAATTAAATTAAGTAAGTAATGCAAACAGGGAGAAAAAAATAATGGGGATGTGTCACAGGTTCATTGTCCATTCAGGAATATGATGGCAGAGGGGAAGAAGCTGTTCATGAAATATTGAGTGTGTGCCTTCAAGCTCCTGTACCACCTCGCTACTGGTAGCAATGAAAAGAGTGAACGTCCTGGGTGATGGATGCCGCTTCTTGTAGTATCACCTTTTGAAGTGTTTTTGATGCTGGAGAGGCTAGGGTCCATGATGGAGTTAACCGAGATCACTACTTCCTGCAGCATTTTCTGATCCTGTGCAGTCACCCCTCCATACCAGATGGTGATGCAGCCAGTCAGAATGCTCTCCACGCTACACTGTAGCGTGGTGACACACCAAATCTCCTTAAACTCCCAATGAAGTATAGCCGTTGCCGTGCCTTCTTTGTCATTCAATCAATATGTTGGACCCAGGATAGATCTTCAGAGATGTTGACACACAGGAACTTGAAACTGCTTACCCTTTCTGCTGCTGATCACCTAATGAGGACTGGGGTGTGTTCCTCTAACTTTCCTTCCCTGAATTCCTTGGTCTTACTGACATTGAGTGCAAGGTTTGTCAATCTGTCACCACTCAACCAACTGATCTACCTCACTCCTGTATGCCTCCTCATCACCATATGAAATTCTGCAAATTATAGGCTACATTACAAATCACACCAAACTTATAGTGAATTAGAATCTTATGCACTTCTTTTCCAGAAGACAACTGTGTATTATTGACCTGTATTTTATATTTCTCATAAATAATAACAGGAATCTATTTCTTCTATAAATAATTCTCTTCAGTTGATTAAATTTCATTGCCTGTTACTGATATACAATAACCATTTATTTCTTGGCAAAACACAAAACAATATTTTTTTTATTATTTGTCACTCTTGCTTCATTTCATTATAACTCTTTGCCTGGAAATTCATGTGCCAGTTTTACAGCCTTGAATTATTTTTAGATTTCCTCCACACTTGTAACGCAACTATAACTACATCAGTCAATCCTAAAGCTACGCACACACACCTCCTTTTCTCTTGCAGATACAGGAAGCACTATTCCCTCTAAACTACACGTGTGCAAGGCCGCACAGTTACTGAAATGCTGCCATGCACAAAGCCTTTGTTGCCACGTAGCTCGAAAAAGATTTGGAAACGTGGAAGATTTTCCTTGCTGTATTGTATTTCATTATTCCCTTCAGTTAATAAAAACAATCCAATTATGTGATTTAAAAATGTTCATTCTAAATATTCATAGCATGCGTATTGCAAAAAAATTCATTTAAATTGCTGTGCAGTTTTCAGGCCGTGTAAAACTTTCCGCTCAGAGCAATTGTTGATCTGCACAGCTGTAAAAATATTACAAGGAACGTTGCCAGGTGGGTACAATTATTTCCCTCAAATATCCACCTTTTCCCTTTGCCATGCCCCTGTTACTCAAAATTCAGAAATTTAAACTAAATTTATTAGCAAAGTACAGCATATACCACCCTGAGATTCATTTTCTTGCGGGCATTCATGTTAGAAATATAAATATAATGGAATCAATGGAATTAAGCAAAGACTGGAAAACAACAAATGTGCAAAAGAAGACAAAGTGTGCAGTTAAAAAATAATAATACTGAGAACATGAGTTGTAGAATCTTTGAAAATGAGTCAATAGGTTGTGGAATCAGTTCAGAGTTGAGGTGAGTGAAGTTATCCATGCTGGTTCAGGAGCCTGATGGTTGAAGGGTTTCCCTTCCATTCACTGCAGCTCTGCCCACTCTTTTCCCTCTCCTCAATTCTTTTCTCCTCACTTCCCCTCATTCCCTGCTTTTACCCGTGTGCCCCTCCCCCCTCCCATTCTCAGTCCCTGCTTTAGATACCTTTCTCAATCATCATGAATGTTTGGCTTCCCCTTCCGTATTTCGCCCCTCAACTTCTCTTTCGTACATCTCCCTCCAACCTTTGCCGTTTCTTCTTGTGCTTCTTAACTTATTGCTGCTTGGGAGGTCCTGACCATTGCACACAGCAGGAACACTTCTAACAAAGACTTTGTGGTGCAGTGGTAAGGCTGCCAAGTCCTTGTGGGGAAATAAGAGAAACATAAAGAATTGTGACTCATCATTTCACTAAGTTTCCATGGCAGCCAATTGCCCTGTTATTATTCCATTTGTGCAGTTCATGCTGATTGGAAGTGCCAGGAGCACACTGCTGGGGATAGTGGTACATTAGGGAAACTTAAGAGACACTTATAGGCACGTGTATGAAGAAAAAAAACAGAGAGCTGTGGCCTTTGTAGGAGGGAAGGATTAGATCAGGGGTTCCGAACTAGAGGTCTTATGCCTTGGACCTCTACCATTACCGAGAAGTCTGTGGACCCCAGGCTGGGAACCCCTAGGTCAGATTGGTTGTGGAATAGGTTAAAAGGTCAACACAACATCATGGGTCGAAGGTCCTCTATAATAGGGTTGTAATAGTGGATGACTTCAACTTCCACCGCTCAGTTTCTTAACCAAGTGAAGTTTGCTTAAACCCTTGGGAGATATGAGCAGCTCATGGTTTGATGCACCAGATGAAAGGTTTTATAAATGGCTGCAACTTTCAACCTATTTTCATGCATTTTCTGTGAATCTTGTCGATTCCTTGAGAACTTTCACCCTATCATTCAAATAGGACAGAGAATCAGTGAGATTCACAGGAAGATGTTGTTTTCTGCTTGGTATTGCTGCCTGCCGTTCCTCCAACAGTTCCCTTAGGTCAGCTGCAGGGTCATCAGCCAGGGACCACCGTTCATTGATGTCCCACTTCCTTAGCCCTGCCACCCGCTGCAGCTTCGAATGTGGTTAGTTGGTCCCCCAATTTTTGTTCTTTCTCCTCAACCACAGCCAAAAGCTATCCTTTTCTGCCTCTTCAGCCAACTCTCTGGTGGCCCTCCTGAGCCTCGCTTGAGTCACCAACACACGTTGTGAAATTTGTTGACTTTGAGGCAACAATATAATGTGTAATACAAATAGAAAAAAATGTGAATTCCATTAAGTATATATACTGAATAGTTAAATAAGTAGTGCAAAAATAGAAATAAAATAAGAAGTAGTGAAGTAGTATTCATGCGTTCAAAGTCCATTTGGAAATCGGATGGCAGAGGGGATGAAGCTGTTCCTGAGTCACTGAGTGTGTGCCTTCTAGCTTCAGTACTTCCTTCCTGATTGTAACAATGAGAAGAGGGCATGAGGTGGGTGGTGGGTTAGGGTTCTTAATGATGGACACCACCTTCCTGAGGCACCATTCCTTGAAGCCTTCTTGGATACTATAAAGGCTAGTACCCATAATGGAACTGACTAATTTCTCACAAGAGGCAATTTGTCCCATTGAATTTATACTGTTGTTCCTGTCACTCACATGCCCATGTCTTTCCTTGTAACCTGGAATTGGAATTAGTATGGTGAAGAGATTGTCTTGCATACTGTTCATATAGATCAATTCTTTACATAACGCTTTGTGGCAGGACAAGGTAAAACAATAACTGTCATTGGTTATTCCCTGGTACCCTTTAAATTTTCTTTGTATCACGATTGGGACCGTTGACTCCTTGTGCTCCTTTAATTCATTATTTCCCTGTGTTTCTTGGGCTCTGTAATTAAAGGCACTTGATTCTCAGCTGAACCAGCAATATATAATGTCCGGCTTGCAGCTTCTCGCCGAAGCAAGTGCAAGCAAGTCAACTTGCTGGAGCGAGCCAAGTCACATCGCTGGAGCAAGTCAAGTCTCCTCCCTGAAGCGAGTGCCAGTATGTCGCCTCTCCTCACCGGATCGAGCCCGTCAAGTTACCACGCCTGAGCGAGCCTGCTGTGCTACCTTGCCGGAGCGGGTCTGTCAAGTTAACCTGCCGGAGTGAGTCAAGAGCGGCTGTCTGTAGTTCCGGGGCCGAGTCGAGTGCTCGCCGCTACTTGGAGCCACTTCATGCCAAGATAAAGAACTGTCTATCGTTGTGTGGTTTTGTCTCTTCGTGTCCTCACCTCTGCTGGGTAGGTCCAGCCGTTTGCTGCTACCCTGAATAGGGAACTGTCTCTTTGTGTTCTGTGTTCTGTGTCTGTGTCCTGTATCCAAGGGAGAGTCCAGGCTCCGACGTTCCAAGTTCCAAGTTCCAATCCAAGTCCAAGTCCAAGTCCAGGTCCTGAGTCCCAGGCCTAGTCCAGGCCCCGAGTCCCAGTCCAACTCCAGCCACATGTATTCCCTCTTCCACTTCATTCACTCCTTGATGTTTCTCTGTACAATCCTTGCTTCCCTGCTTTCCTAGTAACTAGTAATAAACTCTATTTTTGTTAATGCTACAAAACATGTTTGTGTCCTGCATTTGAGTCCACCCATGTCCCGCACTTGTGACTATAACAGAATGCAGAATAAAGTGTAACAATACAGAGAAATTTCTGTAACAATACAGAAATTGTTACTGCAGGTAAACAATAATGTGCAAGGTCATAACAAAGTAGATTTTGAGCTCAGGAATCCATCTCCTCACACTAGGAAACCATTTACTAGTTTTATAACAGTGGGATCGATGCTGTCCTTGAGGCTGGTAGCACATGCTTTCAGGGATTGTACCTTCTGTCTGATAGAAGAGGAGAGAAGAGAGAATATCTCATGTGGATGGGAATTTTGATTACGCTGGCTGCTTTACTGAGGCTGCGATCCAGGGAAGGGAGGTTGCTTTCCATGATGTGCTGAGCTGTGTCCATAATTGTCTACAGCTTCTTGTGCTCCTTAACTCCCTCCAAATCTTCTGCCATGCACTCATCTTCTCTGAACAGCAACCTACCATCGCCAATCACCAGCATGACCTTGGGTGGTGGCAGGAAACTGGAGCACCTGAGGGAAAGGCCACAAATAACAGGAAGAATGCGCCAATTCAACACAGATGACACACAAGGCCAGAATCGAGCCTGGTTGCTGGAACAGTGAAGTGTCAGCGCCATCTGCTCCACCGCTTTGCCTCCCATGAGGACCACTGATTGTGGAATGCAAGAGCTGCTTCAATAAACACATTCACCTTCTGAAAGCAAGTCAAGATGCGGTAGGCGTTAGGCTTGAAGACTGAAGACAACATACACTGTGAGAGGTTGCATTTATGTTTTTGCAAGGCTGAATAGTGATGACAAAAGGTCATTCAATTAAGCCTGTGTTTTTAAGTTCTGTTGCAATGTTTGACTGAGAACTGAAGTGTCAGGTTCTGTCTGCTGTTTATGGGTGAGTAAGTCTCTGCCAATATTACACTACATAATTACTTGGAAGTCAGTGTGGCTGCTGTGCAAGATGCCAGTAACTGATTGCATCACACTTACTGAAGATTATTCACAACATACAGCAGTGAATCACATGATCCTGTAATTATGGGATTTGGGAATATTTGCACAAGAAGGGATGGATGCAATTTGGAATCCTTCCAGACTAAACATCACACAACACATTCTGAGAGGTGTTCTCTTTGATGAAGCCCAGCATGGGCTTCTAATTGATGAGGGTCTGCACTAATTGGCTCCACAAGCCACAGGCTGGACTTCTTGGTGGCCACACATTTTAATTGCCATTCCCATTCCCATTCCGACTAGTCGATCCATGATCTCATCTTGTGCCAAGATGAGGCCATCCGCAGGTTGAATGAGCAACACCTTACATTCCATCTGCATAGTCTCCAACCTGATGGCATGAATATCGATTTCTCCTTTTGGTGAAAAATTCACCCCCCTCTGCTTCCCACTCTGACCTTTCACTTCTTCTCACCTGCCTATTACTTCCCTCTAGGTCTCCTCCTCCTTCCCTTTGTCCTATCGTCCACTCTTCTTTGTCTTCTCCAACCCTTCTCCCACCAACCTGGCTTCACCTATCACTTTCTAGCTATCCTCCTTCCCCTCCCCCCCCCCAACCTTTCGATTTTGGCATCTTCCCCCTTCCTTTTCAGTCCCGACGAAAGGTCTCAGCTGGAAAGATCAGCTGTTTACTCTTTTCCATAGTTGCTGCCTGACTTGCTGTGTTCCTCCAGCATTCTCTGTGAGTTGTTTTGGCTCCCTTGCCTCTGGTGTTCTCATCTTCCTCTTGGGCCTAGTGTTGTTATTCCTACTGCCTTGGCCATTGGCAACCATTGCTTCATCTCACTGTGCTTCTCTGATGGGCTCAAGTCAAGTAAAGTTTATTGTCATTTAACTATATACATGTATATAACATATATAACCATATAACGTATATAGAAATGAGACAATGTTCCTTCAAACCATGGTGTAAAGCACAGGAGTACTCATAACGCACAACACATGGTAACTTATGAAGCTGAGGATAAAATCTACAGATGAATCACACATAAATAACAAATTATAGTGCATTCATTTTAAATATGGAAGGTACAGAACAGATTAACCAGTGATACTTCAAATATGATGCCGCTGGGAGTTCAGGAGCCTGGGGAGGGGGTGAAAATGTTTCCTATCCTGACCGTGCTAGTTTTTATGCATCGTAGTCTCCTGCCTGATGGTAGAAAGTCAAAGAGGATGCTGGATGGATGGATGGGTAGGATCCTTAATAATACTAAGAGCCTTGCATATGCATTGCTCCTGATAAATGTCCCCAATGGATGGGAAAGAGATCCCTGTGATGCTGTGTGCTGTGGGCTGCCACAAAATGAGAGACTCTGGTCAGCAAACACTCCAGGTACTGCCAGGATGGTATAGCCGGCAGTTGCATTTTCCGTAGACTTACCGTGGAATTCAGATAGTTATGAGCTGTCATTTGAGTGTCGCTCAGCGGGCGTGTTTGCAGCTTTGAGCAAATGATAAATTGCCCAATCCCTTCAAAATCGATCCTTCGGAGCAGAGCAGCTCCTTGCACAATGAGAGACAGCTGTGAATGACTTACAATGAATGAACTGTATGAATTGGAAATGACTGTTGCTCAGATCCCCTGATGGTCTAGCACCAACCTTTCATTGAGGAGTGCACACAGCTTCTGTGAGTGAATACTTGTGAATGGAAACAATCAGTAACAAAGTCTTGCGTGAGGTCAGACCATGGGCTCCTGCACTTAAGGGAAGTCCCCAGTGGTAGCAGAGACCAGCAACCATTCTGCTTGCACCCACAGACTGAAGGGGAAGTATATGGTTTCTTCTTTTGCAGTAGAGAGATTGTGTGCACTCTCTAATGCATCGGTGAACAGTGTATTGTGCTGAGTTGTGCATTCCATCCAGCAGTCACAGCCTGGAATGATCCTGACGCCAAGAAGCTGAAATTGAAGGATACTTTAGCTTTGCACACAGTGAGACATGTGTGAGATTGAACATGAGGGTATACAAAGACACAGATTTCAGTGAAGACTGCTTTGTGGAAGACCAGAAGACCATAAGACCACAAGATATAGGAGCAAAATTAGGCCATTTGGCCCATCAAGTCTGCTCCACCATTGCATCATGGCTGATTTATTATCCCTCTTAACTCCACTCTCCTGCACTCTTGCCGTAACCTTTGTTGTCCTTATTAATCAAGAACCCATTACTTTTTGCTTTACATATACCCAATAACTTGGCTTCCACAGTTGTTGGTGGCAATAAATTCCACAGATTCACCACCCTCTGGCTAAAAGACAGTTCTCCTCAATTCTATTGTAAAGAATGATCTTGTACTCTGAGGCTGTGTTCTCTGGTCCTAGACTCCCCCACAAGAGGAAACATCCTCTCCTTGTCCATTCTTTCCAGGTATTTCAGTATTCAGTCAGTTTCATTGATATTCCCTCACTCATTCTTCTAATCTCCAGTGAGTACAGACCCAGGACTATCAAACACTCCTCATGCATTAACCTTTCATTCCTGGGATCATTCTCTTGAACCTCCTCTTGACTCTCTCTAATGGCAGCACATCCTTTTTTAAATAAGGGGCTCAAAGCTGCTCACAGTACTCCAATTGAGGCCTTAGCCATGACTTACAAATCCTCAGTATTACATCCTTGCTCTAATAGTTTTGTCCTCATAACATGAATGCTGACATTGAATTTGCCTTCCTTACCACTCGAGATTCCCTAACCTTTAGGGAATCTTGCACAAGAATTCCTAAGTCCCTTTGCACCTCTGATTTCTGAATTCCACCCCCCCCCCCCCACCCCGGCTTGGCAAATAGTCTATGTCTTTATTCATTCCACTAAAGTGCATGACCATAAACTTCCCTACACTATATTCCATATGCCATTTATTTGTCCATTCTTCTAATCTGTCTAACTCTTTCTGCAGTATCCCTACTTCTTCAACACTTACTGCCCTTCCACCTATTTTTGTATCAACATCAAACTCGGCTTCAAAGCTATCCAAATCAACCGTTATCCAAATCATTGACAGACAATGTAAAAAGAAGCAGTCCCACCACTGAAAACTGCGGAAAGCCATTAGTTACCAGCAGCCAGTCAGAAAAGCCTCCCTTTATTCTGACTCTTTGCCTCCTGCCAATCAGCTAGTCTTCAACTAATATTCTTCCTGTAGTACCATGGGCTCTCATCATGTTTAACAGCCTCAGGTGTGACATCTTATCAAAGACCTTCTGAAAATCTAAGCAAGCAACATCCAGAGACCCTCCCTTGTCTATCCTGCCTGTTACTTCCTCAAAGAATTCCATAAATCTTTCAGAGAAGATTTCCCCTTTATGAAGATAAAGGGGAAGATTTCCCCTTTATGAAGATATGTGTTGTGCCTCATCTTTAATAATGGACACTAGCATCTCCCCAACCACTGAAGTCAGGTTAACTGGCCTACAATTTCCTTTCTTCTGCCTCCCTACTTTCTTAAAGAGTACAATGATATTTTCAATTTTTTAGTTCTCAGGAACCATTTCAGAATCTAGAGATTCTTGAAAGATCGCTTCTAAAGTCTCCTCAATCTCTTCAGCTACCTCTTTCAGAATGCTTGATTGCGGTCCATCTGATCCAGGTGATATTCAGACCTTTCAGCTCCCCAAGTACCTTCTCCTTAACGTAGGCATCGCTCTTCCAAGAAGTCCAAAGAAGACTCTGGCTTCCAAAAAAAAATCCTGCTTTAATTTATGATTATGGTGATTGGCCTTTGAAAAACTTTGATTCTGATCAATCTATATTAACAAAAGCTGGTTCAACTTTGAATAGTTGCGCTGGTGATGAAGTTTGGGTGTCACATACTACTTGTGATGTAATCGGACAGGTTCGATGATGAAAAACTGAATGGGTAAAAGTGAATAACTCATTATGAAGTGAGCAGGCAATAATAATTATTCAATGTTCAAAGTAAATTTTTTTTACCAAAGTATGTACTCTGTGTGTCACTACATACTACCCTGAGATTAATTTTCTTGCTGGGTAGTATCTAGTGACTGGCAGTGAGAGAGCCAGAGATGTGCATAGCATTATAAAGCTGTTTTTGGTAGAGCAGAATGAGCCAAAACAGTTTCTATTTTTAACAGGAATATTAAAATGAACGATTGAAATCCTTTAAAAATTATATTTACTCCATTTTGCCATATCCTGGTATTCTGTCTTCCCCACAGCCCTCACAATACTACTCAATCATATAACCATATAACAATTACAGCACGGAAACAGGCCATCTCAGCCCTTCTAGTCCATGCGAACACTTACTCTCACCTAGTCCCACTGACCCACACTCAGCCCATAACCCTCCATTCCTTTCCTGTCCATATATCTATCCAATTTTACTTTAAATGACAATACGGAACCTGCCTCTACCACTTCTACTGGAAGCTTGTTCCACACAGCTACCACTCTCTGAGTAAATAAATTCCCCCTCGTGTTACCATTTGTTGAAAGGAGGCAAGTCAGACAAGGATGTGTTTTTTTCACTTTTTTCTCCCCTTCCTCCCCACACATCCCACTCCCATCCCTTCACCCTACTTCATCTGGCAGAATTTCACTTGTCTTTAACATCTGGTGTGAGACTCAAGCTTTGCTTCCCTGCATAATCCATTTGCAATGTGGTGAAATTCAAATCCTATCCCTTGCTAAATCCTGATACTGATTCAGGTTGGAAGTCGAGTGCCCAGGCATTAAGCTGCTCTGTAATTTCATCCTTTCAGTTGTCAGCATTAGAAATTCACAAGGCACAGTTCTATAAAGAATAATGTTTATGCTAGAAAATACACTTGCCTTACAAGCATCAAAGGATACTCATATGCGGGTGGTTATACTAATAATAGGCTGAAATATGATTAATAAACATTAATAAAATTGACCAGTCCATATTACAGCATATATCTAACATACACATTTCTGTGAACATAGAAATATATCTTGATAAAGGCACATACAACTGGCATAGGATACCAGTGAAGTGTGTCTATAATGAATTTCGCAATCAAGTAAAGAGACTAGTTCTGATCAACTAGGAATCTATACAGTGAGCTACACCTTGATTTTCTCAAATTTACTCAACGTAGAGTTGTTAATTCTTTATCGGTCAAAATTTACATAACAGAGTGGAAAATTGCCTTCAAATGGTCCGTATCAAACTGAAGTTAATGAGTTTCATTTCTGCAATGAAATGCAGCATTTGTGTTGAAAGGGTAGTATAAATATTTAAAAAGAACAAACAGGTGTCAAAAGCAGCGTCCCACTTATTATTACTTGTCAGATCAATCCTGGGCCCAAATGTGAACTTACAGCATAGAATCAGGTCGTTCAGCCTGACTAGCCTAAATGAGGCTCCTCCAGCCTTATGTTATTCACCCTTACCATATCCACTTCTACTTGTTACAACAACTTAAGATTCAAGATTCATTTATTATCGAAGAATGCAAAAATTATACAATCTTGAGATTTGCTTGCTCGCAGATAGTCACCAGGCAAGAAACCTGAAAGAACTCTATTAGAGAGAAAAAAAAAGAATTGAAGTAAAAATAAAAGACCCCGGAGTAGCTGGGAGTAGGCGCAAAACCTCGCTTAACACTTCATCATATTAAAGGGGACAGAGCATTGCAGCCCAGGCAGTCATAGCCCCAGTGTCATGGACAGGACCACCGTGGAGAATGAGGGAAAAGAGCTCCCGCCCCAGATCCTGATGCCCTGTCTTTTCAGTCTATCTGAGGAAAAGAGATAACTCCCGCTTGAAAGGCATCTGCCCTGTTTAGCTTGATTATCTTATAGTAGCAAATAATTCTATTTTTACTGCTCTCTAAGTTAACAAGTATATCTTAAAATACTGAACGTAAAATACTGCATCGGTATTGGTGAAAGGATGACCTAACAATTGGACATTAAAACAATTCCCTTAATTTTACTGCCCTGGTAATGCTACCAACATCTGAGGTACTGGGACTACTTCTTGAGCACCTGAACAAAATACTGCCCATGTGCTTATCCTACAGAAACAGCAATGAAGAATCCTTCTATGACCGACAGAGTTGGAGGACTTTCACTGCTGGTCTAAACCCTTACAGGTTTAACGGGAAGTAAGTAAGTAAAACAGTCACACAGCTTAGAAACAGTCCCTCTGGCTGACTGAATCGACGTAGGCCACTTGCACTAATCTGGTTTTCATTTTCCTCACATTTTCATCCACTCGCCCCAGATTGTACCATTCACCGATACACAAGGCTTGATTTACAGGGGACATCTGATAAAATTATGAAAGGTATAGATAGGGTAAATGCAAGCAAGCTTTTATCACTGAGGTTAGGTGAGACTAGAACCAGAGGGGTCATAGGTTAAGGGTGAAAGGTGAAATGTTTAAGGGGAACATGAGGGGGATCTTCTTCACTCAGAGGGTTGTGAGAGTGTGGAATGAGCTGCCAGTGGAAGTGATGAAGGCAGGTTTGATTTCAATGTTTAAGAGAAGTTTGGATAAGTGCATGGATGGGAGGGGTATGGAGGGCTATGAAGGGTGTTAAGACTAGGCAGAATAACAGTTCCACATGGACCAGATAAGCTGAAGGGTGCTGTTGCGTTCTATGATTCTATGACTTTGATTCTTTCAATCTGTAGATAATTAGTTGTGGAAGGAAACCAGAGTACCGGGTGAGAAAGTCATGTGGTCACAGGGAAAAGATGAGAACTCCAGACAGACAGCATCCAATAGCACTACAAGTTTCAAACTTGTGCCGTCCTTACATAACTTCACTGGAGACTTTGAAGTGATTGTATGACTACAGAAGGCACTGCCAAAGGAAAGAATATCAGACATTGTTCTAAAATTACATATTTTGATCACATAAGGTGCAGGAATTCTTCTAAATCTGCATTTTCAACTTCAAGAAAAATGATGAATTCTGTTGTAACTGTGAACAAAGTCAGAGAGAAACTGAAGCCAATGGATACAGAAGTGTTTTATTCAGCAGAACAGTCAACAGGCATCATATTGAGACACTCTTGGAAAAAGAGGCCTGCTTGACATTTTTAAGCATTTAAGCATTTTTATATGCTTAGGATCAAAAGTAACAGCAGGACAATTCTATAGTTACAGTGCTTCCTTTGAATTGCATACAGCTTTCAAACACCTTTTTTGCACCAACATTCCAGATACACAAAATAAATGTTAATTTCCACTGCTTCATGCAAATGTAGACACATGAGGGTCTAAGTGGAGTCTTTCTTTGTGTGTGATTGACCCCATCCTGCACCTCCAGGAATCCCATTGTTCTGAGCTGTGTTTTAAATTCAATCTTCAATCTACATTCAAATATGAAGATTGGCTGCTGTTGAAATTAATACTTGCTATATACCCCAACTCCAGAATACGCCCTAACAAATTCCATTCAGAATGATCGGAAACTCTAATAGCTTTGTCTGATTTATTAATCTTTAAATATGGTCCAAGTGCATGTGAAATATTAGTCTTGCATGAATGATGTGAGTTATTATAACAAAAATGGCTCATTTACTCCACATCCTGTTTTTTAAAACAATCTTAGCGAAAGGACAGAGAACTTCAGATTTTGGTAGTCAACCTGCAGCTTACATATTGTAACTACATAATAGCAGTAATTATTGCCATTTTCACATTAGCATTCCCAAAGCCTTCTTTCCAAGAAATGCATCAAAGCCGTTATAGTAAATGCAAACAAAACATGGGATCTTTAGCCTCTGTCGTGTTTTTATGTTTCAAATCATGTTATGTTTGGTTTACCTTTGTGTTTCCAAGCTAGAGATCTTGTGTTTTGTATTATCTTTGACTAAAAGAGAAAATGATGCAGAGGTAAGTCCTCAAGCTGATGCAATCATGTCACTCTGGATAGGGGTCTATTTGGGAGGCTTTTGCTGTGATTTTCATGGTAACAGGGGTGGGATCCATGCTTTTCCTGCTTCTTATGTGAAAGGAGGGGTTGAGAATGATCTTCGGGGGCTGCAATGTTTCTATCATTCATTTTATGGGGTTTTTGTTTCATGGATCTCTGTGAAGAGTAAGAATTTCAGGTTGTACACTGTATAGATTCTTTGATGTTAAAATGAACCTTTTTATTGTATCGTTTCATAGAAAAATTCATAAAAGTTTTTGTAAAGTGAAATTCTTTTTCAATTTATTCAGCCAAATCCATAAAATAAATTGTCTTTAAACCAGATCAAATGGACGCAGACAGGAGCACTGGGTCCTTTTCAGTCCACACCTCTCATTCCAAAATGGAATATAAAAATGTTTTCCATATTACCCTCTCTCTGGTGAATCACCATGTAAAATTTACAGTAGGTCAAGACTTTCATATGCACAGTATTCAATAGAGACCCATAAAGAACATGAATGAGATGAGTCATCGCGTTTCACTCACTCCAGAATGAGTCAAAAAATATGAGACACATGTTTCTTTCAGCCCAACCATCCAACCATTTATTTGTTAAGACATCCTGACTGAACCAATGAATAGAAAAGGGATTGGGCTATTACCACATGAGGGTCTCGACTCACTGAGAATCAGAAGAATGAGGGGTGACTTAATTGAAACCTATTGAATGGTGAAAGGCCTTGATAGAGTGGATGTAGATAGGATGTTTCCTACAGTGGGAGAGTCTAAGACCAGAGGACACAGCCTCAGAATAGAGGGGTGTCCTTTTAGAATGGAGGTCAGGAGGAATTGTTTTTAGCCAGAGCGGTGAGTCTGTGGAATTCATTGCCGCAGGCAGCTGAGGAGGCCAAGTAAGTCACTGGGAATATTTAAGGCAGAGGTTGATGATTTTTGATTAGTCAGGACATGAAGGGATACGGGAAGAGGCAGGAGATTGGGGCTGAGAAGGAAAATGGATCAGCAGAACAGACTTGATGGGACAAATGGCCTAATTGTGCTCCTATATACCTTATGGTCTTATCAAGGACTTATATTTTATAGACATGACTTTCATTCAAGGGCAGATTGATCTCAAGAAAATCTACTAAACTGAATGCAGGCCAAAGTTCCCTACAATATTTTTTCATTCGACCATTACTGCCTCTGCTGCTAAATCCACAAGAGGACAAGGAAGATAAAGCAAGGGGCAAGTAGAATTAAGTAAAGTTCTCTATGGTTCTTTAACTGCAGAGTAACAGTGCTTTTGATGCAGAAGAGGGCAGAAGTCTTGCACATATTCTGACTATCTTCGTCACTGCATAGTACTGTGCAAAAATCACACGTGTCTGTATATATATATATATACACAGTAGAGTAGTTAGGGTGCCCAAGACTTTTGCAGTAATTTTATGCATTGCACTGTATTGCTGTCATTTAAAAATAAATTCATGATATATGTGAATGATGATAAACCTGATTCTAATATGAGTCTCTATTGTGGACTAAGAGTGGGAAGAGGGCATGGAGAGGGAAATCATGGTTGGGAAAAGGGGAACAGAGAGAGAAGAGAGAGGGAAGCACCAGAGGGACATTCTGTAATGATCAATAAACCAGTTGTTTGGAATCATATGACCTTGCCTGGTGTCTCAGGGCTGGCTGTGTCTGCACCTGCACCATCCCTGCCCCTGACACTCTTCTCTGCCACCTGTCCCACACCCCTCCCACAGTGCTCCACCTTCACCATTTACAAACTCACTCTCCACTCCACGTTGACAAATAGAGTACTGTGCAAAAGTCTTAGTCACTGTAGCTATATAAATGTGCCTAACAATTTTGCACAAAATGTAGATTGTTGTGACCATCCTGCAGTGGGTAGATATTTCCTAGGCCCTGATACATAGTCTTCAACCCAAATCGTTAACTCCACTTCTCTTCATGCATCCGTTGCCCAATTTGCAGTGTTCTTTCTGTCGTCCATTTCAGATGGAAACAAACAGTAAAATGCATCATTTTGCACTAACAACTAACACAAACAAAGGAGGAAGCCTGCAAGTGTCACCTCTCACTCTGGCATTAACATAGCATGCTAACGATGCTCAGCAGAACAGCATAGCACTCAACAACACAGAACATAACAGCAACAAAACACGCTCCATTCCTCCCCCTGAACACACATACACAGACAGGCTGTCTCCAGCCTCCAGCCTCACTGATTGACAATCATTGTGTTTGAACGTCCTCAGTGGACGTGCAGACTCAGAGCTCCAGCAGTTGGGCCTGACTTCTGGTCAGCCTTCAGGTGTCCATCTTCTGGACCCCAGAACTCACTGATGTCAATGAAGGAGTACCTTGGATGAGGACCCCAAACTCGAGACCTTGATTCTGGATTCTATGATGACCAGGACCCTGAATACTAGGTCTCGAAATCCAGGCAGCCAACTCATATAGACAAGGATTCACTGGCCCTCGTGCATCCTGCCAATTGCTAGCTCCACAATCTAATTTACCTATGATTTTAGGAATCTACTCCTCCTTAAAATGTATCAGTTGTACTTTGTAATGACTGGTCTTGTGCCAGAACATACAAAGGGATAATTTGACACCCAGCACTGCAACAAGTTGGCTAATGCCTGAACCATTTATTTCAACACTGTGTGCACATGTTACAGTAAATATCTGGTTACACATCTCCTGATATGGCTAAGTGACAATCAAATTTCCATATATCTAAATTCTCCATTTTATGTTTCTACAGAAACTATGGAGACATTCAAATTTTTGATAACCTTTTCCAAATGTTTCATTATTTCTTATTGTTAATTCAGTGCATTTTCCTCTCCTAAAGGTAAATGTATGTAGCAGCTGCGGCCATAGCCACATGACATTTCCAAGTCTAGTTTCGCTTTTTTTTAAAGAAAATTGCTTGTACAGGAAATCAACTGGGGTAGAGTCCAAGACTAAGAAAAATGGACTTGTGTTAGATTTCAATGGTTCAAAGGTTCAATTTAAAATCAGAGAATGTGTACAACATACAACCTGAGCAACACACACAAAATGTTGGTGGAACACAGCAGGCCAGGCAGCATCTATAGGAAGAAGCACTGTCGACGTTTTGGGCCAAGACCCTTCATCAGGACTAACTGAAAGAATAGATAGTAAGAGATTTGAAAGTAGGAGGAGGAGGGGGAAATTCAAAATGATAGGAGAAGACATGAGGGGGTGGGGTGAAGTTAAGAGCTGGAAAGGTGATTGGCAAAAGGGATACAGAGCTGGAAAAGGGAAAGGATCATAGGACGGGAGGCATAGGGAGAAAGAAAGGGGAGGGAACACCAGAGGGAGATGGAGAACAGGCAAGGAGTGATGGACAGAGAGAGAAAAAAAAAGAGGGGGAGGAAATAAATAAATCAGGGATGGGATAAGAAGGAGAGGAGGAGCATTAACGGAAGTTAGAGAAATCAATGTTCATGCCATCAGGTTGGAGGCTACCCAGACGGAATATAAGGTGTTGTTCTTCCAACCTGAGTGTGGCTTCATCTTGACAGTAGAGGAGGCCATGGATAGACATATCAGAATGGGAATGGGACGAGCGATTAAAATGTGTGGCCACTGGGAGACCCTGCTTTCTCTGGCGGACAGAGCATAGGTGTTCAGTGAAACGGTCTCCCAGTCTGCGTTGGGTTTCACCAATATATAAAAGGCCACAATGGGAGCACCAGATGCAGTATACCACACCAGCCGAATCACAGATGAAGTGTCATCTCACCTGGAAGGACTGTCTGGGGCTCTGAATGGTGGTGAGGGAGGAAGTGTAAGGGCAGGTGTAGCACTTGTTCCACTTACAAGGATAAGTGCCAGGAGGGAGATTGGTGGGAAGCGATGGTGGGGGGGGTGGGAACGAATGGACAAGGGAGTCACGTAGGGAATGATCCCTGTGGAAAGCAGAAAGGGGGAGGAGGGAAAGATGTGCTTGGTAGAGGGATCCCATTGGAGGTGGCGGAAGTTACGGAGAATTATACTTTGGACCCGGAGGCTGATGGGGTGATAGGTGAGGACAAGGTGGTGGGGGCCAGGGAACTTAAAATCATTGAAAAAATTCAAACTGTGAGAAGTGTCACAAACATAGGTGGGAAATGATTGAACAAGGGGGGATAAAACAGTGTCAAGGTATGCAGAAATGAGTTCAGTGGGGCAGGAGCAAGCTGAGACAATGGGTCTACCAACTCTGCTCTCAAACGCATCTCTCCCATTTCACGCACATATGCTGTCACCTCATCCGCCCGCCACCCCACTTGGGATAGGGTTCCCCTTGTCCTCACCTACCACCCCACCAACCTCCGGGTCCAATGCATAATTCTCCGTATCTTCCGCCACCTTCAAAGGGATCCCACTACCAAGCACATCTTTCCCTCCCCTCCCTTTCTGCTTTCCACAGGGATCGCTCCCTACACGACTCCCTTGTCCATTCATCCCCCCCCCCATCCCTTCCCACCGATCTCCCTCCTGGCACTTATCCTTGTAAGCGGAACAAGTGCTACACCTGCCCTTACACTTCCTCCCTCACCACCATTCAGAGCTCCCGGTGTGGCCTTTTATATACTGGTTAGACCCGACGCAGACTGGAAGACCGTTTCGCTGAACACCTACGCTCTGTCCGCCAGAGAAAGCAGGATCTCCCAGTGGCCACACATTTTAATTCCACGTCCCATTCCCATTCTGATATGTCTATCCATGGCCTCCTCTACTGTCAAGATGAAGCCACACTCAGGTTGGAGGAACAATACCTTATATTCCCTCTGAGTAGCCTCCAACCTGATGGCATGAACATTGATTTCTCTAACTTCCGTTAATGCTGCTCCTCTCCTTCTTACCCCATCCTTGATTTATTTATTTCTCCCCTCCTCTTTTTTCCTTCTCTCTCTCTGCCTGTTCTCTATCTCCCTCAGGTGCTCCCCTCCCCCTTTCTTTCTCCCTAGGCCTCCTGTCCCATGATCCTTTCCCTTCTCCAGCTCTGTATCCCTTTTGCCAGTCAACTTCCCAGCTCTCAGCTTCATCTCACCCCCTCATGTCTTCTCCTATCATTTCGCATTTCCCCCTCCCCCCTCTACTTTCAAATCTCTTACTATCTTTTCTTTCAGTTAGTCCTGACGAAGGGTCTCGTCCCGAAACATCGACAGCGCTTCTCCCTATAGATGCTGCCTGGCCTGCTGCGTTCCACCAGCAGTTTGAGTGTGTTGCTTGAATTTCCAGCATCTGCATATTTCCTCGTGTTTGCGTTTTTAAACATACAACCTGAAATTCTTACTCTTTGCTGACGTTCATGAAACAGAAAAAAGAATCCCAAAGAATGAATGGCAGAAAAAACATTCTGTCCTGCTCATCCTGCCTTCCCGTCCTGCTCCCATGCACAAGCAGCAGCAAAAGCTTCAATCGTCCCCCCACCCCTCCCTCCACTTGCGCCAGCAAAAGTATCAACTCTATCACCTACCATGCAAGCAATGGCAAAGCTTCCAGAGACATTAATCTGGAGTCCATCAAAAACTGTTACCCATCCCAAGACTTCGATATCTCAGACCGGTTCTCTCTCTCTCTCTCTCTCTCTCTCTCTCTCTGTTACAGTCTGCCGTGTCACTTGTTCCCCTGACTCAAGGACCAGCAGATTCTCACTCATCATCGAGAGAGAGAGTGATTGTTCGAGTGCAGGGGCCTGCTTTCGACAGCAGCGTACACTACCGGCCTGCAGCGCCGATGTTTCAGTCTCTCCGACAGTGGAGTCAACAACATCGGAAAGGAATCAAGACGGATTGTGCACAGCAATTCTTTTCTTTTTTTTCTGGATTTCTGTAAATGTGTTTCAGAATTAAACAGGATATATTTATTATCCTACAACTGCTCAAATCTAAACAGAGTTTTGGTCAAGGTAATCCAGTAATCCAAACTAAACCACTGGATTCCCAATACTCTAGTAATGAGATTAATGCCCAGTAATTACAGATTTTGTTCCACCAACTTAAACCTCAATTTCCTAAGGTGAGTAGGAAAGCCAACAAAAGATTCTGATGGTGAAGATACTATGATGGTTTTCATCTTCCTATCACGATCTGATGCAATATAGCAAAGTAACGCTGGTTACCAATTTGTAGCAAAAGTAAACATGTTTCTTAAATTTTATCAATAACATCTGAGGTAAAATATCATTCCTATCCTATATCAATGAATTTTTAAATGGTGCAAATGGAGTCAGAGTCAGGTTTTATTATCACTGGCACATGCTAGGAAATTTGCTGCTTTGTGACAGCAGTACAGTGCAAGGCATAAAAAATTACAATAAAAAAATAAAATAAATTAATTAATGAAAAAGAAGAATAGTGAGATCCTGTCCATGGGTTCATGGACAGTTCAGAAATCTGATGGCAGAGGGGAAGAAACTGTACATAAAATGTTGAGTGTGCATCTTCAGGTTCCTGTACCTCCTCCCTGATGGACATGTCCACAAAGGGTGAGGGACCTTAATGATGGCTTGCTCCTTCATGAGATACACTTATTGACAATGTCCTCAATAGTGTGAAGGCTTGTGATTGTGTTGGAGATGGCTGAGTCTGCAACCCTCTGCAGCCTATTTTGATATTGTGCATTGGTGCCTCCATACCAGGCAGTGACGCAGCCAGTTAAACTGCTCTCCATGGTACGTCTGTAGAAATTTGCTGGTCTTTGGTGACATACCAAATCTCCTCAGACTCCTAATGAGGTAAAGCTAATGGAGTGCCTTCTTCATGATCACATCAAAATGTTGGCGTCAGATGAGAGCTTAGCGTGGATTTACACATGAACACATTCTCCTCTCCAAGGTTCAAACATTTTGCATCATCAGAGACAGGGTAAGAATAAACATCCCTATTGTAGGCATCCTGTCTGCAATAATACCTGTCAAAATGGCACTGAAAGCTACATGATTTTCTTTAAAAACACAGAATACAACTCCAGCATGTTTGTTATTTGACAGAATTTCTACCTTTATTTTACAAACCTAGTTTTATGTAACACTCTGTAAGGTTTCACTGCTAATGTAATGGCCTCTTTGTAATGCTTCACTGCTAAGGTAATGGTTTCCCTGCACCAGCAATGTTTGGGTTATGACTAGAGATAACGGGGCCTTTGGAATGTATGTTAGCCAATGAGAGGCATGTTGTTGTTTCTTGTGGGTCTGCAAGCAGCGATTTCGTGGTTTTTTTTGTCAGTGAGAGATGAAGAGAGAAGATGTGACTGGAGAGAGTTGGTAGACTGCCGGACAGGGTGAACAAGGAGAAAAGGAGCAATTACATTAGAAATTAACTAAGGTTACCCAAAGCCCTCTATTTTTCTGAGCTCCATGTACCTGTCCAGGAGTCTCTTAAAAAACCCTATCGTATCCGCCTCCACCATCGTTGCCAGCAGTCCATTCCACACACTCACCACTCACTGCGTAACAAAACTTACCCCTGACATCTCTTCTGTACCTACTTCCAAGCACCTTAAAACTGTGCCCTCTTGGGCTAGCCCTTCCAGCACTGGGGGCAAATCCTCTGACTATCCACACAATCAATTCCTCTCATCATCTTATACATCTCTATCAAGTCACCTCTCATCCTCCGTCGCTCCAAGGATAAAAGGCTGAGTTCACTCAACCTATTTTCATAAGGCATGCTCCCCAATCCAGGCAACATCCTTGTAACTCTCCTCTGCACCCTTTCTATGGTTTCCACATCCTTTCTGTAGTGAGGCGACCAGAACTGAGCACAGTACTCCAAGTGGGGCCTGACCAGGGTCCTATATATCTGTAACATTGCCTCTCAGCTCCAAAACTCAATCCCACAATTGATGAAGGCCAATACACCGCACACTTTCTTAACCACAGAGTCAACCTGCGCAGCTGCTTTGAGCGTCCTATGCATTAAGACCCCAAGATCCCTCTGAACCACCACACTGCCAAGAGCATTACCATTAATCCTATATTCTGTCATCATATTTGACCTACCAAAATGAACCACCTCACACTTATCTGGGTTGAACTCCATCTGCCACTTCTCAGCCCAGTTTTGCAACCTATCAATGTCCCGCTGTAGCCTCTGACAGCCCTCCACGCTTCCCACAACACCTCCAACCTTTGTGTCATCAGCAAATTTACTAACCCATCCCTCCATCCAGGTCATTTATAAAAATCACAAAGAGTGGGGGTCCCAGGACAGATCCCTGAGGCACACCACTGGTCACCGATCTCCATGCAGAATATGGCCCGTCTACAAACACTCTGCCTTCTGTGGGCAAGTCGTTCTGCATCCACAAAGCAATGTCCCCTTGGATCCCATGCCTCCTTACTTTCTCAATAAGCCTTGCATGGGTTACCTTATCAAATGCCTTGCTGAAATCAATATACACTACATCTATTGTTCTTCCTTCATCAATATGTTTAGTTACATCCTCAAAAAATTCAATCAGGCTCATAAGGCACAACCTGCCTTTGACAAAGCCATGCTGACTATCCCTAATCATATTATACCTCTCCAAATGTTCATAAATCCTGCCTCTCAGGACCTCCTCCATCAACTTACCAACCACTGAAGTAAGACTCACTAGTCTATAATTTCCTGGGCTATCTCTACTCCCTTTCTTGAATAATAGAACAACATCCGCAACCCTCCAATCTTCTGGAACCTCTCCCATCCCCACTGATGATGCAAAAATCATAACCAGAGGCTCAGCAATCTCCTCCCTCACCTCCCACAGTAGCCTGGGGTACATCTCATCCAGTCCTGGTGACTTATCCAACTTGATGCTTTCCAAAAGCTCCTGCACTTCCGCTTTCTTAATATCTACATGCTCAAGCTTTTCAGTCAGCTGTAAGTCATCTCTACAATCGCTAAGATCCTTTTCCGTAGTAAGTACAGAAGCAAAGTACTCATTAAGTACCTCTGCTATCTCCTCCAGTTCCATACACACTTTTCCACTGTCACACTTGATTGATGTGTCCTATTCTCTCACGTCTTACCCTCTTACTCTACACATACTTGTAGAATGCCTTGGGGTTTTCCTTAATCCTGTTCACCAAGGCCTTCTCTTAGCCCCTTCTGGCTCTCGTAATTACTTTCTTAATTCCTTCCTGCTCGCCTTATAATCTTCTAGATCTCTATCTTTACCCAGTTTTTTGAACCTTTCGTAAGTTCTTCTTTTCTTGTTGACTAGATTTACAACAGCCTTTGTACATCATGGTTCCTGTACCCTACCATGCTCTAAGCTCATCCGCTTTGTTCATAATACTCCGTGCATTAAATTAAACACATCTCAAACCATCAGTCTAAGCACATCCCTTCTCTATCACCTGCCTATCCTTCTCGCACTGTTTCCAAGCTTTCTCCATTTGTGAGCCAACCATCTCTTCTTCCGTCTCTTCAGTTTGTTTCCCCCAACCCAACAATGCTCGTTTATACTCTCCCCCATAGCCGTTGCAAACCTTCCCAATAGGATATTAATCCCCCTGGGATTCAAGTGCAACCCGTCCTTTTTGTACAGGTCACTCCTGCCCCAAAAGAGGCCCCAGTAATCCAGAAATCTGAATCCCTGCCCCCTGCTCCAATCCCTCAGCCACACATTTATCCTCCACCTCACTCTATTCCGATTCTCACTGACATGTGCACAGTCAGTAATCCCGAGATTACTACCTTTGTGGTCCTGCTTCTCAACTTCCTTCCTAACTCCCTGTAGTCTGTTTTCAGATGTCATTGGTACCAACATGTACCTCACCCTCTGGCTGTTCTCCTTCCCACTTCAGGGTATCATGGATGTGATCAGAAACATCCCAGACCCTGGCACCTGGGAGGCAAACTACCATCAGTGCTTCTTTCCTGCATCCACAGAATCGCCTGTCTGACCCCCTAACTATAGAGTCCCCTATCACTACTGCCTTCCTCTTCCTTTCCCTACCCTTCTGAACCATAGGGTCAGACTGTGTGTCAGAGGTGCGACTACTGTTGCTTCCCCCAGGTAGGCCATCCCCCACAACAGTACTCAAACATGAGTACTTATTGTCAAGGAGTACAGCCACAGGGGTACTCTCTAGCCTTTGACTCCTTTCCTTCCCTCTCCTGACTGTTACTCACTTATCTGTCTCCCCTGGTACCGGTGTGACCACCTGCCTATAGCTCCTCTCCATCATCTCCTCACTTTCTCTGACCAGACAAAGGTCATCGAGCTGCATCTCCAGTTCCCTAACACGGTCCCTAAGGAGCTGCAGCTCGGCACAACTGGCACAGATGTGGCCGTCCGGGAGGCTGGGAGTCTCCTGGACTTCCCACATCTGACACTGAGCACAGAACACTGGCCTTACACACATACTTACCGTCTGTATCCTACACAGACAACCTACCTTGCCTCAACCCGTTATCACCGTAGCCCTGTTGAGCCAAAGCCTTCCTGCTCTGTCTGCTTCTACTCCATTGCCTGCTCCTCTGCTGCCTGTTCTATAAAGCTGTCTCCTTTTAAACTCTTCTCGCTGTTCTCACTGGCTGACGTCCACGCGATTGCACAGTCGTGCCCTAATCAAACCGCTGACTTCCCCTAGACACACATGTGCTGGCTGAACCTAAGGGTTACAATTAGTTTAAGTGAGTGGATCTACTTCCCTATGTGGTCCGGGTTTCGTTAGTTGAGTTCTTTGGGATGATATTCCTCTGCAAGCTCTTCATCATTCAAACCCTTTGAAGCTTGAGCATTGTTCTGCTAACGTCAACCCTTCCATCTAAGTTTCATCAATCCACAGTCCAAAGCAATATCAGGCACTGAGAACTGTTTAGCTCTTCAACACCTGGATCTCTTCTATGTTCCAAGAATGCCATCTGCAATACCATTTGCTTCCCGAACTTCCTCTCCCTTCCACTGCCAGTAGCACAGTCCAACTTTTCAGTATCCAGGGATGCAATATGCTAATGGATTCTTGGCTCGTTTCAACCAGCGCTCAACTTCTGTGGGTCACAGGTTATTTGAAATGCATTAACTTCAATCGTCAGCATCAGCCCTGCAGTCCCGTGACCTGCAGCTCCCTCCGAGCTCTGCAGATCCCCTTTACCCCAGTTATTTGATTTTCAAAATGTTTGTCCTTATGTTCAATTCCAGCAGCAGTTTGCTTCCCATCTGAATTGTACGATCTTCCAAGCTGCAGTCCCTTCTCTTCTCCGTTACAGAGTTACTCGTTCTATCACACTGCGTATTACCATCAGCCAGTAGGTACCATAGCATTAGGCTAAAAACAATACATATACCAACAGGCAGGAAGTACCGTAGCATCAGGCCAAGGACACTACGTATACCACATGTAAGGGTCCCTAGTGCAGGACTCGCAGAGACTTCAGCAAGTCAAACAGTAAACCTAACAAGAATTCAGGATGTACAGAGCTCACCAGACAAGGATCCACAATGACTGAGCAAAGTGGGGTTGGCGTGCTCCCCTGAAACACACCCTGAAACATGTAGGGATTTGGGACCAATCAGATAGCCCCAGTGTTCAGACATAGCAATAATTCCCAAATTCAACAACTACAATGCAGGGCAGTGAAAAAAAGGGTCTTAAATTGAATAAAAGTGATAAATACAAAGATAAGTTAAACATTCCCATGATCTAATGAGATACCTGCAAAACAAAGTGAAATGCCAGAACTAGTCCAAAGACAAGCCATTAGACATGAAAGGTAAAGAATCGAAACAACACTGCATATCCACAAGGTTACACTGAGAAAATGCAATCCACGTGCTAACTGAAAAAAAATCTTTTAAAAACAACCCCTGGTTGTGACACCATCAGGCAGGAGGTACTGTAGCAAGGGCAGTTAAGATGGGAAACAGCTTCTTTCCTCAGGCCACAAGGCTAATGAACTCCTTGCCATCAGCCAGGTCTTAGCATGCACGGTGCCAGTATTGTTATATTGATAGCTTTTAAACTTGTGTAGTAAAGGTTCAAGTTCCCTTTGCTCTAGATTTAAATGACTTGTCATATGAAGAGTGTTTGATGGCTCTGGGCCTGTATTCATTGGAATTCAGAGAAATGAGGGGTGACCTCATTGAAACTTATTGAATGGTGAAAGGCCTCGATAGAGTAAATGTCGAGAGGATATTTCCTATGGTGGGTGAGTCTAAGAGCAGAGAACTCAGCCTCAGAATAGAGGGGCATCCTTTTAGAACAGAGATAAGGAGGAAATTTCTTTAGGCAGGGAGTAGTGAATCTGTGAAATTCTTTGACACAGGCAGCTGTGGAGATTAAGTCTGTATGTATATTTAAGGCAGAGTTTGATAGATTCTTGATTGGTCAGGGCATGAAGGGATACGAGAAGAGGCAGGAGACTGGGGCTAAGAAGGAAAATGTATCAGCCATGGCAGGAATGACCAAATTCTGCTCCTATGTCTTATGGTCTTTTGGAATATATTTTATTATTTTTTAAGTTATTTGAAGTAATTTTACTACATGTGTTTTGTGTAAGTTACAGGTACTGTGTTGTGCATCTGGGTTCAGAAGAACATTGTTTCATTAGGTTGTATATGTGCATATGGTTGAATGACAATAAACCTGAACTTGATACAGTTCTGCATTGGTAGCCATTTTATAGGTGGTTATGTCTGCTGAAACCACATCTACAGCTCTCTTCTTCCTCAGTAATATATTAGCTACATTTAAAACTTTCTCAGTAAAATGCTCATTGATTATGATCATCCTCCTCTCCCTCACTGAATCAGTTCTATTTTTCTTCCCTCCCCACAACATTTCCCCTTCTTGTCTGCCATCTCCCATCCCTGATGATAAATGTTCTTGTGTGAAAACTGCAATGAGAAGGAAGGTTGTTATTCATAAGTGTATGACTCATAATCACCACAGTTATGTGTTGCAGATCATTTATTCCAGAACTGGTAAGCCTGTTCTTGTGTTTTCTCATCCTTCTTTCAAAGTTGTTGCTTCAGGAATGCTGTACTTGTCCACTTCTGAGTGGGTAGGTAGGTCCAATCCACTGCAGGCCAGGTTCTCTAAGATCTCAGCCTAAGGGGCTGGATTCATTACTTGCATCAGGGAGCTCCATTAAATCAAACCAAGATGAAGAGATGCAGGCAAACGGGAGTGACAAAAATGATAAACCGATCAATAGGAATGAGACAAGGCTGAATCTAATGCAGAACAGATGCCTGCAGGACAGAAACAAGCTGGAAAAGACTCAGAATAAAACCTGAGCAACTGCTAGCCAGGCTGTGAAGTGGGAAGCTTTTGTCATTCATATAAGTATTGTAAAATAGTTTGGGACCCATAAACTAACTAGCATAAATGGCCATTTTAAATCACATGAGGGGTATTAAACTTGATAGGTTAGAAATTACTGTTTGTTATTTTGGCATCTGAATACTAGTCTGGCATTCCTATGTCATGTAATGTAATCTGCTTTACATTATGCATGATTTTTCAGAGTGGACATGTACAGATAGAAAAAATCTTATGCAAATATAATAGACATTTGATGATCAATATACGCACAATAACCTCTGGGGCCAATAATTTGAACAATAATCTTTTTAACGACATAACATTACTTCATGATGAGATGAAGCCAGTGATTATGGTGGAAACCAAAGAACAAGGAACATTGCATTTTATTTCAATGTTTATTGTCATTAGGGGTAGCAAAACAGAAGTCATCTCCCATATATGCAACCTCTCAGATAATTTCAATATAACTTTCTGTTATTTAGCAAGTGATAGAGATAGGGTCCAGATTCAGAGTGGACAGTTTTCCTCAAAAAGGGATAGATCTTTTTTAGGATCATTACAAGAAATAATGTTTTTAATGATACAAACTTAAGGAATAATTTTGGAGAGATTTCCTGAGTAAAAGTTAACAGAACAGTTGACTTTAGTAAAGTTCACAATTCGTGAGATTGACCTTGAGGAGCATTGGCATGCAAATGGGTGTCAGGGTGGCGATACATCTTTACCAAAGGAGGTGTAAGGTGCTCCTCTCTGCTAGCCTGAAGATCACTCTTGGGCAAGGTGTAGTATCTGCTTAGACCTCCCCCACCCCCACCGATTAGTCATGTGAAGCCATTGGTGCAGGAGGTGGATGGTCATGTCACGAGTCCTGGTTATGTGACCACTAACACCAGGCAGACAATCTCTGAAGAGTGCAGATAATGGCTAGGGTCATCCATCTTGTAAAGACATGGCCCAGAAGACGGCAATGGCAAACCACTTCTATTGAATAACTTGACAAGAACAATCATGGTCATAGACCATGATCGCCTGTGTCAATATGACACGGCACATAATGAATGAATAAATTAACGTTTGGAGGGAAGGTATGAATGAGTGGAAGTCCATAGCTTTCTGAAAGTGCCAACACAAGTAGATAACATGGCAAGAAGGGATACAGCAAACTTGTCTTCATCTGTAACAGTATTATGGATAAAAATTGGGAAGTCATGTAGCATTGTATAAAACTTTGGTTAGAGCACATTTAAAGTATTGACTGCAGTTATGGTCACTGGACTATGAGAAGGGTGTGGAGGCTTTAGAGAATGTGCAGAAGTGTTTCACCAGGATGTTGCTTGGATTAGAGAGTTATGGCCATGAGGAGAGTTTGAATGAGTTTTGATAATTTACTCTCAAGCATCAGCGGCTGAGGGATGACCTGACAGAAATATATAAAAATATGAGAGGCACGGATGAAGTCTTTTTCCCCAAGGTGTAAATATCAAAAAACAAAGTGCCTTCCTTTAATGTGTTTGTTCATTCGTTATGTGCTGTGTCCATGATGTAGGTCATCATGGCCTTTCCATGGCGATGATAATTTGTGTCAAATTTTTCTACAGTAGTGGTTTGCCATTGCCTTCTTCTGGGCAGTGTCTTCACAAGATGGGTGACCCCAGCCATTATTAGTACACCTCAGAGATTGTCTCCCTGGTGTCAGTGGTCACATAACCAGGACTTGTGAAATGCACCAGCTGCTCATTTGCCCTTCCATCACCTACTCCCATGGCTTCACCTGACTTTGACCTGGGGGCTAAGCAGATGCTACACCTTGCCCAAGGGTGACCTGGAGGGAAGGAGCATCTTACACCTCCTTTGGTGGAGATGTATTTCCACCCCACCACCCAAAGTAACAGTACACTAGAATATGCATAACCAGAAGACCCTTTCCTGTGCTGTACTGTTCAATGTTCTTTGGTCTGTGACTCTGGTGCAGGTTGCAGTGGTGACTCAAAGGACAGGTCTACCAGTATAGACATTCAGAAGTTGAAAAGCCACCTCAGCAGCTGCAGAATTTAAAATCAGTTTTTAATAGGAAATAATATCCGAGTTCGACTGAAGTAGCATCTAAATTATTCATCCATTTCAATCTCCTGAATGCTTCAACACGATCACTTCCCATTCTTGTAAAACCCATTGCATTTAGGCCATTCTTCCCATTATAATATTTTATACTTGGACTTAATCAATCCTACACTGACACCTCCAAGGCAAGGTCAGGCCAGCGTTTCCTTCCTTCCTACATTGTACACAGTGCTTGAGATGTCTCACCAAAGCTTTGCATGATCTCAGCAAATTTTCCTTTCAGTTTAGTTTAGCTTAGCTTACAGATACAGCTCAGTAGCAGGCTCCTCGAGCTCAACGAGTCCACGCCACCCAGTTATTCCCATGTGACCAATTAACCTATCAATGAGTACGTCTTTGGAATGTGGGAGGAAATTGGAGTACCCAGAATAACAGTCACAAAAAGAATGTTCAAACTCCTTAGAAGTAGCGAAGGAATTGAACCTGGGTTGTTGGCGTTGTAATTATGTTATGGTAACCTCTATGATACAATGTCACCCCAAAGGCCAACACACCAGCTATTTTTGTATCTGGACCTGCTCTTTTCTTCCCTCTATACCAAGGGTTTCCAACTTTTCTTTTATGCCGTGGACCTCTACCATTAACCAAGGGGTCTGTGGACCCCTGGTAGGAAACACCTGCTCTGTACAGACACTAATTCGGATTTTTCACCATTTAAAATATATTGTCCTAACAAATGTAAATATTTGGGAGAATGTTTTACTGTGATAATAACTGCTTGGCTAATTAAGATTTTTCAAAAGGGGCTGCCATAACTCAACTCTACGTCACATGAGGATTAAGATGTTGTACAATTATTGGTTGGATCGAGCATACTTTATGCAATGTAAAGCTTTCACTTCATCCAGTCCATCATTATGGAGCAGGAGTCCACAAAGTCAGCAGGTCTGATCTGTTAATTGACTATGGCAGTGTGAGTCCCAGGAATACAGGGTGTTGCAAGGGAGAGGAGAGGATGAGAGGACAACCTTGTTCAAACCAGAATGGAATTGGAGATCTGAAACTTGAGGATCCATCTGGGACCTCAGAGACAGGGGCTAAGGTCACAACTGGCTGCAAAAGGCAAAGATGAACTCAGGATTTAGGTATGAGAGAGGAAGTTTGCCTGATGGAAAAATGAGACTTGGTATCCAGATGGAGATAAGAGAACTAGATAGAGATGAAGGCGAGGCAAGTGCTTTTGTGAACAATGAGAACTGCAACCAGAGAAGGCTTGGATACTAGAGGGAGACCAGTGCAACAGGCAAGCTCATAACTTAAGTGGGAACTTAACTGAAGCAAGATTTCAGTACAGAACTCTGCGGTCTTGGGCCTGTTACAATAGGTCCCCTTTAACCCAGAAAATGATGGCGATACTCAGAGGTCAGCCAAAATCTGTAAAGAGAGAAACAAATTGAAAGTTTCAAGTTGAATTCTACTGAATTAGAAAACTGACAAAACAGTTTTATGTTGCTGAGAAGAGGAGAGGTGGAGACAACAGAGGGAAAGCCTGTTACAGATTAGACACCATGAATGTCCATGTGACACAATTTTGTTGGGTGCTTTCCAAGGGAAGGAAATGAATGATGTGTAATCATAGCAGATATTGTTTAAGAATAAATAGAGGAGATGAACACGGGTGGTTGGAAAATTGCTGAGATTTCCAGCATCTGCAGATTTGTTTTTTTGCGTTTTCCCCTTTAACACTGAAATATGTGTGCTGTCAAGGCCTATATCTGGACCACATCCAAGCAGTGAAATGGCATCCAGGTGTGTTTTGCAACCATTTGGACACTAGTGTAATTACCTCAGGGCTCCATGAACTAGCAATCAGATGCAGAGAGAAGGCAGGCAAAAAAAATCACAGGCTTTGGATTCTATGCTGTAAATCATGGGTTCCCAACCTGGGCTCCAGGGACCCCTTGCTTAATGGTATTGGTCCATGGCATAAAAATGTTGGGAACCTCTGCTGTAAATCATGATTTTCTTCAACAAATGAAAAAATTGATCACATTGTGCACATTAGAATTGTGTTGCTTGATGAAATATCTAGGCCAAGCCTTCTGTTCATCCGGTTTTTCTACCAATGTAAATCAACTCACATTTTTCTATATAATACTCCACTTATTTGACTTATCCATATCCCTTTCAGACTCCCTGTGTCCTTCATCTATAAATCTGCTGACAACACAACCATTGTTGGCCGAAATTCAGATGGCGACAAGAGGGAATACAGGAGGGAGATATATCAGCTAGTTGAGTGGTGTCACAGCAATAAACTTGCATGCTATGTCAGTAAGACCAAAGAACTTCAGAAAGGGTGAAAATCAGGGAAAAAATAATAGGCCTCACCAAAGGATCAGAAGGGGAAAGAGTGAGCAGTTTCTAGTTCTTGGGTATCAACATCTCTGAGGATCTATCCCAGCCCAAGATAGCAATAGAGCTAGATAGAAGGAACAACAGTGGCTATGTTTCATTAGGAGATTGAGGAGATATTGTCATCAAAGACACTCACAAATTTCTTCAGATGCACCATGGAAAACATTCTAACTGGCTGCATCACCAGCTGGTATTGGGGAACTAGTGCACAGGATTGAAAGAAGCTGCAGAAAGTTGTGAATTCAGTCAGCTGCATCCTGGGCACGAGCCTTTGTAGAATCCAGGACATCCTGAAGAAGTGATGCCTCAAAAAGGTGGCATCCATCATTAAGGACCCCCATCACAACATGAGACCATATGACCATGAGAGAGAGGAACAGAATTAGGCCATTTGGCCCATCGAGTCTGCTCTGCCATTTCATCCTGGCTGATCCATTTTCCTCTCAGCCCCAATCTTCTGTCTTCTTTCTGTATCCCTTCATGCCTGGACCAATCAAGAATCTATCAAACATTGCTTTGCGTGCGGCGAAGAATTCCATAGGTTCACCATTCTCCATCTAAAGAAATTCATCCTCATCTCTGTTCAGAAAGGACACCCCTCTATTCTGAAGCTGTATCCTCTGGCCTGAGACTCCCCCATCATAGGAAACATCCTCTCCACATCCCCATGACAATTGTAATATTGCCCTTTTGGCACACATTTTCTATCTCCCATTGTAATTGGTAGATCACATCCTCACTATTGTTTGGGGGTCTTGAATACATCTTCCATCAGGCTCTTTTTACCTTTGCAGTTCCTTCAGCTTATCCCTAATGACTCACCACCTTCTGACCCTATGTCACCTCTTTCTAATGATTAGACTTAATGTTTTACAAACACAGCAACACTGCCCCCTCTGCTTTCCTATCTGTACTTTTGATACAATGTGCATCCTTGGTCATTAAGCTCCCACTATAATCTTCTTTCAGCCATGATTCAGTGATGCCTACAACATCATACCTGGCAATCTGCAACTGTGTTACAAGTTCATCTACCTTATTCTGTATACTGTGCGCATTCAAATGTAACATTTTCAGTCCTGTATTCACCTATTTTGATTTTGTCTGCCTTTTACGTTGCAACTCGTCCTGTTGATTGCAATTTTGCCCTATTAACAGCCTCTTCACACTACACATTGTCTCTGTTTGTAACTACCTCCCTCATCCTTAGCACTATCATCTGCCTTTCCTACAATTCTTCTTGCATTGAAATATATGCAGCTCAGGACACCAGTCACACCATGCTCAGCCTGTAGATTCCTAACTTTGTCTGAGGTCTTACCAACATTTACCTCCATAACCTCTCCACTAACTGTTCTGGCACTCTGGTTCCCATTCCCCTGCAACTCTAGTTCAAAACCCACCACGCAGCATTAATAAACCTTCCTGCTAGCATATTAGTCCCCCTCCAGTTCAGGAACCAATCGTCACTTCTATACAGATCCCACCTTCGCTGGAAGCGAGCCCAATGATCCAAAAATCTTATGCCCTCTCTCCTACACCAACTCCTTAGCCACATAGTAAACTGTATAATCTTCTTTGTTCTGGCATCACTAGCACGTGGCACAGGTAGCAACCCTGAGGTCACAACCCTGGAGGTCCTGCCCTTTAACTTGGCACCTAACTCCCTGATCTCCCTATGCAGAACCTCGTTGCTCATCCTATCCATGTCATTGGTATCTATATGGACCACAACCTCTGGCTGTTCACTCTCCCACTTAAGAATACCAAGTACTCGATCTGAGATATCCCGGGTCCTGGCACCCAGGAGGCAACATACCATCTGGGAATCTCATTCTTTCCCACAGAACCTCCTGTCCTTTCTCCTAACTAATAAGTCCCTTATCACCACAGCATGCCTCTTCTACCCCTTCTGTTCTGAGTCACAGAGGCAGACTCAGTGCCAGAGACCTGACCACTGTGACTTTCCACTGTTAGGTCAACCCCTCAGTGGTATCTAAATTGATATACCTGTTGTTGAAGGGGATGGCCACAGGGGCTCCTTAATTGCTCTTCCCTTCCTCTCTGTCATCCATTTTCTTGTGACCTGCACCTTGGGGGTAATTACCTCTCTATATGTTGTACCTTCCACCAGCTCAGCCTCCCGAATGATCCAGAGTTGATCCAGATCCAACTCCAACTCCTTAACTCAGATCATCAGAAACTGCAGCTTCTTACAGTTGTAGTAATCAGTGAGACTGGAGGACTCCCTGACTGCCCCCATCCTGCTAGAGGAACATTCAATTATCCCACCCGGCATCTCTCCCATCCTTGCTGAAGAGATATAAAAAAAGAACTTAACCCTGAGCTTTTCTTTGACTTGAGCCTTAAAGAGCTAAAGTCTCAAGATCACCACTCTGACTCTGTCCTTTCAGATGATGGCTGTACCTGCCCCGCCTTCCTTTAATTTGCTCTTGTTAACTAAGTACGAACACGGATTGGTCACTGGTCAAACGTCTACAAAGCGGCCATGACCCTCTGCTTCCTTTTGTACTCAGGCAGAGGACCTGATTGAAATCCCCTCCTCTCAAAACCCTTGATTGATCAAAGCTCTTCTTGACATGCCCACTTCTCATTTTCCACCTTCAGGAAGGTGTTACAGGAACCTGAAGGTACACACTCAACGATTCAGGAACAGTTACTTTCCCTCTGCCGTCCCATTTCTGAATGGACATTGAACCTATAAATGCTACCTCACTACTTTTTAATTTAACTATTTAATATATACATCTACTTACAGTAATTCAGAGATCTTTTTATTATTGTGCGGTGCATTGTACTGCTGCCACAAAAACAACGCATTTCACAACATATGCTGGTGATATTAAACCTGATTCTGATTCCTCACAGCTAACTTTCGTGTTTGGTTTCTTAGCCAGCTTGCATGTAGTCTTACATACTTTCCCTTCCACTTTAGTCACCAATATAAACTGACTAGAACTGAGGGTCAGGGACTGAACCCTGTGACACCTGACGGATTGCTATGATGGTTGTCCATCATGTCTGACAATGACAGGAAACCCGTGCAGGAGAGTTTTTAAAGTGGAAAGGCCATCGCACTGGGGCAGTTCCACTCTCTCAACCTTGGAATCCAGGTCCAGTTTTACCAACAGACATCACAAACTGGGATCTTCCTTGGTTACAGTGGATGACTAAGACATCTTCTATGCCTTCTCATACCCATGGAGCATTTCAGAACAGCTTTCCTGGCCGTTGGATCTCACCGCAAATCTCATCTGTCCAGTCTGCCAGAGGTGACTTTGCATGCTAGAACAGACATGTTCCTATCGCACGGGTATGAGGCCCAGTGACTGCCCTCATCTGCTTTGGCCCGCCTGTTGAAGCAGTGTACAGGGATATGGTTGCTGTCACATGCAAACAGCTACTTGGAGCCACAGGTGAGAGCTGAGTGTCTGATGGGGCCCAAAGGTGTGTGAGTTGCCCCAGAATGGACACAAAAAGCCCCTTCACCAGAAGTGCTAACACTCCCTGGACCCCATATACAATCAACAATTAGTAGACTGGTCCCATGTACAAACATCAGTAACCAAACTTAAATAAATGTGAACATATAAGAGACTCAGTAGTTACCAACAAACACCCATAATGCTGGAGGAACTCAGCAGGCCAGGCAGCATCTATGGAAAAAAGTACAGTCGACGTTTCAGGCCGAGACCCTTCGGCAGGACTGGAAAAAAAAACTGAGGAGTAGATTTAAAAGGAGGAGGGAGGGGAGAGAGAAACACAAGGTGGTGGGTGAAACCTCAAGGGGGAGGAATGAAGTAAAGAGTTGGGGAAGTTGATAGGTGAAAGAGATACAGGGCTGGAGAAGGGGGACCCTGATAGAAAAGGACAGAAGGCCATGGAAGAAAGAAAAGGGGGGAGGAGCATCAGAGGAAGTCATTGGGTGGGTAAGGGCCTAAGAGGAAAGAGGGAAAAGGGGGCGGGGAATGACAAAGGAGATGCAGTAGATGTGCTGTACTTGGATTTTCAGAAGGCCTTTGACAAGGTGCCACACATGAGGCTGCTTAAAAGAGCCCATGGAATTACAAGGGAGTTACTAGCATGGGTGGAGCATTGGCTGACTGGCAAAAAACAGAGAGTGGGAATAAAGGGATCCTATTCTAGCTGGCTGCCAGTTACTAGTGGAGGCCTACACGGGTCGGTGATGGGACCGCTGCTTTTTATGATGTATGTCACTGATTTGAACTATGGGGTTTTTGGATTTATGACTAAATTTGCTGATGATACAAAGGCAGGTGGAGGAGGGGGTAGTATTGTGGAAACAGAGAGCCTGCAGAGATACTTAGATAGTTTAGGGGAATGGGCAAAGAAATGGCAAATGAAATACAGTGTTGGAAAGTGTATCGTCATGCACTTTGGTGGAAGAAATAAATGGACAGACTATTATTTAGATGGGGACAGAATTCAAAATGCACAGTTGCAAAGGGATTTGAGAGTCCTTGTGCTGGATACCCTAAAGATTAACCTCCAGGTTGAGTCTGTGGTGAAGAAGGCAAATGTAATGTTGGCATTCATTTCTAGAGGTATAGAATATAAGAGCAGGGATGTGATGTTGAGGCTCTATAAGGCACTTGTGAGACCATGCTTGAAGTATTGTGTGTAGTTTAGGGCTCCTTATTTTAGAAAGGATATACTGACATTAGAGAGGGTTCAGAGAAGATTTACGAGAATGATTCCAGGAATGAAAGGGTTACCATATGAGGAACGTCTGGCAGCTCTTGGCTGTATTCCTTGGAGTTTGGGAGAATGAGGGGGGGATCTCATAGAAACATCCTGAATGTTAAAAAGCCTGAACAGATTAGGTATGGCAAAGTTACTGCCCCTGGTAGGGGAGTCTAGGACAAGAGGTTACGACTTCAGGATTGAAAGATGACCATTTAGAACAGAGATGCAGAGAAATTACTTTAGTCAGAAGGTGGTAAATCTATGGAATTTGTTGCCACGAGTGGCTGTGGAGGCTAATTCATTGCGTGTGTCTAAGGCAGAAATAGATAGGTTCTTGATTAGCCAGGGCATTAAAAGATATAGGGAGAAAGCAAGGGAGTTGGGATTATTGAAGAAATTAGATCAGTCATGATTGAATGGCGGAGCAGGCTCAATGGGGCAAATGGCCTACTTCTGCTCCTATATTTTATGCTCCTATAGTCTTATGATGAAAGAGGGGCATTACCAGAAGCTTGGGAAATCGTTGTTCATGCCATCAGATAGGAGGCTACCCAGATGGAATATAAGGTGTTGTTCCTCCGACCTACGTGTGGCCTCATTATGACAGTGGAGGAGGCCACGGATAGACATATCTGAATGGGAATGGGAAAAGAAATAAAAATAGGTATCCACCAGGAGATCCTGCTTTTTCCAGTGGATGGAATGTACTTTAGGTGCTCGGCGAAGCGTTCTCCCAATCGACGTCGGGTCTTACCGATATATAGGAGGCCACACTGGATGCAACAGAACAAGGAGAGCAGAAAAGAACATTTAAAGGATGCTGGGGTATTACACCTAGGTGAGTTTTGTTGAGAAGCTGGACAGCTACAGGGAAGAAGCTTCAGAAATGATGTGTAGGCCTGATGGTGGTGAACTTGATGGCAATTTAGTGAATAGGTGATTGCTGAGGTGAGTGGAGGTAGATGTAATTTTTCAGCTCTGTTCTTTGTTCTGACAATGATCAGGTCTTTTAATGTCAGTAGCTGACAGCCAATGATCTTCTCCACTGAATGGACCACTCACTGCAACTTGAACTTCGAGAAGGAGGAGGCAGTGGGAAACCAAATGGTAATAGATGTGGTCACAACACTCTCAATGGTGGCTGAGTAAAAATTCATCAGAATTCGCCCTGAGGTGTTGGGTTTCCTAAATTGATATAGGAAGTACAATTTCTGCTGGACGTTCCTAGTGGTGAGGGTAACGTACTTGTCACACGTTAATTTATTGGTAATGGTACTCCCCAGGAATTTGAATTGACTACAGCCACAGCTTGATGATTAACTTCCAAAGGGGTGGGGCACATAAGGCATTGTTGGCAAAAATCAATTCTGATTTCTACCGTCTCGATAGCATTAAACTCCAAGTTGTTATGTGCATACCATGCTTCAAGGTGGCCTACCTCTCTTTGATAGCAGGTCACATCATTTTTAGAGAGGAGAACAACTACAGTCGCATCACCTGCAAACTATAGGATTTTAATGGATTTATCTGTGGAGGTGCAGTCGTTCGTATAAAGTGAGAACAGGAGGGGTGAAGGAGCACAGCACTGGGGAGAGTCTGTGCTTATCGACCTTGGATCAGACAAGCAGGCCTTACGTACTGCTTCCTTCCTGTCCACTGAGAGAGTCTGTAGGGTACAGCTAGCTAGGTTAGTTTGCAGTGGACCAACTCCGGGACATTAGTGTTGAATGAGGAACTAAACTCTACAAACAAGATGCTCACATAGGTGTTGGGGAAATCCAAGTGTTGAAGAATATAATGAATGCACAAGTTACCTGCATCCTCAACTGAACAATATGCTCTATAAGCAAACTGTAGCGGGTCAAGAAGGTGATCAGTAATGGACAATATCAGGCCAATAATAGACAGTCAAAGTTCAGGAGTTACTGCTACTGCCTCATACTCTAAGGACCTGTATTTGCTCCAGACCTCAAATCCAATGTATGTGAAGTGTGCACATTTTCCTCCATGTAGGTTTCCTCTGAGTGCTCCAGATACGTTCCCAATGGTTCAATTTAATGCCAGAGAATGTACACAGTATACAAGCTGAGATCCTTCTGGTCAATTAATTAGCCCAAAATGTCAACAGTTCCTTTCCCTCCACAAATGCTACTCAACTTGCTAATTGTTTGTTGCTCTTTAGTGCCAATTCTAAGACTCTAAGGGGAGTTGATGAGTGTGAGTTAGAGAATTAGTTGCAGGCTAAAGGAAAATCAGGAAATTGGAAATGGGACTGACGGGATTAATCCCACAGGAGCCAGAATGGAGCAAACGGATCAAATGGTATTTTTCTCTGTGCCATGTTAGGCATTGTCACCTTCATAGCCAGTCCTAAATGGGTGAAGACGAAGCCACACAGTTACCACTCATATTATGTGTTGTAAAGAATCTTGCCAAGCACAAGAATATAACATTCATCTGTTCTGGAAATAGAGTTATCTAGCTGGAAAATACCATTGTAAACATGCCACAAATCATTCCTATCTCTCCGTGGGTGGACTTTATGGATGAGCCAGTTGCTTTCTAACCATTAATTTAAGATGTCTGCACGAAGTCTTCTGTATGGAATTCCCACAAGTCTTAATATAAATGTGGTTAATTTCAGAACTCGTGGAAATCTCTAACTTACAGACAAAGTAATAGTTCTGAAATCTATTTCTCCATTGCACTTATTGCTGAGCATCCCTTACAATCTTATTGGGGAACAGGATCTAATTACAAGGTTCAAAGTTCATCTTACAACACTAATCTGTTCTTAGTAGCTTCTTTTATGGTTAGACTTGACACAAGATCTGCCAATTTATTAATTCCACCAGGGATTTTACGTCTGTTTTTCATCTTAAATGTGTTTCTGGGGCGGTCTGGAGATTGTTTGAGTGATCTAGTGCTTTGCTGTCTCCGAGAAGATTTCTGGAAGCAAGCATATTTAGACAGACTTGATGCGAAGAAACTTAGAGCCGATGTTCGACTCCATTTTGCCAATTAAAACGTTGAGGAAGGTTGAGACATCGAAGCGAATGCGGAAGATGAGCGAGAATTTGGTGCTGACTGGGTGCCTTTTGAGCGGCCTATGTGGCTCACTGTGGCAGGCGGTAGGCCTCTGCCTCGTGTGGTGACCCTCGCTGTCGATGATGATGTTGGTGATATCAGAGGAGGTTATTATGGTTCTGCATTTATGAACTGTGGGTTTTTTCATACTTACGAATTTTATATTCTGTGTTTTTTCACCCGTTCCTTTTTCGTTTTGTTGTACGAGGGGAGGGGCTTTGAAGGTGGATGTTTCAGTTGCATTCTGTTAGGTTTATTGTGTAGGGGAGGGGTTGTTTGGCAGTCAATGCACTTGTTCTGCTTAGTGGGAGGAGGGGACTTGGGGGTCGATGGCCTTGTTCCATTTTGTGTGGGGGGAAGGGGGATTTGAGAGTCGATGGCCTTGTTCCGTTTTGTGTGGGGGGAAGAGTTTTGAGGTTTGATGATCGAGATGCCATTCTTTTTTTGTGCAGGGGTGATGGGTTTGATGTTTCTCTCTAAATGACTTTCATGTTCTTTCTTTGTTTCATGGCTATCTGGAGTAGATGAATCTCAGAGTAGTATATGGATGCACCCTTTGATAATAAATAAACCTTTGAACCTTTAAAAAGCAAATCAAAAACACCCGAGCACTAATCCCTCCTACGTACACCATGTCCATATCTCTCCATCTTCTTTACATCCATGTGCCCATCCAAAATGTCTCTTACAAGCATCTTATGTATTTGCCTTTATGACCATTTTCTACTAGTTACTTGGTCCATGACCACTGTCATCATCACTAGAAAAGGGAGAATATTGCTATATTTCAAATTCATATTTCTGTCAGGATTTATATTATTTTCAATATTTAACACATATTTCCTGGTGCTGAGTGCTATTTTTAATTCTGCAAATAGAGACCAGCAGGGCTGTTTCTCACCCACAGCCAATAAAATTAGAAAATTGACTGTCTGTTGTCCAGATTTCTGATAAACACAAAAAGATGATTGAAGTCCCGACTTCTGGTAGATTCTTGGAAAATCAAGGGTACAATTTTTTTTTTGTCTTGTTTCTAAATATAATCAGTTGTCATAAGTGTTTTGTAACTTTGATCACTGGACTTAAATGGAGCAATTATGGAATTTATCCAAATAGCTTCAATCCATGGTTTGGCTTTGTGCAGTCTCCATTTAATACAATTATTTTAACTTAAAAACAATGTAACTCCTGTCATTTGTCTCTTTGTGAATATACAATATGTGACTGGCTTCACTTCATGAAATTTAGTTCTCCCAGCTTAACTGTAAAGATTTTTTTTCTTTAGTGTTATGAAGTCAATTTCATTTATGTAAATTCACAGAAGGTTTTGATAAATCAACCAGATGAATGTGTTTCAAAATAAACTAGACTTATTTGACAACGCTTGTGATTTTGTTTATGCATGGCTTGGACAGGGTTATTTTTACTTCACTGGGAATAAATACATTTTGTAGATCTGAAAAATTAGTGCCATATTAAAATTAATATTTTGCTCTGTGTGGGAGTGTTTTCCTGACAAGATATGTTCCACATGAAGGAATATCGTGAATATCAAAAGAAAAAAATGATGTTTTAAAAAAATTCCTGTTACTTGAACTGATGTCAGTGTCAGTTTCTTTTTCCAGAGTGCGAAAGATATCCACTTTGTTCACACAAAACCTAGCTGCTAAAAGAATGTAACAGAAGAGGGCTATGTCTAAAAGAAGGCGTGTGCTCTATAGGGAACTTTTCACAGCCTCTCACTAAATGTCACAATGTTTTTAAAAAGTGGTTACTCTTTTAATGTGGGCTGAGAGGGGGCTAATTTATGCACAGCAAACTATCACACTAATGCAATGATAACCAGATAATAGTCTTTCAGTGAGAGTGATTGAGGGGTAGATACCATTCAGAATACCAGTAACATCCATTTCTCACCATAGTACCCTCTGAGGGGTCATTTTAACATTTCCAGTTGAAGGTGTCAGTATTTAGGCCTTTTTCCAACAGTGGGGAACTGTTTAAACTCATCCATTATGCTTGCAGTTTAGAATATTAATTTGAAATGACATACTGAACTATCAAGTATAAAGTTCAAAAGTTCAAAGTAAAACTTTATTATCAAAGTACATATTTGTCACCATATACAAACTTGAGATTCATTTTCCAGTGGGGATACTCAGCAAATACATGGAATGAAGACAACAAACTATGCAAGTGCGAGAAGAAGTAACAATAGTAATCAATAAATACCGAGAACGTGAGATGAAGAGTCCCTAGAAGTGAGTCCATTGGCTGTGTGAATGTTTCAATAATGGGGCAAGTGAAGTTGAGTGAAGTTATCCTCTGGTGTTCAAGAGCCTGATGGTTGAGGGGTAGTAACTGTTCCTGAACATGGTGGTGCAAGTCCTGGGGCTCTTGTACCTTCTTCCTGATAGCAGAAGTGAAAAGAGAGCAGGTCCTGGATGTTAGTGACCCTGATGCTGCTTTCCTGCGATAGTACATCATATAGATGTGCTCAATGGTTTGGTATCCTCGATGGTACTGTTGAAATAGAAAGTAGTTGGCACACTTGTAATGAAAAAGATGTTAAAAGTAGCTAATGATACCTTGTATGTGATGATGGAAATACAAGGTACTGGAAGGTAAATGGATTTGAGCTTTTAGCACATGCCCTCCAACAGATTGGAATGCTTCTGATACCCACCAGCGATATCTACTAAAGCAGTATTGATAATGATCTCAGGATTGCAAGAAAGAGCAGAAAACTAGAAGTTCCAATGTGAAGTTGTTATAATCAATAAAGCAAGGAGATGTCCATGTCACCTCCACTGTGCTAATAATCCTGCATGAAAAGAACAAGACGGTACAGCAGAGGGACAGCTGAAAATCAGACAGTGGAACGGTACGGCACAAGAACAGGCCCTTTGACCTACAATGTAGGGCCAAACTAATTAAACCAGTAACTCATTGTCTCGTTAAGGTAATCCAACTAAAACAATAGTGTTAAGGATGAGAAGGTAGAGAGCTTCAAGTTATTAAGAATAAAAATCACTAATAGCTTGTCCTGGTCCAACCATGTAGATGTCATAGTCAAGAAAACTCACCAACACCTCACTTGCTTAGGAGAGTGAAGAAATTTGGCATGTTCCTGCTCATTCTTACCAATTTTTAAAAAAATCTATACTCCATAGAAAATATCCTATCCAGTTGTAAACGACTGGTGTGGCAACTATTCTGCATGCAACCACAAGACACTGTGGAGTTTGTGGGCACAGCTCTACACATCACAGAAGCCAGCCTCCCTCCAGGGACCCTGTCTATACTTCTTGCTGCCTCAGTAAAGCATCCAGCATGATCAAAGGCCCCTGACCCAGCACAGACATTCTCTCTCTCTTTTCCATTGGAACAGATGCCTACTCTATCAATGGTGCTCAAGGACAGCATCCACCCCATTGTATTAAAACTATTAAATATCTCCTAGTACAGTACGATGGACTCTCGACCTCACAACCTACCTCATTATGATCTTGCACCTTATTGTTTGCCTGCATTGCACTTTCTCTGTAACTGTTACACGTTCTACGTTGTTAGTGTTTTACCTTGGTCTACATTGTGTAATGAGCAGTATACAAGACCTGCTTTTCACTGTATCTTGGTACATGTGACAATAATAAACCAATTCCAACTCCTTTCTGTCTTCACAATGTCCATTTTTCTCCATTCTCTGCACATTCATGTGTCTATCTAGGACACTCTTAAATACCTATGTTGTATTTGCTCTCACCACCAACCCTGGCAGTGTATCTCATGCACCCACCCCTTTGCCCTACGCATCTCTTCTAAGCTTACCCTCTCAAACCTTACATACATGCCCTCTAGTACCTGAGAGTTTGACCCTGGAGATAAAAGGTAACAGTTGTCTACTCTATTGATGCTTCTCATAATCTTATAAACCTCTATCAAATCTCCTCACAACATCCACCGCTCTAGAGTAAATAACCCAAGTTCGTCCAACCACTCCTTTTAGCATATTTCCTCTAATCCAGACCCGATCCTGGTAATCATCTTCTGCACCCTCTCCATAGCCTGCACATTCTTGATATAATGGAGTGCCCAGAATTGCATGGCATAACAGGAGGGAGATCCTTTAGTGGCGTATGTTATTCCTGGAAAATAGAGTTCACTCGCCATCTCTGTTTCCCAACATCTCCTCTCCAATCCTTTAAAAACTTGGGTTTGTGAAGTCCTGTTACATTCTATTATGAAAGGGTAATTCATTGTACCACTTAATGATACCAAGCTACCACTCAATTGCCAGAAGAAAGATGATCTATTTCCAGTTTCGATTTTGTGCTTGATTTTTCCATTTAAGGTTGATCAGGTTGGGATATATTTAATAAGCATATCATCATCCAATGCTATTTTGAAAGCATTCCCTGTCATGTTAACAATCCCTCAATGTCACTTTCACTAAGATAACCCTCACACCATTTATCCTGCTAATGCTTTCTTCATTTTACTGAGCCTCTGACGGTAGAGGATAGTTTCCCAATAGACAGGAAGCGAGATCATGCCTTGAATCATGAATGGGTATCTTTAGCATTTCATTTCACATTTCACATCTTAGCCGGGAATGTTTCCAACGGTTCAATGACAGGCAAAGATCTTGTAGGATATGCTATGTGATGGACTTTTTTATCTGTAGGATGAGAGTGTTAGTTAATTTCACATTCAAGTTATGCTTCACCACCTTTGTGCAAAAAAATTGAAAATAGATATTGCAATTATTAAAAGTCCCTTGATTTATACAGGAATGTGATAATATACACTTCATTTAATTGTTTCATTTGAATACAGGCTAAGAAGAGACTTTTTTAAACTAAATTTCAGTTTTATGCTTCATGATGCTAAGCCATCCTTTGGATGTGACGATGGTATGGTATTTACAACTGCTCATTAAACAATCAATGAATATTCTAGTGTAATGTTACTGTGGGTGGTGGGGTGGAGATATGTCTCCACCAAAGGAGGTGTAAGATGCTTCTTCCCTCCAGGTCACCCTTGGGCAAGGTGTAGCATCTGCTTATCCCCCTGGTCAGGGTCAGGTGATGCCATGAGAGCAGGTGGTGGACGGTCGTATGAGCAGCTGGTGCACATCACAAATCCTGGTTATGCGACACTGACACAAAGCAGACAGTCTCTGAAGAGTACTGATAATAGCTGGAGTCACCCATCTTGTGAAGACACTGCCCAGAAGAAGGCAAAGGCAAACCAGTTCTGCAGAAAAATTTGCCAAGAACAATCATGGTCTTGGATATAACACATAATGATGATGAATGTTAACTAATTCAATGTCCAATCAACTCTATTCAAGTTGAGTCACAGTTTTATTCCTGTATTAAAGAACACTGAAGTTGCTCTGCGTGGAAAAAAATGTCAGATAGGTTTACTCCAAGAAGTAGCTAATGTTGAAATATTTATTCCTTTGAAACAAATTATCTTGCCCACATTTTGACTACTTCCTATCTTTTGTCACATTTGCATAATTAAACAAATATTAAATTCATATCTTGAATATTAGCAAAATGCACTTAATGCAGTTAAAATATCAGATGACAAATTGTGGTAGAATATGCCACCTATTGCCTTGGCTATTAGAAGACAAGGACTACATTTTATCATAATGCAAATTTCTCAGGCCTAACCAATAGTTCATCAGATTATAATTCGATTCAAATGCTAATTATATGCATAAATTATTGATTCAGTGTGACTAAAAAGTGGCAGCCATTTATGACTAAGACTCAGAGAACAATTCACATAACTGCAAAGAGCAAAACTGGAATAATGCTTGTTTTAAATAATATTCATCTTGATAACTAGAGCAGCTTTTATGTGCAGTACAGATGACTTGTTTGCTGGCCGATGGTGTGGTGTCATCTGTACCGGACTTCAAGGTGTGTGGTCCCGGGTTCAAACCTGGCTGGCTCCTTGCATGCTTTCCATCCACGCTGGGTTGAGCATCAAAGTCAGACAAATGCTAAAGAAACAGCAAGATTGCCGCCTAACATACCACAGAGAGGAACAACAACATATGATTTGTACATGTGATTTTTCAATAAAGTTATTTGTAGTTATTTACTTTGTACTTAAAGTTATTTGTAGCCAATTATCCTTGATCCTGGTACCTTAAGAGAGGACATAGTTCTGTTTTCCTGTGAATAGACAAAGCAACAGAAGGTGCATCCCTGTAGAATGGAATATGTACTCTTACAACTGCTCATTTTCCCTCCCTTGAAATCAGCAGAGATGTCAGCTTTGTTTGATACTGCCAAGCATGAATTCTTCTGAAAAGAATAGAGTTATTTGCAGTAATACCAGAAATTATGAATGCAGTTATATTTGACCACACAGGCTTCTTATTTCTGTCAAATGTTCCTATTTTATTGCATGTGTGATGAGATAACATTTTTGAGTACATGGTCACTGAACTATTTTTACTCCTTATTTCATTGCTTTTTTTTAAAAAAAAGCATTTTTGTTTTAAATTTATGTTCAAGTACATTTGCCGTGCATTTTTATTGATACAATATTAATACTGCAGCTGGACTCAATATCGCAACACTAATTTACATTACAACTTCAAATGCTCAGAAAACTTAATTTATTGTGGAAATATGTTGAGAGAGTTTGGTGTGATAAGGCACGGAATTCATTCAATTATTTATTGAGTCTGGACTCAAATTAATCATGTATACTTAACTGCAAAATAAAGATCAGGGGATTATTTTCATTGTATACTTCAGAGTTAAAGACATTAGTCCTGATCTAGTACTAAACTCAATGCAGTCCTATGCATGATTCCATCTTGCTAAAGAGGTTGAAGAAACAATAGGAATGGTCACATAGAAGGCTGGTTAAGTAGTAGATAATTGCAAATTGTCTGCTGGGAATCATTAAAGATCTTGCACATCATTCAGATGTGTAGAACTTGGCCAGCTATTGGAAATAAATGCAAAATTATTGTCAACATCAATCCACTATCAATGCCAATTTCTGAAGTTGGAGAGAGCACCTAGGAAGCACATTGAGTGAATTTTAGTGACACTTTAGAAGTGCGGATAAAGTGTATTTCTAAAATACTCAAGCGTATTTCTCCTGAATGGATATAGGCTGTGCTCTACCGTGCTAATGAATATTTCATCGAAATCACCAAGGGAAAGGTAGTGCATAATCAAGAGACCTTAGTTTGAATCACCTTTGATCTGGGCACGCACTTGGAAAAGGAGGTGAACATCACAAAGAAGGTGAACCTTTCCTTAGCCCTCTAGGCTCTGGATATCGCTACTGCTCTGGATCCCCTCCATAGGAACCTGTATCTGAGAAACTGCAAGCTCTCTCCAATCCATGGGTCCCTTCTGTCACAGTAAGAGTAAGAGTATTTCAGAAGTTCAAAAACTCAAAGTTCAAAGTACACTTGTGTATATTTCTACAACTTTGAGATTTGACTCCTTACAGGCAGCCACAAGCCAAAGAAACCAAATAGAACCCAGTAAACAAAAAGAAGACTGTCGAACACCCAATGTGCAATGTTAAAATAACAAATCGTGCAAACAATAAAAGTAAGCAAATGGCATTTAGAACTGAAGTTCACGAAAGTGACTCATACAAATGCTGGAGGAACTCAGCAGACCAGGCAGCATCAATGGAAAAGAGTACAGTCAACAATTCTGGTGAGACCCTTTAGCACGTGAGTCCACTTCATGAACAGGACCCTCTCGAAAGTGAGTCCAGACCGATAGTTGCAGGCCGCGCGTCAGGTCAGTGCAGAGATGAGTAAGCCTCGAGGAGCAGCGAGCTGAACCGGCCCATTCCTCGCCTCCATCCCCAACACCCTGACCTTTTCAATCTGGCCCAGTGCCTAAATCATCCAAACCTTGGGTCGTTCCTTGCTCTCAGGCACAACAGTGAACATTATTTTTGTTCCATTGCATTTTAGGCATCACGTGTGTTGCTTTCATTATGTCATCTGATACACAGATGGAGTTAGTCCTGCCGGTGACATGTTAGCGGGAGCATCAGCAGTGCTGGAATTTTTTAAAATTTTATTTTAAATATGACCTTATGTGTAGTCATAGCATCATATAGCACAGAAACAGGCTACGGTCCACCATTAACCCTTGTACCTACTGTAATGAACCCCGTAACTGGGTCACTTACCAGCAAAGATGGAGACATCCGTTGAAGTCTGATGATACTATTTTTAACCATATTTATTAGTAAAAATACACAAAAATAATATCAATGCAAATATACAGATAATATACGTCGTCAATACTAAATCTAAAAGTGCGGGTATAATAATAATCAATAAGAAATAAGCTCTATCGTTGTCTAGGGGATAATGCATTGTCCGATGGAAATATAAAGTTCACTCAGTTCATGCAGGCTGCAGCCTTTGGGGACCGCTGGGTTACAATGGTTGGAGAGAGAGAGAGATTTGGAGAAAAACTTGCCGACTTTCCTTTTACGATTTCGATCCGTCAGGAGTCTCGTTGACGTGGCCTTTCACTTGTGGCCTCTCCTTTAGCTAAACCATTCTTCCATGATGAGCCCACCACCCTGGCAAGGGAGGACGCACACGACCCCTCACTGGCTGTCACTATTAAACGCTGTCAGGGGATCTCTAGCGTTTCTCCTGGTGCGTCTAAAGGGGTTGTTCCCCAGACCCTCTTTTATCCTTACTTACGGGGTCTCAGATGTCAATCAGGTAGGGATGATGCAATCCCTCAACCAGCCCACTCTGGTTGTCCCCTGAGGGGTTTCAATGAATAGTACAGTACTCAATACACAATTCCGTCTCCAAGAGACAATGGCCGTTATCAGTGGTTCCGTTTTGCTGAGGTCAGGACACATTCCAAACCTTGTGTATTCTGGACGTCCCTCTCTCATTTCCTGGGTCCCAGACCCGAATTAATAGCGATCTTGCGATTCTCAAAAAGGAGGGGGCGACTTTGTACCCTTCGGCCCCTCAGAGTTGCGTCACATTCGTAACAATATCTACATGAATTCTATTTATTCACATCATTTCTTCTTCACCCTTCCATTTCTAAACACTGTTCACATCTTCCAATCACTTTCCAACCCATTACTGATTCGTATTCCTTGGATAATTGTCCCATGGCTTTATCCATCCCATCTCCTTGTTCATCCTACATAGTCTGTAAGGCCATCATCTGGAGGTCCATCTTGCCTCTCATCAGAACTGCTTGAAATTCACCCTGCCCTAAACGGCCTCAAATTTGCACTAATGTCATATACTTGAATGCAATTTCAAGAACAAGAGATATCCCAAAGGTCAGCCAAGCTCGATCAACCAGCCCCCAACCCTCCTTCTCCAGAGGCTGTGCGTTTCTTCCAGTAATTTCCTCCCACTAGACAGTGCCACAGACCTCAACAAAATGGAAGAGAGGGTTGCATACCTCTGCCACATTTCCTCTTGCACTGTGACCAAAGACAGATTCCATTGGCACCACATAGTATGTATTATCAAGTGGGTTGTTATTAATAGCTCCCAATAAAGACTGCTGAGAATTTTACAGAGAGTCCTGAATAGTTGTTGCTCTGCTGAATGTACAATTCGTAGAACTAAATTATTTATTGCACTTTCTCGCTGTGTGGATATTTGCAACATGTTTTCTTTAAAATTAACAGGAGACCTAAAATATAATTTATTGCCCTGAAAGGTTTTGGGGGTCGCGCTAAGACATAAAATTGCTTATATAAATAAGCACTCATTAACCACTTTATTAGGTAGAGGAGAGGAATCTGGTGTGGTCTTCTGCTGCTGTAGCCCATTTACTTCAAGTAACAACATGTTGTGCATTCTGAGATGTTATACACAGGACTGTTGTAACAAGTGGTTATTAGAGTTACTGTCGCCTTCCTGTCCCCAAGAGCATAAGATCAGGAACAGAGTTAAGCAATTTGGCCCATCAGGTCTGCTCCACCATTTCATCAAGGCTGATCTAATTTTCCCACTCTGTCCCAGTCTCCTGCCTTCTCCCCACATCCCTTCATGCCCTGACCAATCAAGAATCTATCAACTTCTGCCTTAAATATACATAAAGACTTGGCCTCCGCAGATTCACTGTTCTCTGGCTAAAGAAATTCATCCTTATCTCCATTCTGAAAGGTCGGCCCTCTATTCTGAGGCTGTGTCTGCTGGCCTTAAACACTGCCAATACCGGAAACATCCTCTCCACATACACTCTATCAAGGCCTTTCGCCAGTCAATAGATTTCAATTCGATCACCCCTCATTCTTCAGCATTCCAGTGAATACAGGCCCAGAGCCATCAAGCATCTTTCATATGACAAACCATTCAATGCTGGAATCATTTTTATGAACTTCCTTTGAACTCTTCGTGAACAGGCGGCAGTAGTGAAAACAAATACAACAGGGTCTTTGAAGAGCCTATTCTAGGCAGCTTCTAGAGTAGGTTACATGGTTAACACAACATTGTGGGCTGAAGGGCCTGTAATGTGCTGTAGATTTCTGTGTTCTATGTTCTATGTTCTATCAGTACATCCTTTCTAAGATAAGGGGCCCAAAACTGCTCACAGTACTCCAAGTGAGGCTTCACCAGAGCTTTATAAAGTCTCAATTTGCATCCTTACTTTTATATCCCAGTCCTATTGAAATGAGTGCTAACATCGTATTTGTCCTCCTCACTACAGACTCAACCTGCAACTGAACCCTCAGGGAATCCTGCATGAGGACTCCCAAACCCCTTTGCACCTCAGATGTTTGGATTTTCTCTCCATTTAGAGTCTTCCAGAACCATTCCAGAATCTAGTGATTCTTGAAAGATCATTCTTGAAGGATGCATCCACAACCTCTTTGGCCACCTCCTTTGGAACTCTGGGGCGTATACCATCTGATCCAGGTGACTTATCCACCTTCAGATTCTTCAATTTCAAAAGAACCTGCTCTGTAGTTATGGAAACATCATACACTTCATGCCCCACATGACACTTGGAACTTCCATAGTACTGCTAGTGTTTTCCACACTGGAGACCAATGCAAAATATTTTTTCAACTCATCTGCTATTTTGTTATCCCCATTACTACTTCTCCAGCATCATTTTCCAGCTTTGCAATATCCATTCTCACTTCTCTTTTACACTTTTTGTATCTGAAGAATCTTTTAGTATTCTCTTTAATATTATTGGCTAGCTTACTTACATATTCCACCTTTACCTTCTTACTGACTTTATTAGTTGCCTTCTGCTGGTTTTTAAAACCTTCCCCATCCTATGAATTCCCACTAATTTTTGCTCTATTATATGCCCTCTCTTTGACCTTTATGTTCGCTTTGATTTCTTTTATTAAACATGGTGACTCATCTTTCCTTTAGCTTGAATAAATCTGGCCATTCTCCTCTGACCTCTCTCATTAAAATGTAATTTTTGCTCACAGGACTGCAGCCCACTGGATGTTTTTCATTTTTATACAATTCTCTGTGAACACCAAAGACTGTTGTGCATGGAAATCCTTGGAAATCAGCAGTTTCTGAGATACTCAAACCACCTTGTCTGGCACTAACAGCCATTTCATAGTCAAATTCATTCAGATCATATCTATTCCCTATTCTGACATTTAGTCTGAACAACTGGAGCTCTTGACCATGTCTGTATGCTTTCATGCATTGAGTTGCTGCCAGATGACTGGCTGGTTAGCTATTTGCATTAGTGGGCACATGTGTACCTAATAAAGTGGACACTGAGTGTAGCTTTATCTCCTTGTTTAACTGGGGTTGGTAGAGATGGTTGAATGATTGTTCAATAAAGGAAGGAGAAATTTGATTATACAGGAAGAGGCACATACATAATCCATACTACTTGACCAGACTGAATTAAATCCAGAAATTCATGAGCAAGTTTTATTAATGCTATGCTATTTTGCAGGAGGCAGTTGACTACCCCTTATCTAAAATGTTGGGGCCTGAAGCATTTTGGATTTTGGAATATATAATGCAAAAATATCTAGGGATTGCCATGATCTCCAACTCAATGCACGTGCTGCCGGAAAGCAGTCTTTGTCTTGCACTTGTCCATCACACATTGTACTAATGCAGCCGCTCAATATGTTAGATTTTCAGCAGCAACAATCTTGGCAAACTCCTCAATGAATTCCTCTCCTGCTTCGTGATCAGCAGAAGTGTTATTACCACAACTGTTTAAACATTTAATGCTGTGTCTTTTCTTAAATTACTGCAACCAGCTTGCTAAATATTCACAATTACCTTCAATTTTCCATTCATCGTGATAGATCTTTACTTGTTTCATGACCAGCATACCATTAAGTGGCATATGTACACGCCAATGCTGACAAATCCACTCTCTCAGTATATAACTAAGCTCTTCATTTTTCACTTTATGCTGTGATTTTCTAATTTTTTCATTAATTTTTTTCATTAGTTTCTGTTCATTACACATGTGAGGTTACTTCCCAGAACTGACCGTGATGTGCAGAAATCTGCGGATCACCTGGGAACCTTCCCAGTCCCTTCTGAAATTTTCTATTTGTGACGTCATATCAGCACTCAAATAATTTCAGATTTTGGAGCTTTTGGACCTTTTCAATTTTGGATAAAGGGTTACTAACACCACCCAAAGTGAACTGCCACTGACTGAAGACACTCTAGACCATTTAAATGGGAGCATTCAACACAGCCTAATGATTGCAGGAGACTCCCCCACAGCTACCAGATGTTGGATGGAAGCCCATGACAGAATATGAACTTTGGTGATCATCCTGATCTTTAAACATTGTCCTGGTGGAATAGATAGAAAAGAGAAGAAGGGTCCAGAATGCCATGGAGTGCACAGTTCTGTCCGAATCTACAAAGAACCACTGTTTGGAGAAGATGGCTAACAAGATTAATTTCAACACTGTGGCACAGAAGACTGGAACACAATGCAACGATCCCTCAAGCACAATTGGCATCACTGAGCATACCAACAATCAGTAAATTCCTTATTAATAAATCATGATCAATTCTAACAGTTGAGAGGTGAGTGGTGGTGGAAGTGAAGGGAGTGGTGCAGTTGAGAAATGGTTGAAGAAAGCAGAGGTGGAGGTGCAGGCAAAGCCTGGTCAAGGCAAGCAAAGGTAGTGGTGTGGAAGAAATGGAGTCAAGGCAGTCGTGACATCTCCAAGAGTGAGGAGAGTCCCAGTGTCTGATCAACTTAATCACCCGGCTCAATTGGCAAGGTCAGATACGGGCCAAATCATGCCAGTGGGGTTCAAGTCCCAGAGTGGTCCGAGTGTGAGGAACGACCCAGTGCTTGGACAACTTAAGCGCCAGGCCAGATTGAAAAAGTCAGGCTATCAGGAACAGAGGCGAGAGCTGATTCTGCCCATTTCTGGTCGCTGCTCTGCGACATTTACTCAGCTCTGCGTTGAACTGAGGCGGTGGCCTGCTCGAGCTGCAATGATGCTTGGCTTCGGGTCTTTTGTAAAACTTTAGTTCTGAAGCTGTTTGCTTACTTTTATTGTCTGCATGATTTGTTATTTTTCCCCTCTTTGCATATTGGGTGTTTGACAGTCTTTTTAAGAAATGTTTCTTTTGAGGTTTCTTTGTTCTGTGGCTATCTGGAAGGAGACAACTCTCAAGGTTGTATAATGTATACATACTTTGATAATAAATGTACTTTGAACTTCGAACAAATCCAGCTTTTTAACAACATGGCCACTTTACTCAAACTTATCTGATGTTTTGCAAGTTGGGCTGTTCCTATTCTGTATAACTCTATAATTTTCATTTGGGATCCTATCAGATTCTACATTGAACCACCATTTGGAGAAGATGGCTAGCGAGAATAATTCCAGGGTTCTTTTTGTAGGTTACAGGACTGCAACTAATAAGTTGAGAAGAAATGTTTCCAAGCTGGCTTGATCTATAACTTTGAGGCAAATTTCTAATTATGATCTATCAAGGTAGTAGAATTTACAGGATTCCCAAGTGTGACAGAAGAAACATTGGCAAGTCCCTTTCTCCATTCTGCTCAGGAGTTTAGTAATTGTGTCATGAAACTAGTAATCCAGATATCCTGGAGTGTTGATTCAGGGACTTGATACCTGTCCCATTCCAAACCTGAGGTTGATGAAAGGCCCCTTTCATGAGTGCAGACTGGGGAGGGGGGGGGTTCTTCCTGCTGCTAAAACCATGCTTTCCATGCATCAGCTGGTTAGATGCACCCAGTTTGACAAGACAAGTGTGAAGTTATCATTTCCATGAAGATTGGTGTCACCAGCTGCCTTCTCTTCTCATTTCTGGCACGTTCAGTAATATACAACAAGCAATATGTGCTACGAATTACGTATCTCAGTTCAGCAAGGCATACCACAATTAGATGGTCTGATATGTGATCAGAATTTTAAGATTAGGACATTAGGATTAAAATCTTATAGAGTCTTATAAAGGTGAAGAATGAAACAATAAGATTACATTTTTGATTAGGGATGGTATAGAATCCAGCTGGCTGAAAACTTTGTCATCATCTGGAGACATGATTGGGTTATAGCAATAAGTTCACTTGAACTCAAAGTTGAACACACTCCACAACCTATAGACTCGCTTTCAAGACCTCATGTTCTCAGTATCTTTACATTTTTAATTTGTTTTATTATTTGCATGATTTGTTTTCCTTTCAACATTGTTTGTCAGGCTTTGTTATTTATAGCTTGTCATAAATTCTATAGTGTTCCTTTACTTTCCTGTAAATGTTTGCAAGAAAATTAATCTCAAGGTAGCATATGGTGACATATACTTTGATAATAAATTTACTTTGAACTTTGAATAAGTCTCCAGCAAAATTTCTTGTTTAATTCTACACTGGAGTTCCCTGTCAGCATCCGATTTCCTGTCAGTTTGATAAAATGTAAAGTAAAATTCTGACAGCCCAATACATGACAGTTCATGTTTATTATGTACGAATTATGAACCTCCTGAAGAGCAGGCATATGATCAAATATAATTGTTTGAGGCATGAGGGAAGAAGAGTTGTCATGTCTACATGCAGGGTTTCTGTATCATCAAGTGCTCCATTTGGAGTTGTTAAAATCTGAGACAAAAAACACATACAGTGTGAAAAGCTGAGGCTGGCTTCAGAGTCTGCTGTGAAATGTCAGTAGCCCATTTCTAAACCCAATGCAACAATATGCTCACTGTTTAAAGACACCAATGAATTGAAATTTTTGCTATTCTAAGTAGTTATTGCATTCAGCATGAAAGCCTTTCCAGGGCCCCATTAACATATGATGTAATTAGCAAATTAAAAAAATAACATTAGCATGCCTCCTACCCAGAAACATCTTTAAAAAAGGACCTGTAATTATTCCAAATGGGACTAAATTCCATTCAGTGGTGTTCCCAACACTTTGTACAGAAGGACTCACAGAGGAATCTTAAATATATATTCCGAACAAGAGCTAGACATCAACAGCACACACTACGGCTGCTCTTGGGGGGGGGGGGGGGGGGGTGAGAGTTCCAGGATTTAAACAATGTGATGCTGAAGCTCTGATGCAACACTGAGAGAGGCCAGGGGGAACGCTCCATCGCGGGGCTGTGTAGTGGAGGCAAGGAAGCCGCCGTCGCTTCCGTTCAAACTGCTTGCCTTCTCCATCATCTTCGATATCAACACCCGGCCTAGCTGACGACCCGACACCGAACTGCAAGCTCACTGACTCACCAGCCCTCTTGCTTCCCGCTCGCACGTACATTCAATCCCGGGACCCATCGACCTGGGGTGGCCCAATGCGCACATCAGTTAGGCTGTACGGCTGGCAGTACACTGTGGTGACGTCTCTGCATACATCCAGTAACAAGTGCCCCCCCCCCCCCTGCAGAGTGACACAGGAAATAGAATCTCATTTTTGGTAAACTCAAATTGTTCTCTGTTTCTGTTCTCACACGTGTACTGTATTAAATATTTCAGTAATATTGTAAATACATTGTTGGATTAAGTATACTTTGCCTGTTGACATAATTCTTTATGGTTTATATGTAAGAAGTACGTGAATGGCATACGTCATTAAAGCACCACGTCATATCTGAGCACATCACTAATGAAAAGAGAAAAAAGAAACTAAGTAGGCAAGTATCCAGGCTCCTACGTTTTTCTTTCAATTAGTTTCTGGAATTACAAAACATAAAAGTGGCAACATGGAAGTTTTAAAACGTACCTACCTGTTGAAGTGTAGCACATTTTTCTTTGGAAGGGGAGAAAGATGTTCGAGTTAAAAAGAATGCACAAAATAGAAGAAATAAACAAGCAATGTGTATCACTACAGGTTCATAAACAATGAGTATTGGACGATAATAATAAAGGAATAAATAACCTGAAATGGCTGGCTACATCAGATAGATAGACATGTTAGATTGCACAACAGATTACTGGATGTTGTATTCTGAATGAATTGACCAGAAATTGCCAACTGTGTGCCAGTTCTGCCTAATGTAATGGGTGGAAAGGCATACATTATGCTGAGAAGTTAAGCTGCTCCAACCAAACCAGCCATTGTTGATTGCTGAATGCTTTAGGTTTCTTAACCAGAATCAAAAGGGAACACACACAAAATGCTGGAGGAACACAGCAGGCCAGGCAGTGTCTATGGAAAAGAGTATAGTCGATGTTTTGGGCTGAGACCTTCCAGTACTTTTTGTGTGTTGCATGGATTTCCAGTATCTGCAGATTATCTCTTGTTTGTGGTATGATCCGGTCCACGTACTCCAGACTCTGGGTCTTGTTGCTGTCCCTCCTTTCACCCATGAGCCCAATTAGTCACACCTTTTGATCATCGTGGCTTGTTGGGGCTCAAGGAGGCGCACCTGATGCCCATCAGCTGGCGGTGTATATAGGGGGCTCTGGGACTGAGTGGAGTTGGGGTGGTGTCTTGTGTCCCTGGTTTGGAGTTCCCCTGGTTAAAGATGAGTTCTTTGAGTAAGTCTGGGAGTCACCCTGGACCTAGTTCCCTTCCTATCCCTTACCTCTGTCGGGCAAGTCTGGCTGGACTGCTGTTGCCTGGTGGGGGACCCTGCCCCTTTCCATCCCTTGCTGCTGATGGGTTGTGCCCTGCAACATACCCAGGTGTCCTGTGACCTGCTCAGGCCCCTGTGTTCCTGCCTGGGAGGTCTGGGCCCTGCCCAGGAGTTATGCAGCCTGCCCAGTGAACTCTGGGATCCTGACTTGCCTGAACTCTAAGACTCTCCTGGAACCCCAAAATCACCTTGAATGTCACGTCCCACACATACACCATGGTCACCACATCTTGTCTATCATTTAGTTGTTCCTATCCTGCCCCCAGTACTTCAGTGCCTGTGTCCTGCACTTGGGTCCAGCCTCCTGTCCCCCTTATGACAGTTTGAGAATCAAAAGAGAGTCCATTTCACCTTGCATGACTGAAGAAATTTTCTGAGCAATGTCAGTTCAGTGATGGGTTTAATTATGCACTGAGAGATTATTTAGTCTGGGGAACCTTACAAGAAAACATTCAAAAATGGTTCTTTACTGAAGCACAACTCACATTTAAATGAGCAGTTGAAATCACTGTATCAATGGAAACAGCAACCAGAGACACCATTGAGTAGCAGTCGGGAATGAAGGTGAGAGATAACAAAATTGCAACATCTAACCAGAAACCTGCCTGGCCCAACAACTGTGTTACTGTTGTGTCAGAGGCTGACATACACCAAACCAATGCAGGTTTAAAGGTGCAGCTTGCAGTAAATGCACCAAAGTAGGACACTTATAAAGAGCATATTTATAAATAAATGGACTATATAAGGAAAGAAAAAGTCTAAAAATGTTATCTTGCAGTTTCAAAAATATTTCTATGATGTTGATTAAAAAATCTGATAATGATGAGAGTGACTCAGGACTGAGTAGCCTTGAGGCTTAAAATGTGAAAACTAACAAGGGACAAGCAATATGGCTTACACCAGAATTAATTAAAATGGAATTGGACACTGGTTCAGCTGTTACAGTCATTCCACAAAATGAGTTTGAACAGCATTTCATAGATACTGAATAGAATCCTACAGATAATTCATGCGGAAATGATATTTGTAACAGTGAAATACAGCAACCAACAAGCCACATTGGGTTTGTATGTGCTAAATACAGGAGGGACTGTAATGGGTTGAGACACTACAACTCATTTGAAGATCCATCCAACATTTTCATGACACATCCCCTGTCACAGAGTCAACTGTAAGCGAATTAAAAGAGGTATTGGATGATGCCACAGCTGTGTTCAAGAATGGTATTGGAACACACAAACATATCAAGGGTAAAATAGTGCTAAATGAAAATACCAAACCCAAGTTATACAAAGTCTGTCTGGTTGCTTCTACCATCCATGAAAAAGTAGCCATGGAGTTAGATCACATGGAGGCTGAAGGAATTCTTTCGAAGGTTGAGTGGAGCCCAGGGGCAACACCAGTGGTCCCAGTAGCCAAGAAGGACGGGTCTGATGGGATCTGTGATTTTAAGATAGTGTATTTAATATTTTAGTAATGTTTGAGTGATATTTTAAACATACATTATTTGATTAAGCCTTGTTTGCAGTTTACATAATTCATTATGGGTTATATGTAAGAAGTATGTGAATGGCATACGTCATTACACCACCACGTCATATGTGAACACCTCACTAAAGTAAAGAGAAAAAAAGAAATTGGGCAAGTATCTGGGCTCCTGTATTTTTCTTTCAATTAGTTTTTGGAGTTACAAAACATAACAACACTGATATGGATCTTGTACTAACTCCTACAGAATACATATGGTTTACACTGCACCTTTTTATTAACAGTTGTGCATATGCCTGAAGCAGGAATTCAATAATTGACCACAGACCAGGATTTATTTCGTAAAGGAAAGAACTGCAGATGCTGCAAATCTGAACTAAGGGAAGAAAATTCTGGAAATACTCAGCAGTTCAATCAGCATTGGCAGAGGGAGAGAAAAAAACCCAGAATTAATCTTTAAAAAAAAGGTCATCAACTTGAAATGTTAATTCTAATTCTCTCTCAATAACTTTTGCCTGTGTTTGCTGAATATTTCCAGCTTTTTTTTGGTTTTTAGGTTGAAATTTCTTATTCTGTGGTGATGTGCATTTCCTTGTGGTTGAAAGATGACAGGAAATTATATAAAGACAAACCTTGTGATGCCCGCCCTCTGTCTCCAAATTACAAACTGAAAGAGACACCTCTGGTCAAGGGTCTGCAGAGATGCAAATTGTGGTGATTTACCCTGTCATTATTGGCTGTTCCACTCTCTGCCCCGGTGGCCAACCCGCTGTTGACTGAACAGGTCACCTGACTCTGACTGTGGCAATTGTGAAACTGACAGGTTGTACTTGAAAGGCTAAACAGATTCTGGAGATGTTGAAAACCCAGAGGAGCATACATAAAATGCTGGATGAACTCAGCAGGTCGAGCTGCCTTTGTGGAGGGGAAGAATGAGTCAACGTTCCAGGCCAAGATTCTTCATCAGGACAGCATTTTGTGTGTGCTAATTTAAAGACTATCTCTGTAGGCTGTTTGAGTTGGCTTTCCGATTGATTTAAAGTAAGATTTACACAACATTACTCTCCTCCTACTATGGTCCACCACCCTCCTGCCTTGGTCTGTCTGGTGTCTAGCGTCAGCCTTAATTTTGCAACTGCAATATATTACCCATCTGCAAATAAATTATATACCATGTCTTTAAATGTTAGGTGACTCTGAATGCCTTTCTGCAGACAACCATCTTTATCATATTTGTTTATTGCAACTCCCTGAGTAAACCAGTCTATAATCATTAAGAAATTCTTTTCTTTTTTGACAGATTAATCTTCATCATGCAGTAATGGTTTGATGGTATTAAATTTGGCTTTGACTGTGTGTTTCATCTCAGCAACAATCCAACTATTCACATTTGCAAATGCTTTAGGGATGAATGCAGATCATCTGGAGCTGAGGCTGCTGCTGTCTTGTGAATTTTGGAGTCTTGTGGATAGTCAGATCCACAGGGGTGCAGAGAAAAAAAAGAAATGGTTGATTCTAGTCAATGAAAGCTTATCCTTTCTTGCCTCTTTCCTTGCATAGCTTGTGCATGTACAGAGGCTTCTTTATTTTCTCATGGTGTGTCAGGACATTAAGCTTGAGTCAATTTCTGGATACATGAGTCATTAATCCATAAATGCCCAGCCCAATTAACATAGGTGGATGGAGCTTGCCACTGAAGATGTCTTTGCCTTTGGCTGACGTGATCACCCCAAAGCTAAAGTCATTTTGCTTCCAGAAAACATGACCAAATTCATCTGATAATATATTGAACACCGAAGACTGGAAATCTTTTCTGGGCTTTAATAGAAATTGGAATTGGTTAATTATTGTCACAAGTATTGAGAAATAGTGAAAAGCATACCTTACATACTGTTCATACAGATCAAATCATTCATCATCATTATTATGTACCATGTCGTATCACATGGACGATCATGGTCTTTCCATGACCATGATTGTTCTTGGCAAATTATTCTACAGAAGTGGTTTACCATTGCCTTCTTCTGGGCAGTGTCTTTACAAGACGGGTGACCCCAGCCATTATCAATACTCTTCAAAGATTGTCTGCCTGGCGTCAGTCGTCACATTACTAAGACTTGTGGTATTCACGGGTTGCTCACATGACCATCCACCACCCTCTTTCATGGCTTCACATGACCCTGATCAGTGGGGGGGAGGGAGTGGCTGTGCAGGTGCTACACTTTGCTCGAGGCTAGCAGAGGGAAGGAGTGCCTCATACCTCCTTTGGTAGGGACATATCTCCACCCTGCTGCCCAATCAAATCATTACACAGCGGAGTGAGGTAGAACAATGTAAAACAATAACAGAGAAAGTGTGTGCAGGTAAACAATAAAATGTAAAACCATTACAAGTGCAATTGTGAGGTTAAGAGTCCTTTTTATTGTATTAAGGCACAATTTAATAGTCTTATAATATTTCTGTAAAAGCAGTCCTTGAGCCTTGTGCTCTCGAGCTTTTATATCTTACACCTGAAGAAAGAGAAGAGAAGAGACAATGTCCAATGTGGGTGAGGTAATTGACTTAGTGAGACAGTGAGAAGTATAGATGGTGTCCATGGAGGGGAAGCTGTGCTAAGGTATGTCCTCAACTCTCTACAGTTTCTTGCAGTCACATGCCGAGTGGTTGACAGATCAAGCTGTTATGCATTCAGATAGGATGCTTTCTATTGTGCATTGATAAAAATTCATAAGGATCCACCGGGATGTGACAAATTTCTTTAGCATCCAAAGGAGGTAGAGGCATTGGTAATTTTCTTTTGGCCATGATATCTACGTGGTTGGACCAGATGATGTTCATTACTAGGAACTTGAGGTCTTTGGTTCTGATGGCATTGAGGGAAAGGTTGATGTCTCAGCACCATGTTATTAAGCTCTCTATCTTCTTAGAGGCACACATGTTATCAGCAAACCAGACAGTGGACTGGTCCAGTACCCAAAGTTCCCCACTGAGACTGAAGTGAATGAAATTGTTCCTTCAAGCACAGATGAATTTGGTGAACACTCATCAAATGCGTGAACAGAAAAGTAAAGATCAAGAGTGAGACCTGCTGAAGATCAGGCGGGTATGTTGGGTACAGACTACTGTAAAATTATCCATTATTGGAAGTATTGGGAAAACAAAAAAAAACTGATAAATTGTTGTGAGCAAGAATATGTTGCAGCAGTATGGGATAATAAGAAGTGGAAAAAAGTTGGGGTTGTTTCTCAATGAACTGGGATATAAACCGATTGGCCCTTTTCCGTGTAACTATAATATATGGAGTGACAGAGAGTCGTTGACAGCTACAGCACAGGAGGTCCTTCAGCCAGCCAAGCCTATGTCTACCATCAATCACTCATTTACACTAATTCTACATTAATCCTTACGTTGTTCTTTGTTCTCCCTGCACTCTCATCAAATTCACTCAGATTTTAACATTCCAGGGCAATCTACACAATGGTTAATCAACCTGTCAGCCTTCACATCACAGAAATGCGGAAGGAAAATGGAGCACATAGAGGAAGTATCTGCAAGCTTCACAAGGCAAGGCCAGGATTTCTGGCATTGTGAGGATCTAAAGACCATAAGATATAGGAGCAGAATTAGGCAATTTGGCCCATCAAGTCTGTTCTGTCATTTCATCATGGTCGATCCAATTCCCCCTCAGAATCTATCTACCTCTGCCTTAAATATACCCAATGACTTGACCTCCACAGCTGCCAGTGCCAAGGAATTGCTCAAAGCACTCTTGTGGAATCACCTTGCACCTCAGGGTATAGTATAGACTGGCACCAGAAAAAGGAATGGCTTCCCTGTTGAAGGGGCGATCTTTTGGCTGAAGTACAGTATAAAAATGAGACTCTGTTTATCCATTCATGAAAGTATTTGTAGAAAAACAGGGAATTCTCCTTGCATCTTCAACAAATACCAATTCAAACAGAAAATTACTAGTGACTTAATGTACATAATTGACTGCTGTTATTGCACACATAACTACTTAAAAGTAAAGCATTTGTTGTGGCGCTTTAACATGTCTCAAGGCTTGATGAGGCATTGTACAAATGTATGTAATTTATAGTTATAGTTGCAAAACATTTCCCTTAATAAACATTGGCACTCTCTATGATAGGTTAAACAAACAAAACTACTTACTGCAATAAAACCTTTTTTTCTTCATCATTCTGTTTAGATTATCCTTATGAGCTGTTATTGTACTGCACAATTCCAAAAGTAGGTTTATTGGACCTCTATTCTAAAGGCCCTCACAACCAGCAGCATGGTGACATTTCACAGGAAGAATGAACATTTACTACCCTCTTTGTTATCCTTCATTCACTTCCTTTTTCTCTCCATATGCCCAACTGAAGCCAAGGTGAATTAGAGCCATCCGTATTCAGTGAAATAATTTTACAAAGTATGAATGTAGTTATTTATTTTGGCAGTGACTAAATCCGATAAGATCCAATAAAAAAAGACAAATCAATTACATTCAACTTTGTAACATCCTGTTACTTGTAACTTTGTAACATTCCATTTCAATTTCTCTTCAGCGCTGTAATCCTTCAATTTGTTCTTATTTTCTGTTGGAACTGCTTTGAAGCAATGGCTTCTATGAAGCTTTAATTCTGAAAATCACCAGCCCGAGCACAGCATTTTCCTGTACCCGTAATATTCTGTTTATTAAAAACATCACTTTTATACTCACTTTAATATGTTCTTTTGTACTCTTCATCTCTCAACTCTCTCCCGTAACAACTGCTAAACAAAGCTTAAGAAGTCTCCAAGGAAATGGCTCATGCAACATGCATGATGAAAATAACGGACCAGTGTTAGCATTATTTACCAACTATACATTAAGTGAAGTATTTGATCTTCACATGTCACCTTCCATAAAAGGTACATGGTTTCTGAGAATTCAAATTCTAGCCCATAATCCATCCATCCAATTCCTTTACCTTAAGCTGGAATAAATCTGGCCTGTCAATGTTTTCTTCAAGAAGTTCAAAGCAAATTTTATTATCAAAGTATATATATGCCACCAAAAACAACCTTGTGATTCATTTTACTGTGGCATACTCAGCAAATCTATAGAATAGTAACTATAACAGGATCAATGAAAGATTAACCAGAGTGCACAAGACAGCAAAGTGTGCAAACACAAATATAAATAAATAGCAAGAAATAACAAGAACATGGTATAATGAGATAAAGAGTCCTTAAAATATCATTTGTTGTAGGAACATTCAATGGAATGGTAAATAAGTGTCATTTTCCTTTTGTTCAAGAGCTTGATAGTTGAGGGGTAGTAACTGTTCTTGAACCTGGTGGTGTGAGTACCTTCTATCTGATGGCAACAGTGAGAAAAGAGCATGGACTGTGTGTTGGGGATCTCCAGTCATGGTTACTGCTTTCCAGTGGTAGCATTTCATGAGCTCAATGGTTTGGAGGGTTTTATCTGTGATGAACTGAGCTGAATCCACTACCTCTTAAAGGATTTTCCATTCAAAGGCAATCATTCCATCCAGATGTAACCATTGAGAACTTGCCAGATAGCACCTTCGTTGAATTGTTTTGAAAAAGCTACTGATCCAATTTGGCTTGTAACTTAGCTGTTGGAAGGGGTCACATGGAATGTCTTCTGAGCATGTCACAGATATGTGTTTTTTTAAATCATCAAGACATGCTGCGAGAGGTTCAATAAAAGGTAGCATTTTAACTTCTGAACTAAGGCTACATGAATGAGAGTTCACATATACATGGATCCATTTCTGCAATTATCGTTCTGCTACCGTTTTGATTTTTCAGTATTATAACAGACATAATGTCAGAGAACACTACAGCACAGAAACCTACCTAGTCAATGTCAAACCACTAATCTGCGTAGTCCCGTTCACCTGAACCCAGACCATAGCGCACCCTAGTCCGCCCATCCACGTACATATTCAGAATCAGAATCAGGATCAGAATTCTGATCCAAATTCCTCTTAAATGTTGAAACAGAACCTACATCCGCCACTTGCATTGGCTGCTTGTTCCACCCTCTCACCAGTCTCTGAGTGAAGAAGTTTCCCCCTCGTTTTGACCTTAAACATTTCAACTTTCACCCTGAACTCATAACATCTAGTTGTAGACTCACCCAACATGTGAGAAGAGAGCTCGTCCTGAGTGGCCAGGTCCCTGATGATAGACGTTGCTTTCCTGCAACAATGCTTCACGTAGATGTGTTCAATGGTGGGGAGGGCTTTACCTGTGATGGATTAGGCCATGTCCACTAATTCTGAAATCAAATCAAACAAATTATACATTAATTTGATCTCTTTGTTTACAAAACTGTAAAAGCTGCAGTCGACATCTCTAACATATCCGCACCAAACCATGTTAATACCAGGGAATCGGAATCAGAATCAGGTTTATTATCACCGGGATATGACGTGAAATTTGTCAACTTAGCAGCAGCAGTTCAATGCAATACATAATATAGAAGAAAAAAGCAAAATAATAAATAAATAAATAAATAAATAAATAAATAAATAAATAACAGTATACGTGTATTGAATAGGTTAAGAATTGTGCAAAAAACAGAAATAATGTATAATAAAAAAAGTGAGGTAGTGTCCAAGGGTTCAATGAACATTTAGAAATTGGATGGCAGAGGCGAAGAAGCTGTCCCTGAATCGCTGAGTGTGTGCCTTCAGGCTCCTGTACCTCCTACCTGATGGTAACAGTGAGAAAAGGTCTTGCCCTGGGTGCTGGAGGTCCTTAATAATGGACGTTGCCTTTCTGAGACACCGCTCCCTGAAGATGTCCTGGGTACTTTCTAGGCTAGTACCCAAGATGGAGCCGACTAAATTTACAACCTTCAGCAGCTTCTTTTGGTCCTGTACATTAGAAACTCCCCCCCCCCCCACCCCCACTCCAAACTAGAGGGTGATGCAGCCTGTCAGAATGCTCACCCCCGTACATCTATAGAAGTTTTTGAGTGTTTTTGTCCACTTCCCCAGGTAGGCTTTACACACATAAGATATAGGAGCAGAATTAGACCATTTGACCATTTGTGTCTGTCCACTATTTCATCATGGCTGATCTATTTTTCCTGTGGCAATGAATTCCACAGATTCACTGTTCTCTGGCTAGAGAAATTCCTCCTTATCTCCATTCTAAAAGGTCACCCCTTTATTCTGAGGTTGTATCCTCTGGCCTTAGACACTCCCAACAATGGAAACATTCTCTTCACATACACTCTATCAAGGTCTTTCACCATTTCAATTAGGTCACCCATTCTTCTGAATTTCAGTGACCACAGTTCCAGAGCCATCAAATGCTCTTCATATGACAAGCCATTTAATCCTGGAATCATTTTCATGAACCTCCTTTGAACCCTCTCCATGAATCCTTTCTACAGTGTACACTATCTGATCCAGGTGACTTATCTACTTTCAGATCTTTCAGGTTCCCAAGAACCTTCTTCCTGTTGCACGGAGCGACTGAGGAGAACCCAAGTGCAAGACACAGGCATGGAGACTGAGTCTGGGATGCTGGCGCTGACATGAACGTTGAACAGCAAACAGGAGGCATCTTGACACGGAGCTCTGATATGGAGTCTTGAGGTGGAGACAGGGTTTTCATGGAATATCTTGAAACTGGAGCTGAACTTAGAACTAACAGTTCTAAATGGTCAGGAAATGAAGTTATCACGTGGGAATAGACCAACGAACTGGCGACTAGTGGCGTGACACCCAGTTCTTATACTGCAGTTCCAGGTGTGCCATCATCAAAGGGAATCAGCAGTAAATGGGAAATTAAACGGTCGAAATCAAGGCATAATCAAAGTAAATTAGGAGCAAGAAAAGGAATTAACGACCGGGACCATGACACTCCCTAGTTATGGTAACTTCATGCACTTCATAACTCCTGTCACCTGGAACTTCCACCATACTGCTAACGTCTTCCACAGTGAAGACTGATTCAAAATACTTATTCAGTTTGTTTCCCATTTCCTTGTCCCCCATTACAACCTCTCCAGCATAATTTTCCAGCAGTCTGATATCCACTCCTGCCTCTCTTTTACACTTTATGTATCTGAAGAAACTTTTGGTATCCCCTTTTATATTATTAGCTAGCTTATTTTCATATTCCATCTTTTACTTCTTAATGATTTTTTTTGGTTGTCTTCTGTGGGTATTTAAAAGCTTCCCAGTCTCCTAACGTCCCGCTAATTTCTGCTCTATATTGACGAGCTTACTTTCATATTCCATCTTTAACTCTGTAATAACTTTTTTAGTTGCCTTCTGTTGGTATTAAACACTTTACAATTCTCTAATATCCCTCTAATTTTTGCTCTATTATGTGCCCTCTCCTTGGCTTTAATGCTGGCTTTGACTTCCCTTGTTAGCTGAGGTTGTCTTATCTTCCCTGTAGAATATTTCTTCCTCTTTGGGATGTATATGTCCTGTGCCTTCCAAATTGCTTCCAGAAATTCCAGTCATTGCTGCTCTGCCATCATCCCTGCCAGTGTTCTTTTCCAATCAATTCTGGCCAGCTCCTCTCTTGTGCCTCTGTAATTCTGATACATCTGACTTTAGTTTCTCCTTCTCAAATTTCAGGGTGAATTCCGTCATATTATGCTCACTTTCCACTTAAGGGTTCTTTAGTATCACATCTTTAGTCTTGCTTCAGCAAAATTATCTTCAGAACTATGAGGGACTATGGGTGCCATGGTAACATAGCAGTTTGTGTTTCACTTTTACAGCTTGGGGCCTCAGATTTCAACGTTCAACCATGGTGTTCTTTGTAATGGGTTTGTACATCCACCCCATGGTGTGTGTAGATTTTCTCTGGGTGTGCCAGTTTCTTCCCACAGTCTGACAACATACCAGTTTGCAAGGCAATTAGGCATTGTAAATTTTCCTGTGATTAGGCTAGGGTTAAATTGAGGTTTGCAGGGCAGTGCAGCTCGAAAGGCTGGAAGGGCCTACTCTGTGCCGTATCTCAAAGTAAAAAAAATAATAATCTATGAATATAAAGTACTATACACACCTGATAACAGCTTTCTGGCATTACCTGCATCTACAAAACCCCGCGCATAAAACTTTAATGTATGGACTAATAACATTTATAACTTCAGTTATTGCAATTGTGTCTAATATTGGCAGCAATGCTCAAACTGTAATCTGAGCTGCAACAACATCTGTTTCAATTGGCATCCTGTCATATGACCAGCTCCGCATATGAGAAGTAAACACACCAAACAAACTAATGTTGTGGATAGCTGGCCATAGCAAAGGCAGTTAGCGGTCGAGCCATACAGGGAATATTACTGACATTAGTGGCTCTCAGCTAAGAACAGCGTCTGATATCTAATTTATACCATACATTTAGTTGTTTGTGGTACTCTTCAAAGTTATGTCAAGTGCACATCTGCCGTGAAACCCTTACTTGCAGCAGCATTATAGGCTCAGTGAGGCCTCCAGTGGTCAGAATCGAACTGTCTAGATACGCTAGTCTGGGCAGAACGATGTGCAGAGCAAGCTGTTGCCCACGTAGCAAACTCCTCCTCTCCACATATCTGATGAACCCAAAGGAACGGCAGAGACCAATACAGTCTGGCACCAGCAGCGTCGCAGGGGTTGCCAGTCAGCGTTGAGCTCAGTGTAGGTTTACTCTCAAAGTTTTCTCTATGAATGGGTGTAGCCGCAAGGCAGCGGAGGTTTGAGATCAGAGCACTCCTCCTCCTGGATGAACTGCCAACCATGGCTGATGAACCCTATTTGCCTGAAGTGAATGGTTTTAAGGTGGCAGTAACCTACCTTCACCCCTTCTCCTGCCTGTAGAAAGGGTTTTGCCGGGCTTAGTGGCTGAGCCACACATGAAGACCAGGAGCTGGACTTGGTTGTCAGAGTATATTTGAGGCGCACGCCATTGGGAGCATTTAATAGGCGGTGGGAGCTTGTCCCTATTGCCACCCTGGCTATAACAGTCATAAGGAACTATCATAGGAATGTGACAATGAGATACACAACTTCCACTAGAAAAGCATAAATAATATAAAACAGGTGATGCAGCAGATGGTGGAAATCCAGAGTCTCTCTCTCTCTCTCACACACACACACACACACACATACGCACACACACACGAGAATCTCTGCAGGTCAGGTAGCATCTATGGAGAGGAATAAACAGTTGACGTTTCAGACTGAGAGCTTTATCAGGACAGTTCTGGAAACATCAACTATTTATTCCTATCCATAGATTCTGCCCGACTTGCTGAGATTGTCCAGCATTTTGTGTGTGTTACATCAACTATATGCAATTTTTACAAGAAGGAACAAAGGCAAATTTAGTGCAAAATGGTCATAACGCTGCTAATCAGTTTGAGAATTGCCTGGCTAAAAGGAAGTAGTTGTTTTTGAATCTGGTGGTTTTGGACTTCAAACTTCAGTACTTCTTGCTTAATGGTAGCTGAGAGAAGATGGCATGGATCACTTGGTGGGGATCTTTTGTAATCGATGTTACCTCACCTTTGTGAGGCATTTAAAATCACAACAGCAGGACAGAAGTGAGAAACAGTCAACAATGAGATAATCTGCAGATGCTGGGAAAAAGTAACATGCACAAAATGTTGGAGGAACTCAGCAGGCCAGGCAGATTCTTTGGAAAAGAGTAAACATTCGGACGTTTCAGGCTGAGACCCTTCATCAGGACTGGGAAAGATGATCAGAAGATAGAGGTGGATGGAGGGGAGGAAGGAGTATAAGGTGGCAATTGAAAGATAAAATTGGGAGCGGGGGAGTGGTGAAGTAAAGAGCTGGGAAGCTGATTGGTGAAAGAGATAAAGGGAAAGAGATTGGTGAAGGAGACAAGGGGAATCAGATTGAAGAGGGTAGAAGACCATGGAAGAATGGGAAGGGGGAGAAGCACCAGAGGGAGATTATGGGCAGGTGAGAGAGGGAAATGGGAATGTGAATGGGAATGGTGAAGGCATGGTTGGGGGGGGGGGGGGAAGCAATTACGAGAAAATGATGTTCATGCCATCAGGTTGGAGGCCACCCAGATGGAATATAAGATGTTGCTCCTCATTGTGGCAGTAGAGGAGGCCATGAACTGACATGTCAGAATGGGAATGGGAAGTGGTCAACGATTCCCCTTTGTCAAACATTTAAACTGAGTTTGCCTGTCAATACGCTTGAATAATTTGTAAAGGTTTTCCAGTAGAGGCCATCGGAGAGAGATCGAATGTGGAAAACATAACTGATTATTTCCCTTGCTCCATGCTAAAACCTGTTGTTTGTACCCTATCCACATCCCAGCAGAGGCTTGCTAACAGAATGTACTTGACACCTTCCCAGTCTGCAAAGGTCAGTTGCGAGCTGAGAAGGTTTTTAATCCAGTTAAAGACATTTATTCAACCTGATGGCATGAATATCGATTTCTCCTTCAGGTAAAAAACAAAATTCCCACCCCTTCCCTCTTCTTCTATTCCTCACTCTGGCCTTTTATCTCTTCTCACCTGCCTGTCACCTCCCCTGGGTCCCTTCCTCAATCCCTTACTCCTATGGCCCACTCTCCTCTCCTATTAGATTCCTTCTTCTTCAGTCTTTCACCTTCCCAACTACCTGGCTTCACCTATCACCTTCCAGCTATTCTCCTTCCCCTCACGTCAACTTTTTATTCTGTCACCTTCCCCCTTCCTTCTCAGTCCTGAAGAAGCATCTCGGCCTGAAATATTGACTGTTGATTCAGGTCCATCGACGCCGCCTGACCTGCTGAGTTCCTCCAGCATTTTGTGCATGTTGCATTTAAGTCCCATCATCCCTCAAGATATTTATCCCAAGTTTTAGCTTTTATTTTGTCACCACCAATAGTATAAAAGTAAGGAAGTGTTAAAACGCTGAGACTGGCCTCTTTATCATAGTTAGGGTAGAAAGATGTAGAAGAAATACTGGAAATGCTCACAGATCAGGCAGCACACAGCTGAACTTTCATTACTGCTTGGAATATTAACTGGGCTTCCTCGGCACTGCACTTTAATCAACAACACAGACATTTCTGAGCATTAGTTTGTTTGGTATATTTACTTCTCAAATGCAGAGCTGGCCACACGACAGGCTGAACTACTTTAGGAATTAACAAAAAGCATCTATTTACCCCCCAATCTATCTCCCCATAGTGAGCACACCTGCTATGAATTAAGCATTCCCTGTGAACTGTAAATATTATGTGGCTTGCCTTTCAGACAGTCAAGTATACTCTTGGATACTTGTGGAATGTACACCAAGTTGAGCAAGTTTTAATTATATGGTGCCATGTGGTTATGCAGTGGCATATGAATTCTAAAACCAAAATTTGAGTAAAGTATGCTTTAAGAAAATAAACTATGCCTTTTTAAAAATAAGTATCTAAAATGAAATAAGATGAGTTGCAAGGAATGGCAAATGATCTCATTGAAATATTAAATAAAATCTTTTGGGATTTGACAGGGTAGATACAGGATGGGATGTCCAGAACACAAGTATTTAAAGTTCAAAGTACTTTTATTATCAAAGTATGTACAAATTATACAACCTTGAGATTTATCTGTTTATAGGCAGCTACAAAGCAAGAAACCCAATGGAACCCAATTTTTTTTTAAAAAAGACCAACACCCAATACACAGAGAGTGGATAAAAACAAACCATGCCAACAATGAAGCAAGCATCAGCATTCAGAACAAAACTGAACCCGTAAACCCAAAGGCTGGAGCAGCAGGGGTAGGCACACAGCGATATTACAATATCAGTGATTCAGGACAGAAATAGGAAGAAATTTCTTCACCCAGATAGGTAACGAATGCTTGAAATTCTTTAAGATTTCTATGAGGCTCCATTACTATGGATATTCAAGCCTGAGATCAACATTTTTTTTTGTATATTAGGGGAATCAAGAGATAGGAAGTTAATGTGGGAAAGTCTTGCTAAAATAATAGGCTATTTTAATGGCAGAGAAGGCACACGGGCTGAATAGCCTGCTCCTTCGAGTTCCTTACATTTTAAAAATGAATAAAGTAGGTCAAATTGTACTGTATAGTATGTTACCACACCTTTGTATGAAATTTCTTATATAAAATTGAATAGAAATTTTAATCTACATTTTAAATTGGTTTATTAAAGAGTATAGAAGTTTTACAATGCATTCAGACCCTGATCATACACATGATATTTATAAGGGAGATATATTAAGCATTAGAGCAACAGTTCAAATAAAAAGATTGCAGTTTAACCTTAAATGAACAGTTTTAATGAATTGAAAATACACGTGGACTAAGATGTTAACTGTCCTGTGCTATCATCAGTGGGATCATCAGTTGATCTGCCACCTGTCCTCAGGAGTTTCAGCCCGTTTATGATCAAGACTCCCTCGAGGTGGTGGGCCAGCAGTGCTAAAGTACCACCTCCCACTGATGAGCTTAACAACTTGGCATCTGCCTCTATCAGAGTTGCTGGTTGCTTCCATCCAACAGATAGTCTACTCTTCAGATATCTATGCAGCTACTGAAGAGTTTACAAAAGATGGACAGACTTTCCGACTATCTGCCCCTCTGGATGTACTTGGTCCACACCCATGATCCTGTCTCTGCTGCCTCAGCTACAGCCCTGCTGGTTGACTTGATCTCTCTTCTAGTGAAGCCAAGGTCACGCAGCCACTTCTGGAAAGTGAACGCAATAAAGCCACGGCAACCTACTTCGAATGGATAGCATGAGACCTTCTACCCTCTGTCTCTGCACTCTGATCTTAATTCTGCATACTTGGCTAACTTGTGCTCATGGGCTTCATCGATGTTGTCTTCCCAGGGGACTGTGAGTTCACTAATAACCACTTCTCTACTGGTGTCAGACCAGACGATTATATCTGAACGCAATGTGGTGAAAATGATTTGCTCCGGGAAATTGCCTTTCCCATCCAGGTCGGCCTTGACACACCAATCATTGGCTGAATAAAGTATGCTTGATCGTGGGCCTGCGCTGTACACCCTTGACTTAGAGCCTTCTTTCACAAATGATATGCAACGTTCTGTGCAGCATGGGGCATAAATACCAACAGCTGGGTGGCAGGGTGGATATACATCTCTACTAAAGAGGTATGAGACACTCCTTTCTTCTGCTAGCCTGCAGGTTATCCTGGGCAAGGTGTAGCACCCACCCACAATCAGGGTGATGTGAAGCCAAGGGAGCAGGCGATGGTAGGTCATATGAGCAGCTGGTGCATATCCCAAGTCCCGGTGATGCAACCACTGACAAGTATTGGTAATGGCAAGAGTCACCTGTCTTGTAAAGTCACTAGCCAGAAGAAGGCAATGGCAAACCATCTTGGTAGACAAATTTATCAAGAAAAATCGTGGTCGTAGAAAGAGCAAACAAACGAATCTGGTAAAGCAGTAGAAGTTGAAGAATAAACTCAGCTTGGAAAATCAGTTGAACAGAAGATAATGGACACGCATTGCAGTTGTCCAGGTTCTGAATGAAAAATAGAGACTCATTTTAAACACTCAAGAAATTCCTTCTGCCAAAATTCATTTCATTGCTTGAAATACAGCAGTGGAAAAATTGCAATAAATCTTCTGTAAAGTTGAACAACATTTACGAACACAAGAAAATATGAAGATGCTGGAAAACCCAAAGCAACACACACAAAATGCGGAACTCAGCAGATCAGGCAGCACCTAAGCAAATGAACATTAACAGTCAACGTTTTGAGCTGAGACCTTTTTCCAGGATAGAGTTCAGAGTTGCAGATAGTTTTTACACCATGCAAAGGAGGAAGAGTTCCCTCCTATAGTGTATTTCCCTTATTCATTTGCTCTATTTATAATAACTGCTATTCAATGGGTTTCTGTAAAATCATAATAAAAACATGGAACAAAATCCAATAATTCAGACCAACAATTGAATGAAAAGCAACAATTGCTCCAAGGGGATAAATAATTCCGGATGTAAAACAGGCAGTGTGGCCGCACAGACTCCAGTAAAACTGAAGCCAATAAAGATCGGAAGAAAAACTCGACAAGGGCTGGAAAATATTTGTGGTTCCTCTTTAATATCTTTAAATACAATTCCTTCTGATACACCTGTCTGCCCAGATTTTGAGATTATGGAATCATCCCTCAAATGTGATATACAGACATCCTGGTGTCTGCAAGCTGTCAAACTTAGTTACCTAACAATAAAAGAACTGTCAAAGCCTTTACAAATAGTAGTCTGAAAATGGAAATGCTGTTACCTTTTCCTTGCGTGGCGGTGTGGAGATACATCTCTACCAAAGGAGGTGTAGGGCACTCCTTCCCTCAGGCAGCCTGCAGGTCACCCCTGGGGGAAGGTGCAGTATCTGCTTTGCCAACCTACCCCCCCTGCCCCTCATCAGTGTCACGTGAAGCTATGGGAGCAGGTGGTGGATGGTCGTATGAGCAGATGGTGCTTGTCTCAAGTCCTGGTTATGCAACCACTTATGCCAGGCAGACAATCTCTGAAGAGTGTTGATCATGGCTGGGTTCACCCATCTTGTAAAGACACTGCTCAAAAGAAGGCAATGGCAAACCACTTCTGTAGAAAAATTTGCCAAGAGCAATCATGTTCATAAGACCACGATCGCCTATGGCGTGTGACATGGCACATAGTGATGATGATGACGTTACCTTTTCCATTCTGCCATTCTTAATTTCATAACATTGACAGCCAATGGTGTAGTGGCATTGGCACTGGACTTTGAGGTGAATGGTCCCAAGTTCAAACCTGGCCAGCCCCTTGCACTCTTTCCATCCGTGCTGGGTTAAGCGTCGAGCTAGCAACTCGGCCTCATAAAAAGCAGTCAAGTGCTACAGAAACAATAAAAATGCTGCCCCAGGCACCACAAGGCGTGAAAAGGAACAACGAAAATTTCACAACATTATGGAAACAAAGAATTGTTGCACCATAGGAAGGAATCACTGAAATCTGAAATCTAAAAATGTGTTCCCTGGTTCATAAACATCTGCTGATTCAACCAGTTTGCAACTGCTTAATGGTATCTAACCTCCAAAAGGACCACAATCTCCTCATAGGGTTTTCGATGCCTGGAGAGCAATGTAGACTAGAGTCAGGGCCTTGTGCCTGAAGAGTGGTCCTCCAGTCCTCCAAGTTTGGGGCTTCAGTTTAGGGCTAACAAACCTGACTGATCAAAGAAATTGTTACGGAAACAACAATGAAGAATCCTTCTACATCTGTGTGACAGACAGAGATGGAGAACATTCATTACAGACCAAAGCATCAGCAGCGTTACAGGCAAAAGGCAGAATGGTATCTAAAGAAGTCATTATTTAATTTGTTATGATTATAATAGATCTGGAATCGATAATTAAATTCAACAACAGCTCATTGAAATCTCTCTACTTTCCCCATACTAAAGCAAATACTCCATTTAATGTAATCCTCTGATTAGTAAAGATTATGGAGCCATAGAAAAGTATAGCACAGAAACTGTCCCTTCGGCCCATCTAGTCTGTGTCGAATCACTTAAACTGCTCACTCCCATCAATGTACACCCAGATATTAGCCCTCCATACCCCTGCCATCAATGTATCTGTACAATCTTCTCTTAAACATTGAAATTGACCTCACATGCAGCACTTACGAGCTTTTAAAAATTCTGCCTTTTTAAAACAAGCATTACTATACATCCAGTCAGTGATGATCTAATGCAGTTCTGCAAATTAATGTTATTTGTAGCAAGACAGAACTTCTCTGTCTTGACATTGGAGATGTTTGTGGTGATAATTCTTTTTGAAGTTGGCAGCACTTCCATCCCAACAAACTTACTGCTCTCAATTTAGAGATCACAGCACCATCTAGCGGTAGGAAACATTCATTGCTATGAGAAAAACTGTGGAGGGAATTCTGACGAGTTACATCACTACAGGGTGTGCAGGCTCCAGAGTACATGGTCGGAAGAGGTTTGTAGGCTCAGCCGGCCTTATCATGGGCACGCTCCTCCTCACGATCAAGATATCGTCAAAAGATGATCCCTCAAGAAGGTGCCATCCATCATTAAGAACCCTTACCATCTGGGACATGTCCTCTTCTCATTACTACCATCAGGGATGAGGTAAAAAGAGTCTGGGGACACACACTCAGCATTTTAGAACAGCTTTCCTTACATAGGAACATAAGAGATAGGAGCAGGAGTAGGCCAATCGGCCCCTCAAGCCTGCTCCGCCATTCAACAAGATCATGGCTGATCCAATCTTAACTCTAGTTTTCACCGAATCCCACAAGGCAACAGTGCCAACCAACAGGGCACCATGCCGCCCATTTTATTTTATTATTCATCCCGCCCAAACCCATGTGATCACCCGGGGAAAAAAAACCGAGTTGCCAATTGAGGAGAAAAAATCTGGAAAATTCCTCTCTGACCCATCCAGGCTATCGAAAACTGGTCCAGGAGATCACATGGCTGATCTAAACCTAGCCTCATGTCCACTTACCTGCTCGCTCACCGTATCCCCTAATGCCATTTTTATCCAGGAAAATGTCTATCTCCGTTTTGAATTTATTGAGTGTAGTAGCTTCCACAGCTCTCTGGGGCAGTAAATTCCACAGCCCCACTACCCTCTGAGTGAAGAAATTTCTCCGTATCTCAGTCCTGGAACGGCATCCCCTTATTTTAAGATTATGCCCCCAGTCCTAGTTTCACCCATCATTGGGAACATTCTCCCCGCATCCACCCGATCAAGCCCCTTCACAATCTTATATGTTTCAATAAGATTGCCTCTCATTCTTCGGAACTCCAATGAGTAGAGTCCCAATCTACTCAACCTCTCATCATACATCAACCCACCCATCCCCGGAATTAACCTAGTGAACCTTCTCTGCACTGCCTCGAGAGCCAGTATGTCCTTTCTTAAATATGGACACCAGAACTGCACGCAGTACTCCAGGTGTGGTCTCACCAATACCCGGTACAACTGCAGTAAGACCTCCCTGTTCTTATACTCCATCCCCCTAGCAATAAAAGCCAGCATTCCATTGGCCTTCTTGACCACCTGCTGCACTTGCATACTAACTTTTTGTGTTTCCTGCACCAGGACCCCCAGATCCCTTTGCACAGAAGCACTTTCTGTGTATCTATCTTTCTATCTATCTATCTTTCCAGTTTCTCTCCATTTAGATAATAACTTGCTCTATTATTCCTTCTACTTCCAGATTTCTGAATGGTCCACAAACTCATGAACACTCACTATTCCTCTCTCACCCTACTTATTTATTCTATTTTTTATTGTAATTTATAACTTTTATGTCTTGCACTATACTGCTGCCATGAAACAACAGATTTCAGTGATAATAAACCTGATTCTATTAAGAGTAGAAATAGTTATCTAATTTCTATCTGTAATTGAGAAATGCTTAAAATATTTGCTTTGCCAATGTCACTATATTCAGCCAACAGCAATACGTTAATGCCAGTAACTTGATAATAAGTAAATTGACATAAGGTTGTACCATAGCTAGTGTAAAGAATACTAATAATTTAATCCCATTATTATCACAGGGTCTAAGCTACTTACTGAACAGCACAGTGGGAGTGTCTACAGACAGAAGCAATTCAAGGAGGATCATCACAACGTTCTGAAGGTCAATTACACAAGGATCATAAATGCCCGACCTGTCATTATCTCCCATATCTCGTAAATTAAAGCAACACCACGGCCACCTTTGAGATCCTGCACAAAACTGCACAATAAAATAGTGGTTGAGATAAATTTGGAAAACTAGGACAAGTTGGGTTATATTTTGGCACGTGTCTGAGCAGCAGCAATTCAGCACTGCAGATAGAATAAGATATAATAAAATCATTATGAATTAAGATGTACACTCAATGGCCACTTGTTTTAGATACCTCCTGTACCTAATAAAGTGGCCACAGAGTATATGTCCGTGGTCTTCCGCTGCTGTAGCCCATCCACTTCAAGGTTTGACGTGCTGCATTTTCAGAGAGGCTCTTCTGCACACCACCGTTGTAATGTGAGATTAAATGAGTTACCGTAACCTTCCTTTCATCTTGAACGTGACTGGCCGTTCACCTCTGACCTCTCTCGTTAACAAGGAATTTTCGGCCACAGGACGTTTTTCTGTTCTTTTCTTGCCATGCTCTGCAAACTCTAGAGACTGTGCATGAAAATCCCAGGAGATCAGCAGTTTCTGAAATACCCCATCTGGCACCAACAATCATTCCAAAGTCAAAGTCACTTACATCACTTCCATATTTTGATGTTTGTTCTGAACAATACCTGAACTTTTTGACCATGTCTGCATGCTTTTATGTATTATGTTGCAGCCGTACGATTGGCTGATTACATTAATGTGTAGGTGTACGGGTGTACCTAATAAAGTGGCCACTGAGTGTATATTAGTTCCACTACAGTTTAAATTACCCTTCCTAGGATGTAAGTGTTACTAGCAAGGCCAACATTTATTGTCCATCATTATTTGAAAGTTCAGTAGACCCATTCCAGAGGCTAGTTAAGCATTTGGGCGTGTTGGGGAGGAAGCATTAAGAAGAGGGACGCCTCACGTCTTAATAAGCTGGTAAGGAAGGCGGGCTCTGTCATGGGCAAAGTACTGGAGAGTTTAACATCGGTAGCTGAGCGAAGGGCGCTGAGTAGGCTACGGTCAATTATGGAAAACTCTGAACATCCTCTACATAGCACCATCCAGAGACAGAGAAGCAGTTTCAGCGACAGGTTACTATCGATGCAATGCTCCTCAGACAGGATGAAGAGGTCAATACTCCCCAATGCCATTAGGCTTTACAATTCAACCGCCAGGACTTAAGAACTTTTTAAAAGCTATTATTAATGCTTTTTGAGATAGTGATTTAGATGCATATCATATTTTTTACTGAGTTAAGTATTGTATGTAATTAGTTTTGCTACAACAAGTGTATGGGACATTGGAAAAAAAGTTGAATTTCCCCATGGGGATGAATAAAGTATCTATCTATCTATCTATCCATTTCAGTCAGACCAACTTAAAACATGCCTGTTTTCACAGATTTCAAGATCTGATGAAAAGCCTATAACCTGAAACATTTTTGTCTCTTCATGGAGGCTACATGTCATGCTGAGTGCTTCTAACAATCTCTGTTGTTGTTAAGCATAACAACTCCCTTTCAAGAGTTGGTTAATGAACCAGAAGGGTATTTCAATCACTATTCAGCTGTTTCATGGTCATTTATTGTGATGTTAGCTTGTTTAATTCATAATGTATTTAATTAGTCAAATTAAGATCCTCCAGCAGCCTTAGTGAGTTTGTATTCATATCTCCTGATCAGCAATCTCAGATTCTGAGCACTAGTCCAGCAACTTAACCTGCATCTTGCTGTAAACCATACCAAGTCCAATCTTAGCTGGAATTGTCCTAACACAGAAGCACAATATCTCTCAACCAAAACCCTTGAATGGAAAATCCTACAAAAGTAGTGGATACAGTCCAATCAATCATGGGTAAATCACTCCAACCATTGAGCCACCTACATGGAACGAAGTTGCAGGTAAGTAACGTCCATCACCACCCAGGACATGCTCTCTTCTCACTGCTGCCATCAGGAAGAAGGTACAAGAGTCTCGGAACTCACATCAGCAGGTTCAGGAACAGTTATTACCCCTCAACCGTCAGGCTCTTGAGCCAAAGGGGATAACTTCACTCAACTTCGCTTGCCCCATCACTGAAATACTCCCACAGCCAATGGGCTCACTTTCAAGGACTCTTATCTCATGTTCTTGATATTTATTGTTTATTTATTTATTATTATTTCTTCTTTTTTGATTTGCATGGTTTGGTCTCTTCTGCACTGTAGTTGTGTGTCCTAGTTGGGCAGTCTAGTTATTATTATATAGATTTTTGAGTATGCCCACAGGAAAATTAATCTCAGGGTTGAATATAGTGACATACATGTACTTTGATAATAACATTTACTTTAACTTTGAAATTTTGAAATTATATCAATTAACAGAGTGTGGTCATTGGGATTTCCGTTAGAGTTTCTCCTATTGGGCTCATATAACAAGCAACAGGATATCAAGCAACATTTTTGGCTGATCCATATAGAGAGAACTTCTTTTCAATTTCAGAATCTAGAGTAGCTGGTATGGGCTGTGTGTCTAAGAAATGAGAAAATCACAAGGACACTGTGTAGTTTCCAGACAATCACAGGCACATGATTTTATACTGCACTTATATTCTCACAACTAAGTATGTAAATACTACGCATGAACTTTCAATGCATTTAACTCAATCGGAAGATGGAGATTTAAGTTATCAAAGCCTGAAATGAATATATCTTTATAATATAATTTTATAGAATCATTTTTATAGATTGGGTGATAACATTAAACTGATGCAAGATCACCAACAAATTCCACGTGATGTAATACAGTGATAATAAATCTGATTCTGCATAGCTAAGGAAAACTTTATTGAAGGGCTTCGGAACTGTGGTTCAAGCAGGTCTTTAATAATTCTAGTATTTCAGAAATATTTCAAGGGAGCTGACAGGGAAAATGGAGGTGAAGATAGATGAAGATTTGGAATGTGCCACATAATTATATTAGAAAGGATCAAAAATGTTCACAGATCCTTTTGAAAAAGATAGCGTACTAACTGTTTCCTTTCATTCTTTAGCCTACGACCACTCATCATGTAGCACTGGGATAGCATTGAGAATCGTGAGTCCATTCATTGAGACATCATAGAAGTCCAGTATAATTGGCAGTAGTACCTCAGTTCCCTAACTCCCCACCCACCAGTTCCAGCAAGCAACCCCTACCTCTCCTGTGGTCCCTGCAGCAAAGGAAAATGTTTTATTTAATAAAGTACACTTGTTGGCAGCTTGAATTGCAAACAGTTTTACTAATATCTTACAGAAATAGGCAGGGTATGTGACACAGTAGCGTAGCAGTTATCAACATGTTATTACAGCGCCAGTGAATGGGGTTCAATTCCTGCCGCTGTCTGTAAGGGGTTTGTACATTCTCCCTGTGACGCGTGGGTTTCCTCTGGGTGCTCCGGTTTCCTCCCACATTCGAATGGCGCATGGGTTAGTAGGTTAGTTGCATTGATGTAATTGGGCAACACTGTCTCACCTGCTTAAACAAAATAACAAAATACATAAATAAAGAGAAGATAATATTTGATATCAGAAGTGCTGGCTGAAGGCTCTTATAAAATACCTTACTCTAGGCAAAATCCTAGCAAAAATGAACAACCAAGAACACAGACCAAGATATATGTGATTTACTTGAAAGAGAACCCAATGAATCAACTAAAGCTGCTCAAGCTTTTGAATGCTCAGGCAAGTAAACTTGTCTAAAGAATGGAGACCATGGAAACAAAGGTTTATAGAGGTGCATATTAAATTGATAAATACATCTGATCAAAGATGCAAAGCATCTAAGCAAAGATGTCAATGTATCTCATTGCTTACAAGGGAAGAGAATTATACTGCACTATAAAAAGGCAAGAGTTCAGGAGAGCAGAGAGGCACAGATCTGGCATTTGAGACCAGGAGTCTGGGTGATTAGGGAGGAATCGACACTGTCACAGCTTGTTGCTGATTGTCACGATTGAAGTGTGAGGTCACAGGACTGCAGGCGGATGATTGGTGGATGTTGTTTCAGATTACTTCTGATTGGCCAAGAGATTTAAATGAAGAGATTAAGACGCAAGAAACTTCAGATGCCGGAACCTGGAGCAACATGCAATCTGCTAGAAGAACTCAGCAGGTTCTGTGGGGAAAGGAATTATCAACATTTCAGGTTGAAACACTGCAGCAGTCCTGATGTGCAGTTTTGACACAGGAGGAAGTTCTGCTAAGGAGCACATATTTAGAATAATTAAATTCAAATGAATAATTTAAATGGAATAGAGATGACTGGAGAGCTGATGGGTTATAGCTGCAACATTTGAGAGTTGGTGGATTCTGTTTTGCTTTATGATGAACATTTCTGCAGTAAGTTAAGACTGCATGAGGAACTTCAGTTCAGAGTCGATGAGCTAGAGACCAAGCTTCGGACATTATGGTACATCCAAGAAGACAAGAATTTCTTGGAGACAGTGTTCATGGGAACGGTTTTACATCATTTACCTAATCAGGAACAAGTGGGTGTGATTGCAAAAGAGACAGATAAAGGGATCCCTATGTAGCTCTGGAGGAGAGTAGACCTTGCCCGTGTCTAAGAGATGCAAGGTTCTTCCTCCCAGTTTGGATTAGTGCATGAACTGTAGAAAGATAGCGGGGCGTGAGGAGGATCTCCTGGTGGGTATGGTCCTGGGCCTGGCCTAGATGACCATTCACGGGTCTAGGCGGTGGAAAATGGAGGAAACTCCCTGGGCCAACGGCCTGCCCATTTTCCAAGGTGGCATTCATGCCTGGCTGTCCTTGGAGAGGGAGCACGCGGTTGCAACAGGCACATTGGGGGACTTACTATGAGCGGTGGGCCCCCCCGGGTTATCAACTGTTTTATAGACAGTAGTAACCATAGTTTAGTTTGAGTATGCTTACTGCCTTGCAAATATTGACTGTACATTGTGTATATGTGTTGTAAATAAACTTTTATAATTTTGTAAAAAATACTGTAGCGAGATGTGCAGACTACCTGTAGCACCTGAAAAGAGTGACAGAGAGAGAGAGAGAGAGAGAGAGAGAGAGAGAGAGAGAGAGAGAGAGAGAGAGAGAGAAGAGAGAGATAGGGAGAGAGATCTTGAGACATCTTTGGGTTACCTGAAATTTTCCCATTTCAGATAACCCAGGTGCTCAGCAAATGGTTGCCTAATTTGCATTTGGTTCAATCAACATCGCATCCACTGTGTAATGTCAGGATTCTGTTTTTGTTCTATATTCCAAATTCTTCAAATCCTTTTGCCATGACGCGATACATCTCATACCCTAAACCTTACAGCAAGAGGAAGGTGATGACAGAGAAGGGGGTTATTGGAGAATAAGGAGCCATTTCACACTGGTTCCTCAGGTTTACATCTCAATTAAAGAGATTTCCTTAATTAGAGGATATGCAGAGTGCACCAACAATCCTAAAAACACCACAAACAAAAGAAATTTGCAGACACAGGAAATACAAGCAACACACACAAAATTCTGGAGGAAGTCAGCAGTTGACGTTTTGAGCTGAGGCCCTTCATCAGGACTTGGAAGAGGGGTCTCAGCCTGAAACATTTACTCTTTTGCACAGATGCTGCCTGTCCTGCTGAGTTCCTCCAGCATTATGTGTGTGTTGCTAAGTATACCACAGCTCAGCCAAAGGCCCAAAGAAAACTAAAGACATCTAGGATGGGAACTGGAAGTCAATCCACAAGTTCCCAGTAGACCAGGGGTTCCCAACTTTTTTTTATGCCATGGCCCCTATCATTAACGGAGAGGTCTGTGGACCCCAGGCTGGGAACCCCTGCAGTAGACTTTGTGCTAGAGTAAAGCACATAGAGACTTTCCATTTATTTTTATTTATATTTTTATTTGTTTTTCATTACTAAAGGAGAAATATGTATAATATTTAGTATTATATTGAAATAATCAAATTGTTTTGAGACTGAACCACTGTATCACATAATTCGTTGAAACAGTGTTTGATAATCAACTGCTCTCTGTACTATTTAAACAGTGTTTGGTGTGGAAACTTTCAGAGTCTGCCTGTCTCTGAGGGGGAAATTATGGGGAAGGAATGCAGACTTGACACTGTAAACTCTTCTATTGTTCAGTAATAGATCTTTGTTGTGAGTCTGAATTATTGACCATTTCAGTACCTTACTGACATCTAACCTTTGCTGATTTATAGTCCATTATTAAAGTAATATATCTCAATATTCCATTGCTATTTTAGTCCACGTTTTCTGACATTGAAAAAGGCAATACTACTGCTTCTCCTAGGTTTCTATCTAAGTCTTTGGCTGGTTCCATTTCCTTCATTGGACACAGACTCTTCTCAATTTTTCATTTAATGCTGTCATCTGTATTAAATTCCATTTTCCATTTCTCTGTCTGGTTTCACAGCTAACATATGTTTCTCTTCATTTCATTCTAATTTCTGTAACGCCTGCTCATTGTGCAAGATTGCATTTGGGTTTCTGTGTCTCAGTCAATTATGGAGATAAGAAACAACCAAGGTCCATGCAATGACCCTTGAAATGTTGCATTTTGATATTATAGAAAATCACTGAGCCCTGAAATGATTTACTTGGCACTACTCACCACTCTACCAATACATTCTCCAAGTTATTATTAAACTTCTTATTCAGTTCTATCCTGACAATGTGTATTAGAAACAAAGGGGTTGAATTTCACTCTGGGAGAGAAAGCAGATCTCCCAATAGTGAATGGACAGCTGATTTCACACCGGAGCCAATATTTGCCCTAATGACTTCAATTAAAAGAAAGAAACTTTTGAAAGGTGTATAGAACTGTTTGTCTCACTTCTAGAATTTAACTTATAATATGCTCCTGGTAAAAATATAATTTTCACTCAATGTAATATTAATATCTAGCAAGGCCTGCTTCATTTATGTTGGTCACTTGTGACATATGAACAGTGAGTGCAAGGAAATGAAAGGAAAATTTGTCAGCAAGCAATAGTTTTTGTCCAGCAAAAACAACATGATAGATATTTTTAACGTATGAGATCAAACATAATGGGGAATAAATTTCACAATAAACATCCATTGTCAAAGAAGCATATTTTCAAAAGATAAGGAACACAAGAATAAAGAGCAGGAACCTTATGGCCTTAGTTTACCAGTAAATTTTCCATCAATAAACAAAATGTTTATGACAATTCAAGGTGCCTCAGGCAGAAAATTAGATGCTGGGAAGTACTTTGAGAATAAGTGGCAAGTGGTTATTCGTGTCAATTCAATTATAGGTGAATACAGTTTTAAGAGTGTCATACAAATATGAAGGGAAATGAAATGGTTTCATTTCAGAGGGAAGTCTATTTGAGTATGCTGTGCTTTGCCTCAAGATTTACATCAAAGCAAAAGGAGCAAGTGCGTGAAAAGAGAAAATATAAAAGAGGCAAGGAAAGAATTGTAAAAGTGGGCCACTCTAATTAAAGAATCTTAATTACGGTAGTACAATGGACTAAAAGTACTTTGAAGTTTCTAATTATCTGGTTTTGCAGTACTTGTAGATACTACCAAAAATTTTGGTGGGCACAGTTTTTATGTGCTGATCAACACCAATGAAGACAGATGACCTCGTCATTTAATACTATTTTATGAAAGTTGCTCTATATATGTATGTTTGCTGTGGCACATGTCCTTTGCAGCAGTAGCTAAACAAACGTCACTTAGCTGGCTGAACTCTATGTGAGATGTTTTAAGTAGTGCAAGTCACAGCAATAGTGAAAGTTCTTATCCTTTACATAAATGGTTAGATCAAGTTACTCCAATCTACCCTCACTAATATAATCCACTGATAATAGGGTTCAGATTCCTGGTGCTTTTCATTAGAATATTCTTTTGTTACTGTTTGACCACTGCTGAGTGACATACTCAAGGTGGAGATTAACCAGAACTCTATGCTGTTGAGTTATGGTTTCCTTCAGCGATCGATCTTGTGATTTTTTTTCATATTTCATCTTTGGAGTTGCCTTGTTGACCACTTCTCCATATATATTTGATACTTTAAAGCACATATCAGACTAATATTTTCTATATATCATTCAGATCCATTCTTTGCTAATGCTTTAGTATTCTTGAAGGACTTATGTTGACTATTTTTCATTCTATCTGAAGTATTTATCACTTTATCAACATCTTCTGTTGCGGTATGAATTATATATCTTTTAGTTGACTCATTTTGCAATTCCCATGTGCTTCTTCAGACTGAATCGTATGCTGCCCTCTGCCACAACTCTTGCCCAGCCTACTTACTTTCATCTGTTAAATAAGATTAATTGAGAATAGACACAAAGTGCAGTTAATGCTTAAGGGAATGGTTAGCCTGTTCAGTATTTTTGCACTGCCTCCCTTCCAAAGATACATCTCAAGTTGATTTCTTGAATGGAAATTTATTAGGAGCAATGAAAATCAAAGAAAATCAGAAATTAGGAGATGTAATTTCTTATATGATATGACACTTTTGGACAGCACATTAAATCCAATTTATTTGTCAATAACAAAATATTAGCTTAAATGGGTTCAGTTTTAAAGTAGATCTGTTTATGCCAAGAAGGGGATTTTGATATTTATAGTCAATCAGTTTTAACTTTTTCTTGACATGTTACTGTAAACTCTCAGACCTCTGTAATTTTCGATCCCTGGGTTCTTTTAGGAGTTCGGGAATGAGTGAGAAACTTTGATTCATTAATTCTTCATGATTGTTTATTTTAAACTTTAAACAAACATACAGAGCATGAGGAGCTGAGAAGCAAAGCACACATTCAATAGAGGGAAGAGGAAGAAGAAGATGGCACCTTTGAAAAATCTACCAGCATCATATTTGAGATAACAGAAATTCTTAAGATAGAAATAATCCAGTTAATAGGCTACACAATTAAAACAATTGTAACACCTTACTGGACCTCAAGAGAGAGAATTTGTAGCATGTCTAAGGGATGGCTTTTTAGAACAGCTTGTTGTTGAGCCCACTAGGGGAATCGGCTGTGCTGGATTGAGTGTGGTGCAATGATCCGGAGATTATAAGAGAGCTTAATTTAAGGAACCCTTTGGAAAGAGTAATCACAATATGATTGAGTCCTCTTTGAAATTTGAGAAGGAGAAACTAAATTCCAATATGTCGGTATTCCAGTGGAATAAAGGAAATTACAATGACTGAGAGGGGAACTGGCCAAGGTTGACTGGAAAGGGACACTAGCAGAAGAACAGCAAAGCAGCAATGGCTGGAGTTCCTGCAAAAAATGAGGGAAGTGCAAGACAGATATATTCCAAATAAGAAGAAATTTTCGAATGGAAGAAAGACACTACCATGGCTGACAAGTGAAGTCAGAGCCAAAATAAAAGCAAAAGAGAGGGCATACAAGGAAGCCAGAGCTAGTGGGAAGTTAGAGGATTGGGAAACTTTTAAAAACTTGCAGAAGGAAACTAAGAAGGTCATTAGGAAGGAAAAGATAAATTATGAAAGGAAGATTGCGACTAATAGCAAAGAAGATAGTAAATGCATTTTTAAATATATAAAAGGTAAAAGAGAGTCAAGGGTAGATATAGGACCAATAGAAAATGACACTGGTATATTGTAATGAGAAATGCAGAGATGGCAGAGGAACTGAATGCATATTTTGCATCAATCATCGCAGTGGAAGACATCTGCTATATACCGGACAATCAAGAGTGTCAGGGAAGTGAAGTAGGTGCAGTGAAAATTACAACTGAAAAGGTGCTCAGGAAGCTTAATGGTCTGAGGGTGGATAAATCTCCTGGACATGATGGAATGCACCCTCGGTTCTGAAGAAAGTAGCTGGAGGGATTGTGGAGGCATTAGCGATGATCTTTCAAGATTCAATAGATTCTGCCATTGTACTGGATGACTGGAAAATTACAAATGTTACTCCGCTATTTAATAAGGGTGGGAGGCAGCAGAAAGGAAACTATAGACCTGTTAGCCTGACATCAGTGGTTAGGAAATTGTTGGAATCGATTGTTAGGGATAAGATTATGGAGTACCTGGAGGCACATGACAAGATAGGCCAAAGCCAGCAGGGTTCCCTGAAAGGAAAATCCTGCCTGACTAACCTACTGCAATCTTTTGAGGAAATTATAAGCAGAGTAGACAAAGGAGTTGCAGTAGATGTGGTGTACTTGGATTTTCAGAAGGCCTTTGACAAGGTGCCACATATAAGGCTGTTTAGCAAGATAAGATCCCATGGAATTACAAGGGAGTTACTAGCATGGGTGGAGCATTGGCTTATCGGCAGAAAACAGAGAGTGGGAATAAAGGGCTCCTATTCTGGCTGGCTGTCGGTTACCAGTGGATTTCCACAGGGGTCAGTGTTGGGACCGCTGCTTTTTACAATGTATGTCAATGATTTGGACTATGGGATTAATGGTTTTATGGCTAAATTTGCCGATGATACAAAGATAGGTGGAGGAATGGGTAGTGTTGAGGAAACAGAGAGACTTAGTGAGTTTAGGGGAATGGGCAAAGAAGTGGCAAATGAAATACAATGTTAGAAAGTGTATGGTCATGCACTTTGGTGGAAGAAATAAACGGGCAGACTATTATTTAGATGGGGAGAGAATTCAAAATGTAGAGGTTCAAAGGGACTTGGGAGTCCTTGTGCAGGATATCCTAAAGGTTAACCTCCAGCTTGAGTCGGTTGTGAAAGCAAATGCAATGTTGGCATTCATTTCTAGATGTATAGAATATAAGAGCAGGGATGTGATGTTGAGACTCTATAAGGCACTCATGAGACCACACTTGGATTATTGTGTGTATTTTTGGGCTTCTTATTTTAGAAGGGATATACTGACATTGGAGAGGGTTCAGAAAAGATTCATGAGAATGATTCCAGGAATGAAAGGGTTACCATATGAGGAATGTCTGGCAGCTCTTGGGCTGTATTCCCTGGAATTCAGGAGAATGAAGGGGGATCTCATAGAAACATTCCATATGTTAAAAGGACTGAACAGATTAGATATGGCAAAGTTATTTCCCAAGGTAGGGGAGTCTTATAAGACAATAGGATGCAACTTCAGGATTGAACGACGTCCATCTAGAACAGAGATGTGGAGAAATTACTTTAATCAGAGGGTGGTTAATCTGTGGAATTTGTTGCCACGAGCGGCTGTGGAGGCCAAGTCATTTGATGCATTTAAGGCAGAGATAGATAGGTTCTTGATTAGCCAGGGATCAAAGGGTATGGGGAGAAGGCAAGGGAGTGGAGATGACTGGAAGAATTGGATCAGCCTATGATTGAATGGCGGAGCAGACTCGATGGGCCAAATGGCCTACTTTTGCTCCTACATCTTATGGTCTTAATGTGCTAATCCTTAGTCAATTAAAAATGAGAACACATACATATAACTGCTATACCACGTTCTGCCAGAAAGTGGGAACGAACTGCCACATAGTGTGAAAAATACTACGGTAGTTTGTTGAAAATGCAAATCATGTCAATAAAAAACTATGATTAAAGCATATGATTTTAGTGTTGCATTAATTTAACTAGTATCTTATAAAAAGTATTAAAAAACAACTGATATCTCACAACATGATGCCCCTTTGTCCATGTTGTTCTCTCAACCCCTTCAATATCAGCGCTGTTGATCTAAACTGCAGAATATTCGACACCCACTTCCTGAGGGCAATGACCAGCTCTTTTGTTTTATTAACAAGGGGGTTGCCATGGCACCGTGTCACTAGGCTGCCTGTCTTCCTCCTGTTCTCTGACACCTCATTATTTGAGATACTGCCCACCATGGTGATATCATCTATAAACTTGGAGTTAGAACAGAATCTGACCCACGCAGCTGTGTGCGCATTGAAAGCTTTATGTTGCAGAGAAGGTAAGGGCAGGATGGACAATTGAATATCTCTGATAGGGTGAGGTAAGATTTTAGGGCTGTCCAATCAAATCGGTTAAAAGCTGATAATACAGACAAAAATGTCTAATGTGTGGCAAATAGAAAGGCTGAGGACAACCCCAACAGATCAGGCTGTACTAACAGAAAGAGAAAAGCAGAGACAATATGACATCAGTGTTAAACCCCAGGAGTCTGTAAATTCCCCAAACAGAAGGTGAGGCATATTCTTTGTTTGTATTGGATAACGGAACAGGAAGTCACAAATGGATATGCCCGAGTGGGAATGGATTGGGGGATTAAAGTGACAAGAATAGGGTGGTACTGTAGTTCAACACTTTTACAGTACAGGGACCTGGGTTCAATTCCCGCTGACTGCTGCCCGTAAGGAGTTTGCACGTTCTCCCTGTGACTGTATGGATTTCCCCTAAGTGCACCAGTTTGCTCTCACAGCTCAACAACATACCGATTGGTCAGTGAAATTGACATTGTCCTGAGATTAGGTTAGGATTAAAATACGGCATTGCCAGGCAGAGTGGCTCGAAGGGATGGAAGGGCCTATTCTGCACAGTATCTCAATAAAATAAAAAGTAGCACTTTTTCTGTTGCATCATAAATGCTCAAATTTGGTATAAGTTAGCACAATTCTTCTCTGTATTAATATAACCTGACACACGGGACCTCCTATAGCCCTGCTCTTTGCAACACAATACATTTCTATATTATCGATCATTATCTCCCCACATTAACCCATTTAACTGAAGCCATTAACCCACTAACCCATACAATCTAAATTCATAACAACCTTGGTCTCACCCTCTTTGATCAATACTCTTTACCATGAAATGATAAACTTGTTTCATTTTCCACAAATGCTGCCTGACCTGAAGAGTGTTTCCAGATTTTCCATTCTCATTTAAGCAAGAGTTTTTCTCTTCATTCGCTGATGTTTGGTGAATGCGGGTCTTCACAAAGCGCGATCATTCCTCGTGGGCTGAGGACTTACAACACAGCTCTTGGTTAATCACCAACATCTGCTACAGTGAATCATAAACACAAGAGATTATGAGCAACATGCACAAAATGCTGGAGGAACTCAGCAGGTCAGGCAGCATCTATGGTAAAGAATAAACAGTTCACATTTCAACTCGAAACTATTCATTTCCATAGATGCTGTCTGACTTGCCGAGTTCCTCCAGCATTTTGTGTGTGTTATTCTGGTACAGACCTGAGTAGCAAAGCTTAAGTTTCAGAAAAAAAATGCTGGTCAATCTTCAGCTATTTGTGAACGGGACGGGGCGAGGCAGTCACATGATGCTCATGGAGCTGTCCTTACAGAACAATACACCGTCAATACAGAACACATCACCCCAATCAATGCATGCTAACTACAGTGCCCACCCAGTTAGCCCCAATTTATAGTGGGACTCAAGTGAAAAGTGATATAAAGGCCCAGGAATATTTGTTCTTTCACCAGTTATAGGTTATACTGTGTACATTCATTTTTGTCCTAGAGAAACCTTCAGTGGTGATGTAAAATCCACCCACGTGACATCACCTGGGGAAGAGTGACTCATGAGGGACCATGTCAAATGCAACTGGTAACCATTTTACTCCACAGTTGAATCAGCACTACTAGTCTTAATGAACAGAAAGATTTCGAAACTACAGTGTGAGGAGTGAATACACTAGAGTCTGGTTAATTGGGACACATTGTGACCAGTACATTTTAGCCTAGTTCAGTGGCTGCCTTAATTAGCTGAAGTTTCATGGAAATAGTTTAAACAATATAAAAAAGACAAACTGTGTAACAAATTGAGTATTATCAACAGAGAAATTCGTCCAGTATACGCAATGAACAAAATTTATGCATACACCTAGAGCAGATAATGCACTGCCTTCATACAATATTATCAACGATTGCTTCCTCCAAATCTTCATCTTCACTGTACCATTCAGGATGATATCTTCAAATTCTTTGTAATTTCTAACTTGTTGAAGTAGTGAAATAGTTTCATTTTCACTCCTGGCCGGTGCTGGCATCTCCAAGCCTGAATGTTTGAAACCCGCAATGAACAAATCAGCTCTGAATTGCCTTACAGCTTATTTCTCACTGACTATCAGTGACAAAATCACTAATTTTGAACACAAACACATGCAGTTGACATTGGTTAAAAACTGTTTCGCACTAAGTATGGCGTTGCGTCTTGTGGATACACAAGTGCACACAACAGGCACTAGTTAGAACCTTTTAGGCAAGTCTCCTGCCCTAATTAAGTGGCATAGTGTCCCAAATAAATGAAAGGAAACCCAGCCATTTTCTCAATTTGTTTTTGTTTTTCAAGGGCTGTCCCAAATAAGTGGCTGCCCCGATTAACCAATGGACCAATTAAGCAGAATCGACTATGTTTCTGGCTTATATGGATGAAGGGATTCTGACTGCCAATAAGGTGCAAGAACTGATACAGCTGGTGGCTTGACAGGAGCTGAGTCTTTTTAGTCTCAGTATTGTCTTGTGGTGCTCACTTTTGATTTTCCTCTGGTTTGCTTTATTAGGAAAATTCCACTTTATGGACTTCTGAATTCTCCGACCAATTAATCTTCCTGACATCTCATTTCTTTCTCCATCTAGCCTTCCCAAGACACTCGTAAATCATGAACCATTCTCTGCCTGAACGGCGGAGCAAGCAACATTGAACAAATCATAGATGGCAGATTTTGAATCGTGATGCAAGCATATATACATTACAATACATCATGTGAGAAAAGAGAATGAGGGTGATTTACGAAAAGCTGACTTTATAGTACTCCACCATCAAAGCCTAGAGCTGGGGGTGTTTGTAATCAGAATGACTCACAATGGAAGTTAAGGAAATCAACTTTTATGAGCTGGGTGTCTACTCTTGACTTGTAACCCTTTATCTCTTCAGCAAATAGACACTTTTCAAGCATTGCCCCTTCATTCTATACAATACCACTAAAGTCTAAATTCTCTCTCTATAATTCTTAACTTTTTCTTTTCTCTGAGTACTTCATAGCAGAGGAGATTTGGTGAAGGAGACACCAAATAATGGATGCATGCTGTTAGAGTGTATTCTGGAGTTATGGAATATAGCAAATATTAATTTCAACAGCAACCAGTCTTCAGATCTGAATGTAGATTGTAGATTAACTTTAAAATGTAGCTCTGAACAATGGTCTTCCTGGATCTGCAGACAGGGATCAAGTGCAAACCAGGAAACACCTCATTAATCAAGAAATAGCCCATTAACCTGAGATGTCTGCATATGCATGAATGCAGCTCAGAAACAGCGGTGATTAACAATCATTTTGGGTGTTTGGAGTGTCGGTATGAAGATCTAGGTGTTGGAAAATGATCTGTACTCAGAGAAAGCATTGGGAATATAAATTGCCCTGCTGTTAACTTCGACCCTTAGCACTTAAAAATGTGCTGTTAGGTCGGGGAGCCTCTCTCCAAAATCACTCCAAATACTGTCAGCTTCTGAGTGAGGAATAAAAACTTTTATACTACCAGCTCTGTGTCTCTCTGGTGGCTTTTGTTAACAATCACAACAATGCCTCCCAAGCACTAAGGTTGACTTTGATACCTCATCCAGGATAAATAAGATCTGTACCTGATAATGTTCAAAGAGCAGGCACCATCTGGCATCTCAGCTGGCTGACGGATAGAACCGTTTCCCTGCTTTGCTGACCACAACACAGATGAGATGTACAGTCATTTAAAATAAAACTGGTTGTTCATCCAAGCAGTTACATATACCAGGGCATTAGAAGATGTACCAAGGAGCTATCTCACAGTGGCTGAAAGCATCACAAAGGACGTGAGAAAGGAGCGTTCTTGCTCCTCATCAGCTATCCTGCCTCATTTCTTGAAAAGTCAAGGGTTAGAAGGAGTTTTTTTTGCATCTGTATTATTCTATAATTGTAAAGATCTGGATACTGCACATAAGCTAGCATTATTTTGTTTTTATTATTGTACACTACTTAGACATAAGTGGACCAAAGACTTTCTATTCAAAGATTCTCCAAGTTGGTGCGTTGATGGTCTGATAATGGCATGCCTGAAACCCATTACTCACTGGCCACAAGCATATGCAGAAATGAATTTTGATAAGGGCATGAGATTGCTCCTCCAAGAGGACCATAACCTCACCGTAGGGTTTGGGGGCTTGTGTACCTCAATGACCTGGAGAGCTATGTTAGCTGGAGTCAGGGTCTTTATGCTTTGGCTAATGGTAGAGTCACCTATGCTGAAGACATCAGAGCGTGGTCCACTGGTCCTCTAGGTTCAGAGTTCAGTTCAGTGCTAACAGCCCTGATTAGTAGAACAAAAATGTTATGAAAAGAGCAATGAAGAAACTTTCTACATCTGAGTGTGATGGTATTCCTCAGTCTCCTCCTGGGCTTGCATGACTGACAGTAATGAAAACCAAGCTACTGATACGGTGAAGAAAGCCCTGAGTATTGCCGGAGATGGAGGAACTTCATTGCTGCCCCATCTCCCAGTTCGGAGCGAAGGGAGTTTTTTTTACTCCTTGGGGTAAAAGAGAGGTGAGACTGCGCAGGCGCACGATGTCAGCCAATAGCGCGCAAAAGGTTTAAAAAGGCGAGGAATCATCAACGGTTTTTGATTCAGAGCAAGAAGGCTGCAAGTGAATGGCTGATTTTTTGGAGCGAAGTGAGTTTTTTTTACTACTTGGAGTAAAAGAGAGGCGAGACTGCGCAGGCACGTGACGTCAGCCAGTAGCGCGCGAAAGGTTTAAAAAGAAGTCCGCTGTATCCAGCGGGCAGCGGAGTGAGAGGCAGCGGAGTGAGAGAGCTTTGGCTCAATGGGCTTAGGTGGTAATGGGACGAGGCAAGGTAGGTTTAACTGTGTTTCTTGTGGAAGGGAAGTAATATGTGTGTGTGAGGCCAGTTTTCTGTGCTCGGTGTCAGACGTGGAAGGTCCTGGAGTTTCCCAGCCTCCCGGACGGCCATATCTGCACCAGGTGTGTCGAGCTGCAGCTCCTGAGGGACCGAGTTAGGGAACTGGAAATGCAGGTCGATGATCTTCGCCTGGTCCGGGAGAGTGAGGAGGTGATAGAGAGGAGTTATAGGCAGGTGGTCACACCGGGGCCATAGGAGACAGACAGGTGGGTCACAGTCAGGAGGGGGAAGGGGAAGAGTCAGGTAGGAGAGAGTACCCCTGTGGCTGTACCCCTTGACAATAAGTACTCCAGTTTGAGTACTGTTGGGGGGGGGACAGCCTACCTGGGGGAAGCGGCAGTGGCCGTGCCTCTGGCACAGAGTCTGGTCCTGTAGCTCAGAAGGGTAGGGAAAGGAAGAGGAAGGCAGTAGTGATAGGGGACTCTATAGTTAGGGGTTCAGACAGGTGATTCTTGGATGCAGGAAAGAAACTCGGATGGTAGTCTGCCTCCCAGGTGCCAGGGTCCGGGATGTTTCAGATCGCGTCCAAGATATCCTGCAGTGGGAGGGAGAACAGCCAGAGGTTGTGGTACATGTTGGTACCAATGACATAGGTAGGAAAAGGGAAGAGGTCCTGAAAAAAGACTACAGGAAGGAAGTTAAGAAGCAGGACCACAAAGGTAGTAATCTTGCGATTACTGCCTATGCCACATGACAGTGAGAATAGGAATAGAATGAGGAGGAGGATAAATGTGTGGCTGAGGGATTGGGGCAGGGGGCAGGGATTCAGATTTCTGGATATTTGGGACCTCTTCTGGGGCAGTTGTGACCTGTACAAAAAGGATGGGTTGCATTTGATCCCAGGGGACCAATATCCTGGTGGGGAGGTTTGCTAAGGCTGCTGGGGAGAGTTTAAACTAGAATTGTTGGGAGGTGGGAACTGAACTGAAGAGACTGGGGAAGAGGAGGTTGGCTCACAAATAGAGAAAGCTTGTAGACAGTGCGAGAGGGAGGATAGGCAGGTGAAAGAGAAGGGACGCACTCAGACCGAAGGTTTGAGATGTGTGTACTTTAACGCATGGAGTGTTGTGAACAAAGCAGATGAGTTTAGAGCGTGGATCAGTACTTGGAGATATGATATGGTGGCCATTACAGAGACTTGGATGGCTCAGGGACAGGAATGGCTACTTCAAGTGCTGGGATTTAGATGTTTCAGAAAGGACAGGGAGGGAGGCAAAAGAAGTGGGGGCGTGGCACTGCTGATCAGAGATAGTGTCACGGCTGCAGAAAAGATGGATGCCATGGAGGGATTGTCTACAGAGTCTCTGTGGGTGGAGGTTAGGAACAGGAAGGGGTCAATAACTTTACTGGGTTTTTTTTTATAGGCCACCCAATAGTAACAGGGATATCGAGGAGTAGATAGGGAAACAGATCCTGGAAAGGTGTAATAATAACAGGGTTGTCGTGATGGGAGATTTTAATTTCCCAAATATCGATTGGCATCTCCCTAAAGCAAGGGGTTTAGATGGGGTGCAGTTTGTTAGGTGTGTTCAGGAAGGTTTCTTTGACACAATATGTAGATAAACCTACAAGAGGAGAGGTTATACTTGATTTGGTACTGGAAAATGAACCTGATCGGGTGTCAGATCTCTCAGTGGGAGGGCATTTTGGAGATAGTGATCATAATTCTGTCTCCTTTACAATAGCATTGGAGAGAGATAGGAACAGACAGGTTAGAAAAGTATTTAATTGGAGTAAGGGGAATTATGAGGCAGTCAGGCAGGAAATTGGAGGCTTAAATTGGAAACAAATATTCTCAGGAAAAAATACAGAAGAAATGCGGCAAATATTCAGGGGATATTTGTGTGGAGTTCTGCAAAGATACATTCTAATGAGACAGGGAAGTTATGGTAGGGTACAGGAACCGTGGAGCACAAAGGTTGTATAAATCTAGTCAAGAAGAAAAGAAAATCTTACAGAAGGTTCAGAGAGCTAGGTAATATTAGAGATCTGGAAGATTATAAGGCTAATAGAAAGGAGCTTAAGAAAGAAATTAGGAGAGCCAGAAGGGGCCATGAGAAGGCCTTGGCAGGCAGGATTAAGGAAAACCCCAAGGCATTCTACAAGTATGTGAAGAGCAAGAGGATAAGACGTGAAAGAATAGGACCTATCAAGTGTGACAGTGGGAAAATGTGTACGGAACCAGAGGAAATAGCAGAGGTACATAATGAATACTTTACTTCAGTATTCATTATGGAAAAGGATCTTGGTGATTGTAGTGATGACTTGCAACAGACTGAAAAGCTTGAGCATGTAGATAGCAAGAAAGAGGATGTGTTGGAGCTTTTGGAAAGCATCAAGTTGGATAAGTCACTGGGCCCAGATGAGATGTACCCCAGGCTACTGTGGGAGGCAAGGGAGGAGATTGCTGAGCCTCTGGGGATGATCTTTGCATCATCAATGGGGATGGGAGTGGTTCCGGAGTACTGGAGGGTTGCAAATGTTGTTCCTTTATTCAAGAAAGGGAATAGAAATAGCCCCAGAAATTATGGACCAGTGAGTCTTACCTCAATGGTTGGTAAGTTGATGGAGAAGATCCTAAGTAGTCAGCATGGCTTTGTCAAAGGCAGGTCGTGCCTTAAAAGCCTGATTGAATTTTTTGAGGATGTGACTAAACACGTTGATGCAGGAAGTGCAGTAGATGCAGAGTATATGGATTTCACCAAGGCATTTGACAAGGTACCCCATGCGAGGCTTATTGAGAAAGTAAAGAGACATAGGATCCAAGGGGACATTGCTTTGTGGATCCAGAACTGGCTTGCCCACAGAAGGCAAAGAGTGGTTGTAGATGGGTCATATTCTACATGGAGGTCGGTCACCAATGGGACCCTTACTCTTCGTGATTTTTATAAATGACCTGGATGAGGAAGTGGAGGGATAGGTTAGTAAGTTTGCTGATGACACAAAGGTTGGAGGTGTTGTGGATAGTGTGGAGGGCTGTCAGAGGTTGTAGCGGGACATTGATAGGATGCAAAACTGAGCTGAGAAGTGGCAGATGGAGTTCAACCTAGATAAGTGTCAAGTGGTTCATTTTGGTAGGTCAAATATGATGGCAGAATATAGTATTAATGGCGAGACTCTTGGCAGTGTGGAGGATCAGAGGGATCTTAGGGTCCGAGTCCATAGGACTCTCAAAGCAGCTGCGCAGGTTGACTCTATGGTTAAGAAGGCATATGGTGTATTGGCCTTCATCAATCATGGAATTGAATTTAAGAGCCAAGAGGTAATGTTGCAGCTTGATAGGACCCTGGTCAGACCCTACTTGAAGTACTGTGCTCAGTTCTGGTCGCCTCACTACAGGAAGGATGTGGAAGCCATAGAAAGGGTGCAGTGGAGATTTACAAGGATGTTGCCTGGATTGGGGAGCATGCCTTATGAGAATAGGTTGAGTGAACTCGACCTTTTCTCCTTGGAGTGACGGAAGATGAATGGTGACCTGATAGAGGTGTATAAGATGATGAGAGGCATTGATCGTGTGGATAGTCAAAGGCTTTTTCCTAGGGCTGAAATTGTTGCCACAAGAGGACACAGGTTTAAGGTGCTGGGGAGTAGGTACAGAGGAGATGTCAGGGATAGGTTTTTCACTCAGTGAGTGGTGAGTGCATGGAATGGGCTGCCAGCAACAGTGGCGCAGGAGGATACAATAGGGTCTTTTAAGAGACTTTTAGATAGGTACATGGAGCTTAGTAAATTAGAAGGTTATAGGTAAGCTGAGTAATTTCTGAGGTAGGGACATTTTTGGCCCAACTTTGTGGGCCGAAGTGCCTGTATTGTGCTGTAGGTTTTCTATGTTTCTAAACACCAGCAGCGTAATATACTTGCTTAAAATGCCTGCCTGAGAAAGAATATAATTTATGGAGCGGCCTGGAAGTGTAAGTGGCATTGGTTTGTCTTTGACAAATATACGGAGATACAGCTTGTCTTGCACAATGTTCATACAGATCAAATCTTTACACAGTGCTTTGGGGTAGAACAAGGTAAAACAAAAACAGAATGCAGAATAAAGTGTAAAAGCTACAGAGAAAGTGCAGTGCAGGTGCTAGATCGTAAGGAGGTGATTACAAGGTCAAGAGTTCATCTTATTGTACTAAGGAATAATTCAACAGTCTTATAACAGCAGGGTAGAAACTGTCCTTGAGCCTAGCTACAAACATAGACAACCTTGCTGAACAACAGAACAAGAGTGTGACACAAATCATTACATCTTTCCTGGAAGGATTTAGTTGTTTGGAAATTCAGGGGAGTTTACTTTTCAATTTTGGCATTTATTGGAAACCTGGCACTTTTCAATTGTATTACCTTTTCTATTCACTACCTCTCATTATTGAAAATACATAATAAAACAGTAACTGGAAAAGAATTATGACAGTCAGAGCTAAGACTAATTTGATGTTACATTACAAACCTTTCACTTATTCATTCACATCAGGAAGAAAAAATGTAGCTATAACACAGCTACACATTTCTGTTAAGTTCATCGTTTTAAAAAATTATACTCAGGGATTATAGGGTAGCAAATGATGTACACAATTGTGATTCATTTAGCTATGAAGTCTTTAACGTATACTTTTCACTGGCACGCTGCCATTGCTCAGCTATAGGCATATAGGCTGGAAGAGGTGGATAACTTATAATTTTGGTCAATTGACTTAAGATTCTTCTTTAAGTCTTGTTTCATGTGACAACCTCTGACTAGTGTAGCAACAGTATTTGGGGCAGAAATTTCCAGAAGGGGTAGGTTGGAACGGAAGGTATTGGCTTGCTTTTTAAACTGTTTCTTGAATAAAATCTTAAGGTCTTAAATGACCTTTGTTGATATTTTAAATTAGGAATTGTTTCCTCTGTTTAGGAAATTGACAAAAGCAGATATTAAGACGGATCTCTGTTATAAAATCTAATTGCTCTGTTGCACCATGTGACCCGTGGATTGCTGGTACTTCCATCCTGCTGTTCTCCCAGCACCAGTTCCTCACACATTCTGAGGGTGGAGATACCTGCATGGAGAAGGCGCCATCCAGGCAGGTGACATGGAAGTTTAGGCACTCTGTCACAGAATGGCCTGGCTCAATTGATACAACTCAAAAGCTGAAGCCAGGTACCATAATGACATACAGCGTCAGCGACCTGTGCTGAGTTCTGCTGCTGCCTGTAAGGAGTTTGTATGTTTTCGTTACTGCATTAGTGTCCTCTGGGTGCTCCAGCTTCCTTTCACATTCTAAAGACAGGTGTTAATTGATCACAGGGTGGAATTGGGTGGCTCAGGCTTGTTGGGCCAGAAGGGCCTGTTACTGTGCTGTGTCTCAAAGTAAAATAAAATAAATCAGCTGCTTTCATAAATTAGGATAATAAACTCCCCAGGGGTCTCAGGAAGGCTTTAAAAATTCGATTTTCTTTTCACTTTCTGAGAAGAGAGTCACGTGTTAGCGATTGAAATATTGGCAATAGGTGGACAGGCCTGGAATGCTGTGAGTAAGGGCTCATCCAGGAAGGAAGTAATGAAGTCTGCTGTCTTTCCAAGTTGGGCGAGACAGCAGTTCTTTGTTTCGGCTGAATGTGCGTAAGGGTCATTGAAGACAGCCTGATTGAGAATTCACTGTCGGCGATTTGAGGTCAGCTGCCAAGGTGGAAGCAGCTTTGTGGGCCTGACTTATGGCACTTGTAACATGGCTGCCAACAGAATGGATCTAACTTCTGGCCCTATGAATGCTGCTTCTAGTATTTGATCTTCCCGCTGTTAGAGTTCAGACCCCAGTCTCCTCTCCGGTCCTAAGACCAACTGCCTCCAAACTCAGACATATTAGAGTGCCATTACAAAGTATCAGGCAAGCTGACTTCAGTTCACAATCCATCTATTTTTTTTTGCTGGACAAGATTTGAGATCGTTGTGGCAAGGTAGCGTAGCAGTCAGCACAGCGCTTTACAGTACCCGTGACCTGGGTTCAATCCCCAATGCTGCCTGTAAGGGAGCTTGTGCGTTCTCCCTGTGATTGTGTGGATTTTCTCCAGGTGCTCCAGTTCCCTCCCACTGTCCATAGATATACCAGTTGGTAGGTTAATTGGTCATTGTAGATTGTCCCGCGAACAAACTCAGATTAAATCAGGAGATTGCTGGGTGGCGCGACTCAAAGAGCCAGAATGGCCTATCCGTATTGTAGCTCAATAAATAAATAAATATGATGACACTATCTGCAAATCCACTGTCACATGAGCAACATTCATCATGTACTGACACTACTCGCTAACTTCCATCAATCCCTGGAGCAAAGATAGATGGAGCAGTCTGAATAATTTTTTTTCACTGTGTTCTTTCCCACAGAATTGTGCAGCTGCTCATTCTGCAGAAGTTCATTCAAAACACAGATGAAAGGACTTGGCCTCTACAGCCATCGGTGGCAATGAATTCCACACATTCGCCATCCTCGGGCTGAAGAAATTCCTTCTTACCTCAGTTCTAAATGGATGTCCCTCTATGTTGAGGCTGTATCCTCTGGTCATAGACTCAACCACTATTGGAAACATCTTCTCCACGCCCCCTCTGTCTAGGTCTTTCAATTTTCAATAGGTTTCAGTGAGAGCCCCCCTCTTTGATTTTCTCAGAATAAATCGTGTCACCGGCATTGTATCCGCTTCTTTACTCAAGGAAGTGTGTACCACCAGGATGGTAGGAATTGGGCAGCCAGGTGGGAAGGTGCAACTTTAGACAATGTACACTACACCATAAGGAAGAACTGAAGACATAGAAGTAGAGACTTCCATGGCTGATTTTTTATCCCTCTCAACCCTATTCTCCTGCCTTCTCTCCATCATCTTTGATGCCCTGACTAACCAAGAACCTATCAACCTCTGCTTTAAATATACTCAATGACTTGGCCTCCCTCTGGCTAAAGAAATGCTTTCTCATCTCTATTCTAAATGAACATCCCTCTATTCTGAGGCTGTGCCCTCTGATCATAGACTCACCCACTAATAGAAAACATCCTCTCCATATCCACACTCTCTAGGTCTTTCAATACATTCAAAATTCAATAAGTTTCAATTAAATCCTCCTCATTCTTCTAAACACCTGCAAGTACAGGCACAGAGCCATTAGACGCTACTCATACATTAACCCTTTCATTTAATTTATTTAAAATATATGTGCACCCTTATTTCAACCGTTTGTGGCATCATTGAATAAGTTGAATAAATCATTTAATTTATCATTCTGTTTCCTGGTTCGCTTTGATTTTCTCAGAGGAAATTGAATCACTGGCATTGTATCCAGTTCTTTACACAAATAAGTCACTTCTACTCACTCGATTCAGTCAGATTTTGGAATACAATCTTCCACATTCTATGTGCATCACTAGCATGTATACTTCCTTTTATATCTCCAACTCTCACAAGATATGCTTAGTCTATATTGGGTGATGTTAACACAGAAACTGTTTATCATGTTATCAAGTGAATCACAATTGTATACATCATGTGCTGCCCTGCAAACCTTGAGTATAATTCTTTAAAACTCTCTATCACGTTGTCTCTCCTCAGTTGAATCATAATACTGGTTCTCTCTCACCTGCATCTCTTCCACTCTCTTCTAAGCATTTGGCTGAATTAAGCTAAGTCGCATTTTAAATGTTTTGGGTAATAGTTACAGAGTAGTTACTGCCTGTTACATCGCTGGTGTTTAGGACAGCAATGAAGGGATTCTGATGGGATTCTTATTGCTGTTTCTGTAACAATTTTTTTTGACTAGTCAGGGTTGTTAACCCTGAACTGAAACCCTGAACCTGGAGGACCAGAGGACCACTCTTAGTCTGGCCTCTACCCTTTGACCTATTTGTCATGGGTGACCCTAACAAGTTATAGCCATGACTCCAGCCAACATAGCTTTCTGGTTTGCTGGGGCATGCAAGCCTCCAAACCCTACAACAAGTTTGTGGTCCTCCTGGAGGCAATAGTTACAGAGCAAGAATATAATCTGTGGGGCAGTGTGTAATTATTTTGCAGTTTATCAGTGTCTTTTTGTTGATCTTGAACACGTCTGCAGTACCTGTCTCTTTAATGCTGATTTGACAACTTCTCACGGATCTCCCTGCTGCACCACGTGATGCTCAATACATGGTGATAAAGTGTGTGTTTAATACTACGTCGTTTCAGAGATCCACTCAATTAGAAATGAACAAAACTTAAGATCTTTATCCAAGTCTGGTTTGCCTGGCAACCATGACATGAAGAAATGAATTCCAATTCTTCCGTAGGTTACTGTATTGAAGTACAAGACCTGACATGTTTCACCTCCATCCATTAAGAGTGAATACTAAGAACTTTGGAAAGGTTTGTAGGCTGGTTACCATCCTGTAAAGCTGCCTTCCTTTTCTTGGCTCTGCAATGTTGACAGACGATTTACTTCACTACTAATTCTTCAAGATATTTTATCTAAACCAGGCCAATAAATAAAACCTGTAATTTGCCTTCTGCTCACAACACCAGAATTTCTCAGTGTCAAGGTCTTTTAAAATATATCTTCTTAAGACATTTGACCTGACAATTCTTGTGTCCCTGTTTAACACAACCTTTTTCCAAAGACTCCTTATAAACTTCAAAGTTCAAAGTACAGTACACTTATGGCAAAGTATGTATGTATTATAGAACCTGGACATTTGTCTCCTTACAGGTAGCCACAAAACAAAGAAACTCAAAAGAACCCATAAAAAAAGACTAACAAACACCCAATCTTTGAAAAAGACAAATTATACAAACAAAAAAAGTAAGCCAATAGCATTCTGAACAAAAGTGATAATGCTTAATTCCTTATATAGACCTGATCACTCATCTGATTCAGTCTGTCCTTTTCTTCTCTCTTCCCCATCTGCCCATGTGCAAATGATATCCTTTCATGTCTCCTCAGCTATTCCCATTGTTAGAACTGCAAAATTGTCTACTGGTTTCAAAATGCGAGAATGTGAGTATCCTGCTTTCACACCCTGCATCTAAATTCTCATGTGGTAACTTGGCGATGCAAACAGAGTCACATTTTGCTCCAAAACGTTTATATTTAATTGTGTGATCGTAGTGTGACAAAAGAATGACTCATTGCATCCGTAGTCAGATTAATGAACTAGGAACCAAGAATTACCGATAAAGTCCTCTAGTCTGTGATCAGAATAAAAAAGTCTGCCCATAGGACCTGATGAAACCTTTCATTCTGAGGTTAGTTATTATCATTCATTTTGATAATTAAATATTGTATATTGATTAATGAATAGTGGCCACTTTATAAGGTACACCTGTACTCGTGCTCATTCATGCAAATTCCTCATCCAGTCATTGCACTGGCAGCTCGTTCCAGATTCTCATCGCCCTCTGAGTGAAGAGGTTCCCCCTCATGTGTCCCTTAAACATTTCACCTTTCACCCTTAACGCACAGCCCCTAGTTCTAGTCTCACTCAACTCAGTGAAAAAAGCCTGCATGCATTTATCCTATCTGCACACCTTCTAATTTTGTACACCTCTATCAAATCTGCACTCCAGGGAATAAGGTCTTAACCTTTTCGACTTTTCCCTGTAACTCAGGTCCTCAAGTCCTGGCCAATGTCCTGTTGAATTTTCTCTGCACTCTTTCAAACTTATTGACATGTTTCCTGCAGGTAAGTGACCAAAACTTTCCCCAATGCTTCAAATTAGGATTCATCGAAGTCATAAACAACATCATCATAACATTGCATCTCCTGGACTCAGTCCTTTGACTTATGAAGGCCAATTTGCCAAGAGCTTTCTTCACAGCCCTGTCTACCTGTAACACCACTTTTAAGGAATTATGGATCTGTATTCCCAGATTCCTCTGTTCTACCACACTCCTCAGTGCCCTACCTCTCCCCGTGTATGGTGTATCTTAGTTGGTGCTCCCAAAGTGCAACACCTCACACTTATCTGCATTAAGTTCCATCTGCCATTTTTCTAGCTGGTCTAGATCCTGCTGTAAGTTTTGATAGCCTTCCTCACTGTCCACTACACTACTATAATGTCAAAATTCCACTCGCTGATATTCATTTGCCTTTCTTACAATACTCATTGAAATATACACAACTCAAAACAGTTGTCCTACCATGCTCAACCTTTCGATTCCTGACTTTGTATATAAGCTAAACGCCATCTTTCCCCACAACCACTCCACTAGCTGATCTGGTGATCTGGTTCCCTTCCTCCTGGTACTCTAGTTTAAACCCTGCCCTCCCCATGCAGACTAGCAAACATTCTCGTTAGAATAATTAGTCCCTTTCCAGTTAAGGTGCAGGCCTGTCCCACGTTCCCTAGATCCAAAAGTCTGAAGTCATCCCTCCAGCACCACCTCCTTAGCCACGTGTTAAACTGTTTGATCTTCCCAGCTTTTGACACACTAGCATGAGGCACTGGTAGGAATCCTGAGTTCACGACCTGAGAGAACCTATCCCTTAACCACTTAACCACCTGAATTCACTTTGCAGGACCTTGTCCCCCTTCCTACCCTACCCTTGTCATAGGTACCAACGTTGACCATGACCTCTGGCTGCTCGCCCTCCCAACCAAGAATGCTGTGGACTTGTTCTGAGCTGACCCTGACCTTGGCACCTGTGAGGCAACATGCTATTTGGGAATTTCGTTCTCATCCACAGATTCTCTTGGCTATTCCCCCAACCAATGAATCCTCTGTCACAGCAGCTCACTTCTTTTCCCCCCTTCCCTTTAGAGGCACAGAGCCAGACTCAACGCCAGAGACCAGAGACTTTCCTCTGTTCGCCTCAAGCCCTCCCCCCCACCACAACTGGGTTTGAGGCGAATGACTACAGGTGTACTGTGCACAGGCTGCCTATTCCTCTTCCCCCTCCCGAGTGTCACATAGTTGCCTGTGTCCTGCACCTTGGGTGTAAGTACCTCCCAGTATGTCCTCTCCATCAACTCCTCAGAGGCCCGAATGATCTAGTGTTCATCCAGCTCCAGCTCCGAATCCTTAACATGGTTTATTAGAAGCTACACTTCTTGCCAGTGTAGTCGTTAGGAACACTGAAGGTCTCCCTGCCTTTCCGCATGCCACAAGAGGAGTGTTTCACTATCCTGCCTGGCATCCCCACTGCTCTAACTGTGTAATGAGAACAAAAGAAAAATTAAGTGGGGGGAAAAAATTACCTCCTCACCAAAAACTGAACTCCCCAATCTGACACCAGACCTCTTGCTTGTCGTCTGGCAATTTCTCCAATACGATCTGTTATCCAGACAGATTGGTGACAACATTGGTGCCAGGTGCTGCACATCTGAACATAGCTGCTGACAGATTCATGGAAATTTAAGCCATGTCGACCTATAAATCTAACAGAGCAACTTCTTTCAAGGTCAGCACCGAGTACTGTCACTTAACTGCTGATGGCAAAATCGAATCTGCAATTCACTTTCATTTCTGTATGGAGTGAAATGGCCTGTAATGTGCTAGAGCAGCTGGAGACTGGTGGTGTGGTGGCCTTTGTGAAGGAGAACACCAAATATAAAGCAGAAACCAGCTGGCTGCTGGGTATCAGTTCAAGCACAGGGTCTGGTTCACACGCAGACACTAGAAAGAGGAAAGGTGAGTGGCAGAACTTTTTGAGCATTTAAAACATTTCTATGAGAAGGAGAAGGAAATCAAAGATCCGTGAGCCAGTCCTCATCAGAGGAGCAGAGGTGGAGAGAGTCAGGAGCTTTAAATTCCTCAGCATTACTATTTTGGAAGTCCTGTCCTGGGCCCATCACATGAGTGCAATTATAAAGAAAACACGACAGCACCTCTATTTCCTTAGGAGTTTGCGAAGCTTCAACATGACATCCAAAACTTTGATGTGACATCCAAAACTTCGACAAACTTCTATTGATGTGTGGTGGAGAGTATATTGACTGGCTGCATCACAGGCTGGTTTGCAAACACTGATGCCCTTGAACAGAAAATCCTACAAAAAGTAGTGGATAAAGCCAAGTCCATCACAGATAAACCAGTCCCACCAATGAGTACATCTACATGGAGTGTTGTCACAAGAAAGCAGCATCCATCATCAGGGACCCACACCACACCACTCTCATTCTTCCTGTCATCACCTTTCTGACAATCCTAAAACTCTTGCATTCAGAAGATGGTGAATATCACGATCGCATTTTGTGCTTCTGTAAACCAACTGTATGAACATAAAGGGGTAAAAGATTCAATTTTAGCTCTCCAGACTAAACACACCTGAAAAATCTATTAAGATTCTTTTCAAGCATTCAAGATTCAAGAATGTTTATTCTTATTTTTTCATACACAAGTGTAAAGGAGAACAAAATGATTGTTACTCTGGATTGGATGCAGCATTCCCTCGTCTTACCCTTCAGAAAGCGTAAGATGAGGGGACACAAATCAGTCCTCATAGTGGGATCAGAAGTGGAGGGAGTGAGCAATTTCATGTTACTGACTGTCAATCTGGTCCCAACATATTGATGCAGCCATAAAGAAGGCAAGAGCACAGCTATATATCATTAGGAGCTTGAGGAGATCTGGTTTGTCACCTAAAACACTTGAAAACTTCTACAGATGTAGTGTGGAGAGCACGCTGGGAGGCTGTATGGAGTGGGGGTGGGGGTGTACTGCACAGGATCGGAAGAAGCTACAGAAAGTTTTCAAAATTAGACAGATCCATCTTGGGCACTGGCCTCCATAGTATCCAAGCTATCCTCAAGGACCAATGCCTCAGAAAGGCGGCATCCATTATTGAGGACCTCATCACCCAGGACATGCTTTCTTCTCATTGTTACTATCACAAGGAGATACAGAAGCCTAAGGGCACACACTCAGCGATCCAGGAATAACTTCTTCCCTTCTGCCATCCAATTCCTCAAAGGACATTGAGCCCTTGAATACGACCTCACTTTTTTATTATTTCTGTTTTTGCACTATTTTTAAGTGAACAATTTAATATACATACAAATATATGCTTACTGTAATTCCTTTATTTATTTATTTTTTATATTTATCATGCATTGTTTTGTACCGTTGTCACTAAGTTAACAAATTTCAAGACATATGCCTGTGAAATTAAACCTGATCTGATTCTGACTAACAAAACACAATGAGCATAAGGAACACAATAACTATAAATAAACATGATTAGCTTATAGACATAGACTGACTGTATGCACATAAAGAGATGCTAGATATGGGAGTATTTATACATATGGTCACTGACAGGAAATGATAAAGTATTAGTAGTGGTGGTGGGTTAATGAATAGAGGTATCGATCAGACTGATGGCTAGGGGAAGTAACTGTTTTTGAGTCTGGTGATCCTGTCCAGCTTCCTCCCTGATGAAAGAGGGACAAATAGTCCATGAGCTGGGTGCATTTCGGTTTTGGCATCAAACTTCAATTGAATCATGTCATGTGATCTCTATAAAGAGGCAGAAGGAACCGCTCTATCAGATGAAAACTTGCCACGAGGAGCAACCAGAGCCAGAAAAGAGTTAATCATTCAAGCTCAGATAATATACTTCAGTATTTTTGCAGGTGAAATGGCACAAGAGTGCTCCCTGAGATTTCTGCTCACATTAAGTCGTTACCCACTTCCTCTTTTTTTTGGAAATAGGCCTATTTTGTTCTCTCCAGATTTGACCTGGAGTCTCTGGTAATTTTTATTTTAAAAAAATACTTGGATTTTTGAGACTTGGAGCAAATCTCTTGTCGATATATGCAAATGATGTTGAATTTATGTGTGGTGTGCATGCGTGTGTGTCTGTCTATATATGGACAAAACTGTGGGCCTGTCTGTTCTCTACAATTGTGGGGCCTATGTTGGTCAGTGAACAAGAAGATAACCTGAAGGCCATGGGTACATAATCAGGGAAAGGCACAAGGACAAGCAAAGTAATTGACAACCACATTTTCACTATTAAACTCTGGCTTACATGTGTACTGCGGACGACAAGCTGGGTATGCACACATGCAGTCTCAGACCTGTGTGTGTACAATGGCCTCAGCTCACCTGGGCATGCAATCATCCTCTGGCCTCTGAGCGTCTGCAAAGTTCAGGGTCTTCATCTCCAAGGTTCCAATAGGGGTATGTGCACGTAAGGTTGGTGACAGGTCAAGCATGTTCAACACCGAACCCACATATCTGCATCGAACTATTCTAACTAGAGAAAGTGGTCTGAAGGCAGAAAGAATTGGCCCTCCATGAAAGTTAACAGGTATGGTCAGACTTGCATTTGTTCCTGGCCATATCTGGTTGCCTGATTTCATTGTCCTGGTATCCACTTTACTTCAACTTGCCAGCACTCTTGGTCAGCAAGTGACAGCCTAATGAACATGGTCTGGTCTGCCTCCGACATCCCAAGGTAGGCTAACCACTCATTTCACCATTTCCCAGACGGCAGCGAAATTGAAACCAAGGTTACAGATTCAAATAATGCATTCTGTGCTAATTGGGTTAGATATGTTGGCAATCTTCCACGGCTAGTTTTCTGCTCTTAGTATTCTTGACTGAACAAAATTGGCTCTCTCCCATTGTATATTTCCCAATTACATTTCAAATCCACTTGCACTTACTTTATCTTCATTTTCCCTGCAAAGCCTTGGTTGCAATAAACTAGGCTGGAGGTATAATTTTCATCCCCTGCTTTGTCTTACACACCTGCACCCTTAGTCGACTCCACTTCCATCCCAACAGAAGGAGGTATTTAGAATAAGTAATATATTTTAATAGAAGTATATAATTCCAAGAGAAGCAAATTATTTTTGTTGCAGATTTGAGTGCTGTGTAGTCTCACTCAGTACTTTTGGAATCAGAGTATTTCCTGTTAATATAGGAGCAACTGTAACAATCTGATGCTGCTCCAAAGAGGATGATTATCTCTGTTGTAATGTGAACAAAGTTAATGGAGAGATGCAGCTGGTAGATATAAAAGTAGTCTTTTATTCAACAAAATGAGACACTCTCTAGAGGAAGAGACCTATTCGACCCAATATTACATGACACTTTGTGTGCTAACAACAAAGGACAATTCTATAATTACAATGTATCTATGATGCTTCCTTTGAATTACATATAATTTTCACACCTTCTTCTTCATACCCGCACTCCAGACACCCAAAATGAATGTTAATCAATATTGTCTGGTTTTCAGCGAACTGCTGTTCTCAGCTCCAGGAAACTTTATCCAGGGCTGCATTTTAAATGTAATCTACAATCCCACATGCAGGGTTGCTGAAATAAGCTGATGAAGTTGTTATTTGCTATAACCTAATTCCTGAATATGCACTAACAATCTAAATCAGGGGTTCTCGACCTTTCTTATTCCATGGACCAATACCACTGAGTAAGGGGTTTGTGAACCCCACGTTGGGAACCCCTAATCTAAATTAAGCAAGCATGGTGTTCTATGCACTTACATCCTCTAACAATTATTCTTCACTATTTCATTTCTGTTTATGTTGCTGCTAATTCCTTTCAGCTCTTGTGTGTCATTCATCAGATAAGGTGACATGCCTTGGTTCTGTATTAATGTCTCTGGGGTGATGTTTATGGCAAAATTAAAGAATAGCAACTCCACATGGGGGTTTACAAGGAATAAGGCTCTCAACACATGACAGATGCTAGATGATTTCAAGGTTTTGTTCACTTGATTGTTAATATAGGGACTAGTTTTGCACATGCACACTAGTGATGAGACTTGCAAAGAGATGGCACAGAGACGATGAGTCGAATGGCGTCCTCTGCAATGTGACCCTCTTACTTTTTTAATCATTATCGGTGTTTGTTTTCCGTCAGAAACCTCAGAGCAGGCAGTCATGGTAGATAGAACTGACAGTTCCTCGGGAAGACCAGAATGAGGAGGCGTTTGAGGGTAAAAAAGCCAAATGCCAGAGCAGTGCCAGAGACAGGGATCGAGGGAACGATGCGAGCCTATAGAGGTGGGGTGTAGAGGTTTTGCTCGCTGCTCGCTCTGCAGGACTCTCCTTGGCATTACGGAGGCTGCAAAGAAAAGAGCCATCAGGACTGTCACAGAGGCTACTGAGCGAGCCTCCAGATGGCCATGGATTACCTGTGGACCAATGCTGCTGGGACACAAGCCTGATCAACCCTGGCTTGGTCAGTTTTGCCACAGTATCTGAGTGTCTGACCTGAAACACCTGATGACCCCAGGGTATATCACTGATGATGTGTCCCAGTGCATCCTGGGATGTACCTCAGCAATGTGATAGGTGCAATCTGTTTCACCATTGTTGATGACACTAGGGAGGATCTTTGTAAGTAATTCACCAAACAAAATGTTTCTCCACTCAATTAACTCTTATTGCAGTTGTTCTCAACAACAAGTGAGAGTGTAATTTTTTATAAGGTCTAAGCGTTAGCACATTACTTTTTCCATAGCCAGATCTGACCCGGGCTAGAGAATATATAATTCATTTCAAAGCTAACCCGATGTTATGTTTACTTAACACCATCACCCTTACTAGGGCATAAGCTGTGACAGCATCTCGCCAGAATCTTCTGTCCTGGGCCAGTCTCTGACGTTGTCCCCAGTGTAGTCCATCTTCTCCTTCCTCTCTTTGAGGTCTTTAAAGCTTCAGCTGGCATTTCTAGTATATTCCCACAAGGCTTGCATTCAATAGCCAGATCTGCCCCATGTACTCACTCGTCCTCTTTATAAATAACAGTCTCTTTGGTTGTATATAAAAAAACTGTTAACCACGGATTTAAAATTGGTCTAATGTCTTATGTAGAAATTTTCACTAACTCCTAAATATAAATGATTTTTTTTTCTAGTTTCGCTTTCAAAGAGCTAAGCTTTAATTTTAAGACTTGACCCTCATCTCTCTCTGTCTCCTATGATCTTTCAATCGATAGCCCTTGACCTAATAGAATCCGGGCAATACTAAGCTGTTTTCAGTAATTTGTCAGGAGTCCAGGACTGAATTGCCTTCATGTCAATAATACTTTCTTAAGGTATGGTGCCCAGGACTTCTCACAGTACAGAAGGCATGTGTCAATAAGAGATTTTCTGCACTTGCAGGGTGACATAAAATAGAAAGGACAGAATTTCACTGATTATTTTATCTGCCTGTCTTTGGCATTTCAATTATTTGTAAGCATTGGATACAGGGCTGCTAAGGCTGTGTTATTGGACTACTAGAAAAAAGTCAGCACCATTGAGCCAGAGGTGCGAGTCTGAATCCCACCATGGTCACTGTGGCTTTTAAGTTTAACCACTGCAATTCCATATATCTGATACTGTAATTGTAAATGCCTGTCTCCATGACACTGAATGGTTTGTTTCAGCTTCCATTCCATCCAGCCATTCTGATTCCTTTTTTCTTTGACTCCTCAGCAGAGAGCAACAACGCATGAGCAAGAAACACCAGAGATTCTGCAGGTGCCAGAAACCCAGAGCAACACTCAAAATAATGGAGGAACTCAGCAGGTCAGGCAACAGCAATGGAAATGAATAAACAGTCCATGTTTAGGGTTGAGACCCATCATTACGACTGAAAAGGAAGGGGAGAAGTCAGAGTAAGAAGGTGGGAGAGGGGAAGGAAGAACGGAGTACAAGATGGCAGATGATAGGTGAAACCGGGAAAGGGGGAATGGGTGAAGCAAAGAGTTGGGAAGTTGATAGTTGATTGGTGAAAGAGATAAAGCGCTGGCGAAGAGCAACCTGACAGGAAAGTAAAGAAGACCATGGAAGAAAGGGAAAGGGTGAAAGGCACCAGAGGGAGGTGACGGGCAGGTAAGGAGAGAAAGTCATTCTAATTGGAAAGGCTTTTGAATTCCACGGTGAATAAAAATATTGGTGGTGCGGGTTTTCATGAGTCCTTCAGAGCAGAGTGAGGAGTTGGGAAGAGGGAGGTGCTAAGGGTCCAGATCATTCATTCTGTTTATCCAAGCATCAATTTGGATTGATGGTAGTGTAGTGGTTAGCACAACACTTTATAGTACAGGCAACCAAGGGTTCAATTCCTGCCACTGCCTGTAAGGTGTATACGTCCTCCCCATAACCGCGTGGGTTTCCTCCGGGTGCTCCAGTTTCCTCCCAAAGTCCAAAGATATACTGGTTACTAGGTTAATTGATCATTATAAATTGTCCTGTGATTAGGATAGGATTAAATCAGGACATTACTGGGTGGCATGGCTCAAAGGGCCAGAAGGGCTGTGTCTCAATAAAAACAAAAATAAAATGTTGTGGAAAACACATCAGAAACTTTTTACCTGTCTCCTATTTGTCTCTTCCATGATGTAGACAGCAAATTCTACAGGAGATGTCTCTGTCATTCTGCAACATCCTCTGCTAAATGAGTAGATACAAGCTAAACACACAAAACGCTGGAGGAACTCAGCAGTTCAGGCAGCATCCATTGCAATTAATAGACAGTCGATGCTTCAAGCCGAGACCCTTCCTCAGGACTGAAAAGGAAGGAGAAAGGTGCCAGAATAAAAGGGTGGGGGGAAGGGGAGGGAGGATAGCTAGAAGGTGATAGGCAACACCAGGTGGATGGAAAAGATAAAGGGCTGGAGAGGAAGGAAAGTGACAGGAGAGGAGAGTGGACTGTAGGAGAAAGGGAAAGAAGAGGGGACTCAGGGGGAGGTGATAGGCAGGTGAGAAGAGGTAAGAGGCCTAAGTAGGAAACAAAAGAAGAGGGGCCATTCCAGGCCCCGACAGTCCTTCCAGGTGAGTCTGCTGGAGTCGTCTATTGCATCTGGTGCTCCCGGTGCGGCCTCCTCTACATCGGCGAGACCCGACGCAGATTGGGGGACTGCTTCGTCAAGCACCTACGCTCTGTCCGTCACAATAGACAGGACCTCCCAGTTGCCACCCACTTCAACTCTGCCTCTCATTCCCATCTAGATATGTCCATACATGGCCTCCTCTACTGCCATGCTGAGGCCAAACTCAGGTTGGAGGAGCAACACCTCATCTACCGTCTGGGTAGCCTCCAGCCTAGTGGTATGAACATTGAATTCTCCAATTTCTGGTAATTCCCTCCCCTCCCCCTCCCCCTTCCCCTATCCCAGGTCCCTCTCTGCCTCTCTCCCCTTTCAACTTTCTGCTTCTTTATCTCTACAGTTCTTTCATGCTTATCCCCTCCCCCTCCCCCCTTTATCTTTCCTCTGATTGGTTTTCCACCTGGCGCCTCTAGGCTCTACCCCCTCCCCTATCTCTATTGCTGGGCTTCGTCCCTCTCTTCCCCCCCATTCCTGATGAAGGGTCTCGGCGCAAAATGTTGGCTACTCTTTTCTCACGGATGCTGCCTGACCTGCTGAGTTCTTCCAGTGTTGTGTACCTATTCAGAAGAAGAAGGGAGCAGGAGGAAATTTTCCTTTTAGTTTATAAACTGTCCAATTGATGGAAATGCAGCAAAAAAAAGTCCTACCAGGCACAATCTATCCTAAAAAGCAGGAATGAAATGAAATTGTAAATTTCAAGGTGAAAGCTACATTAATCAATTGCAGGACAAAGAAAGAAATCATACCTTTAGAGTTTCTGTTTTCAAATGAAGCCACAGCATCACTGAAGAGGTTGTTGTTTATTTCAAAGTTGACCAGATTTTGAATGAAAATGGTATTAAAAAATGTAAACTTCCCACTGAACAGCCAATGCTGTGTGCATACATCTACTGATGCTTCTGGATGCATCACCAGTGATGTTCCTGGAATCATCGGGTGTTTCGGGTCTTTCAACATCATACACCCTTCTCCAGGTGACTCAGCCGGGGCTGATCAGACCCCAGCTTGTGTCCAGATGGCTAGCTACACATGACTCCATGGTTCCCCTCTCTTGAGCCACAGCCACCTTGAGGCCCCTCTGCCGCATCGGTGGTACTGCGGATGGCTCTCCTCTTCCTCTCTCCCTCGATGCCCAAATTGCTGTAGGCTCTGGCTAAGGCATGGGCTGCGAATCCCCTACAACCAACTTCCACTGGGAGCCACCTCACTCTCCATCCAGCCTGCTGGCAGTTGCTGACCAGTCCTGCATACTTAGAGAGCTTCCTTTCAAAGGCCTCTTCCAAGCGATCTTCCCATGGGACTGTCAGCTCCAGCATCACCACCTGCTTCGTAGACTCAGACACAAGGACAATGTCTGGTCGCAGGGTGGTGGCTGCGATATGGTTGGGGAACCTCAGCTGCCCTTCGAGGTCCACCAATGGCTGCCAGTCTCTTGCAGAGGTCAGGATACCTGCCGATGTTCTCTTGGTGGGTATTGGCTGCTCCCCAGCTCTGACAAAGGCAATGGTCTGCTTGGAGGGTCGGGACCACTTCGCCCACTCCACTCCTGCGCTGATGGCTTCAATGGCAATCAATCCTATTTCAAAAATTCCTAGTTAAAAACCCATGCACTCCAATCTGATAACTTGGGTAATAGGGAAAAATTCTGGTAAAAATGTTAATATATACCTAAATACTTGTGTAAAAATTCCACTGGAAGCTGAAGTACTCTGATATAAATATCAAGTACGAAAGCTGCATATTGTCAACAAATATTGAATTTCAAGATTCAATATTGTTTAATGACATTTCCTGCACACAAGGGCAACAAGAACAGAATAAGCTGGATTCAATGCAGCATAAAAAAACACAAAAGATAAAAAAAACAGTAATAATAGTTAAAAAACACACACACAGGAAAAATATAAATACTTAGGATATATAGATTGATTGTATATCCGTAAAGTGACAGTAGGTTGTACATAAGGTGACTGATGGGAAATAATAAAATAGTGGTGGAGTTAGGGGCTGAAGATGTTGATCACGGGAAAAGTAACTGTTTTTGAGTCTGGTGGTCCTGGTGTGAATGCTACCTAGCCTCCTCCCAGATGGGAGTGCGACAACCAGTCAATGATTAGGGTGGGTGGGATCCTTTGTGATGTTACTGGCCATTTTTCCATCACCTTTCTGTATATATGTCTGTGGTGGCAGGTAGGCTGGTGTCAGTGATCCATTGGGCAGTTTTCACCATCCAGCCAAAATAAAAAGCACTTGTGGGGAAAAACAAGATATTTTCATATATTCAGAATCAGAATCAGGTTTAATATCAGCAGCATACGTTGTGGAATTTGTTGACTTTGCAGCAGCAGTACAATGTAATACATAATAATATAGAAACGAATATTGTGAATTACAGTATGTTTATTAAATAATTAAATTTAAAAGTATGGCAGAAACAAAAATAAAAAAAGTAGTGAGGTAGTGTTCATGGGTTCAATGTCCATTCAGTTATCGGATGGCAGAGGCGAAGAAGCTGCTCCTGAATCACTGAGTGTGTGCCTTCAGGCTCCAGTACCCTCCTTCCCGGTGGTATTAATAACAGGGCTCATCCTGGGTGATGGAGGTTCTCAATGATGGACGCCGCCTTTCTGAGGTACTGCTCCTTGACGATATGGAGCTGACTAAGTTTACAACTTTTTTTGCAACATACTTTGATCCTGTGCAGAAGCCCCCTCCCCATACCAGACGGTGATGCAGCCTGCTAGAATGCTCTCCACGGACTTTTTTTGAACTGAATGTTTTGTATGAGATTGAATTAAAAGCCTCTTTGAAAAGAATGCATAATCAAAGAAAACACAAGGATTGTCCTGTGGTTTGTCATTAAGAGTTTATTTTCCTTTGGGAGTATAACAAAAGAATTGGAGATCTCCAGACAAAATTAAGAACCTAAATATTCCTGTATGGGAAGAGTACAGCTATAACTTTACAAAAAGGAAAGCAATTTAGCAAAGGTAACAAAATTAACAAAGAATTTCTTCAAAGGATTTATCAATGCTGAAATAAAAGCTTTTTGTTTGCTTCAAAATGTTCAAACAAATCCAGGCAAAATATACATATGTACATTTTACAATATGCGATATAAATATACAGGCTGTTCACTAAATATTCTAAATCACAATAAATATCTAAAATAATTAGGCAACAAATTAACCATATTGATCAGTTTGATAATAAGAGTCAGTTTGGACTCTTAAAAATAGTACTTTACCTTTTTTCAAATTAATAATAGCAAACACTTTACACAAAATATACAGCTGATTTTAAAATTACTGCTCCCTCCAGCTATCCAAAGCTCATGCTGGCCACTCATATGGCATGTCTACACAGAAGAAAAGCACATAATCTCCATTTCACATTGACTGCTAAAGGGTAGATGCCATTATCTCTTTAGAAAAATAAAGGAGAGAACACTTACTTATCACCAGAATTAACAAACCAGCTGAAAGAAATTGTTGTGCTGTATGTTATTAGCAGTTACAAGTTCAGAGAATATGATTGTCGCAGATGAACAAAATGAGGAAATGTCCATGATATGCCCTCTCTTCACCTGTTGGCTTTGACCCTGAAACTCAACCTCTTAAGATATTGGACCTTAGGACTCATTGTAACGAGGAAGTGAGGCACAGGTTGTGGCTAACGGGTCCAAGACTAGGAATAAAAACATGAGAAAATCTGCAGATTCTGGAAATCCAAAGCAACACACACAAAATGCTGTAGGAATTCAGCAGGCCAGGCAGCATCTATGGAAAAGAGTAAACAGTCAATGCTTTGGGCTGAGACCCTTCTTCAGGACTTGTTCGTCCAGTTCTGAAGAAGGGTCCGGCCCGAAATGTCAACTGTTCACTCTTTTCCATAGATGCTGCCTGGCTGCTGAGTTTCTCCAGCATTATGTGTGTACTGCCAAAGGTGTTGAATTGGGAGAGGATCCAGTAAGAGGGAATGAACTTGAGAATTCAGAGGCAGTTGTGTGGGCTGTGGGTGGAAACTGAGCCAGAGGCCATATTGGGTTCAGAATGTGCAGGATTCGAACCTCAGGTAGAATGGTCTTTATGCACGACCATTAGGGAGAGAAACCAGTACATTTTTAAATGTTTGGTTAGAAGAGCTCCTACTTCACCTGCTCTTACATTAGATAAGTTCAATCATCTTCTTTTTTACAGACCAATTCCTCCAAGTCCAGCTGAGAAACTGGCTGACTCGGTGTCAGAAAAGTGCCTGACACTTTGTACACATAAATAAGAGCCACAGAGATTTCTGAAGGAAATCTCTTGGCCACTGTAGCAACTGTACTCACTCAGCCAGCAATCTCTTAATCATCACACTGGGGTTTCAGTAATAATAATAAAAAAAGCACTTGAACTTGAAAAAGTCGTAGAGAATTGGGACTACTGTGTTTTTACCTCAGTGCCAATCACTGCCCTGTGGGTAAGACCGTGGGTGTCATAAAAGGATAATCCCCTGTACAAATAAAAATATGTACTGAGGTTTCATTGTCATTGCTCCTCCCCGCGCCTTTTGGTGCATCAGGCAGCAATCTTGCCGTTTCTTTAGCATTTATTTGTCTTTTATGAGGCCAACTTGCTAGCTCGACGCTCAACCCAGCACGGAGGGAAGGCGCACAAGGGAGCCGGCTGGATTTGAACTCGGGACCACTCGCCTTGAAGTCGGGTGTGGATGTCACCTGGCACTGGGGTGTCATAAGCTAGTAAATAATTTGCAACAACGTCAGTTTACATTCTTAGTTCAGTGTTCAAATTAATCCTAAATGTCAGCATATGTCATGTAAAGTTTAGAAATGAGAATTCCATATAATTGCTGATTTACATACTGATAAAGGATAATCTGTGACTGGGAAACAAACAGTTTTTCTTCAAAAAAGATAATTACTTTTTTTTTCCTTATAGGGATTACTGAATACAATCTTATAGAACTAGAAATTCAGAGCTACTGGCAGGCACAGTATTTCAGTATCACTAATATGGAAAAATATAGTCTATCTACAGGATATACATGGTACATATGCCACATTAGTACTCTGCGTGCTTCCGAGTGGCAATTTTGCGCAATGTAACAACATACACATAGCCAGGCAAAGCTCAATCAGAAACTATAAGTCCGATTCAGGCATGTCAGCCATCAAGTATCCAATGCCATAGCGGCCATTCGGAGCAGTGTCTGCTTCTGGAGTGGGGGATCCATTTTGCTTACGATAAATACTGTTACCAACCATTGGGGAGGGCATCTCACTTTGGGTTTTGCTCTGCAGGAGACTGGCATCATCTTCCTCCAGGTTGGAGTTCTCCGTCAGGATCCGTCCTTTTTTGTAGGAGACCGAGGCCAGAGAATTGGAACCATCATCAATGAGGTTAAAATAACGAGCGATGAAGACTATAGGGACGGGAAGAACTGCCAGGATGATGAGGCCGATGCAGATGGTCAAACCCCACACTGGGAAACTCAGAAACTTTTCACCAGCCTACGAAAATTGATAGAACATTGATCAAGAAGGTGGCTAAGAAAGCATATGGCAGGCTTGCCTTTATTAGTCAAGGCACTGCATTCGAAAGTCAGGAATGTTGCAGTTTTGTGAAACTCTAGACAAGCTGCATCTGGAGTATTGCACATAGTTTTGATTGCCCCACTGTAGGAAGAATATCGAAGCTTCGGAAAAGGTGCAGAAAAGGTTTACTGGGGTGCTGCCTGCATTGGAGGGTTTGTGCTATAACAAGAGGCTGGACAACTTGGGTTGCTTTTTGAGAAGCAGCGGAGGGTGAGGGGAGATCTAACAGACGTTTATAAGATTGTGAGAGGGAAAGACAGAGAAGACAAACAGTATCTGTCTCCCAGGGTTGAAATGTCAAAAACCAGAGGGCATGCATTTAAGGTGAGGGGGGAATGTTTACAGGAGATGTGAAGGACATGTTTTTATTAAATACTGAGTGGTGGGTGCAGAGACAGCTACATGAGGGACTTTTAAGAGACTGTTTAGATAGGCACATGAATGTGAGGGAAATGGAAAGATATGGACATTGTGCAGGCAGAAGGAATTTGTACACTTGGCAATTTGATTTAACTGATTCTGCACAACGGTGTGGGTCAAGGGCCTGTTCCTCTGTTGTAACTGTTCTATGCTCTGTTAACGATTCGAGTCAATTGAATAATCTAATAATTGCTTCCATTATACTTCAGGCAATACATAGATGGTTTAAAATTAGGAGGATTAAGGTATTAAAATAACCAATATCAATGGATCAGAGATAATGGGCATCTATTTATATTTCATTGGAACAAAATCAGGTACAGTGTGAAGTGAGTCTGCTTCCTGATCCTGCTCTCTCCCTTCAAAATTTTACAGATTTCAATCCCAATTTACAGTTTTAAGTCACACATTCTGCAACTTCTCTGTTCAAACAACCTTGATACAATCCAACTGGCAATGATAAAAATAAATGTAGTGCATCGCTCCTGCCAGTTTCAGTCACAAGATCCTGGGATATGAGTGTTGTAGGATGAAATTGAGATGGTGGCAGTGAAGGTGGTGTGGTAAAAGTGGGGACAGCTGCTGCAGTACCCAAACAAAATTAAATCTGAATTACCTGCCAGGCCTTGTCTAAAAGTATCTAAAAGACAGCGAGTTAACTGGTCTTTTTAAAAGGTGCTTTTGTCAATCCTGATTTTCTTAATTAATACTTCCCAAAAATTAATCTGAGAATGGCTGAAGAGTTATGTTCTCTCTCAACGAACTTGCCGAAGAATTTCTTCTTCAGAAAAATATGACATATCCTTGATCGGAGCATGGTTTACCCTGGTGTAGTGCCAAATTTACAGTTGAACTGGCATTTTGGTACCCAATTTCAGGCAGGTTAAAAAACAAAATGAGAAAAAAAAAATTGACATCTTAACATCTAGGCAACACTTCCACATAGATTACAAACCAGGCTATTATCTCTCTCTTGCGGTTGACATAAATTTATAATGTTGTGACTATGTCAATGCTCCTACAGGATTACATGTACTAAGTGCAAAGCTACATTTGCTTCCCATACTGTTTCTGAATTTTTGGTGCAGAGAGCAATCAGGAACACTGGAGTAGACATACTGCCTAGGGAATTCCCTGTTATAAGTTATTAAAAAAATCATAAATGCTGAAGAGTAACATGCACATGAACAAACTCACACTTGTCTGTACTATATGCCTAGCATTCCTTGCAAGTATTACAGAGCAACATTTGATCAAAATAACACTCACCAATTCACTAATCCAGGCATAGTAGCCTGGTGGACTTAAGCACATCTGGACAATGCTTGCTATGAGCAGAGCAATAAGAATTAGTGGAGAGACGTATTTCCATGTATAATAGTAGTATCGGAATGGAGTAAAACCCAGCATATCCTTTAAGTCCTCCATGAACCTACGGAAATGAAACACAGTTGTGCATTATAATATACTAGCTTGTGTTTTAATTGTAGTCTATTTGTTTATTGTAGATAGATTTTTAATGTGATTCTTTACAAATGAGCTTGTCACTTTTAATCTGTCCTGCTGACTTCGGTGAAGTTAGATAGAAATCAATTGTGAATCCCCTTGGGAAGTTTATGCACGATTTTTCACAGATCTCTTGAAAGTGCAATTGTCAGTGAGAAGGCAAATCCACAAGAGCTTAAGACCATGAGATGTATGAGCAGAATTAGGCCATTTGGCCCTTCGAGTCTGCTCTGCTACTTCATCATGGATAATCCATTTCCCATTTCTGCCTTCTCCCTGTATCCCTTCATGCCCTGACTAATCAAGGATCTATCAACCTCTGCCTTAAATATACCCAATGACTTGGTATCGACAGCCACCTGTGGCAATGAATTCCACAGATTCACCACTCACTGGCTGAAGAAATTCCTCATCTACAATCTAAATTCTATTCTGAGGTTGTGTCCTCTGGTCTTAAACTACCCCACCTTTGGAAACATCCCCTCCATATCCACCTTATCGAGACCTTTCAACATTCAATAGGTTTCATGAATGAGGGTCACCCCTCATTCTTCTGAATTCCAGTAAGAGTAGGCCCAGAGCCAGCAAACACACCTCATATGATAAGCCTTTCATCCTGGAACCATTTCTGTAACTCTCCTTTGAGACCTCTCCAATGTCAGCACACCCTTTCTTAGATAAGGGGCCCAAAACTGCTCACAATTCTTCAAGTGAAACCTCACTAGTGTCTTATCAAGCCTCAACATCACATCCTTACTTTCATATTCCAGTCCTCTTGAAATGAATGGTAACATCGCATTTGCCTTCCTCACCACCAGCTCAACTTGCAAATTAACCTTCAGGGAGTCCATTTCCAATCACTGGATGAGTTGAGACTGCAATAACTAAATTAGAAATAGATTCCACTAGGATGCTCCTAGGGGGCTGCAGTGAACTGCAGTTAAATAGATTAAAGGGTGTTATGTGCAAGTGTCACAGTAGCTCAGGTTACCAGGCCAGAATCTGAAATCAATAGGAAGCCCAAACCTTCCTGATCCTGAAAGGGTAAGCCTTTGCCGTAACACAATGCCTCCACATGGATATTCCAGAACAAACCCCACACAAGAAACACTGGATAGCTGGCTAAGTAAAGCCTGCAAATTTAGCCAGGTGTCATTCTATCAAAGGTCATGAAACTGTTTGAATCCCTGTGACTTCATAAAGGATCCAAAAAGTCTGAATATTCATTAACAAGTTAAAGAACATAACTTACATATAATTAAACACATTTATTTAAGTGAAATCAGTTAAATGTAAACTATCTAATACCTAGCAAAGTTTCTCAAAACGATTTTTCATTCAAAGCCACAAGACCTTAAAACATAGGAGCAGAATTAGACAATTTGGCTCATCGTGTCTGCTCTGACAATTCATCATGGCTGACCCATTTTTCCTCTCAGCACCAATCTCCTGCGTTACCTCTGTATCTCTTCATGCCTTGACCTATCAAGAATCTATCAATCTCTGCCTTAAATATACATAAAGACTTGGCCTCCATAGCTGCCTGTGGTAAAGAATTCCACAGTTTCACCACTCCCTCGCTAAAGAAATCCCTCCTCCTCTCTGTCCTAAAAGGATGTCCTTCTATTCTGAGGCTGTATCTGCTGGTCTTAGACTTCCCATCATAGGAAACATTCTCTCCACATCCACTCTATCAAGACCTTTCACCATTCGATAGGTTTCAATAAGGTCACCCCTCATTCTTTTCAATTCAAGTGAACACAACCACAGAGCCATCAAATGCCCTTCGTACGACAAGCCATTCAATCTTGGAATCATTTTCATGAATCTCCTTTGAACCCTCTCCAGTTTCAGCACGTTCTTTCTCAGATAAAGGGCCCAAACCTGCTCACAATACTCCAAGTGAGGCCTCAACAGTGCTTTATAAAGTTTCAACATTACATCCTTGCTTTTATATTCTAGTCCTCTTGAAATGAATGCTAACATGGCATTTGCCTTCCTCACCACAGACTCAACCTGCAAATTAACCTTTATGGAATCCTGCACAAGGACACCCAAATTCCTTTGCACCTCAGATTTTTGTATTTCCTCTCCATTTAGAAAATGGTCAGCCCTTTCTTTTCTTCTACCAAAGTGAATGACCATACACTTCCCAACATTGTATTCCATCTACCATTTCTTTGACCATTCTTCTAATCAAAGTCCTTCTGTTGCCTTTTTATTTTCTCAAAACTACCTGCCCCTCCATTTATTTTCATATCATTTGCAAACTTTGCAACAAAGCCATCAATTCCATCATCCAAATCAATGGCATATAATGTAAAAAGAATTGGTTGAAACACAGACCCCTATGGAATGCCACTAGTCACTGGCAGCCAACCAGAAAAAGTTCCTCTATTTCCACTCTTTGCCTCCTGCCAATCAGCCACTGCTATATCCATGCTAGAATGTCTTCTGTAATACCACGGACTCGTAGCTTGTTAACCGCACTATCTGTGGCATCTTGTCAAAACCCTTCTGGAAATCCAAGTACATAACATCAATCAAATTTCCTTTGTCTATCCTGCTTGTTATTTCTTCGACGAATTCCAACGGATTTGTCAGGCAAGATTTTCCCTTGGGGAAACCATGCTGACTACGGCCTATTTTATCATGTGCCTCCAAGTATCCCCAAAACCAGTCATAACAATCAACTCCAACATCTTCCCAACCACTGAGTTCAGACTAACTGGCCTATAATTTCCTTTCCTCTGCCTCTCTCCCTTCTTGAAGAGTGGAGTGACATCTGCAATTTTCCAGTCTTCCAGAACCATTCTAGAATCCAGTGATTCTTGGAAGGATATTACTAATGCCTTCGCAATCCCTTTAGCCACCTCCTTCAGAACCCCGGGGTGTACACTATCTGGTCCAGCTGACTTATCTACCTTCAGACCTTTCCATTTTCAAGAATATTCTCCCTAGTAATGGTAACTTTACATACTTCATGACCCCTGACACCTGGAACTTCCACCATACCTCTAGTGTTTCTCCACAGTACAGACTGATGCAAAGTATTTATTCAGTTTGTCCACCATTTCCTTGTCCATTATTACTACCTCTCCAGCATTGTTTTCCAATGGGTCAATATCCCGTCACATCTTTTTTACACTTTTATATATCTGGAGAAACGTTTGGTATCCCCTTTAATATTATTGGCTAGCTTACTTTCATATTCCATCTTTAACTTCTTAATGAATTTTTTAAATTGTCTTCTGTGGGTATTTAAAGGTTTCCCAATCCTCCAACTTCCCACTAATCTTTGCTCTGTTATAAGCCCTCTCTTTGGCTTCTATGTTGGCTTTGACTTCTCTTGTTAGCTTTTTATTGTCATTGAACTGTGTATAATATACCATCAAATGAGACAACGTTTCTCTGGACCAGGGTGAAAATCACAGTAGTACATATAACACACAGTAACAGGAAAGTAAAAATTATACCTACAAATGAATTATGCATAAATAAACTAAGTAAAGTGCATAAATTAAATATGTAGGGATCAAAACAAGTTAACTGGTGACACTTCAAATATGATACAGCAGGGAGTTCAGAAGCCTAATGGCCTGAGGGAAGAAACTGTTTCCCATCCAGACCGTTCTTGTCTTTATGCATTGGAGTCTCCTGCCTGATGGCAGAAAGTCAAAGAGAATGCCGGATGGATGCATAGGATCCCTGACAATACTAAGGGCCCTGCGTATGCAGCGCTCCTGATAAATGTTCTCAATGGATGGTGGGGAGAGTTCAAGGATATCACTCAATAAAGCAATACAACGCTATAATGGAGACACACAAAGGACAACTTGTGCTCTTGCTGCTGAAAAGGGCTCGCACAATGAATATATAAGGTAAAGTAAGAAGGCGTAATGTGAAGAATTAATTACATTTTCAGTTATCCATTTCCTTTGTTATACACTTTACCAAATGAAGTACAATTATTATAGGGTGTGGATGCATACTTATCTGTGCCATAAACCCAAGCAACGGTGACGTTCTCCAGGATAACCACAATCAGAAGGGGCAGGGTAGCTGAGTAATCATCAAACATGGTAACGAAGTAGTTTCCAGAGCGCTGTACAAAGACCAGGCCAATACTGAAAGCTACGAGACAACAGCCAACTAGAGCAAAGAAAAATAGATATTATGGAGCTGACAGGCAGCCAAGGTACATTGCAAATCAGCTACAAATAAGCTGACTGTAATCCTCTAATTGCTAGCAGGGGTAAGCATGAAAAGGAGGCAGAATTTGAAAATTGCAAGCCTTTTCCGCACAGTGTTTGCAGAATAAAGGCACCAGTGTTTCTTGTCCAAAACCTTTCACGACTCTACACTGGAAATAAAATTTATACATTGTCCACTGTGAGACTTTCAATACTTATTTTATTCACGTACAGAGATGGGAACAGAGCTCTCACTTGTTGGCTGATTTGGAATTTAAAGTATAGCCCTCAAGTCGAAGCTGAACAATGAAATGCTGAAAGTTTAATATAATTCCCATGCAAGATAGAACCTCCGGATCCACGAAGGTAAACTGCGTGAGCAAACTTCTAGTTAACTCAGCAAACAATAACCATTTTGCACAAAGATCCTGTTGGATTTTCATAATATTCGAAGGGGGTGCCAGTAATCAACATACAGCACACGGAGCTGAAGAGGGGCGTGGAATTTCAGAGGTTTCGTCAGGCCACTGTTGAGTCCTGTCGAGCTCAGTCTCAGAGTCACAAAACACTGGGCCACAGGCCATGAATAAAATATAAGGAGCTGTCTGGAGTCTGGACTACGATGGGAGGTACTGGCAAAGTCCATTTATGTCATGTTTAGATTGGGTAATGGCATGTAGTATAGACCTCCCAAACAATGGAGTAATGGGCAGTTATCTTAATTTTCAATGCGTATATGACAGTATCGGACATTGTTGTACTGTATTTCATTTAATTATACTTACAAACACACACACAAACTTGAATATGCACTGATGTATGCCCGCAGGAAAATCAATCTCAGAGTTGTCTAATGTGACATATATGTACTTTGATAATAAAATTTACTTTGAACTTTGATATATCCAGTAAGAAACATCTACATGAAAGGCTGTCATAGGAAAGCAGCATCCATCATCAGAGATCCTCACCACCCGGGCTATGCTCTTTTCCCACCACTGCCATCAGGTAGAAGGTACAAGAGCCTCAGGACTCGCACCTCCAGGTTCAGGAACAGTTACTACCCCTCAAGCATCAGGCTCTTGAACCAAACGGGACAACTACACTCACTTGCCCATCCATTGAAATGTTTCCACAACCAATGATCTCTTTTTTAAGGACTCCCTACCTTGTTATTTCATGTTCTCGTTATCCATTGCTACTTATTTATATTTGCATTTGCACAGTTTGTTGTCTTCTGGTTGACCTTCCATTGATCCTGTTATAGTTACTAATCTATAGGTTTACTGAGGAGGCTGACAGGAAAAGGAATCTCTGGTTGTATGTGGTGACATATATGTACTTTGATAATACACTTTGAACTTTAACACACGCTTTGAAGGAAGTCTCCTTAGGTCCTATCCATATTCATTCACCTTCCATATTATCTAAGCTGAATTTTCTTGACGTATGCAATTTTTGTTAAGGAATGAAGTGTCACTTCATGACCTTTCTACTTACTGGTCAAGATTTCTTTGCGCACTTTGAACGTATCCACCAGTGGTGTGAGTATTCCTTCGATGGTGCCGAACATGCTACCCAAGCCTAGGTTTACCAGCATTAGGAAGAACAACACTGACCAGAAGGGGGATGCTGGGAAATGAGTCATGGCCTCAGTGAAAGCGATGAAGGCTAAACCAGTACCTTGTACAGCCTGCAAAACACACATAGCCAGTGCAAGATCAAGTAAGACATTACATTTGCACACTATAACATCACAATAGAAGAGAAGCTTTATGCATAGGTCGTATGAAGAGCAGTTGATGACTCTGGACCTGTGTTCACTGGAATTCAGAAGAATGAGGGGTGACCTAATTGAAACCTATCGAATGTTGGTAGGCCTCGATAGAGTAGACATGGACAGGATGCCTCCTATGGTGGGAGAGTCTAGGATAAGAGCACACAGCCTCAGGATAGAGGGGTGTCATTTTTAAATGGAGATGAGGAAGAATTTCTTTTGCCAGAGTGTGGTGACTCTGTGGAACTTGTTGTCATAAGTCCCTGTGGAAACCAAGTTATTGTGCATATTTAAGGCAGAGGTTGATAGATTCTTGATTAGCCAGGGCTGAGAGGGAAATGGATCAGCCATGATGAAATGGCGGAGCGGATGCAATGGGGCCAAATGGCCAATTTCTACTCCTGTACCTTATGGCCTTATGGTCTATATCATTCTCATAAGGCATCAGAGATATAGGGGCAAATTTGATGCTTTGCTGCCCACTAGCCTTGGGTGGTTCCACAGATTATAATCCTGCAGCCCTCTAAAGACAACGATAATTTGCTGCTCAGGCACCTGAATACTGAACAGCTGAACAGGTTCAAAGTGGATCAGTCATTTCCACTTTTGTTGTCTGTTAGAGCATATTCTGGTCTTAGGGTGTACAGTAATGTATTAACCAGCAACCAAACTTTAGATCTGAATGTGGATTGTAGATTATATTTAAAATGCAGCTCTGGACAGTAGATTCCTAGAGCCAAGAATTGCCGTTAACAAGAAAACCAGACAATACTGATTTAACTTTCATTTTGGGTGTTTGGAGTGTGGGTGTGAAGAAGGAGATGTGAAGATGATATGTAATTCAAAGAAAGCATTGTAGATAAATTGTAAATATAGAGTTGTCCTTTGATCTTTAGCATATAATAAGTGTAATAATGGGTTGAACAGGCCTCTTCCTTTGAAAGGGCCTTAACCTGCTGTGTCTCATTTTGTCGACTAAAGGACTTCTTCATAACTATCAGCTGCATCTCTCTGGTGATTTTGTGCACACTATAACATCATCTATATCACCAACAAACATTTACTTAACATAGATACACATAATGCTGATATATAAGATTATGGTTATTTATTCTCATTATTATCTCATCATTATGCCATTATTTCTGTTTGTCTAATAGGTACCAATGTTCACTGACATCAAATTAAGTGGATGAAGACCCTTCCTCGAGTCCATCTCTCTGCCCAGATAATGTGATCTTCCCCACCCAATCAAAAGGTGGGACAACTGCAGCGCTCTGAGCTTACTCAGTTTTATTATTAGCTGACCTGGTTAAGTTCATCCTCCAGCTGACATGAATCCAAACCTAACTTCTGAAAGTCTTCTTCTTTCACTTCCTTTATGATGTTGTACATCTGATGGTAATCGGTGGCTGAAACATCGGACAGATTAACGTGGTGAGGGATGAGATCATGACTGATAACTCCTGCCTTCAGCATTTCCAGGATCTTGTCTGTATTTCTGCAACGTAACCAACAGGACTTCATCAAATTGAGGAAGAGCGTTCATACCTGGGCAAAAGCATGGTCACTGTTATTCAGCAGCAAGGCGGCACCCACCTAGCAACACACTTCTCATTTATTATATTTGCCTTGAAGCCCAAGACAGCAAACACCACCAGCGTTGCTAAGATGGACGTGAAGAAGTTGATCAAGGACACGAGGACCGCATCGAAATGGCAGTTGTTGTTACGTTTGTTGTAGCTGGAGAAGGCAATCACGCCACCAAATCCCAGGCCAAGAGCAAAGAACACTTGTGTCGCAGCCCCTCTCCAGACCTGAGGGTCCAGCATGATCTCCAGCTGTGAGTGAGAGAACAACGTGTGAGCAATCCACAGTTCAAGCTCAGTCATCACTGCAAAAGGAACCCAGTCAAAATGACGGAATCTAAATTGATAAAACTGAAGAATTAATTATTAAATGAAGATAATCTGGAAACACTTTTAAAATAAGCAGTGGATCTCTCCTGATATTTGTACTGGATCAAATTTCCTCATCTATTGGATTTAGAGATCGACAGAAAAATAACAGGCCTTTCAGGCCCAACCACCCATGTGACCTGTACATCTGTGGAATGGGGGAGGACCATGCAGAGAAAACCCACATGGTTACGGGAAGAAAGTACAAACTCATTAACACTAGCAGAGTGGAAAAAGACTTTTGCTACCAGACACTGTGGAGATTTCAACCCAGTTGCTGATATCACAAGAGTTTGCTCACAATGTCTCCTTCCGCTGACTAAACTTAATAGCTTTCCATCAGCAGGAGTTCCCACCCTGGGATCCAGGGACCCCTCCGTTCATGGCAGGGGTTCATGGCATAAAGAAAGTTGGGAACCCCCCCCCCCCATTACACTAAAGCAATAATAGGAATAATTTCTCTGAGTTCCTGAAAGCTTTTTGCATTCTATGGGAGTCATGCTTATATTACTGTGCATGAGTCGTACGGCCTCTGTAAAAGCAGAGAAGGGAAAATGGTTCTCCTTGTAAATCAGTTTGGAAGAGAGATGTACCCAACAATATTCCCTCTAATTTGTAATTACCAGTGTGGGCAAAAATCTTATGCTGTGGAATTTTTTACCCAGTGAAAACAACTTGTACACACTGAATTTTTAAGTGGAAGCAAACCTGAAGCTATTCTAAAGGTGTCCAGTCTGTTGTACATTGTTTAAAAGAAATAAAACTACATGAGAAGCCAGAAAAGATAATGTGATTGTATACAATCATGAAATATACAGTACTTAACATGCCAATGAGGTAGAGGGTGACGCAGTTTAAATTCCTTAGTGCGCTAGTGGCAAAAGATATGTGGACATGCACACGCACATGCCTTAAGGGAACATTGGTACACAACATACCTCTGATCCTGATGGCCAACTTAGTAAGTGGCTACTTTAAACTGTACATAGACTTGGAGCTTGTAAACACTAGGAGTCACCATGTCACAAAGTTACAGGAAAGTTTAGCATAGAATCAGGCCCTTTAGCCCATCTAGTCCATGCCGAACCATTTAAAGTGCCTACTCCCATTGACCAGCACCGGGGGCCATAGCCATCCATACCCCTACCACCCATGTACCTATTCAACTTAAGTGTTGAAATTGAACTCGCATGTACCACTTGTGCTGGCAGCTTGTTCCGCACTGTTTTGACCCTCTGAGTGAAGAAGTTTCCCCTATGTTCCCCTTAAACTTTTTACCTTTTACCCTTAACCATTACCTTTGGTTGTAGTCCCACCCAACCTCAGTTGAAAAAGCCTGCTTGCATCTACACTATCTATACCCCTCACAATTTTGTATACCGTTATTAAATCTCTTCTCAATCTTTTATGTTCCAAGACATAAAATCCTAACCTATTCAATCTTTCCTTATAACTCAGGTCCTTCAGACTCAGCAACATCCTAGTAAGTTCTCTCTGTACTCTTTCAAACTTATTACATCTTTCCTGTAGGTGGATGATGAAACCTGCACACAATACTCCAAATGGGGCCTCACCGATATCTTGTCTGACTTCAACATAACATCCCACGTGCTGAAGTTCTACTTGTATTACGAAGGCTTGGCCTGGTCCAATTGTCATACAGTGTTCCATTCGCTTAGGCCTCACTGCACTACCCGTCCTTCATAAAAAAACAAAGTTACTGCACAAAAACACCTTTGTTAGCAGATCTATCAGGCAGGGTCCTGTAGAAAAGGGGAACAATTGCTCCTGTGGGGTAGTTTCCTGAGCAAAGTGCTCAAACCATATTTATTGAATGCCTCATCTCTGAAATCTCACAAATAAGCTCAAGTGAGAGGAGACCCTTGCCATCAGTTCCTCTATGGATAGCTGTACACTGCCTCTCATATAGCAGCAGTGTGCAGGAGACCACACCCATCCTGTTTATGGGCTGTTAGTCCCAACCCCATCAGGGAAGAGGCTACATAGCATCCAGTCTTACACCCACTGACCCACGGGACCACTCCTCACCACTATTAAATCGTGCATAATCAGCCACTCCTATCTATGGCCTCTCAGCATCCTCCATTCCCCCCACCGCCACTTTATGCTTACACTTCACACCTACGCACTGCTGTGATGTAACAGCGAGCACGATGCTATTACAGTTCAGGGCGCTGGAGTTCAGAGTTCAATCCCGGCATTGCCTGTAAGGAGTCCGACTGTCCTCCCTGTGGAAGGTGTGGGTTTTCTCCGACTGCTCCCGTTTCCTCCCACAGTCCAGTAAGTTGGTCGTTGCAAACTGCCCCATGATTAGACTAGGATTAAATCGGGGAGGTTGCTGGGCAGGAGGGCTCGTAGAGCCAGAGAGGCCTATTCTACACTGTATCTCAATAAACAAATAAATATCAACACTGACACAGTCACCGTCTTTTCATTTGCTCTGCGGCCACCTAGAAGAGATTTTTCTGTCAAGAGTCACTTTGTCACTTCATCATTTCCTGTCAGTCACCTATGTACAGGTTCTCCTGTACCCAGTGTCCCTCTAGGTACTGTACATTCAGTCAGTCTATCTGTACTGTATAAGCTAATCTTACGTATATACAGCTTTATTACAGTTACTTGTACATTATGTTTTACAGGATCGCATTTACATTTATATTTATTGTGCTTTTTTAATGCTGTCTCGGATCCGGAGTAACAAAAACTTTGTTCTTCTTTTCACTCATCTACTGAAGAATGACAATAAACAATCTTGTGCAATTGTTCATCTCCTTTTGGCAAGAAGATCTGGAAAGGGATGCAGTGGATCTTAACGAGATTCACCCAAGCCAGATGTGGACTGTTCCCGGGGACACAAATTTGTTGATCTTCCAGTGCAAGGAGATATCTGACCGACTCATTATAGGGTCCACGAATGCCTGTTGTGGAATACAGAGAAGCTCAGCAAGACCACTGCAAAGGTTTCTTGGGGAAGGACCACAGTCTAGGGTCTTGCCACTACGGGGCACTTAAGCGTTGTACTCTATACCAGCATCACAAACGCTTCACTGATGAGATGCTTAAAGAAGAAATAATTCCAGTTTTGAAAGGCTTGTCATATGAAGAGCATTTGTAGATTCAAGGTCTATACTCACTGGAGTTTAGAAGAATGAGGGGTGACCTCATTGAAACCTATCAAGTGTTAAAAGGCCTCAATAGAGTGGATGTGGAGAGGATGTTTCTTATGGTGGGACAGTCTAAAAAGCCCAGAGGACACAGCCTCAGAATAGAGGGACGTCCTTTCAGACAGAGATGAGGAATTTGTTTAGACTGAGGGTGGTGAATCTGTGAATTCATCATCACAGGTGGCTGTGGAGATAAGTTGTTGGGTATACTTAAGGTAGATGTTGCTAGATTCTTGATTAGTCAGGGCATGAAGGGATATGGGGAGAAGGAAGAAGATTGGGGCTGAGAGGAAAAATGGATCAGTTATGATAAAATACACTAATTCTACTCCTACATCTTATGGTCTTATGATCTTATTTATGGCATTTGTACATTGTCAGAGAATGCTTTGAATTGCTTGATAAAATGAATTTAGATGAAGTCCTGATTATATTTAACCTACATAATAAAGTACATTTACAAATGAACAGAACATGCTGGGAATTGTATACCCAACTGTGTCTGACCACTTAGTGTTCTCCAAATTCCAGAACCCCCTTGAGAGGTACGTACCATACAAAATACTGGCGGGGAGTCTCTACCATTGAAAGCTAGTCTCGAAATTTCTATGTATTAGAAGTAGACATCACCATTATTATGTGCCGTACAACAAGGGTGATCATTGTCTTTGACCATGATTATTTTTGACAATTTTTTCCACGGAAGTGCTTTGCCATTGTCTTCATTTGGACAGTGTCTTTACAAGAGGGGTGGCCCAACTATTATCAATACTCCGAAGAGATTGTCTGTCTGACATCAGTGGTTGCGAAAGACTATAAGACCATAAGACATAGGAGCAGAATTAGGTCATCTGGCCCATCGAGTCTGCTCTGCCATTCCATCATGGCTGATCCTTTTTTCTTATCATCCTCAACTCCAGCACCTGGCCTTCAACCCATAACTCTTGATGCCATGTCCAATCAAGAACCTATCAATCTCTGCCTTAAATACACCCACCAACCTCGCCTCCACAGCTGCATGTGGCAACAAGTTGCACAAATTCACCACCCTTTGGCTAAAGAAATTTCTCTGCATCTCTGTCTTGAAAGGACACCCTTCTATCCTGAGGCTATGCCCTTCTGTCCTAGATTATCCCACCATGGGAAACATCCTTTCCACATCTACTCTGTCTAGGCCTTTCAACATTCGAAAGGTTTCAGTGAGATACCCACCCCCACCCCATCCTTCTGAGTTCCAGTGAGTACAGACCCAGAACTGTCAAACGTTCCTTGTATGATAACCCTTTCATTCCTGGAATCTTCCTTGTGAACCTCCTCTGGACCCTCTCCAATGCCAGCACAACTTTTCTAAGATGAGGGGCCCAAAACTGTTCACAATACTGAAGGTGAGGCCTCAAAAGTGCCTTACCCAGCATCACATCCTTGCTCTTGTATTCTAGACCTCTTGAAATGAGTTCTAACATGGCATTTGCATTCCTCACTACTGACTCAACCTGCAAGTTAACCTTCAGGGTGTTCTGCACAAGGACTCCCAAGTCCCTTTGCATCTCAGTCTTTTGAATTTTTTCCCCGTTTAGAAAATAGTCCATACATTTATTTCTACTACCAAAGTACATGACCATGCATTTTCCAACATTGTATTTCATTTGCCACTTCCTTGCCCATTCTTCTAATCTGTCTAAGTCCTTCTGCAGCCTACCTGTTTCCTCAAAACTACCTGTCCCTCCACTAATCTTCGTATCATCTGCAAACTTGGCAACAAAGCCATCTGTTCCATCCTCTAAGTCATTGATATACAGCATAAAGAGAAACGGTCCCAACACCAACCCTTGTGGAACGCCACTAGTCACAGGAAGCCAACCCGAAAAGGATCCTTTTATTCCCACTTGCTGCCTCCTACCAATCAGCCAATGCTTTAACCATGTTAGTTACTTTCCTGTAATAACATGCACTCTTAACTTGGCAAGCAGCCTCATTATGGCAGCTTGTCAAAGGCCTTCTGAAAGTCCAAATATACAACATCCACTGCCCCCCCCCACCCCATCCCTACTTGCAGTCTCCTCAAAAAATTCCAACAGGCTTGTCAGGCAGGATTTTCCCTGAAGGAAACCACGCTGCCTTTGTACTATCTTGTCCTGTGTCACCAAGTATTCCATCACTTCATCCTTAACAACTGACTCGAACATCTTCCCAACCACTGAGGTCAGGCTAACTGGTCTATAATTTCCTTTCTGCTGCATTCCTTCTTTCTTAAAGAGTTGTGATATGCACCAGCTGCTCATGCAAACATCCATCACCAGTTCCCATGGCTTCACGTGACCCTGATCGACATGGTGGGGGGGGGGGGGAGTCTAAGCAGGTGCTACACCTTGCCCAGGGGTGACCTGCAGCCCAGCAGAGGGAAGGATCACTCTCCGTGGAGACGTATCTCCACCCCTCCACCCAATTAGACATAGTAGTGTTTCTTTATTTGTCACTTGAAACAGGATCATACTACTTATGACTATAAACATTTGAATGATCACTCTGGCATCACCCGCTTTGCCAGTAATCACCAGTTTCTATAATTTTTATAAAATTAAATATTTAATCTTACAAAAAATCATTGTTACAGTTGTTAGACATTACAATTGTTGGACAGTAATCTTGAAAATGAAGATATTCTGATTTTTCAAAATAAGACTGTCTTTAACTGCAGTACATTTAATTATAATGGGCTTATGACAACTTCATACCTACACATAATTAGCGTACAATAGATAATTCTCATATGGAAGTGTGCTTAGATAATTGAAAGCTGGAAATAGGGCACCTGGATCCACTGATGTGGTTCACAAATCCCCTCCTACCTTTCTTCATCTACATTCATCAGCATTCCCTTTCTTTGCTTTCCCCCTTGAGTATTTATCCACTCCTCCTTCTACACACTTCAATTAACAAGTTCTACATTCTAATCACTGCCTGGCTGAAGATATTTCTCTTAAATTCTGTCCAGAACATATTAATAGCTAACAGCTCCATATCCCTTTTAAATATGAAATTACTTGCTCTCCCCCTTATACTGCCAAGACTTGTGTAATATTGCCTGTCCTACAGGTCTGGGGGTATTATGGGGTATCCAGGGAGGATTAGCACCTCTGGTGAAGGGGCTTGCTGTGTCCACTCTGGGGCAGCTCACACACCTTTGGTCCTCACCGGGCACTCAGCTCTCACCTGTGGCTCCAAGTCGCTGCTTACACGTGACAGTGGCCACACTCCGGTACACCACTTCGACGGGTGGGCTAAACCAGGTGAGGATAACTGGCAGCCTCATACCCCAGCGAGATGGGGGCATGCCTGACCCTGCAGGTGAAGTCAGCTCCAGCTGACTGGGCGGACGAGAGCTGCAGTGAGATCTAACGGCCAGGAAGGTGGTACTGCCACACTCCGGGGAGAGAAAAGGGTATGACAAGGCACAGGAGATGTCATGGTCCACTGCAACCAAGGAAGACCCCAGTCTGTGACTCTTGTCCGTACCACTGAACCTGGACTTCTGAGGTCGAGACAGTTGAAATGTCCCAGTGCAATGGCATTTCCACTTTAAAAACTTTCCGCACGGGTTTCCTGTTATCGCTGAATATGATGGACAACCACCATTGGTCTAGGCTTTTAACCCTCTTAGGCATATAAACCAGCATCTGTTATGTTATACATGCGTTCATCTTTATACAATGACATACGTTTCTATTGACTGATTATAACGTACTTGGAGTGTGTACTTTTCCAATTAAAATGAGGCTTGCTTGCAATTTTTTGCTTGTATTAAACAAACATTCAGCTTAAAGGAATAAAGAACAGTTTGTCTGCATTGTGTGACCTTCCTCCCAAGTAACAGGATCAGCATCGTCAATTATTACCATATAGAAACCACTAGGTGGCGAGAAATAGAATAAATGGAAGTGTTTAATTGAAAACCTACCACTAGGTGGCATCATCAACCATCAAGCAGACCATTCAGAGCACATTAGAAAAGTAGTCTACAAATTAGCCTTTTTTTTTTACTTAATCCATTCTATTTCAAAAAACTGTACTTCCCCATGCAGGCTGCATGTTAATAGTACAATGTCTCAGGACATACCTTAGGGGTAAACATGTAACGGATGCCATCAAAAGAACCCTTCAGAAGAAGGCCTCGAACCAGAAAGCAGATAAGTACAACGTAGGGAAATAGAGAGCTAAAGTACATCACCTGAAAAAAAAATACATGAAGAGATGTTAGTCCATAGCAGCACATAAAGACATGTGAAGACCAATGGCTTGATAAGTATAATGTAACTAAGTCTGCTTGACCGCTATACGGAGCAATACACATTAATCCTGCTGGGCTTTATTTTGTATAGTGGACATACGGCGGAACAGTAGAAAATAACCATCTTTGAAATGATGACTTCTGGCCCAGTACGCCAGCCAGTGTATATCAGTGAATGGATGCTGCGAAAATTCAGATCACAAGGGCACGGGGTCATACGTAGAACACAGAACAGAAAACACTACATCACAGTGCAGGTACTTTGGCCCATGATGTCATGCCAGCATTTTAACCTACTCCAATCTAACCCTTCCCTCCCACATTGCTCTCCATCTTTCATCTATGTGCCTACCCAAGAATCTCTTAGATCTCCCCAAGTTATCTGTGTCTATCCCCAATCCCAGCACTACCACTCTATTCAAAAATCTGCCTCTGACATACCCCTATGCTTTCCTTCAATCACCTTAACATTATGTCCCTCATGCTAGCTATTACTGCCCTGAGGAAATGGAGCTGGCTGTCCACTCTAGCCATGCTGGTCTTATACACCTCTATCAATTCAACTCTCATCCTCCTTTGCTCCAAAGAGAACAGCCTTAGTTTGCTCAACCTTTCTGCGTGAGACATGCTCTCTAATCAACATAGCATTCTGGTAGATCTCCTCTGCACCCTCTCTAAACCTTCCACATCTTTCCTATAATGGGGCAACCAGAACTGAACATGATGCTCCAAGTGTGGACTAACTAGAATTTTATAGAGCTGCAACATTGTCTCACAGCTCCTGAATTCAATTCCCCTGTTTAATGAACACTAAAACACCAGACGCTTCCTTAACCACCCAATCAATGTACACAGCAACATTGACATGGACATGGACATGGACCTTAATAGTTCTCTTTCCGCCATAATGCTGGTAATCCTGCAATTAACCTGTTCGACCTTCCAAAGTGAGTCACGTCACTGTTTGCCTGTTTGAAGTCTATCTGCCACTTCTCAGCCCTGCTCTGCACCAATGTCCCGTTGTAACCTTCTACACTACATACATCACCAACCATCATGTCATCTGCAAACTTACTGACCCAACCTTCCACTTCATCATCTGTCATTTATAAAAATCACAAAGGGCAGGAGTTCCAGAACAGATCCCTGTGGAACACCACTAGTCACAGACCTTTACGCAGAATATACTCCATCCACTATAATTCTTTAAAAGTAAAAACCTACAGATACTGGAAATCTGAATCAAGACAGAAAATGCCTGAGGAACTCAGAAGGCAGACAGCATCTGTGGAGAAAGTCATGCTTCAAGTCTACAACTCTTAATTAGTAAAGTTAGGAGAGACGTGTCTTGACTGTAAACAGAAATTAATGAGAATAGATCGCAAATACTTGATCTCATCATCCAACCCCAAATATTGCTTTTGAACTCTTTCGAGAAAAAAAAGGGCAAATAACCATAAATAGCTCCTTGGATACAGAACAGTTGAACTAGTTCATCATACTTCAGTAATCTTACTAAGTGGAAAAATTTGGATTGTTGACGTGGCATCAACTCACGGACTATTGAGTGCACGATGGGCCTATCAGAAAACATGTTAAAAGGGAGCTATGTTCTTTTTCCAAGATACACTGATCTATTGAATAAGTTCAGTGGAGCTGGATTAATATTATAGGTGTTACACTCTGATTTCAATCCCAAACTAAAATAGGGTGCACTTTGAGTAGCAACAGGAGCAATCGCACCATTTAAATGTGCCACCGCAAGTACCAGTCTGGAGATGTATTGGAAATCGTCTGGTGTTCAGTCTAGCGATTTTATCAATATCATCAAAACTGAAGCCGTTGATGCCACTGGACTATTGCATGGCCTTTATAAAACTTCCCGTTCTCTGACGCCCTAAGGATGATCACCCAGAAATGTATTATCAGTGTCAGAAGTGTAATATGGTAGAAGGGAAATGTATAATCCTCCTGAAGTTTGATTCCATTACCATCAGCGTAAATAAGGCACATACTCCTTCACTATGTACCTTGGGGCAGCAAGGATCAATGTTCAAAGTAAATTTATTATCAAAATACATACATGTCACCATATACAACCCTGAAATTCGGTTTCTTGTGGACATACTCAGTAAATCCAATAACCATAATGTAATCAATGGCAGGCTACACCCAACAACATGGACAAACAGCCGATGTGCAAAAGACAACAAATTGTGCCAATATAAAAGAAAGAACTACAACAATAATAAATAAATAAGCAATAAATATCAAAAACATAAGATGAAGAGACCTTGAAAGTGAGTCCATGGGTTGTAGGAACAGTTGAGTGATGAGGCATAGCGGTTAGTGTAATGCTGTTACAGCGCTGGCAACCTGGGTACAATTCCACCGCTGTCAGTAAGGAGTCGGTACAGTCTTCCCTCCCCATGACCAGCTGGGTTTTCTCCAAGTGTTCTGGTTTCCTTCCACATCCCGTAGGGGTACAGTTAAGATTAATAAGTTGCGGCCATGCAATGACGGTGACGGAAGAATGGCCACATGCCCCCAGCACATCCTCAGACTTGGACTGCGTTGGCCAACAACCCTTTTCACTGTATGTTCCAATGTACATGTGATAATCCTGCCACACCACTGCCTGTGGGATACACATCTGGAAACATAGAACAATCATCATTATGTGCCGTGTTGTATGACATGGGTAACCATACTCTTGACCATGATGATTCTTGGAAAGTTCTTCTACAGAAGTGGTTTGCCATTGCCTCCTTCCGGGCAGTGTCTTTACAAGATGGGTGACCCCAGCCATTATCAATACTCTTCAGAGATTGTCCGTCTGATGTCAGTGGTCACATAACCAAGACATGTGATCTGCACCGGCTGCTCATACGACCATCCACCACCTGCCCCCATGGCTTCGCTTGACTCAGATCAGGGGGCTAAGCAGGTGCTACATCTTGCCCAAGAGAGACTTGCAGGCTGGTGGAGGGAAGGAGTGCCTTACACCTCCTTTGGTAGAAGATGTAACTTCACCTCACCACCTTAACAATGGCTTATTTAAAAAGTGCAGTAAAGAATATGAAACTAGCCCACAACTGAATGAAGATTGCTTTAGATTGGTTAAGGTTCTTTCTGCTGCAAGAGATTGTCTTTCTGTACACGTGGGTCTTGCAGACCTGGGCAACTTCTTCAAGTTCATCTATGGAACAGTTCAATTTCTTCTCTTTTAATGTATTGATTTCCCCTTCTCGAGGTGGGTGAGGTCCTGTCTGAATCCGTGATTTACAGCTGCGAATTGCGGTTCCTCACAGTCGTGGTCACCCGCTCTCGTACCTCGCTAAATGGCCTGGCGTTTTTGACATCTCCTGGTGTGCCCTGGAAGATGTGTGCCTTTGGGGTGTGGCCCTGTGGACGACCCGATTCCTCACCAGTGTCATTAAATGAAGCATCGCAAGAGATTGATACACCATGAGAGCCGTGCACACGGCTGTCAAAATAAGCGATGCTACAAATTGTAACATCGAAACAGTGAACAGTTTCTCTTGTCAGTTGCAGGAGTGCTATCTCTTTCTCTCTCGCTGGTGAGAAAGAGATAGAGACTATCTGAGACGTGGAAGTGTTGTAATGAACTGTAGTTTTTGATGGACTCTGGATCATGGTCTCTGGCGGGGACTTTACTATTGCTGGGGGGGGGCTGATGCTTTGGCTAGAGCGAGTGTTGGGTGGGGGAAAGGGAGGGTTGATGCTTTTGCTGCTGCTTGGATGTGGGAGGGGCTTTGGGTTCTGGTGTCAATCATTCTGTGGAGTTTTTTCTGTTTCATGGATGTCTGTGAAGAGTGAGAATTTCAGGTTGTACATTGTATTCATATTCTGATATTAAATTGAACCAATGAATCATTGAACATGGTTTTAACTACAATGCTGCAGTTCAATTTGACAATGTTGGCATTGAAGACAGCGACTGCAGAAAGCTGGACATCATGATCTAGCTAGTCTGTGTGTAGCAATCTGCAACAGTGTGATAATGGCAAGTCCCCTCCCTAAAATGCCAAACGGTACGATTTGCATAACAAAAATGTATGGGTGCAACATTTGGCAAACAGGGGCATCTAAACAAAAGGTGATAGGCAGCAGAATTTTGCAACCATTGATGCATAACAAATGTGGATGTTGAGGGATGTCAAAAAAGAAACACACCTGTGTATTCAGTTAATATCACGAGTCACTGTTGTAGTCATTCTGCAGTAAATATCATTCCACCTATTACAATGTGAACAAAGTGACTGGACAGACACTGAAGATAGTGGATACACAAGTTTATTCAGCACAACCAGCAGCAATTCCAGACACTCTTGGTAGAAGAGGCCTCCTGAACCAATATTACATGACAGTTTTACGTGCTAAAGATCAAAGGCAACAGGAGGACAATTCTATAGTTACAATGTATCTGCAATGCTTCCTTTGAATTACCTGTAGTTTCCTCACACCTCCTTCTTTGCACCCACACTCCAGACACCCAAAATGAATGTTAATCCCTCTCTGACTCTTGGCCACATTCATGCATCTGAAGGCATCTGAGGTCTAATTGTTCAGGGCCGTGTTTTAAATTCAATCTGCAATCCACATTCAAATCTGAAGATTAGTTGTTGGTGAAATTAATGTTTGCTATATACCCCAACTCCAGAATACACCCTAACTCCAGAACTCACCCTAACACCACCTACTAGTCATGGGATTTGACTGCGCTTTTAAATAATCTTTCAGCCAAAAGTTATTGAAAGCAGAAACCAAAGGTCATGAGCAGAGAAACATGTGAGAGGAAATATCAGAACTTATTAGAGTCCTGGTGAAGGGTCTTGGCCTGAAACATTGACTATATATTCCCCTCCATAGACGCTGCTTGACATGCTGAGTTTTTCCAGCACTTTCCGTGTTTTGCTCAAGATTTCCAGCATCAGCAGAATCACTTGTCTTTATCACTGGAGGTATTGGACAAAACTATAAAGACATGCAATGCTGTAGTGTTTATTTAAAATGCTGGGCCAGGTTGGAAAGGCAGGGCATCAGAACACAATGTTGGGAAATGTATGAAATGTATGAAAATGCATTTTGGTAAAACATCAGAGATGCAAACGGATTTAGGAGTCCTCGTGCAAGACTCCCAGAAGGTTAATTTACAGGTTGAGTTTGCGATAAAGAAGGCAAATGCAATGTTGGCATTTATTTCAAGGGGAATAGAATACAAAAGCAAGGAGATAATGCTGAGCCCTTATAAGACAATAGTCAAGTCACACTTAGAGTATTGTCAACAGTTTTGGGCCCCGTATCTCAGAAAGGATGTGTTGTCATTGGAGAGAGTCCAGAGGAGGTTCACAAGGATGATGCCGGGAATTAAGGGGTTAACATATTAGGAGCATTTGGCAGCTTTGGGCCTGTACTTACTGGAATTTAGTACATGAGAATCTCATTGAAACCTACCGAACGTTGTAAGGACCCGATGGGGTGCATGTGGAGAGGATGTTTCTTATGGTTGGGGTATCAAGAACTAAAGGGCACTACCTCAAAATTAAGGGGCGCCCTTTTAGAACAGAGGTAAGGAGGAATGCTCTGCCACAGACTGTGGAAGCCAAGTCTGTGCATATATTTAAGGCAGAAGTTGACTGTTTCCTGATCAGTTAGGGCATCCATCAAAGGGTATGGTGAGAAGGCAGGTGTATGGGGTTGAGTAAGATCCGGATCGAGCATGATGGGATGGCAGAGCACACTCAATGGGCCGAATGGCCTAATTCTGCTTGTATGTCTTATGGTCTCATGGAACCAGAAGCAAAGGTTAAGCCAGTTCTGCTCTCCGTGACGTTTGCTCAGTTCTACAGAGAACTGAAGCCGTGGCCTGCTCCAGTTGAAGTGGCTCTGTGTCAGTGCTCTCACTTTCGTTCTGAACGCTATTTGCTTGCTTTTAATGTTTGCACGATTTGTTTATTTTCCCTTTGTATATTGGGTGTTTGCCGGCCTTTTTCAGGTTGTTTTGTGGCTGCCTGTAAGGAGGCGAATCTTAATGTACAGGTTTCCCCTGCTATCCGAAGATAGAGCGTTCCTATGAAACCGTCTGTAAGCTGAAATGTTGTAAAGTGAAGAAGCAATTACCATTTATTTATATGGGAAAAATTTTTGAGCGTTCCCAGACCCAAAAAATAACCTACCAAATCATACCAAATAACACATAAAACCTAAAATAACACGAACATATAGTAAAAGCAGGAATGGTATGATAAATATACAGCCTATATAAAGTAGAAATATTGTATGTACGGTGTAGTTTCACTTAGCAAAATCGGTAAGACAGCGAGCCAAAATCAATTTGGAGAAAAAAAATATGCACGTACACACAAGCGCACACAACTGCCCACACAAGGCTTCACAGTCATGGTAGTCTTTCTCGGGGTAAACACACATATAAAGCGGGCTTCTTTTTTTCGTAGAAGCGAAAATCCTCTTTGGTTAGCAAAAACTGGTACTAATGTAGGTCTTGTGTAACAGCGAGCTGTTGTAAAGTGAACGTTTGAAAAATGGGGGCCACCTGTATACATAATGTTATATAATGTATACATACTTCAATAATAAATGTACTTTGAACTTTAAAATTCCATGTTGTTTGTCTTGTTCTGTGAAGATTATGGGCATGCTAGGTTGGCACCAGAATGTGTGGTAACACCTGCGGGCTGCCCCCAGCACATCCTTAGGTTCCGTTCGCTGTTAATGCATACAACGCATTTTACTCTATACTTCAATGTACACAACCCCAAGAAGACCACAACCTTGTTGTTGGGTTTGGAGGCTTCCGTGCCTCAATGACCTGGAGAGCTATGTTGGCTGGAGTCGGGGCTTTATGATTTGGCTCTTGGTAGGATCCACCACGTCAAACAGGTCAAAGGGTAGAGGACAGACTGAGAGTGGTCCACTGGTCCTCCAAGTTTAGGGGTTCAGCTCAGGGCTAACAACCCTGACTGCTCAAACAAGACTATTGCAGAAACAGCAACAAAGAATCCTTCTACATCTGAGTGTGACGGTATTCCTGAGCTTCCACCCGGGACTTGCATGACTGACAGGAGTGAAAACCGAGAGCAAATTACTGACATGATGAAGTGTGACGAAGGCCCGTCACTGACTATGGACGGCACGTGGCCCATTCAGTAAAACACTCAAAGGGTCAGCCACACACTTTATTCCCCTCTGTCACTGTGGTGAGTGCACACATCGCAATAAATCAACAGTCACAATTTTACACTCATCCCCAGCAGTAATAGGTATGAAAAAAAAAGAAACACACTATGTCACAGTTTAATTATCTCAGGTCAATTTATTCATATTCATCTTTCCAATAAGTGTTTTGCCGAAGTGTCATGATAATCTGAAGTTTCTCGTCTAGACAGTCACTGGGTCTGAAACAGAGCTGCTGCATACAGCTGTCTGATATAGAGGCAGCAGCAACCTGCACAGGTGTGCTGATGGTGGAGGATACCATCTTTAACTGGGTCAAGGGTTATGTTACCTAATTACTCATCTTGTGGTAAAGTTTTGGGGTTTATTTAAGTTATTTAACCGGGAAATGGTGACTCCTATAATGAGGTATATGTGTTTATTGTGAGAACTGGCAGTAGAGTTTCAGATTGTGTGAAATGGAAGATAATAGAGTTATTTAGCTTTTGGTTGGTCTAGTAGGAGGGGCTTAGCAGTTATAAGCCTCGGGTTACCAAGGCTTTGGGTTTTTTTTCTGTTTAGTCTGTTTAGACAGGTGACAATTGCAAGCTGTATATATATTGTATTTTTTTTCATTCTTTTTCTTGTTTTGATGTGGACGTCCAGGGTTTTGTTTTCCCACTATTCTTGTAAATAAAAGCACTTCAATCTATTTTTGCGACTCAAGCCATCTGGTTATTCTTCTTCGGCAGTTGATCCACAGTTACTTGTGACATGAAGGAAGCCCTGAACACTGCCAAAGATGGAGGACCTTTACTGCTGCCCCAAACACCAGCAGCGTAACGGGCAAACAAAGTCAATGTACATGTGATGAATAAATGATTATGAATCCTAACATGTATATGGAATGGAATTGGTCAACTGCTGTGCAAGGTTTGGGAGTAGGTCGAGCCAAGGCAGGGGATAGAACACATCATTACACAAAATTATTGTCTTTAGAAATTATTAATCAAGAAGTGCCCACTTAATTATCCAACTCCTCTGCGTAGATGAACAGCTCATGTTGAAGGATTAAGTGAGCATCATTTGTGTGGCTCATGTGCACTGGCCAGATGGCACATCATTAAAATTCTGATTTCTGAGCAGCCAGTGATCACACAAGGATGCTTCAGAGCCAACCTCATTTACATCTCGCCTGCTTCACTGTGGGTGCTTTCACAGATGGATGGCCGAGGAACTTTCTTGCTACTAATGGCAACAAATGGAAACAATCAGGATTTGTGTTTCCGAGGGGTAAAATGCTGGCAGTATTAGAACCTAACTCCCAAGAGCAAAACAAAATGGGAGCTTCAATGTGAATAAATATTCAGCCTTTGCCAAAAATTTATGACTGAAATTAATATATAGGTATAAAATCTGTTAATATGCATTTTTGTTTTTAAAAAATCATCATTTTTAACAAATATTATTTAAACAAATTAGGGGGAACACAAGGGTAAACTTCTTCACTCAAAGGGCTGTGAGAGTTTCAAACAAACTGCCAAATGGTGGATGTCAGCTTGATTTCAATGTTTAAGAGAAGTTTGGATAGGTACATGGATGGTAGGGGAATGGAAGGCAGGCCAATAGGAGTAGGTAGTTTAAATATTTCTGCACAGACTAGATGGGCTGAAGGGCCTGTTTCTGTGCTGTACTTTTCTATGACTCTCTGTAAGCAGTTTAATGATCTTTCCTCTAAAGTGACAGGCAAAGAACCAATGTGTTCTTTATTAATAATGGGAAATGAGACTTTGAAACTGTAGATTTTAAAGACAATTAATACAAATACTATTTTTCCCCAAAAGGCAGCTTTCTCAAGGTAGCAAATTGCCTGACAATGTCACTGCTAAAGATCCAGATAATGATCATCTACATTTTTGTTAAATCTATCATTACCAATCTCAGAAATGTCTGCTGAGCTCTTGATTTGTTTCTTTATTCTTCCTGGTAATATACCTCTAGGAATTATGCTAGAAAATCCTTGCTCAGACCACATACTTTTTCTGATATATCTCATGCTGTGTATGTTCAGGTTATCACCTATGTGATGACTGTTACATTTCTCAGCCAAGTTGTCTCTTCCTATGAGGAAACTGTCTGCTGGTAGTCATTCATCGAGTTGTACAAGATTACCCTTCCTAATTTCACATTTTCTAGCCAAGCACGTTTGTGGGGAAAAATATATATGGGAAGCATTAGTTGTTCTTCCACATCCTTGTGCCTCAGCCAAATAGGAAATGAAATATCAATCATCAAACCAGACTCCTCACCACTGATTCTGTCTACACTTCTCGCTGCCTCAGAAAAATAACCAGCATCATCAAGAATCCCTCTCACTTAAGACACTCTCTCTTTTTGCCCCTTCCATCAGGCAGAAGAGATGTTCAGTCAGTTCGAAAACATGCACCACTAGGCTTAAGGACTGTTTCAGTCCTGTTATAAGGCCCTTGAATGGACCTTTTGTATATTAAAGATGAGCACTTGATCTCAAAGTCTACCTCAGCATGGCCCTTGCAATTTATTGTCTACCAGCACAACAATCTCTCTGTAACTGTAACACTATATCCTGCATTCTCTTATTGCCTTTCACTTGTAATACCTGAATGCACCTACATTTTGAAATGATTTGTATGGATGGCACACAGAACTAAGATTTTTCACTGTACCTTGGCATATGTGACAATAATAAGCCATTTCAATCCAATTCACCTAAAATCTCAGCTTCAATTGTCCTTCTCCCCACCTCCCCCTTCTCCATCTCCCCCCCCCCCAATTTTTACCAATGTCTATAGAAAGCATTCTCTCTTGATGTACAGTAGTGACTTGGTACAGCAACTGTTCTGCGTGTGACCTCAAAAACACTGCAGACTTGTGGACTGCACGTCACAGGAACGAACCTCCTTCTGTGTATTTCTTTCTGCCTCAGTAATGCCTCTCTTGAATGGAGCTCTTGCATGGTAAGAGGAGCTCTTAACCTCACAATCTACCTCACTACGATCTTCCACTTTTATCATTTACCTGCACTGCAATTTTTTGGTAGCTTTTATTCTTTTTCCTATATTGTTATTGTTTCATCTTATTCTAGCTCAATGCACTGTGTAATGATTTGATCTGTAAAAAACAGAATGCAAGACAAGCTTTTCACTATCTTGGTATATGTGACAATAATGAACTAAACCATTATCAATCTCTTTATGGTGTCCAGAACTTCAAGTACAGTTCTTTTCTCTACCTTACCTGACTGAACCAACTGAGGGTAGCAGGCGGGCCTCAGATCACACTGAGATCGGGCCGTGCCTGTCCTAGCGTGCAAAGTCAGCTCTGGCAGACGGGGCAGATGAGATCAGCAGAAAGATCTAACAGTCAGGAGGTGAAGAGTGAAGGGTGTGACAAGGCACAGAATAAGTCGTGGCCATCCACCGCCACCTCAGCTGTGTTGGCATCATTGGATATGGACCCAGTGCAAAAGCTTTTCCTCTTCAGAAACGCTGCCGCACTGGTTTCAAACAGTCAGCATTGGATATGACAGACAACCAATTACCATCTCCAATGTTCAAAATTCAGAGACAGCAGTATCAACAGACTAAATAAACACTGGTGGAAAAGACTTATATGTATGTGCTACTTCAAGCAGTCTTGTGCAAAAGTAATATACAGTAATTTTCTAGGGTGCCTAAATCTTTTATACAGTACTGTAGTAATTTTATGTTTTGCACTGTACTGCTGCCACAAAAAAAAAACAAATTTCATGAGAGATAATGTGAGTGATGATAAACCTGATGGGAAGGGGGCAGGGAGAGGGGAATCATGGTTGGGAAAAGGGGAAAGGAGAGGGGAGGGAGTGGGAAGCACCACAGACATTCTGTAATGGTCAATAAACCAATTGCTTGCAATCAAATGACCTTGCCTGGTTTTTCAGAGCTGGGTGTGTCTGCACCTGTGCCACCCCCATGCCCTGGCACTCCTTCTCTGCCACCTGTCCAATACCCCTCCCATGGCACTCCACCTTCGCTATTTCCAACATTCTTTGCTCCACTTGCTCTCTGCTCCACAATGACAAATACAGAATTGTGCAAAAGTCTTAGGCAACTTAGCTATACAGTATATATGTGCCTAAGACCTTTGCACTGTACTGTAGTTCAAAGCAAGCTTCTTCATGTAACATACATGTAATATATCCACAAGGGGATTCTGACTCCAATGTTAAAGCCTCTCCCTGATTTAGTTTCCCAAATGTGGCATGATTAGAAGAGACATAGAGGACTTAACTTTCATTTTCTTATTTGGCAGGACACAACCCCAAACTTCTACAAAACATTTCAAATTTTCACCCCATACTTACCATCCTGGCAGCAGAAGTAAAAACAATGCCCAGTGCCGTTAAGGGGAAGAGATAGATCCCATTGAGGGAGTAAGGGAGAGAGGTAAAGATATGACAGCTGACATTGTTGTGGAAGGAAGGACAACTTCTCTGCTTGTCCCTTAATTCTTGCAGGACAACCAATTACCTTTGGTTGTCATGGTGACACTTGGGCATCAATGTGAAAATAGCCAACTATTTATAGGCTGCCTCCAACTTATAAAAGCAAGAAATCTGGCAAGGCAAAGAGCAAGGATTTAATGGCAAAATCTAAAATGTGTGAAAGTCAAACTGAGCAGAAAATGTCAACCATGGCAATTTTGATTAGCGGCAGGTATCTTGAAGCCCTTAAGGCTATGCATTCTAATGATACCAAAACATCACGAATTTGAATTTCTTCCAGATTTTCCCTACTGGAATTAATGATCCCTTGAGGTCATCCTATGATGAAATTCTCCTGACTTGTACTCTCAATGGTCTGTGGATAGTTTAGGTGACTAACATTGCAATGCCATTTGATCTAAGAATGGCGCTGAGCTGGACTCACTTGAACGTTTTAATTACCCCAGCCTGATTCTATGTAGAAGTTACAGCTGAAAATTGGAGGTCGTGGAGCCTGAAACTATCTCACCCTTATTCTGATCCCTTCACATACTTAGGGACCAAAATGGGGGCAAGATAGATACAACTGGCATCAGGAGGCACCAGGGTGCTCTAATGTAAGTGGGCAAGGGAAGGGAATAACATCTGTGGAAAATGGTTAGAGAAATATCCATTCAAGTTGAGAGAACTCTCCTATGGAGGAATGCGTCTAAAGAGATTTTTATGACCACAAGAGATAGGAGCAGGATTAGGCCATTCAGCCTACTGAGTCTGGTCCACCATTTCATCTTGGCTGATCCACTTTCCCTCTCAACCTTCTTATGGTCTTATGGAGAGAAAGGTCTATGCAGAGTGGAATTATATCTCGACTCAGAGGGTCAAAGCTGCAGCCAGGTTTAAAAAATCTCTTTCAGGCACTGTTTTGTTAGAGTCTGAAACAATAAGTTAGTGGTAAAATCTGCATGTAAAATTTATCCTTATTCAAACTCTAACAGATATGTGAACTGCCAAGCAGGTGATGGCAAAGAAATGAGATACAACACAAGCTCAAAAATTATGTTGCTCAAAAAGCTCCATATGATTGTGTTCAAATCAAGAATACACCATCAACTCATCAGAGCAACGATGAAAAGTGTTTGAACAGCAAAGTTTTGTTTGCTTGGAAAATAGTGAACTAGCTCAGCAGCTTCACTTAGTTCGTTCAATCTGAGAGTACTTCAGCTGAAAATTAAAATGCAAACTTCGGATATATATTGCGTAGACATTGCTTTTCACTCAGGGATACCCAGAAAACTGTGGCTATTTCCTTTTGCCGACTAAAGCGTCCATCAATTGCCAATCGAAGCATCAAGGAAGATTGAAACATCAAGGAGGTGAGGGAGGGCTCTGCGCCAACTGCCTGCCTTCTGATCACTGATGGGTTCCCTCTGCTGCCAGAGAGGGAGGCTGCATGCCCAGCGGTCTCTCTCTCTCTTTCGATGGTGTTGGAGGATGTTACCAAGGTTCTGCGTTTATGGATTGGACTATGGACTAGGGACTTCTTCAGTCTTATGGTTTTTATATTCTATGCTTCACCCGTTCTTCCTCTCTGTTTTTTTTTTGTGCGGGGTGAAGGGGATTTAGGCATCGATGTTCTTGTTGCGTTTTGTTTGGTGGAGGGAGGGGGTATGGGAGTTGATGACCTGCGTCTCAATATCACCAAGACCAAGGAGATGGTGGTGGACTTTAGGAGATCTAGGCCTCATATGGAGCCAGTGATCATTAATGGAGAATGTGTGGAGCAGGTTAAGACCTACAAGTATCTGGGAGTACAGTTAGACGAGAAGCTAGACTGGACTGCCAACACAGATGCCTTGTGCAGGAAGGCACAGAGTCGACTGTACTTCCTAAGAAGGTTGGCGTCATTCAATGTCTGTAGTGAGATGCTGAAGATGTTCTATAGGTCAGTTGTGGAGAGCGCCCTCTTCTTTGTGGTGGCGTGTTGGGGAGGAAGCATTAAGAAGAGGGACGCCTCACGTCTTAATAAGCTGGTAAGGAAGGCGGGCTCTGTCGTGGGCAAAGTACTGGAGAGTTTAACATCGGTAGCTGAGCGAAGGGCGCTGAGTAGGCTACGGTCAATTATGGATAACTCTGAACATCCTCTACATAGCACCATCCAAAGACAGAGAAGCAGTTTCAGCGACAGGTTACTATCGATGCAATGCTCCTCAGACAGGATGAAGAGGTCAATACTCCCCAATGCCATTAGGCTTTACAATTCTACCGCCAGGACTTAAGAACTTTTTAAAAGCTATTATTAATGCTTTTTGAGATAGTGATTTAGATGCATATCATATTTTTTTACTGAGTTAAGTATTGTATGTAATTAGTTTTGCTACAACAAGTGTATGGGACATTGGAAAAAAGTTGAATTTCCCCATGGGGATGAATAAAGTATCTATCTATCTATCTATCTATCTATCTATGTTCTTGTTACGTTTTGTGCAGTGGGAGGAGGGGGTTTGAGGGTTGATGATTGTGTTACCATTCTATTGTGTGTGGGAGGGTGAGTTTGATGTTTACCTTTGAATGATCTCCATGCTTTTCTTTGTTTCATGGCTATCTGGAGAAGATGAATCTCAGAGTTGGATTCATACTTTGTTAATAAATTAGCCTTTGAACATTTTCTTGCTTCGAATTTTGAAAAATCCTTTCCTCCTACCTTTGCTGCTCAGCCCTTCTATTTCCTCCAGTAGATTGTTTGTTGCGTGATTTACATTCAATTTTGCTAAATGCATGGTATGGAATTGCAATGGACAACAGCGATTTGGTTCCTGAATACTTCTGGATGTATCTTATCGATTTTGAGCTGCTGATCATGAAAACCAATATGAAATTTCCCTATTGTGCACTATTTTTAAAAAAGATCCCCTATATTTGTTATTTTAACTCATAATTCAAGTCAGAATAATTGATACCAAGATTAAGAAAGGCATCTTTGTTGGTCCACAAATCAAACAGGATATCAATGACAGACAATTCAATGAAGTTCTAGTGGAAGCAGAGAAAATTGCATGGAAGGCATTCAAGGATGCTGTTGCAAATTTTCTTGGCAATTACAGAGCACCAAATTATGTGTAGCTGGTTGGCAACATGCCTCAAGCATACAAAAGCATGAAGTGCAACATGTCACTAAAGATTCAATTTTTGCATTACCATTTAGACTTCTTTTCTGCAAAGCTTAGCCCTGTCAGTGATGAGCATTGTGAAAGGTTTCACCAGGACATTGTGGTCATGGAGAAACGGAACCAGGGCAACTGGAATCTTAAGCAAAACTTATCACCAAAACATTTTTTGCTTAGTTGAACGATTGCAAACCGTCAGCACTGTTTTGCAATTAAACACATTGTATTCAATAAAAGCTAATTTTTTGTTTCTCTAAATTCCTACATGATACAATTAGTCTGCAAGTATATTGCTGTTCAGGTTCTAGTGGTCTATCATAAACAAAAAGAAATTCTGAGGAAGCAGCACTTTTGAAAAATTGTGTTGTCCAGTGCAACGTGTCCTGCCTCTGAAGTTCATTCCACTGACTTTATGAAATGAATTTCAGAGAAATATCAGAAGACATCTATGTTACTTCATGATGTATTTATTGATAAAGATAGTGGATAAACAAGTCTGGTATATAATTTAAGAAAAAGTGATAACAAACAGGGACACTTAAACAGGCTGGCAATCAGTTTTGAATACACTTAAATTTATTGTTGAAAGCTTGCATTGCTACCTTTTAAGGGCTGCATTCATGCAATTTCCAGACTAAATAATGTATTTAACAGCCAGAACAAAGAGCACAATGAATGTAACCTTTGATTTGACATTGGTTGAATGAGCCCTCACTCCACATAGACTGTTCAAACTCTTCCCTGCTGCTTGATAACAAATACACATTATTATTCATATTTTAAAATGTGTTTAGAAAATAAATATGCTGGCTAACTGTAAAACAGCCAAAATTAAAGATAATGACCTTACTAAAGATATTAATGACAGGTAATGTTAACAGAACCACCAACCTTTCCTGAAGACTGAATGCCTTTGATCATGGCAAGACACACCATAAACCAGGCGATGAATAGGCAAATACTCATCTTCCAGTTCAGACCCCCACTCTCAGAAATGGAGTCAGATATGTCCAGTGCTTCTCTGTACCAAAAGTAGGTTGTGGCGGAACTCTTTTCACATTCAGGAACGACAACTGAGACAAACAGAAGGACATCACATTATTTCCATCACTGAGTTGCAATATGTGGAGTCATATGCAAAGGATGAATCAAAAAGATTGCAAATGCTGACACTCTGAAACTAAAGAAGAAAATTCTAGAAGAAATCAGGAGGCCAGGTTGCATCTGTGGCAAGCAAAATAACCATCATTTCAGGTGAGAGGCCATTCATCAGATCTAAAAAGGAGTCAAAACATGTTTATAAAGCTGCAGGAAGGGTGAGAAAGTATTTGTCTCTCATGTAAAACTTGAGTAACTATGGGGATAGTCTGTAAACAAGGTGATCTGCTCAGTGTGTGAGGGGGAATAGTTTGAGTTGAGAACACTATGGGAGGCCACAGACAACTCAGAGTGGGATGAGGAATTAATATGGCAGACAATGTAAGTTCTGGTTCACCTAGTAGACTCAACAAGGATGTCCTAACTCAATCTGCATTGGTTTCTCCGATGTAGAAGAGTCCACGTTGTGAGCAGCAAATGCAGCCCACTATATTAATTTACTTTGCTTACTGAGATAGAGCGCGAAATAGGCCCTTCCAGACCTTCGAGCCACGCCACCCAGAAATCTCCTGATCTAATCACAGAACAATTTTACAATAACCAATTAACTTACCAACCAGTACACCTTTAGACTGTGGGAGGGAACCCACACAGTCACAGGGAGAACATACAAACTCCTTTTAGACAGCAGCGGGAATTGAACCCGGGTCGCTGGTAATGTAAAGTATTATGCTAAGCACTACACGACCATACCACCAAGGGGCACTGGTAAATGTGTAAGTGAATCTCCTGCTTCTCCTGGAAACACTGGTTGGCCCCTGGACGCTGGAGGGAAAGAGGTGGAAGGTCACGTGTCCTGTTCCTAATTTGATCTATCAGTCTGTGACCTCCTCTACCATCATTGTGAGAGCCAATAGAAGCTTGAGGACCACCACCTAATCTTCCACCTGGATACAATGCAGCCTTCTGGAATCAATATTAAATTCTGCAACAACAAACAATCTGCTGGAAGGACTCAGTGGATGAAGCAGTAGACATTCTTTTGTCTATGTTCTTCCCCTCTAACTCTTCCCATTCACTCATTGACGAGATAACCTTATGCCCCTGGTCAACCTGGTTTTAGTCTATCAGAGACATCCCTCTGCCAATCTTCCTGCAGCTTTACAAACTTCTGATATTTAATTTTCAGCTCTGGTGAAGGGCCACTGATCTGAAACATTGACTCTGCTTCCCTCCCCACAGATTCAGCCTGATCTGCTGAGTATTTCCAGCATTTTTGAATTTTATTTTACATATGCACAACATAGTTGTATACTCACAGGTCTGGGTCCCATTTTTTTCCAAGGGACACTGATCCCAGGGCAATGGGTGCTGAAAGGACTTGGAGAAATAAAATAAGCTCCAACCAATAATAACATTGTAGTAAAGAGCTACAAAGAAGCACACCTAAAATAAACAAAAGATACATTTTACATTGCTTTTCTTGGATTAAATATATGATGCCATACTACAGGCTTCATAGATAGACAGATAGATACTTTATTGATTTTACAAGTGCACAGATATAAATATTACATAGAAGAAAACCAGAAGGAATATAAAATAAGTTGCCTCAAACAGTCTAACGGGGGGGGGGGGGGGGGATGTCATCACTATAGAGCCTAATGACTGCGGGTAAGTGTGACCTCATATAACACACAGTTGTCTTAGTCTATTATTGAAAGTGCTCCTCTGTTCAGCCAAGGTGGCATGCAGAGGATGAGAAATAATAAAATTTTTGACCTGCAAATCATGTTACGACCTTGGTAGGGTCAACCATGCCAAACAGGTCAAAGGGTAGAAGTCAGACTAAGTGTGGTCTACCGATCCTCCAGGTTTGGGGGTTCAGCTCAGGGCTAACACCTCTGAATGGTAAAACAGCATTGTTACAGAAACAGCAGTGTAGAAACCTTCTACATCTGAGTGTGACGCTATTCCTGAGTCTGCACCCGGGACTTGCATGACTGACAGTAGTGAAAACTGAGAGGAAGCTACTGACATGATGAAGGAAGTCCTGAACGTCACCAGAAATGGAGGACCGTTGTTGCTGCACTAAATGCCAGCAGCATAATGGGCAGCAGAGTGAGAATAGATTGCAAACGTGTAATGCATTCACGTCATATTTCCTTTGCTGAGGACTTAGTGCTTGTTAATTTGAAGTTCAGAAGTTAAGCTTATAACTAAATATTCTATAGTTTGCCAGTATCCTACAGCAGTTTCTTTCCCTGTGAAGTTTGTCATTAAGACTTCACCATAAATCATAGGGTGATTATCAACTATCTTGATGCAAAAGCATTAAAAAAACTACATTGTTTAATTAATGATTAGTTATTAAAGGAGAAAATCTATTTTAAATGGGAGTGATCTTTTATTACATAAGAGAAAATAATATTGTGTTTTTATTAAAACTGCATCGATTTAAAATGCAACAATCTAATCAAGCACAGAATTCATGTTCTAAATATTATTTCTGACTTATTTATCTATTAAACAATGTAATCCTTGTTTTTTTTGTATTTGCACAATTTTTTGACTTGTGCACTTATGTTATTGTGTTTGTGTCATTTTTTATTGATTCTATTGTGTTTCTTTGTACTTACTGTCAATGCTCGAACAAAAATGAATCTCAGGGTAGTATCTAGTGACATATATGTACTTTGATAATAAATTTACTATGAATTTTTGAAGATTTGAAAGTAATTGAGCACGTGAAAGTCAAAAAGAAATGTGCCAACATGGAAGGCATTGTGCACATTATACATAAGCAGCAATTAACAGATATAAGTACCAATACTACTTCAAAAGCAAGCTGTTTTCTTATATAATTCTTGCAGTACTATGTACTGTATTTTGGGGCACATTTATCATACTTCTTGTTCTGAGCAAATCTCTGCTTCATTCTTAAAAATGATTTCTGAACTGTAACAATCTTTCTGTAACTTCAAAAATTACCAAGGGTAATTTCTGATTGATTTCAGGAGATGCAAATTTCAGGAGAATTAATTTCTAATTATTAATTTTAGAGTCGTTTGAAGGGGTGTCAATTCTTTATGTCAGGAATTCTAACAAGCAAAAAGAAGGCACAAAAGAAGCTGGGTCCATGAAATAATAGTCATAATTACAAATTTTGCCTCTGTGTAGTTGTACCCAATGATCTGCTGACTCCATTACCTTCTCTGATGTGGCTTTAATGACATCAGAGGCCATTGGTATGTTTCAATCAGTACCCAGAATTCAGATTCATCCTGCCCACACCACTGGCCTGCTGCTCCCTGATACATCAAATTACTTGGTATTCTCTCCCCACCAAATTCCCCAGCTGATTAACAGGAAAATCTGGCTGGCATGCAGGCTGGAAATGTGTTTAACACAGGTTAAGAAAGCAGCATCAATTAACTTCTCCAATGTATTCAGGAAATACGCTTTCTGTGCTTCTCATCCTAAAAAATACAACTGGTGCTCCTCCATCCACTGGGTCTCCAAAGGTGGGAACTGGAGTATTAACAAGATGGCTACAGGACCTCACACAAAATGTTGGAGGAACTCAGCAAATCAGACAGCATCTATGGAAAGGAATAAACCATCGACGTTTGGGGCCAAGACCCTTCATCGGTGCTCACAAAGTCCTCTCCAGAATTTTGTGTGTGTTGAATTTCCAGCATCTGCACATGTTCTCCTGTTTCTGATTACAAGACTTGCTAGAAGTGCAGTGTGTTCTAGATCTGAGTGGAATGGGAGATTTATGGTGATATTATTTCAGTGCAAAGCATAAGCTTAGGATATTTAAAAACACAAAATGCTGGCAGAACTCAGCAGGCCAGACAGCATCTATGGGATGAGGTAGTGACGACGTTTCAGGCCGAAACTCTTCGTCGGGAGTGAAGTAACATGGGATAGTCGAGGGGGGGATAAGAAGTGGGGGGAGGGATGAAGTAGAGAGATGGGAAGTGATAGGCTGGAGGGAAATTGGATAGGGGGAAGGTGGAGAATTATGGGAAATAAAAGAGAAAGAAATGTAGGGCTGGGGGGAGATTATAGTGAGGGGCGGAAAGAGAGAGAAAGAGAACCAGACTAAAATTATAGATAGGGATGGGGTAAGGGGGGGGGGTGCAGAGGGTATCAACGGAGGTCTGTGAGTTGAATGTTCATGCCGGCAGGTAGGAGGCTACCTAGGCGGGAGATAAGGTATTGCTCCATCGAAGGTAGAGGAGGCCATGGACAGACATATCAGAGTGGGAGTGGTCTGTGGAGTTGAAGTGGACATATCAGAGTGGGAGTGGTCAGACACAGAATCTGCAGAGACCCATTTTGAACTCGTCTGCCACTGAAGTGATGTGGAAGAAAATTACCCATGAGTAGATGGATTGTATAAGAAGAACATGTGCTATAAAATATCAATTAGGTGCCAACAAAGCAACCTGTAGTAACTTGCCCCTGCTTTTCACCATGTTCCCACATGTGACTTGGAACCCAGCCTGAAATTCTTTAAAGCACTGTTCATATAGAAATGCTGTACATGCCCTTGCCAATCTGCTCCTCGTTGGATTAAAAGCAGGAAGAGGGAACCACTGCAGGTCATTAGGTGAGACGTGCCAGCAGCACCAATTCTCAGTGTTGATTGCAAATAGGGAATGAGGCTGCACCAGCTGCTGAGTGTGATGCAGGGCTGTCAGATCAGTTCCCTGGGCTTCACATGCTCCGTGTGAATGGGACCATTAGGAAGATTGCAAGTTTCAGCTTGAAGCTACAAATTGGCAGCTCTGGGAACCAGTATGCATGTCAGGTGGAAAGAATAAAGCCTTCAGAAAGCGTGGTTTTAAAATAAAGGCGTGGAAGCAAGACAACGTGAGAATTATTTTTACCTTCCAACATTTCTCATATACGTTTGGTAGACTACAAATAGCCAGCCAGTCATGGTTTATTCAGTGCAGTGACAGAAGTGCCTTAAATTGCCATTAACAGCTTGCCCATAGAATACATCACAGACTATGCCAAATTTGGATTAGTTTCTGATCCTGTTGTGTAACAATCCTGGTAAACTGAAGACACCATTAGACATAGGAGCAGAATTAGGCCATTTGGCTCACTGAGTCTGCTGCACCATTCTATGGCTGATTTATTAACCCTCAACCCCATTCTCCTGTGTTCTCCCTTAACTAAAAATGTGGGAAGTAAAGGACTGCCCCCATCCCTAGAGGATTAAAGACTGAAATTAAATACATTAGGTAGTGTCTTAAGGTTCTGGGAAGAATTGAAGAGGAAGTGTAATTGTTTTTGCTTATTTGTTCTTCATCATTATTATGTGCCATGCCAAGAAGAAGTGGTTTGCCACTGCCTTCTTCTGGGCAGTATCTTGGCAACACGGGTGACCCCAGCCATTACCAATACTCTTCAGAGATTGGCTGCCTGGCGTCAGTGGTCGCATAACCAGGACTTGTGATATGCACCATCTGCTCATATGACCATCCACCATCTGCACCAATGGCTTCACATGACTCCAATTGGGGGAGGGGGGGGAGCTAAGCAGGTGCTACACCTTGTCCAGGGGTGACCTGCAGTCAAGTAGGAGGAAGGAGTGCCTTACTCCTCCTTTGGCAGAGACGTATCACCACACTGTTTACTTGTTATTGCCTCTTACTAGCTGCTATTAAACACCCTCTGGCCTGTTGATATCTATATGGTTGAAACTATGATTGAAATGCCTGGTGCAGTGCTTACTCCCAGTAAGCTTTGTTTCACAGAACAATCTTTTTGATTTCTAGATTTCTATATTGCGTCAAGGTTTTTCCTGTATTCAAATAGTCAACTAGCAAAACAATACTAATTTGTATGGAATTATGGTACTTAGCCAAATTGCCTACATGTACTGTTGATGGTGGTCAATGTTGGTAGAAATAATGCTGAAGAAGCTTTAGACTTAAACCATAAACCATGGTTTTGCTTTTGGCCAGTTTCATCAGTGTATTCATATTTTCATTGTATTTTACATTTCATTTCTGGAAGACCAAGACTCAAAAATGTTGCTTCTTCAGACAGTATTATTTCTGGCTGCTACCTCTTTACAGCAATTTGCTTTTACCATTCGAATAATTGATGTTGGAAGGCCAAAGATTGCAAACCAGCATTTCCAGTGACCTGACCCTGAAGAACCCTAAGAAATTGCTTCTACCACTTTGTACAATGATCTGATTGCCAGACTAGAGCTTGCAAAGCTAATAAACACACAAAGTGGGTTCAATTACTGTTTAGAATTATCTGTAATTGTGAGCAACTATGAACATTATTGTTTCATCTAACAAGCTCAGAGGGGAGAAGCCATGAAAGAATGAAGCTGTGTTTTGACTTCCACGTACTTCCAAGAACTTCAACAATATGCTAGAATGGTTTAAAACATCGTGGTGTGAATTGCTTCTTTCATTTGCAAATGCTCACATGATTGGATCTTGAAGAAAGAATTTCTTTCTATTTACATAAATGGGGGGCTAGAAAGATTTCCCCAGGCATTGTTAACACATGCTTCAAGAAATTGCACAGAAAAGAAATAGCAGTTTTTGAAAGATTCAACATACAATGCAGCTGGAAAATCCTATTCCACCCAGTCGTGGGCTGATGTAGTTCCACACACCGATACTGCCTCGCCTGATTCTCTGACCCACCGCAAGTTCCAGGAAAAAGAGAGGGATGCCAATAACAAGGAGCAAAATCAAATATGGCACGAGGTAGGCACCTGCAGAAAAGACAATGTAGATTTGAAAACCTACTGTTGGCATTTAGATTGCAGGTCAGATTTAGCTGATTTTTTTTTACAACTTCCAAAGAATGACAGTTTATTTATGAAATATATCGATGCCAATTCATTAAATTTCAGATATTCTGTTCAAATTGACTGAGATTTAGTCAGTTAGGACCAAATACTTTATTCCACATTTTCCTCATTAAAAATAATTGAATTTAATGCGCTGCTATTCGATGTGACATGAATCCCCTTAATTATGTGCGTAACAATTCCTGAATGTGCAATTAAGTCTCAGGGTGCAACACAGAGAAATCAAATCACAATGAAGTGTATGCCTGTCTATTGGATGTGAGGTCCATGATGAACTTCTTAGCATTAGGAATTAACATAAAACACAAAAACCAGACAATTCATAAATTGATTCTATTAAATTGTCCAATAATAATTATGAACATGATAGGCTGATAGTGATTCTCCAAATCATTAAGAAACCAGCTGATTATATGGAAAGAAAACAACCATTCTAAATGTAAAACTAAGTGTTGCTGGTAATTGTAAAGTTTTGAAACTTATTTTTCAGCCCAGTCAGGGTTGCTCACCATGGTATCTGACTGGCAACTGAAAGTCAAATTTGGCAAGAAATTAATGTACCGTGACCTCTTCGCCCCTGAGGCCTGATATGGTCATTCTGTCAGAAACCGTGGTAATGGTAGAACTGATAGTTCCTTAGGAGGACTGGAGTGAGGAGGCGTTTGAGTGTAAGGAAGTCAAATACCAGGAGTTGATAGAGCAGTGCCAGAGACAGAGGTGGAGGGCACGAGGTGAGCCTATTGAGGTGGGGTGTAGAGGTTTTGCTGACTGCTTGCTGTGCAGATCACTCTCTCTCCTTGGCATAATGGGGGCTACAAAGAAAAGAGCCATCAGGACTGTCACAGAGACTGCTGAGCGAGCCTCCAGACGGCTATGGATCCAGAAGTGTGACCCAGGGGCCAGTGCTGCTGGGACACAATCCAGAGACTGATCAGCCCTGGCTGGGTTGCCTGGGCGACAATGTCTGATATTGAAAGACCCAAAATACCTGATGATTCAAGGTTAAATCACTGATAATGTGTCTCAGCACATCCCCGGATGTATCTTGGTGTCTTAAATCTAACCTTGCCTCCTTTCAGAATTTTACTATCATTACGGTTTATTAGCTATAAACAGATGGTGATCATGACCACAGTGTGTCCTTACCTCCACCATTTTTCTGACATAAGTATGGAAACCTCCATACATTGCCTAAACCAACAGAGAATCCGACTTGCGCCAGAATGTACTGAAGTTTATTACTCCAGGCAGGCCGTTCATCATCGGCATCAAATCCTTCTTCAATGTCCACATCTTTGTCAGCAGGCGAATCATCTACATATAACGCACTCTTTTTAAACTGGTTATCATTCATATCCTCATTTGAAAGAAGATCTTTGACAGACTCTGTGACATCTTCATCCAGCTCTCTCTTTGCAACTTTGCTATTTTTAGGCATTGGAAAAACCGGACTGCAAATTCTGTAACACTCTACAAATGTCCAGCAAAACTTTCAGCCACGAGTAACTCGAGGTCAGGCAGGTAAGGGAGGAGCCCAACAAACAAATTACTGGAGGTCTCTGGTGAATCTGCAGTGAATCTGATGGAATATTCTATGCTTCAAATCTGTTGGGAGAGAACATTTAATTTTGCTCATCAGAACAGCAAAGTTTGAGGCTGTAATTGTACTAACATTTCCGAGCTTTATCATTTTATATATAATAATTAATTCTTCTTCTTATTATTGTTATTAGTATTCATGAAATTAGCTGCAAAGTAAGATCAGTGAACATTTCTTCCCCACCATTTTTTTTCCAGGTATTCAAGAAGGAAAACTTAAGTTGAGCTAAGGGATAAGGGCAGAGGAATATAACTTATGGCAATGGAAAAAACATGACTACAAGGATAGCTTATAATTTGGCAAAAATCATGAGTCCCAGAAGGCCTACTGAAAGCTCCATTCCAAATAGCAGACTGGAGAAATGCAGGCAAAAAATGGAAAATGCACATTCGGTCCCATTACTCATTCTGAGTGATCTAAGTTTATTGATATAAGAAGATAATCTCCATAAAATAAATATATCACCAATTAGTGACCAGCTGCATTTATCATAGAATCAGAATCAGGTTTAATATGTCATGAAATGTGTTGCTTTTGCGTAGCAGTACATTGCAATACAGAATAATAATAAAAACTGTATTACAGTAAGTATAGATTTAATTTAACTTTTTAAAAATATATAAGTAGTGCAAAAAAGCAGTAAGATAGTGAATCCTGACGAAGGGTCTCGGCCCGAAACGTCGACAGTGCTTCTCCCTATAGATGCTGCCTGGCCTGCTGTGTTCCACCGGCGTTTTGTGTGTGTTGTTTGAATTTCCAGCATCTGCAGATCTCCTCGTGCACGGTAGTGTTCATGGGTTCAGTGTCCATTCAGAAATCTGATGGCAGAGGGGAAGAAGCTGTCCCTGAACAGATATTCCTGATAGATGTAAATATCTAGGAATATCTAGGATGACATGGGTCACAGAAATTTGCATTCAATTTAGCATGTAAGTGATCAAATTCTGATTATAAGGAACATTTAAAAAATTTTATATTGATAAAATGAGGGTTCTGTTTTTCTCATGAATACCAACTGTATTTACCTGAAAAAAAAATCATCTGATCAAGGCAACTTCAGGAAAACAAATGAAACAGATATTTTGGAACTATCTAAACACAGGACATTGTATTTGTTTGCTTGCACAGTAAGATAGCACAGCTGTGGTATGGGTTTAAAATTATGATAATTTCTCAATAATTTCTGTTTAGGAACTGCGATAAGCATCAGAGCTAGTTGTTGCAGTCAGAAAGCTTACAATTATAACAGCTAAAGAAAATAAAAGCTGTATTGTGTAACACTGCTGGCGTAGCAAATTCTGGGCAAATTACCTCAAAGTTACAAAACAAAATAGAACTTGCTAACTCAGTGAACTACAATATTTATAAATAAATTCCTTTTACAAGGTCCATACAAGACTTGTTTCACTTAGCATCTGAAAGGTGGGATAATTCCACTATGTCAAAGACTTTTTCAAAGGGACAAAATAACAAGGATTCTATTAAATGCATGGATATACTTAGGTTGCTTTCACCAGAACTGCAGAGGGTGAGGAGAGGTTTATAACACTTTGAGATTCAGGGATAGAGTAGACTGCCAGTATACTTTTATCCGTAGTTGAAATGTCCAATTCCAAAGGGTAGGCCTTTAAGATGGGGGGGAGGGGGGGGGGGAGGTCAAAGTAGATGCGTAGGGCAAATTATTATTTATTTATTTTTTACACAGAGATTGGTGGGTGCCTGGAATGTTCTGTCGTGGTGGAGGTAAGTATGATAGAGATCTTCACAAATAACGTGCACAAATAGAATATGGACATTGTGTTGGAAGAATGGATAAGGTTAGCTGTGCATTTGATTACTCATTTTATTCATTTAGTACAGTACAATGGGCTGAAGGGCCTGTCCCTGCGCTGCACTGCTCTATATTATACGTTCTGTGATCCATTGTTAAGTTACTAACATCCTTTATTGCAAAATTAGTAAGCTTTGGTCTAAGCTAGTGGTCACCAATCTGTCGATCGCAATCAACTGGTCGATCTTTGAGACCTTCCCAGTAGATCCCGAAAAAAAGAAAAATAAATACAGATACTGTTGAGAGATTGTTTCCGGGTAGCGGGGTTTTAGTTCCGTTCTTTCTGCCCAGTGAGCATGCCTGTAGCTCCCCCGCACTACACAGTGTACTTCAGTGGTCCCCAACCACCAGGCCACAAGGAAACAATACGAGTCAGCTGCACCTTTCCTCATTCCCTGTCAGCCCACTGTTGAATTTGAACCCACGCGAGGTCATCAGTCGCCTCAACGCAGTGATACCCTCGTGCCAGTGTTCGCCTCGCGCGGCCGGTGAGAACTGCCGATGCTACTGGCCTGGAGCGTGGCCGGCGGGAAATGCCGTTGCTACTGGCATGGAGCACGGACAGATGGGTGTCACCTCTACACCTGTTTAGCACACCAAATGTTCTTGGGGAACCCGGTGCTAAAATATTCACAGACGACCTAATTTGGGCTCAGGGTTCCGAAAGTATCAGAGCAGCTACTTCGCTGCGATCTGCTGAAACAAACTTCTGTCAGCCGATAGATCCTACAAGGGGGACGGGTGCGCACCCTGTCGCTCTCCTCGCTCAGTTGGTCACTCTCCCCAGACTGCAACTGCCATGGCCGCGGTATGGGGACCTCCGCCCTGGCCTTGTCCTCTCACCCCACCCACGACCAGCCACACCTGGCCAGGGCAGCGGGCAGGCAGAGGCTGGAGTTCAGGCCGCACTTAAAGACGAACCCACTGAGTTTTTTAAGCGATAAAAACGTGAGCAGCGCGGGACAGAAGCTAAGTGCCGAGAGTCGCGACAACTAAATTGCGGAATAGACTGGACATAAGGAACCTGCTTTGAGTATCACTGTATTCCTGTCGTGTTTAACACCTGCTCTCCCCCGTCGGCCGGTCTGCAAGAATATTGTCAATATTAAACAGGTCTGTGGTGCAAAGAACAGTGGGTACCCCTAGTGTTTATGCATTATTTCTACTTACGGGTTGTGGGGGTTTTATTTCCGGTCTTTTCTGCTCCAGTGCGCATACGTGTAACCAATCGATCTGTGATTGATCTCGCCTTTCATTACAGCTGAGGTAGGGGATCCCGGGCTTAAAAAGGTTGGTGACCACTATTCTAAGCAATCTCCGCGGTGTTTAAGATACACTTTCCCCAAGGAAATACAAACAGTTTTGAAATAAATGTAAATTTTCTAACATGGTGATATTTTTATTGAAGCATAAAAATAATTTTGCTAATGACAATTTTTTCCATTTTACTGGCAGCCAGTTCATAATTTTGTCTTAGGCTTCTGACTAAATGTAAAAAGGTTTCCCATTTTATCTGTACCTACCTAATATCGTCCAAAGTATAATCTCTGTTTATTTGCCTTGTTAGCTTGCTGGGGTTGATATATTAAGTCCAGCAAAATTAGTTAAAGCTTTCACAACATACAGGGATGGAAGGATTTGCATTCAGTCAGATGACCTCTCATTATCTGTGGAACCACTGTTATGAACTTAGTTTTACTGAAACATAACTTGCCTATTCAAAATTATAGATAACTACCGGGGTTCATGTAAATTTCACGGTGATATCTTCACTTGAACTCGCGCTTGATATTGACATTTATTTTCAGCCAGGGTTAATGTTAGTCAATATTAAGATTTAAAATGTGCTAATTTTTTTCAGTGTTGTTGAATTGAAACAGTTCATTCCAATATGCTGCTTTCTCCACCCCCCCCCCAAAAAAACAAGCCTAAATGTAGATCAACTTGACATGGTTAGAGAGTGAAATAGGTGCCCCTTTGAGAAGTAGTAGAATAATGAATATGTGGTACGGGAATAGTAGTGAGATCACTTGAACTGAGTATGGTGTTCCCCTCAGGGATTATTCCCTAAATCCATATGTGGCAGAGATTGTGGAATTGAGACAGGGAACTCCACTGGCTAATAAAATGGTGTTTTGTGATCAATGTACCCAACCTTGGGGTGCCACAGTAGCGTAGCAGTTAAGATGACACTATTAGAGCTGAGGGCGTCACAGAGTTCAGAGTTCTGCCCCAGTGTCTTCTGTAAACGGTTTGTGTGTGCGCCCTGTAGAATTCACGGGTTTCTACCAGGTGCCCCAGTGTCCTCCCACACTCCAAAGGTGTAGCAGTTGGTAGGTTAGTTAGTCATTGTAAATTGTCGCGTGATTAAGCTAGGGTTAAAATCAGGGGTTGCCTCCAATCCAGCACAAAGGGCCCGAAGGGCCAATTCTGCATTTTATCTCAAAATAAATAAATTCTAATGGTGTCCCTTTGTTCCTGTGTTTTACTCGGTGGAAAATTGCTCCTCTCCTCTCCTTAGGACAGGAGGTTTGTAGCAGAAAATTATTTAATTTAAGAGTGCTTTTGGAGAGAGATTGTGGGAAGATATTGAGACCTCACAGAAGCACGTACAACTGAAATTACTTATTTTAATCAAGAATTACCACCAATCCATTTCAACCACACTACCAAACATGTAAAACATGCATTGACATGATGATTATCACTCTCATTTCTTTCAGGTTCAGAACACTGGAAACAGTTAAAATTATCTTTGCCTCTGTTATTAAACGTGGGTGGTTACTAGCCGTTGGTTGCACTCAAGTCTCCACATTCAGATCTGCTGATATTACTGTAGCTCAATGTAAAGAGGTGATGTAAATGGTACAGTATATATATTTAGTGCCATCAACAAAAGGCAAATATCTCTCCCACAGGCTGAGAATGAATTCATAGGAGATGATCAAGATGATTTGATAGAGATTCAAGCTTTGGAGGAGTTTTAATGAGGTTTATAGTTTAATAGCTCCATTTAAAGGAGAAATATATGCAATATACATCCTGAAATTATTTTTCTTTGCAGAGATCCATGAAAACGGAAGAGTGCCCCAAAGAACGAGTGACAGTTAAAATGTTAGAACCCCAAAGACCCCTACTCCCCCTCCCATGCTCAAGCAGCAGCAAAGCTTCAACTCTCCCCCACCCCACCCAATTCCACAAAAAAGCATCAGCACCCTCCACCCACCGAGCAAGCAGCAGCAAAGCCCCCAATAAAGACCATAATTCACAGTACGACAAAAACGAATGGTTCACCCGACAATTTGAGACAACACAGTCTCTCTCTCTCTCTCTCTCCCTCCCTCCCTCCCTCCCCAATAATGGGAAAAAGGGGTGTTCCCTTTCACAGCAAGAGGGGAGACATAAACAAAACAACTCACAAATTACATGAAATCCATTTCTGTTGGATGGGGAGTCAATTAACAGAAGACACATACTTTAGACTGAAAAAATTGGAAGATGTTTTTTAATTTTGCAGCAGTATTCTGGAGCATGCAACGTTCTAAAAGAATTTAGACTGATACTGCTTTGTTATCTGGAGACACAAATGCCTACCCATGTTGGAATCTGGACTTATAAATGAGCTGTTGGAGGAACTCAGCTGCTTTATGTTACTTTGTAAGAGCCTTGAGAAAAGTAAATGCATTTTTAAAAAAGTCTGTGAAGAGCAGGTATCCCCACAGGGGTTCCAAACCTGGGGTCCATGGACCCCTCAGTTAATGGTAAGGTTCCATGGCATAAAAAGGGTTGGGAACCCCTGTACTAACTCTCACATTAAAGTATTTTCACTTATGATTCCAACTATTTTGACATAATTTTATGGCATGCAATAGAGTAGATTGAAGTAGAACAGGTCTTCCAATAAGGGATAACTTTAGCCCGGAACAACTGAAGTCTGGTGATCTCTGCAAACCCATCCAATTTCTTTGGATATCCCCTGTCAGATGCAAACCCACTTCCAAATGGTGTACTTGTAAATATGGTCCAGATAGAGAGCCACTCCTGGATTCACATCCTCAGATAGAGGCAGGCCATGAGATTAGGCTGTTAGAGTAAAAATATTATGGATCTTTGACTTTCTAAGTAGTCATGGAATGTATCATAATGGCAAACCATTAGTAAGACTTCAGTAGAAATACTGTGCTGAGTTCAAACCTTCACACCATGGGAATGATATCAAAGCTTTGACAAGGATATAGGGGAACTCTCTTATTATGGTAAGACAGCCCTCTGCAGAGAAATAAAGCAGAGATTACATGGAATGTTAGGGGAAAATGTTTGGGATAATGCTTCTATCAAGAATTGAAATAGTTTCTATTGACGGAAGGTTGGTTATCAAATGACTCGGATTTAAAATGGTAAAATATTCAGCAAAAACTCATGACCACATTTTAATGCAACAAATTGGTATGATCTCACATGATCTTCCAAAAAAGTAAGTCTCACGTACTGAAACAGAGAACAATGGACTAGTTGCTTGGCTCCTCAGTTGGTGAGAGGGAGATCTGACTGACATTATTCTGCACTGGGATTGTATGAAAGTGACCCATTTCTTTGCCTCAGACTCTATATAAACTGTATGTCAATCCAGTTGGAACTTCTTCTGAGAAACAATACCCTCATTGCTCCAAGCAAAATATAAGATTTCAATGTTGAAAAATAGTGAATTTATTTCGTAACAGTTCCCCTGATTCCAGGATCAAAAATTGCAACAGCATTGGAGCTATACAAATGACTTTAATTTTTAGATAAATCTTATTTCCTAAATGATGTTTGCTTCTGTTCACTCCGTAATGGGACAAACATCAGTTTCCGCACCGCACACAGAATTAGTTGTATAATTTACAACACGCATCATTGATGAATCATAGTATTTACTTACAGATCACTTAAATAACATTAAAAAAAACTTCTATAATGGTAATATTTTAAATGTTTAGTCACTAAAGATTCGGCAAGCAACTAATGCATTCAATGGATTCAGTTATCTTGACGGCGCCAGTTATTAGGACAAACTGAGCAGCTTGCATAGTTTGGTGATTTCGAATCGGGAAAAAAGGTTAATAATGACCATCTGACCTTCAGACCTTGCTTCCCCAATTAGCCAAATGGTTTAATCTCCATATTCCCGCAAGGATAAACTGGGATTCTGCCTCACGAGTCTGATTATTGCTGAGTCACTGGACCGGAGGAGTATTTGAGAGCCGAATCAAACCTCGCAAATATTCTATTGTTTAGCTGCGGCAAATTTACCCGTCGCTTACCCGGCCAAGGGTTAACGTCCATACACCGTCAGGAAAGTTATTGTTTTCAGACGCAACGTCTCCTCCAGCATCTGCTGCAGTTCCGGAGAGCGATGGAACGGACGCACTCCGACGCCTGCCTGCCTGCACCGAATCAATAGTTCTGACGGTGAAGAGGGAGAGCCTGTTACCGCAGTGCGCGGAAAGGTCCTTTTCTCCGGCATCAGGCTGCCCCGTGGAACAGGAACGAGATCCGCTGCACAACGCCGCGACACGCTGCAAAGATTCGCCTGGCACCTGCCCGACACATTCAAGCATAAACCATCTCTTTTTTATTGAATTGTGGAGAGGGGTACGCGTTGCTCTCCGCAGTCCGGTCCACCACCACTTAACGAGGCTGCCGATGCGCGCACGGATTTCTTCCACACGCACCGAAAATCCGTCTGAGACCTTCAGCCTCGACAGGGGATTTAAATCCCGCACAGACGGATAATCGCGGCTGGTGACCGCGTCATGGGCTCCCGGAGACTGTCCGCGACAAACCAAAGGGACACTAACAGGGTGATATTCCCCAGAGAGCCGGAAGAAATCGCCGGCCACATTGGACAAGTGTGGTCCGGACAGTCTGAGGGGAGCAAGGGGTGGGTGGGGGTCGCGCTGATCGTGGGAGGGACTGGAATAACCTTGGGTGGTAACGTCAAATACACCCCGTGCAGAACAAATACATCGCAGAATATATGAACAGATAACGTGATTACACTGCCGAGCAAATAATTCTCTCTCTCTCTCTGATCCTGTGTTTATACCCGCCCACGTTTGCATGTGTTTCTTTGTATGTCAATATGTGATTTATCCCTGTCGTTTGTCAATGTAGATCTATTTTGTGTAATTTTGTATGTCCATTTTGTTCATATGTATATCTGATATTGTTATGTGTGGCTGTGAATTTAATTCTATGCGTTTATTTACATGGTTGGGATAGGACACCAGGGTGTGTTGCAGCATGCACGTCGATGTATTCGGATCTGCAGGTGTATTTGTGTTTGGGTTGATACATTTTTGCGTTTGTGGGCGCACGGCGTTTGTCTCCGTACGTCGATATTTTCGTGTATGTGTACATATTCATGTCTGTGTCTGTGTGTGTGTGTGTGTGTGTGTTGTGTTGTGTTGTGTGTGTGCGACAGCATTGTGAATATTTGTTGTGCGTTTGAGTACTAAGAGGGCTGAGGAGATAGAGCCGTCACTATAAATTTGCATACAACTCCAAACATACACAATCATCTCCAAGGTACCTAATCTCTCGACATCTCGCCCGTTTTACCAAGCCATCGAGTACACATGCGATTATTCCGCTGGGCTGTGTTTCTCTCTCCCTCCCCCCCCCCCCCCACCCCCGAGAAAAACATCGTTTATTCCCCTGTACCCAATAAATCGAAATCCTGCAACGCATTGAAAGGAATGCCGTAACAACCTAACGGGCTCTTCGTGCGATGACAACTGAATATTTTCTTCAAAAATTCAAATACACAAACTCGATTAATTTACTCCACTCTCATGAAATCAGAATGCAACCTACTTATTAAGCATTTCAAATTATAACTACGATCCTTCTAAAGCAGAAAGCGATTTTTAATCGGAGGCTTCAAAATAGACGTCTCGTCTTACCTTTCCAGAAATAAAATCGTTTAATAGATGGCGAGCGTGTCGAGGCACTGCTGGATGATCTGATTCACGGTGCTACGGAGCTGGAGAAACAGCTCTCATCCGATGAGAGGGTCGAGTGTTTCTAACAGAGAACCACACCTTCACTGAACTCCAACCCCCCCCAGAGTGACGACAGCCATCAACATTCTCCGTTCATTTAAAGGGGAATGCCTTGAAATTGACTACGAGTATCCCAACCAATGATTGTTTCAAATGGCTTTCAGTAGAGATTCTCCCAGTTGCATCGAATTACTCCTGCATCTGGATTAAACCATTCTGTTGACTGGTTAGCTCCGATTTGGCCACATGGTTAAGGTTGGATTGTAGTAACTTCCACCTTAATCCAGCAAACGTTGAGTAAAATACAAGGTCGGAATCATTTCCTCGGACATCAAAGTTCAGCTATTTTACTAATCTCAACAAAAATTTATTCTAAATTTGCAAATTTTAAATTGACTGCTGCTAACACACTGAGAACTGTTATCTTAGAGATTAGGAGCAGTGGAAATTCTCCAATGGAAATCTCACTAAAGTCAACATTTAAGGAGAGAAGTTGACAGAAAATGTAAATTAATCAGGGTCCATCGAGACATTTAAGCCTGCCCAAGATGACCCATTTAGCAAGATCTATAGGTACAGTTGCACTTTAGAACAAATGCCCCGCAGCACTAAAACAAGCCCTTCGGCCCATCTAGTCCATGGCAAACTGTCTAATCAAATGCCATTGACTTGCACCTGGAACATAGCCCTCCATGCCCTTACCTTCACGTAGTTATTCAAATTTCATGTAAATTTTGAAATTAAACCTGCATCCACCATTTCAGTTGTAACATAGAAACATAGAAAATAGGTGCAGGGGTAGGCCATTCGGCCCTTTGAGCCTGCACCACCATTCAGTATGACCATGGCTGATCATCCAACTCAGAACCCTGTACCTGCTTTCTCTTCATACCCCTGATCCCTTTAGCCACAAGGGCCATATCTAACTTCTTCTTAAATATAGCCAATGAACTGGCCTCAACTGTTTCCTGTGGCAGAGAATTTCACAGATTCACCACTCTCTGTGTGAAGAAGTTTTTCCTCATCTCGGTCCTAAAAGGCTTCCCGTTAAACTGTGACCCCTCGTTCTGGACTTCCCCAACATCGGAAACAATCTTCCTGCATCAGGCCTGTCCAATCCCTTTAGAATTTTATACATTTCAATAAGATCCCCCCTCAATCTTCTAAATTCCAGTGAGTTCAAGTAACTTTCCAGTAAAACTTCAAAGAAGTCTAATAAGCACAAGGGATTCTGCAGAGACTGGAAAATCCATCCAGCATTTTGCTTGTTTTGTTTCAGAGAAGTTTAATTTGTTACTAGAGCTGGGCCTGCAACTAGCATCCTCTGGTCCACATATTTCACTGAGGCGGGAAAAGTCACCACTACTGTACAGTTTCAATGTCACACTCTCAATTGATGGATGCAAAGAGGATTTTGGCAAGGTCAGCCAACTTGAATACACTCCCTTTTAAGACACTGATGCCAATGTTCCCTTTGTCAAGTAATTTCAACCTAGGGAAACGGTACGATCTTCAGCAGAAAACTGAAAAGTTCTACATGTTACTCAGGGTTATTAACCACCCCAGGAGTGTAAGGTATTAATTCCAATCATGTGGTGGTGGACAAAAGTAAACTCTTAAAAACTGATTTGAGTAACAAAGCTATAAAGATACATTACTTCCAGTATTTTCTGATTTTATTTAGGATTTTCAATACCTTCAATATTTTGCTTGGGGGGTAAAAAGCCATCACTATTTAAAATTTGGTTCTTTCATTTCCAATCCTGTCATGGTCTCCTCTTCTCCTATATCATGATAGCCTTCAAACTTATGTTCAATTCTTTAGAATATCTCTGGTCTGACAACTTCAATTTTAATCACTTCACTGCTGGTGGTGTTTACCTTTCATCAAGTCTGACTGTTGCAGCTACAATAGCAATTGATACCTGTATTTTATCATGATGCAAGATATTTATAGCCCCAGTCAAAGTTCAAAGTAAGTTTTATTATCAAACTATATATATATACATATATATGTCACCATATACAACCCTGAGATTTGTTTTCTTCTAGGCATACTCAGCAAATCTATAGAATAGCAACTATAACAGGATCAATGAAAGATCAACTAGAGTGCAGAAGGCAACACACTCTGCAAATGAATATATAAATAAATAGCAATAAATAATGAGAACATCAGATAATGAGATAAAGAGTCCTTAAAGTGAGGTCATTGGTTGCAGGAATATTTCAGTGATGCAGTGAGTGTAGTTATCCCCTTTTATTCAAAAGCCTGACAGTTGAAGGATAGTAACTGTTCTTCAACCTGGCGGAGTGAGTCCTGAGGCTCTCGTGCCTTCTACCTGATGGCAGCAGCGAGAAAGGAGCATGTCCTGGGTGGTGGGGATCTCTGATGATGGACGCTGCTTTCCACTGACAGTGTTTCATGTAGATGTGCTCAATGGTTGGGAGGGCTTTATCTGTGATGCACTGGGCAGAATCCACTACGTTTTGTGGGATATTCCATTCAAAGGCATGGTATTCCCATACCAATCAGTGATGTAATCTCCACTACACACTTATAGAAGTTTGTCAGTGAGATCATTCATGAATTCCGTGTCCAAACTCTCCAGCTCCCTACCAATTGCTCTTTCTTTTAGATGTTTAATAATTATCATTTCAATTAACATTTGTTTGTCATACCAGATAAATACCATGTGGCTCATGTCCATGTCAAACTTTAATGCCCATATACACTACTCCATCATTAACCCTATTGTATTTCCCCCAGGATTCTAACACTGACCTACCCACGAAGGAGGATATCTAAGCAACCAGACAAAGTTCACGAGGTTACAGGGAATATGTACAAACATGGAGGACCAGGAAATCAGTGCTGAGTGCATAAATATTTGAAGGCATTTAGAGGTCAAGGAGGAGGAAGTATTAGGTCTCCTAATGAGTATTAAGATGGATAATTCCCTAGGGCCTGATGGGATTTACCCCAGGTTATTAATGGAGGCAAGAGAAGAGATTGCTGGGGCCTTGACTAGTACCTTCATGTCCTATTTAGGCACAGGCGAGGTCCTGGAGGACTGGCAAATGGCTAACGTTTTACCTCTATTTAAGAAGGGAACAAGGGAAAATCCTGGGAACTATAGATTTGTGAGTCTCAGGTCAGTTGTAGGAAAATTGCTGGAGAATATCCTTAGGATAGGATATATGAGCATTTGGAAACACATGGCCAATTTAGGGAGAGCCAGCATGGTTTGGTGCGCGGCAGGTTATGTCATAACAACTCAATGGAGTTGTTCGACAAGAGATTATTGAAAGTAGAACAGTGACTGTTGTCTACATGGATTTTAGTAAGGTATTTGACAAAGTCCTTCATGGGAGGCTAGTCCAGAAGATTAGAATGCATGGGTCCATGGCGAATCGGCCACTTGGATTCAGAACTGGCTTGCACATAGAAGACAGAGAATAGTGGTCGAAGGGACTTAATCAAGCTGGAGGTTTGTAATTCATGGTGTTCCACAGTGCTGGGATCTCTGCTGATGGTTGTGATGTATAAAAATGACCCAGATGAAAATGTAGATGGGGGAGATGTTTGCAGATGATACCCAAGATTGGTGGAGTTATGGACAGTGTAGAAGACTGGCAAAGAATACAGTGTGATATAGATCAGTTGCAGATATGGGCCTAGAAATGGCAGATGGAGTTTAACCCAGATAAATGTGAAGCGTTGCACCATTGTAGGACAAATGCTGGGAGGACAAGACTCTTAACAGTGTTGATGAGCAAAGCGATCTTGGAAACAAGTTCAACTCCATGAAAGTAGCCATACAGTTTGATAATGTGGTTAAGAAGGCTTATGGAATGCAAGCTTTTATTAGTCAAGGCATTGAGTTCAAAAGCCAAGAGGCTGAGTTGCAAAGTTATAAAATTCTACTGAGACCACATTTGGTGTATTGCATACATTTCTATTCACCCCATTATAGGCAGGACTTTGAGGCTTTGGAGAGGGTGCAGAAGAGGTTTACCAGGATGCTGTCTGGTTTAGAGGGCATGTGCTATCATGAGAGGCTGGATAAACTTGGATAGTTTTCTGTGGAGTGCCGGAGGCTGAGGAGAGATCTGATAAAAGTTTATTAGATTATGAGGGGCCTAGATAGAGCAAACAGGGAGTATCTTTTTCCCAGGGAAGAAATGTCTAATACCTGAGGGCATGCATTGAAGGTGAGAGGGGCTAGTTCAAAGGGGACGTGAGGGATAGGTTTTTTACTCAGAGCGGTAGATGACTGGAACGCACTGCCTTGTATGGTGGTCGGGACAAATACTTTAAAGGCTTTTAAGAGACATGTAGATAGGCACATAAATATGAGGAAGATAGAGGGATATATACATTGTGTAGGTTGGAGGGATTTTTTTGGGGGGGTGGTTGATTTACTTTTTAACTGGTCCAACACAACATTGGGGGCTGAAGGGCCTGACTTGTGCTGTACTGTTCTAAGTTCTATGCAAACAGCATGGACATCAGAATCTGCACTACTATATCCAAATGTAGCTTTGCAAGAAATATTGTATGATGATATTCCTGCAAATTGTCTTTGGGCATATGCGTATTACTTCGTTAACATTGCTCTTCTCACTTTCCACTAAACTTTGTCCTTTTGCCCGTTGTTTGCAAACATCACACTTTCTCTGCTTTAAAGCAAAGAGTTGCACCTCTCTCAAATTGTATTGCATGGGTTTCTACATTTACCCCAGCCATTTGTTGCAACCTTGGGAAAGGACATTAAACACTTCACCAGTTTCTGATTTTGCTAACATCATTCCCTTTCCAGTAAAGGCTATGAGATCATCACCTGTTCGGTCCTATGGACGTTGTTGATGATGTGTTCTCTACTTTTGCTTAATTATGTCAGAACCTTTTATTAACACTGTAATATTGGCTGCCTTATACATATTAATTTCTTACACATATCCTCTATACATAGGTAGGAATCTCAGTAGTGCTATGTGGGAATTAATTAATCAATTAATTTTTAAATTGAGATTTGGAGTGGAATAGGCCCTTCCAGCCCTACAAGCAGTGCCACCCAGCAATCCCTCAAATTAATCCCAGCCTAATACATCAGTCAATGAAAGCAAGCATGCAGGTACAGCAGGCAGTGAAGAAAGCTAATGGCATGCTGGCCTTTATAACAAGAGGAATTGAGTATGGGACTAAAGAGGTCCTTCTGCAGCCGTACAGGGCCCTGGTGAGACCCCACCTGGAGTATTGTGTGCAGTTTTGGTCTCCAAATTTGAGAAAGGACAGTCTTGCTATTGAGGGAGTGCAGCGTAGGTTCACAAGGTTAATTCCCGGAATGATGGGACTGTCATATGTTGAAAGATTGGAGCGACTGGGCTTGTATACACTGGAATTTAGAAGGATGAGAGGGGATCTGATTGAGACATATAAGATTATTAAGGGATTGGACACACTGGAGGCAGAAAGCATGTTCCCGCTGATGGGTGAGTCCAGAACTAGAGGCCACAGTTTAAGAATAAGTGGTAGGCCATTTAGAACAGAGATGCGGAAAAACTTTTTCACCCAGAGAGTGGTGGATATGTAGAATGCTCTGCCACAGAAGGCAGTGGAGGCCAAGTCTCTGGATGCATTCAAGAGAGAGTTAGATAGAGCTCTTATAGATAGCGGGGTCAAGGGATATGGGGAGAGGGCAGGAACGGGGTACTGATTGTGTATGATCAGCCATGATCACAGTGAATGGCGGTGCTGGCTAGAAGGGTCAAATGGCCTACTCCTGCACCTACTGTCTATTGTCTATTGTCTATTGTCTAATCATTAGGACCATGTACAATGAACGAATAATCTACCAACTGGTATGTCTCTGCACTGTAGAGGAAACCCACGTGGTCACGTAGAGAACGTACAAACTCCTCATAGGCAGTGATGGGAATTGAACCCAGAGTTGCCGGTACTGTAAAGCATTCTGCTACTGTGCTGCCCCACAGCATAAAATAAAGAGTAAAATACTATGTATGCAGTCTGGGTGACAAGTGGCCAGCAGTACCAAATATGGGAAAGACTGCACATCCATGGCCTTGAGCAATGTTATCGGTTGTCACATTGTTTGTAACCTCTGAAGGGAAATCAGCTCAATTCATATTGTGACTGAGCTTTTTTCAATTGGTATGATATACTATATGGGATTTTTACAAGGAGAGCTATAACTCAAAGTCAAATTTGAGTGCATCGTCTTGTGCGGCAGCACATACAAGATCATAAGATACAGGAGTAGGATTAGGTCATTTGGCCCATCGAGTCTGCTCCACCATTTCATCATGGCTGATCCACCTTTCCTCTCCACCCCAATATCCTGCATTCTCCCTATATTCCTTCAATTCTAGACCAATTAAAAATCTATCAACCTCTGCCTTAATTATACATAAAGACTTGGCCTCCACAGCTGCCTGTGGCAAAAAATTCCACAGATTCACCACTCTCTGGCTGTAGAAATTCCTCCTCATCTCAATTCTAAAAGGGCGCCTCTGTATTCTGAGGCTGTGTCCTCTGGTCTTAGACTCTCCCAGTATAAGAAGCATCCTCTCCACATCCACTATGAGAACTTTCACCATTTCAATGAGGTCACTCCCCCATTCTTCTGAATTCGAGTGAATACAGACCAAGCCATTAAATGCTCTTCATGTGACAAGCCATTCAACCTTAGAATCATTTTCATGATTCTCTTTTGAAGCCTCTCCAGTTTCAACACGTCTTTTCTAATATAGGGGCCCAAAACTGCTCACAATACCTCAAGTGAGGCCTCACCAGTGCTTTAGAAAGTCTTTCTTTTATATTCTAGTCCTCTTGAAATGAATGCTGACATTGCATTTCCCTCCATCACCACAGACTAAACTTGCAAATTGACCTTTAGTGAATCCTGCACAAGGACTCTGAACTCTTTTTGCACCTCAGTTTTTTTGTATTTTCTCGCCATTTAGCCAACAGCCAACCCTTTCATTTCTTTTACCAGAGTACAGGACCATACATTTCCCAACATTGTATTCCATCTGTCATTTATTTGCCTATTTTCCTAATCTGTCCAAGTCCTTCTGTAGCTTCCTCAAACCATCTGCCCCTCCACCTACATTCATATTGTCTCCAAACTTTGTAACAAATCCATCAAGTCCATCATCCAAATCATTGACATGCAATGTAAAAAGAATCGGTCTCAACACCCTGTGGAACACCACTAGTCACCGGAAGCCAGTCAGAAAAGGCCCCCTTTATTTCCATTCTTTGCATTCTGCCAATCAGCTGGTCCTTTATCCATGCTAGAAGCTTTCTTATAATACCATGTGCTCATAGTTTGTTAAGCAGTCTCATGTGTGGCACCTTCAGAGACCTTACGAGAATCCTTCCCCACCAATTTTACAGCTGAGGGCCTGCAGTGAAGGCAGGAAACCCCTTGAAGGTGTGTACACACTCTGCCCAGATTTATTTCCACGCTCTATTGAGAGTGGAAGACCTGACCTCTTTCCAGGATTCATCAATGTTGTTAATGGCATGTCTGATGTTGAAGGACTTCCACCGTTCCCTCATCATTGGTAATCTCCCAGGATTTTCAAAATCGTCTGTTGCTTGCAGCATCTGAGAGATGGTTTGCCATAAAAAATACTCTTTGAACATGCCTTGAAACCTGACGCAGTCTTTTCATCCTTACTTATTTAAGTGCATTTTGGCATATGCTTCCAAAAAAGCTCGGCCTCGTCTGCATTAAACACCTCAAGTCAAGTCATGTCACTTTTTATTGTCATTTCGACCATAACTGCTGGTACAGTACACAGTAAAAACGAGGCAATGTTTTTCAGGACCATGGTGCTACATGAAACAGTACAAAAACAACGCAGAAAACAAAACTACACTAGACTTCAGACCTACCCAGGATTGCATAAAATGCACAAAACAGTACAGGCATTACAATAGATAATAGACAAGACAATAGGCGCAGTAGAGTGCAGTAAATTGGTGTCAGTCCAGTCTCTAGGTATTGAGGAGTCTGATAGCTTTGGGGAAGAAACTGTTACATATTCATATATACACCTGCTTTGGTGTGATGCCTAACTCAGCTTTCATAGGCCGCAACTGCTCAGGGTAGTGTCCAGCAGCGTCATGGTCAGCACTAGCCTGTTCACCACACACAGCTAAGTTGTGAAGCCTCTGATGATTAACAACTTAGAAAACCATTCCCTACTTACATTAAGGCTAACAATATCACTTGACACTTCCTCACTAGCCTCTGAACAAAGGCGACCATAAATTTCTAAAGCTTTCACACGAAGATGATCAGCACTGAGTGTTGTTTTTTTCCTTTGCTTCATGCTCAATGTACAACCTCAACATTTTCTCCATTTTTGGGTGACGCACTTTGGTAACAATCTTTGAAGACACTTGTGGTGAATCAATCACTGCACTTTTTATTTTCTCAGCATTTCTCTTCATGTTTCTGATCGTGGACTTACCCAGGCCGAAGTAGCATCCCAGAGCTGTGTTACCTTCACTTGACACAGCCCTGTTTATACTTTCCAACATTTTTCAAGTGTTAAAGCGGTTCTCTGCCGCTTGGCTGATGGCCCAGGACTTGACATCGGACACTTAGGAGGCATGGTTAAATATTTCAAGCACAAAATCACTGCACTATAGGTTAAGAAAGCAACAAAAGGTTAAGAAAGCAAGATCGTACATCCACACGCTGCCGAAACCAATGTGAGACCGGCGGGAATGAGACTGTGAGGCGTGTGCGCGTGGCTTGTTTTGGCAGGAAAGCGGTGCGTCTCATCCCACATAATACTGATCGGCCAACAGCCTCGCAGACTCCACCACACACGCATGCATAACTGTGAGTTTTGGTCGCATTTAAGGAGAAGTTGGTAGAAATAAGTTTGACGTACAACTGTGAAAACGTATTGTCTGAAGACGCATTTAGCGGGGATAGGGTGTACATAACATCAAACAATTCTCCTTTGTCTATCCTGCTGGTTATTTCTTCAAAGAATTCCAACTGATTTTTCAGGCAAGATTTCCCTTGTGGAAACCATGCTGATTATGGCCTATTTCATCATGTGCCTCCAAGTACCCTGAGACCTCATCCTTAATAATTGACTCCAACATCTTCCCAACCACTGAGGTCAGACTAATTGGCCTATAGTTTTCTTTCTTCTGCTTCTTTCCCTTCTTGAAGATTGGAGTGACATTTCCAATTTTCTGATCTTTCAGAACCATTCCAGAATATACTGCTTCTTGATAGATCACTTCTGATGCCTCCGAAACCTCTGCAGCCACCTTTTTCAGAACCCTGGGGTGTACATCATCTGGTCCAGGTGACTTATCTACCTTCAGACCTTTCAGTTTCCCAAGAACCTTCCCTCTAGTTATGATAACTTCACACATATCATGGAACTCTCACCATACTGCTGGTGTCTTCCACACTGAAGACATGTAAAATACTTATTCAGTTCATCCACCTTTTCCTTTTCCCCAGTACTACCTCTCCAGCATCATTTTCCAGCAGTCTGATATCCCCTTTCACTTCTTTTTTACACTTTGTGTATCTGAAGAAACTTTTGGCATTCTCTTTAATACTATTGACTAGCTTACTTTCATATACCATCTTTACCTTCTTAATGACTTTTTAGTTGCCTTCTGTTTGTTTTTAAAAGTTTCCCAATCCTCTAACTTCCCACTGATTTTGGCTCTATTATATGCCATCTCTTTGGCTTTTAAGTTAGCTTTTACTTCTCTTGTTAGCCACAGTTGTATCATGTTTCCATTGGAATACTTCTTCCTCTTTGGGGTGTCCCTTCCACATTGCTTCCAGAAATTCTAGCCATTGGTGCTGTGCCATCATCCCTGTGTGTGTTCTCTTCCAATCAATTCTGGCCAACTCCTCTCTCATGGCTCTGTAATTCCCTTCACTCCACTGTAACACTGATACATCTGACTTTAGCTTCTCCTTCTCAGGTTTCAGGTATCCAGATATACAATGAAAAACCTACCTGCAGCAGCATCACAGACACATGGCATCATGTAAGCAACATTCACAAGAAAAACATAAAGCAAATATAGATTATTTTCATTTTTACAAGAAAATAACACAATTAGAACAAAAAGATTTCTTAGTGCAAAGAGATCAAAGTTTGTCATAAGAGTTGCTGAACAGAACTGATAAGGGTTAGCTGGTTGGTTGATGAACTGAATGGGTGAAGGAAGATTCATAAAGAGATTGCAACATGTATAAAAGTATTTTAGAAGTTAGATTTACTCTCATACCTTTATCCTCAAATGGCTGAAGAGAATGGATGCAATTTGTTTCCTATTCATGCGATGTCTATTGTCAGAAGAGCAAAAAAGAAAAGGAAGATGGGAGGATATTAATTGTTTGCTCCCATCACTGAGTCTCACAGACACAGCCAATTAAGTTGATTGTAATGTATAGAAGTACCTCTGGGTACTGGGGGGAAAATAATCAAGTTTTGGGACATGCACAAATGACAGCATGTGAAATGCTGAGGCTCAGAACAATACACATAGTGAGTAATATAAATGCATTGAACTCCATTTCTGAATGTCAGATCCATTGATGATGGGAACATATGTAGTGTTTGATGCTACATTCACCCATAATCACAATACTCAGGATTTTTTATTGTGGTTCTGAAATGCCATTCCACTTCTTTAGGATTCAATTTACTTGGCTTTAATTACCTGTAAACTCCCTTACCTTGACAGGATCATGAACTTTTTCCACCGTTCAATCTGAGATTTCCTGATGAAGGGTCTCAGCTGGAAATGTTAACTGGTTATTCCTGCCCATAGATGTTGACTGACTTGCTGAGCTCCTCCAGCATTTTATGTGTATTGCTAAAGATATTCAGCACCTGCAGAACCTCTTGTATCACTCTCTTCCTGTTTCTTCACACCATCGTAAGATGGGATGTGTAGGAGCCATGCAAATAGTTCTATCTGCATATTACTCTGTGTTGCACATTTATTATGTGTATTTTGGTAACTCGTCATGTGAGTGGGGGTGTGGTAAAATCAAAGGGAATAAGTTGCATATTTGTGCTTTGTTCTGGTCAATTTGGAGCTAGGGAACGCCAGAACTCGTATCTTTTGTTAACTGCTTAGTTGCACTTAATTACACCACTTCAAGATTGTATGCTTTGCTAATTGCTAATAAAGAATCGAGCACAGTTCTTTGACTTTTCAAACATCTTTACTGGAGTGACTGAAGGGCACATCATACAAGGATAGCAAACCATGCTAGGTCAGCAGAGAGGCGATTGACTTGTTAGAACTGGCTGCTACCGGATATGTGTCCCTTTCAACATAGAACATTGTCAATGCTCATGTTGCAGTTTATCATCCGCAGCGATGCATTAGAATCATACTACCAATGTACAGTACATTTTCCCATTAATGGTAACATAGGGTCTTAGTTTACAGATATAGATACTTTGTTGACCCCAAGGGAAATTATAGTGTCAAAGTAGCATTAGAAGTGTGCAGATATAAATATTAGAAGTGGAAAGAATAATAAATAAGTTACTACAAACAGTCTAACAGGAGGGTGTCATCATTTCCCCGGCTATAGGTTGACTCATTAGAGAGCCTATTGGCCAAGGGTAAGAATGACATTATCTAGTACCCTTCGGAGCAGCGCAGTTGTCTTAGTCTATTACCAAAAGTACTTCTCTGTTCAGTGAAGGTGGCATGCAGAGGGTGGGAAACATTGTCCAGAATTGCTAGGTTTTTCCGTAGGGTCCTTTGTAGCATCCAGTGTGTCCAGTGAGGCCCTTCTTCTCCACAGCCTTTGTGTTGGTGCTCCACATGCCGGTCCTTACACATCCACATCCTGACCATCAATAGTAAGAGGGAACAATACAGGCTTAGTCTTCCTAAAGTCCATCACCAGCTCCTTTGTCTTACTGATGTTGAGCTACAGATGATTCAGCTTGCATTTTTTGACAAAGTCCTCCACCATGGCCCTATATTCATCCTCCCATCCTCCCTTTATACATCTAACTATCACCAGAGAATTTCTGCACATGACATGACTCAGTGTTGTTTCTAAAGTACAAGATATATAGGGTAAACAGGAAGGGAGACAATACAGTCCCCTGATTCCACAAATTATTATAGATACTGTAAACCTAATTTACAGATTTTCACCAACAAAGAATCACCAATTATTTTCAATTCCTTTGTTCCTTTTAACACAGGTAATTTATCCCTTACCTTTCAAAAAACCCAGATGAGTGAAAAAAAATAATAACATTCTGGAGAAATCATGGGAAGATACAAGCAGACAGTGAAAAACAAATTGGTGAGTGAAATCAAGAAACTTGATTGATCTATTAATAGAGGCTTGACACGTAGCAACCTCCAAGAGGATCACAACCTTGTCATGGTTTGGAGTCTTCTGAGCTTCATTGACTCACAGATCTATTTTGGTTGGAGTCAGGGCTTTATGCTTTGGCTCTTGGTAGGGTCACCCATGACAAACAGGTCAAAGGGTAAAGGCCGGACTAAGAGTGGTCCACCGGTCCTCCAGGTTCAGGGGTTCAGCTCAGGGCAAACAGCATTGACTGGTAAAACCAAATTGTTATGGAAAAAGCAATGAAGAATCGTTTTACATCTGAATGTGATGATATTCCTGAGTCTCCCCCTGGTACTTGCCTGTCTGACAGTAGTGAAAACTGAGAAGAAGCTACTGACATGATGAAGGAAGCTCTGCATACTGGGAAAGATGAAGAACCTTCATTATTGCCCTAAATGCAAGAGGCATAACAGGTAGTAGGTAGGTAAGGCATGCAACAAAACAAAACTGTAACATCAGTAAAATCAAAAAGGAAATGGACAGTTTGTCGAAGGTATTGAGTATGGAATTTTGATTAATTCAATGCAATATATATACCCAACAAACAAATCTTAGGTATAAAGACAAAGCAACCATTTTCCTTTATCAAGCTAGAAAATTTGTTGCTTTCATTAACATTTATATTCTAGCAACACATCTGATTTGTTACGAAAGCAATAATCTTTAATTATTATTTAATGCGCTTACTTAAAGTAAATTAACAAAGCATTTGAACAGTTTTTTGTTCACTGATCTGTTAAACCAGAAAGTAAATGGATCCTGTAATTTTTTTTATATTGCAATATCCACACCAATTATATTTTTATGGGTATTCTTTTTTATATTTTATGTTGTTTCATCTAAACAAATGTCAGAATCAGCTTTATTATCACTAACATATGTTGTGAAATGTGTTGGTCCACAGTAGCAATACAATGCAAGACATAAAATAATTAAGTAGTGTAAAAGATGAATGCTAATTCAATTAAGGTTCTGATATGGGGTGGTGGTGGGGGGGGGGGGATTGCACAGGAAGCTGCAGAAAGTTGTGAACTTAGTCATCTCCATCATGGGCTCTGGACTCCTAAACATCCAAGACATCTTCACAGAAGCACTGCCTCAAGAAGGTGGAATCTATTATTAAGGACTCCAATCACCCAGGACATGTCCTGTTCTCATTGCTACCATAAGCAACGAGGTAAAAGAGCCTGAAGGCACAAACTCAATGATTCAGGAACAACTTCTTCCCCTCTGCTATCTGATTTCTGAATGGACATTGAAGCCATGAACACTACCTCACTACTTTTGTTTGCACTATTTATTCAAAGTTCAAAGTATATTTATTACCAATGTACCTATATATTTGATGCACCATCAAAAACTCACTCTGAGACGTAAGAAGTGAGATATCAGCTTTTATTGACTGGAAGAATGAACAACACTACATCCTGGAGAATGAGGCCGGGCTCAGGCCTCAATCGCCTTTATACAGGGGTCTATGGGAGGAGCCACAGGAGCAGTCAGCAGGGGTCTGTGGGAGGAGCCACAGGAGCAGTCCAGACAGGTATATGTAGTTCACCACAATATTGGAACATTAGGAAGTTTTTGTCAAGAACAGGCCATTCAGCCCAACGAAGCTTGCCAAGTTCCTAGTCACATAGTGCGTTGAAATAACTATCAAGTTTTGATTTGAAACTCTTTAAGGTACTACTCTAAACTACAGAAGTAGGTAGTTTGTTCCATGTGTCCACAACTCGCTGTGTAAAGAAATACTTTCTGATGTTAGTCTGAAATCTCGCTTTAACGAGTCTCTACTTATGGTTCCATGTCCTCCTTCATGGATTAATTTTGAAATAGCAGCTGGCATCCACCTTACTTATACCCCTAATGATGCTGAACACTTCTATCATGTCTTCTCTCATTCTACATCTAAGGCAAAAAAGATCTAATTCTTTCAACCCTTCTTCATAGCTCATACCCTGCAGACCTGGAATGAGTCTCGTTGCCTTTCTCTGAACTCTCTCCAGTGACTTTACATCCCTTACAAAATATAGAGACCAAAATTGTACACAGTACTCAAGGTGTGACCTCATACAGCTTAAGGAGAACGTCTCTAGAATTGAACTCCACTGAGTGCATTATATAGCCCAACATCCTATTAGCCTTCCTAACCACTTCTATGCATTATCTAGATGTTGATAATGGTGGGTCTACCAGCATGCCCATACAGTGCACTTTCTAACAAAAGACTCCCCATTGGATATTTATATATAATATTGCTACTTCCTATATGTAATATTTTACATTTACTTACATTAAATTTCATCTGCCATTTATCTGTCCATATATGGATTTTGTTTAGATCTAACTGTACTGATTCTGCTGCCTGAATGTTATCAGCCTGTCCCCCTAATTTTGTGTCATTTGCAAACTTCACTAGTTTATTTGTTATGTGCTTATCAAAATCATAAATATAAATTAAAAACAGCAGCAGCCCCAAAACTGATTCCTGCAAAACCCCACTTTTAATATCTTAATGTTCCTCTCACCATAACTCATTGTTTTCTGTTTTTGAGCTGATTCTGCACCCATTCACACACCTTTCCCTGAATCCCTACCTCCTGTAATTGGATTATTAACCTCTCGTGGCTTATCTTGTCAAACGCCTTCTGAAATTCCAAGTAAATTATATCAACTGCGCTATTGTTATCGTAAATTTTTGTTGTCTCTTCATAGAACTCCACCATATTAGTAAAACATGATTTCTCCTTTCTGAACCCTGCTGGGCTTTTCTGCTAACATGCCCATCCTTATCTTCTGCTTTTCCACCTCATTCTCTATTAATGACTCCATTATCTTACCTACGATACACATTAATCTCACAGGTCTATAGATATCAGATGCAGTCAACCTTCTTACATACCGGGACAATGTTAACCCATTTCCAGTCCTTAGGGATTTCACCAGTCTTCACCGACTTTTGAAAAATACATGTTAGGGGTTAATATATATATAATCACAGACCTCTTTAAGTACCCTTGGATATGTGTTGTCCCGCCTTGAGATTCGTCTCCTAACAGGCAGCCATGAAACAAAGAAACTCAAAAGAAATCATTAAAAAAGGTGACTGTCAAACACCCAGTGTGCAGAGATAGAAAAACAGATCATGTAAGCAATAAATACAAGCATACACGGCCATAGTGGGGTGTGTCAGGAATGGACAGGAGGAGGAGTATAGGAAACTGATACAGGACTTTGTGATATGGTGCAACTCAAACTACCTGCGTCTCAATGTCACCAAGACCAAGGAGATGGTGGTGGACTTTAGGAGATCTAGGCCTCATATGGAGCCAGTGATCATTAATGGAGAATGTGTGGAGCAGGTTAAGACCTACAAGTATCTGGGAGTACAGTTGGACGAGAAGCTAGACTGGACTGCCAACACAGATGCCTTGTGCAGGAAGGCACAGAGTCGACTGTACTTCCTTAGAAGGTTGGCGTCATTCAATGTCTGCAGTGAGATGCTGAAGATGTTCTATAGGTCAGTTGTTGAGAGCGCCCTCTTCTTTGTGGTGGCGTGTTGGGGAGGAAGCATTAAGAAGAAGGACGCCTCACGTCTTAATAAGCTGATAAGGAAGGCGGGCTCTGTCATGGGCAAAGTACTGGAGAGTTTAACATCGGTAGCTGAGCGAAGGGTGCTGAGTAGGCTACGGTCAATTATGGAAAACCCTGAACATCCTCTACATAGCACCATCCAGAGACAGAGAAGCAGTTTCAGCGACAGGTTACTGTCGATGCAATGCTCCTCAGACAGGATGAAGAGGTCAATACTCCCCAATGCCATTAGGCTTTACAATTCAACTGCCAGGACTTAAGAACTTTTTTTAAAGCTATTATTAATGCTTTTTGAGTTAGTGATTTAGATGCATATCATATTATTACTGAGTTAAGTATTGTATGTAATGAGTTTTTGCTACAACAAGTGTATGGGACATTGGAAAAAAAGTTGAATTTCCCCATGGGGATGAATAAAGTATCTATCTATCTATCTATCTATCTAAATATCATTCTGAACTGAAGGCCACAAAGAGAGTCCGTCCACAGACCCTTTTAGTTCAGTGCAGTGTGGAGCAGTGAGTTGAACTGACCCAACACCCTGACCTTTACAATCTGGTCCAGCACCTAAATCATCGTGTCCAGTCACTTCCATGTGCACTGGGGTCTGGACCCCATCCCCTCAATTCCTGACCTTTCCAATTTGGCCTGGTACATAAATCGTTGTCCAAACACCGGGTTCAGCCCAAAGTAACTTAAAGAACAAAATAAAAGTGAAATCCAAGCTTCACCATGTTATTTGTACCAAAGAGGCTGTTCAATAATTTGTGTAAAATATGTAACGTAAAATAATTTAACTTTAGGTGGGACACAGTTTCTGACCATACTAAACTTGGTAAAATTAGAGTGGCAACTTGTCATGGTGTCAGACTTAATGTAATGCTTATTTCTTTTTAACTCACCACTTTACACAATTTAATCCTTACTTATTGTCAGTTAAAACTGGGAATTGAATAAAAGGAAGGTTGCTAACACCATTTAATTGAATGAAATTAACAAGTGGATAATTATGCGTTTTTGTATCCTCTATTTCATATCTGTTTCAATTCCTCAGGCCTCCTTCTGGAAGCGTGCATCAAAATATAACAGTCTAACTGAAACTTCAATGATAATTAACTATAAAGATGCAAATAAGAGGATTCAATGCAATTAGAGTTGATAGCCAAGAGGAAGATTTTTTTTAATCAACATCGATATGGTCGCCTGTGGCCTATCTCTACACTGCAATATCTAGGATGATACAAGATGCACAGAATATTGTAGAGCTGATTATTCCTCCCAATATCGTAAGTGTGATTGCAGTCTGACAGAGTTAATCAAATTAATGATAATAACTTCACTAATATGAAAATGTGTAACAGAATCTTGGAATTTCGATTACCACAAACAAAGTAAAGGCAAGCTAACTTCTGCTGATCAGTATTCACTTAGTAAGTACAGATACTAGAGAAACAATAATCTTAGATTCACAGAGCACAGAGAAAGACTCTGCCACCCACCATGTGCCAACTATTGTACTTAGCTATACAGGCCTCATTTACCCACATTTGGTCTGTTTTGGAGATTCAAATGCTTGTCTGAATGTTTCTTCCGGGTGCCGCTCCCTCCAGCCCATCCACTTTCTCCTTATAACTGAACTGCACCATTCCAGTCAATATCTTGCTAAATTTCCTCTGCTTCCTCTCCAGTGTGATCATATCCTTATGAGACTGTTGCAAACAGAATACTAATGGCTAATGAATGGTTAATACAAAGGGCCATAACTTCAAAGTGTTGCGAGGAGAGTATAGGGGCATGTCAAAGGCGTTCTTTTTTTACACCGAGAGTGGTAGGTGCATGGAAAATGTTGCCTGGGGTAGTAGTAGAGCCGGGTACATTAGTGACAGTTAAGAGACTCTTAAATAGGCACGTGAACAAAAGAAAACTTTGGAGGGGGAAGCTAGGTGGGAGGAATAGGCTAGATTGATCTTGGAGAAAGTTAAAGGGTTGGCACAAAATCATGGGCTGAATGGCCTGTACTGTGCATACCATTCTATGTTCTACGTCGAATGTATCCAAAATAGTCCAAAACAGAAATGAAACATTATACCCATTCTGATATGTCTATCCATGGCCTCCTCTACTGTCATCTCATGTCAAGATGAAGCCACACTCCTTATATACCGTCTAGGTAGGCTCCAACCTGATGGCATGAACATTGACTTCTCTAACTTCCATTAATGCCCCTCCTCCCCTTCTTACCCCATCCCTGATTTATTTATTTTCCCCCCTCCCCTTTTTGTTCCCTCTCTGCCCATCACTCTGCCTGTTCTCCATCTCCCTCTGGTGCTCCCCTCCCCCTTTCTTTCTCCCTAGGCCTCCTGTCCCATGATCCTTTCCCTTCTCCAGCTCTGTATCCCTTTTGCCAATCACCTTTCCAGCTCTCAGCTTCACCCCACCCCCTCCGGTCTTCTCCTATCATTTTGCATTTTCCCCTCCCCCTCCTACTTTCAAATCTCTTACTATCTTTTCTTTCAGTTAGTCCTGACGAAGGGTCTCGGCCCGAAACGTCGACATCGCTTCCTCCCTATAGATGCTGCCTGGCCTGCTGTGTTCCACCAGCATCTCATGTGCGTTGCATGAAACATTATACCTTTGTTTTCTTGTTGCTCTGGAACAATGGCACTGGGATCAAATTGGCGACAGGGCACACAACTCCATTTAAGTGCCAGATTCACCTTGAAAATTAAACTTAATTAAATAAGTGTAAGTGCCAGATTGCTCCTTATATACATATGTACATTGTTATCTTTGCATATTCAACTGCGTTAAGGAGGTAATCTCCTCCGATCCCAAATATTTATGTGAAGTCAGGAGCGAAGTTCTTTGGTATTCATTTAGTGCATTGGCCCGGAAGTTGGGTTAAAAACTTACTGCCCATACTCTGTAAGTACTTCATTTTAAAGCATAGAGTTTGGCATGCTTTAAATAGATAACTGTGCCAAAATCCTATTCTGTAGTTGTTGTGAAACACTCCTTAGAACAATATTAACTGTGATGTTAGTTGTTTATCTTTAAGCACTGAATTGTCTTTGTCACACTCTGTCATTGGAAAGCCAATAACAATGCTATGATTGTTAATAGCATCCAATTCACTGAATGCTAATGTTCCTTAATACCTTCCTTGGCATATTATTAGGCACTTACCACATCCTACATTGCATTACAGTTAGCAAAATGTTAGGCTCCCATGAGTCATTTAATACCGAAAGCTAAATAACATGTCAATATGAACGCAAGACAGAATCAAGTCCCTAATTGGTTATCTTTGTGATGAATCCCAATACATCACAAAAGAAAGTAACACCACTTAATTCTAATCAGATGATCTTCCTTTGCATTATTTTTCATGATTATTAGGCAATGTTTCTGTCTAAGTAATAATGGTGTCTAACTATTCATTAGAATTCAATTTCTTATTTCTGGAAGTCTATCTATAATTAAATGACCTGCTCCTGAACAGAAAGTGTGGATAAATAGCTCTCAAGTCAAGTTTATTATCATTTAACTACGTACATGTATACTGTTAAACAAGACAACATTTCTCTGAACCGAGATGTAAAGCAGAGTAGTATACATAACACAAATATAACACACAATAACTTATGAAGATAAGGATAAAATCTACAGATGAATTACACGTAAGTAAACAAAATAAAATGCATATATTGAATACTGTAAGGAACAGAACAAATTAAACTTGAATTGAAATGAATTGAATTGAAAATGTGATATATTTGTTCTCTCAAGTGGCAGGGAGTTCAGAAGCCTATTGGCCTGGGGGAAGAAATTGTTTCCAGTCCTGACCGTTCTTAATTTTATGCATTGGAGCATCCTGCCTGATGGTAGAAAGTCAAAGAGGATGCTGGATGGATGGGTTGGATCCTTGATAATACTCACAGTTCATTGTAGGGACTTCCAGTCTGATGCTCTGCTGCTCCCATACCAGATGGAGATGCAACTTTTCAGTATGCTCCCAGTGATGCTCCTGTAAAATACAGTTAAGATGGGGTGGGGTGGATAATCTTGCTTGCCTAAATAACCTTAGGAAGTGGAGGTGTTGCTATGCTATCCTGTTCAGGGAGGTGATATTGAGGAACCAGGACTCCCAGGACCATGATGTGAATGCCCAGGGATAGGAGATGTAAAATATAGGAAAGTATTTTTGCAGAATTCAGTCTCAAAAGTTTGAGCGATGAATGTACTGTACAAACTGGTGATTTATTAGAAAATGGACATAGCTGTTTGACAGAGTAGTGTGATGTCTGGCCCATCTTATCACAATGGGCTTCTGCCAGAGCAGCTGATAATCTATTGTGCCAAATGGGATTGATTAAATTAGGTCAAAAATTGTGATTGCAAATGTAATGGTTAGCACCAAGGAGATGCTATGTGGAAGGGAGCTCCAGGGCAGTTTGCAGCATGTGAAATGCTTCCATCACAGACTCTTTTCAAAGTAATGGCATTTGCCTTTGAACAAAGTTAGAGGGCTTCTGCCTGGGCCTTGGCTGCTGTGCTCAGACCCATGCAATCTGAGTAATCTGGCTTTCCTCCACTGTTTCCATCAGGAACTAATGAAAGGAAATTGCAAAACACGGCCAAAAGTACAAAGCCAAAGGCAAATTACTTGGAATGAGGAAAAAAGATAAATTAAATCTCAAGGAAACAAATTAGTTTTACGGAAAAACTTCTGCAATGAGTGCATGTACCTGCTGAGTTCATTAATTGCTTGACTATCTTCTTCAGGAAGATCAGCCTCGGTGGAGGTTCAATCACAAACAAGAAAACTTCTGCAGATGCTGGAAATCCAAGCAACACACACAAGATGTAGGAGGAACTCAGCAGGCCAGGCAGCATCCATGGAAAACAGTGAACAGTTGACGTTTCGGGCCGAGACCAAGTGGAGGATCCTTCAGTTTGGATGAGATGAGGAAACAGTACATCCGAAGAACAACCTATGGAAATTGAATCAGTTGCAATTTTCACTGGCAGGATTGTTTACCATGAAACCATAAGACCATAAAACATAAGAGCAGAATTAGATATTGAGTTTGCTCCACCATTCCATCATGGCTGATTTATTATCCCTTTCTCTTCCATTCCTCTGCCTTCTCCTGATAACTTTTGACACCCTTGCTAATCAATAACCTATCAAACTCCACTTTAAATACACCCAATGACTTGGCTTCCATAGCTGTCTCAGGAAATGAACTCCGCATATTCAGAACCCTCCAGCTAAAGAAATCCCTCCTCATCTCTGTTCTAAAGGGATTTCCTTCCAATCTGAGGCTTTGCCCTCTGGTCTTGGACTCACCCGCTATAAAAATCATGGACACTCTATCTAGGCCTTTCAGTATTCAAGGTTTCTAAGAATCCCTAGCAAAGATGAAAATTTGACGATAATGATGGAGACATTATGCCTAAAGATATGACCATGGTTCCTCCAGAGAGAAGCATTATCAAATAGGAGAATTGATGAAATGAGATGAAAGGTTTAATTCTGTATAGGGATCTAGTCTAATACAATTTATACTCACCATAATGTTAAAGTGGAACCTATTTTTAACTGTAGGAGATTAGTACAACATAGGGCATAATGGAATGGTGGAACAGACTTGATGGATAGAATTGCTTAATTTTCCTCTGATGGGTCTGATAAAACATTTTTATTTAAAAATATAATTTTCCCAATACCACAAAATGAATATAATATGTCCTATATTTAAGAAGTCATCTGTATCCATGACATCTCCGAATATACATCAGTGAATAGCTAAGGAATTGGACAAAAAGAGCCAAAAAAGACAATTGTTATGAATAATTATACCAAGTATAAATTATGAAGTATCAATTATTCAGGATCCCCACAAAGAACACCCAAAAGGGAAATCCATCCTCCTCATTTGAAAACCAGTTTACTATCACTTCAATGTTTCTTTGAAATGGGGTAAGTAACTTGCAACAAAATGGGAAATATGATGTTAAATAATAAAAAAGAAAGACCTGTATTTATATAATGCAGCTCAACTATCTTATAGAAAATCACATAGCACTTTCTGGCCAATTTGTGATATGTGTTCTTGATTACGATGCAGGAAATAGAGCACCCACAATGCATCCTGGAAAGGTCGTGCAACAATGAATGTGATTTAGGGATAAAGGCATCAAGCAGCTTCTCATTATGGCACCATGTTTCTCTTTCATCCACCTGAAAGAACAGATATACCACATTCTCAATTTGATTCATTTCAAGTTTAATTGCCATTCAACCATACATGAATACAGCCAAACAAGACAGTGTTACTCCAGACCCAAGGTGCAAAACACAGTACCAACAGTCACACACAGCACAAGTCATGCATAGCACATACAAGAGAGCAAAAACATATTCAGCAAGATACAACCACACAATAAAAAAGTCCATCAGTGCTGCAGAAATCTGCAGTCGACCACAATAGAAGGCAACTTAACATTTGTTCTAACAAAAGGTGCACTGAACATTGCAACATTCCCTTCATATTCTCTACTTAAATCAGCATGGATCTTTGATTTTCAAATTTAGGAAGTAGGATTTAGGACCTTCTCACAGATTAACGTGTTCTTGACAGAGATATAGCTGACACTAAAATGGGACACAATGGGGCAAACATTCTGATTGCTTCTGGCATCTGGTCAATACTTAATGGATGCAAACGGATCATATATTTGAGAAGAAGGAGGTAACAAGTAGTTAGCATATTTATTTCTCCAGTTTGCAGTTAGGAACTAAAGTTGAAGAAGAATCTTACATAATGATCAGTGTTTTGATTTGACTAAACTTGGACCACGATAAAAGAATTTAGAAGATCGGCAAAATTGTGATACAGAAAACACCATATATTTCCTTATCAAATTACAAGGGTAGATGCCCATAAACCTTTGCAAAGCGTTGTGAGCAGAGCACAAAGGAAATGTAGGCTCCCACAACCAATTGATACATTTTCATCTCGTGTTCTTGATATTTATTTCTAATTAATTTATTATTATTATTTCTTCTTTTTGTATTTGCATAGTTGTTGTCTTTTGCACACTGGTTGAATGCTAAAGTTGGTGCTGTCTTTCATTGATTCTGTTATGGTTATTAATCTATGGATTTATTGAGTATACCCATAAGACAATGAATCTCAGGGTTGTATATGGTGACATATATGAAATCACCTGCTTTCCTTGGCTGCATAAGTCACACTCTGGTCCCACTAAACCCATGAAATTGAGACAGCTCTCCCAGCCCGAACCCTGATTTGTGTGGATGCTGTGTAATTTGCTACCCTGTTACAACTCAATGCCAAGAAATAACAGACAGCACACTGCATACCATTAAAGGAATTATATAATTTTTATGGATCTTAACTAAAGGGTTAGTAAATTTAAAAAAAGGAAAAACGAAAAGGGCCCATTATAATTAAACAGGCAAATGTGCTCAACTCTTCCAAAAGTCATACATATTCAGTGATCCTGAGAAGACGTCAGCACCTGGCTCCACCGAATCACAGGACCCCCACCGGCTTGAATCCTATGCCTGGTTCTCTCCAGCGTCTTCTCTCTTCATACCCCACAGAACAAAAGACCCAGCTCTAACCAAAGCACCCATTATCTCTAACCATGACCCACACACTGCTTCTACAGAAAGACCATTACGTTGGCAGTGAAACCTTTCCCAGGGTGTTAGATATATGTACTTTGACAATAAATTTACTTTCAACTTTAATATTTAGTGGCTTGGATCAAAAATTAAGTGACCTGATTAGTAAGCTTGTTGATGACACAAAAATTCATAAATAGTAAAATAAGTTGTCAGAGGGATATAGATCAGCTGAAGTAATAGAGACAGACGGAATTTAATTCAGTGTGAGGTAATGCAGCTTGAGACATCAAACACTGGCAAGACAGTTGCAGTAAATGGCAGGTGTGTTAGGAGCTTTGATGTACAGAGAGGGTTTAGGTTGCATTTATAGTTCACTGAAAATAGTGAGACAGGTGGATAGGATAGTAAAGGGCATTTTGCATGCTTGTTTGCAAAGACTGAGACAGTAAGTGTACAAGCTGGGACATCACGGTGCAGCCGTACAAGATACTGGTTAGGCTATGTGGAGACTCGAGTGCAACTCTGGTTGCTGCATGCCAAGAAGGATGTGACAGCATTTGATAGAGCATAGAAGAGATTCACAGAGATGTTGAAACAGCAAGCTTTTGTTACAAGGGGAGATTGCTTAATCTAGCTTTGTTCTCACTGGAACATAGCAGGCAGAATGGTAATCTTTTAGAGCAGGGTTTCCCAACCTGGGATCTAGGGGCTACTTACTTAATGGTATGAGTCCATGGCATAAAAAAAGGTTGGGAACTCCGTTACAGAGGTTTAAAGATTATGAGGGTCATACAGTAGATAGGGTAGATGGTAAGAATCTTTTCATTAGGTTATGGGAGTTTAACACTAGATGTCTCAGATTCAGTGAGAGAGGGATTACTTTAGAGGAGATTTGAGGAATGATTTGTTCAAAGAGAGGGTCTTGGTTATACGGAATAAGGTGCCAGAGGAGAAAGTTGACGAAGATGCAACTACAAAGTTTAACATGCTTTTTGAGAAGGAAGCCTGTGCTTTTGTCTCAAAGTAATTTCATCTAAAGATTTCAAAAAGACCACTATCTGGTGGTCAAAAATGTCCTCCATCTCTCTTAAATTGGATTTAGAGCTACCATTGCATATAGAGAAATAATTTAGACTATCACTCATAATGTGACTCTATTGTCAATCATAATGTGAGTATGATTCCTTGCATTTCTTTGGAAATGTAATATCATTCTTTTATCCTTTTAAATGTTTGCTGTCTCTCCTTTATTCTCCTACAAAGTGGTCCCAAAGAAGCCAGTCGTCTTCAGAGGGACTGTTCAATGTGTGAATCTGGATAATGATCAACAATGATTATTGAAGGACAGTATGTCATCCATCTCCATACTTGTGTTCAACCCATGAACACTCAGCACAGATCCAGTGGCAGTCAATGACTGGCCGGGACAAACAGAGACAATGACTCTTTGCTAATGGCAGAAGGTAATTGTAGTGAGATACAGTATTGTGTAAAAGTCTTAGGCATCCCAGAATTTTATACAGTCTCAGATTGTACGTCCTCTATAGAGCCCTGATCTCAACATCATTAACACAGTCTGTGATTATCTGTACAGACAGAAGCAAGCAACACAGCCAAAGCCTGCGGAAGAACTATGGCAAGTTCCCTGATATGCTTGGAACAACCTATCACCCAGTTTTCTTATAAAACTGTGTGATATTTAGAAACTTTTAATTTCATTATTTTTGAAAGCATTTTTGCTTTTTCACATTTTTGATTTTTGCACGGGCCAGCCTGTGTTGTAGTGTCGTCAGCACTGGACTTGGAGGCGGGTGATCCTGAGTTTGAATCTGGTCGGGTCAGAACCTGGGCAGCGGCAGTATCTGCACGAAAGAAAGGCCTGGCAATCTACTTCCATATCTTACCACAGAAGCCCTGTGGAGAACTATACTATCCATAGGGTCACCATGAGTCGACCCTCACTCAACAACAAGATGTTTGCATAGCATTGCATTTATTTAGCATCCTTCAAAGTCTGAACTTGTTGATTTCCAACTGTATTTTAATGACACTGCAAAACATGCTTAGACATCAAGAAATTCCAGTTTCTAATAGATTGAGATAGTTCTACATGTTTTATCATTTTTGTCTGCCATGAACACATTCGAACTTCATTTCAGTTTTGTAAAACTGCAATTCTATCTTTTTCACATTCATTTGTTTATAAATAGTCAAAAAAACTAGAGACATCATAACTCATTTGTAATTTTGTCAGTTCCTAGATAAGCATTGTATCCACAAAATCCCTGGTATGTATCCTCAATATTCTCAATTACTATTTTGAAATTCCTTCTGCGGATGTTAACGAAGTTCTTGAATATATCATTAAGTTGTTCCCAGACTATTAAACCACTGTGAAGGAATAAAGCAATCAATCTTCTGAAAACACTTCTGAATAAACTAGAAAAAAATAGTGAAAATATAATCCTCCTTCAGAAGTTCAGGGTTACAGACAGTTCATAACTGTTTCTTTTCCATGACCTTGGCTCATATGTTACAAAACATTGAATCTTTGTTGTCAATCCCTTATCTGTGTTTCCTCATGTACAATGGATAGCCATCCAGATTCTTTAAGCGTATTCCATCAACATAAATCCTACCTGAATAATTCCAATAGTTTCAGTGGAGTTCACCCAATGATTGATTGTTGACTTGAAAATTATGAAAACATCTAACTCCAGTAGTGCAGAACATCACTGACCTGATGTAATGTATAGTACAGACATTTAACCTCACGTAAGTTTCCCATTTGAAATGGATCCTTCTGGAAGTGAGATTAAAAGGGATTACATTTTAATTTAACCATCCATGTGTTTGGAAACAGTCAGAAGTGGAGACATTAACTCCAATGCTCTGTTGCCCCAAATTGCAAACTGACTCATTGCACCAATCCCTTCACTTTTCTGGCTGTTCCTGAACTTCACTTTTTCATTTTGGGTCCCAGTTGGGACCCACTTGGGACCCAGTCGATTATAAGCAATTTGACATTGGCAACCAATCTTGACATGGGCACTCAATGTGAGGATTAATAGGAAACTGTGAGCTGATAAGCTGAGTAAGCTTTTTTTGAACCTGACAATGATAGATGTAGATGGGAAAAGGTGAGAGGAATCTTAGGTACAACATTTATGCCAGATTCAAACTTCCTAGAATTGCACTAACAGAAAATTTAAATTTGACGATAACTTGACCAGCATAAACTTGAATATAAACATAAACTTGAAACTGGAAACTGTGAGATGTAAGGTCACCAGATATGACGAGAATGGATCTTGGTGTCAGGTACGAGTGGAGGTATAGGAGCATAAAGACACTCTCTCAACATTTTAGGAACAGCTCCTTCTCCTCATTATCAGATTTCTAAATAGACAATGAGCCCATGAACACTACCTCACTATTTTTGCACTCTTTGTTCCCCATTTATTTACTTTTATACATATTTCTTATTGGCATTTTATGTAATGCATTGTATTTCTGTTGCAGAACAATAAATTTCATGGCATACGTCATTGATGATGAACCTTATTCTGATTCTGAATATGAAACTGAGTACCTATGGGACTTCCCTCAAAGTCCAAAACTACATCCCGTTGTGAGAGATGGGAATGGGTAAAGTCAGTCAACAGGGCTCTGCTGAAGCTGTATAGGCCCTGTACAGTGGATACTATGGATTACAGAAACATTGATGAACTCCAACCATGCACTCAACTTTGAACAACGGAGGTGGGAGGTTATCAATGGGCTGTCCTCTGTTGGTAAATACTTAGGAAGCAGAATCTTTGATGTTCAGTGCTAACAGATTAAATGGCCATTATCACATTTCTATTTGTGACAGATTGATGGTGGAAAATGAATCACAGAAACATAGAAAACCTACAGCACAATACAGATCTTTTGGCCCACAATGCTGTGCCAAACGTACTTACTTCAGAAATTACCTAGGGTTACCTATAGCCCTCTATTTTTCTAAGTTTCATGTACTTATCCAATAGTCTCTTAAAAGACCCTATTGTATCCACCTCCACCAATGTCGCTGGCAGCCCATTCCACACACTCACCATTATCTGTGTAGAAAACTTACGCCTGACATGCCCTCAGTACCTTCTTCCAAGCACCTTAAAATTGAACCTTCTTGTGTTAGCCATTTCAGTCCTGGGAAAAAGACTCTGACTATCCACACGATCAATACCTCTCATCATCTTATACACTTCTATCATCCTACGTCACTCCAAGGAGAAAAGGCCGCGTTCACTCAACATATTCTCATAAGGCATGCTCCCCAATCCAGGTAACATCCTTGTAAATCTCCTCTGTACCCTTTCTATAGTTTCCACATCCTTCCTGTAGTGAGGTGACCAGAACTGAATACAGTACTCTAAGTGGGGTCTGACCAGGGTCCTGTATAGTTGTAACATTACCTCTCAGCTCTTGAACTCAATCCCAGGGTTGATGAAGGCTAATACACTGTATACCTTCTTAACCACAGAGTCAACCTGCGCAGCAGCTTTGAGTGTCCTATGAACTCAGACCCCAAGATCCCTCTGATCCTTCACATTGCCAAGAGTAATGTCTTTTACATCTCCTAAAATCCAACATTGACAACACCTCAATGTATCCATTTACTGTAATCTTGTGGACAACATAAGCCTCAGTTTTGCTTTACGTTCATGCTTCCCTCTTGCCAAAGACATCGCCTGTCAGAAACACAAACAAAATGCCGGAGGAATTCAGAAAGTCAGGCAGCATCCATGGAAATGAATAAACAGTCAATGTTTCAGGCCAAGACTGTTCTTCAGGACTGCCTCTCAGAAGTCAAGTTTACCAATTCGCAGCACCCCTACATTTGCTTGGAGAGATTAGGCTTACCTTGGGTTTTAAACATCCTTAGCTCAACACAGGACAGGGATATGATTCCAATACTAAGAACCTGATTTATGTATTTCAGTGGGATGACACAGGCCTGACATTACTTGCATTTTCTCCAAAATGCTCGGGAACTGCCATTATGGTATAAAATGAAACTGATATGTTCTTTATTTTTTAAAGAAGTTCAAGCAAACATTGAAATACAATTTAGTAATCAGGTGATGTCCAAAAATATACTTGCTATTGATTGGCATGTTTCGATGCCACACTGTCTCTTCCCTGCAGAATGGAAGAGTGATGGTTGTATGAAAAATCTTAAAACTACAACAGCATCAATGTAAAAATACACCAATATCTACAAAGTGTATGAAATTATAGCAAAAATGAGTGATTATACTGTGGATTGGGACTGTGTTCTTACTCCTTAATAAAATTATATTTGTTTTATTGTACAGGAGAGCCACAAGCATTGTCATGGGAAAGTAGCTATGGACTTGGTGATGCACTGGAGTCCAAAGGGTGCTCCAAACCTGACTTCTTTTGCTAAGTTCCCAGGTGAGAGAGAGAGTTCGCTGATTCTCAAGTTGGGGGAACTTGAATAAGTGACGCTACAGACTGTAACATCAAAACAGTGAGCTGTTGGCCTACCCTTCGCTGTGGCAAGAGTGATATCTCTCTCTGCCTTGTTACTGAGAGAGAGTGGGGATGTCGAGATGTTGAACTGTTGGGATGGGAAGTAGTTCTCGAAGGAGTTTAGATCATGGTCTCGAGGGGGCTTGCTAATGCATGGCGGGTTGTGGGGGAGCTGATAATTTTGCTGGGGTGAGTGGGGGGAGGAGGGGGGGAGGGTCAATGCTTGTGCATGGGAGGAGGGAGCGGGACATTGGGCTTCTAACATTTTTCTGTCATTCACTCCATTTCATGGATGTCTGTAAAGTGTAAGGCTCTCAGGTTGTATATTGTATACATTCTCTGATATTAAATTGAACCATTGATCCATTGTACTGGTGATTATTTAACCACTTGTGATGGGTGAATGAAGCGAGAATCTTGAAAATAACGAGGAGGTTGGAGGAAGCTCACATTGTGCACAACGTCAGGCAGAGGTTGCTACGGAAATGGCTGTTTCTGTGCTACATACGTTACCTAGCTTCAACCGTGACCGTGCCCATAGGTGCATTGAGGCAGGGTGTGGGAGTGGGGTGATAACAGAAGATCATCCATTAGAGTTTCTATAAGGAGAATGGGAGAACACTCGTACTCCATTTGAATGCAATACACAATGAACATTTTCAATAGCTATCTTTTGAGTGATCACCAAATGTCTCTTTTAGAAGTCTCTTTAGGACTCAGAAGGAATAATTGAAATCTGTATAGTACATGCAACACTGTCCCAGCAAGCCATGACAGAGGTGGCCCCCCTTACTCAGCAATACCTCACATCAATTTTGGGCATATTTCAGGTGCATCTGATGGACAAGTGATCAATGACCCAAAAAGCCGTATAACATGAGTCGGCACGGACTAGAAGGGCCGAGATGGCCTGTTTCAGTGCTGTAATTGTTATATGGTTATATGAGTGCATCTCTGATTACTGCTGAAGTGATTATCATGTTTCCTGTTACCTGGCTCTTTTCAGAAAGTGTGCTGAATTTAGATATATAATTATACAGAACAGAAACACGTTGTTTGGCCTAACTCATCCATGTTACAAAGGTGCCTTCCTGCTCTAGTCCCATTTACCTGCATATAGTCCATATTCATCTAGACCTTTCCTATCCATGTAACTACCTGAATGTCTTTTCTTTAAAGAGTGTCGTTGTACCCTTCCATACCATTTCCTCTGACAGCTCATTCCACGTACCCACCTTCATCATTATGTGCCGTGTCGTATGACGTGGCAATCTGCATTTTCCATCTGTCTTTAATCTGAGAAGTTCTAATAAGCTCTTCAGAACTTTTGCCTGACCATCCCTTGATGTCACTCATGAATGTCATGCGCTGTTAACCGCGACTTTTTCTTTGGTCATTGGGTACACTTAAAGCTGAGGTTGATAGATCCTTGATTAGTCAGGGCATGAAGGGATATGGGGAGAAGGCAGGAGATCTGGACTGCGAGGGGAAATGGATCAGCCATGATGAAATGGTGGAGCAGACTTGCTGGGCAAAACGGCCTAATTCTGCTCCTCTATCTTATGGTCATGCAGCAATTTTTCCTGCCACTGCAAGATGTTCAAGCTTCTCTTTCCTCAATACATGCCCCAGAATTTCCAGCAGCCATTTCCCAATTGATTTTATCAGCTCTCTTCTTATTCCGGCTTTTCACAATACTTTCTCATTTGTTACTCCGTCCTTCCATGATATTCTTCGCAAAAAAACACATTTCTGCAGTTTCCAGTCTTCTCCTTACTGTGCTCTGATATTGTCCAACATTCGCTTCCATACGTTTGGGTGGAATGAATGTAGCACGACAACTCTCTGAGTTTCGTATCCATGGAAATTAAGTTAATCTTTAGTATCTGCAGCAGTAGTATCACCCACCAGCTCTGTAAAAAATGTGCCTCTCGGGTCCCCTCTCACCTTAAACCTATGGACCTAGAGTTTTAGTCTCCCCTACCATTCAAAAAGTGTGTAGCAATCTACCTTATCTCTGCCTCTCATGATTTTAGAAGATAGACCATAAAAATTTAAAACACAATACAGGCCCTTCAGTCCACAATATTGTGCTAACATTTTAACCTTCTGCAAGATCAATCCAACTCCCCCCTCCTACATAGCCCTCCATTTTTCTATTGAATGTTCTGCAAACTTTTATTAGGTCACTGTCAGCCTTCCATTCTCCAGGGAGAATATTCCCAGCCTATCCTGTTACTTATCATTAGTCCTAAAAAAATAATATTTAAATGTGTTAAAGTGACAGACAAAAAATTAGCAGTAAGAATAGCTACTGATGGACTATAGACTGAGTAATAACGTAATATTAATGCTGTTATTGTGTGTAGGTATGAAATTTCAGTATTTGGTTAAGTTCCAACCAATCTTATTTTTGGAACCAGGATAAAGGAATTCTGCATAATTCGTGATGGCCTGCTCCACTTGTGAAATTGGCTACATGATGCCTGTGCTTCAGGGGTTTATAGGGGAAGTTGGATCTCAGGTAACATAAAAGAAAGATCCAAGTGATTAGATGGTTGAAGATGACAGACACATTGGAAGTGCCGAGTCATGGTGCATCATGAGATATGGGACAGTCACTGATGAATTATTTCCTGGTAATTAATTTTATAATTTCAGAAGAATTGGTACTTTATCACTGTGACTGGTGATAAAAACCTGGATTCAAAGACCTGGGTTCAAACCTGACTTTAGGCCATACACAAAATTCTGGAGGAACTCAGCAGGCCTGGTAGCATCCGTGGAAAAGAGTAAATGTTGACGTTGTGGGCCGAGACCCTTCTTCAGGACTTTGGGTTCTATGTGTATGCAGTTTACATATCTGTCCTCTTACCACCTGAGTTCCTCTAGTTTCTTGCTACTTGTCAAAGGTGTTGGTGGGCCAATAGGTTAATCAGCCATTGTAAGTTGACCCATGCTACTGTAACTGGTCGAATCTGGGGGAGTTAATGGAAATGTGAAGACAATAATGAGCAGGATTCAGGAAGAATTAGTATAAATGGGTGTCTGATGAACTGTGTAGAATTGCTGGGCTGACAGACTTGTTTCCGTAATAGATCAGTACCATGGGTTGTGACCAAAGAAAAAAAATGGCTGGAGTCACTTAGCATTTTTGTTCAAGTGTGTTTATTCAGTGCATCAAAAATCAAATGTACAAAAATTAGTAAAGACAGCAAAGAGAAAACTGCTAATACTTACAAAAAGGTATCTCCTATAAAACACAAAACAACTCAATGCTATTTTGTCCAGTGTGAAGTCCTGACAGCACAATCCTCTCTCTCTCTCTCTCTCTCTCTCTCTCTCTCTCTCTCTCTCTCTCTCTCTCCTCTCTCTCCTCTCTCTCTCCTCTCTCACTCTCTCTCCTCTCTCTCTCTCTCTCTCTCTCTCCTCTCATCTCTCTCTCCTCTCTCTCTCTCTCTCTCTCTCTCTCTCTCTCCCACCAAGAGCAATCAGTCTCCATTTATTAGATACCTGGACACACCAACTTCAATTACCCATAAAGTTAACTAAAGACTACTCATGAATTAGAACATGATGCAACCCACAATGTAGTTATAATCAGATTACAAAATAAACAGAAGTATCTACCTTACAAACAATATATACACATATACATCTCCATTACTAAAGAAGGGGAATATTCCGCCATGTATGGCAGAAAAAAGCAGCACGAAGCTGCCCCTTTAGGACCCATTATGAGAATATACTGGGAAAGATATTGAAGTTTTGCAGAATGACAAGGCTATGCTTATGTGTGTGTGTAAACGCAGATGTATAAGGAGTGCATTTACTGAGCACTCTCCATCACAATCACACAGCAACACAGCCTATGGTCCACACAAGTCCGTGCCGAGCATGATGCCAAAGCAAACTAAACTCTTCTACCTGCTCATGATCCACATCCCTCCATTCCCTGCATATCCTCATGCCTATCCAAAAGACTACCAAATGCCACTATCGCACCTATTTTTTAAATTCACTTACGGGATGTGGACATCGCCAGTGAAGCCAGCTGAGGTGTCCACCACCAAGAAACCTCAGAAGATCACTACGAGCAGCCACCTGCCTCTTGCCCCACACATACCCTTCCGAGTTTCCCCAATCACTCCAGATGTCCTCCAGCATCCGACACCTCCACCCTGCAAAAAGACTCCAGCTGTCTGCATTTTCAATGCCCCTCATAACTTCATAACTCCCTACTAGGTCATCCCTTAGCCCCTGACACTTCTGAGAAAGCAATACAAGTTTGTCCCATGTCTTTCCACAGCAAACACTCTCTAACTCTAAACCACCAAAAATTGTTCCGAACTGTTTTTTTCTTGGAGAGATACTATTTTCTAAAGCAAACAAAACATATCAAATTCAATGCCCAATTATTCCACATTGTTCACAACTGTGAACTGTCTTCGAATGCCTTTGGTGGCCGGCCACACTTAGAAACAGGTGGTATAATCTATACTCCGTGACTATTCTATTAGGTACACCTGTACACCTGCTCGTTAGTGCAAATATTTAATCAGCTGATTACGTAGCAGTAACTTAATGCATAAATGCTGACAGAAATGGTCAAGAATTTTGGTTGTTATTCATATCAAATATCAGAAAGGGGAAGAAATGTGACCTGTGTCATTTTGACTCTGGAATGATTGTTGGTGTCAGAGAGGGTGGTTGAGTATCTAAGAATCTGTTAGTCTCTTGGGATTTTCATGCATGACTGTCTCTAGAGTTTACAAAGAATGGTGAGAAAAACACAAAAAAAAATCAGTGACGGCTCTTCTGTGGGTGAAAATGTCTTATTAATGAAAGAGGTCAAAGGAGAATGGCCAGACAGGTTCAAGCTGACAAGAAGGTGATAGTAACTCAAACAGCCATGTGTTGCAACAGTAACTCGCACAAAATGCTGGAGGAATTCAGAAGACCAGGCAGCATCTATGGAAAAGAGTAAACAATTGACATTTCAGGCTGAGACCCTTCATCAGGACTTACCATGTTGGCTTGAAACATTGACTGTTTACTCTTTTTCACAGATGCTGCCTGGCCTGCTGAGTTCCTCCAGCACTTTTGAGTGTGTTGCTTTGGATTTCCAGCATCTGCAGAGATTCTCATGTTTATATTGCAATGGTGGAGTACAGATGAGCATCTCTGAATGCACAGCGTGTTGAATCTTGAAGTGGATGGGCTACAGCAGCAGAAGGCCACGAGCGTACACTCAGTGGCCACTTCATGAGGTACAGGAGGTACCTAGTACAGTGGTCACCAAGTGAATATCAGTGATAATAAGCCTGATTTTGATTCAGCCTTGCTGTTAACAAAGAACTCACTGGCAAGTGAGGAGGAAATAACCAGTGGCTCTCTTCAAATTGCTGGCCAAGTTTTCGCATTATCATCAATACCCAGCAGTTATTTCAGTTAAGAAATCTGCATCAATCATTCTGGCAATTTCCTTCTGTACTTCATTTTCACTCAATTTTTGTTTCACCTGGTATTCATTAGGATGATGCTTGGAGCCCCTGATGAAGGGGGGGGGGGGTTAGTTTTTATTATCTATAATTGTTAATCCTTTCACAGCTACAAGCAATGTTAGGCAATTTCAAATGAGAGCCATGCATCATTAATACTTAATATGTGCACACAGTCATGGTACCCTATTGCTTTGTAAAAAAAAACAAATATAGCATCAGCTCCATTGACACTGATCCAGAGAAGAAATTTATCTCTTTATAGAGTTGAGAAAGGCACAAATGCATATATTTATGACTGTATTTGTTTTTCTTTGTTTAGAGATACGGCACAATAACAGCCCAGTGAGTCCTCAGCACCCAATAACACCCATGAGACCAATTAACCTACTAACCCGTACATCTTTTGCAATGTAGGAGGAAAGCAGGGCTCACAGAGGAAACCCACACGGTCTCAGGAAGAATGTACAAATTTCTTATAGACAGAACAAGCCCTTACTGCCTAACAACACCCATGTGACCAATTAACCTATTAACCCATATGTCATTTGGGATGTGGGAGCAAACCAGAGCTCCCAGAGGCTGCCCATGCAGTCATGGGAAGAACATACAAGGTCCTTACAGAATTGAACCGGGGTTTCTGGCACTACAGTAGGGTTATGCTAATTGCTATATTACTGTGCTGCCCAGTACATTTCAAAGCACCTTACAGTCAACTAGAAACTAGGAATTGGACTTCTAGTAAAGATGGTACTTGCATACAATGCTCCTTTGGTCGACGTCTACTGGACAGATCATGAAAACATCCTTTTTATTTCTTTCATGTCTTTTGCATTTGTTTCTCATCTTGGAGGTGATTCTGGAACTGTTGGAGACTGTGTTTTGCTGTTTGGAGATCGTTTGGGTGCTTTGTAGCTCTGCAGTCTCTGAGATTCTGAGAGACAGAGGTAGAGTGAGTGAACCTTGTGGCAAGAAGCCTGCAGGATGGTGTGCGAGCTAATGTTAGATCCCATTTCTGTTGTTCATCAATTAAAGCCACAAGGGCAATTGAAACATTGGGGCGAGTGTGAAAGTTTGGGTGTTCAGGCTCTCTGCAGTCTCCGAGAGGAATCCGGGACCCGCAAACCCCGTAGTGGGCAGGCTGCAAGCCAATGATTGGCTTCATTTCACTAATTAAAGCTTCCATTGTTCACCGACTAAAGCAACAAAGACGATTGAAGCATTGAAACGAGTGCAGAGGGTGAGCACTGGCTGCCTGTCTTTTGATCGCTCTGTTATACTACCAGCGAGGGGAGAGTTTGCCCTCGCAGAGAGTGTTGCCCGAGTTTTCTCTGCATTTTCAATGTGGACTTTGAACTATAAAATCTTTATTTTTCAGTCCTATAGTTTTTATATTCTGTGTTTTTTTGCCCGATCTTCCCTTTCTTTTTTGTGGGGAGAGGGATTTGGGGGCAATGTGCCTGATCCATTTTGTTCGGGTTCTTGTGCAGGAGGAAGGATTTGGGGGCTGATGTCACTGATCTATTTTGTTCTTTTTTTGAGTGGGAGGAGGGATTTGGGGGTGTTCAATGCACCTGGTCCATTTTGTTTGCTTCTTTTTGTGCGGGAGGAGGGATTTGAGGGTGTTCAATGCACCTGGTCCATTTTGTTTATTTTTTTTGTGCAGGAGATGGGATTTGGAGGCCGATGTGCCTGATCGATTTTGTTCAGTTTTTGTGCGGGAGGAGCGATTTGGGGGTTGAAGTGCCTGTTCCATTTTTGTTTGCAGTTTTGCAGGGAGGAGGGATTTGGGGTTGAGGAGTGTGCTGCTTTTCTTTTCTTTTTTGGTTTCATGGCTATCAGAGAATTGAGGAATTTCAGTGTCACATACTTTGATAATAAACGACCCTCTGAACCTTAGACCTTTGAAAGCTGCGGAGTACAAAATCAGAGGATTCCTAAAAGGGTGAAGCAAACAATTCTTTCCTTTAGCAGAAATATCAATAGATTTGCGTGTGGGGGAAGTTTTTGATGTTCTTGTTGCCATTTGCACAATTTGGGTTTTTGTTGTGCATGGGGGGGGGTTGTTTTTCTTTGAACGGTTTTCTTTGAACGATTTGAGGAAAGAAAGTGAACACAAGTCATTGTGATGGGAAGGAAAATTATAGTTTATTTATGACAGAGAATCATGGAGTCACAGAAATTTATACCACAGATTTGGCAATAGAAGGATTAACTGTCAAAAGACCATCCAGAGCTGGAATGCAGTCAATCCTGCTGTGACTACAATAGGTGGGCACTGTCAATCAAGTTAGGCCAAGCCCAAACAAATCACAGGTTAGCCTCTTCCATCGACACAATAGCGATGTGTATAAAATGCTCTTCCAAGAGCTACTCTGAGAAGAAGAAAAGTAAAGTTAATACCAGGAACAACGTCACCAGATAGGATCACATCCAGCCAAGCTTAGAGCTCTGGGCTAACCGTATTTGTTATTCTAGAGCTGGGAAGCACTTGGCTCAGTAAAAGAACTGGCTGTTCACCCAAAAAACTTGTTGCTGAATGGCAGCTACAATGACTGCCTCAGGTCAAAAGATTGTACGTCTTCACTGCAATAGGACTAGCAGAGAACACAGTGGAGGAGTGAGGGAACAACAGAGTATGTTGGATCCTCTACATTGTCCCAATACAGCTAAAAAAACTGAAGTTGTCTCATCATAACCACTCCCCTGCAGTCACTCACAGGATGTGATAGCAGACATAATCTGCAGATGTTGACGGCCTGGTCAGCAAAGACATCAGAGTGACTGAGCCTGACTGGGCTAAGGAAGAAATAGAGCATCTGGAAAACTATGACCATCTCAATTTCAAAATCTAGAGCTGTCATTGTGAGTTGTTGGGAGAGAAAGACCATGTACCAGCTTTTGGATAGCTCATCATATTGGGACAGGTCATACATGGTAAACCATGTATCTTCACTGGGCCATCTCATGACTTGGTCAAGTTCAAGCTCAAGTTTAAATGTCATTCAATCATACATGAATACCTATGGAATACAGCCAGATGAAATAGCGTTACTCCGGGGCTAAGGTGCATTGTACCCTTCAATGGAGAGACAAAGGTCATTGGATAGGCATCAGAAGAAGACATCACAAAACCTTTCCTTGAAACAAAGATTGTCCAGTCTTGGGAAAATTCCCATTGATCTCCTCTGCTTCCTCTCTCATGCCTTCACACACTATTTGTGATGTTTTGACCAAACTAAAACTGATACTCCAGGTATAATCAAAATAGTATCTTATACAGTTGCAGAATACCCTTTCTGACCATACGTTCTCTGCTGCAGTCACTAAAGGCAGGCAGTCCTGATGAAGGGTCTTGGCCCGAAACATTGATTGTTTATTCATTTCCATAGATGCTGCCTGACCTGCTGAGTTCCTCCAGTATTTTGTGTGTGTTGCTTGGATTTCCAGCATCAGCAGAATCTCTTGTGTTTAGTCTTCCTGGCGCTTACTTAGTTCTGTTTTCTTTAGGCATTTGTGGACATACATTCCAAGATCGCTGTTCCTGTATAATGTTTTCTACATGATACAACGTCCTTTCTTTCTGACCATCCTTCACAAATTGAATTAAAATAATCTAATAAGAATATCCACCAGACCACTGGGGAGAATGTCGGATTTCCTTTGAGTGTTGGAGTGAAATATCTACCTTTGATGAGCTAGCAGTTTCACATCTGACTTAAACTTTGGACCCTCTAATTTTGGGGATCTCCATCAGTATCGGATTGAAAGCTACTGCATCTACATCAGGGCTTCTTAACCTTTTTATGCTATCAACCATACCATTAAGCAAGAGGTTTGTGGACCCTTGGTTTGGAACTCCTGATCTATCCCAGTAATTTTAGAAAGTCAATTAACCTATTTTGTTTAAGCAGAAGATGAAAAAAAAACCCTGTGGACAAAGACAGCTTCCTCTTTGGAAATTGGGGATTTTGAGTATAGTTAATTACCTCTATGAGAAATCTCCTAACAAAACAATGACCCATGAATGAGTTTATAAATGTCATATATTCACCCAAAACAAATCAAAGAAAACTTTAAATTTCTAATAGAAAGCAGGGTCGTTTAGGTGGTAAAGTATTCAGTATTTTAACAGCTATTAATTGCAGAAAAAAACAGGAGGAAAGTCTATTAAGTGGTAAAATCTTAAGTATTTTAACAGCTATCAATTGTGTAAAAAAAGAAAATGTGAAATTTCTAGTAGGAGAGAGGGTCTTTTAGGTGATAAAATATTCAGTACTGTGTTAAATGGCAGCAAAGAAATATTAACAGCAATCAAAACATATTGTAAAAAAAATCTCTAAGGCAAAGTATGCCTTGTGAAATCTGCAGCACCGGCTGTAATCTGCAATTTCAATGTATAATTCATTTGCTCTGCTCCGTCTGTCTTTCCATGAAAACAGTTGGTTTACATGTATAAGGTTTCAGTGTTTGAGATATCATGTAACAAAACGCGCTTTGTGTTTTGACAAAAACTTCTTGCAAATGCCCATGCTGATACTTTTATCATTATAGCCAGGGTCAGACAGAAAAATAAAAAATATCCAAATTGCACAATATAAAGGACACAGCATAAACAGTATAATGTACTGAGGAAATGTTCTCGTCACCACAGTCAGATTAACATGTGCCCAGTTTCATTAGAGTGTGCAGGTTGATTACGTATTCAAGAGGGCAAGTTTCCTGTGATGCTAAGCATGTGATGGTTTCTTATGTTTGATTCTGAATAGAAATGATAAGAATGATGTCAGAAGCTGCATCAGAAAGTCATTAGACATTGTTCCTTTATTTTCAACGATCTGCTTGTAGGTATGTTAAATTGTTTGGCAAAGCTATTAAAAACCATAGTTAGGCTTGTAAGGAAACCTCTCTGAAAAGTCAACTTTTAAGATAGATCATTAGAGCAGTTTGGCAGAATCAGACTCAGATTGAAAACATGTTGCACTACAGGCATAGGAATGTGGAATAGTGTGTTCCTGATTATTCTGCGATTTCCTTTTCCTTTTCCTTTCTTCAGGTAAAAAAAAATCTAATGGGCCAGCCTTGACAGGTTAATTCGCATAACTAAATTCTATGCCTTTGGTTGTCATTTGTAGAAAAATGCAAGTCAAATTGAGAATCAGTTGGCTTTCCTTTCATGTTCTTTGCTACACACGTAAACTGAGTCATATTCCTAAAAATGCCTCAGTAACCTTTCTACACATTGATTTAAGAAATGTTTGCATATATTAAATCAAATACGAATCAGACAAAACATTAAAATTGTAATTACAGGTACTGTCACTGAACTGCAGCAATTAAACTCAGTACGGTGATACACAGAAGCAATGTGGTTTAAACTGGTCAATAAATGACATTAAATGGCAATTTAAGCAGTTTGAGAAATGATAATTAGTGATTTTACTTCACATAAGGATGTCTGACAGCATTAACCTTGAGAATGACGTGCATTCTGAACACAACTGCAATGAAAGTGGAAGTTAGTCATTAAAAACATAAAATTGATGAAGTGGTGTATGCAAGCTCAATTTCAATGTTTAAGAGAAGTTTGGATAAATACTTGAATAATAGGGGTATGGAGCGCTATGGTCCTGGTGCACATTGATGGGAGTAGACAGATTAAATAGTTCAGCATGGACTAGATGGGCTGAAGGGCCTGTTTCTGCACTTTCCTATGACTCTATAATACAGAGGAAATTCACAAGCATTTTGTTGAGTCTGGAGAACCTGAGTTATATGGAAAGATTGAATAGGTTAGGAGTTTATTCCTTGGAATGTAGAAGATTGAGGGGAGATTTGTTAGAGATATACAAAATTATGAGGGCTATAGATAGGGTAAACGCAAGCAGGCTTTTTCCACTAAGAAAAGAAAATCTGTAGATGCTGGAAATCAAAATAATACACACAAAATGTTGGAGACACTCAACAGGCCAGGCAGCAGCTATGAAAAAGAATAAACAGTCAATGTTTCAGGCTGAGACCCTTCAGCAGGACTGGGAAAAGAAATTAGAAGGTAGAGTAAGAAGGTGGGAATAGGAGAGGAAGAATTACAAGGTAGTAGGGTGATAGGTGAAAGCAGGAGAGAAGGGGGAGTGAGGTAAAGAGCTGGGAAATTGATTGGTGGAAGAAATAAAAGGCTGGAGAAGGGGGAATCTAATAGGGGAGGACAGAAGGCCATGGAAGAAAGAAAAGGGAGGAGCACCTGAGGGAAGTGATGGGCAGGTAAAGAGGTAAGGTGTGAGAGAGAAATGGGAGTGGCAAATTGTGAAAGAGAAGTGGGGGACAATTACAGAAAGTTCAAGAAATCGATGTTCATGCCATCAGGTTGGAGGTTACTCAGATGGAATATAAGGTGTTGCTCTCCAACTTGAGTGTGGCCTCATCGAGGCAGTAGAGGAGGCCATGGACTGACATGTTGGAATGGGCAATGTCATCTATCACCTTGTACCTCTAGACACTAGACACTAGACATTAGAATAATGCAGCACAGTAAAGGCCCTTCGGCCCTCAATGTTGTGCCGACCCATATATTCCTTAAAAAAAAGTACTAAACCCACACTACCCCGTAACCCTCTATTTTTCTTTCATCCATGTGCCTGTCCAAGAGGCTCTTAAATACCCCTAATGTTTTAGCCTCCACCACCATCCCTGGCAAGTCATTCCAGGCACCCACAGCCCTCTGTGTAAAAAACATACCCTTAATGCCTCCCCTAAACTTCCCTTCCTTAACTTTGTACATATGCCCTCTGGTGTTTGCTATTCATGCTCTGGGAAATAGGTACTGGCTATCCACCTTATCTATGCTTCTCATAATCTTGTAGACCTCTATCAAGTCCCCTCTCATCCTTCTATGCTCCAAAGAAAAAAGTCCCCGCTCTGCTAACCTTGCCTCATGAGACTTGTTTTCCAATCTAGGCAATATCCTGGTAAATCTCCTCTGTACTCTCTCCATAGCTTCCACATCCTTCCTATAATGTGACCAGAACTGAATACAATACTCTTAGTGTGGTCTCACTAGTGATTTGTAGAGTGGCCACATGACCTCTCTACTCTTGAACTCAATCGCCCTATTAATGAAGCCTAGCATCCCATAGGCCTTCTTAACTATCCTATCAACCTGTGCAGCGACCTTGCGGGATGTATGGATTTGAACCCCAAGGTCTCTCTGTTCATCCACACTGTTAAGTAACCGACCATTAATCCTGTGCTCAGCCTTCTGGTTTGTCCTTCCAAAATGCATCACCTAAACTTATCTGGATTGAACTCCATCTGCCACTTTTCTGCTCAACTCTGCATCCTGTCTATATCCTCTTGTAACCTTCGACAACCTACAACTCCATCCACAACTCTTCCAATCTTCATGTAATCCACAGACTTAGTCACCCATCCTTTCATCTCTTCATCCAGGTCATTTATAAAAATCACAAAGAGCAGGAGTCCCAGGACAGATCCTTACGGCTCTCCACTAGTCACCGACCTCCAGACAAAATACTTTCCTTACAGTACTACACTCTGTTTTCTTCCAGTAAGCCAATTTTTTATCTAGACAGCCAAGGTTCCACTGATCCCATGCCTCATGACTTTCTGCATGAGTCTCTCATGGGGGACCTTATCAATTGCCTTGCTAAAATCCATGTAGACCACATCTACCACCATACCCTCATCAATTTCTTTTGTTACCTCTTCAAAAAACTCAATTAGGCTTGTGAGGCAAGACCTTCCCTTCACAAAGCCATGTTGACTATCCTTGGGTAGACTGTACTTCTCCAAATACTTGTAGATCCTATCCTTAAGAATACTTTCCAATAGTTTGCAGACCACCAACGTAAGACTCACTGGTCTATAGTTCCCAGGATTCTCCCTATTACCTTTTTTAAACAAGGGAACTACATTTGCCATTCTCCAATCCTCCAGTACCTCCCTTGGAGCCAAAGAGGATTCAAAGATCATAGCTACTGTTCCAGCGATCTCTTCTTTCACTTCCCACAGCAACCTCGGGTATATCACATCCGGACCTGGGGACTTATCAATCTTGATGTTTTTAAGAAGATCCAATACTTCTTCTTCCTTAATCTCCACATTGTCCAGCACACAGGCCTGTTCTATTTTGACCTCACCCTGATCAAGGTCCTTTTCACTTGCAAATAAAGTATTCATTTAAGACCTCCCCAACCTCCTCTGCCTCCAAGCACATTTTGCCTTCTTTATCCTTTAGTGGCCCCACCTTCATTCATGTCATCCTTCTGTTCTTTACATATGCATAGGACGCCTTGGGGTTCTCATTAATCCTGCATGCCAAGGCCTTCTCATGCCCCCTTCGAGCTCTCCTAAGTCCTTTCTTAATCTCTTTCCTGGCTACCCTATATTTCTCATGCACCCCTCCTGCTTCCTGCTTCTTGTATCTTACATATGCTTCCTTCTTCCTCTTGATGAGTTGTCTCACGTGTTTCGTCAGCCACGGTTCCCTTTTCCTATTATTTTTTCCTTGTCTCAGTGGGACAAACCTATCCTGAACCCAGCACAAGTGGCCCCTAAACTTCCTCCACATTACCTCTGTGCTTTCGCCCTTGAACATCTGTTTTCAATTTACTCTCGCTAGTTCCTGCCTCATCCCTTCATAGTTAGCCCTTCCCCAGTTAAGCGCTTTCCCATTTTGTCTGTTTTTATCCATTTCCATAGCTATGCTGAAGATAAGGGAGTTGTGGTCACTCTCACCAAAATGCTCCCCCACCAAGAGGTCTCCCACCTGACCATGTTCATTACCCAGAACTAGATCCAGTATGGCCTGTCCTCTCATCAGCCGGTCCACATACTGTGTCAGGAATCCTTCTTGAACACACCTGACAAATTCAGCCCCATCTATCCCCCTTGCAGTCAGGAGGTGCCAGTCAATATGAGGAAAGCTGAAATCACCCATAACTACAACCCTGTATTTCCTGCACCATTCTAAAATTTGCCTGCTTATCTGCTTCTCAGTGTCTCAAGGGCTATTTGGGGGCCTATAGACTACTCCCAGCACAGTGATTGATCCCTTCCTATTTTTGACTTCCACTCACACCAACTCAGCGGACACTCCCTCTGCAGCGTCCTCCCTTTCTATAGCCGTGATACTATCCCTGACCAGTAATGCTACTCCACCTCCCATCCTATTCCTTTTAAAACACCTAAAACCCGGTACCTGCATCAGCCAATCCTGCCCTTCCTCCAGCCAAGTTTCAGTAATGGCCACAACATCGTAGTTCTACCTTGTACTTCTTCCTCTCTTCCCCCCCACCTTCTTACTCTGATTTCTAATCCTTTTTTCCCAGTCCCAATGAAGGGTCTTACCCCAAAACATCAATATTTACTCTTTTCCATAGATGCTGCCTCGCCTTCTGAGTACCACCAACATTTTGTGTGTATTACTTTTTCCACTGAGGTTGGGTGGGACTACAACCAGAGATCATGAGTTAAGAGTGAAAGATGAAGAATTTAAGTGGAACATGCAGGGAAACCTCTTCACTTAGAGGGTCATAAGAGTATGGAACGTGCTGCCAACACAAATGGTGCATGTGAGCTCGATTTCAACAGTTAAGAGATGTTTGGGTAGGTACATGGATAGTAGGGATATGGCCCTGGTGCAGATCAATGGGAGTAGGCAGTTTAAATGGTTCTCCACAGACTAGATGGGCCGAAGGGCACAGTTCAATGTTGTACTTTTCTATGACTCCATAATAACAATATTATTTTCATGTTAGTCAATATTTTATCAGCTGTTTTCAAATCAGTGGGTGAAATAAAGGAAAGGCTAAGAGAAATAAATGTCTTTATTTCTGCTACAAGTTAGCAAAACTAGATAACAGAACTTTTATCTGAGTCACTTGACAAAGCTTTTGTGACAATGTCTCGGTCTTATGTTGTTGATGCAGTTTTATCTTCTGATTCTGATACCAAACTAAGCCACAAAAGAGTTCATTTCATAGCCAGATGTTAGGAATAGTTTCTAGACATAATTAAGTCATTTCATAATATAGAAATGATGTTCAAACAACAGAATATCAGCAACTTATGAAAGCCACTGTCAGAGAAAGGCAATGTCATGGCGTATGCATTCAATAAAATGACAACACTCGCCAGATAATCAAAGAGTAATTTACTGAGCCATAGAAGACCAAAAGACCATAGACATTGGAGCAGAATTAGGTCATTTGACCCATCCAGTCAGAAACTTCTTCACTCAGAGGGTGGTGAGAGTGTAGAATGGGCTGCCAGCAGATGTGGTGGATGTAGAATGGATTTCAATAGGCATATGGATGGCAGGGGTATGGAGAGCTATGGTCCATGAGCAGGTCATTGGGAGTAGGGAGATTAATAGTTTGGCATGAACTAGATGGGCCCAAGGGCCTGTTTCTATGCTGTAGCATTCTATAGCTCTATGACTCTGCTCCACCATTCCATCAAGGCTGACTTGTTATCCCTCTCAACCCCTTTTTCTGCCTTCTTCCCATAATCTAAGATGCCCTTACTAATCAACAACCTGTAAACCTCTGCTTTAAACATGCCAGTTGACTTGGTCTCCACAGACATCTGTGGCAATGAATACCACAGATTCAACCCCCAGTGGATGAAGACATTCCCCCTCATTTCTGTTCAAAGGGGGCATCATTCTACCTGGATGCTGTGCACACTGGTCCTAAGCTCTCCCACTGTAGGAAACATCCTCTTCACCTTCACCCCATCAAGGTCTTTCAATACTTGACATGTTTCAATGAGATCCCCCCTCATTCTTCTGAACTCCAGTGAGTACAGGCCCAGAGCCTTCAAATGTTCCTCAAACGTTCCCAGAAGCATTCTTGTGAAACTCATCTGGACCCTCTCCAATGCACATTGTTTCATAGACAATACTCTGTGTGGCTTTCTAAAGCCTCAGCATTACCTCCTTGCTTTTATATTTTAATCCTCTCAGAATGAATGCTAACATTGCAAAAGTCTTCCTTACCACTGATTCAACCTGCAAGTTAAACTTCAGGCAATCCTGCACGAGGACTCCCAAGTTCCTTTCCATCTCTGATTTCTGAATTTGCTCCCCATGTAGAAAATAGTCTATGCTTTTATTCCTTTTACCATAGTGCATAAACAGACACTTCCCAACACTGCATTTCATCTTCCACTTTGCCTATTCTCTCAATCTAAGTCCCCTTACAGATTCCCTACTTCCTCAACACTACCTGCTCCTCCACCTACCTTTATATTGTCCACAAGCCTGGCCACAGAACCATCAATTCCATCATTCCGGTGACTGACATACGACATGAGAAGGAACAGTCCCAACACTAGCCCCTGCAGAACACCTAATCAGTAGCTGGAGTACTTTTGGAGTTGGGGAGAGAGGGACAGGATGATAGATGGGTGGGAGTTTGTTGCTTGCCTCATTGAAGTAATTTTATGCCAGACATAAATAATCAAACAGAATGTTCTTTTGTTTCGAGCAGAGTAGTGCTTAAAAATGCAAATTGGAATCCATACACTTTCCAGTGATAGGTAGGGGACAAATTCATGATGATAATATTTTAAAACTTCAGATTCAGATTTATTTATCACATACAAGAAAATGTGCCATTTCCATTAACAACCAACACACTCAAGAATGTGCTGGGGGAAGCCCACAGGTGATGCCACACATTCTGGTGCCAACACAGCATGTCCACAATATTCCGTAGAACAACACAAACAGCAGCAACATCACCAACAGCAACAAACAAGACAAAAGCAGCCAGACAACTTAACTTCCTTTGTCTACCATTCAAGACCACTCAAAAATGGGAAGGATCCAGGTGACTGTGTGAAGTTTTTATTGTAAAACCTACTACAGGTAAAGATGGGGATTAGTGTTCAGTATATGGAACTTTCCTTAAACTCAGTGTCTGTTTTTGGGTATACTCCCAACAATGATCTTTCAGAAATGACCTTGTCCGTGATATTGACTGAAGAATAAAGATTGACCAACATATTAGAGATAACAGCCCTGCTCTTTCTTAAAACTGTGCTTTTTGGGAGGTTTGATATTGTCTAATTTGACATCCTATCAGGAAGAAGGTATCATTGCATTCACAACCCTTGTTCCACTAACATACTATAGCAATACAAAGTTCAAAGTAAATTGTTTATCAAAGTACACACACACACACACACACACACACACACACACACACACACACACACACACACACACACACACACACACACACACACACACACACACACACACACACACACCACCTCCTCCCCCCCACCCCCTGGTGGGTATACTCAATAAATCTAAAGAATAACTATGACAAAATCAATGAAAGACTGCCCAACTTGGGTGTTCAGCCAGAGTACAGAAGACAACAAACTTTATTTATTTAATGACATACAATGCAGATTAGGCCCTTCTGACCCTTCAAACCACAGCACTCTGTAACCACCGATTTAATCCTAACCTAATCACTGGACACCTTGAAATGACCACCAGCGGTACGTCTTTGGACTGAGGGAGGAAACCGTAACACCTGGAAGTAACCCAGCCATGTAAATATAAAAGAAGAAACAATAATAATAGATAAATAAGCAATAAATATCGAGAACATGAGATGAAGAGTCCTTGAAAGTGAGTCCTTTGATAATGGGAACATTTCAATGATGAGTCAAGTGTAGCTGAGTGAAGTTATCTCCTTTGGATCAAAAGTCTGATGGTTGAAGGGTAATAACCGTTCTTGAATCACGTGATTGAAGGGTCTGTTCTTGAATCACGTGGTCTACGTCCTGAGGATCCCATACCTTCTTCCTGATGGCAGTAGCGAGAACAGAAATAATTCCGACACCTTCTTTAAGTGTAACTTACTGTTAATGCTGGATCAGGCTGGTGTAAAAAAATTCCCTGCAGGTTAAAATGCAAAATTTATGAGCAGTAATAAACTCAATTGTCATTCTTGCACTTTTCAATTGAATTGGAAACACAGTGAGATCTGTGAGGCAGTCCGAGATTTTGTATTTGTACGTGTAACCCTCAGGTTCGGCCAGCATGCATTTGTTTAGGGGCAGACAGACTCTGAGAAATCTTGTTTGTGTGGTTGCTGCGTGATGTATTGCTCGGTTACAAATCCGAACCACAAAATATCAGACAGTGCACTGTATGCAATTTAACAATTGAACTTTATAAATCTTACTCTGACTATAGGGTTAGTGAAGAAAATAAAAAGAGAAAGGGCCCATTTTAATGAAACAGTCTAATGCACACGTTGGAGCTCACGGAATCATCCATTCATTCCCCATCGACCTCCTCCAAACATCGCTGACCTTTGGACTCTCACTCTGAGTCCACTCCATCCAGTGGCCTACCAACTCTCTCCATTCGCGTCTTCTCTCTTCATCTCTCGCAGACAAAAGACCATGAAATCCCTGCTCCCGGACCCACAAGGAAGAACAACAGGCCTCCCATTGGCTAGCTTATATTTCAAAGTCCCCGTTATCTCTAGTCATAACCCAAACATTATTGCTACAGAGAAACCATTACCTTAGTAGTGAAATATTACAGAGAGGCTATTATGTTAGCAGTGAAACCTTACAGCGTGTTACATATGCAACACACAAAGGAATATTAAACCGGATGGCAGGAATCTGAACACGAGCCCTTGAACTCTGGTCTCACCAAATCATGAACCCAGCAGGTCACCAGATCTCATTCTTCCTGCCTGCATGGAACAAGATATATCAGTTACAAATATAAATATATAGTGCAAGAAAAGGAATAAACAAGCTAGTGTTCATGAAATTACAGATTGTTCAGAAATCTGATGGCAGAGAGGAAGAAGGTGTTTCTAAATGATAAGTCGATTCATGAAATTATGAGACAACACCTTGTTTCATCACTTTCCATATTCTTCATAGCTTTTGGGTAAAATGTTTCCTGAATTCTGTGTTGGATTTGTTAATGATTATTTTATTTATAAGGGTCCCTATTGATGGCAAGCAAAAATGGAAATATTTACTAAAAGTTGTAGCTTGTAAAAACCCTTTAATTAATGCCTCTTTCAGGTCAACCTCAGCCTTCCCTTATAACCATATAACAATTACAGCACGGAAACAGGCCATCTCGGCCCTTCTAGTCCGTGCTGAATGCTTACTCTCACCTAGTCCCACTGGCCCGCACTCAGCCCATAACCCTCCATTCCTTTCCTGTCCATATACCTATCCAATTTTACTTTAAATGACAATACCGAACCTGCCTCTACCACTTCTACCGGAAGCTCATTCCACACAGCTACCACTCTCTGAGTAAAGAAATTCCACCTCGTGATACCCTTAAATTTTTGCCCCCTTACTCTCAACTCATGTCCTCTTGTTTGAATCTCCCCTACTCTCAATGGAAAAAGCCTATCCATGTCAACTCTATCTATACCCCTCAAAATTTTAAGTACCTTTATCAAGTCCCCCCTCAACCTTCTCTGCTCCAAATAATAATGACCTAACTTGCTCAACCTTTCCCTGTAACTTAGGTGCTGAAACCCAGGTAACATTCTAGTAAATCTCCTCTGTACTCTTTCTATTTTGTTGACATCTTTCCTATAATTTGGTGAGAACTGTACACAATTCTCCAAATTCGTCCTTGTACAATTTTAACATTACATCCCAACTCCTATACTCAATGCTCTGATTTATAAAGGCCAGCATACCAAAAGCATTCTTCACCACCCTATCCACATGAGATTCCACCTTCAGGGAACTATGCACCATTATTCCTATCTCTTCACCTTCTACACCTCGGACTTCAACTACAACACAGAGTCTTGCCATCTTCAGAAGTTTTCTGATGACTCTGCCATAGTTGGATGCATCAGCAAGTGAGATGAGGCTGAGCACAGGGCTACGGTGGGAAACTTTGTCACATGGTGTGAGCAGAATCATCTGCAGCTTAATGTGAAAAAGACTAAGGAGCTGGTGGTGGACCTGAGGAGGGCTAAGGCACCGGTGACCCCTGTTTCCATCCAAGGGGTCAGTGTGGACATAGTGGAGGATTACAAATACCTGGGGATACGAATGGACAATAAACTGGACTGGTCAAAGAACACTGAGGCTGTCTACAGGACGGGTCAGAGCCGTCTCTATTTCCTGAGGAGACTGAGGTCCTTTAACATCTGCCGGACGATGCTGAGGATGATCTACGAGTCTGTGGTGGCCAGTGCTATCATGTTTGCTGTTATGTGCTGGGGCAGCAGGCTGAGGGTAGCAGACACCAACAGAATCAACAAACTCATTCGTAAGGCCAGTGATGTTGTGGGCTGGAACTGGACTCTCTGACAGCGGTACCTGAAAAGAGGATGCTGTCCAAGTTGCATGCCATCTTGGACAATGACTCCCATCCACTCCATAATGTACTGGTTAGGCACAGAAGTACATTCAGCCAGAGACTCATTCCACCAAGATGTAACACTGAGCGTCATAGGAAGTCATTCCTGCCTGTGGCCATCAAACTTTACAACTCCTCCCTCGGAGTGTCAGACACCCTGAGCCAATAGGCTGGTCCTGGACTTATTTCCACTTGGCATGATTAACTTATTATTATTTAATTATTTATGGTTTTGTGCTGCTATATTTCTTCGCTATTCTTGGTTGGTGCGGCTGTAACGAAACCCAGTTTCCCTTGGGATCAATAAAATATGTCTGTCTGTCTGCTATTATTGGCACCCAACCACGTCAGCTTCTGAGGTTTAGACACTCTGAATACAGAGCTTTAAAGATTCAAGTTTGCCCTTCTAATTGGCTGCCATGTTTTTGCACCAGGATTTTAATATTTAAAGAGCACCTGAGTCGGAGTTCGGTGCTCAACTTAGGATGCTCGTCTAGCATCTAGTTTAGAAGCCTGCCCTCGTTTCAGTCTTGTATTGCGTCTCAATTCTAACTAGTACACTCCAGCACTTGGATCCTAATCATGCTTGCCTCGATCTCTCGTCACACTCGTTCACTAAGACACACAAGCCTCCAAACTATGGCAAGGTTACAGTCCTTTTGGAGGAACAGAGGTGATAAACCATTTTAAATCAATTGGTTTAATGACTCCACTTAAATAGCAGATACAGGACTTTGATATGATTGTGTTCTGGGAACAGAATAATATAACTCAATGCATTACTTTTGTATTCCCTAATTCTTTAAAGCTGAGAAAAGTCTTGTGCAGTAGATCAGTACAATGCTTTTTTAAAAAAAAAAACGACGAGTATTTACCAGCAGCTCAGGCTGTGTTTCAGTGGCATCTTTCCAAATGGCTGAAGAAGAGCTGTTCTTGTGTTCACTATTCACACCAGTATGAAAAGAATGTGTTAAGTAAATGGCTTTTTGGATTGCCAACTTACCCCCATCACTAAAGAAAATGACATCGGCCTTTATTAAGATTAATAATTTATTTTAGAAATTATCTTTCACGAGTTGAAAATGAATAGTTGAATTGTTTCCTTTCGTATACTGTTCTCTTTGGAAGATATCAAGAATAGGTCATCTTTGTTATGAATTTATAGTTCATTTCTAATAAAAAATACAAATGGTATATCTGAAAAGAGAATCACCACTTTCTCATGGACAACAAACCCTGGTCTTACTGATACCTACATCTCATAAATCAGTTTGATCTATCTTCACTAATGTAATTTCAGGAAACAGTCACTAGGAAGTACAAAGATATATTCAAATTTCCTAGAAAACTGCTGTTACTTCTAAAGTACTCAGTTACAAAATTTGTGAGAATGTAACAGATTGATATATGTTATATGAATTCTATAATGTACTCACACCTGTCAGAATGAATCTGATGGGGCAGATGAAAGAGCATCAGTTACCAATCAGTTTATTTTCTTTTTTCCTAACCAACACAGCTTTATTTCTCCTATGAACACATCAGCTTAGGACACTCAAGGCCAAACCATTCGAAACTATTATACAACTTGTCACATGACAAGCAGCCTCCAGCCTCAACCACCTGCATCATTCTCCATGACAACAGAGGCACATGACCGGTATTAAGTATTGCATTGCCCAACCGTGAGGATTTAAATATCCTGGCAGAGAAATTAATTCTCAGCCTTTAAAATTGCTTCTTCTGCTTTGCCGCCTGACACCGACATTTCGTCAAAAGGAACAAATGCCTGATTTCTTGTACATTTTGTTTCTGTTGCCAAAATGTTGGTGCCCTGCAACAAAGCCTGATAAATGCTTATTTAATATCATGACATGGCTCTGTTTTGTGTTCTGGTAATTAGGTCACATTCCAAGAGATATCTACATCTTTATCTATATACAAAGTATTTCAGAGAACTGCCTGCCTTTACGTTAAAGGCTCCACCCATGAAAACCCATCAATCACCAGCCCACTCTTCTTCCCACCCCTGTCACTAGTAGAATGGTCCCCGTGCCCTTACGATGGTATTGTATTCAAAGTCATAATGAAGTATGAAATTCACATTAAATTCTCCTCAGAACGGGAAATGATGTAATGTATTTCTTCGCTTTAAAAAGAAACACACAATTGACAACAATTGAAGACCCACTAAGCTGAACTCGTTGGTAAAGCACTCAAAATGCTGGAGGATCTCAGTAGGTCAGGCAGCATCTATGGAAAGGAATAAAGGGTCAACGTGTCAGGCTGAGACCTGAGCCCTGATGCTCCATTTTCTGTGCGTGCATGTGTTACTCTACATTTCCAGCATCTGCAGAATCTCTTGTGCTTCTGTACTCCCTGGTTGAAGGCTGTCTACCAAAAGCTCACAGCCATGCAACGCTTGTTAGCTTTAACTACTGGAACTCATCAGGGGTCACATTTTAATTCGGCCTGTGTCTGTTATTTATTGTATATTTACCATTACTGTGCATTCTGTGAGTTTAATCCCTTTTCTCTAATCCAGTGAAGTTTGATTTGCACTCTTTCTGGGTTAATTGGGCTCTGCACCCAATTACCATTCCTCCTGGCCTCTGGATAAGAAGCTATCAGTGTTTTATTAAGAAGCTTCCCATTACTTATTCTTACCAGCTACTATTTGCACATGAATATTTTATTTTCCACCAGGTACTGCAGTTTGCGCTAACTGTGCAATTGCTTTGTTGAGTTCCTCGCTTTGAGCTAAATGAGGAGGATCCCTATATTGTAATTTACATCCATCCTAGAATGAATTTTCAGTTCCATGGTAATTTAAAATTAAAATTAAAAGGGACAAACAAGTCATGGAACTTTTACACTACTCATAGAGTATAACAATAATTTGTAACCACCAAAGACAAATCATATGCATTAAAGCAACACACTCTAAATGCTGGAGAACTCAGCAGGCCAGGCAGCACCTATGGAAAAAAGTACCATCGATGTTTTGGGCCAAGACCCTTCGGCAGGACTGGAGAAAAAAAGATGAATAGAGGAGAGAGTAACACAAGGTTATAGGTGAAACCGGGATGAGCAGGGATGGTAAAGAGACGGGAAATTGATGGGTGAAAGAGATACAGGGCTGGAGAAGGGGACGTCTGTTTGGAGAGGACAGAAGGCCACGGAAGATACAAAAAGGGGGAGGAGGAGCACCAGAGGGAGGCAATAGGTGGTAAGGAGATAAGGTATGAGAGGGAAAAGGGGATAGGGAATGGTGAAGGGGGGCATTAACAGAAATCAATATTTATGCCATCAGGTTGCTCTCCAGACGGAATATAAGGCGTTGTTCTTCCTACTTGAGTGTGGCCTCATCGTGACAAAAAAACACTAAATTTGATGCACAGTTTTGAGGCCATGTAAAATTTCCTGCTTGGAGCAATGGTTGGTCTGCACAGCTGTAAAAAAGGTTTTGAGGGAAACCCAAAATCTCATCAGTCAGGACATCAACAATTTACATTTAATAAATAAAATATAATATAGCATTCCTTATTTATTTGCTTTGGCTTTGATTATTTAATATATTAAAATTAGTTAGCTTTATAATGTATTATTGATTAATAGAAATACATAATTAAAATTATGGAAAAGATTCACTACACAGTCTACATCATTATAGAAATAAGAAAGTTAACTTTTTTCAAACTTACTTGCAAATTCATTAAAGCATAACATAGCTTGTGACTTTAATTGAATTGCACTGGCATTATACTGCATGCCATGTTCTTTAACACATCAGTGCTGAGGGTAAAGACCAGCAATTTAGTCGGGTGTGAGCACACATCAATGTGACAATTGAAAACTGTAGTTCATGACAAACTCAGCAGCCTGTCAATCATACTAAATTAGAAGCTGTGGGTTTCAGCAACTCCCAAGGGATTAGAAAATGCTTAAAAGCTTTTTGACAGCAATTTAGTTTTTATTAATTTCACAGGGAGCCTTTTTTTTTTGAGGTCAGAGGAAATGAGCACTGTTCCTGTCCTTTCCCAGCAGACATTTTCTTTCACAATATCAGTTACGAGGTCAGCCGGTTTTTTGTGATATTCTTGGACAGTCTAGGCTGCAAAACTAGTCTCATCTTTAATTGCTGAAATGCAGATGCCAGTTATTTTAAACAAAACTTTCCAGGCACTGTGTGGATCTATTATATTGGGTAAAGAAACATCACGAGACAACTTCCAGTGGGTAGCTTGTTCCTTATAAATCCTGCACTTCCTTTCTTGTGAGGTATCCAGATCTGGAGAAAAGAAACTGCAAGAAGTGTTTGTCTTTTTTACTCTTGACATGTATTGAAGTATGACACTGTTGAAAAAGACTCTGTTTTAATGCTTCCTATTATATTTTTCATGTTGAAATGGACAGTAATGAAACCCAAAGGAGGTTGTTTCAATGGAAAGGCATTTGTGAGAAAAGGGGTTATGTCTGAATAGCATAATCAGGACATGGGTTTGTGATTTTTAAGACAAGGCTTGGTTTTATGGAAAATGTGAAATAGAATCCAAGAATAGCTGTACAACTTAAGATCTGCTACCACCCGAAGAATGATTCTAGATTGTAGGAACAACACAGAAAATATGCAGAGAGTGCATTTTACAGCTAACAATAGGTCTTCGGAGATGGTAGACTGCTTGGAAGAGGAACTCTGAATCTGAGAACCTTAGGAACATCAAGAAGCATTGAGAAGAGGGCAAAAGTATTTATTTATTATTTATTAAGATACAATGCAGAATAGGTCCTTCCAGCCTTTTGAGCCGCAGCACCCAGCAATTCCCCAATTTAACCCCAGCCTAATCACAGGACAGTCTGCAATGACTAATTAACCTACCAACCGGTACATCTTTGGAATGCGGAGGAAACCAGAGCACCCAAAGGAAACCCATGCAGTCATGGGGAGAATGTACAAACCTCCTTATGGGCAGCAACAGGAATTGAATCTGGATCACTGGTATTGTAAAGCTTTGTGTTAACAATTACACTACAGCTGGTTGGTTGGCATCCATCTGTCTCGAAGCACAATGGGTGATGATGATGATCATCACAAACCTGGACAGAAGGACTGGAGATCCTGAGATGCCCAGTCATCAAAATCCCCCTCTCGGCCTCACCAGTGTAGTCCAAAGGAAAGCTTATGAAGCAATACATTTGGCACCAGCTCGGCTGCAGGAGCTGCCAGAAGGATGTTCAGTAATGTCTAGTCACCTTAGGGGCTCCACTCCGGATTTGCTGTCTCGGTTTACTCCAGTAGCCTACGTCTCCCCCAAGGCTGCCCACAAGGCAATGGGGCTACTTACCCATAGTTGGGGATCTAGTTCACGAGCACCAGGACGCATTGACGCACTGGTGGGCCTGCGTGCTACGTGTGCAGGGGCCAGACCTTCTCCCTGTCCTCTGTAGTTCAGCCTGAGTCTGAAAGGAGTTCAATTTTTGTGTCTCGCCACCGAGGGGGTACCTCATGAGGCTTGTTGTTGGAAATGCTATGTACTGGTGAGGAGAGACTTACACATTCAGCTCTCCTTTTCACAAGACTGTTAGCCAGTGGTGGAAGCTGAAAGTGAGAGTGACAAGCACTACCCACTACATTACCACACTAAACACTTCACAACAACCATTCTGACACCTCAGTGCGCCCATGTCTTGTGTCATATATTGGAAGATATATATATCTGGAGATGAGTCTTCATGCCAGGATCTGGCAACATTAAAAGGTCACTGAAATCTGTTGTTTGGTAATAGAAGAATGGAGATAGAACACCAGAGATATATCATTGCCTTGGGATATTTTGGGAGTATAAGAGACATCTGCCACCAACAGTGCAGATCCACTTGTTAACTTATCTCAATCCTATCCGTTGCATTTTTCTTCGAGGTCAAACATCTCACATCATTTTCACAACCATAATCAGCTTCTGGATTTTATGTTCCTGCCTTAAAACAATGTATGCACTTTAACAAGAGTGCTAATTAAACAGCATTTAAAAAGTCAAATTACCTTACACAAGTCCCCCAATAAGCATTCGGAAGTTCAACAAAAAATTAATATACTAAATATTGTGGATAGCGGATAAACAGGGGAAATTCCATCATTCTAAATTTATCTTTCATCTTTTCAGTTTTCTTACTGGGATTAAAAAACACATTCTTATTAAGTGCGCTTCAGCTCCAAGGAGTGAAATCTCAGATGCCGCCCTCTGTGGGTGTTGTATACAGTGTGTGGCTAGTTTATTATTAAAGATTAATTATCATTGTTTCAAGTCTGACAGCTGCCTGTACCAGCCTTATGAATTCAATATTCTACTTCTTTTAACATGTTTTACAAAAGACACAGGATCTCAAGGATGAATTCCCATGCCGCTTATTTTTAATGGTGTCCAAAAATCTAACAGTCTCTACGTTGAGCTCACTAGAATAGACAATGGTTGAAAATAAATCAAAAATAATTTGAGGTCAGCTTTCTTAGTGTAGAAAATTCTAAGAATTTACAACACACTGAGCGATCACATTTTTTGTGAGCAAACACGAGGAAATCTGCAGATGCTGGAAATTCAAGTAACACACACAAAATGCTGGTGGAACTCAGCAGGCCAGGCAGCATCTATAGGAGAAGCACTGTCGACGTTTTGGGTCGAGACCCTTCGTCAGGACTAACTGAAAGGAAAGATACTAAGAGATTTGAAAGTAGGAGGGGGAGGGGGAAATGATAGGAGAAGACCGGAGGGGGTGGGATGAAGTTAAGAGCTGGAAAGGTGATTGGCGAAAGGGATACAGAGCTGGAGAAGGGAAAGGATCATGGGATGGGAGACCTAGGTAGAAAGAAAGGGGGAGGGGAGCACCAGAAGGAGATGGAGAACAGGCAGAGTGATGGGCAGAGAGAGAGAAAAAAAACAAACAACTAAATATGTCAGGGATGGGGTAAGAAGGGGAGGAGGGGCATTAATGGAAGTTAGAGAAGTCAATGTTCATGCCATCAGGTTGGAGGCTACCCAACCGGTATATAAGGTGTTGTTCCTCTAACCTGAGTGTGGCTTCATCTTGACAGTAGAGGAGGCCATGGATAGACATATCAGAATGGGAATGGGACATTGAATTAAAATGTGTGGTCACTGGGAGATCCTGAGTCCTGATGAAGGGTCCCAGCCCGAAACTTCAACTGTTTACTCTTTTCCAGAGTTGCTGCCTGGCCTGCTGAGTCCCTCCGGCAATTTGTGTGTGTTGCTTGGATTTCCAGCATCTGCAGATTTTCTCTAGTTTGTGACACATTTCTTCTTATCTCTTGTACGTGAACATCTAACTGTCCACCTAAACCCAATGTTGAATCGATTTAAGCTCCAGGCCGATTTGGAAAGGTCGGGTATGGGCCGAAACATTGTGGTGGAATCCAGTCCCAGAGAACGTTGATCTGACAGGGCCCACGTCCTAGAATGAGGAGTGACACAATATTTGGATGATTTAAATGCCAGGCTAGATGGATTGAAAAGGCAGGGTAACGGGACTAGAGGCAAGGGTCAGGCCAGTTCTGCTGGCTGCTCTGCAACATTTACTCTGCTATGCACGGAACAGAGGCTGAGGCTGTGGCCTGCTCTGGATGCCCTGGGCTCTGTGTCTGCAGGCTCTATGACGTTTACTCTGCTATGCACAGAACTGAGGCTGAGGCTGTGGCCTGCTCTGGATGCCCTGGGCTCTGTGTCTGCAGGCTCTATGACGTTTACTCTGCTATGCACAGAACTGAGGCTGAGGCTGTGGCCTGAGCCAGCCGCTCCGGACTTACTTTCACTCTAAATGCTATTTGTTTACTTTTTTACTGTTTGAATCATTGTCTTTCTCTGTCTGCCTATTGAGTGTTTGTCAGACTTCATTTTATCACAAGTTATTTGAATTTCTTTGTTTTGTGGCTGCCTGTAAGGAGATGAATCTCAAGCTGTATAATGTGAACATACTTTGATAATAAATGTACTTTGAATTTTGATCTTTGAACCAATTCCTTCTACAACTGGTTTGGTGTCCTCTGGGTCTTAATTCTCCAGTAAAAAAAAATGCTGTTTTTGCATTTATCTAGCCTATTCATTTCTTAAATTATATTATTCAGTAAATTTGGCTCTCATTCTTTTAAACTTCAGTGAAGAAAGACTAATCCTACACCCAACCTCCAAGATTCAAAGTTCAAGGGTTCATATATTACCAAAGTATACAACTCTGAAATTTTTCTTCTCCAGATAGCCACTGTTACAGATTCAAGCAACAATAAATATATGAGTGAGGCAGGGTTTTGATGACAAACAAAGCATTTATTTAAACAATGAAAAACAAACCCCCAAAAGTAAACAAATCACTAACGTAACCGGAAATCAGCTGCTGTGCGGCAGCTTAAACAGTTCTTAAAGCGATGTTGCAAAAACAGTTCTTCAAAGTAGTATTGCAAAAGTTTCAAAATGCTTACAGTCCATTTAAGGGAGACTTTTTAAAGATGATTTAAATTCTCTTTCACGTCGTCTTGTTGCAGCTCCCAGTCGAACTACTTTTCCCACGAAGAATTTTACAAAGATGAAGTGAAACGGCTTAAAGGCACTGACCTTTCCTTTACAGAACTGTTCCCAATCCTTTCTGCTATTTCACAGGGATTAACATGAGAACAGTCAACGAATTCCTTCCGAATAAGGATCAAACAAGGTCGAACCTGTTTCACCGTCAAAATCGATTCTCCTCGATCTTTTAACTCCCGAACTCTCCACTGATTCTCAACTAGCAGTATTATAAAGAAACTGCTGGCAATGACCTTTTAAAACATTAGGCATTAAATAAAACTCCATCTTTCAACTAACCTGCGTCATAACATTAAATCACGCAGTGGCATGAAGTCAACAAGGCAAATCCAGCCACGAACTGCCCCTCCTCACAGGGAGGGGTCCTCCTTTTATACCCTGTAAAAAAAACTGTCACATGACCTCTACTGGCGGGAAAATGACGTCACTCCACCATCACAAGACCATTACCTCAAGTCCAGTATAACTTCAACACCTGTCACGTGACAAGGGTACCACTGTCACTTGTCACGGATACGTAACACCACAAAACTGAGAAAGAAAAGAACAGCATTGTGATCATTAACCCCTAAATCCTTCCTCCCCACACATAAAACAAACAAAAGTAGTGCAGACACACCAATCCCCAAATTCTCACTCAAAACAAAAACGAGAAATATTGGGCAAAAAACCCCCCCACAGAAAATAAAAGAACGATAAGAAGAAAAAAGAGTCTATAGTCCAAATCCATATCCAAAATGGAGAAAACCTGGGTAACGTTCTCGGGCACAGCGGCAGGCCTTTCCCTCGGCTGCAGCAAAGCGATCCCACCAGCGATCAAAAGGCAGTCTCCCCCTCTCCGGCAGCAGAAGCGATCAACATGCACATGCCACATTCGCCTCGCTGTTTCACTCTCTCTCGTCACCTTAATCGGCGAACCATGGATGCTTCAATCAGTGAAATGGAGTCAAACATCAGCTCACATCCTGCAGCCTTCTTGCCACGAGGATTGCACACGCTGCCTCTGCCTCCCGCAATCCTCTCAGAAACTGCAAAGTGCTGAAACACGCAAATGGTCTCTAAACTGCAAATCACAGGATCCAACAGAACCACATCCAACATGAAAAAAAATGTAAAAAATATAAAAATAGTGAAAAACGTAGTTTCATGCTCTATGCAGAAGATGTCAATTGAAGGAATGTTGTACGCAGGCACAATCTGGACTGGATGTCAATCTTTATTGTTGGAACAACCCCTCAAATAAGAAATCAATCGTGTGACTGTAAAGCAGTGTGATAAAAGCACTCAGTAAGCACACTCTTTACACCCTCGCATTCACTCACACAAATGTTGCCTTGTCGTTCTGCTCTCACTGCGGTGCCTGTACACTCCTCAATGTCTTCCCCGGTATATTCTCATAATTAACCCATTGTTTTCTCCTCCACATTGCTGCACACATTCAGAGTGATACACCAAATTTTAATTTAATTTCATTCCTTATATCTACTTGACTGTAAGTGAGAATCCTGTTGTGCGTTCTGCTGCTTCACACTGTCGTTCTCCAGTAGTCACATGGCGTCCGATGGCTTCTAAACCGAGCTGATGTGCTCCTGTTAGCTTTATCATGTCTTTCCCGCCATACACAGTGGAATATTTAATTTCTTTGGTAACAGAATGTGTAAATGTGTATATATTGTTTGTATACTGTGTTTAAAGTAGATACTTCTGTCTATTTTGTAATATGATTGTAACTAAATTGCGGAGTGCATCATATTCTGATCCATGTGTAGCCTTTAGTTAACTTTGTGCATAATTAAAGATGGTATGTCCTAGTACCTAATGAAAAAGGAGCTCTTTCCCCTCAGTCTGGCAGGAGATAAGGGTTGCTAGGAGTTCACACTGGACAAGATTAATTACGGAGCTGTTATTCTGTGTCTTGTAGATACCTTTTTGTAAATATTGGCATTTTTCTTTTCACCCTTTTCACTAATTGTTGGAAATTTGATTAATAACACATAATAAACACCGTTGCACTAAAATGCTCAGTGCTCCAGCCATTTTTTCTTTGGTCCTAGCCCAAATTTCTAACAAGCCGGTATATTGCTCCTCACGTGCTGTCAGACAGATGGTGAGGCTGAAAATCCTCTTATTTTACAAGACGTCCATTTAAGAGTTTGACAAAAGTTGGATAGAAGCCAGGTGCTACACGCTGTCAGGCTTTTACATCTTCTGCCCAATGGGAGGGGGAGAAGAGACGATGTCCAGGACGGCTGGGCTGTGGTTATGCCGGCTGCTATACGAAGGTAGTGCGAAGCATAGCCAGAACCATAGAGCCAAGATTCATGACTCAAAGCAGGAAATCCAAATAACCCAATTAAAAAAGACGGAAGACCAAAATCTACTGTGCAGAGAAAAAGAAAAAAAAACACACACACAAATCATGCAAACGATAGAAGCAAGCGAACAACAATCTGAACCAGACTGAGTCCCAGACCCGCTCCCGGTAGTAAGTAGGCTAGTTCCTGTCATGTGTCAAGGTGTGTCCACAACTCTCTGCAGCTTCTTTTGGTCACACGCACTGCGGTTGACATATCAAACCATTTTGCATCCAGACGGAATCTTTTCTTTGAAGCATCAGTAAGAATTTGGGACAAACCAAATTTCTTTAGCCTCCTGAGGAAGTAGAGGGATTGGTGAGCTATCTTGGCTATGCCATTAATGTAGCAGGACCGGGGCATGCTATTGGTGATGTTAGTTGGATTTCCTTAACCCTGTACTCTAATCACATTGCAATAAATGGGAGCATAACAATTGCTTTCCCAATCACTTGTACCTACATGTGGACTCTTCGTGTTTCATGAACCAGCACATCAAGGTGCCTCTATACAAGTTAGTTCCTCACCATTAGCTTCAGTGGATTTGAATTTTGGAACCATACAAATTTACCATTTGTTGTTTGGAATCAAGGATAATTGTCTACATTCTGGCTTTCCTTTTAAACCTATGCAATGTGAGGAATGATCAATTTGTGAACAAAGTGCAGACAGAACCTAGAACATAAAACACAGAACAGTACAGGCCCTTTGGTCCACAATGTTGTGCCAATCTTTTAACCTACATAAGGTCAATCCAAACCCTACCTCCCACACAGCCCTCCATTTTTGGAGATACTGGAATTTCTGAGAGAAAGTTGCATTGGTTCAGACTAAAAAACACATGTTTCTTGGAGTTATTTACCACATCCAAAGAAGTGTGAGCTATGTATTATCTCAAAATGTGAATGAAGGATGTAACTCCAGCTCTGGGTTCCCTCTCCTACCCTGAGCCACAACTCAGGCGATTTCTCAAGTCAGTATCAAGTGTGTCAGTGTGGAGAGAGGAGGAACCATGGTACTATTTACATTTTCACAGGTCTCTTGATGTTGGGTGAAGAGACAACTGCTGGTGTGTAAGATACCCACGCTGACATTGAAACAGGTGATCTGCCTCAGGAGGAATAAGATACATTGGCAGGTGTTTAAATGATTGAAGAGTGACTTGTTTCTTGCTGACCTTTGGGGCTCCCATATGTCAAGCAGGTTATTAGCATGTCCATGAATTAATATTACTCTATTGGATTTTATACCAAAAGGAAGTAATTGCAAAAAAAAAAAATCACTGTTTTATGTTCTTGGCAATGGTAGTTTAAAGAAACACACACAGAATGCTGGAGAAATTCAGTAGATCAGGCAGCATCTACGGAAATGAATAAACAGTCGATGTTTCGGGACGGGACACTTCTTCAGGACTGGAAATTAAAAGGAACAACACCAGAATAAAAAGGGGGGGTAGGGGAAGGAATCTAGCTAGAAGAAGGTAGGTGAAGCCAGGTGGGTGAGAAAGGTAAAGGGATAGAGAGGAAGGAATCTGAAAGGAGAGGAGAGTAAACCATAGGAGAAAGGGTCTCAGGGTGAAGTGATAGGCAGGTGAGAAGAGGGAAAAAGCCAGAGTAAGGAATAGAAGAAGATGGGAGGGGGAGGGAAATTTTTTACTACTAGGAGCAGAAATCGATATTCGTGCCATCAGGTTGGAGGCTGTCCAGTCGGAATATGATGTGTTGCTCCTCCATCCTGAAGGTGGCTTCATTGAGATTCATCATCTTCTCCATAATCGCCATCAGCACAGCTGCACCACAAGGCTGTGTGCTTAGCCCCCTGCTCTGCTTGCTTTACACCTATGAAAATATGGCTAAGCATAGCTCCAACGCGATATTTAAGTTTGCTGAGCACACCATTGTCATTAACAGAATCAGAAGTGTTGATGAATCAGCAAGTCGGAGAGAAATTGGAAATTTGGTGGAATGTTGCCACAACAGCAACTTCTCACTCAGTGGTAGCTAGACTAAAGTGCTGATTATTGACTTCAGGAGGAGGAAACCAAAAGTCCATGAGCCAGTGTCCTCTGGGGGATCAGAGGAAGAGAGGGTCAATGATTTTAAATTCCTCGATATTATAATTTCAGAGGATCTGTCCTGGATCCAGCACATAATTGCATTTATGAAGAAACAGAACAGTTCCTCTACTTCCTTAGAAGTTTGTGAAGATTCAGCATGACATCCAGAACTTTGACAAACTTCCATCAAAGTGTAGTGGTGATTATATTGACTGGTTGTATCACAGCCTGGTATGGAGACACCAGTGTCATTGAATGGAAAATCCTACAACAAGTAGTGGATACAGCCCAGTCCATCATGGATAAAGCTCTCCTCATCATTGAGTACACCTGCACCGAGTGCTGTCGCATGAAAGCTGCATCCATCATCAAGGGTCCCCACCACCCAGACCAAACTCTCTTTTTGCTGCTGCCATCAGGAAGAAGGTACAGGAGCCTCAGGACTCACACCACCAGTTTCCAGAATAGTTATTACACTTTAATCATCAGGCTCTTAAACTAGTGGGGATAACTTCACTCAATTTTACTCGCCTCATCACTGAATTGTTACCACAACCCATGAACTCAATTTCAATGACTCTTCATCTCATGTTCTCGATACTTTTTCCTTATTTATTTATTATTATATTTTTTTGAATTGTATCTGCACAGTCTGCTGTCTTTTGCACACTGGTTGTTTTTCCATCCTGATTGGTGTGGTCTTTTATTGATTCTATAGTGTTTCGTGGATATACTGTGTATGCTCATGTGAAAACAAATCTCAGGGTTGTACAGGGTGACATACATGTACTTAGATAATATATTTACTTTGAACTTCTTAACCTATCTTTTGGGTTTCAGATGATATCCATACACAAATTGGATAACTACACATTGCTGAGTGGTTGATTGTAAGGTCAAAAAAGGCCCTGAGCGCTGGTTGTTGTTTGTACTTCTCTAAGGCTTGTGACATGTGGAAGCTTGTGCTCATTGTGGCCCTGAAAAAGCAACTCTGTGACCATTGTTAGGATGTGGTAGAGAGAAACCCTTCTGATGACTTTCCTTTTGACAGACAGGTAGATGGCACTTCTGCAATTACTGCCAAGGGACATTAATTGTCACATTTACCACAATCTGCAATTTGTCTTCTTTCTAAAAGGTAGTCATGAAGACGGCATCTCTGAGCTTTCCTTTCATGTGGGTAATAAAGCTCTGAATTTGTACTTGAAGTTCATTTCCTCCAAGGTTTGTCCTTGCAGTGGCAAGTATGCACACGAACTTGTCTCTAAACCGGCTTTCTCTACCTATTGTGTCCTACTCAGCAATATTGATGTCAGAAGGTCTGAATTACTTGGCAGTAGTACCTAGGTGAAGTTCTGGTTATCCTATGGTTACATGTCCTGAACTTCATATTAGGTTGTGGAAATTGCTTACACAATTTGGAATGGCTCTTGCATATTGGATATGTCATAAGCTTTCATTTTCAATTTAAAATCTTTTTTATTAATTATTATTGAAGATCAACAAAAAAGATACATTAAGTCAATATGTCATTATGTACAATAAAGAATTAAATTAGCAAATAACTGATTAACAAAGAAAAGCAATATATCAATAATAATAAGAAAAAATTAAGTGTTAAGAATTTTTTTTGGAAGAAAAAGAAGAAAAAAAAAGAACCCCTATTATCTAACTAAAAAAAAAACCCTACTAATTGGAAAAAAAAAACAAAAATAAAGCCCATTGGGAGCACAACCCCGGAGTTATACATCATACAAGCTTCATAAAGAAAACACCAATCTGCCAGCTCAAATCCACTTAAAGAAAAATCAGAAGGAAACTATATTAATTAACTCAAATCAGATGACAGTAGCGGGCAAATGAACCCCATCTTTTCTCAAAATCAAATTGAGGATCAAAAGTTCGACTTCTGATTTTCTCCAAACTAAGACATAGCATCACCTGAGAGAACCATTGTATCAAAGTAGGAGCAGAAGCATCTTCCCATTTCAACAAAATAGCTCTTCTGGCCAATAATGTAACAAATGCAATTACATGTTGGTCTGATGGAGAAATACCATGAATATATTGAGGGATTATACCAAATAAAACTGTCAATTTATTAGGTAGTAAATTAATTTTTAAAACTTTAGAAATTGTAGACAAAATAGACTTCCAAAAATGTTCAATACAGAACACGACCAAACCATATATATCAATGTGGCTGTCTCGGTTTTACATCTTGTCACACTGACTATCAACATTAGGAAACATTTTAGACAGTCTCTCCTTTGTCAAATAGTAACGATGTACAAATTTAAATTTAACTAAAGAGTGACTGGCACAAATCGAAGAGTCATAAGCTTGACAAAGCCCTGTCTTGCTCCAGTGGCAATTGGGTCAAAGATGGCAGGAGCCAAAACACTATTGCATGGATGGTAATGCACCTATGTATATGTACATACTCTATGTAGAAACACCTTTTGAACATCAACACACATGACCTAGTCTGCTGCACAATCCTCATCACCCATTATTGTTTCCCTGACCTGAGAGCGATAAATAAATCAATTTTTAGTTAATTTAAGCACCAAGCCAAATTAAAATGATTAAAGCATCGAGGCCAAGGGCAAGGGATGAACTGGTGTTCAGCTCACTACTCTGTGTGTGAGGCTTTACTCACCTCAGCACTGAACTGACTCTGTGGCTACCGACTTACTTCCTGGGGCTCTGCAGTTCATGTTCTGTGGATTGTTTGTTTGCTCCTTTTTATTGTTTGTACAATTTGTTCTTTCTTTTTTGCACATTGGATAGCTGCCTTTGCAGTATGGGTTTTTTATGAATTCTGTTATGTGGCTGCCTGCAAGAAGGTGAATTTCAAGGTTGAATATGGAATACCTACTTTGATAACAAATGTAATTTGAACTTTGAGCCCAATTTACCATGATTGTTTTTCCTACCGACTCAAGGCTCCCTTAGTGCACCCCACCTGGTGCTTGCAGCCACTTAAAATTTGTTTGACTCTGAGGTGCATTAGTTTTAAACCAAATTCAACATTCAAAATTCATATTATTACAGTATGTAAATGCCACCATATACTAACCTGAGATTCATTTCCTTGCAGGCATTCACAGTAGAATAAAGAAATACAATCAATGAAAAACTACACACAAACAAAAACTTGTACTTCTATAACCCAAAGGCTTGTGTGTTAACAACTCTCAGAACTCTCAAAACAATCAGCACTCTTTCTTTTCAAAGAATCATGGACAGATAGAACGGGAACGATTTGGGCTTTCACTTGAAGTTGACAACATACGTTTTAAATAGTACAGATTTGGAACATCAGAAATGAATTGACACTGAGCTTTCAGAAAAAAAAGCAAAGATCTTCATTATCCATGCCATGCCCTCTTATTGCTACTACCATTGTGAGAGAGGAATGGGCACCTTATGTCCCATTCAGGAATAGTTATTACACTACAACCACCAGAATCTTGAAACAGCATGTAACTTCATTGACAATTTCTCTGAAATGATTCTATAATCCACAGACTCAAAGACTCTTTACAACTCATGTTCTCAGTATTATTTTTATTTGCAGAGTGTGTCTTCTTTTGCACATATGTTGTATTTTGTGGCTAGGCTTGAACCACCAATGAGCCAATGGCTAAATGTTATCCCATCATGCCGGCATGTTCATAGTTCAAAGTACAAAGTTCAAAGTAAAATTTGTTATCAGAGTACATTCATGTCACCACCAGCAACCCTGAGATTCTTTTTCCTGCGGGCATACTTAGCAAGTCTATAGAATAGTAAATGTAAACAGGATCAATGAAGAACAACCTGTGTAAATACAAATGCAAACAGGATTCAACAGTGGCTGGCTAGGAGATGCCAGAGAGTAGTGGTGGATAAATGTTCGTCAGGTTGGAGGCGGGTGACTAGTGGATCTGTACTCAGGGATCTGTACTGGGTCCAATGCTGTTTGTCATATACATTAATGATCTGGATGATGGGGTGGTAAATTGGATTAGTAAGTATGCAGATGATACTAAGAGCTTCCAGAGGGATTTAGGCCAGTTAGAAGAGTGAGCTGAAAGATGGCAGATGGAGTTTAATGTTGATAGGTGTGAGGTGCCTCATTTTGGTAGGAATAATCAAAATAGGACATACATGGTAAATGGTAGGCCATTGAGGAATGCAGTAGAACAGAGTGATCTAGGAATAATGGTGCATAGTTCCCTGAAGGTGGAATCTCATGTGGATAGGGTGGTGAAGAAAGCTTTTGGTATGCTGGCCTTTATAAATCAGAGCATTGAGTATAGGAGTTGGGATGTAATGTTAAAATTGTACAAGGCATTGGTGAGGCCAAATTTGGAGTATTGTGTACAGTTCTGGGCACTGAATTATAGGAAATATGTCAACAAAATAGAGAGAGTACGGAGGAGATTTACTAGAATGTTATCTGGGTTTCAGCACCCAAGTTACAGGGGAAGGTTGAACAAGTTAGGTCTTTATTCTTTGGAGTGTAGAAGGTTGAGGGGGGACTTGATAGAGGTATTTAAAATTATGAGGGGGATAGATGGAGTTGATGTGGATAGGCATTTTCCATTGAGAGTAGGGGGGATTCAAACAAGAGGACATGAGTTGAGAGTTAAGGGGCAAAAGTTTAGGGGTAACACGAGGGGGAACTTCTTTACTCAGAGAGTGGTAGCTGTGTGGAACAAGCTTCCAGTAGAAGTGGTGGAGGCAGATTCAATATTGTCATTTTAAAAAAAATTGGATAAGTATATGGACAGGAAAGGGATGGAGGGTTATGTGCTGAGTGCAGTTCGGTGGGACTAGGTGAGAGTAAGCGTTTGATACAGACTAGAAGGGCTGAGATGTCCTGTTTCTGTGCTGTAATTGCTATATGGTTATATGTTATATGGTAAATAAATAGCCATAAATAATGAGCATGAGATAACAAATGAGATCATTAGTTGTGGGAGTACCAGAAATAGAATGAGTGTATTTATCCTCTTTTGTTCAGAATCCTGATGGTTGATAGGCAGTAACTGTTCTTGAACCTGGTGGTGCGAGTCCTGAGGCTCATATTCCTTTCAGCTGATGGCAGAAGCAAGAAAAAAACATGGCCTGGGTGGTGAGGATCTTTGATGAGGGATGCTGCTTTTCTACAGCAATGTTTCATGTAGATGTGCTCAGTGGCTAGGAGGACTCCCCATTTGGAAAATACTGTACATTTATTTCTACTACCAAAGTGCATGACTGTGCATTTTTCAATATTTTCATTCGCCACTCTCTTGCCCATTCTCCTAATTTGTCTGTGTCCTTCTGCAGCCTTCCAGCTTCCTCAACACTACCTATCCCCCCACCAATCTTTGTATCACCTGAAAAATTGGCAACAAAATCATCTAAATCATTGATATACAGCATAAAAAGAGGCAGTCCCAATACTGACCCCTGTGGAACACCACTAGTCACTGGCAGCCAACCAGAAAAGGATCCTTTTATTTCCACTCACTGCCTCCTACCAATCAGTCAATACTCTAACCATGCCTGGTACTTTCATTACTAGGATCATTACTAATACCTCCACAAGCTCTATCGCTACCTCTTTCATAACTCTAGGGAGCAGTTCATCTGGCCCAGGTGACTTACGTACCCTTAGGTCTTTCAGCTTTCTGAGCATCTTCTCCGTTGTAATAATAATTGCATTCACTTCCATTCCCTCACACCCTTCGACCTTTGGCACTGCTAGTATCTTCCATAGCGAAGACTGATGCAAAATACTCATTTAGTTCATCTGTCATCTCCTTGTCCCCCATTATTATTTCTCCGGCCTCATTTTCTAGCGGTCCTGTATCCACTCTCATCTCTCTCTTATTTTTTTATAAAATTTGAAAAGCTTTTACTATTCACTTTGTTTGCTATCTTGCTTTCATATTCTGTCTTTTCCCTTCTAATGTTTCTTTTAGTTGTTCTCTGCAGGGTTTTAAAAGCTTCTAATCCTGTCTTCCCACTAATTTTTGCTTTGTTGTATGTCCTCTCTTCTGCTTTTACATTAGCTTTGACTTCCCTTGTCAACCACAGTTTTACTATTTTGCCATTTGAGAATTTCTTTGTTTTTGGAATACATATGTCCTGAGCCTTCCTCATTTTCCCCAGAAACTCATGCCATCGCTGCTCTTCTGTCATTCCTGCCAGCATCTCCCTCCAATTTACTTTGGCCAACTCCTCTCTCATACCACTGTAATTTCCCTTACTCCACTGAAATACTGCTACATCAGACTTTACTTTCCCCCTATCAAATTTCAAGTTGAACTCAATCACATTGTGATCACTGGTTCCTAAAGGTTCCTTTACTTTAAGGTCCCCAAATACCCACAGTTCATTACATAACACTCAATCCAGTATAGCTGATTCCATAGTAGACTCAACAACAAACTGCACTAAAAAGCCACCTCACTTGGCATTTCACAAACTCACTCTCTTGGGATCCATTTCCAACCTGATTTTCCCAATCGACCTGCATGTTAAAATCTCCCATGACCATTGTAACATTGCCCTTTTGACAAGCCTTTTCTATTTCCTGTTGTAATCTGTGGTCCACATCCCAGCTAGTTTTGGGAGGCCTGTATAAAACTGCCAACAGAGTCCTTTTACCCTTGCAGTTTCTTAACTCAACCCACAAGGATTCAACATCTTCCGATCCTATGTCACATCTTTCTACTGATTCAATGCTATTTTTTTACCAGCAGAGCCTCTGCTGACCATCCTATCCCTCCGATACAAAGTGTAACCTTGGACATTCAGCTTCCAACTACAACCATCAATCAGCCACGATTCAGTAACGGCCACATCATCATGCCTGGCAATCTGTAATCGTGCAACAAGATCATCCACCTTATTTCTCATACTCCGTGCATTGAGATATAACACTTTGAGCACTGTATTTGCGACCATTTTTTTGATTTTGCACCCCTGATGCACTGATACTCACCCTGTTGGCTGCAATCATGTCCTATCATCTGCCTGCCCTTTCCTGACAGTCCTACTGCATGCTATCTTTGCTTTCTTATTATCTGTCCTATCCTGAGTCTCTTCACTCCAGTTCCCAACCCCACCCCCGCCAAATTAGTTTAAACAGCTCTAGTAAACCTGCCTGCAAGAATATTGATCCCCTCGGGTTCAGGTGCTACCCGTCCCTTTTGTACAGGTCGTATCTCCCCCCGAAGAGATCTCAATGATCCAAGAACCTGAAGCCCTGCCCCCTGCACCAGCTTCTTAACCATGCATTTATCTAGCAAATCATCCTGTTTTTACCCTCTCTGGTGTGTGGCACAGGTAGCAATCCAAAAATTCTGATCCTGGAGGTCCTGCTTCTCAGTTTTCTATCTAACTCCCTAAATTCTCTCCTCAGGACCTCTTTGCTTTTCCTTCCTATGTCATTGGTGCCAACATGTACCAAGACATCTGGCTGCTCTCCCTCCCTCTCCAAATTGTTGTGGACACGATCCAAGATGTCCCTGACCCTACACCTGGGAGGTAACATACCATCTGGGTGCCCATTCAGGTCCACAGGATCTCCTGTCTGTTCCCATAACTATTGAGTCCCCTATTTCTAACACTCCCCTCTTTTCCCTCTTTCCCTTCTGCATCATGGACCTAAGCTCTGTGCCAGTAACCCAGTCTCCATAGTATTCCCCTGGAAGGACTTCCCTCACAACACTATCCAAGCCCTATACTTTATTTTTGAGGGGAATAGCCACAGGGGTGCTCTGTGCTAGCTGCCTATTCACATTTCCATTTCTCTTGACAGACACCCAGCTATTTGCCTCCTGCAACTTCTGGGTGATTACTTCCCTGTAATTCTGATTGATTATCTCCTCGCTCTTCCGTACAAGCCAAAGGTCACCCAGCTGCTGCTCCAGATCCCTAACATGGTCGTCAAGGAGCTGCAGCCGGATGCACTTCACACAGATATAGTTCTCTGGGAGACTCTAGGTCTCCCAGGTCTCTAATATTTGGCATGAAGAACACACAAGAGTCATTTACTACTCTAGGTACAGTAAGAGCAAGGAAAGAAAGGAACCTTAACAGAAGCTTACCCAAAGCCAACACCTCTTCTGAGCCAAAGCCTGACACTCCTACTCTCACTATAGGCCCTGCTCCCAACAATGGCTGTCCCACTTGTCCTTTCTGTACTTTTAAACAATCCTCACCAACCTGGGAGAAGCCTTGGCTCTATGGCCTGCTCCAGCCACTGACTGGACCATCGGGAAAAGCCTGAACACCAGCCAAGTTCTCTTTTTAAACAAGTTTTGCCGACCTCTGAGAAACCTCATCGCTGTAGCCTGCTCCTGTCACTGACCATCGTAAAACGTCCATGCAACATTATGAAATGATATTTAAAACAAATTGTAGAGCAGGCAATAATTTTCTTGGTCAAAGATATCACCTCAAAGAGATAGACACAATCTGAAAATTATATATTTATTTGGATGCCCTATTTCCTATTCGTTAACTAATCTGTCATTTTAATATTTCACTGACAAACTCAGAATGCTTATGCCCTATTTTTGATACATTTTAACTAAGATTGAGGAATACCACATTTTCTTTGTTCTACCCAATTGGTTGCAATGTCAAAAGTTCTAAGATAATTGCCCAACAATTCAGACTTATTCAGAATTACTTTCCTTAAAATAATATCGAAATCACCAGGGTGCAGAGTAGAGAAGACACTGACTAAACAATAGCACATCAGGAGTTTGTCAGTGAAAGGGAAAAATTGGGAGTGGAAGCATGTGAAAAGAACCACCAACATGTGTCTGTTTCCAAGAGGAAATCTAGGAGGATACTGCCTGGATAGAAGCCGAGGCAGATTAAATTATAGCTTTCTTAAGGAGGCTGGATAAGTAATTGAAAGAATTTCCAGGGAGTTTGACACTAAATGGATTGATCTTGTAGAGCCAGTACAGAGCTAAGAGACCGAATGTCCCCTTTCCTAGCAGTGGTCATTTTTAGTGATTTAGAGGCTGAGGCTGTAAAGGTGTATGGTGAGCTATTTGACATAATACTTGAGTGGCCCAGTTGGACTGTACATAAGATGTCATAAGTGTGGAACAAGCCAGGTTGCTCAAACTATGAGTTGTCAGAGGACAATTGGAGTAAGGGCGAATAAGACGGCGGATTGTGGTTTAATGATAAGGGTCACATTACCACCATGGTAGTCTAAGAGGTCAAATCTATAGCCAGGTAGGGAGATTCATTTAGGCTCTTCATTCCTGAAATGCAAGACATTCTGGATCAAGTTTCAAAGTCCATTTATTATCAAAGAATATATAAATTATACAACCTTGAGATTTGTTTGCTTACAGGTAGTTACAAAGCAAGAAACCCGAAAGTACTCAATTAAAAGAAAATAAAGACCTACATCCGATTAACAAGAGAAAGGGGTAAAAATGCAACAAATCATGAAAACAATAAAAATGAGCAACAACATTCCAAACCAAATTTAGTCATTGGATCATGGAGTACTTGGAGTAGGCCCAAAGCCTTGATATTAGTTCATCATATTAGTGTGCACAGCAGCTGCGGCAGTCTTCATAGACTCAGCACCATGGAGAGAGGAGTGAACATCATGGAACATGAGCAAAATCAGTTCTCACCTTCAATCCTGACACTCTGTCCTTCCAAACAAACTGTGCCAGTGTTTAAATTGTCCGAACAGGGTATCATACCTGGGCATGGCTGCACCGAAAGGTTCTGGGCCTAAAGCATGCCACCCAGCAACACCCAGCCCAAAGCCGATCTTAAACTCTTCAAATCGGCTCCGTGCCCAGTGCAATCCAACCTCTCTCCTGAGCCAGTTGTATGTGAATTGGGACTCCTCTGCCTCGACTTCTCCTCTCCAAATGGCTCACTCCATCTGTGTCGATTCTGCAATGCAACAGCGCGGCTCATCCCTCAAACTTGCTTCACTGTTTGTGGCGATAATTTTCCACAATTTACTTCAGAAAATAGTTTAATATTTCAATAGTTTCATTTAATATCAGAGAATATATAAAGTATACAACCTGAATTTCATGTTCCTTGAAGACATCCAGAAAAACAAAGAATGAGTGACAGTAAAAATATCAGAACCTCAAAGACCCACTACTCCCTCCTCCCACACACAAGCAGCAGCAAAACAACATCCTCCCCTCCAACTTACTTCAGCAAAAAAAACACCAGCACCCTCTACTCACCAAGGAAACCCCCAAATTAGCAAAACCCCCAAGAAAGACCATATGGTTTGCGGTCCAACCAAGACTAATCCTTCACCCACAGGTTCTCTCTCCCCCTAATAAAGAGACAGAGATGTTTCCCCCTTTCACAGCACAAAGGGAGTCCAACAAAGAAAAATAACTTGCTAATTACGGTGTAAAAGTCTGCCGTGTTGCTTTTTCTCCCCTGAGTTCTCCAACTTGAGAATTGGCAACAAACTCTCTCCCGCCAATGAGAGAAAGAGAGAGAGTACCCAAATTGCCAAGGACAGAATCTCTGGCAGCCGATCCACTGTTCCCATTGTTCCATTTTCTCCTGTGCATCTTCAGTTGGTGGCACCGGCATAGAATTAAATGGCTAGTCCCCAGAGCTTAGAGAGGGCATGTTCGTCTTCTAGACCATTTCCTTGGGATATTGAAAAAAGACCGGTTGTGATCCCCTGGAAGTGAGTCCCACTGCTGCAAAGAACCAAATTCTGAGTATAGTTCCAGATCAGTTAAATTTCGTGCTTTTTGAACTACCAGAGAGATGTCACATGCACTTGGTAGCACCATTTGAAACCAGAAATCTGTTGGATCACTATGACTCATTATATTTAACAATAAAGTTGTCCCTTCGAGGAATTCATGAAAGTCACAGAGCAGCATGTGAAGATAGATATTTGGTTTTTGTTTGACAAAGTAGCCAGAACATTTCTGTCGTTCTAGGGGGACATTAAGCTGACAATAGACAGAGGGGCCTTTCATGTTTCATATGTGAACCCACTGCCCCAAACAATATGCTGTCTTGCATAAAGCTCCAGGAAAGATGCACAGTAGAAATAATCTCCCTCTTAAATGCTGATTTGTCACCACCTTTGATTCGGCCTACAACATTTTGACATGCAGTGAGAATCAGATTTCAGATAAAACGCCATTGCACAATGAAATAAATTGTTACTTCATTCAAGAGTATAAATCTAGTGCCACAGTAGCACTAGTGCCACAATGCTTTATATACCATACAGGCAATTCAGGTTCAATTCCCATTGCCATCTGTAAGGAGTTTGTATGTTCTCCCTGTGAAACACATGGGTTTCCTCTGGGCATTCTGGTTCCCACCCACAGTTGGTAGGGTAATTGGTCATTGTAAATTGTCCCAGGTGATTAGGCTAGGTTTAAATCGGGGGATTGTTGGGTGGTGCAGCTCGAGGGACCTATTCCACACTGTATATCAATAAAAATAAAATTTCAATATGTGCCATTAGGTATTTTCTATTGTAACTTCAGGGTCACATTCTGAAGTTATAGTGAACTTTACTCTGAGTGATGATGAATGTTCCTGTCGACTATTGATGTGAAAACGTAGCAGGAATAAATCTGAAATAAGTGTTAGAGCAAATATTATGGTCTCATTGTAAGTTTCAGTAGGGATAAATAATCTTACAGGATTAGGTTTTTTTTTAAAATGATAATACATATTTAGTGATATGTTCCAAGTCAAACATAATTATATAATAATTAATAATGAGCAAACAATACCAGATAAAGTGCTTTAAATCAGAAGATAAACATGAAATTAATTCTCTTCCTTTCTTTTTGCAAGCAACGTTTTTTTCCAATGGTAGTCAGTGGAGCATGTACCATGATGCCAGCACCCGGTGGATAAGCAATGATTAAATCCTCTCACACACAGCTGCACAGATATAAAAGCTTGCATACATTGGACGTGTCCCCTGTTATGACGAGTGAGATAAATGTCATCGGGCATTGTTTGGATCCTCCTACACTCAACATCTGCAAAAATAAAAGGATAGAGCTGGAACCTGAGTACATTAAACTCAACACATGGCGGTTTTTGAAGGAGCTTCTGAACTTGGTTCATTTCCCACTTTCACAAGTCAAAGTTGAATGCACAAATCTCTTCCATTTTGAAATGAACATTATTGGATGTATCATTATAGGTAAAATCAATTAAATTGTGCATCATTATTATCTGTAAATTGAAATATTGCAGAATGAGAGATATTTATTTATTTCATGATTTAGTTAAGGTAATAATCTATGCCCTGTATGGAGCCATCACAGCCTGTCATGGCAACTTTCTCATTCTTTCTTGTTGTCTTTTGTGTGGGGGGGGGGAAGAGGGATTTGGGGGCTGATGTTCTTGTTGCACTTTGTGCAGGTAGAGGGAGCTTTTGGGGGGGCGGGGGGTGGTTGATGATCATGTTGGTGGATTTGCTGTTTCTCTCTGAGCTGCTTCCACGGCTTTTCTTTGTTCTGTGACTGTCTGAAGAAGAAGAATCTCAGAGTTGTATACTACATGCATACTTTGGTAATAAATGAGCCTTTGAACTTTTCAACCTTTGAACCAACTGCTCTGCCCAAGACAACAAGAAATCATAGGGAGATGTGAACTCAGACCTGTCCCATCACAACAGCCCCATACCAGTGAATCTATCTACACTTCTCACTGCCTCAGGAAAGCATTAAACATAATCAAACACTCACCCAGCCCACTTATTCTTTCTTCTCCACCCTCCCATCAGGCAGAAGGTATGTAAGCTTGGGAGCATGTAATACCAGGCTCGAGGACAGTTTCTATACCAATATTATTGGTCCTTTTTTGCTAAAGGTAAATTTTCAGTCAAGATGGCCAACGCTCTTTCAGTTGACATCTTCTGGATAGATCTTGAAGCCACATATTTCATGTTTGTTTTCTTATCTTTTATGCTTGTTTTTCATCTTGAATGTGATTCTGGAACTGTTAGAGCCTGTGATTTTCAGTTTGGAGATCACTAGAGTCTTTCAGCGCTCTGCAGTCTCTGAGAGGATTCTGGGAGATAGAGGCAGCATGCTCGAACCATGTGGTGAGAAGGCTGCAGGATGGGAGCGCAAGCCGATGTTTGACTCCATTTTGCCGATTAAAACTTCCATCATTCACTCATTAAAGTGCTGAGGGAGAGAGAACCATTGAGGCAAATGTGGAAAGTGAGCACATGCTGCCTGCCTTTTTTATCGCTGGAGGATCCCTCTTCTACCAGAGAGGGGAGATTTCCTTTTGATCGCTGGTAGGATTGCTCTGCTACCAGACAGGGGAAACTGCTATTTTATCGCTGAGGGATCACTCTGTTACTGGAGAGCGGACACTGCCTTTTGATTTCTGGGGGATTGCTCTGCATCCGGAGAGGGGAGACTGCCTTTTGATCGCTGATGGGATTGCTCAGTGCTAGAGAGAGAAATGCACGCTGTTGCTGCTAGAGAACGTCGCAGACACACCCAGCCCTGAGACAGCAGGCAAGGCTATTTGCTTCCAAACAGTTGGTTTATTGATCATCACAGAATGTCCCTTTGGCTTCCCACTCACTCCCCCTCTCTCCTCCCCTTTTTCCAACCGTGACTCCCCTCTCCCTGCCCCCTTCCCACTCTCAGTCACAATAGAGACCCATTTTGGAATCGGGTTTATTATCAACAAATTATTAACAAATGTCATGGCATTTTTTTGCAGCAACAGTACAGTGCAATACATAAAATTATTACAATACTCTTAGACATCCTAGCTGCATAGGACTCTTGAACAGTACTGTACAGAAAAAAATCTGTCAGGATAGTATGCAAATAAAAGCTTTTCATTGTATCTTGCTACCCATGACAATAATAAACTAATGACCGATTGCCAAAGAGCACACATACAGTATATCTCAGTCAGCAGATGGATTATTGGGCTCGATCTGATATTTTTATTTTTGCTTTCTCTGTTTTCGTGGCAGCCCATGCCAATCTATAAAGCTCTCGGTTGAGGTCAGGTTTCCAATTTACTAATTTAATTGGTATATTGTTATTATTTGGGTGGAGATATGTCTCTACCAAAAGAGGTGTAAGACACTCCTTCTCTCCGTTAGCCTGCAGGTCACCCTCGGGCAAAGTGCACCACCTGCTTAGACCCCTGATCAGGGTCACGTGAAGCCAAAGGGGCAAGTGGTGGACGGTCACATGAGCAGTTGGTGCACATCGCAAGTCCTGGTTGTGCGAGCACTGACACGAGGCAGACAATCTCTAAACAGTCCTGATAATGGCTGGGGTCACCCATCTCGAAAAAAACACTGTGCAGAGGAAGGCAGTGGCAAACCACTTCTGCAGAATAATTTGCCAAGAACGCTCACAATCATGGAAAGAGCACAACCAGCACATCATACGACATGCACATGATGATGATGATGACTAGTATAATACTGGAGAATATCTATGCTAAGAAACAGTTGTGTGCAACTTATGAGACACAGTATGCACACTTGATGTCAATGCAATCATCATACGAAGGTTGCATCCATGACAGTTTTCCTAAAGTGATGAATGCAAGCATAGATATCTACAGTTTAGGAACAAGATAATAAATATGAAGGAGTCTGATGCCTCTTTTTTACAGTTACAAAAGGAAAAGGGAGGAACAATATTTTTATAGCATCTTTAATAATCTTAGGAGATCTCAAGCACGACTCAGCCAAAGATTAATAATCTTTGCTAACATGCAAAGTATGCCTCAGTCACACCAGAGCTGTGACAATATGGAATGATGTCGCTCCAAATAGAGATGCTTCAAACACTAAAGGTGGAAAAGTTCAATCATAAACAAGAGAAAATCTGCAGATGCTGGAAATCCAAACAATGCACAAAAAATTGCTGGAGGAACTCAGCAGGCCAGGCAGCAGCTATGGAAAAGAGTATAGTTGATATTTCTGGCAGAGACCCTGATGCTACACCTTTCAGTCCAATGAAGGGTCTAAGCCCAAAACTTCGACTAAACTCTTTTCCATAGATGCTGCCTTGAAGGTGGGAAAGTTACTGATTTTACAAGCCGCTTATTCATGGGAAAGGATGAAAAGAGGAGTAAGACGCAATTACAGTGATCTCTCTTCAACCAGGATGCACAGCATGCTTGGCACAACAGACAGAAAACATGATTTATTGATCCTGACAACCCATAAAAATCCTCTAAATAGGTATACTCCAGTTCCAACTGCTGAACTAACTCATACTGCACAGCTCCTGTAGTTTTTTCCTTTATTATTACATTGTTAGAGATTGAATATTAAAGCAATGTGTCAGTATATATATTCATACTGAGATGAGGAGTGTTGAAAATCAATCGAGCCATTAGTTTAACAGAGTAAATCAGAGAAGGTAACACCCATAGAAAAGTTAAACTTATTTGACAGCAAATTCCATAATAACTTGGAAAATGGACTTGCACAAAGTGGAAGTGGAATTAGCGAGCTCAGGAGGAAATGACAGGAAAAATGGACTGATGCAAACACCTTAAAAAGCTGGCACAGATGCAAATCTGTAGGCCGCATCTGGAGTATTGCACACAGTTCTGGTTATCCCACTATAGGAAGGATATTGAGGCTTTGGAGACGGTTCAGAAGAAGTTTTCCAGGATCCTTCCTGGATTCAAGGGTACGTGTGTGGTGAACTACGAGTTATTGATGGTGCATCAACGTGCGATATCAAGAGATTGGACAAACTTGGGTTGTTTTCCAGGACTGGAGGAGGGTGAGCGGAGACCTGATAGAGATTTATAAGATTATGAGAGGCATCGATAGAGTAGACAGACAATATCTTTTTCTAAGGGTTGAAATGTCTCATACCAGAGGGCATACATGATGAGAGGGGCAATTTTTTTATACAGAGAGTGGTGGGTGGCTGGGATGTATTGCTTGAGGTGGTGGTAGAGGCAGAAGCATTAAAGACTTTTAAGAGACATTTAGATAGTAACATGAATGTGAGGAAAATGGAAGGATATGGACATTGTGCCATCAGATGAGAATAATTCAGTTAGCCGTTTGATTAATAACTAAATTATGGGCTGCAGGGCCTATTCTTGTGCTCTACTCTTTGATATTCGAAATGGTCAAGGAATATTTCTGCACCATATCCTTTCATAATACCACATAAAAAATTCAGTCACAATCTAAGCAAAACAGTAAACTGAAGATTTGAAAAAAATGCACAAAAATGTTGGACTAATGAATGTTTGAATCTTTACATTATGAAAACCTTTATCAGAAGAATAGATATTTGTTTCCCTCACAGTTTAACACAAATTAGTGCAAGGATAAGGAGCCCATTTGCAGTTATACAAGGTTTAAATCTCAGCTAGCTGGAAGGTCGTGAATAGGATCAGATATGACATGTTATAAAATGTCCTGAAGAGAGGTCCCGGCACAAGACCTTAACTGTTTATTCATTCCCCTCAATGCTGTCTGACCTGCTGAGTTCCTCCAGCATTTTGTGTGGATTGCAAAATCAAGACTTGTGATATCCACCAGCTGCTCATATGACCATCCACCATCTGCTCCCATGGGTTCACATGACCCTGTTCAGAGGGCTAAGCAGGTGCTACACCTTGCCCAAGGGTGACCTGCCACGAGAGGAGGGAAGGAGTACATTACATTTCCTTTGGTAGAGATGTATTTCCACCCTGCCACCCATGGAATATCGTACAACATGGATTTGCCATCTTTTCTATCATATTACACAACCAAAGGAGTTGAATGACTTCAGACCTGTTGCCTTGACGTCGCACGTGATGAAGACCATGGAGCTGCTGATAATACAGAATCTGAAGCCACAAACCAGGCACGCCCAGGATCCTCTTCAGTTTGCGTATAAGGAGAAGGTGGGAGTAGAGGATGCTATCACGTATTTGCTGCACAAATCACTCTCTCACCTAGATGGGGTCAGTTGTGCTGTGAGGATTACATTCCTTGACTTCTCTAGTGCCTTTAACACCATCCAGCCCAAGATCTTAAGGCACAAACTAACGGAGATGGGAGTAGACTCTCACATGGTGGATTGGATAGTGGACTACTTGACAGATAGACCTCAGTATGTGCAGTTGGGAGACTGTAGGTCTGACACGGTGGTCAGCAGCACAGGAGCGCCGCAGGGAACCGTGCTCTCTCCAGTCCTGTTCACCCTGTACACATCAGACTTCCAATATAACTCGGAGTCCTGCCATGTGCAGAAGTTCGCTGATGACACGGCCATAGTGGGGTGTGTCAGGAATGGACAGGAGGAGGAGTATAGGAAACTGATACAGGACTTTGTGATATGGTGCAACTCAAACTACCTGCGTCTCAATATCACCAAGACCAAGGAGATGGTGGTGGACTTTAGGAGATCTAGGCCTCATATGGAGCCAGTGATCATTAATGGAGCATGTGTGGAGCAGGTTAAGACCTACAAGTATCTGAGAGTACAGTTAGACGAGAAGCTAGACTGGACTGCCAACACAGATGCCTTGTGCAGGAAGGCACAGAGTCGACTGTACTTCCTCAGAAGGTTGGCGTCATTCAATGTCTGTAGTGAGATGCTGAAGATGTTCTATAGGTCAGTTGTGGAGAGCGCCCTCTTCTTTGTGGTGGTGTGTTGGGGAGGAAGCATTAAGAAGAGGGACGCCTCACGTCTTAATAAGCTGGTAAGGAAGGCGGGCTCTGTTGTGGGCAAAGTGCTGGAGAGTTTAACATCGGTAGCTGAGCGAAGGGCGCTGAGTAGGCTACGGTCAATTATGGAAAACTCTGAACATCCTCTACATAGCACCATCCAGAGACAGAGAAGCAGTTTCAGCGACAGGTTACTATCGATGCAATGCTCCTCAGACAGGATGAAGAGGTCAATACTCCCCAATGCCATTAGGCTTTACAATTCAACCGCCAAGACTTAAGAACTTTTTAAAAGCTATTATTAATGCTTTTTGAGATAGTGATTTAGATGCATATCATATTTTTTTACTGAGTTAAGTACTGTATGTAATTAGTTTTGCTACAACAAGTGTATGGGACATTGGAAAAAAAAAGTTGAATTTCCCCATGGGGATGAATAAAGTATCTATCTATCTATCTATCTATCTATCTATCTATCTATTAGATTACTAATCTTTCCTCGAGATATTTAGAAATGATAGGTGCCGCTGTTTTTAATTCCAACACACACTTCAAATCTCGAGAAATAGTCCAGGATATTTACTCTTTCATAAGATATAGATAGCTCTGTCAAGGCGAGAATTTACCACCTGTAATTTATTGCTCTTGAACTGAATATTTTCTGTGGTAATGTAGTTATATGAACTGAATGTAAATAATTAGTAGCATCACAAGCAAAATGCTGGGGGAACTCAGCAGGTCAGGCAACATCTATGGATTTGAATGAATAGTCGAGGTGTCTTCCCGCGACCCTTCAGGACTTGGAGCATTTGCAGACTTTCTTATGTTTGTAAATAATTAATTGCTATTTTTCTTTAAGCCAGCAGGGGTCATGATGCTTAGCGAGCTTAATTTGTTTCAGTATTTGATCTTTGGTAGATACCATTTTCGTTCTCTTTCATGAAAATAAGATCTTCTGCCCAGCTTATCTGTGCCGACCAAAATGCCTCCCTGAGCTAGTCACATTTGCCTCCAGTTGGCCCAAATCCCTCTGATCCTATCCTTTCCATGTACTTGTCCAAATATCTTTTAAGCGGTAGAATTTTGGCAGCTGATTCAATGCACTCACCACTCTCTGTGAAAAACAGATCCCTCTGTTCTGATTTAAATCTTTTCCTCTTGGCTCAAACCCATGCAGCTGATAATGATGCCACCAAAGGCAGCATCCTTGAGACGGTTCATGGAGTTACTCCTTCCACTTCTTTGGCATCTTCCTTTTATTTCCAATGTGTTGCTGCTACTGTTGGAGCCTGTGATCTACATTCTGTCAGCGTGTTTTCGGGCCGATTGAATGATCCAGCGCTTTATGGTCTCCAAGAGGGTTGCACAAGTCTGTGAGAGAAGTGTGCAGCATGGAGGCCAGGAAGCCCGGAGATGGGCCGTGGACCTCTGATCGACTCCGCTTCTCACCGATCTTGCCAACTGAAGCATCGAGGAGGACTGAAATCGTCGAGGCAGGTGCGGAGGGCGAGCAATTTTTCAGTGCCTTCTACCAGCTTCTTGATCCTTGATGCTGCAGGACGGTGTCCACGTATGACAGTCTCTCTCTCTCTCCTTCTCACTCACTGCTCCTGTACGGAGGTTCTTGCATTCGAATGATCTCTCTCTCTCTCTCTCTCTCTCTCTCTCTCTCCATTTATGCTGTCAGAGGATGGTGCTGGTGCAAGGTTTAATCGACATGGTTTAAACATAGAAACATAGAAAATAGGTGCAGGAGTAGGCCATTCAGCCCTTCGAGCCTGCACCGCCATTCAGTATGATCATGGCTGATCATCCAACTCAAAACCCTGTACCTGCTTTCTCTCCATACCCCCTGATCCCTTTAGCCACAAGGGCCATATCTAACTTCCTCTTTAATATAGCCAATGAATTGGCCTCAACTGTTTCCTGTGGCAGAGAATTCCACAGATTCACCACTCTCTGTGTGAAGTAGTTTTTCCTCATCTTGGACCTAAAAGGCTTCCCCTTTATCCTTAAACTGTGACCCCTCGTTCTGGACTTTCCCAACATCGGAAACAATCTTCCTGCATCTAGCCTGTCCAATCCCTTTAGAATTTTATACGTTTCAATAAGATCCCCCCTCAATCTTCTAAATTCCAGTGGGTATAAGCCTAGTCTATCCAGTCTTTCTTCATATGAAAGTCCTGCCATCCCAGGAATCAATCTGGTGAACCTTCTTTGTACTCCCTCTATGGCAAAAATGTCTTTCCTCAGATTAGGTGACCAAAACTGCACACAATACTCTAGGTGCGGTCTCACCAAGGCCTTGTACAACTGCAGTAGAACCTCCCTGCTCCTGTACTCAAATCCTTTTGCTATGAATGCCAACATACCATTTGCCTTTCTCACTGCCTGCTGTACCTGCATGCCCACCTTCAATGACTGGTGTACAATGACACCCAGGTCTCGTTGCACCTCCCCTTTTCTTAATCGGCCACCGTTCAGATAATGATCTGTTTTCCTGTTCTTGCAACCAAAGTGGATAACCTCACATTTATCCACATTAAATTTCATCTGCCATGAATTTGCCCACTCACCTAACCTATCCAAGTCACCCTGCATCCTCTTAGCATCCTCCTCACAGCTAACACCGCCACCCAGCTTCGTGTCATCCGCAAACTCGGAGATGCTGCATTTAATTCCCTCGTCTAAATCAATATATATTACAACATATATTGTAAACAACTGAGGTCCCAGCACTTAGCCTTGCAGTACCCCACTAGTCACTGCCTGCCATTCTGAAAAGGTCCCGTTTACTCCCACTCTTTGCTTCCTGTCTGCCAACCAATTCTCTATCCACATCAATACCATACCCCCAATACCGTGTGCTTTAAGTTTGCACATTAATCTCCTGTGTGGGACCTTGTCAAAAGCCTTTTGAAAATCTAAATATATCACATCCACTGGCTCTCCCCTATCCACTCTACCAGTTACATCTTCAAAAAATTCTATAAGATTCGTCAGGCATGATTTTCCTTTCACAAATCCATGCTCACTTTGTCCGATGATTTCACCTCTTTTCAAATGTGCTGTTATCACATCTTTGATAACTGACTCTAGCATTTTCCCCACCACCAATGTCATACTAACCGGTCTATAATTTCCTGGTTTCTCTCTCCCTCCTTTTTTAAAAAGTGGGGTTACATTAGCCACCTTCCAATCCTCAGGAACTAATCCAGAATCTAAAGAGTTTTGAAAAATTATCACTAATGCTTCCACCATTTCTTGGGCTACTTCCTTAAGCACTCTGGGATGCAGACCATCTGGCCCTGGGGATTTATCTGCCTTTAATCCCTTCAATTTACCTAACACCACTTCCCTACTAACATGTATTTCCCTCAGTTCCTCCATCTCACTAGACCCTCGGTCCCTTACTATTTCCGGAAGATTATTTATGTCCTCCTTATTGAAGACAGAACCAAAGTAGTTATTCAATTGGTCTGCCATGTCTTTGTTCCCTATGATCAATTCATCTATTTCTGACTGTAAAGGACCTACATTTGTCTTGACCAATCTTTTTCTTTTCACGTATCTATAAAAGCTTTTACAATCAGTTTTTATGTTCCCTGCCAGCTTTCTCTCATAATCTTTTTTCCCTTTCCTAATTAAGCCCTTTGTCCTCCTCTGCTGGTCTCTGAATTTCTCCCAGTCCTCAGGTGTGCTGATTTTTCTTGCTAATTTATATGTTTCTTCTTTGGACTTGATACTATCCCTAATTTCCCTTGTCAGCCACGGGTGCACTACCTTCCCTGGTTTATTCTTTTGCCAAACTGGGATGAACATTTGTTGTAGTTCATCCATGCGATCTTTAAATGCTTGCCATTGCATATCCACCGTCAACCCTTTAAATATCATTTGCCAGTCTACCTTAGCTAATTCACGTCGCATACCTTCAAAGTTACCCTTCTTTAAGTTCAGAACCTTTGTTTCTGAATTAACTATGTCACTCTCCATCTTAATGAAGAATTCCACCATATTATGGTCACTCTTACCCAAGGGGCCTCACACGACAAGATTGCTAACTAACCCTTCCTCATTGCTCAATACCCAATCTAGAATGGCCTGCTCTCTAGTTGGTTCCTCGACATGTTGATTCAGAAAACCATCCCGCATACATTCCAAGAAATCCTCTTCCTCAGCACCCTTACCAATTTGGTTCACCCAATCTATATGTAGATTGAAGTCACCCATTATAACTACTGTTCCTTTATTGAACGCATTTCTAATTTCCTGTTTAATGCCATCCCCAACCTCACTACTACTGTTAGGTGGCCTGTACATAACTCCCACCAGTGTTTTCTGCCCCTTAGTGTTATGCAGCTCTACCCATATCGAGTCCACATCCTCCAGGCTAATGTCCTTCCTTTCTATTGCATTAATCTCCTCTCTAACCAGCAATGCTACCCCACCTCCTTTTCTTTCCTGTCTATCCCTCCTGAATATTGAATATCCCTGGAAGTTGAGCTCCCATCCTTGGTCACCCTGGAGCCATGTATCTGTGATCCCAACTATATCATATTCATTAATAACTATCTGCACATTCAATTCATCCACCTTGTTACGAATGCTCCTCGCATTGACACACAAAGCCTTCAGGCTTGTTTTTACAACACTCTTAGCCCTTATACAATTATGTTGAAAAGTGGCCCTTTTTGCTTTTTGCCCTGGATTTGCCTGCCTGCCACTTTTACTTTTCACCTTACTACTTTTTGCTTCTGCCCTCATTTTACACCCCTCTGTCTCTCTGCACTTGTTCCCATCCCCCTGCCACATTAGTTTAAAGCCTCCTGAACAGCAGTAGCAAATGTTCCCCCTAGAACATTGGTTCCAGTCCAGCCCAGGTGAAGACCGTCCTGCTTATACCGGTCCCACCTCCCCCAGGACTGGTTCCAATGCCCCAGAAATTTCAATCCCTCCCCCTTGCACCATTTTGCAAGCCACGTATTCATCTGAAATATCCTCCTATTTCTACTCTGACTAGCACGTGGCACTGGTAGTAATCCAGAGATTATTACCTTTGTGGTCCTACTTCTTAGTTTAGTTTAGTTTGTGGATTGTGGACTGAAACATAATCTCTCCTTCTTTCGTTGCTGGTTTGGGCGTTTTTGAATTGGGGCGGCCTGCAGATAATAAATACTGAGCTAACTGAAATAGGCCTTTTGTTTTTGTGTTTTATATTCTGTGTTTTTCTTTCGTTTTTTTGTTGCCATTTGTACAATTGGGTTTTTTTTTGCACTGTGGGGAGGGAAGGGTTTGATGTTTTTTCAAATGGGTTCCAAGTTTCTTGTTTCATGGCTGTCTTTGGGGAAGAAACATAGAAAACCTACAGCACAATACAGGCCCTTCGGCTCACAAAGCTGTGCTGAATACGTCCTTACCTGAGAAATTACCTAGGATTACCCATCACCCTCTATTATTCTAAGCTCCATGTACCTATCCAGGAGTCTCTTGAAAGCCTCCACCACTGTCGCCGGCAGCCCATTCTATGCACTCACCACTCTCTGCGTAAAAAACTTACCCCTGACATCTCCTCTGTACCTACTCTCCAGCACCTTAAACCTGTGTCCTCTTATGGCAACCATTTCAGCCCTTGGGAAAAAGTCTCTGACTATCCACACGATCAATGTCTCTATCAGGTCACCTCTCATCCTCCACTGCTCCAAGGAGAAAAGGCCGAGTTCACTCAACCTATTCTCATAAGGCATGCTCCCCAATCCAGGCAACATCCTTGTAAATCTCTTTTACACCCTTTCTATGGTTTCCACATCCTTCTTGTAGTGAGGTGACCAGAACTGAGCACAGTACTCCAAGTGGGATCTGACCAGGGTCCTGTATAGCTGCAACATTACCTCTTGGCTCCTAAACTCAATCCCATGATTGATGAATACCAAAGCACCATGTGCCTTCTTAACCACACAGTCAACCTGGGTAGCAGCTTTGTGTGTCCTATGGACTCAGACCCCAAGATCCCTCTGATCCTCCACACTGCCAAGAGTCTTACCATTAATTCTATATTCCATCATCATATTTGACCTACCAAAATGAACCACCTCACACTTATCTGGGTTGAACTCCATCTGCCACTTCTCAGCCCAGTTTTGCATGTCCCGCTGTAACCTCTGACAGCCCTCCACACTATCCACAACACCCCCAACTTTTGTGTCATCAGCAAATTCACTAACCCATCCCTCCACTTCCTCATCCAAGTTAAAGTTAAAGTCTGTCCTGAGCCTTATAGGCTCATCAGGCTGGTGCTTATGCCAGTTTCCATAGCGCGAAGCAAGTACAAGACTCCCCCCGGATAGGACTCCAGTCTATCACAAAGTTAACCCCCAGCATTTTGCTGGTACCCATTTTCAGTTGGGTGGACTGGAGCAATGTGTGGTTAAGTGCTTTGCTCAAGGACAACATGCTGCCTTGGCTGGGGCTCGAACAAACAACCCTCAGATCGCTAGTCCAACGCCTTAACCACTTGGCCACGCGCCACACTTCCTCATCCAGGTAATTTATAAAAATCACAAAGAGAAGGGGTCCCAGTACAGATCGCTGAGCCATAGCACTGGTCACCAACCTCCATGTAGAATATGACCCGTCTACAACCATTCTTTGCCTTCTGTGAGCAAGCCAGTTCAGGATCCACAAAGCAATATCCCCCTTGGATCCCATGCCTCCTTACTTTCTCAATAAGCCTTGCATGGGGTACCTTATCAAATGCCTTGCTGAAATCCATATACATTGCATCTACTGCTCTATCTTCATCAATGTGTTTAGTCACACCCTCAAAAAATTCAATCAGGCTCATAACGCATGATCTGCCTTTGACAAAGCCATAGTTACTATTCCTAATCATATTATGCCTCTCCAAATGTTCAAAAATCCTGCCTCTCAGGATCTTCTCCATCAACTTACCAACCACTGAAGTAAGACAATTAGGTCTAGAATATCCTGAGTTATCTCTACTTCCTTTCTTGAACAATGGAATAACATTTGCAACCCTCCAATCCTCCGGAACCTCTCCCGTCCCTACTGATGATGCAAAGATCATTGCCAGAGGCTCAGCAATCTTCTCCCTAACCTCCCACAGTAGCCTGGGGTACACCTCATCCGGTCCTTCTGACTTATCCAACTTGATGCTTTCCAAAATCTCCAGCACATCCTCTTTCTTAGTATGTACATGCTCAAGCTTTTCAGTCCACTGTAAGTCATCCCTACAATCGCCAAGATCCTTTTCCATAGTGAAGCAAAATATTCATTAAGTACCTCTGCTATCTCCTCCGATTCCATACACACTTTTCAACTCTCACACTTGATTGGTCCTATTCGCTCACATCTTATCCTCCTGCTCTTCACATACTTGTAGAATGCCTTAGCATTTTCCTTAATCCTGTCCACTAAGGCCTTCTCATGGCCCCTTCTGGCTCTCCTAATTTCATTCTTAAGCTCCTTCCTGCTAGCCTTATAATCTTCCAGATCTCCATCATTACCTAGTTTTTTTGAACTTTCCGTAAGCTTTTCTTTTCTTCTTGACTAGATTCACAACAGCTTTTGTACAGCATAGTTCCTGTACCCTACCATCCTTTCCCTGTCTCATTGGAACGTACCTATGCAGAACCCCATCTAAATATCCCCTGAACATTTGTCACATTTCTTCCGTACATTTCCTTGAGAACATCTGTTCCCAATTTATGCTTCCAAGTTCCTGCCTGATAGCTTCATATTTCCCCTTAGTCCAATTAAATGCTTTCCTAAGTTGGCTGTTCCTGTCCCTAAGAAGAATCTCAGGGTTATATACTCCGTACATACTTTGATTATGAATGTACCTTGAATCCTTTGTTTTGGGCTCCTTTACCCTGCAAGAGAATATGATAATCCATCCTAGCGATGCTCTCAGGACTTTATGAATCTCTACAAGATACAACTTGAAGAAATCAAATAATCTTCCTGAATATTCAGCCTCACAGTTTTGTTTGTATGTTAGAATGTAATAATTTCCTCACTTGCGTTAGAGCAGGGGTTCCCAACCTAGGGTTCACCAACTCCATGCTTAATGGTATTGGTCCATGGCATAAAATTGTTGGGAACCCCTGCATTAGAAGGCAGTTTTGTTGTGGATCTGGAGTCATATATAAACCATGCAATATGTACTCAGCTGGATTTTTACTGCAGTTTTGCAGTCATGATGACTGACAGCACATTTTAAGTTTGATATCGTTGCATGTGAAGTTATAAGGTTTAGCTCAGGTTTTTGGGTGACCTGTCCAGTACAATAATTGCTCAGCAAGTTGTATGAGCCTTTATTAGTTGGGTGAGCTTTCAGATCCTGATACAAGGTCTATCAGTGGACATGCAAGAAGAAATTGATCTCCAGAAAACAGACTCCAAATCTCTGACTTTACAGTTTGCACTGTGATTAGTTGAAAATATTATTTCTACCATATTATGGTTATATTATCTTTCCATTCAGATGTTGACCTTCAAGCCAAAAGCTGTCAAGATATTGTTATCTTCTAACAAAGCATGGATCAGTTCTGATGCAGTGGCTCAAAGTAAAATGTAAACAATTTCTTTCACATCCACAAATGTTTTTTGGCCCACTGAGTTCCTCTCACTCTTTTTTTCTCCAGATTCCAACATTTGTGGTCTCCTAAGTCTCTAGGCTGGTTTGAAATGAAATAAAAATTACTAATATGGTGAATTCCAATTAATTGGGATACGATGCCGCTAAATTGGAACGGGAGATTGTTGTTGAATAGGTTCTAACTAGCATCAGTCATGCACACTTGTGTGGCCTTTAGTTGCTACCCTGTGCTTCGAGCAAACTGTTTATAAATAATATCAGTTTTGTATTTTGATTTCAAAAGCAGTGACTTTTGTCACGGATAGTTGGCAAGTAGTAAGTGGTGAGACAATTCCGAAATGAGTTGCTCACTGTGGTTTCAAGCAATCAATAGACAATAGACAATAGGTGCAGGAGTAGGCCATTTGGCCCTTCTAGCCAGCACCACCATTCAGTGTGATCATGGCTGATCATACACAATCAGTACCCCGTTCCTGCCCTCTCCCCATATCCCTTGACCCCGCTATCTATAAGAGCTCTATCTAACTCTCTCTTGAATGCATCCGGAGACTTGGCCTCCACTGCCTTCTGGGGCAGAGCATTCCACATATCCACCACTCTCTGGGTGAAAAAGTTTTTCCGCATCTCAGTTCTAAGTGGCCTACCCCTTATTCTTAAACTGTGGCCTCTAGTTCTGGACTCACCCATCAGCGGGAACATGCTTCCTGCCTCCAGCGTGTCCAATCCCTTAATAATCTTGTATGTCTCATTCAGATCCCCTCTCATCCTTCTAAATTCCAGTGTATACAAGCCTAGTCGCTCCAATCTTTCAACATATGACAGTCCCGCCATTCCGGGAATTAACCTTGTGAACCTACGCTGCACTCCCTCAATAGCAAGAATGTCCTTCCTCAAATTTGGAGACCAAAACTGCACACAATACTCCAGGTGGGGTCTCACCAGGGCCCTGTACAGCTGCAGAAGGACCTCTTTACTCCTATACTCAAATCAGGTTTGGAGATGCCAGAAACAGCCAAAAATGAAATCAAAACCATTCCACTATTTCAACAAGTTAGGTACTATGAAAAATTTGAAGGTATGAACAATCATCTTGAATGTTACAATGAGAATGAAGATTTGGAGAATGCAATTGTCAATTGCATTGCATGAATGCAGTATTATCTGTTCTAGGTGTCTGTGCTGATTTTATTCATTGCATACACTGAATTAATTCCTCCGTTGACAACTATTAGGACCTAATACACAGTTTTGTAGTACGGCAGTACTATTGGTAATGTTTTAATTCCTTCTGTATTTCATTTAAATACATAATTTGTTACTCAGTTTGTCTTTTTAATACCTTTGTAACTATTTCCATGAAATTTCGGCTAACTTGTGCAGCCACTTAATTGGGTGAAATTTGGTCGCAATCTGTCGCAATTAATCAAAATCCACTGTAATGGCAAATTGAAATAAGAACAAAGAGACCCATTTTAATTTAAACTCCCTGGCAGAGAACCCATAGATTTAGTAGTAGATTGAGTTACCAATTTATATCTCCTTTGATTTTGGTTTTTAATGAAATTCGCTTTAACAGAACTAAATTATAGCTGGTCACATATAATTTTTGTTTTGTGATGGGCTTCTTGATGCGTGATCCAAAAATTTGCACAGCAGAGTTAAAGCTAATTCTAATTACCATAGAGCTTACTAGTAGAAGTGGAAAACTGCCACAGACCAGCAGTTCATTTTATCATATTGTCAATTCAAACTACTCTGAAAATGTTAAGTAATTTTTTACATTCATGATATCTTTGAATCAATAACAATATCAACAATAACCCATACACAATTGAATGTAAACATAGTTTCAATGGCCCTTTGTATTTTAAACATAGATTGGCTCACATTTTATCTTTTTCTTACAATAAGGCAAGAAAATTTCACCGGGGTTTGGCGAGGAGAAGTTATGCTATGTCTACATCCATATTGCAAATGTAAGGTCAAATATATCAAATTATGTGTGTAACCACACTGTATCAAACAACAATCAGGAAAACTCTTTAGTCAATGTTGTTTGACAATTTCAGTATCTTTATCATTCATTTAAGAGTGACATTAACATAAATTTACAACTTAAGTCCAGGTCACACATTTTGTCATATGAAGAACATTTGATAGCTCTGGGCCTTTGTTCACTGGAATTCAGGAGAATGAGGGGTGACTTCATTGAAACCTATCAAATGGTGAAAAGACTTGATAGAGTGGATGTGGAAAAGATGTGGATGTAGAAGAGTCTAAGACCAGAGGACACAGCCTCAGAATAGAGGGGCGTCCTTTTGGAACCGATATGAGAAGGAGTTTCTTTAGCCAGAGAGCGGTGAATCTGTGGAATTCTTTGCCACAGGCAACTGTGGAGGTCAAGTCTTTGTGTATATTTAAGGCAGAGATTGATAGATGCCTGATTGGTCAGGGCATGAGGGGATTCGGGAAGAAGGCAGGAGATTGGGGCTGAGAGGAAAATTGGATCAGCCATGGATCCAATTTATAAAGCCTCAACATCACATCCTTGCTGCTCATTTCTTTTTCCTTTTTGTTGTAGTTTCCCTCTTCCAGCAGCAGGGAACACAACGTACCAGTGAAATGCCATGTCATCAAATAGGAATGACTGAAATGAAGGCCAGACGTTCCTATATACAATCCAGTTTTCCTTGTTCCTCTTGCTGTCCGGCCCATTCAAGTCCACCATATGCCATGTGGGTAATGTGTCTTCAAATACAGCAGCTGAAACTGAGGTGTGTGCAATGTTTGCAAACACCTTCAGAATACTAGTTTGAGAAAACCCCAGACAACTCCATGATTGTGTTAAGCTGGCACTGCCAGGTGCTACTGAGAATTTCAAATATCCTGCTCAGTGTCTTCCACCCCCACTCACCACCTGCTGCTAGTATGCTGAAATAATAAAATTTGCCTCATATCAATTGTTAAACCACCCCAAGATGTCAGAGTTACTCTCATTATTTCAGGAGGTGTGAAAAAGTCCATTAAAAAGATTCCAAATTTTGCCCTAGGTGTGCAAAATTGTCAGGTACAATAATATCATGAAAAAAGTCCCCTGGAATCTCAAGTGATGAGTTGCAATGTCTCTGTGAGTGAAGTGTCCCAGAACTTTACCAACAGTTATTTTTCATCATGAGGCCGCAGATTAGAATTGGATGAAGAAGGCGATTGTTAATGAAGAGTTTTTGCTAATGCCTGGATGCCAATTAGCAAAAAGTTTAAAAAAAACTTTGCTAAATATAGTTCATGAAGGACTAGTAGTAGCATACTGAAAGCAGCGTCTTCATTTTCTTTCCAAAGTCCTCTCAGAAATTGCGTTACAAAGGGACGTGTTCCACTCTCACGATTGGCAGAGTGGAGCTACATCTCTGCCAAAGGAGGTGTAAGGTGCTCCTTCCCTCCGCTAGCCTGCAGGTCACCCTTGGGCAAGATGTAGCACTTGCTTTGTACCCCTATCAAAGTCACATAAATCCATGGAGCAGGTGTTGGATGGTTGTATGTGCAGCTGGTGTATATCACGTCCTGGCTATGTGATCACTGATACCAGTCAGACAATCTTTGAAAGCCATATTGATAATGGCTGGGGTCACCCCTCTTGTAAAGACACTGCCCAGAAGAAGGCAATGGCAAACCACTTCTGTAGAAAAATTTGAAAAACTCTGATTGTCTACGTCATATGACAAGGCACATAACACTCTGTGTCAACTTCATTGCAAATTTGCAGTTTACTGTATATACTGTTTCCAGCCTTCTATGCTACACAGTCTCACCCTCTGACTCTTTTTCAATCAGTATCATACCTACAGACAGAGCCAAGAATCTGTGAGTCTTCCCTGCTGAATTATTTCTGCAGCTAATCACAGAGTCATGGAGTTTTACAGTACAGAAACAGGCCTTTCAGCCCATTATTTCCCTGCTGACTATTTTGCCTTCAGGAGGCTGTAAGAGATACTGAATGTATTCTTCTTCTTTCTGCTTTAACTGGTAGCGTTCTTTCAGAAACAGCACCAGAAGTAATATATCTTTCCTTCCTATACAGTAGGTGTAAAAGTTTCAGGAGCAGTTTTGCAGTTTCACAATCTTAAAACCTTTGTTTGGTTGAGGTCGACCATGGGTGTTGAGTCCCAGCTACTTACATGATACGCAAACCCATACACAAGCCAGGGCAGTACATTAGGGAGAGCAAGATACTGCCAATGCAGCAGTGCTTTAGGTAACACACCAAATCCTCTGAAGCAAATCTTTGCTGATGCAGTGAAACATGGGAATTAGGACCAGCAGTAAGCTACTCAATACTTCTAACGAGATTACAGCCTACTGTTTATATTCTCAACTCCTCAACTTTGCACTGAAACTTATCAACTATCTACCCAGCTCTGCATCTTCTGTCACTGTCCTTAATGGAGGAGAGTTTCAAAGCCTCACAACTCCCTGAGTTCATTCACTTTATTTAACTGCTTAGTCCCTCATGTTTAAACAGTGAGCCCTATTTATAAATTCACCCTCAAAGGAAACCGTCTCTCCACATTCACTCTGTTAAGACCCCTCAGGGTCAAAGCAGTAGACAAATGCATATTAAACTTCTCTCCAGTCAGAGGTTGCTCCTTTGCACCACAGTTTGTTGCTATCTGGAATGTCTCCATCAGAGAACTGTGTGGCAAGACCCAGACAAATATTTCAACTATTTATTTTTGCTGCAAAGTTGGATTAAGAATGTGGAAACTGTGACAGAAGTACGAGAAGGATCAAACATGACTGCATTGAATGGCAGGACAGGAGAGAAATGTTGACTGAGCCACTCTTCATGCTGGGCTCAAAATAGCATTGAAGACATGAGTTTCTAGATTTATATTGCCATCGTCTTGTATAATCTGTGATGGAGAGCACTTGGCAAATGCAGTTCATTCACAGACACACAAGCACTGCCTTGTCATTCTGCTGTCGTTGCACTGGGTGCTCACACTTCAATGTCTTCCCCAGTACGTTCTCATAATGAGTCCTAAACTGAGCCGATGTGCTCACGTTAGCTTTACGGTGCCTTTCCTGCCATACATTTCTTTAGTAATGGGAATGTGTAAATGCACACGTGTTGTTTGGCTACTGTACTTGAGGTAGATACTTCTGTTGATTTTGTAATCTGATTGTAATTACATTGTGGGGTGCATCATATTCTAATTCACATGTAGTCTGGGTGTAACTATGTTGGTAATTAATGATGGTGTGTCCTGGTGGATCTCATCACTCTCAGTGAAAGGGAGATGGGGGCTGCCAGGAGTTCACACTGAACATGAAAAGTACAAAGCTATTGTTATGTTTTCTGGTAGATATCATTTTGTAAATATTGGCAGGTTTCTTTTCACAAGTTTCGGTAATCTTTGTAAGTTTGAATTTTGACACACCTAATAAACGCCCTTGCACTAACGTGCTAAGCCACTCCAGCTATTATTTTCTTTGGTCATAACCCATGTATCTAACATAATCTCTTAGCATGATTGAAATATAATGTTTATTCTTCTCCAGAACAATACAAACAATGCTTATCATACTCTCACAACATTTCATTCAGTGAAAGGAAATTTATTCTAAATTCTCAAACTTAAATGACACTTTATTTGATCCTAATGAGTGGAGATCATCAAAGTAACTGGTATGTCCAATGACTGTGTTGTCTGGGAAACCTACATATCCATACACAACAAACTTGAACAAGACAAAAAGGTTTTATTGTTTTCATTACATTTGAAGCTTAGAGTATCCCCATCCGTAAACTTTGTCTGTTCAGATTAAGAACAAAATATGCCCCTGCCCTGCCAGTGAGAAGGGTACTCCTATCTATCTAATGTTAGCCCACAGAGACAGTACCCAGACAGCTCAAGTTAGTTGATTTATATAAAGATTATGTCATCCATTGAATGTTCAGCTGGATGAGACACGGGTTTAGATAGTAACTAGCTTCTGCCAATGCCCATTAGACACAATTTTCCATTGGACATGGGCAAATCATTTACCTTCTGGCTGAGAAATGTCTATCTGGAGGGTTGGAGTTGTGCTGTTTTTACAAGGCATTCACATGGAAAACTTTCCCATTAAGAAACTATTGTTTGGCATCGATTGAATATGCTATTTTCTAAACCCAGAGATTATTCTTTTCTGTGCACACTACCAAGTTATTAGTAGTATGTGCTGATTCAGCTACTTTAGCTCCTCTAATGAACACACAATCTCAGTCTGGAGGATTCAACAGTGATAGGAGCTATTTTCCCTCCAACTAAAACATTTCATCAGTGTCTTCCAGCAATTTTTCTTTCCTGTGATATTATATTGGAATAAACTATTTTGAAACACAACATTGCAATGTTAACTCAATGTACTGCAACAAAATTGGTGTTTTATTCTTCCGATAGCCTTCATAACCCCTCGATTAAAAATGAGAGGTTAGTGAAAACTTAAGTTCTTTAAACTGTAGCATGGACATGATGGACCAAACTATCTCCTTCGTTGCTGTAACTTTCTCTGAAACTAAGTGATGACAATCCAGTAGAAGAAAAGAATCATGCACTTTGGTTTAGGTCTCTGTTTCTTAGCACACGCAATGTAATAACAGCTCCACGTTGTTGGCGTTCAACACCAGCGCATCTTAGGGATGCATGCTTCGCCCACTGCTCTACCCTCTAAATGTGTGGCTAGCTACAGCTCAAATGCCTTCTGTAAATATTGTTGGCAGAATTTCAGATGGTGACAAGAGGGTGTACAGAAGTGAGATGTATCAGCTAGCTGAGCGGTGTCACAGCAGCAACCTTGCACTCAATGCCAGTAAGACCAAAGAACTGCTTGTGGACTTCAGAAAGAGCAAGACAAGGAAACACACACCAGGGATCAGAAGTAGAGAAAGTGAACAATTCCAAATTCCTGGGTGTCAACGTCTTTGAAGATCTATCCTGGGCCCAATGAATGCAGTTACAAAGAAGGTACGACAGTGACTATGCTTCAGTAGGAGTTTGAGGAGATTGGGTATGTCACCAAAAACACTTGCAAATTTCTACAGATGGACCGTATTTCCATATTTACACTGCTCATTTATTTTAACTATTTTATATATATATTTTATTGTATTTCATGATTTATTATTATGTATTGCATTGTACTGCTGCCACAAAATCAACAAACTTCATAACATATGCCAGTGATTATAAACCTGATTCTGATTCAAGGATTCAAAGTACATTTATTAGCAAAGTATGCATGCATTATACACCCTGAGATTCACTTTTTCCCACAGACAGCCATGAACCAAAGAAAACTATAGATCCCATTCAAGTAAAAGAAAATCAACCACATCCTCCCCACAACATGCAATAAAAAAGTATCCGAGCAAGTAGCAAAAATATATCGAGCAAATGGTAATAAAACACAAAACACAGAATACAAAACACCAGCCCACAAAGTCATCGAAAGAGACCAGGCAGATTCAGTTCAGCTCAATCTAGCACGTTCATTATCCGCAGGCCACACTATGAACCAGCTGAAGAATGTCACCTTGGTTGCGTTGTCACTGGTGCCATCTTCTTCAAGAGATGGCAAAGCATCCTCCTGCATCCCACCCTTGGAATCCTGTCAAAATTTTGTGCAGCAGTTCCACCACCCCAGGCATCAGTCCAGTAAATGTATGTTTGCTGCACTCCTTCAATGCAATCATCTCTCTTCTCAAGCATGGCAATCAAAGCTGCACAAAATACTCCAGCTGTGGCCCTTGTGGCAAGCTTTGGCCAGCTTTGATTTTTCTATTGACTATTGGATTTCTTCTTTCCCCCTAATTTGAATCTTGCTGACATTAAATATTCGTTTTATTTTACGCTTTCCTTTTGGAACTGTGGTCCTTGGGTCTTAGGTTTGCTGTGCTGTAACAGTGCAGTTCTATCCCTTTGTAATCAAAGTCCCTCTTGCTTTCAGCAACACCACTTATTGGTATAGGCATTCCTGTGTTGGGAGGATCCTGAGTTACATTAATATTCAAAACAAAAGAATTTCATAAGAGACACAATACTCTACTGAGCTGTAGCAGCAGTCCGTTGCTCAGTGTGTTGTTAGAGTCAGGGAGGAGCTGGCAGCAGCTGGAATAGAGGTCGAAAGGTTGGAGAAAATTGTAACCTTTTTCCAGAGGTGCAAAACTGCCATCTATAAACTTTTTTATAGACTGGTTTTTGATAAACTATTTTATATAAGTCAACCTTAATTGCTTTCTGTGAAATTATAACCAATCCCCACCTGGTATATTTGGGTATATAGCAATCAAGTGTTATGTCTTTACCTCTGCAATAAAACCCACGCTTCTTTTGATGGACACAGAATCAGGTTTATTATCATCTGTATAGGTCGTGAAATGCATTGTCTTTGCAGCACCAGTACAATGCAATGCATAATAATAGAGAAAAAACATAAATTACAGTAAGTTATATATATATAATAGTTAAATTTAATAAGATTGTACTGCAAAAACAGAAATTAAAATAGTAGTGAGGTGGTGTTCATGGGTTCAATGTCCATTCAGAAATTGCATGGCAGTGGGGAAGAAGTTGTTCCTGAATCACTGAGTGTGTGCCTTTGGGCGTCTGTACCTTCTCCCTGATAATGAGAACAGGACACGTCCTGTGATGGGGATCCTTAATATTGGGCTCCACCTTTTTGAGGCATCGCGCCTTGAAGATGTCCTGGATACTATGGGAGCTAGTGCCCATAATGGAGATGACTAAGTTTACAAATCTCTACAGCTTAGTTTGATCTTGTGCAGTAGCACCCATGCCTTCCCCCCTCCATATAACATGGTGATGCATCCAGTTAGAATGCTCACCACAGTACCACTGTAGAAATTTGCAAGAACTAATTTCTCAAGTAGTTATAGTTCTCTCATCTGTACATCTCACTCGCAGATTTATCATACAACTGTTTTTTAAATTTATTGATTTTCCCCAAAGCTAAAAAATCAGGCTACTGTAGTGCCCAAAGACAGTTTGAATAACAATATAAAATAATTGAAAAGCAGAAGATGTTTCATAACTTTTAAATACGAATTTTCAATGGCCATTTATTTCAATGCAACTTTATTTCAACCTGAATTAAGATATGCATGAAACAAATTACTGTAGGATATTACAAAATGCATTTTCTCCAATCGTCATTTAAATAATTAGGAGAATTGCAACAACTAATTATATGTTTTAATGATAATGAAGCTTTCTTGTTTTCTAAATAAAATTATACAAATTGCTGAGCAATGGGGATAATTATATTTGATTCAAAAATGCATGAAGTGTAAACATCACAATCAAGATATTCAATTGTACTTGACGTGGATGAACTCAGTCCTTTAGAGAAATTGCATCATTCACCATTCTTCCTACGCCGGTCATCAGTCTTGTAACAAGATGTTTGTCTGGAAGGTGATAATGGCAATCCCTTCCAGGCAGATCTCAGAATTCCTGCCAGGAACACGAACACAGGAGCTGAGCACCTTGATCAGGTATGAGGCAAACACCTACTCCAACAACTGAGGCTGGCTCAAGTTCCAACAGTGAAAATCCACCACATGGAATTGACAGACCCATGGAATGCCCAAGACGTAGACATAGAAGTTATAATATTGGCAAGAATTCTCTTACCAAGGTGTGAGTTATCAGCGTGGCTCTGACTTACATGTTAACATAGAACTTAGAACAGTACAGCACAGGATATCCACAGGTCCCTTTGTCTGGATGACTGAAGTAGAGGCTGCTTTGACAGAACTTAAGCAGCAGTTTGCTACAATTCCTATCTTGGTTTCTCCTAACCCGGACTCTTCCCTGCGTAGTTGGATACCTCAGACATTGGAATAGGTGCCATCTTGTCTCTACAATCACCTTTGGACAGCAAACTGCCCCTATGTGCATTCTTTTCCAGGTGGTATCCCTGGCAGGGAGAAGCTATCACATTGGGAATCGGCAGCTTCTTGGAGTTAAGTTAGCTTTGGAAGGATGGCATTACTGGCTGGAGGGGCCAAGCACCCTTTTATCATACTGACTGACAATAAGAACCTGATTTAGCCGGTTTAATTTCACCCTGACCTATCAACTGAGGTCTAAGAATCAGAAACCAGACACCCTGTTTGATGAACTGGAATGAGAAGAGCAGCCAACCACCATTTTGCCTCACGCCAGGGTGGTAGCGCCAATTCATTGGGGAATTGGCTGTGTTGTTCAGAAGGCCTAAGAGCAAGGGGAGATTCCTGAAATCGGTCCTCCAGGTCAGCTGTTCATCCCAAGTTCAGTCTGGTCCCAGGTACTGCAATGGAGATATTCATCAAGAATGACCGCCCACCCAGGGATCTCCAGGGCCCTTGAGTTTATCTAGAGGAGGTATTTGGCAGCCCGGTATGATGAGAGAAGTTCGGCTGGACGTGCAGGCATACGAGGTGTGTACCGGGGTCAAGGAGCACTGTATCCAACCTCAAGGGCTCATCTGCCCACTACTCATTCTGAGGAGACCTTGGGCACACTGCTCCATGGATTTTGTCACCGGTCTCCCACCATCCGAGGGGAAGTCAGTCATCATGGTGTTTTTTGATCGGCTTTCAAAGGCCAGTAAGTTCATTACCTTGGAGAAGCTACTTGCTGCAGCAGAAATGGCCGGGATTGTTCTGAACCAGGTTTCCAGTGTCCACGGATTCCTGGTGAATATTGTCTCAGATCATGGTCCACAATTCACATCAAATTTCTGGAAGGCTTTCTGTAAAATGATAGGGGCAACATAAAGCCTTTCCACCGGGTTTCACCTGCAGTGGAATGGCCAGACGGAGCAGACCAACCAAGATTTAGAATGTACCCTGAGATGCCTGGCCTCAGAATGACCTGATGAGTGCTGTGACCATTTAATATGGGCAGAGGTCATCCACAATACCTGACAGCACTTGGTGCTTCGGACATCACCGTCCGAATGCCAGTTTGGTTAACCTCCGCCTCTCTGTCTGGAACAAGAAGCCAAGATCTTGTCCAACGTTGAAAGGATAAATGGATGAGAGCAAGAGAGATTTTGCTAGCCTCTACCCAGAGAGTGGAGACCAGGACAAATCGAAGGAGAAGTCTGGGCAACAGATCTGGCCGTCCACTCATGATTTGCCTTTCCGAGTGGAATTTAGAAAGTTGGCGCCCAAGTTCATTGGTCCTTTTAAGCTTCTGAGGAAAGTAAACCCAGTGGCTGATTCCCTGCAGCTTCCCAAGGCCCTAAAGATCAACCCCACCTTCCTTATCTCTAAATTAAAACCTGTCTGCACCAGTCCCTTAGCCCCAACACCACCGACCCCGCCATCACCCAGGTTTATTGAGGGGGAACAGGTCTTCATGGTGAAAAGACATTGGACTCACAAACTGGTTGAGATGTTCAGCAATACCTAATGGGCTAGGAGGAACTTGGACCAGAGGAAAGGTCCTAGGTGCTGGAAAGAGGCATCTTCAATCCGATTCTCACCCACTAATACCATCACTGCCTTTCTGACCAACCAGGGCCGCTAGGATTCAGCTGTAGGAGAGGGTGCCTTGTTATGAGATGCTCCAAATTACGCGAGCTTCCGAGATTTAATTGATCTAACTTTCCGGAGAGGGGTAGCTGGTGTAGCCTCTTTAAGGGTTTAGGACATTCCTGTTAATTGATAAACCATGTTTTGGGTACCAAGAATTAAATATTTAAGATACACCTGAACATAGGCTCAGTGCTCAATTGTAAGCCTTACTAGTAATTTCATCTAGTGTTTATTTTGTGGACAGTTCTCAATCCATTTTGATATCGTGTCTCGATCCTTGCTTTGGATTCTCCAGTATTTGAGTCCAAGCCATCCTTGTCAAGGACCCTTGTCACAGGAAGAAGCTGTTCCTGAATCACTGAGTGTGTGGCTTCAAGCTTCTGTACCTCCTTCCTGACGGTAACGTTGAGAAGAGTAGATATCCTGGGTGATGGGGATCTTTAGTGATGGACTGCTCCTTGAGAATATCTTGGATACTATGGAGACTAGTACCCATGATGGAGCTGACTGATTTTACAACTTCCTGCAACTTACTACGATCTTGTGCTGCAGTACCCCCATACCAGACGGTGATGCAGCCAGTCAGAATGCTCTCCACAGTACATCTGTAGAAGTTTTCAAGTGTTTTAGGTGACAAACCAAATCTCCACAGACTCCTAATGAGATATAGCTGCTGTTACGAACCCCGTAACTGGGTCACTTACCAGCAAAGATAGAGAGGTCCATTGAAGCCTGATGGTACTATTTTTAACCGTATTTATTAGTAAAAATACACAAAAATAATATCAATGCGAATATACAGATAATATACGTCGTCAATACTAAATCTAAAAGTGTGGGTATAATAATAATCAATAAGAAATAAGCTCTATCGTTGTGTAGGGGATAATGTATTGTCCGATGGAAATATAAAAGTCACTCAGCTCATGCAGGCTGCAGCCTTTGGTTGGAGAGAGAGATTTGGAGAAAACTTGCGGATTCCTTTTATGATTTCAATCCGTTTGAGTCTCATTGGTGTGGCCGTTCACTTGTGGCCTCTCCTTCAGCTAAGCCGTTCTTCCGTGGCGAGCCCGCCAATCCCAGGCAAGGGAAGGACGCACACGAGCCCCCCACCGGCTGTCACTATTAAACGCTGTCACAGGATTTCTAGCATTTCTCCTGGTGCGTCTAAAGGGGTTGTTCCCCAGACCCTCTTTTATCCTTACTCACGGGGTCTCAGATGTCAATCAGGTTGGGGTGATGCAATCCCTCAACCAGCCCACTCTGGTCGTCCCCTGAGGGGCTTCAATGAATAGTACAGTACTCAATACACAATTCCGTCTCCAAGAGACAATAGCCGTTATCAGGGGTTTTTGTTTCGCTGAGGCCAGGACACATTCCAAACCTTGTGGATTCTCTCTCATTTCCTGGGTCCCAGACCCGAATTAATAGTGATCTTGCGATTCTCGAAAAGGAGGGGGCGACTTTGTACCCTTCGGCCCCTCAGAGTTGTGGCACATTCGTAACACTGCTATCTAGCCTTCCTTATAGCTGCATCGATGTGTTGGGTCAGGTTAGGTCCTCCGAAGGATTGACACCCAGGAACTTGAAATCGCACACTCTCTCCACTTCCGATCCTTCTGTGAGGATTGGGTTGTAATATTCAGATTGGTCAGATGAGTTGGAGGATGAACTATATCTTACTGAAAGGCAGGAATGTCTCAGGTGTAGTGTTTAGTTAGATGAACGTGTAATTCAGAGAATAGTCCTGTATTTGACAAATACCTGCTTTGTTTCTGCACAAGATGTGAACTGGGGAGGGGTTTTTTCTAGTTTATGAGGGTTTATATATGAACCAAGTGTGACTCAACTTTTTAAGTGTGACTCAGTCAAGATTTTTTAAGCTGACAATCCTTGTAAGGTTACTTAACTTCTTTCAGAATTGTTGTTTTACCTTAAAGGTTAATCCCTTCCTAATTCCTTCTTCAAACAGCTTTTCAACTCTCTTTAAAGATATTATTTAAAGGATTCTTATGAGGCTTGGGCATTTAGGTTCTAGCTCTTCCTGACAACCTCTCGCCTCCATGGACAGGGCCCCAGGAAGATATAGAGTCTCCTTCTCCACTGGCAGCTAGCAGGCCAGTGCCACCAAAGTTTCATTTGGAAAATCATGATGGCTTTGTTTCTCCCTTGCATTATCATTTTAAATCCGGCATGCAGTCTGCAGAAACTACATATAAGACCAATGAATTCCACAGATTCACCACCCTCTGGCTAAAGCAGGGGTTTCCAATCTTCTTTTATGCCATGGCCTCCTAACCTTAACTGAGTAGTCTATAGGCCCCAAGGTGGGAACCCCTGACCTAAAGGAATGTCCTTCTATTTGAGGCAGTGTCCTCTGGCTCTAGACTTCCCCCAGTATAGGAAAGATCCTTTCCACATCCACTCTATCAGGTCCTTTCAATATTTGATAGGTTTCAGTGAGATTCTCTCTCCCCCCCCCCCCCTTTATTCTTCTGAATTCCCGAATAATAGATCTAGAGCATAGGTGTCAAACACAAGGCCCGCGGGCCATATCCGGCCCGGCGTACAATTATATCTGGCCCGCGAGATCATTTTAGATAGATCTATTATTTTAATTATTAATGGCCCAGCGATATGAAGCGCTGATAACACACAAACTATAGATCCCATAATGCAGCGCAACAGCTGCCGATAGGCTACCCGGGAACATTCCCACGTCAAGCGTCTGTTGCTGTATCCAACGCTATTCTGAAGTCAAAGCTGCAGTGTAATGGGACACTAAAGGCAAAGTACGACACTGCAGGGCCCGTACAGTTTATTCGCTCCATTCCTGAAGCAATGCCTCAGCTCCGTCTACATGCGGCTCGAACCTTGTGCATGTTTGGTAGCACATATCTGTGTGAGAAGCTTTTCTCAGTGATGAAGATTAACAAATCACCACACAGGAGTCGTCTCACTGATGAACACCTGCAGTCCATCCTGAGAATCTCCACAACACAGAACCTTACACCAAACCTAAACGAACTTATTGCCAAGAAAAGATGCCAAGCATCCAGCTCTGACAAAACGGCATAAGAGCAAAGAAAACTGAGTGTTTTGATTTGTTGTTGTTTTAACTTTTGCTAAAAAGAACAAATTTTATTTATATTTTCAGGGTTTTTTTACAGCATGCTCATATTTCTAACTTGTATAATACTGACAGGAGATATTTTTATGGAGAGCAAAATATTTAAGTTATTTAAAGTTTTAGTTTATTTTTTCTGGAATAATATTCCTGTCTGTTTTTATTCATATTTATGTTCAAAAAATGTTTAGTTTTAGTGTGTTCAATAAATGTTTATCCTGTTCGGCCCGCGACCTAAAGTGTGCTTTGAGTTTTGGCCCTATGTGCAATTGAGTTCGACGCCTCTGATCTAGAGCCATCAAATGCTCCCTCATATGCTATAAATATGAGAAAGTCGACAAAAGCTGGAAATGCGAGGAAACACACACAAAATGTTGGAGGAATTCAGCAGGTCAGGCAGCATCTATGGAAATGAATAAGCAATCAACGTTTCGGGCCGAGACCCTTCTTCAGGACTGTAAAGGAAGGGGGAAGGAAGACTTCATAAATTAACACTTTCATTCCTAGAATCTTTAGCGTGAAACTTTCCCTTTAAGACAGGGGTTCCTAATCCTGGGGCCCACGGACCCCTGAGTTAATGGCAGAGGTCCGTGGCATAAAAAATAGTTGGGAACCTCTGCTTTAAGAACTCCTGCCAACTGCAATGGAGCGAATTGAAATGCAATTTCTATTCAATGACATGAATGTACAATAAATAAGAGATGTAAGTAGCACTGTTCTCATTTTTACATCATTACACTGAAACTCAATCATTAGTTCCCCTTGCCCTTTGCCTCCATATAAGTAGCCGTATGCAGCACATATCTGCTCCCTTAACATCCCTTCCCAGGCAAGATGTATTTTTAATTGGAATCAAAGGAATCATTAGAAAACTTTGAAGGATTTGATTTGCTCTCTATCCTATCTTTAGCTCACTAGTGAGCACTTCTTCAAGTTAGTTGGCAGTTGACTGTACTAAAAGAAAGGACAGAAATAGAGTTTATAGTAGACATTGATTCCCAAGGCCGGCTGGTGGTGTAGTAGCATCAGCACCAGACTTTGAGGTGAGCAGACCCAGGTTTGAATCTGGCCGGCTCTTTGCACATTTTCCGTCTGTGCCACTCGGCCTCGTGAAGAAAAAATAAATGCTAAACAAATGGCCATGTTCAACAATTAATTCCCATGCCTTCAAATAGAAAGGAAATCAACTGTTAGAACCTGTTACTGTAAATGTGGAAATGATTTTCCTGCTGTTAATTGCACATTAGGCATGCTGAATAACTCCTCAAGCACAAATAACGCAATGTGATTACAAAATTAAATGTGGCATTTTTATTCAAGGAATTTGCTCCCAAAAATAATCAATAGCCAATAATTCCTTCCTAATAATAATGCTGTTAATCCTTTAAGCTTATTAATTTGGTTTCAAGATGTAGGCTTTTCAGGCATTTATTGCTCAGTCCCTAATTGCCTTTGAAAAAGTTGTGGTGTGTTACCATGTGAATTTCTACTCTCCTGGCGAAAATACTCCCAGAACTATTGGGAAAACGAAAGTTTTATACCCAGTGACAAAGAAGAAGCAGTAAATATCTTTCCAAGTCAGGATAGTATGAGATCTTGAAGGAAATATAGAACATAGAAGAGTACAGCACAGGAACAGGCCCTTCAGCCCGCAATGCTGTGCTGAACCCCCTAAAAAGCTAATCAAAAACACCCAGAAGTAATCCCTCCTACCTACACAATGTCACTGTTCCTCTATCTTCCTTACATCTGTGTGCCTATTTAAACGTCTCTTAAAATTCTCTAATGTATTTGCCTCTACCACCATACCGGACAGCGCATTCCAAGCATCCAACACTCTCTGAGTAAAAAACTTAACCTTCACCTCCCCTTTGAAACTACCCCTGCTCACCTTCAATGCATGCTTTCTGGTATTAGATATTTCAACTCTGAGATACTCTATCTATGCCTCTATAAGTCCCTATCAGATCTCCCCTCAGCCTCTGCTGCTCATCAGAAAACAATCCAAGTTTGTCCAACCTTTCATGACAGCTCATGCCCCCTAAACCAGGTAGCATCCTGGTAAACCTTTTCTGCACCCCCTCCAAAGCCTCAACGTCCTTCCTATAGTGGGGCGACCAGAGTTGTATGCAAAGTTTTTGGAGTGATTGGTGTCACAGGTGTAAGAAATGATACCAGAATAGCCTGGGTCAGTGCCTTTTGTGGCTGATGCATATTGATGTCACGGTGTTCTGACAGTGGAGGGAATTGATGTTTCATTTGGTGGACAGGAGCCAATCATTCAGTCCGCTTTATCCTAGATTGCACCAAGTTTCTTGATAACTCATCCAGAAAATTAGTGAGTATTCCATAATGCTCTAGATCTTACATTACATAGTTAGATGTTGTTAAATAAGTTGCACAAACTCTGATGTGTCCTGCTGCCAAAGCATGCACGTGGTTGGTCCAATCAAGTTTCGCTCAATGGTGTCTTCTATGATGTTGAGAGCGGAAGTCTCAATTGTTTACGCTATTTATTCCAGCTCCAGGTACTTGGTTTTACTTGCTGTGATGTTATAAATTTGTTCTTTCAACAAAGATGAAAAAATCTGCAGATGCTGGAAATCCAAAGCAACACAGAGGAACACTGGAGGAACTCAGCAGGGCAGGCAGTATCTATGGAAAAGAGCAAACAGTTGCATTTTGGGCCGAGGACAGCTCTTTCAACAACTTGCTATACAATAATATTCGCAACATAGAAAAACCATAGAAAACCTGCAGTACAATACAGGCCCTTCGGCCCACAACGCTGTGCCGAACATGACCCTAACTTAGAGCTACCTAAGTAATTCTAAAAAAATAAACATGCAGGTGAAGATAATTAAAGGCAGAGACATGCAAGGGAATATAGTTAAAGCTGTGATTCCATTCTAGTTTAAATTCAGTGCTAAGAAATGTAACTTGGCCATACTCCTTTATTTTATCATATTTACAGATAGGCAGAATAATAATGGGGTTGAAATTCCTTAGGATATATTTCTAGAATTTTCCTGCAATTAGAAATAATTTGGAAAATGTGTAACTCAGGTGGCTAATGGTTGGGTTGGGTTATTCTCCGATCACAGCAATTTATTTGCAACTGTTTCGTCACCATGTGAGGAGACTTCACCAGTGTGCTGTTAATTGTGGTGTGTCCTCCAAATGCTTGGCCTCACCATACCCACTAACCAGCTGATTGGCCTTCATCACAGAAACTCAGTTGTAATGTAGGAGGAAATCTTGTTGCTGTGATTGTATCCTCCAATATCCCAAAGCAGTGTTGCTGCTGAAATTTATGTAACCACCTTCCTAAATGCACTGTTCTTTACTGAGCCTTAGAAACAAGAAAGGAAGGCAGAATCCAGCTCCTTAGAAGTAAGAGTGAAAATTGTCAGAACTAGAATCCAGTCACTTGATTTTCAGTTCTCTGCTGCACATTATTTCATAGAAATTTATACAAAGCTTATCTAACACAATGTTTATTTCAGTTTAGATGTGATTAGATCATTTATTTTTATTGTTTAACTTTGGTATGCATCTAATTCAACAACGATGTTCTTGTTGCTTTGTGGGAATTTCTGTAGTTATTTGATACCTGTAATTTTATCCTTGTCATTCAATATTTACTGGTAAGACGTATTGAGAGAAATAAACATAGTGGGAGTGAAAATAATAAGTTGGATTTAAGAACGCTATCCTTGAAATATGTTTTACTGATAGGTTCATATTTGTAATGGCGATAAAGAATCTGAATTCCACAATGCATCAAGTGATCACCCAAGGCTTTGAATTTGGAACTCATTGACATCAGAGTGTTCCATTGGTTCTTAAATTTCATAAACAAACACAAAGTTGCAATTTTTCATTACAAAATGCCTGGAACCAAAATTGGGTAGGTTTGTAAAAAAACAACACAGGTAAAACTGTCCACCTGACAACTTCTCAGAAATTCTCCCCTCATGAGAAATAAGCAACTGCATTCTGGGATATTGATCCAAACATGCAAAGGACTCGTTAAACTCCCTTTGGTTCTAAAATCATGTTAACATAGAATTTTCAAACACTCATCAATATAAAATTATTGCTCTGTATCAGGGGTGCTTAAACTTTTTTATGCCTTTGACCCTTTTGGCAGTGAAGGCTATGAACCCCTTCTCAGAATAATGTACTTAAATATATAAAATAAAATACATAGGATTACAAAAGAAACCAATTATACTGCAATACAGTTATCAAAGTACTTTAAAAGACTAATTTGTGATATAGTAATATATGTGCTTCATTATTAACACATTAAATAACAAGTCTTTACATTTAGCAACTATAATGTGATGTGAAAGTATCTATTAGTGAAAAAGTCACAGGTACTTCTAATACTTCTGTGGTTTGTTGCCTACATTCATAATTGAAAGAAATGCTAAATTTCAGTTAACGGTTACTGAAACTAAAGAAGTAATTTTTTTCCCATCCAAGTTCATGGACCCCCTGGAATCTATCCACAGAGCCCCGAGGGGTCTGTGTACCTTAGGTTAAGAAACCCTGCTCTATATGGCTTTGTACAGTAAGCTTTGCTCACTTTTGGATATGAATTGTGACTTCTTGTTTAGTGTTTAAATATAAATTTGATGTAAAAATCAACATTTTAGTTACATAAATGTGTTAAACTTGTCATAATCAAAATGGTTTTGATCGGAGTAGCTCCAAATATAATTACGCAATAAATAACACATTATTTATTTCTTTGAGAGAAGTAAACTTCTGCTACAAATCTCTCAACAAGTACAATTCAGTCCCAGTCTGTATTTACTGTATATCTATTTGTTTACACCTGATTTAGGTAATGAACAAATTTTACTCAATGTCCAATGGTCAGTCCATAAGAACACCTACCACGGTATCCAGAAACATCTCCAGATGAAATGGTAGCGGTATACTAGCATTGAACATCGGGATGGTGGGGTACAGATATGTCTCTACCAAAGGAGGTGTGCAGTCCTTCCTTCCTTCAGCTAGCCTGAAGTCATCCTTGGGCAAGGTGTAGAACTTGCTTAGCCCCTCGACAGGGCCACGTGAAGCTATGGGAGCTGGCGGTGGATGGTTGTATGAGCAGCTGGTGCATATCACAAGTACTGGTTATGCAACCACAGGAGCCAGACAGACAGTCTCTGAAGAGTATTGACAATGGCTGGGGTCACCAATCTTGTAAAGACACTGCCCAGAAGAAGGCAATGGCAAACCACTTCTGCAGAAAAAAATGCCAAATACAATCATGGTCATAGGAAGACCATTGTCATACAACACAGCAGATAATAAGTGATACCAGTTTCAAGACTTTTAACTATTGGTCACAGAAGAGCTGAGTAGCAAGTGGTTCTGCAGATCTGGCCATGTGGAGAGAAATGTCTTCTTTCTTGAATCTATCAGGTCTGGATTATTAGCCTGGAACATTATTGAAGAAGAAAAGTTGCAAAGAAGAAGGTCTGGCAAAATATTGTGTGTTATCTGTCTTGTCTTTCGATATAAACAGAAAACAAGTAATATCATTATTCAAATATCATTACAATCTGTAAAAATAATTAGTGTACATGTTGTACTATCCAAACCATAATCTCAATGTAGTCTAAATTTAACACGCAGATGGAGCAAAGCCTTTTAATAATGGATAAAGTGTAACCAATTTTATGGTTTCCTCCCACAGTCCAAACATGTACTGGTCAGTAGGTTAACTGGTCATTGTAAATTGTCCTGGGATTAGGCTAGGATTAAGTTAAGGGTTACTGGAGTATGTAGCTCAAAGTGCGGGAAGGGCCTATTCCACTCTGTATCCCAATAAATAGATAGATAGATAGATAGATAAATAAAACTAATTTGAAAATACTCAAGTGACAGGACCCTGTTAGCATTCATAAGCCATCAGGGTTTGATGTACTGGTGAAGCTAGCTTCTAAATTCCAGCCTAATCAAGACCTAAACTATGCATATTACTTCAAGAAACTCATCAACCTCCTGTGCAGTTGAAACAATACTTTTTATTTCTAAACTCCAACCGTCTTGCAATAAAGACAAAGGTGACTTTCTAATTACCTGCTGCATCTGCCTTCTAACTTTTGTGACTTATGCACAAGAACACACAAGATCCCTCCAAGAGAACCACAACCTCACTGTGGTTTGGAGGCTTGCGTGTCTCAATGGCCCAGAGAGCTATGTTGGCTGGAGTCAGGGCCTTGTGCTTTGGCTCTTGGTAAGGTCACCTATACCAAACAGATGAAAGGGTAGAGGCCAGCTTGGCGTGTTCTGGAGTTCAGAGTTCAATCGCAGCCTCCTGTAAGGAGTCAGTATGTCCTCCCTGTGGAATGGGTAGGCCTCCCTGGGTGCTCCAGTTTTCTCCCACTGTAGGTGAACTGGTCATTGTAAATTGTCCCGTGATTAGATTAAGGTTAATTAAGTTTATTGGGTGCTGCGGCATAGACCGCAGGGCCAAAGGGGCCTACCCTGAGCTGTAGTGCTAAATAAATAAATAAACTGCATTTTTAAAAAGACTCATTTATGATGACTTTCTGATAACCAGTCTTCAATTCATGTTCATACTCCTTCCCAATACTGTGAACTCTTTCCTTAGAACCTCAGACTTTTCTACAGATGTAATATAAGGTGGCTGTTGATAGGCTGTTTGTAAGGTCGAAGCTTAGGCAGAGCTTCGGGTTTTCAATATCATCCTAAATGCCCCTGCTGCACTGTGAACAGTAATGGCACTGAGATCTCCTGGAGTCAGCGGGCATTGTACACATCTTTGTGAAAGTCTGCCCATCCTTCAATCTCGTCCCAATTCATCTGTCAATGTGTCACTTAGATAGTGGTTGCTAATAGACAAACATAGTAAGTGTCAATAGTGAATTACTTTTGGTAATAGAAGATGGTGTATATCTCAATGAACAATTAAATAATTTTGTGTAATTACCACAATGAGTCTTACACATATTTCTGAGCTTCATACGTTTTCCAATCCTACTTAAATTTACAAATGACGGATTGTTTAATCATTAATGAAACAGAAATGAAGGAAGTAAGTTACAACAGCCCAATTAATTGCCAAAGCAAACTCAGCAATCAATGTTCATTGACCTTTAATTGCTGCCCTCCGTCATTTTTTCCTGTAGCTTCATAATCTACACTGCAATTTAAGTTAATCACATTCTCAATAAATCAACCAAGATTACTATTATTGTACAATTATTATCACTAAATGCAAAAGGAACTGGCACTTAGTGAAGTTAAAATTGAAGTAATTGATAGATTACAGACTGACTGAACATCAAAAAACTAGAAGTGAGAGGTACTCCCTGGAGAGATTTGTTAAAAATATGATTGAAGCCCTTGGCTAATATTTTGCTCTTTAATCATATTATTTTTGTTCTTAATTCCAGTACCGGCAAACAATTATGATTTCCAGACATTTTTGCGGGTTACCTTATACTAAAGATGGTGGGTTTTTTTTTGCTGGTGTTAGCATACTGTAGAGTCAACTTGTAAAACAGGAACCTGTTAAATTCATTTAGATTGGTGTGCCCCTATCCCCACTTAAACCCCTCCACTAATCCTATACCAGGTTAGTCCTAGTGCATGATCTGCAATTCCATTCATCTGAATGGCAAAGAATAACAATGTGGCAAGTTGAGAAGACAAGAGTTATATTATTAAACATTATTATGCTTGATTTACTCTTTTTAACTAATTAGATGTTTTACCATTCCATCTTAACTAGAGTCTATCTCATCATAAATAGAGTAAATGGTTTCCATGTGTAATAAATGATACTAATTTATTACATACACGTTCTTAGTGCAAAGTAAAACACCACTTCTGATCTTAATTTCATAAAAAGCCGTTATTGCCATCTACAGTTGTAGAGGGCAAGTCATTGAAGATATTTAAAGTGGAGACTGATAGGTTCTCGATCAGTAAGGGCATCAAGTACCACGGGGAGAAGGCAGGAGAGTGGGGTTGAAAGGTAAAGCCATGATGGAACGGCAGAGCAGACTTGATGGGCTGAATTGCCTAATTCTGTCCCTATTGTCTTCGGGTCTTAAGATGTTTTAAATGCTAAAAATATAACATGTGAATTAAACCTAATGAAATTCAGAGTTCCGCAGTTTACATGGTACGTAAACAATATTAAAAACTGTAGAATTATCAGGCTCATTTCTAGCTTCCTCCAGAATACCTGCTTTCATGATAATAAGATTGCATCAGGAAATATATTTTGACCTAAGGATATTACTTAACAATTAATGTTAGTAAAGTATCTGCCTTTGAACTTCAGTGTTTATTCAGCATTTGAGAGTCATTTAATTATGAATAAAATCTGGATTCCCAGCAAAGTTTGCTTAATTTTAAAACAAAAAGAAGACTGCAATATATTGTACCTGGCATAACCTCATAAGGCCCAAAGTAACTTTATAGTCGATGGAATACATTTGAAACATGACTATCTTTGGAGTGCAGGGAAGATCAGCCAGATAGTATACTGCTGTATCCCACCGACAGGAACTTGATATCCAGACAATGGTTTCCTCATAGGCTTAGTTGCTGGATAATTTATTGCCCAAATCATCAGAGAGAGCCACCATGCACTTCAGAGATAATGCCATGAAATCCTTTACATCTACCTGAGGAATCAGTTACAATTTGGCTATTGTTAAGCGTAAGTTACTTAGTATTTTAATTTTTCTTAAAGATATAATAAGTTTACATCCTCATTCCCCCCCACCTTTTGATTCTGGCATCTTCCCTCTTTCTTTTCAGTCCTGAAAAAGGATCTTGACTAGAAACATTGATTCTTTATTAACTTCCATAGATGCTGCCAGGCCTGCGGAGTTCCAGCAGTCTGAATGTGCTACTTTGGAATTCCAGCTTCTGCAGACTCTCTCTTGATTATAATTTTACTTTTTTTTTGTTTTTGTTATAACATATATCTATAAAATGAGAAATTCCGTCATATCCTTATGTCCACCAAGAGGTACAATTCCCATGAAAAACAACATTGGAAAGTTTGGAGATTAATCATGCCCTCTGCAAAGGCAAATGTTTATCGTTTCAGTTCTAACATGTTTCTTTTACCAATATTAAAAATGTCAAGGGGTAAAGGATTATTGCGGGATGGTGATGCTGAGATACAAGAACAGATATAATTATTGAAAGCAGAGCAGACTCAAATGGTCAAATCCTGCTTCTTTCATCAGGAAGGAGGTACAGGAGCCTGAAGCACACAATCAATGATTCTGAAATAACCTCTATCCCTCTCCTATCAGATTTTTGAATGGACATTGAACCTAAGCACACTACCTCGATACATTTTTTCTTTTAACTTTAAAAAATATATACTACTTAATGTAATTTACAGTTATTATTATGTATTGCAAGGTACTGCTGCGGCATAACAACAAATTTCATGAAATACGCCCGTGATATTATATGTGATTCTGATTCTAATTCTGATTGTATGCCAATGGAACTTATTACAAGCTGGTCCCGACCCGGTTCAATCCTAGCCTCCGGTGCTCTCAGTGTGCAATTTGCACTTTTCCCTGTGAATTTCGCCTGGTGCTTGGTGTGACGGTGAATGAAGTCACCAGAGAACACTGAAGCTGGTGGATTTAGAGGCCTTTATTCAGCAAAACAATCAGGCTTCATTCCGGAAACACTCTTGGAAGAAGAGGCTCCCTGACCCAATATTACATGACATTTTTTAATATGCTAAAGCTGAAAGGTAATGGCAGCACAACTCTATAGTGACAATGTATCCACAATGCTTCCTTTGAATTACATCTAATTTTCAAACACCTAGATCTTCACACCATCACTCCAGATACCCAAAATGAATGTTAATCACCACTGGTTTCGACCTGCATTCATTCGTATGCAGACATCTCAGGTGAATTAGGGTGTTTCTTGGTTCGCAGTCAACCCCGGTCTGCAGCTCCAAGAACACCATTGTTCTGAGTTCCATTTCAAACTCAATCTACAATCCACATTCCTGTTTGAAGGCTGTTGCTGCTGAGATTAGTATTTGTATATGCCATAACTCCAGCATGCTACCAGTGCTGTAGTTTCCTCCTATTTCCCTAAACGTACTGGATGATAGGGCATTTATTCTTCCAAAGTGTTCCTCAGTTAAGTTGGTCCTTGGGGAATCAGGATGGAATTGGTAACATTGTGATAGGGATTATTTTATAGAGAAATTATTGAAGAAATAGAATTGATGGGATTGCCACGAGAACTGAAATGGCCTTTATCATGAACATTGCGTGTGGGAAATACCCAAATGATAAGGAGGAAAATCAAAGTCTATTCCCCGTCGACTTGCTGAGTTCATCCAGCATTTTGTGTGCGTTGCTTTGGATTTCCAGCATCCGCAGACTTCCTCTGTCACAGTGTGTGCTTGCAGTACTAGACCCAAGTGTGATGCTATCATGGTGGTCGCTGGCACCGGCTCCGCCTCAGAGTGGTGGAGCAGAGGAAGTCTGCAGATGCTGGAAATCCAAAGCAACACACACAAGATGCCGAAGAAACTCAGCAGGTCAGGCAGCACCTATGAAAATGAATAAACAGTCGACTTTTTGGGCTGAGATCATTCTTCAGGACGGGAAAGGAAGGATTCTGGCATCTTCCCCCTTCCTTTTCAGTCTCGAGGAAGGGTCTTGGCCTGAAGTGTCGACTGTTTATTCATTCCCATAGGTGCAGCCTGACCTGTTGAGTTCCTTCAGCATTTTGTGGGTGTTCTTTTCATGGTCCTTTGACTGTTACCAACTTTTAAATATGTATGTGCAGAGAGAAAAAGCTGGAGATAGAAAATAGAAGGGAAAGTTAAGGTAAGATATTGAATACCTGAATGTGATATTGAAACAAGGTTGTAGTTTTGAAATATTAATGACCGCACCTCATTACTGTTGATGAATAAATAGAACCAAGGATCAGAATTAGAAATAGGTTCAGAATGAGATTTTATTATCACTGAAATATGACCTGAAATTTATTATTTTATTGCTACAGTACAATGCAAAGTCATAAAAATCTATAAATTACAAAAATAAATCATGTAGAAGGAAAGTTTCATAGACAGCCCATAAATCAGTTGATTTAATAAACCTATGGACTCACTTTCAAGGACTCTTTATATCATGTTTGTGATATTTATTGGTTATTTATTTCTTCTTATTATTTCTTACTTTTTGTATTTGTGCAGTTTTTTTGTCTTTTGCACAGTGGCTGAACACCAAAGCTGGTGCAGTCTTTCATTGATTCTATTATTGTTATTATTCAGTTATGGATTTTTGAGAATATGATTCTCAAGGTTGTATATGGTGACATATATGTACTTCGATAATAAATTTACTTAGAACTTTGAAGTCAAGGAATATGGAAAACATACACTAAGTGGCCATTTTATTAGGTACCTCCTGTACCCAATAAAAAGGGCCCTGAGTGTATGTTTTTGTCTTCTGCTGATGTAGCCCATCCACTTCAAGGTTTGACATGTTGTGCATTCAGAGATGCTCTTCTGTACCCCACTGCTATAATGTATTATTATTTAAGTTACTATCAACTTCCTATCAGCATGAACCAGTCTGACCATTTTCCTTTCATCTCTCTCATTAACAAGCCCAAAGAACTGCCACTCACTAGATTTTTTTTTCGTTTGTTTGTTTTTGCACTATTCTTTGTAAACTTTGTGAACGTTGTGCATGAAAATCTCAGGAGATCAGCAGTTTCTGAGATACTCAAACCACCCTGTCTGGCACCAACAATCATTCCATCTGGATCACATTTCTTCTCGATTCTGATGTTTGGTCTGAACAACAATGCATCTCTTGACCATGTCTGCATGCTTTTATGCTTTGAGTTGCTGCCACATATCGGCTAATAATATATTTGCATAAATTATCAGGAGTACTGGTGTACCTAATAAAGTGACCATTAAATGTATATTCTGAATGGTTTTCTTTGAAAGTCGCTTTATTTCTTCACCTGATTTTCTCCTTCTTTGATTCTACAAGTGCCTTCATGGACAGGTGTACAGGTGTACCTAATAAAGTGGCCACTGAGTATACTTTTCTTCAAAATGAATAATATTAACACTGAGTAAGTGAATTCTTACTATTTTAGGCACCCAGTTTCAGCATCAAATATTTCCAGTTTAGGTAGTGATAAAGGTAGTAAGACTCTTCGAAGTAAAAAGCAATTTACCTCAGCCCCATTACTGATCATTATCTATAAGAGCCATTTTCTGGGTTTACAGTGCGATTACTCATTTGTGCACCTGTCAACCTTAAAGGATAAATTGATTCTATCTGAATTCTTTCTGTAATAAAAGTTTGAGTGGGAACAAGAGTGTCACGGTCCGGTCCGTTGACTCCTCATTTCTGGTAATTTCCTTTGCACCATGTTCTACCGGGCTTCTTGATTAGGTCACCTGATATTCATCCGAACCAGCAGCATAAAACCTCTGGCTTACTTCTACTCACGGCTGGACCATCACCTCAGCCAGTGCGGCAATGCACGTTCCGGGCTGCCGAGAATAGTGGACTCTAAGTTGCTTTGGTGCCTGGGGATGCTTTGGGAATTCTGTCGTTTCATGTCCAGCTGAGTATTGCCGGCCATTTGCCGCTACTCCGAGTCAAGATACGAATTGTCTGTCGTTGTTTGGTTTTGTCGTCTCGTGTCCAGCTGAGTATTGCCGGCCGTTTGCCGCTACTCCGAGTCAAGATACGAATTGTCTGTCGTTGTTTGGTTTTGTCGTCTCGTGTCCAGCTGAGGATTGCCGGCCGTTTGCCGCTGCTCTGAGTCAAGATACGAATTGTCTGTCGTTGGTTGGCTTTTTCATAACATGTCCGAGTCCCGGCTCTGGTTCCAAGTTCAAGTCCAGACTCCGTGTCCAAGCCCAAGTCCAAGCTCCATGTCCAAGCTCCTCCTGTTTCTTGTCCAATGTTCACATCCGCGTAAGCAGCTAATCCTCACTCCCCAGCTTTCCTTGCAACTATTAATAAACAGACTTCTGCTAATGCTACCTACGTCTGTGTCCTGCACTTGGGTCCGCTTCCAGTCGTCCATTGCAACACAAGAGCTAATCCCATATTGCAACAGTAGATACCATGCATAATATAAGTAATTAAAGTGAAATATTTACAATGGAATCGTGATATAGTATCTTTAAAGAAGAGTTCTGAAGAAGGATCTTGGCCCAAAACATTGAATGTTTATTCCTTTCCATAGATGCTGCCTGACCTGCTGAGTTCATCCAGCATTTGTGTGTTTTGCTTTGGATTTCTAGTGTTACGTACCCATGGGTATCTTGTGACTGTCACATGACCATGATGTAATTGAGTCTCTGCTGGGCATGATGTAATGGTCTTGTGATGGTGGAGTGATGTAATTTTCCCGCCAGTGAGGGGTCATGTGATGGCCTCTTTCAACAGGGTATAAAAGGAGAACACATCCCTGTGACGTAGGTCAGTTCGTGGCTTAAGTTGTCAGTGACTCCGTTCTGCGTATTTGATTTCGTTTTTAAGTGGAGTTTTAACTTCTACTGTAAGAATCGTTGTGCCAGCAGTTCTGAAAATCGCTGCCAGTTAAGGTCCAGCCAGAGAGTGAAGGATTATCGAAGTTCGGGAAGCTGAAGGATCAAGAAAAGTTGGTGTGGTCGGCGGTAAAACAGGTTCGACCTTATTTGATCCTCATTCGGAAGGAATTAGTAACCTGCATTCTGAGATAGCTCCTGCATTGCTATAAGAGCAGAAAGAGATGGATGCAGCGTTTCGCCAAGGAAAGGTCAGTGCCTTTAAGCTGTTTTATTTCCTTCATCGTAAATCCTTCGGGTAGGGCATATTTCGGCTGGGATCAGCAGTAACGTGATGATGAGGAATTTGTTACTTCTAGAAAAATCTCTCCTAACTGACTGTGTAAATCACTTAGACTTTTTTTTACATTATTACTTTAAGAACTGTTAGAGCTGCCGTATAGCAGCCGACTTCCGGTTAAGTTAGTCGTTTGTTTACTTTTGGGGGTTTTTTGAGCAGTTTTTAATAAATGTTTTATTTGTTATAAAAAGCCAGTCTCAATTCTATATTCATTGTTGCTGAATCATAACACTAGAGTTTGCAGACTTTCTTGTGTTTATTAATTACAAATAGTGTCTGCTGGTAACAGAATAGTTCATATATAATGTGGATCCCATACACTATCACCAGGTCCAAACACAAACAAAAAAAACTGTGCAAATTCTGGAGTGATATGCAGAGAGTGATTTTAACCAGTAATGCTAAGAAAAGGTAAGACGAAGGTTATTAATGGAGCAAAGTCTTACTGCTCTTTCAAAGTGAGAGTGAGGTGAGATTGAATTGATCCATGAACCGAATGTTAGTAGCTTTCGTACAAATTAATACATAATCACAATGTGATGCACCATGTGGGTATCAGTTCTTGAATGTTTAAGGTAAAAGGCCACATTTCATGGGCAGCAAACACATCTTACAGTCCTCAACTGCCCTAACATTCTTTTCATTTGCAAATGTCTAGCTGATGATAAGACTACGCCTGTTGTCCCAGAGACTGATATTTCATTATGATATATTGCAGCAACCAGATTCAAAAGCATTTTTTAATTGTTTTTGATCCCCACAATACAAATAGTACAAATATTTGATTTGTTCCAAACCCTTATCAAAACGTTGACTCTTTACTGGAGAGTTGTGCATTCTTTAAGAATAGCCACAACTGCCCTCTTGTGTTTGGTTAGCATATGTGCATCACCATCACTTGTAGGTGCTTGACTGCCGCACGCTGGTACATCTTTTAACTTGCAGCTGACAATAATTTTCAATCCAATACAAAAAAAATCATTATATTGATACAGGAAAGGATAGGTTTCTCTTGGTGTGGACTGCAGACAATGGAAAAAGCAAAAGCAACCTTACATTCAAAATCTTTCTTTATATACTTCCAACATCTTAACCACCCCCCACCTCTTCTTAATTTTGCTCTTGGTGGGACTTCTGTTATCTCCCTCTGTAAGGACCAAGGACCTGAGCAGAAAAAGCTATATTTTTCATCCAAAATCAACTTGACCATTATTTTTTGTTAGGGTTTTCTTCAAAATGTAGATGCTCAATGCTTGAGATGCTCAAAATGTAAGCAAATACTTGAGGCTGGTTAAGTATATTGCATATTTAATATTTCAGTAATATTTGAGTAATATTGTAAATTTATTGTTTGATTAAGCATTCTTTATCTATGAGAATAATTCATTATGGGTTAAATGTAAAACGTACATGAACGGCATACGTCATCTCACAACCACATCATATGGACACGTCTTGCTAAAGTAAAAATGAAACTAAGACACACAGCTTCGTATTTTTGCTTTAAAGTATGTTTTGGAGTAAGACCATAAGACATAGGAGTACAAGTAGGCTATTTGGCCCATCGAGTCTGCTCCACTATTTAATCATGGCCAATCCTTTCTTTTCCCTCCTCAGCCCAACTCTCCGGCCTTCTTCCCATAACCTTTGATGCTATGTCCAATCAAGAGCATATTCAGCTCAGCCTTAAAAACACCCAATGACCTGGACTCCACAGCTGCCTGTGGTAATAAATTCCACAAATTCACTACCCTCTCACTGAAGAAATTTCTCCACATCTCTGTTTTAAATGGGCATCCCTCTATCCTGAGGCTGTGCCCTCTTGTCCTAGATTCCCCCACCATGAGAAACGTCCTTCCCACATCTACACTGTCAAGCCCTTTCAACATTCAAAAGGTTACAATAAGATCCTCCTTCATCCTTCTAAATTCCAGTGAGTACAGACACAGAGCTATCAAACATTCCTCATATAATAATCGTTTCATTTCCAGAATTATCCTTGTGAACCTCCTCTGAACCCTCTCCAATGCCAACACATCTTTTCTTAGATGAGGAGCCCAAAACTGTTCACAATACTCAAGGTGAGGCCTTACCAGTGCCTTAGTAAGCCTCAGTATCACATCCCTGCTCTTGTATTCTAGACCTCTTGAAATGAGTAACAAAACCTAACTGCGGCAATGAATAAGTTTTATTCCAATCCGAGTCAACTATCTACCTGTCAAAGCACAGCAAAATGTTGGAGTTTTTAAAAGAAGCACAGTGATAAATGATTGAATAAAAAAGAGCATGGCAGGGACTTCTTGGGAAAGAGACCAAGATGTCTGAATAAAAGAAAAGGCAGAAAATGGGCACATTTAGGGATTCATAGAGTGACTATCAGTTGGTAATATTCACAAATTAAAAAAAGCAGAAATAGCTGGCTACATCAGAAAGATTGGCATGTTTGATTACACAAGAGATAAATGAATATTGTATACTGAGCAAATTGTATTTTGAAACAAATGAAATAGCCAATGCACAAAAATACAACTGCAGATCTATGGATCAAAGAATACTTACACGATGCTGGAAGGGTCTCGGCCCGAAACATTGGCTACTCTTTTCTCACGGGTGCTGCCTGACCTGCTGAGTTCTTCCAGCATCGTGTACGAAATAGCCAATGAATGTTTTGCTGAGTGTATTTGGTTTAAAGGCATATACAGTTTGCTTAGAAGGCTAACTGCTCCAACCAAACTAGTGAAAATTAGCTTTGCTGATATCATGAAAGTAATGTAGGAACATTTAGAACTGTTGGCTATAGAAAGCTTCAGGTTTCATAAGCGGAATCAAAAGGAAGGGCAGTTCACTTCAGTGTACATGGCTGAATTGAAGAAGTTGTCTGAGCAATGTTAGTTCAATGATGGGCTTAATGATGCACTAAGAGATCATTTGGTTTGTGGAACCTTCCAAGGAAACATTCTAAAACAGCTCCGAACTGAACACAACTTACATTTAAAAGAAAGGATAAAATTGTTGTATCAGTGGAAACATGCAGACAGAGATACAACTGAGTTGCAGTCAGGAAGTTGAGAGGAGAATTCAATCAGCTACAAAAGTCTTTGGTGCTTTGCAGAAGCGGCTTTGGTCTCGCCACGACATTAAAATGGCAGCCAAGGTCAAAGTATATAACACAGCTGTTTTACCATCTCTGCGTTATTCAACTGAAACAATGACATTGTATCGGAAGTACATCAAGAAATTGACCAAGACACAACTCAGGCATTTACGCCAGATATTACATGTCAAGTGGCAAGAGAGGGTACCAGACATGGAGGTGCTCAAACGTGCTGGGACAGTCAGCATAGAATCGCTCATCACAGCTTCCCAGCTGCGCTGGACTGGTCATGTTACAAGAATGAGCGATGATTGTTTACCCAAAGCTGTTTTCTATGGTGAGCTACGTGAAGGAAAGAGGAAGCATGGTGGTCAGAAGCTGCTCAAGCACCATACGAAGAACACTGACATGAATGTCAACACCTGGGAGAAAGATGCTTTGGTCAGAAGAAGTTGGCGTTGCATTGTCAAGAAGTCAATCACAGCTATTGAGGAGAGAAGGCAGAAGAAATATGAAGCAGGTCATGAATGCAAACATTCGGTGCTAGACCAGTCAAATCACAAATGCAACCGATGTGGGAGACAGTGCCGATCCAATGCTGGTCTTGTGGCCCATAAACGTGCCTGCAGAGACTAAACGCTCAGCACAGTCAACATCGAAATCGATGGACAGCCGAAGAAGAAGAAGAGTCAGGAATGAAAATGAGTGTGCACAAAACTGCAATGTCTAAACAGAAACTGGTCTGGCCAAACAAATTGTGTTACCATTGTGGCAGGTGCTCACATATACCAGACTAATGTAGATTTTAAAAGTGAAACTTGCAGAAAATGCAACAAAGTGGGACACATATAAAGAACATGTCAAGCAGACAAAAATAAATGGACTGCTCATGGAAGAAAAAAAGATAAAAAGTCAAGGTGCAATTTCAAAAAGAGCACTAATCTGCACACGGTTGATGAAAAAACTAATATTGATGAGAGCGACACAGGACTAGGTAGCCTTAAGATTTATAATGGTGCAATATGGCTTACCCCAGAAATGAACAGCAAACTAATTAAAATGGAATTGCCCAGTGGCTCATTTTTATCAGTCATTCAATATAAAGAGTTTGAACAGTATTTCAAAAATATTGAATGGAAACCTGCAGATATTTAACTAAGAACTTATACTGCAGAAAAGATCATTCCTGAGGGGAATGATATTTATAACAGTGAAATACAACAACTATTAAGCTACATTGGGCTTGTATGTGATAAAAAAAATAGGAGGGCTAGCATTGTGGGGACATGATTGGCTGAGACAACTACAACTTAACTGGAGATACAGCCACCATTTGGATAGCACAACCCCTGCAACAGAGTCAACTAAAAGTGAATTAAGAAATGTACTGGATGATGCCACAGCAGTGTTCAAGTATGCCCATGGAAAAATCAAATACTGTATATCAAGGGTAAAATAATGTTAAATGAAAATGCACACCCAAGTTTTACAAAGCCCATCCAGTTCCTAATACCATCGGTGATGAAGTCTCATGGAGGCTGAAGGAGTTCCTTCCAACATTGTGTGGAGCCTATGGACAACACCAGTGGCCCCTGTAGCCAAGAGGGATGGATCCATCAGGACCTGTGGTGATTTTAATGTCACCATTAGCCCAGTACTGAAAGTGGAGGCAGATACACTAGTGAAGTTTAAGAGACTACTAGACAGGTATATGGAGGAATTTAAGGTGGGGGGGGGGGGTTATATGGGAGGCAGGGTTTGAGGGTTGGCACAACATTGTGGGCCAAAGGGCCTGTAATGTGCTGTATTATTCTATGTTCTAGATCAACACCCTCTGCCAAGGATACAGAATATCATTTGCAAGCCTTTCTGGAGGGAAGTACTTCAATAAGGTGGTCTTAGCTGAAGTCTACATATAGATGGAGATGGAAGAAGAATCCTAAGTGTTTCTCACCATAAACACTCACAAAAGACTTTATCACTATATTTACCTTAATTTTGGAGTAGCGGTCGCACCTGCACTCCTGCAGACACCTCTGGACCAGGTGCTGCAAATCTGCCCAGGCACTCAGTGCTACCTGGATGACATCATTGTTATCAGTAAAGATGACAAAGAACCTCCTCAAAATCTCAAAACAGTGTTAAAAAGATTAGAAGATTATGGGCTCAGAGCACAATGTAGCAAGAGTGAATTCTTTGAACCAAGCATCACTTACTGTTATCACACCATTGACGCACAATGTTTACACAAGTGTGCTGAGAAAATTCAAGCAGTGGTGGATACCCCAATGTCAAAGGACATGTCACAGCTGTGGTCCTTTTTAGGGTTTGTCAATTACTATAACAGGTACCTGCCAAACCTGGCTACTGTGCTCCACCCCTTGAACTCATTACTACAGATCCGGAAGAAATGGTAGTGGACAAAGCAGTGTGAGGTGGGTTTCCAGATGGTGACATCAGACATTATACCAGCCTATTATGATCTACATCATCCAGTGAAGTTTGCCTGTGACACCTCGCCTTATGGTATAGGTACAGTCGTGTCACTTGTTACGAGCGTTGGAAGTAAACAGCTCCTAGCCTTTACATCACATTCACAGATTGCACACAGATTGACAGAGTGGCCTTCATTCTGATTTGGGTGTAAAATATTTCAACCAGTACTTGTACATGGGAGACTAAGAGAAGCATTCCCAGCTCCTTTTTTTTTGCTTTCAATGTGCCTAATGAAATGGCCACTGACTGTATGTCTATGGCCTTCTGCTGCTGTAGCCCATCCTTTTCAAGGTTTGACACGCTGGGCATTCAGAGATGCTCTTCTACACACCACTGTTGTAATATGCGGTTATTTAGGTTACTATCACTTTCCTGTCTGCTTGAGCCAATCTGGCCATTCTTCTCTGATCTCTCCATTAACAAATCATGTTTGCCCACAGAACTGCTGCTCATTAGATTTTTCTTTTTTTTTTGTTTTTCACACTTTTCTCTGTAAACTCTAGAGGCTGTTGTTCATGAAAGTACCAGGAGATCAGCAGTTCCTTAAATACTCAAACCACCTCGTCTGACACCAGCAATCATTCCATGGTCAAAATCCCTCAGGTCACGTTTCTTCCCCATTTTCATTTTTCACCTGGACAACAACTGAACTTCTTAACCATGTCTATGTGCTTTTATGCATTGAGTTGCTGCCACATGATTAACTGATTATATAGATGTATTAACAAGCAGGTATACAGATGTAACTAATAAAGTGGCCACTGAGTGCATGTTAAGAGTTATTTTTAATTCTGAATTTATAATGAAGTAAGAAGTGGTGTATTATAAATATCTTAAATAAATTTGCCATAAAACAATAAATGTAATGAATGCATTTTGTAATTCTCATGCAAATAAATATCAGCCATCTGAGAAAAAGATGGGGGATAAGAAACAGACGTACTGCTTCCTTATAGCACTTCTACAATCAATTATCTTTTTGCATCTCAGAAAATAATATAAATTCACCCATGGAATCTAAAAAAAACATCCACTGCATTTACAAGGTAGTGTCAAAATTCTTTATGGTACTTAGAATGTGCTAACTCATTATATTACATTAAAATGATAGAGATAATAGTATTAACATAATTTACTAGTTAAGTTTTCCAGGGCATGGGCTTATTCAGCCTTTACAAAAAAGAATGACATTGTAAATTACTTATGTTGAAAGAATTTAATTTCTAAATAGCTTTCTGCTACAGTAGAACTGCTTGCACCTGATCTGTAAGGAAACCAGAAAGGAAGGTTTGCTACTGCTGCGTGGGGTTGGTTGTGGGGGAGGGAGCGGGCTGTGTTTAAGCTACAGTTCCAGAGGGATGGGAACCAGAATGCCAGAACAGATCGTAGAGTGGTTGTGGGAAAAGAAATTAAGCCTACATAAAAAGTCAGGAATCAAAAGGTTGAGCATGGTGGGACTAATGCTTTGAGCTGCATATATATATCAATGGAAGGAATATTGTAGGAAAGGCGGATGAGCTTAGGCCATGGATAAGCTCTTGGAATTATGAGATTGCAGCAGTTAGTGAGACCTGGTCGTAGGAGGGTCAGGACAGGCAGCTCAGTGTTCTGGGATTCTGTTGTCTTAGATGTGATAGAATGGGAGGGATTCTGTTGTCCTCACTGTGACAGAGTGGGAGGGATTAAAGGGAGAGGATGGCTTTACTTGTCATGGAAAATGTCATGGCAATGCTCAGACAGGACTGACTGGAGAGCTTGTCCAGTGAGGCTTTATGGGTAGAAATGAGGAATAAGAAAGGGATGACCACGTTAATGGGATTATACTATAGACCACCCTACAATCCACGGGATTTAGAGGAGCAAATCTGTAGAGAGATTGTAGATAGTTGCAAGAACATAAGGTTGTGATAGTAGGTAATTTTATTCCACATATTGACTAGGAGTCCCTTTACTGTAAAAGAGCTGGATGGGAAAAAGTTTGTCAAATATGTTCATGAAAGTTTCCTTATCCAACACATGGAAGTCCCAAATAGAGAGAGTGCAACATTAGATCTCCTATCACAAACAAGAGAAAATCTGCAGATGCTGGAAATTCAAGCAACACACACAAAATGCTGGAGGAACTCAGCAGGCCAGGCAGCATCTATGGAAAAGAGTTCAGTCAACGTTTCAGGCCCAGACCCTTTAGTGTCCTGCTAAGGCATTAATCTACCAACCGTAATGGTTTTGGACTGTGGAAGAAAAATGGAGTACCCAGAGGAAAACCACGTGGACACGGAGAGAACGTACAAACTCCTTAAAAACAGCGGTGTGAATTGAACCCAGGTCGTTTGTACAGTAAAATGTTGCTAACAACTGCACTACCATGCTGCCCTGTGGCATCAAATTTTGATAGTATCAGAAAGGATCTGGCAATTGTGGATTGGGACAGACTATTTCCTGGCAAAGGTGTACTTGGTTCATGGGAGGCCTTCAAGAGTGAAATTTTGACAGTACGGAGTTTGCTATGCTTCTGTCAGAAAAAGAAGGTGAGAATAAATGGTGTAGGGAATCTTGGTTTTCGAGAGATATCGAGGCCCTGGTTAAGAAAAAGAAGGAGTTGTAGAGCAGGTGTAGGGAGGTTGGAACAAATGAGGTACTTGATGAGTATAAGAAATGCAAGAGAACACTTAAGAAAAAAATCAGGAAGGCTAAAAGAAGGCATGAGGTTGCTCTAGCAGACAAGGTGAAGGAGAATCCTAAGGGCTTCTACAAATACACTGAGAGCAAAAGGATTACAAGGGGCAAAACTTGTCCTCTGGAAGATCACAGTGGAGTCAAAGGAGATGGGGGAGATCTTAAATGGATTTTTTGTATTTGTATTTACACGTAAGATGGACACAGAGTCTAGAGAAGTGAGGCAAAACAGCAGCAAGGTTATGGACTCTATACAGATTACAGAGGAGGAGGAGGTGCTTGCTGTCTTGAGGCAAATAAGGGTGGATAAATTTCCAGTGCCTGATAAGGTGTTACCTCAGACCCTGTGGGAAGCCACTGCAGAAATTGCTGGTGCCCTATCAGAAATATTTAAAACATCCTTGGCCACAGGTGAAGTATCAGAGAATTGGAGGATAACTAATGTTGTTTTGTTGTTTAAGAAAGGCCCTAAGAATAAACGAGGAATTTATAGGCCAATGAGCCTGACATCAGTCATGGGAAAGTTACTGGAAGATATTCTAAGGAACCAGATATTTAAGTATTTAAATAGACTCAGCTTTGTGCAGAGAAATACAATCTTATAGAAATACATTCATATCTGTACAATCTTACAGAGTTTCTTTCAGGAAGTTACCAGGAAAGTTCACGAAAGCAAGAAGGTGGATATTGTCTACATAGACTTTAGCAAGGACTGTAACATTGCCCCGCATGGGAGGTTAGTCAAGAAGGTTCAGTCACCTGGCATTCAAGTTGAAGTTATAAATTGGATTGGATATTAGCTTCACAGAAGAAGCCAAAGAGTGGTTGTAAATAGTTGCCTTTCTGACTGGAGGCCTGTGAATAGTGGTGTGCCACAGGGATCAATACAGGGCCCATTGTTGTTTGTCATCTACATCAACAATCTGAATGATAATCTGGTAAACTGAATCAACAAGTTTGCAGATGGCACCAAGATTGGAGGTGTAGTCTACAATGAGGAAGACTATCAAAGCTTGCAATTGGATCTGGAGCAGCTGGTAGATGTAATTTAATGCAGTCAAGTGACAACTGTTGCACTTTGGGAGGGCCAACCAGCATAGGTCTTACACGGTGAGCGGTAGGGCACTGCGGGAATACAGATCCATAATTCCTTGAAAGTAGCGTCACAGGTAGATTGGGTTCCAGAGAAAGCTTTTGGTACATTGGCCTTCACCAAAGGATCAAAAATAATTTACAATTAAAGTATGCATACAGTATACAGCTCTGAGATTTGTCTTCTCCAGATAGCCACAAAGTCCACAGTCTATAGTCCAATCCATAAATGCAGAACCCTGGTAACACTCTCCGACATCATCAAAAGAGAGAGACTCAATATTTTAATCTCACCTCAATACTTTAATCTTCCTCGACACTTTAATCAGTGATTAATGGATGCTTTAATTGGCAAAATGGAGTCAAACATCAGCTCTAAGATTCCTCACCTCGAGGGCAATCGAACTCACACTCATTTCCTGGAATCTTCTTGAAGACAGCAAAGTGCTGGATCAATTAATTGATCCCCAACTAGCAAAACACAGGCTCTAACAGTTCCAGATACACTTTTAAGTTGAAAAGCTGGTGCAAAATAAGTGGAATAAGCAGTTTCATGCCCCATCTGGAAGATATTGACTGAGGGAGCACAGTAACTGGCGCCATCTTGACTAGAAGGCGGAAGGAATTGAGTACAGGAGTTGAGATGTTAAATTGAAATTTTAAAAGACGTTAGTGAGGCCTAATTTGGAGTATTGTAGTCACCCACCTACAGGAAAGATGTAAATAAGATTGAAAGAGTGCAAAGAAAGTTTACAAGTATATTGCCTGGACTTGAGGACCTGATTTATAGGGTAAGGTTGAACAGGCTAGGAATTTATTCCCTAGCACGTAGAAGATTGAGGCGAGATTTGTGAGAGATATATATATATATATATATACTTATGAGGAGTATAGATAGGGTAAATTCAAGTGGACTTTTTCCATTGAGGTTGGGTGAGACTACAACTAGAGGTCATGGGTTAAAGGTGAAAGGTGATTTTTTAAGGGGAACATGTGGGGGAGCTTCTTCACTCAGAGGGTGGTAAGAGTGTGGAACAAGCTGCCAGCACAAGTGGTAGATGCAGAGTTGATTTTAACATTTAAGAGAAATTTGGATAGGCACATGTATGGAAGAGTATGGGGAGCTATGGTCCAGATGTACGTCAATGGGACAAGGCAGATTAATGGTTTGGCAGAGACTAGATTAGCTGAAATGCTTGTTTCTGTGCTGCAGTGTTCTATGACGCTATGTTTGAAAGTTATACATAATACCTCACTTCTTTTGTCATTGGAGATTTCAAAGCAACATTTAAAATGCTTAATTATGGTGAGTGAATAAAAATTTGAACAGAACAAGATGCATTTTTAATTTAATATGAGATATACTGTAAAATGTATTTTGCTTTAGTAAAATAGGCCTTCAACTTCCATATCCAAACTTTTCACTATTTCAATGCCAGCAGTTAAGTACTTAAGCTGTGCATCGTGTTATGAAAGTTATTTTTAATAGCATTCATTGGGGGTCATGAACCCTTGAAATACAATGAATCAAATCATGAGAATATAAAAATACAGGATTTCCATTAAAGTGTAAGTCTAACAAGTCAATGTCACAATATTGTGATAATATTGGGTGCCACAGTGGGATCTCGGATAGCGCAATGCCATTACAGCTCAGCACGTTCGGAGTTCAGAGATCATTTCCGCCGCCATTCTGTAAGGAGTCTGTACGTCCTCCCCATGGATGGTGTGGGTTTTCCTTGGATGCTCTGATTTCTTCCCACAATCCACAGGTGTACTGAATAGGTTAATTGGTCATTGTGATTAGGGTAGGATTAATTGGGTTTGTTGGGGGTCGCTGGGGCAGCTTGGCTGAAAGGGCCAGAAGGGCCCACTCCGTACTGTATCACTAAGCAAAATAAATAAACAATTGTTTGTGGTAGAAAACAAGGTTATTATTATTAACATCAAGAGACAAAAGAAATGATTTATGATTGGTGCAGTGAACTATTTTTCTCTTAAAATACATTTTGATGCACCTCAACAGATGCAGTCTAATTCTAGACCAGTGAGTCTTACTTCAGTGGTTGGTAAGTTGATGGAGAAGATCCTGAGAGGCAGGATTTATGAACATTTGGAGAGGTATAATATGATTAGGAATAGTCGGCAAAGCTTCGTCAGGGGCAGGTCTTACCTTACGAGCCTGATTGAATTTTTGTGAATGTGACTAAACACATTGATGAAGGTAGAGCAGTAGATGTAGTGTATATGGATTTCAGCAAGGCATTTGATAAGGTACCCCATGCAAGGCTTATTGAGAAAGTAAGGAGGCATAGGATCCAAGGGGACACTGCTTTGTGGATCCAGAACTGGCTTGCCCACAGAAGACAAAGAGTGGTTGTAGACGGGTCATATTCTGCATGGAGGTCGGTGACCAGTGGTGTGCCTCAAGGATCTGTTCTGGGACCCCTACTCTTTGTGATTTTTATAAATGACCTGGATGAGGAAGTGGAGAGATGGGTTAGCAAGTTTGCTGATGACACAAAGGTTGGAGGTGTTGTGGACAGTGTGGAGGGCTGTCAGTGGTTACAGCAGGACATTGATAGGATGCAAAACTGGGCTGAGAAGTGGCAGATGGAATTCAACCCAGATAAGCGTGAAGTGGTTCATTTTGGTAGATCAAATATGATGGCGGAATATAGTATTAACGGTAAGACTCTCGGCAGTGTGGAGGATCAGAGGGATCTTGGGCTCCAAGTCCATAGCTCAAAACAGCTGTGCAGACTGACTCTATGGTTAAGAAAGCATACGGTGTACTGGCCTTCTTCAATCGTGGAATTAAATTTAGGAGCCGAATGGTAATGTTGCAGCTATATAGGACCCTGGTCAGACCATCTCTTGGAGTACTGTGCTTAGTTCTGGTCGCCTCACTATAGGAAGGATGTAGAAACCATAGAAAAGCTGCAGATTAGATTTACAAGGATGTTGCCTGGATTGGGGAGCATGCCTTATGAAAACAGGTTGAGTAAACTTGACCTTTTCTCCTTGGAGCGACGGAGTATGAGAGGTGTATAAGATGATGAGAGGCATTGATCATGTGGATAGTCAGAGCTGAAATGGTTGCCACAAGAGGACAAAGGTTTAAGGTGCTGGGGGGTAAGTACAGAGGAGATGTCAGGGGTAAGTTTTTTATGCAGAGAGTGGTGAGTGCATGGAATGGGCTACTGGCAATGGTGGTGGAGGCAGATACAATAGGGTTTTTTAAGAGACTTTTGGATAGATACATGGAGTTTAAAAAATAGAGGACTGAGGGTAAGCCTAATAATTTCTAAGGTAGGGACATGTTCAACACAACTTTGTGGGCCAAAGGGCCTGTATTGTGCTGTAGGTTTTCTATGTTTCTAGTACCAAACTGTAACACCCAGGGGAAGAAAAACTGTTTAGACAACGTCATATCAAAATTCAATTTAAAAGAACATGTGAACCAGTTTTGATTGAATTTCTCTAAACTCTTCTGAGATTTTTTTTTCTTTTGTTAAATTTCCTATGATAGTGGAACATGCAAATGACCTTTAGTGATGTGATTTCTAATATTATTCTATTAGAATTCTATTAATAATACATTTCAAATGAGCGATATATGGTCAGCTGACTTCAGCAAGCTGAGAAGTTTCTCAGAAAAATGCAGAAAAGATTTGTTAAAATTGCTCCAGAGAGGAGGCAATTCAGTCCTGATGAAGGGTCTCATCCCAAACATCAACTATTTACTCTTTTCCATAGATGCTGTCTGGCCTGCTCAGTTCCTCCTGCATTTTGTGTATGTTGCTTTGATTTCCAGCATCTGCAGATTGTCTCTTGTTTTCAGTTACAAAGTTAAACTGGAGAAGCTGTAATTGTTCTTGGAGCAAAGAAAATTGAGAGGAAATTTGATGGGCATAGACTGGATCATGATTGCTTTGGATAGAGTATAAAGGGTGACAGAGAGAATCTGTTCCCATCAGCAAATTGTTCAGAAAAGAGTAGGGGTTTGTTATAGGAGACAAATTTAAAACTGAGCTAAAGGCACGATGCCGATTGTAAAGAAAAGATAATTTTCACTGATATGGTAGAAATAGAATCAATCAGCCCCTTTAAACATGAATTGGATTGGATGGAGCCCATATGATTAGGTCTGACAACATTCATGTATCAGGTGCAAGCAGGTATTCAATGGGATGAATGGCCACATTTTTAACCAGAACAGTAGAATAATAGGATGGCAGGGTGGAGATACGTCTCTATTTGGTAGGTGTTAGGCACCCCTTCCTTTCACTAGCCTGCAGGTCACCCTTGGGCAAAGTGAAACACCTACTTAGCACCTCCTCCATCCACCCATCCCACGCCCCCCCACCCCCGGGGTCAGGGTCACATGAAGCCATGGGAGCAGCTGGTACATATCACAAGCCCTGAATATCACATCCAACACAATAAACTTGTCAGCTAACAATCAGAAAGAAACTTGGAACTGAAATTCATTACATCACACAATGAAGGATCAGAGTCTATGGAAGGCTCTAGTTGTCTCTGTATTGAATGGTTTACTCCATGGTATCAAATAGTGATGTAGTTCATCATTAAATGGTTAAAATGGGATTTCTTTTTCAAATGCTCAACATTGGAAGAAGGCTGGCAGGTCATGTGAAAAGCATTTTAAAATTACATTTGACCCAGTTTACCTTTACTCTCTCTACAAGCACATGGCGGAATGGAATTGATTAGATGAAATAGAGGCATTGGTCAGGATATTAATCTGTGTGGAGCTCACCAGTCAGATCAGTCAATGAATGTGATTTATCCTCAAACTTTTTGTTCAGTCATTCAAAATAACTTACCAGACACAAAATAAATAATTGACTTTGTTTTGCTTTGTCGTGCTTCTGGGCTCATTTTAAATCACAATAAATATGAGTAGCACTCACTTGATGTAATTTTTCAATCTTAAAACTTGTACACTGATTAGTCAACACACGTGAAGAAGAATGGTTGTGTTCGGGTCACTTACTGCATTCAAGTTGATTTCGGTATTATTTCTAGTAAAATTGTTTCTTTGTTGATGAAATTTATTATGCTTATATGAGGAACTAACCTCTTGATTCACCATTTCCTATCAATATAAAACAATGAAGAGCCTCACATCAGCAGTGAATGCACACTGCAACTTATACGCAACCTCTTTGTGTGAATGGGTGAACAAATAGATCCCTCTAAATAAATAACTGAGGAAGTAGACCTTCTGCATCCACTACAATATATTCATAGAGCTGATGTGTATGCCAATTCTCTCACTCTGGAGTTCTTTCTCCAAAAATTACTATGACAACAGACTCCTTTTGTCCTTCACAAAGAATACACTGAGACCAATTCAAATAAAATAACAATTCTCTAGGAAGTCCATTAATAGGCAAGCACACATGAACCTCTTCACTGCTTTTTAGTCCCCAGTCATCCAGCGGTGATGATAGGAGATCTTTTTAAATGAAGAGCCCAAGACAACTGAACCCCAAACTGTGATTTCCACTGATATGCTTCAGAGTAGATATCGTAATGGCAGTGTGGAATAGGGAAAATCTTTGTACTTCTGTTTAACTAGATTGGAGTATCCAGTCAAATTGTGGGTCTTGATCACTGTCATCATGTAGCTCAGCAGAGGCAAGTGATAACATGGTGATTCTGGGACAGGGCTTTCCTACCTGGGGTCCACAGACCCCCTGGTTAATAGTAAGGCTCTATGGCATAAAAAGGTTGCGAAACCCTGTTCTGGGAATAATCAGATGCTCAGGCATCACTTGTGGCAGTGAAAGCAATGAATTCCCCTAAATTTCCTACCATCTGCAACCGCAATGGTTAAATCCAAAATTGGCATTAATGGATCCTTGCCATCTCTTCGATGTACTGGTCTGATTCACAAAGGCAGAGAACTGCAACTTTGGGAAAATGGTGGGAAGATAATCCCAATCCAAAGAAAAAGGGATGGAAATTCACCTCAAGCTAAGTCACACTCTTTCAAAAATATTCAAAATTATGAAGAATCAAGTAATTGAAGCATTCTGAAAATTTAAAACAGTGGTTTTCAATGTGGGCCATATGCCCCCTCCCCCCAGGGAGTTGAAAGGGCCACAAGTAACAAAACAAGAAAGTGGAGACCACAGGAGTTCCAGAATGGTCCATGATAAATTTACTGTTTCAATGAAAAATGACTGAAGTATATAAATATAAGAGAACTGAATGCATTTAAGTTAATTGTAACCCTGAATGAAATGAATGAAAAAAACACTAGATGATGCAAATGAGGCAGCATTACAGTTCAGTGTGTGTGTGTGTGTGTGTGCGCGTGCGTGCGTGTGTGTGTGTGTGTGAAATAGCAATATAAAATGCTTTTTTCATTGCTGGTTGGAAGAATATTATAAATAAGGTATTCTATTCAGAGATTTACAATAGTTCTATTTTTCATTTTCACCTGTAATATTATGTTTAACATATAATACTAACAGTAGAACCTGTTAAAACATAAATATTGTCTGTATACTAGAATAATTAGTACAGTTGACCAAAGCAAATTTTAGTAGCTCACCGAGACTATTAAAGACTACTGGAGACCACCGAGGTAGATGAAAATCACAAAAGAGCGATGAGCAGAAAAAGGTTGAGATCCACTGATTTAAATAAAGAATATTTTAAACTCAGATTGTTCAAAGAATGTCAGTTAATTGAAGATTACATTTGTCCAAGTAACTATTCCCCTCTATTCAAGTAAATGAGTTTGGCACCACATGTATATTGGTGCAGAATTCTGGGGTATTAAATTGCCATCAGTTCTATTTCATTGTCTTTTGATGTTGCATGACTTCCTGAGTATTTCCAAATTTTTCTGATTTGAATTTACATTGTATTTGCATTTGAACTTTGAGTCACCGAATAATAGGACACAACAGCACAGAAACAGGCCATTCAGCCCATCTAACCCATGGCAAACTATTTATCTGCCTCGTCCCATCAACCAGCACCCAGACCATAGCCCTCCATACCCCTTCCTCCCACGTACCTATCCACATTTCTCTTAAATACTTACACATCCACCACTTCTGCTGGCAGCTCATTCCACATTTACTCTACACTCTCGGTAAAGAAACTCCCCTCATGCTCCCCTTAAACATTTCACCTTTCACCCTTAACCCATGACCTCTAGTTCTGGTCTTACTCACCCTCAGCGGAAAAAGCTTGCTTGCATTTACCCTATCTAAATCCCTCATAATCTCGTATACTTGTATCAAATCTCCCCTCATTCTCCTACACTCTACAAAATAAAGTTCTAGTCTATTCAACTTTTCCCTGTAACTCAGGTCCTCAAATCCCAGCAACACCCTTGTAAATTTTCTCTGCAGCTTTTCAATCATATTTACACCTTTCTTGTAGATAGATGACCAAAACTGGACATAATACTGCAAATTAGGCATCACCAACATTATATACAATTTCAACATAACATCCCATCTCCTGTTCTCAGAACTTCGATTTATGAAGGCCAATGTGCCAAAAGCCTTCTTTACAATGGGAACTGAAGTGAAGAGGCAGAGGATGGGGCAGTGGTGCACAAGTAATGACATCTTGTAGGGAGTTTGTGAGGAAGGATAGGCAAATGTTAGAGCAAAGAAGCACTCAGCCAGATGGTTTGAGATATGTCTACTTTAATGCAAAGAGTATCATGAGCAAGGTGGATGAACTTAGAGCATGGATCTATACATAGAAGTATGAAGGTGTGGCCATTACAGAAACTTGGATGACTCAGGGCAGGAATGGCTCCTGAGTGTGCCGAGCTTTAGATGTTTCAAAAAGGACTGGGAGGGGGAAAAAGAGGTGGTAGAGTGGCACCGCTAAGCAGGGTATAGTATCACGGATGCAAAAAAGAAGGAAGTCATGGAGGGATTGTCTACTGAGTCATTGTGGATGGAAGTCAGAAACAGAAATGGGGCAATAACTCTACTGGATTTTTTATAGACCCCCCCCCCCCCCAATAATAACAGTGGCATCAAGGAGCAGATAGGGAGACAGATTCTGAAACGGTGCAATAACATTAGGGTTGTTGTGGTGGATGATTTTAACTTTCCTAACGTTGACTGGCATCGCCTTAGAGCAAGGGGTTTTGATGGGGTTTGTTAGGTGTGCTCAAGAAGGTTTCCTGACGCAAAATGTTGATAAGCCAACCAGTGGAGAGGCTGTGTTTAATCAGGTATTGGGAAATGAACCTGGTCAAGTGTCAGATCTCTCGGTGGGAGAGCATTTTGAAGGCCAGGAACTGGCGTTGAGGAGGAGATAGAAAAAGGATGTGCCATGATTGGCTGGTGGAGCAGGCTCAATGGGCCAGATGGCCTAATTCTGATCCAATGTCTTATGGTCATATAGTCTTATGGTTATGGAAACAACAATGAAGAATCCTTCTACATCTGAGTGTGACAGTATCCCTGAGTCTCCACCCAGGACTTGCATGACTGACAGTAGTGAAAACCGAGAGGAAGCTACTGACATGATGAAGAAAGTCCTAAACACCACCAGAGATAGAGGACCTTCATTGCTGCCTTAAATGCTAATAGCATAACAGGCAGTAAGTTCTTCCCCTGAGAGAAAGAATTTAAACCACATAGCCAACCCATCACATTAAAGATTAAGCTTCTAATTATAATAGAAAACTGTTGTTGATCTAATGTTAGTAAGAGGAAGCAAAATGAGTCAACAATGCATCCCGTGTTTCTTGTTTCTAAAGGCACTTCTCCATACTTGCAGAGACCACAAGGAAACACGGAAACGTTACACCATAAACCAAATATATATAATAAATTAATTTTAAAGGACACTAAATAAAAATAAGAGAGTATGTTCATTCAAAATTCAAGTCATAAAGATGCTGACCTATAAGCTTACATGCCATCTTCAAGAACTCTCAGTACTGTGATTGATTGCAAGTTTGAATAGTACTTTGAAGTGGCTTTCCAGGATTTGGCAGCATAGAGTTCACATGACTTCTTAAGCGATAACTGAAGAGTAACTCTGTTGTAAATTTTAATAACATGAAGAATTTTAATGTAAAGTCAAAATATATTGAAAGATGGAAATATGAATACTATATATAAAGTTAAAACTATTTTAATGAAGCTCAAACAATTAAAATGCAATCTGAAAAACAATGATAGTATTATTATCTGTAAGACAAAGTCTATTGGCAACCAATAATAAATCTTGGTATGGTCAATAATAACTTAGTTAAAGTTGCTATTTAAGTATTATGTTCTAACTTCAATTGGAACAATTAACTGAATGAAAAATTTAAGGTTACTTCTTTCTCATTTAACTACAATAAATACAAAGTTCATCTTTGTCCCTCTTGCAGACCCATCCTCCTCATCTTCTTTGATGGTCCTTTGGTCTTTTGCGCACTTGGTGTTCCATTTTATTGCCTGTTTGCACTGCAGTTTCTCTTTAAGTGTAACACTTTATGCTGTCATCTGTTATTGTTTGTCCCTTTACTGTCTCATTGTATATTTGTGATGGAATAATCTGCAATGGATGACATGCAAAACAAATGTAACTCAATACATATGACAATACTGTAATAAACTAACTTACCAATAATTCAAAAAGTGGGTAGCTCGGGTGGTTGATAGTTGGGTTGAGTTGTTTTCCAATCTTGACAATTTAAAGTTCAAAGGTCAAAGTAAAATTTATTATCAGAGTACATACCTGTTATTACATACAACCCTGGGATTTTATTTTTTGTGAAAATACTAGCAATACTTAGCAAATCTATAGAGTAGTAACAGTAAACAGCACAGGTAATCTGTAAACAAACTGTGCAAATGCAGATAATAAATAAATAGAAATAAATAATGAGCATGAAATAACAAGATAAGAGTCTTGAAATGAGTGTAGTTATCCCCTTTTGTTCAAGAGCCTGATAGTTGAGGGGTAGTAACTGTTCTTAAACCTGGTAGTGCGAGTCATGAGGCACCTGCACCTTCTACGTGATGGCAGCAGTGAGAAATGGTCTTGGCCTGGGTGGTGAGGATCTTTGACGATGAATGCTGCTTTTCTATGGCAACGTTTCATGTAGATGTGCTCAATGGTTGGGAGAGTTTAACCCATGACGTACTGTGCCAAATCCACTACCTTTTGCTGGATTTTCCGCTCAGCAGCATTGGTGTTCCCATACCAGGCTATAATACAGCCAGTCGGCACACTTTCCACCACACATCTATAGAAGTTTGCCAAGGTTTTTGATGATGAGTTGAATCTCCGCATACTCCTGAGGAAGTAGAGAAGCTGTCTTGCTTTCTTCACAATCATATTTATAGAATGAGTCAATGACAGGCCCTCTGAGGTAGTGACACACAAGAATTTAAAGTTACTGACCCTCTCCACCTCTGATCCTCTGATGATTACTGGCTCATGGACCTCTGGCTTCCCTCTCCTGAAGTCAATAATCAGTTATTTGGTCTTATTGACTTTGAGTGAGAGGCTGTTGTTATTATGTCACTCAGCCAAATTTCCAATTTCCCTCCAGTATGCTGATTCATCACCACCTTGATACAGCCTACAACAGTGGTGTCATTAGCAAACTTGGATATGGTGTTTGAGCTGTATTTGCCCACACGGGCACTGTCGTAAAGTGAGTAGAGCAGGGGGCTAAGTACACATTCCTGTAGTGCTCCTGTGATGGAGATTGTGGAAGAGATGATTTTGCTGATCTGAACTGATTGGTGTCTACGAGCGAGGAAATCCAGCATCCAATTGCACAATGGGGTTCTGATGCCCAGATCTTAGAGTTTACTGATATAGTTTAGAGGGGGGTGACAATGTTAAAGACAGTGGAAAACATCCTGTATTGTCCCGGTACCGAAGAAACCACAACCAAAGGAGTTGAATGACTTCAGACCTGTTGCCTTGACGTCGCACGTGATGAAGACCATAGAGCGGCTGATAATACAGAATCTGAGGCCACAAACCAGGCACGCCCAGGATCCTCTTCAGTTTGCGTATAAGGAGAAGGTGGGAGTGGAGGATGCTATCACGTATTTGCTGCACAAATCACTCTCTCACCTAGATGGTGTCAGTTGTGCTGTGAGGATTACATTCCTTGACTTCTCTAGTGCCTTTAACACCATCCAGCCCAAGATCTTAAGGCACAAACTAACGGAGATGGGAGTAGACTTTCACATGGTGGATTGGATAGTGGACTACTTGACAGATAGACCTCAGTATGTGCGGTTGGGAGACTGTAGGTCTGACACGGTGGTCAGCAGCACAGGAGCGCCGCAGGGAACCGTACTCTCTCCGGTCCTGTTCACCCTGTACACATCAGACTTCCAATATAACTCGGAGTCCTGCCATGTGCAGAAGTTCGCTGATGACACGGCCATAGTGGGGTGTGTCAGGAATGGACAGGAGGAGGAGTATAGGAAACTGATACAGGACTTTGTGATATGGTGCAACTCAAACTACCTGCGTCTCAATATCACCAAGACCAAGGAGATGGTGGTGGACTTTAGGAGATCTAGGCCTCATATGGAGCCAGTGATCATTAATGGAGAATGTGTGGAGCAGGTTAAGACCTACAAGTATCTGGGAGTACAGTTAGACAAGAAGCTAGACTGGACTGCCAACACAGATGCCTTGTGCAGGAAGGCACAGAGTCGACTGTACTTCCTTAGAAGGTTGGCGTCATTCAATGTCTGTAGTGAGATGCTGAAGATGTTCTATAGGTCAGTTGTGGAGAGCGCCCTCTTCTTTGTGGTGGCGTGTTGGGGAGGAAGCATTAAGAAGAGGGACGCCTCACGTCTTAATAAGCTGGTAAGGAAGGCGGGCTCTGTCGTGGGCAAAGTACTGGAGAGTTTAACATCGGTAGCTGAGCGAAGGGCGCTGAGTAGGCTACGGTCAATTATGGAAAACTCTGAACATCCTCTACATAGCACCATCCAGAGACAGAGAAGCAGTTTCAGCGACAGGTTACTATCGATGCCATGCTCCTCAGACAGGATGAAGAGGTCAATACTCCCCAATGCCATTAGGCTTTACAATTCAACCGCCCGGACTTAGGAACTTTTTAAAAGCTATTATTAATGCTTTTTGAGATAGTGATTTAGATGCATATCATATTTTTTACTGAGTTAAGTATTGTATGTAATTAGTTTTGCTACAACAAGTGTATGGGACATTGGAAAAAAAAGTTGAATTTCCCCATGGGGATGAATAAAGTATCTATCTATCTATCTATCTAAATGCCAAGCTGTAATCAATAATCCTGATATATGCATATTTGCTATCCAGGTGTTCCAGGGCTGCATGAAGAACCAAAAAAAGTAGCATCTGCTGTAGACTTGTTACCTCGGTAGGTGAATTGGAGTGCATGCAAGTCAGCACTCAGAAAGGAACTGATATCCAAAAACACTTCATCACTGTGGATGTAAGTGTGACTGGGTGATAGTCATTTAGACAGGTTACCACAATCCCCTTGTGCACCAGTATTATTGAAGCCTGCTGGGAGCAGGTGGGTACCACACATTGCCAGAGTGAGAAGCTGAAGATATCTGTGAATACATCAGCCAGTTGGTCAGCACGGATCTTCAGTGCTCAGCCAGGTACACTGTTCAGACTGGATGCTTTCCTTGGATTTACTCTTTTGGAAAAAGCCCGCACATCATCTTCAGATACTGAGACCAAAGGATCATCGGGAGATATGGGGGTGCATGATGGTTTGGTTCTCCCAGTTCACTTTATTAATATATATTATTTCTGTTTTTGCACAATTTTTAATCTATTCAATATACATATACAGTAATTTATTTATATATTTATCTATCTATTTATTTATTATTTTTCTTTTTTTCTTCTTCTGTATTATATTATACATTGAAGTGCTGCTGCTAAGTGAACAAATTTCACAACACATGCCGGTGATAGTAAACCTGATTCTGATTCTAATCAAAGCAAGCTTAAAAGGCACTGAGCTCATATGGAAGCAAAACCTTGCTGCCCTCTATGTCACAAGATATAACTTTATAGGAGGTTATGGCATTCACAACCTGCCACAGCTGTTGAGCATCCCTCATTGATTCCAGTTTAGTCCAGGATCTCCACTTTGCCAGAGAGATAGCTTTCCAGAGAGCATGCCCATACCTCTTGTCGCATTCTTGATCTCCAGCCTTGAATGCCTCTGATCTGATTCTCAGCAGCTTCTGGATTTCATTGTTCATTCAAGGCTTCTAATGGGGAAAACCCTGAACTATTTTGTGGGGACACACTTATCCACAGCTGTATTAACAAAGTCTGTAACGACTCTGTATAGTCATTCAGGTCCTCAGATGAGTTCTTAAACCCAGCCCAGTCCGCTGATGCAAGGTAACCCTGTTGCAGTTCCTCAGACATTTTGTCACCATATGAGAAGACATCATCAGTACCCTGGTAATTGTGGTGTGTCCCACAAATGCTTCAACTTTATGTACTTGTCAATCAGCTGAGTGTCCGTCATTATGGAAACTCATTTGTGATGTAGGGAGGAAGTCTCATCTCTGATTGGTTGCATGATGAACTCTGTGTGTTGGGGTCTGGAATTTTGCTTGCATCAGCTCTTAAACAGGATCGAAATCTAGATGTCTGTTTACAGAATTGTTCATGGAAAACCATGCTTCTAGGAATTCTCTTGCACGCCGCTTGTTAGCTTGCACCATGACTTTCACTGATGCCCAGTTGAATTTGTGCCCCTTTTGATCTTCATGGGTAGAGACTAGGGAGAGTTCGTCATGCCGCTTGACAACCAGTTGACGTTCCCGGATCCGTGTGGATAGTTTCTCCTAGTTTGGTCAACGTAATATTTGCTGCAGTCCCAACATTGGATTTTGTAGACCATATTAGTATTGCCCAATAGCCTGGTTTTGGTCAGCAGAGTACTCCCCTCAAGATTGCTGTTGGCTTATGGGTCATGGTTCTTGCATACTTCATAGTTACATAGAGCTAGTCTTTGTGACAGTCAGTGTATTCACATATTTTATCCAGGAATATTCATATCTACAAATCTTACAAGCAAATTCTGTGCTGGGCAGGAAAATACTGAGAATAATGAGGTGGTTTCATTTTTCTGGTTACTGGGTGAGAATATTGAAATAGGGAAGAACTGGAATAATTGGATTGTTCCCTGGAAACAGGGTTGCTAAGGAAATGATTCAGTGAGTAACAAGAGGGTCATTAGTGTCAAAATTGTGAATTTGTGATACAGTATCTACAGTATAGAGAGATTTGGTGGGGCTTTTTGCTAGTGTAGTGGGTTGCTGCAGAATGGCAAATGAGAAATAAATGAAGTCCAAATTTTTGTCTACTGGTCTCCCCCAAATAAGAAGTCCTTGTACGGAGGGTCTGACTTCCAGACACAGAAGTTCAGTGTTGTTCACATATATAGAGTATATGCTAGGTGGATGAGTAGAAAATATCCCATTGCAAAGTTATGGAAATGGAGCTGTCAAAACACCGGTATTGTTTAAGGAGGAAAGACTCAAGAGTAAGAACCCTATGTACCTAAAAGACAAAAAACAAAACAGAGTTTAGAGGAACCCAAGTGCATCCACAGAGCTTTAGCACTAGGGACTGGAGTCAAGTGGATCAAAGTCAATCTGAACAGTCTTGAGCAATTTTAGTTTACATCAGAATGTAAAGGTCAATTAATATGCTTGGTATTTGGAAGCTACAAGCTGCTATTGAAGTAAGGTGCTCAGAGAGATTTACTCTCTACTGAATAATATTACAGGAAATTGTAAAATGGAGTGGAAGGATGCTATTTCGCAATACAGTGACCTACTCATCAAATATACTCCAGAGTGACCCAGACTTGCTTGTAGATGGACTATTACTAAATAGTTTCTCTGCAGCCTTACCACTGGTTAAGCCAGAATGGTAAAGGGGGACTGATGCATTATTTTATACTCAGACAGCTGATCTATCTCACTCATGTATGCCTCCTTGTCACCGTCTCAGATTCTATCAACAACTGTTGTGTCACTGCCAAATATATAGATGGCGATTGAGCTGTGCCTAGCCACAGAGGTGAGAGTTTAGAGAAAGTAGAGCAGTGGGCTGAGGGTGCATCCTTGAGGTGCACCTGGGTTAGTGAAGAGGATATGTTACTTCTGATCTGCATTGACTGTGGTCTCCCAATGAGAAAGTCAAGGATCCAGCTTCAGAATGAGGGAGAGACAGAGATGCAATGGGAGGGAGAGAGGGATAGAGGGACAGAGGGAGAGACTGAGAAAGAGAGAGAGAGAGAGATGGATAGATGCAGAGGGAGTCTTGTGGTCATAATGCCCTATTTGCTTCCTCATGTCACAATAAGTAAAATGTTTGTGTGGTCTTAATGCACTTCTTACCCATCACTGTTATATTCTATTAAAATTAAATATATGTGGATTGAAAAGGTCAGGAACACTACTGAGCTGCTGATGATGAAAGAGCTGTGAGTTAATTTTTATGATGGCCGTATGTGAAGACTGAAATTTGAAACTGAAGCATTTGTTGTATGAGTAACAGTGAATCTACATGCAATGTGTTAGTCATACATTGTTTTGTAGAGAATCAGTTGTTTCTTAATGCAAAATTGACTAATAAGGTGGTTATTAAAAAACATCACCAACTGGCAATTCATTTCTTCTGTTCTTGGTATAATGGTATCAACAAAATAAAGAGCCTATATTTACTCTAATTGGAGAACTGATAATTTATTCACTGAAATTGCAGCAGCTCACAGTGAGATCACTAACTGTAGGTGCCATCTGGAAGGAAAGCAGTCCACCTACACAGAATACTGACTGGAATTGGTGACTCATGGGCACCTCTGTTGTTGCACATGAAAACTTGAAGTCATTCTCATGTAATTCAATAAGAGAAAGTGCGAGATCAAGCAGATTTGGATAATAAACACGATAAAGGCTTTATGTGTGCTGGAAATCCAAAGCAAACACACATAAAATGCTCAATGAACTCAGTGGGTCAGACAGCATCTCAGGAAATCAACAAACAGTCGATGTTTTGGGGTCCCTTCTTCAGGTTCATATAATTATACAAACAAGTTGGTTAGATACAGCTCAGTGAACTTGAGACACATTGAATGTCATGTTTCATTTGTGTGTGGTCTGATTATCATTCTGCCTTTTGATTGTCATTTCTATTTATTTACAGTATTTAGGGATACAGCGCGCAGAAGGCTTTTCTGGACCTTTGAGCTGCCCCAGCAGCTGCCAACATCCCTGATTTAATTCTAAGCGAATCAAAGGACAATTTACCTTAAGACCATAAGGCCATTAGGCCCATCGAGTTTGCTACACCATTTAATCACTGCTGATCCCTTTTTCCACTCCTCAGCCCCACTCTCCAGCCTTCTCCCCGTAACCTTTGATGTCATGGCCCATCAAGAACCTATCAATCTCTGCCTTAAATACACCCAATGACCTGGCCTCCACAGCCACCTGTGGTAATAAATTTCACAAATTCACCACACTCTGTCCAAAGAAATTTCTCCCCTTCTCGGTTTTAAATGGATGCCCCTCTATCCTGAGTCGGTGCCCTCTTGTCCTAGACTCCCCCACGGGAAACACCCTTTCCACATCTAGTCTGTCTAGGTTTTTCAACATTCGAAAGGTTTGAATGAGATGCCTCCCCATCCTTTAAATTCCAGCGTGTAAAGACTTAGAGCTATCAAGTATTCCTCATCTGATAGCCTTTTTATTCCCAGAATTTCCAATGCGAACCTCCTCTGAACCCTCTCCAATGTCAGCACTTCTTTTCTTAGATGAGGAGTCAAAATTGTTCACAATACTCAAGGTGAGGTGAGGCCTCGCCAGTGCCTTATAAAGCCTCATTCTAGACCTCCTGAAATGAATGCTAACATGGCATTTGCCTTCCTTAAGGACTCACCGACTCAACCTGCAAGTTAACCTTCAGGGTGTTTTGCTCAGGACTCCCAAGTCCCTCTGCATCTCAGATTCCTGGATTTTCTCCCTGTTTAGAAAATAGCATGCATTTTTATTTCTACTACCAAAGTGTGTGACCATGCCTTTTCCAACATTGCCACTTTCTTGCCCATTCTCCTAATCTGTTTAAGTCCTGCTGCATCCTACCTGTTTCCTCAACACTACCTGCCCCTCCACCAATCTTTGTATCTTCTGCAAACTTGGCAACAAAGCCCTCTATTCTATCATCCAAAACATTGATGTACAGCATAAAAAGAACTGGTACCAACATCTACCTCCAGGAAACACCACTAAACACTGGCAGCCAACCAGAAAAGGATTCTTTTATTCCCACTCACTGCCTCCTACTAATCAGCTAATGCTCTAATCATGCCAGTATCCTTGCATAACATGGGCTTTTAACTTTGTTAGCAGCTGATTGAGTGGCACCTTGTCAAAGGAGTTCAACAAGTCCAAATATACAACATCCACTGTATCCCCTTTATCTATCCTATGTGTAATCTCCTTAAAGAATACCAACAGGTTCATCAGGCAAGATTTTTCCTTAAGAAAACCATGCAGACTTTGTACAATCTTGTCCTGTGTCAGCAACCTCATCCTTAACAAGTGACTCCAACATTTTCCCAACCCCTGAGGTCAGGCTAACTGGTCTATAATTTTCTTTCTGCTGCCTTCTTCCTTTCTTAAATTGTAGAATGGCAATTGCAATTTTCTAGTCTTCTGACACCATGGTCATTACTTCTGGTCCAATGATTTCTGAAAGATCATTACTAATTCCTCAACAATCGCTCTTGCCACTTCTTTCAGAACTCTAGGATGCAGTACATCTGGTCAGTGTGACTTATGTACCTTTAGGTCTTTCAGATTTTTGAGCATTTTCTCCTTTGTAATAGTAACTGCACTCACTTTTCTTCCTTCACGCACTACAACATCTGGCACACTGCTAGTGCCTTCCACAGCGAAGACTGATACATCTCCTGGGCCTCCGTTATTATTTCTCTGACCTCCTTTCTAGCAGTCCTATATCCACTCTTATCTCCCTTTTAGTTTTTATGTACTTAAAAAAGCTTTTACTATCCACTTTGATATTGTTTGCATGTTTGCTTTCATATTTCACTTTTTGCCTCCTAATGATTCTTTTAGTTGCTCCCTGTAGGGTTTAATAGCTTTCACATCACTTGTCAGCCACGCTTGTACTATTTTGCCATTTAGGTATATCTTTGATTTTGGGATACATCTATCCTGCTCCTTCCTCATTTTTCCCAGAAACACATGCCATTGCTACTCTGCTGGCATCCCTCCCAGCATCTCCTTCCAATTTACTTTGGCCAACTCCTCTCTCATGCCACTGTAATTTCTTTTACTTCCCTGAAATACTGCTAGATTAGATTTTACTTTTCCCCTGTCAATTTTCAAGTTGAACTCAATCATATTGTGATCACTGGTTCCTAAGGGTTCTTTTACCTTAAGCTCCCTAATCACCTCGGGTTAATTACATAACTCCCAATCTAATATAGCTAATCCTCTAATAGGTTCAATGACAAACTGCTCTAAAAGGTCATCTCATAGGCATTCAACAAACTCACTCTCTTACCAACCAGATTTTCCCAATTGACCTACATGTTGAAATGTTTACAATAATCAATTAAACTACCCAGTATGTCTTTGAACTGTGGGAGAAAATCCACTCATTCCACAGGGAAGACATACAGACACCTTAGAAAGAATACTGGGCTTGAACTCCTACGTTCTGAGATGTAATAGTATCGCACCAATGGCTATGCTGCAGTGGCACCCATTTAAGACTATGAGTACATAAGATATAGGAGCAGAATTTGGCTATTTGGCCCATCGAGTCCGTTCCGCCATTTCATCATGTTTGATCATTTTCCATTTCAGCCCTAATCTCCTGCTTTCTCCCCATATCCCATCATACAGTGACTAATCGAGAACCTATCAACCTCTGTCTTAAATATACCCAATGACTTGGCTTCTGCAGCCACCTATGACATCAAATTCCGCAGATTCACCGCTCTCTGGCCAAGGAAATTCCTCCTCATCTCTGTCCTATATGAACGTCCCTCTATTCTGAGGTTTAGCTAATCAGGGACAGTCAATTTTATAATAAGTTGAAGAGTGAATAAAAGAAACAGTGAAAATATAATATTAAATGTGTGAAAGATCGTTTGGGTGAATGGGGTGAAATTTGACTTTTTGGGTTATTGTAGAATGATTGATAACAGATCCGCCAGATGTTTCACATCTTCCCTAGTTTACTTAAATCAAGACAAGAATAATCTCTTCTAAGATTAGCTCAAAATTATACACAATATTCAAGATGAGGCCTCACCAGTGCCTTATAAAGCCTCAGCAGCATATCTCTGCTCTTGTATTCTAGACCTCTTGAAATGAATTTGGATCTCAACATTTTCAGTACTCACTCTTGAAATTTGGCTCACCCTTTCTCCCTATTTTGTTTTTAGATGAGGGAATGAATGATTGAAATTCATATCCAACTTCAATATGATTCCCAAAATTAAAACTGCTAGCACTTGTTCCTAAGATTTTCTATTTGACAAAAGAATTAGTTTAGCATCCACGAAATTCTACTTCAACATGAATGTGTCATAACAATGTACATATACAGAGGGACCTTGTTTTTAAGTCTACAGATCCCTGTAACTGACCACCAGTTGATAGGGTGATAAAAGGTCCATGTCTTCATTAGTCAAGACACTGTGTTCAATAGTAAGGAACTAATGTTGCAGCTTTATAAAACTCTATTTTGGCTGTATGTGGAGTATTGCATTCAGTTCTAAGTGCATCATTATAGGATTTGGATTTGGTGAGGATGCAGAAGAGTTTTACTGGGTTTCTGCCTGGATTAGAGGACAGGTGCTATAAGGAGAGGTTGGGAAATCTAGTGTTGTTTCTCTGGAGCAGCAAAAGCTGAGGAGACACCTGATACCTTGTTGCAAGGGCAACCAACATTTCAAACTTTTGAATAATGTGATGTTTCTTTGAGTTACTACTTTTTCAGATGATTGACTAAATCTAGTAAGTTTCTTCTTTGAAATAAGATATTCCAATTCCACCAAGTAATAAATGACTACTGCTTCAGCTTATGTTATATAAAATAGGCCACTTATGTCACCTGCTTCAAAAGGGCATCAATTGCTGAAGTAAAGCAGGGTAAGCTGCCTCAATGACTATCACCCAAAAACACTCACACCTATTGTGATGAAATACTTTGAGAGGTTGATTATGGCTAGAATTAACTCTTGCCTGAGCAAGGTCCTGGACCTGCTGCAATTTGCCTCTTATCTCAATAGATCTACAGCGGGTGCAGTCTTCCTGACTCTCCACTTGCCCTTGGATTACCTGAACAACTGTGATAACTACAACAGGTACATTAGGCTGCTGTTCATTGCTTACAGCTCAGCATTCAACACCACCATCTCATCTCATCATGATTGTGACTTAGATGAAGATCAGAGCGTGCATGTGTGTGTGTGTGTGTGTGTGTGTGTGTGTGTGTATATAGTGACACATATCTGTATACTGTATATAATTCAGGCATACACATGCACATCCAGTGAACAGTGGTTCTGTGGGCAAAAATACCTTGTTAATGAGAGAAGTTAAGTTCCCTCGGCCTGATAGGATATACCTTAGGTTATTGTAAGAGGCAAGAAAAGAGATTGTCTGGGTCTTGACCGATATCTTTGTGTCCTCTCTAGCCACAGGCAAGGTTGTGAAAGACTGGCAGGTAGCTAATGTTGCTTCATTATTCAAGAAGGGAACCAGGGATAATCCTGGACAGTGAATCTCACATCAATGGTAGGGAAGTTACTAGGGAGAATTCTTAGGGAGAGGATTTGGAAAACTATGGGCTAATTAGTATTATGTGGGGCACGTCCTGTCTTACCAACTTGATTGATTTTTCTGATGAAGTGATGAGAGTGATTGATAAGGAAAGAACTGTGGATGTTGACTATAGGGATTTTAATAAGGTGTCCCTCATGGGAGGCTCATTCAGAAGATTAAGACACATGTGATCCGTGGTGATTTGGTTGTATGGATTCAGAAGAAGAGGGTAGATGTCAAAGGGACTTATTCTAGCTGGATGCCTGTGATTCGTGGTGTTTTGCAGGGATCCGTACCTGGACTTTCTCGCAGCCCTTTACCTTTCCTACCCACCTAATTTCACTTATCACCTATAATACACATGTTGGAGGAACTCAGCAAGTCAGGCAGCATCTATGGATAGCTGGAATTTGACGGTTGAAGCCAGGTGGGTAGGAAAGATAACGTGTTGGAGAGGAAGGAATTTGATAGGAGAGGAGAGTGGACTAAAGGAGAAAAGGAAGTTGGAGGAGACCCAAGGGGAGGTGATAGGCAGGAGAGGAGATATACAAGGCCAGAGTTCATCTGTCATCTTCTAGCTATCCTCCATCCCCCTTCCCCACCTTTTTATTCTGTCATTTCCCCCTTCCTTTCCACTCATGCTGCCTGCCCCCGAGTCCCTCCAGCATCTTGTGTGTGTTGCATATACAAACCGAGCTGTCCCACAACCCTCAGCTATTAATTCATGAGGTCATTTCCCATCGGGTCATCCAGTGTTCCTTAAAACCATGGGCTCTATTAAAGAAACAAGTGACCCCTTACACTGTGACTTGCAGCATTTTGTGTGGGTTGCTTTGAATTTTCAGCATCTGCAGACTTTTCCCATATTTAGATGTGCTGACCCCTTACAATGACTTGAGGAGCAAGAGTCTGAAATCAGAAAAGCATCAAACCGAGCAACTGTAATGAACCGTGTAAATTACCGTTCATTGCAATTGCGGCTTACGATGCTGACGCACGCGTGCACGGGAAGCAAAATGCGCGCTGGTACGCGTGCACGCGAGGCAAGATGAGCGCCGAGCACGCGTGTACGAGCGCGCTCCCGCAACGTTGCTGCCATGGCGACTGACTTGTTAGAGACTGCAAGCAATGGAGCTGATTGCAAAGGCCAGGTAAGGGAGTGTGGGGAACTTCAACGACGGTGGGCCGCTGGCCATTACCCCCTGAGGCTGACTCACTGGCTGCCGCGGGTTCTGCTGGAGCCCCTCGGTCCCGTGGCAGGGTTACTGACCGGGTCCATGTCCGGAGGCCCCTGGAGCGGAGCTGCCGAGGAGCTTCAGCTCAGCTCACTCTTCAGACCTGCAGCTGCATTGCTCTCTGGCAGGGACATATTTTTATGGCCCGTTCTGATTGTGGGACAAGTGCGAGTCTATGTATGTACTTAGTATGTACTTACTATGTAAGTAACCTCACGTTATTTCATTGAGGGCGGGGCTGAAGGGGTTGTAGACCTGTGCAAAAGAAATACTGGAAATGCTCTGCAGGTCAGGTACCTGAGTTAATGGGGTGGAGTAGCCTGACGGCTGTTTGGTAATTGCCAACTCGTAAAACTTTTGTTTACCAACCAGCCAGACAGATAATTTCATACATAATTCCAAGGTGAGGCCACCTTAGGGTGGAGGAGCAACAATTTATATTATGTCTGGGTAGCGTCCAACCTGATGAAAATCGATTTCTCCTTCTGTAAAAAAAAATGTTTACCTCCCCCTCCGCTCTTCTATTCCCCACTCTGGCCTTTGATCTCTTCTCACCTGCCTATCACCTCCCCCCCTCCACTCCTTCCCTTTCGCCTAGGTCCACTCTCCTCTCCTATCAGATTCCTTCTTCTCCAGCCCTTTACCTTTCCCCGTAGGCTTTACCTATCACCTTCTAGCTATCCTTCTCCTCATCCCCTCACCTTTTTTGTTCTGACGTATTCTTTTCCTTCCAGTCCTGAAGAAGGGTCTCAGCCCAAAATATCAACTATTTAGTCATTTCCATATCCTGGCCTGCTGACAGACATCCCACCCTGCAAAAACTCATTTCAGGGAGGTACCACCCTGCGCCCCCCCCCCCCCCCCCGCAATCCCATATTCACCCCCACCCGCAGACCTCCAGGGGTGTATGTAATACTTTGTTTAGTGATTTTGTCTAATCTGTAAACCAAGTTGGGTATATGCAGAAAATGTGACATTATAATATGTACTGTACTTTAATTATCATGGAGTGTATTTTTATTCTATTACAACTTTAAGCAAGTCTACAGGGAATTTGGCCTCATCAGGTAGGACATCAATAGAGTAGGTTCTTAACATCTAGCCAGCTAATTTAAATAATGTTAGCTATGCTAATGAATGAATGACACCTGTTAAACTCAGCTCAACATTTCTTTTACAGTCATTTAAGCCACCATGGGCAATAGAAAAGTCATTGTTTCAAACAGTGCACCGAGCAACACTGTCATTATTTTTGACCCTTTATTAGGCAGGAGTACACTTTAGTGTAGTCTGGGGTGAAGTACATTTTATATTTTCTTTTTTTGGAACACTCTGCCATGGCGCAGCAGGACACTAAACTGAACTGATGGACAATGAAAGAGAGAGAGAGGAAGAGAGAGGGGGTCAACTGTAAAGTCCGCCCACAGAGAAAACTGATAGGTCTACTTTGCATGAAGAGAGACCAATCAGGATGCTCCCTCTCCCGCTCCCTCTTCCTCTCCCTCTCCTTCTCAAAAAATTCGATTTCCAGTATATTGTATATACAATTTGCGGGCATCAGGGAGCCGCTATCAATATTCAGGAGACTCCCAGAACTTCCGGGAGAGGTGGAATGTCCGTGCTGAGTTCCTCCGCACTGTGTGTGTGTAGATTTCCAGCATCCGTGGACTTCCTGGTGTTTATATTGTGGATATAATGTTACATTTCAAGAAAGTGCAGTGCAAGTTGACAGATATAGTGCAGGAGTCATGTCACAGTATTGTAGATTGAGAGATGATATGAGAGGCTTATTTAGGTATTTTATAACAGAGCAACAGAAGCTGAGTATAATTAGGGGAGAAGGATATTTCTCCTGTGATCTAAATTTACTTCAGAGATGGGCTATTTGCAATAACTAGAATGAGAATCAGTGGTAGGGGACATCTCTGATGATTAAGGCTGTGCACAAATATATGGATGTGTATAAGATGATGAGAGGCATTGATCATGTGGATAGTCAGAGGCTTTTTCTCAGGGCCGAAATGGCTACACGAGAGGCTACAGTTTTAAGATGCTTGGAAATAGGTACAGAAGAGATGTCAGGGGTAAATTTTTTACGCAGAGAGTGGTGAGGGCGTGGAGGGGGCTGCCAGTGACTGATGGAGGCAGATAAACTAGGGTCTTTTAAGAGACTCCTGGATAGGTGCATGGAGCTTAGAAAAATAGAGGGCTATGGGTAACCCGAGGTAATTTCTAAAGTAAGTACATGTTTGGCACAGCATCGTGGGCCGAAGGGACTGTATTGTACTGTAGGTTTTCTATGTTTCTATGTCTAATTTGCTGCTGCAAAGGTGATCCAGTTCAAATTCTTGCCCACATCCCTGTCAGTGTGTGATTGCAGACACACAGCACAATGATAAACACATGATTTCCCTTTGCAATGACCTGACAAGCTATGTGGAGACGCAAGGGACGGCATGTGCTGGAATCTAAAGTAAGAAACAACAGCTGGGGGAATTCGATGGGTCAGGTGACACTTGGTGAGGGAAATAAAGGGGCTGAGACCCTTCATCTAAACTAACAGTATGAAAGAAAGATTGCCATCATGAAGAGTGAGGGGGTGGGTGAGATTCTTGCTGCCTCAGTCCAGATGTAGGCTCTCGACCTGAAATGTTGGCTATCCTTTTGCCTCCACAGCTACTGCACTGAATTATTCCAGTGGTTTATTTCTTGCAACTAATATGCTACATGCTTTTAGGGCAGATAAGGGTGGACAGTGAGTGTTAGCTCAGACTGTTTGCTTTGGATTTGTTTTTGTTGAAGTTGAGTCTGTACTCCTTGGAGTTTTGAAGAATGTGGGATGCCTTTTTCAAGCATATATAAAACTAAAAGCTGACCTGTCAATGTAAATGAGATGTTTTCACTCACAGGGGAAGCAACCAGCAAAGCTGCAAAATAAAAAGCAAACTTCAAAAATGAATTGTGTTTAAACTTTCTTTTCTCAGAGGGCAGTCAATTTTTGGGATATTCTTTTCCACCCTCTCCAAAGATGGGCCAGGTCATTAGATATATTTAAGGTGGAAGCAGTTAAATATTTGAAATACTGAGGATTATGGAGAAGTGGCAGAGAAGAGAAATTGAGGCTAGCGAAGATGAGCTGTGATCTTGTTGAGTGGTGGACAGGCTTGAGGGGCCCGGTAGCTTACTCTACTTCCTATTTTCCCACATTCTTGTGAAAGAATAAAAAGTTAATGCACCCTATCAATTATATCTTTTCTCCCTGTGGTACATCACTCAGCAAATCCAATAAATACTTTACGATGATTTGTAAGGGCTTTAGTTTCTATTGCCAAGAATGTTAGGGGTGGGAAGTTTTGGGGGCGGTTGTCATGGATGAATTTCTCAGATGTAGAAACTCTGCCAAAATGAAACCATAAATCTGTACTAATGTTACTTCCTTTAGCAATCATTTGTTAAATTTGTAGTGATTAGATTGCACTCATTGTTTGGCAAGGGTTGTCAGCGCTTTTGGATTAAATAAGCACTTATATCTCTTAGAGTTACACAAAATTGCAGATGCTGTAGTCTGGTGTGAAAGATGTCCTTTATGCTGGTTATTGGAACAAAAGGAGAAAAGCTTTTAATCTAAATTCTGACTCGATATGCACTTTTTCAGTAATGTCATCAGTTTTTTAGGACCTCTAAATGCTTTATTAGAACATAGTCTACAGTACAAGTAGTCTGTGGGGACTCTCATCCCTTTATTACTGATCTTTTACCTCAGGATCACTCTCCTCTGTCAATCCCAAATCTTTGGTTCCCTAAATACAATAGAAAAATCCTCCATATTATACTTGAGGAGACACTTCCAAAGTTTCACCAGCACTTGAATAAATTTCTTTATTCTTCCCTCTGTGATGCCCTTGTTCATTTGTCCCTCCCCACTAATCTCCCTTAAGACCTGCAAGCGGCCCAAGTGCTACACCTGCCTATACATCTCCTCCCTCACCTCCCTCTGTTCAGGGCCTCAAACAGTCCTTCCAGGTGAGGCAACACTTCACCTGCGAATCTGCTAGTGTCATGTATTGCACCCATTGCTCCCGATGTGGCTTCCTGTACATTGATCAGACCCATTGTAAATTGGGGGACTGCTTTGTCGAACACCTCCACCAATTCTGATTCCTGTTCTGATGTGTTGATCCATGGCCTCCTCCTGTGCCAAGATGGGGCCACCCTCAGGCTGGAGGAACAACACTTTATATTCCATCTGTATACCTTCCAACCTGCTGGCATGAATATTAATTTCTCCATTGAACAAATCATGCACCCCCCTCCTTCTATTCCACGCTCTGACATTTTACTGCTTCTCACCTGCCTATCACTTCTCCCAGGTCTCCCCCACCTTCCCTTTCTCCTATTGTCCACTCTTCCCTACTATAGGATTCCTTCTTCTCCAGCCCTTGAGCTTTCCCACCCATCTGGCTTCACCTATCACCTTCCAGCTAGCCTCTTTCCCCTCCCCCACCTTTTAATTTTGGTATCTACCCCCTTTTCAGTCCTGAAGAAGGGTCTTGGCCTGAAACGTCGACCGTACATTCATTTCCACAGATGCTGCCTGACCTGTTGAGTTCCGCCAATGTTTTGAGTGTGTTGCTTAAGAAATTTCTTCTTATCCCACTCATGAATGATTGATCCCTTATTTTGAAATGGCAGATCCTGATTTTAGACATCCCAGTCAAGGGAAATATCCCTACATGAACTCTGATAAGCCTCGTAAGAACATTTCAATCAGATTGCCTGTACTTTTTTTTATATCTCCAGAGAGTATATATTTAATTTCTTCTCATGAGGCTAAAGGAAATCAGTCTGGTGAACTTTTATTACACTGTCACTATATGTTCTTGGGCATGAAACAAGACTGATACAATATTCCAGAGGCAGTTAACTGGTGCCTCAAATACTTTTCCAACAGAGGAGTTGAGTTCCTACTCACTTGCTGTATCTGCATCTTAATTTGGGGACACCCAGGAACACCTGAACAATGTACATTGATGACAAAAGAAGGTCTCTGTACTCGAACGATCTCTCTCTTGATGGTGAGAGAGAGTCTGCTGGTCCTCGAGTCAGGGAACTCAGACAAGTGGTGCGGCAGATTGTAATATTGAAACAGTGAGCTGTTTGTATCCCCTCTTGTTGTTGCTTGAGTGATATCTCTTCCTTGCTAGAGAGAGAGAGAGAGACTGTATGAAATGTTGAAGTGTTGGGGTGGACTGTAGTTTTTGATGGGCTCTAAATCATGGTCTCTGATGTCTTTGTTATTGCTTGCATGGTAGGTGCTGGAGTTAAAACTTTTGCTGGAGCAAGTGGGGGAGGCGTGAGGGGAGTGTTGATGCTTTTGCTGTTGCTGCTTGTGCGTAAGTTCTAACGTTTCCTGTCATTCATTCTTCGGGTTTTTTTTCTGTTTCATGGATGTCGGTGAAGAGTAAGAATTTCAGGTTGTATACTGTATATATCCTTTGATATTAAATTAAACCATTGCTATTCAACATATAGTTTAAAAAATGATTAATGTTTTATTTGCAATATTATCACCATTTAACTTCCTCTTGAGATTAGCTGGCCACATCCTGTTGCATCTGGTCACATTCTCTCTGCATGCTTCTCACAACTCATTGCTATTCATCTTTGTTCCATTAGTGGACTTTGATGAAGGGACAAAATGTAATATCTAAGTCATTGGTTGGGCTCCACCACCAAACCATTTGCTACTCCCCTAGTTACAGCTTCTCAAACTGTAAATGACTAATCTACTCTTAAACCCAGATGCTGGAAATCCAAAGCAGCACACACAAAATGCTGGAGCACCTCAGCAGGTTAGGCAACATCTATGGAAATAACATAAACAGTCGATGTTTCGGGCTGAGGCCTTTCTTTTGAAAAGGAAAAGGGAAGATGCCAGAATAAAAAGATGGGGGAGTGCAAAGTAACTAGCTGGAAGATGGTAGGTGAAGCCAGGTGGGTGGGAAAGGTCAAGGGCTGGAGAAGAAAGAATCTGATAGGAGAGTGGACCATAGGAGAAAGGGAAAGGTGGAGGGAAACTAAGAGGGAAGCAATAGGAAGGTGAAAAGAAGTAAAGGTCAGAGTGGGGAAGAGAAAGAAAGGGGAATGGGGAGATTTGCTCAGTCACGGAGAAATCAATATTCATACCATTAGATTGAAGGGTACCAAGACGGAATATATGATATCGCTCCTCTGCCCTAAGGATGGCCTCCTCTTGGCACAAGAGGAGGCCATGGACCAATACGTTGGAATGGGAATTATAATGTTTGGCTGTTTGGAAGTCCCGCTTGTGGAGGTGTTCATTGAAGCAGTCCCCCAATTTCCAACAGGTCTCTTATTACTCTTACTCTGTTTTCTGTCCATTAACACGGCCTCAGAGTCATTTTTTTCAACTTTCAGTGTCTGGAAAAAATTCTACAAGATATATTTGTGAATCTTATTGTAGGTAACAGACTTTCCTGTGCTGTAAAACAAAATGCTGTTGCTTTGAAGACGTGCCAAGGTTCCCTGTGGATTTCTATGTGGTGATTTTACACACTGTGGTCATTTTCTCTGCTATATAATTATACAGTTGATATTCAGATACTAAAGTGTATGATTTTAATAGGAAATAATGGATGAAGACAAACTGCTTGAAGAAGCCCTTGAGGCTGAACTAAGCAAGATCCATATTCCTGCTTCAGAAACAGAAGAATCTGAGGAGGAAGAATTGGAGGAATCAGAGGAGGATATACTCATTGAATCAGATCCTGTGAGCTTTTAAATTTGTTATAAAATTGCACTTAAATATATTGTAAGGGTAGAACATTGAAAACCTTTGATCTGCTTAATAAAATCCTAAGTAATTATGATCTGAATGCAAGTGGGACCCTGAGATTCTGGTGACATTTCAGTGTTTGCCTTCTCAGAACTCTGTTTTTGGCCTCCTATTTCATTTAAGAATGCCGAGGAACAATACATCAAACGTCAATATAGCAATACACAAATACTTTGCATTCCTTACTTTAACTGCCTTCTGGCTCTTTAGTTTAAAGTAATTTTGTTAATTTCTGTCCTTGTGACAGATTTAATAACTGATCTCTATTGAAACACTAGTGTGAGAGATTTGTTATGATATTCCATTCATAACAGATCAAAATAATTTTGATGACAGTGGAAATTAAAGCATCAGATGTTCAATTGGTGGGCAGCCCATATTGTCCATAGTCAAAAATCACCCCTGTAAAATGACTTTTAAAGCTTGGCTACATGTTAGTGATTCTACAAACACTATCTTGATTAGTTTAAAAAAATAAGTAAGACTAGTAAAGCATAATTCAGTTGTTTTCGGTTAGTCCTGATGAAGGGTCTCGGCCCGAAACGTCGACATGGCTTCTCCCTATAGATGCTGTCTAGCCTGCTGTGTTCTACCAGCATTTTGTGTGTGTTGTTGTTTTAAATAACTGCCTTTTTTGGAGATATATTCTTGCAGGCAGGCTCCATTAATTAATTAATTAAAACAATTATTGAGATACAGGTCCTTCTGATCCTTGAGCTGCACCACTAAGCAACCCCCAATTTTAAACCTGGCTTAATTTTCAGACAACTTACAATGACCAGTTAACCTACCAACCAGTGTGGCTTTGGTCTTTGGGAGGAAACTGGAACACCTGGAGGAAACCCACGCAGTCATGGGGAGGACATACAAACTCCTTATAGACAATGATGGAAATTGAACCCTTGGTTGCTGGAACTGTAAAGCATTGTCCTGACCACTACGCTTCATCCTTGCATTTGCATTCTCCCAAGTAATGAATTGCTAAGTCTCTATTAAAAGGCGAGTGAAAGAAAAGCTTTTTTTGTTATCAGCTTGTTTAAAAATTGCATAAACTGGCCTAGGGATAGGTCAGCTGACTACCATGACAGACTGTGTGTGTGTTAAGACATCCTGAATGAATGTAGACTCTTAAAGGAATGAGATGCACCAAATGCTGGTTAACTACATCCTGAAAAAAATCAAGCAGTAAATAGTGGATCTTTTGAACAAAGGTGAAATAGTTATTAAATCTCATGTTCTAATATTTTTAATTGTTGAATTTGATGGTACAAATTGGATGCTACATTTTAAAAAGAAATTTACAATATTGTTTGATGTATTAGCAGATTTGATTTCTCTTAAATCGAAGAATTGATTATCCTGTTGGATTGTTCAATATTTTGTAAATTTGATATCAGAAGTTATTTATGTTTTAGGATGCAGATGACTTCCCCACTTCTGTCCTTTGCTACTTGGACCAAATTAAACAAAGAGGAGAGACTGCGGAAAAGATGATTCTCCAGGATTTAGAGCAGCTCGAGTGTAAGTATGTCTAAGTTCAAAGTTAAAAGTGCATCTATTATCAAAGTGTGTGTAATTTATACAACCTTGAGATTCATCTGCATACAGGCAGCCACAAAACAAGAAACCTGAAAGAACCTAATTTTAAAAAAAGACCAATACCCAATGTGCAGAGAAAACAAATCAAATCAAATTATGCAAACAATAACGCAAGTATCAGCATTCATAGCGAATTGCATCCATAAACCCGAAGCCAGGAGCATGGTCTCAGTCCATGATACAGAGGCAAATCACCGCAAAGCTTGCAGACATTCAGCCTGGAACAACTGGGCATGACACAGCTTCAGTCTCAGCACTGAGGAGAGTGGAGTAAAACGTCACAGAACAGATGTATGAGATTGTCAGATTTGCTCCCATGCATTTCCACTAATCCCTAGTTTGATAGTAGAATGACTCTGTTGTGGAAGACATTTTCCATTGGAAAAAAAAGAAGTGTTCTTCTAAGGACACTAAGAATTGCTGGTATTGTAGTGTGAGGAGTAAGAACAGATGTGGAAAACATTGTCCTAGAAATTCAAAATTAGAACCAGGATCAGCTTTAATATCACCACCATTAGTTGTGAATTTGTTGTCTTGGTGGCAGCAGTACAGTGCAACACATATTAATCGAGGGGGAAAAACAGTGAATTGCAATAAGAATGTGAATATATATAATAGTTAAATAAGTAGTTGGAAAATAGCAATAAAGAAGTAGTGAAGTAGTGTTCATGGGTTCAATGTCTATTCAGAAATTGGGTGGCAGAGTGGAAGCAGCTGTTCCTGAATCATTGGGTGTGTGCCTTTGGCCTCATGAAGGGTCTCGGCCCGAAACGTTGACTGCTCATTTCAATGGATGCTGCCCGACCTGCTGAGTTCATCCAGCTTGTTTGTAGTATTAAGGTTTATTTAAACTTGTATTAAGTTTAAGTTTGACCAGGTTTGATTAAAATACCACTTGGCAAAGGCTCTAGGAAAGCAGCAGACACTTGAGTTTGACAGTTGTATTTTGTCAATAATCCATACAATAATAAAGCACCTTCTTTTCATATAATCACTATACACTGCACAGGCCCCAAATGTTTACTGAGCTCATTATTTTACACCTCAGAATTAGTATTTCTATTGCTTATTTCAATATGGTTTTAAACAACGCATTTTAATGCAGTTAATTGCTTGATCTTTGTTTTGACAGATGTTGATCATTCTGTTCAGAATTGTTCTGAATCAGAAATGTTGCTAGCATTGGCTTCTGAATTTGGTGAGGACCATTTGAATATGAAGGAGAGGGTAATTCCAATTTTGTTTGCTTATTTTGGAAAATGTCTACACATATATACACTTTGTTGTTTGAAAATGAATGGTGTTTGAACTTTGAAACTTTTAAAATTGGAAGTTGTTATGTTAATCTGTACTTTTCAGCATTGACAGCAGAGATTTAAATTGTTTCAGAGTAGAAAGGAAAAGGTCTTCTGTTTAGGTTGATAAGTAAACTGCTTTGACGTTACAGTATTTGATACTGATAAGACAAAACTCTCCAAATGTTTTTCACCATTTACAGTGATTTAATCGTCAGGTTAACAGCACTGTTAACTTATTAAAGATGTAAAAGTTCTGTACTAAGCCAGCTGCATGTTATATATTACACTTGATTTTTAGACTTTCAGCCCATTCCTATCAATTTCATGCCCCCATGGAGCCCCATTTATCTGTAATGTTTTACAAGTTGTTACAGCTGCCTCTTTGAATCACTGTAGTTGGAAAATACAGCAGAATTTGTTCTGTAAGTATTTTATTCATATACTGCTACACAGGTGAGGAGTTTTGGTTGAATATTTTTATCATTTCCAAAAGTTAAAAATGATTTAACAACATAAGAAAATCTAAGTGAACTCACATGACTCACTTGGAGTATTGTGAGCAGTTTTGGGCCCCTTATCTAAGAAAGGAAGTGCTGACACTGGTGAGGATTCAAAGGAGGTTCATGAAAATAACTCCAGGAGTGTTTGGTGGCTCTGGGCCTCTACTCACTGGAATTCAAAAGAATGAGCAATAACCTCATTGAAACCTATCGAATGTTGAAAGGCCTTGATAGAGTGGATGTGGAGCGGATATTTCCTATGGTGGGGGATCTAGGACCAGGGGCCTCAGCCTCAGAATAGAAGGTCATCCTATTAAAATGAAACTTAGAAGAAATTTCTTTAGCCACAGAGTGGTAAATCTGTGCAATTTGTTGTCAAGGGCAACTTGGGAATACCCAAGTCATTGGGTATTTTTAAGGTAGAGATCGATGAATTCTTGATTTATCATGAAGGAATACGGGAGAAGGCAGGAGATTGGGACTGAGGGAAAAAAGATCAACTATGATGAAATGGCAAGTAAACTTGATAGGCCAAAGGGCCTAAATCTGTTGGTCTTATGGTCTTCATCACAATGACTTTCAGTATAACGAACAGTGTGTATTAATCGGTCACAGGGCCGGTATCAGAATCTAATGTGGTAATTCTTTTATACAACACTAAGGAAGCTACTTTGCCAATTGGACACAAAAAAATGACTGTTTTAATGTATGTTTTATTGAATCCTGAAGCTTTTCTTGCTCTGGCTTCAATAGAAATACAAATCAGTGCATTTTGAAGCTTATCTTTCCTTTAATGCGTAGAGTTATTTTCAGCTGTGTGAACATTTATTTAAGTATGACTTTTTATCTTTTCACAGTTTAATGACACTTCTATATGAAATCTAATATAACTAATGCATGTGATTAAAATTTCTTTCTAAGCCAACAATAACAACAAAAAATTAGTCTACATTCTAATCATCACTCACATTCATACTGTACTGTCTTGAATGACTTTTGTTTGTGGTTGGGTCACTGAATGAAAGTCCATGAATAAATGCAGTGTTCTATGCTGTCTTTTAGTTATCCAAAAGTGTTATTTGTAATGGCTGTGAAAAAGAAATATAACAGAGTTCACATAGTGGCCATCAAAAATGCTTGGCAAAATAAAATCGACTGCAGATTGATAGAATAATAAATGGTATTTATAACTTAGTCCAAACACTGTTTTGACTTCCACTGATTTTTGATATAATTAAGTTCTATGTTCAAATAGAATCAAAGTGGCTATTAACCTCAGAGAATAGTACTTCATCTTCTTTTGGGAGATGTTGAAGTCCCTGGAACTAAGCTTAAGATAATCAACTTTTTTTTCCATAGTTTATTTCTTTATTTCCTTTTTAAAAAATTTTTCTCCTCTGACTTTGACTGCCAGTATTTAATGACTTTGGTCTACACCTTGTTACAGATATTCTCACTTCTGTTTCCATCCGTACCCCTCTCTGCAACATAAACCATGTTCTCTGTTCCCTTTTTTTAAGCTGGCTGGTGGTGTAGTGGCATCCACACAGGACTTCGAGGTGAACAGTCCCATGGTTGAATCTGGCCAGCTCCTTGCACGCTTCCATCTGTGTAGAGCTAACAACTTGCCTCATAAAGAATAGCGAAAAATGCTAAAGAAATGACTGCCCAGTGTACACAAGGCGCGGAAAGGAACAACAACTATTCCTATTTTGATGAATGGTGTGTCTAATTAGGAATGGCACCTTAAATTAATGCAGAAGGAGGTTTCATAGATATTGTTCATCTATGCTGTCATTTAGGTGAACTTGAGAACAGCATTGACCATGTATTGAAAATCTTGATAATGGTTGCTGAGCATACATTGTGTGTTGGTTCCCACTGTCCATATTTGGGATCAGGTGCATAGAAGACTGGGAACAAAGACAATGCAACTTTCATGATGCATCTGATTTTAAACCATAATTTGGTTGGATAATTTTGTGAGGTTTAATGAACTTTCTAATCAATGTTCATTCCAAAAATGATGGTGGTGGTTTGATAGCAGTGATGTCATTACATAAGGTGTTTACTCTAGATAATCTTTGTGGAGATATCTTTGCCTGATATTTGTGTGGCAAAGTTCATAATTGTAACTCTTCTGCCAAGTGTGTACACTGTATAAAATGTGGCACCATGTAATTTATTTTATAGGTGATTATGTTATATGTGAGATCCTAGTTTAGGAATACATTCTAGACAAAAGAAAATAATAGAAGTAGCTAAATAGTCTCCTTCTGATGGGGAATTTAGTATGTTGTGTCTGCTGTTAAAGATGACAACTGAAGATAAAATTGAAAATACAGAGGAACTGTATTTAAGAAGAGGTGTGAAATTGCTGAAAAGAAGACAGATTAAGACGCATCTCCAACAATGTGTTAAATTTTGGCAGTGTGTCAGGAATCTCCACAGTACAAACTGCTTTTAACTGAGATTTGACTATACTGAAAAAAAAAGTATATTTACATCTGCTGCATAGTTTGATTAATATTGTACAATATGACAAACTAAACAAAATATATAGCTTTTAATTGTTTTCTTTAGATATTAGCCCAAATAGAAGAGGAAGAACAAAAAAAAGACGTAGAACTTCAAAAGAACATAGACACTGATGTTCAAGTGAAGAAAACTGATCAGCCTCTAGAGGATACGGACATTTCAGGTAAATTGCTCTTTTTTTTGTATCATGCTATAATTGATTTATATTGTAAGGTAATGTAATGGGTGGAAACATATGCATAATTCACAACTGGCGGTGTATCACTTTAAGCTGGTCTGACTTGATGTAGTTACATGAAGTTTTTTTAATTGTGTTTATGTTCTGTGTTTGGAGGACAATGAAGTTGCTGCAGCTTCCCTTAAACTTAAAATGCCTGAGCCGTTTTAATTACGAAAACCTACATCGGTGACCCTGATGCTTTAGGACAATTCCAGAGTTATTCAACATGTCAGCCAATGCAGTTGCTTTGAAACTGATGGAATTTTGGGAGCAAAATGCCATTGCTTGGTTTGTACAAGTTGACACCCAGTTTGCACTGTGAGAAATATCTGCGAATGACACTGGATATTACTATATTGTAGCATTGCCAGACAGATCCATGGCAGCAAGAGTGGTAAGACTGCTTGAACACCCAGCTGAACATGATAAATATTGATCACTGAAAACTCATCTTTTACAGACACTTGCATTATAGGAGTCTGAGCGTGCCAAGCAGTTGCTGTCCTTGCCCGGCCTGGGAGATGCTAGGCCATCGTAGCTAATGGACCACATGCTGTCTGTCCTGGGAAATCACTATCCTTGTTTTATTTTGAAAGAGCTCTTCATGCAGCAAATGGCTGTTTATGTCCGCGTAGCCCTCACTAATACACTCATGAAAGACGACAGGGAGCTTGCTAAAATGGCTGATAGTCTACACTCAGCCAGGCAGCAATGCATAATTCCTCTTTCTTTCCCCACCTCAATAAGCCCAGTCTGCAGGGCCTCCAACACACGCATGACTGGCTGCAAAATCAATACAGCGGGTCTGTATTTTTGCCATGCTCGCTTTGGCACAAATGCTAGGAAGTGCTGACTGCCTTGCAGCTTCGACTGTGCCAGTATATAGGGACATCAGAAATCTGTGAACACCGTGGATTCCAGCTGCCAGGGTCGTCTACTGTTCTTTATGGACATCCTTTCAGGGCGACACTTCTTATGTGACATGACTGCTCAAGTGAGTGTGCAGCCAGCGTCACCTATTGATCAGAAGGCACAGAGCGATGAAACCTTGCTGAAGGCCACCAACGGCAGCAGGATCCAGATTTACAGGATGCAAGGGATGACACTGCTTCAATGGGCAACGTTACACATGGGACTTTGTTGTGGCTAAAGTGGCTAGACCTCTGCTTGGCACTGATTTCCTGTGTCCCCAAGGACTATTCGATGATCTTAAAAACTACTGATTTGTGGATGTCAAGGATTTTGGGTTGTTAAGGCATTTTTGGTTATTCTTATTTGTTCAGGAAGTAGATCGATTAAGTTTTATTCTGCTAGTTTCAACGATACATTGACAGATAAATACAGATGGCTAAGGACAAAGTAAAATTCATTTGTTTTAATGTCAAATGTAATAGAATTTTATCCAAAATGAAAAAAGAACAAGCCCATGTAGTATATTTACAGGAAACTCATTTAAGTGATAATGAGCATAGAAAACTAAAGAGAATGGGCTTCACTAATTTGTTTTTCTCCTCATATAAATCAGGACATAGGAGAGGAGTTGCTATTCTTATCTTAAGTAAGCTAAATTTTGAAGAAGTATTCGAAATGGGAGATAAAGAGGGCAGATATATTCTGGTAAGGGGAATATAGATGGAAATTCAGTTACTCTATTGAATATATACGCACCTCCGCACAGTGATGTTGGTTTCTTTCAGAAAATTACTGATATTATGGTAGCGGAAACAGAAGGTCCCCTGATATGTGGGGGACACTTAAATTTACAATTACAACCAAACCTAGACTCTTCCAATAGAAAAATCTATGAAACAAAATCTTTACATAAGAAAGTTAATACACTTTTTGAGGATGTTGGTTTAATTGATATATAGAGGGACCTTTCCCCAACAGAAGGGATTACACTCATTATTCTGCTCCCCGTTCTGTATATGCACCTCAGTTTTTTTGTATATTCTTTCTATTAGAAAATAGTCAACCCTTTCATTTCCTCTACCAAAGTACATGACCATACACTTCCCGATACTGTATTCCATGTACTAATTCTTTGCCCATTATCCTAATCTGTCTAAATCCTTCTGTAGCCTCTCTACTTCCTCAGAACTACCTGCCCTTTACCTTTCTTCATATCGTCTGCAAACATCGCAACAAAGTAATCAATTCCATCATCCAAATCATTGACATATAACGTAAAAAGAATCTGCCCCAACACAGACCCCTGTGGAACTAGTCACCGGCAGCCAGCTTGAAAAGCCTCCCTTTATTCCCACTCTTTACCTCTTGCCAATCAGCCACTGCTTTATCCATACTTGATTTTTTTCTGTAATACCATGGGCTCGTAGCCTCACGTGTGGCATCTAGTCAAAGGCCTTCTGAAAATCCAAATAGACATTAGCTAATTTTCCTTTGTCTATCCTGCTTTAAGGAATTCCAACAGATTTGTCAGGCAGGATTTCCCTTGAAGAAACCATGCTGACCACAGCCTATTTCATTTATGAAAACCTACAATATTGCTGTAGTGGTAAACTGTACAATATATGAAGGAAGGATTAATCAAGCTCCTTTCATTGAGTAGTTTTCCAAGTGCATTAATATATACTTTTTGTTGTATACACATACAAGTTTGCTGACAAACTTACTGTTGTAGGCTGTATCAAAGGGGCTGATGAATCAAAGGAAGATTGAAAACTTGGCTGAGTGGTGTAATAACCGCAACCTGTCACTCAACGTCAATAAGACCAAGCAACCAATTGTAGTCGTCAGGAGCAGGAAACCAGAGGTCCATGAGTCAGTAATAATCAGAAGATCAGTGGTGGAGAGGGTCAGTAAGTTTAAGTTCTTGGGTGTTACTAATTCAGAGGTTCCGTCCTGGATCCATCGTATAAATATTATTGCGAAGAAAGCACCTCTACTTCCTCAGGAGTCTGCAGAGTTTCGGCATGTCATCAAAAACATTGGCAAATTTCTATAGATGTGTGGCGGAAAGTGTGCTGACTGGCTGCATTGCAGCTTGGTATGGGAACACCAAGGGCTTTGAGTGGAAAATCCTACGAAAGGTAGTGGGTAAAACCCTACCAATCATTGAGCACATCTACATGAAACCTTGCCGTATAAAAACATCAAAGATTTTCACCATCTGGAGGCCATGCTCTTTTATTGCTGCTGCCATTAGGTAGAAGGTACAGGTGCCTCAGGACTTACACCACCAGGTTCAAGAACAGTTAGTACCCCTCAACCATCAGACATTTGAATAAAAGGGCATAACTACATTCATTTAAGGACTCTGCTATTTCATATTCATTATTTATTGCTATTTATTTATATCTGCAATTATTGTTTGTTTATAGTTAACAGTTCCTTTTCTATAGATTTGCTTAGTATACCCACAGAAAAATAATCTCACGGTTGTGTGTGGTGATGTGATGACATGTATGTACTCTCATAATAAGTTCTACATTGACTGTCTCACAGATCTCTGGTTTCCTTCTCCTGAAGTCAGTAATCATCTCCTAGGCTGACATTGAGTAAGAGGTTGTTGTTATGGCACCACTCAGCCAGATTTTCAATTTCCCTCTTACATGCTGATTCATCACCGCCTATGATAGTGGTGTTGTCAGCAAACTAGAATAGGGCATTGGATCTGTGCTTAGCCACAGAGTCATAAGTGTGAAGCGAGTAGAGCAGGGTCTAAGCACACTGCCTTGTGGTGCATCTGTGCTGATGGAGATCATGGAGGAGATGTTGTTACCTATCTGCACTGACCGCCTTCACCATTACTAGCGTATATCAACTGCTTCCATTCCTTAGTAAATCTCTTTGTGTCTTATGTGTTTTGTGTTGAATTTAAACTGTCGTCTCATGTGCAAAGCTTTGAGAGAGCATTTCTGTAAAACCAAATGTACCAGGGACTTGGAACGATGTTAGTTTTTTGTCTCAGATTTATAAAAGGACAGATGATTGGGGTCCAATGACATGAAATTGTCACTGAGCCAGGACACAAGCTGTATTTATTGCCTCACCCAAAGAACCTTTTACCTATTAGTTTTGTTTTTATCCTCTACAGCTTAAAAAACTTTAAAGAAAAAATTTGGGATTAATTTCTTTTGTGACAATTATGAATACTTCAGCACTTTATACTCAATGTTTATTTATTAATTCCTATTATTTTGTTTTCATGAACTGATAATAATCTGTTATTTTTGTTTACACCTAAGCTTGCAATATCTTTCCAGTATATTAGTTTCTTTGATGGATTTCTTGTATTCCCAGTATTTTCTTAATTGTAAAGAAATTGATCCATTGAGAAGTTGATAGGAACATGAGACAACGTAATTGAAGACTTATAAATGAAAATGTTAATTAATGATGTGAATGTAAGCATTCAATGATAAGTTCATAGAAGTTAAATTACTCTGTCATACTGGAAACCTTGGCCTCAAAAGAATTGGCTATAGGTTGGACTAGCTTGAAGTCTAAAGTAAAATTATGAAAGAAAACTCACAAAGTAGACGGACACACTTTTGTTTTATTTTCTTCAGATAATGAAGATGTTATAACTTACAAATGCAAAGAATTGGAGGAGCGCTGCCAGCTGACACTGCAGCAATGGGAAGTTGAAGAGAAAAGACTACAGAAAACCAAGCTGGCAGAGCTAATGGAACAGAGAGAAAAAGAGAAGAAGCAAGTGAAGGAGGAAGAGGAGCGAGCTAAGAGCAGGCAGAAACAATTTGAAGAAAACCTAGAGAAACTAACAGTAGAGAGGCAGGTAATTATTATCAGAACCACACACATAGCAGCTGAGGCAGTATCTGCTGAGGGTAAATCAGTAGTGTTGTTTGTACTGAAGAGGCCAGTTGAAGACTGCACAGATGCTTTTGATCATTTAGTAAGATGGACAGAGCAATGACAGATAGAATTTATTCCTGATATGTGTGAGGCAAGGCACTTTGGGGAGATTAATAACAGTAGAACATAAACAGAGACTGGTAGGGCTTTAGCAAGTATTGATGAAGAAAGTCAAGTTTATTGTCATTTAACTATATTCATGTATAGAACATATTTAACTATATAATATATATAGAAATGAGACAACGTTTCTCTGAACCAGGGTGTAGAGCACATCAGTACACATCACACACATGATAACTTATGAAGGTAAGGAAACTTAGTGTATAAGTTCAAGGTTCCCAGACATTGGCAACACAGGCAGATTTAGTGGTGAAGTTGTTATTTAGGGTTTTGTTTTCATGAGATACATTTCTTTGAGGATGTCTGTTTTCAATTTATTTTCCAAGTTCCTGCCTAATGGAATTATAATTCCCTCTCATCCAGTCAAGTACTTTCCCATACTTACAGGATGCTGGAAGAACTCAGCAGGTCAGGCAGCATCCGTGAGAAAAGAATAGCCAACGTTTCGGGCCTAGACCCTGCATCAGGAATGGGGGGGAAGAGAGGGCCGAAGCCATACTTTCCCATACGGTCTGCTCCTGTCAATGTTCAAAGCAATGCTAAGAATCAAGGAATTGTGGTTGCTGTCTCTGAAATGCTTGCACACTGAGAGATCTGTTAGCTGACCAGGTTCATGGCCTTCCTCTAGTTGCCCTGTCCACACATTGTGTCAGGAGTCCTTCCTGAACACATCTTACAAATTCTGCCCTATCTAAACCTCTTGCACTAAGGAGGTACCAATGAATATTAGGGAAGTTGAAGTCACCCATAACAATAACCGTTATTTGTGCACTTTTCCAAAATCTGCCTACTAATCTGCTCTCAGTGCCTTTGTTGCTATTGGGCATCCTATAGAATACTTCCAGTAGAATGATTGCTCTTTTCCTGTTTCAGACTTCTATCCACACTGACTTAGTAAATGATCCTTCCAGAATGTTCTCTCTTTCTGCAGCTGTCTTAATAGCCATGATTCGCACTGACACTCCCCCACCTCTTTTATGTCCTTCTTCCTGTCCCTTTTGAAATAAACTCCAGAGCATCCAGTAATTGTTCCTGTGCTGTGACATTCAAATCTCTGTAATGGCATCATGCTGTAGTTCTATGTAGTGATGCAAGTGAATCACCCTTTTTCTTGATACTTCCCATGTTAAACACATTTCAAGCCATACAACTAACTGCATTTATACCCTATCTGCTGCCTATTCTTCCTCATCGACTCTGTATACATTGCATTTACCTTTACCCAACTGTTCTATCACCGTGTTCTTCCCATCCCTCTGCCAATTTAATTTAAACCCTCCGCAACAGCTCCAACAAGCCTGCCTGCGAGGACGTTGGTCCTTTGCAAGTTCAGACGTAATCTGGCCCTTTTGTACAGATCATAACTTCCCCAGAAGAGATCCCAATGATCCACAAAATTACCCCCTGCACCAATTCTTCAGCCACACATTCAATTGCTGCATCATCCTACTCTTGCTCTCCCTGACACGACACAGGCAGCATTACAAAGAATTTGTCCTTGAGGTCCTGCTTTTTAGTTTCCTTCGGAGTTTCCTATGTTTGCTTGGACCTTATTCCCCTTCCCAGCTATGTTGTTGTTACCAAGATGTACCATGACATAGCTAGATTACAGTTGCATCAGCAATAGTTTTATAAATGTCTTTGTTTTACTGCTAATTCCTGTGTCACATCTGTATATAGATAGATACTTTATTCATCCCCATGGGGAAATTCAACTTTTTTTCCAATGTCCCATACACTTGTTGTAGCAAAACTAATTACATACAATATTTAACTCAGTAAAAAATATGATATGCATCTAAATCACTATCTCAAAAAGCATTAATAATAGCTTTTAAAAAGTTCTTAAGTCCTGGCGGTTGAATTGTAAAGCCTAATGGCATTGGGGAGTATTGACCTCTTCATCCTGTTTGAGGAGCATTGCATCGATAGTAACCTGTCGCTGAAACTGCTTCTCTGTCTCTGGATGGTGCTATGTAGAGGATGTTCAGAGTTTTCCATAATTGACCGTAGCCTACTCAGCGCCCTTCGCTCAGTAGGTAAAAAGACAGGTTTTTGCATAACACAGTGTTGTGAGAAGGGGTGCAATTGATGGAGAAGGAAGTTCATATCAGGGAAATTTAGAGGAATCAGTCCATCCAGAATGCTGAAAAGGGAGGATGTTGAGGAAAAGATATGATGGTGTTCGAATCTCATTGAAGGTAATAAAGTTATGGAAAATGATCTATTGAAATAGTATCTGATGAAATAGAAACCCACTGATCCTCATAGATACTGGAATAAACCCACTGACTCTCACAGCTATCTTGATTGTACCTCTTCCCACCCTTTCACTTGCGAAAATGCCAAGTCCTTCTCTCAGTTACGTATCCGATACATCTGCTCTCAGGATGGGGCTTTTTGTTCCAGAAATACTGAGGTGTCCTCCTCCTTCAAAGAAAGAGGCTTCCCTTCCTCTACCATCAATGCTGCCCTCACCTGCATCTCTTCCATTTTGCACACATCTGCCCTCTCACCATCTTCCTGCTCCCATACCAGGGATGGGGTTCCTCTTGTCCTTACTTACCACCCCACTAGCCTCTGTGTCCAGCACTTCATTCTCCTTAATTTTTGCCATCTCCAGCAGGAACTCACCACCAAGCACATCTTTTCTTCCCACATCACTTTCTGCTTTCTGCAGGGATCACTCTCTATGCAACTCCTTTGTCCACTTGTCCCTCCCCATCACTGATCTCCCTTCTGGTACTTATCCTTACAAGTGGAACAAGTGGCACACCTGCCCCTACACCACCTCGCTCGCTACCATTCAGGGTCCCAAATGTCCTTCCAGGTGAGGTGACATTTCACCTGTGAGTCTGCTGTATTCAGTGCTTTATATCGGTGAGATGCAACATAGATTGGGAGACCACTGCACTGAACACTGTCGCTCTGTCCGCCAGATAAAGCAGGATCTCCCAGTGGCCACCCATTTCTATTCTACTTCCTATTAACATTCCGACTTGTCAGTCCATGGGTTTCTCTACTGCGTAGTGAGGCCATACTAAGGTTGGAGGAGGAACACCTTGTATTCCATTTGGGTAGCCTGATGGCATGAACGCCATAGCCTAAACTTGATGATGTGAACTACGATTTCTTGAACTTCTGATAATTACCCCCCCCCACTTCATCTTTCCCCATGCCTGTTTCCCTCTCTCACCTCATCTCCTTATCTGCCATCACCTCTCTGTGGTGCTCCTCCCCTTTCCCTTTCTTCCATGATCTACTATCCTCTCGAATCAGACCCTCCCCTTCTCCGCCCCTTTATCTCTTTCACCAATCAACTTCCCAGCTCTTTACTTCACCCCTCCCCTTTTCCCAGTTTCACCTATCACCTGCCACCTTGTACTTCTTCCTCCCCTCCCCCTACCTTCTGCATCTGACTTCTCTTCCTTTCCAGTCCTGATGAAGGGTCTTGGCCTGAAATGTCGACTTTTTCTTTCCATAAGGGCTGCCTGGCCTGCTGAGTTCCTCCAGCATTTGTGTGTGTTGTTGAAATAGAAGATAAGGAATAGGTAGAAAAAAGATTAGAGTAGTAAGCTGAGAAATAGAGGCCCATGATAAATTCACGGCTAAAGGAAGGAGATAAAGTTGTGCATAAGAGAAAACAATGAGGCATATCAAAAGCGCTATTGTGTAATGTCTTGTCATCAGAAAAGATATGTCAGAGAAACTGGGAGAATGGAATGGAGAAATAGAATTAATATTTCAGTCCAATACTCCTCATTTTGCAGTGAGGGAAAATTCTCCAAGAGCAAGAGTAGGCCCCATATTGAGGGGTGGCCTTTGATGGGTGTTTAATATTTCAAAATATTTTAAGTGACTGCTATTTTCAGTGCACACTCCATTCCTTGATATTGCAAGAAGTGAAGTAAATGGGATAAACACCATCTGTGATGTAACAAATTTCTGTGTGTTAACAAATTTCACGACACATGCAGGTGATAAGAAACCTGATTCTGATGTAATCTGAGGATGTAAAATCATTTACCTCTTTGGTATTTTCAGCTGACTGTGGTTGCAAGTATCTTTAACACTGTAAGAGTACAATGGTCTTATTACGTATGGTATGCAATCTATTATCTACCTAATACGTAGTACATTACAATTTTGTGTATTTTACATAGGAACAGCAGGCTAAACTGGAAAAGAAAATCAAACAGAACCAGGAGGCTTTGGCAAAAGAGTTAAAACATCATGAGGTGAGGAATGTTTGAATCTTTGTAAATAAGAAGGAAGCAAGTATGGTTCATTTAGTTCTTTCTATCATGATCCCAATTTAAATGCAGTGAAGTATCTCATCCAGTACTGGATTAAAATGTAAGGAATAGGAGCTGGAGTAGATGATGTGATCCCTTGAGTCTTTTTCTTTTGCCTTTCAGCCATTATTTGTCTTTGACCTCAACTCCACATTTTTGATTCATTCACCCCATTGTTTCAATTGGGTCAAGTTATATTTTTACAAACATAAATACTTGTTTGATGTTTTGAATTCCTAGGCACTCATACAATCACTGCAAATGAAATTGGACGAAGAGCGAAGAATCTTTGAAGAGCAGCAGGACAAAGAGAGGAAACGAGTGGAAGAGCTGCGTTACAGAGCAGCCACAACTATTCAGGCAAGATTTCGGACATTTTTAACACTTAAAAAGTATTCTCCAATACTGAAGGAGAAACGGGATGAAAGGAAGAGAAGAGAAGACCTCCAGCTCAAGATGGCTCAAGAAAGGAAAGACTTTGAAGAGAAAATAAAAAAAAAACTTCAAGAACAGAGCCGAGTTGAACAGGAGGAAAGAAAAAAGCAGGAAGAGGCTGAACGGCTGCAAAGGGAGGAGCAGAAACAAAGACGGATTGAGTACGAAAAGAAAAAAGAGCAGGAACGACAGAGGTTAGAAAAGGAGAAACAAATGAGAGTGAAAAATCTCCAAGAAGAGGAGAAACAAAAAGAACTGCAAAAAAAGAAAAAGGAAGAAGAACAAAAGGAAGCAGAAGAAAAGTTGCTAAAAGAAAAAAAGAATGAGTGCATGGAACAAACAGAGGAAAAAACTGAGAAGAAAGTTGTGCTGCAGCTACTCGAAGAAGTTACTGCTAATTCAAGCATGAAGGAGAATGAAACCTTCAAAGACAATGATAATGTGTATGTTCGTATGAATGAAAATATATGTTTGCCTTCTAATGCATGGGATAACTCTCCCATGAATCCCAGTAAAATTGGTCAGAGTACAGCTGCAAGAGTTTCAGATGCAAAAGTAGAAAAGAAACTACCAGCTGAAGAGATAATGGAAAGTAAAACAGCAAATACTCTTACCATTGAATCCAATGTCATAGTACCCCAAAATAACATACTGCAAGAAGTTATTCCTTATGCAGTTGCAGACACATTCCCTGGTAAACTATCAGGTGATAGTCAATCAGTATTAAATAATAATGAAGATAAGCTACGAAATGAAGCTCAGATTGCTGCTGATGAACTAATTGAAAACATGGATGTTAGTTTTCAGAACGCTTTCACCAGAGAGCTTGCTCTTCCTGATCACCTTGAGCAAAAGAGATTACATTGGATGAAAACGTGTATTCCCTGGTCCAAAATATTCAATGAAAACAAGAAAAAGAAAGTGAAGCAACAAGTGAAACTTCGGAGTAATCCGGTCAGCAGACTGCCCACGCTGAGTCCTGAAGCAATATTGCACTCGGGTGTTTGGACCTCACTTCAGCAGGTATGTGCTTATTTTATTGTTGGTTGACTTTGAAAATGCTGAGTTATTATAAATATTTTATACATCCAATTCGCCAGTCTCATTTTGCCACATGCTACTTGGTTGACAAGTGCTTTCAAGTTGAACTTTTGGTGAAATTTACCTCTGGTTTTACTTTACTCTTAATATTAACATATTGCTGTATAACACATTAAGGTGGATCGTGCTCATCTGCAGCTGCCTTAGCATGTGATGAGGAACTGCTGTGTGTTTGTTCTTCCAGAAACATGGTTCCAGGACAACACCCCATGCACCATCAATATACAGGTCACGCCACTCAGAGACTTGGCTATATTGTTGTTTGTGTGACTGTATGTCTTTCTGCTATAATAACTATATGTACTATGTGTGACTGTTGGTGCTGTGCTTTGCGCCTTGTCCCTGGAGGAACGCTGTTTCATTTGGCTGTATTCGAACTTATGGTTGAATGACAAGTATACTTGAACGTATTTTGCCTCTGCAAGGGAGCTCACTGAGTGAAAAATTAAGGTAGTAAATTCATGTTGACTCACTCTTAGAGCAGAGAATGAAGGGATCATGTGCAGGTAGAAGAGACTTAGTCTAATTTGCCCTCATGTTCTGTCCAGACATTGTGGGTTGAAGGGCCTGTTTGTGTTGCACTGTTCCATGTTCTAACAGACTATCTATTGGTAAGAATGATCATATATAATCCTGAATTACCACAATCAGCTATAATATTACACTATATGTGGATTTCCTGCAGTAATTTCCAAGAAATAATAATCTGAAGAGTAAAAACAAACCCTGTTGACTCTCAAGTATCCTCATGCCTATTGTACTGAATACATGGCTGGAAGTGGCAAACTCCCCAGTTGTTATCTTAACGTTTGCTCTGGTGCTCTTCAGCCAAATCCTGATATTTCCTCAGGCCACTCTCAGTACCCTCCCAAATATCAGCCAGACCACTGTCTTAATACAGCTGTCAGTAGAGAGTGGCTAGGCCATCTACCATTGAGCAGCAGGTACAGAAGCCTAAAGTCCAACACTATCAGGTTCAGGAACCCTGCAACCATCGGACTTCTGAACCGGCGTGGATAACTTCGATCACTACTGCTCTGAATTGATTCTATGACCTGCAGACTTACTTTAAAGCAGGGGTTCCCAACTTGTTTTATGCCATGGACCCATACCTTTGACCGAGGGGTTCATGGACCCCAGGTTGGGAACCTCTGCTTTAAAGAAATCTCTACAACTCCTGTCCTCAGTATTTTTTTTTGCTTGCACAGTTTGTCTTTTGCACATTGGTTGCTAATCAGTCTTTGTTACGCCCTGTTTTTTTGTAAATTCTATTGTATTTCTTTTTTCCCATAAGTATCTTCAAGGAAATGAATTACAACGTAATATGTAGTGACAAATGCATACTTCAGTAATAAATTTACTTTGAACCTTTGAGGAGAAAATTGTAAGAGGTCTCCGAGGATGAAAGTGCAATCTATGAACACCCATGCTTTAAGAAGCTGGCAGTGGCAGCAATTGTCTGAGATCAGTCTGTGTGCTTTTGTATGACGGGTGATTGGTAAATTCGTGGCCTAAAGTAGAAGGAGTCAGTTTTAGAAAACATAGCACATTTACTTTTCAATATAGTCCCCCTCCTACATTTACGCATTTAGTCCAGTGGTCATGGAGCATATGGGTCTTGGACCTCCAGAAAGTGTCCACAGCAGGGGTGATTGATAAGTTCATGGCCTAAGGTAGAAGGAGATGAGTTATACAGCTCTCATTACAGGCACATGCAGTTCAACTCTTTGAGTGATGATGCAGAAAGTTTGAAGTTAATAACTCATCGGGGTGATTGATAAATTTGTGGCCAAAGGTAGAAGGAGATGAGTTATTAACTTCAAACTTTCTGCGTGATCACTCAAAGGGTTGATCTGCATGTGCATGTAACGAGAGCTGTATAACTCATCTCCTTCTACCTTAGGCCACAAACTTATCAATCACCCCTGCTGTGGACACTTTCTGGAGATAAAAGATCCGTATGCTCCATGACTGTTGGACTAAGTATGTAAATGTAGGAGGGGACTATGTTGAAAAATAAATGCGCTAGGTTTTATAAAATTAACTCCTTTTACCTTAGGCCATGAACCCATCAATCACCCCTCGTAAGCTGATGGAGAAGCAGTTAAAGTTTTGACTAATGGAATAGAGACCATCACTGGTGTTCCTAATGCATCAATGGCCAGAGAAGGGCTGATTTTGAGTTCCACTATGAGAGGAGGGTAGATGTGTGTGTGAGTGTTTGAAGTTTTATGAGGTTAGGCAGTAAGGCCTAACTTGTGGAAATGAGGTTTGTAAGGATGTTGCTCACTCACAAACTTGTGATTGAACTATAGGTCCCCATGAGTATCTTTCACAAGTCAACAGTTTCTGATGCTGAGATACATCCTAAGATGCACTGGGACGCATCATCAATGATGTAAACTGGGGTCATCAGTGCTTTGCCTCTTTCAATATCAGACACTCTCACCCAGGTGATCCAGCCAGGATTGATCAGGCCGGATCAATCCCAGCAGCATTGGTCCATGCCTCTCACCTCTTGATCCATACCCATGTGGAGGCTCGCTCAGCATTCTCTGCAATGGTCCTGATGGCCCTATAATACCAAGGAGAGAGTAGATCTTGCACAGGGAGCAGTCAGCAAAACCTCTACAACTCACCTTGGTAGACTCACATCTTGCTCTCCACCCCTGCCTCTGGCACTGCTCTACCAGCTCCTGGTATTTGGCTTTCTTGCATTCAAACTTCTTCTCAATCTGTTCTTTGCAAGGAATTGCCAGTTCTATCGTGACCACCTGCTTTGAGGTTTCTGACAGAGTGACCATGTCAGGACTCAGACGATGATTCAAAGCTATTAATTTATGTTAATGCAAGTGCATGTGAGAACATAGAACAGTACAGCAAAAAAACAGGCTCTTTGGTGTGCAGTGTCGTGCTGAACTAATTAGTAGTAAAATATCCAGTTAAACTAATCCCTTCTTTCATATCTATAACCTTCTATTTGCTGCACATTTATGTGCTGTTTATTGAACACCTCTCGAATACCTTCACCACACCTCTGGCAGCACATCCCAAGCCCTTACCAGTTCTTAAAATCAACCTCCCCTGAACATGTCCTATGAAATGATTCAGTCTCATCTTACATGCATACCTCTGGTATTACACAGTTCAACACCAGGAAAAAGATACCAGCTCTCTACATTACCTATGCTTCTCATAATTTTAATAGCCTCTGTCAGATCTCCCCTCAGCCTCTACAACTCTAGAGAAAACAATCAAGTTGTCCAACCTCTCCTTATAGCACATGCTTTCTAATCCAGGTCGCATCCTTTTAAATCTCTTCTGTACCCTCTGTAAAGCTTCAACATACTTCCTGTAATGGGGTGCCCAGAATTGAATGTATAATCCAGATATAGCCTATCTAAAGTCTTATAAAGTTGCAGCATAACTTCTCAACTCTTGAACTCAGTTCCCTGACAAATAAAGGCAAGCTTGCCATATACCTTCTTTACTACCCTGTCAACCTGTGTAGCCACTTTCAGGGAGCGATGGAATTGGATTCTTCTGCACATCAATGCTGTTAAGGGATGCATACTTCGTCTGTTTCCAGAAATGAAGAACTAATATACTAATAAATATACCCTCCTAAAACTTGCTACTATCAGCAAATTCTGGTTCATTAGAATCACTATAATTAAATGCTGTATAACATCCCATAACTCATCAAAGTGGAGGACATGATGGAAAGATGCATTCACATTCTTATAGTATAATGTATTATTAGACTAGTATATTTTGATATTTCTTAACTGAAACTTTAATAATAAAGTAGTCCTTTTGTCATGAATTTGATTTGTTGGGTTTTAAAAAGTTGCCTCAGATTATGTATGAATTTCTTTAATCTGAAAGTTGTTTGAAAATAATGGATAGTTCAATTTTTAACATTAGCTGTTCAAATGTAACATTGAAGAAATTGAAATTTTATCAGTTGAAGTTTATTCAGTAAGTTTTTGCTCTGCAGAATATTCCATAGTGAAATCCTATAGCCTTTTTTGTTCATTGTTTTCTTTGAAAATAATAAAGCTTTAACAAGTTCACGATAATTCTGGCATTGTATCATTGCCATTTGAAAAATCGTATTTGTGAAATAGGTTAATTCTTTAGCTTTGAATGTGTTTATACCACTAGCTGACAAAATTTAACTTGAGAAGTAGGATTTCATTTTTAATTTTGGATGTTACTTGTATGAATAAACAAACAAATAATTAAGCCATTTGAAAACTTTGGAAACAATCTAAGAGTATGTTTGATATCAGATAGTTTTTGGTATAATGAAATACTTTTCTCTAATGTAGGTTACAACTGTTACTCTTCAAGATTTGCCTGGTTGTAGCCTATCCACCCTTTCACAGTGTCCAAGACTGAAGTCACTAATACTTCGAAACTGTCAACTAGAGACATTAGAGGGTGTCAATGATTGCAAAGGTTTACAGTATATAGATGTACAGGTAAAAAAATAATTTGCTGTTGAATAACTATTGATTTATTCTAACTGTAATTGCATTCTTCTTGCATTATTGTTCCCACTCATTTATCAAAATCTCAATTAAGTACACTTATAAAAGTTAACAAAATATGAGATGTCCATTATCACTCTTTTGGTTGTTAGATTAAACATCACATTAAAATTGCTTCAATAATTATTAATCAAGCAATGGTTACAAAAAAGAAGCAACTATTTATAAAGTCATGGAAAAGTACTGCGCAGAAACAAGCCTTTTGGCCCATCTAGTCTGCGCCTGACCATTTAAACTGTCGACTCCCATCGACCTGCACTGGGACTACAACCCTCCATACCCCTACCATTCATGCACCTATCCAAACTTATCTTAAATGTTGAAATTGAGATCGCATGCACCACTTGAGCTGGCAGCTTGTTCCACACTCTCTTGAACCTTTGAGTGAAGTTGCTAATCCTCATGTTCCCCTTTAAACTGTTTATTTTTCACCCTTAATCCATTACCTCTGGTTGCCGTCCCACCCAACTTCAGTAGAAAAAGCCTGTCTGCATTTACCGTATCTATATCCGTCATAATATTGTATACTTCTATCAAATCTCCTCTATAATATTTTTGGATTATTTCTTTTTATCTGTTTTTTATAACCAAAGATGATGCTGGGCATTTAGAAGAATATTAGACCATTATTTTCTCATTCTTCACCAATTAGCTTGTAATTTACCTTGGGATGTTCCTGTTTTAAACAGAAGCATTCTTCTAGTTTATCTAATTTTGGTTTTAAAGGGGCAGTCATTTTAATTGTTGCACCATTTTGGCAATGGCTAATTTTTTCTCAAGGCTATCTCAATTGTAGAGAAAGGACTGTCCAGATATAAACCACCTCCTCCTTGTTTGACCACCTGTACATGACATCTCCGATAACCACGTGTTGTAAGAAGCACATTACTTCAGTCAAATTTATTCAAAATCATATCATGCACAATGGGAATTAGAGACAATGTTGCTGCTACTCGTTTTAAATTCACTGGTTTGTAAGACTATAATTATAAAGCAAATATCACTTTAATGACAATCATATCAAGGAAAATTGTTAGGTACTACTAGTCTCTAAGGTACTCAAATATTTAAATTTAATTGTAGTGCAATCCCCTTCCTAAAAGCAGATGGTTAAACAAATTTTTGCTGACTTATTTAAGGTTGAAATGAATAGTACTCAAATAGGCTCAAATTTCTGAATGCCTTCTGATTTGTTGAGGAGCAAGAAGACCATATTCTCACCAAAATTCCTGTGAATTAATACTACATTGACTGTTATCTACCCCTCTAAAGCAATAACAGTAAATTACTCTTAAAACATGCAGTTATTATGACAAACATAAATGTACAATTTTAAATTATATCCAAAATCTTTTTCTTGTCTACATAGAAAAATAACATCAAAAATATCCATGGCCTTGAATTGGAGGATCTCTGTGTTCTTCTGCTCAGTCATAATCAGATCACCTCTCTGCATGGTCTGGAGAAATGCAGCAGCCTACGCATCCTTGAATTATCATACAATAACATCACTCGGATAGGTGGGCAAGTGACAGCTGCAAACTTCTGGGTTTACTTGCAAAGTGTTTTTCACTTGATTAAATTGTTTTATCAGTACACATTCTGAATTAGTTACTCTGCTTGTCTTTCCAGTATGTTAATCTTGGTGAGCTAGGCTGCCAACATTTGGATCTCAAGAAGTAGGGACAGGATGTTATTATCCAGTCACATATGTGTTCCTTTTGCTTTGATCATCTGAATACCTGCTGTCCATCATCTCCACCACTGGCTGTGGTGCAATGTTAGCATTCATTTCAAGAGGACCAGAGTATAAAAGCAAGGCTGTAATGTTGAGGCTTAGTGAAGCACTTGTTAGGCCTCACTTGGAGTATTGTGAGCAATTTTGCATCCCTTTTCTTAGAAAGGATGTGCTGAAACTGGAGAGGGTTCAAAGGAAGTTCACAAAAATGATTCCAGGATTGAACAGCTTCTCATATGAACAGTGTTTGATGGCTTTGAGCCCAAATTTAGTAGAATTCAGAAGAATGAAGGGTGACCTCATTGAAGCCTATCTAATGGTGAAAGGTCTTGATAGGGTGGATGTGGAGAGGATATTTTTTATGATGAGAGAATCTAAGATCAGAGGGTACAGAACGGAAGGGTGTCCCTTTAGAATGGAGATGAGGAGGAATTTCTTTAGCCAGAGCGTGGCAAATCTGTGCCGTTCTTTGCCACAAGCAGCTGTGGAGGTCAAGTCATTGGGTATATATAAGGTAGTGGTTGATCGATTCTTTAATGGTCAGGGCATGAAGGGATGCGGGGAGAAGGCAGGAGATTGGGGCTAAGAGGAAAAATGGATGAGCCATGATGAAATGGCAGAACAGACTCGATGGGCCAAATGGCCTAATTCTGCTCCTATATCTTATGATCTTATAAGAAATTATTTGAAGAGATGGAAGTGTCCAGGTGTAGTGTTTGATCAACCTCCTGGCTCACCTGCCCCACATGATGTAACGTGGTGGTGCAGTCACTGGCGATCCAGGCAGCATTAACAGTGAATTGGTGCATCTGATTTGCTGAATGCTAGGAGACCTGTCTAGGTCTATGAGATGCAAGTAAATTTATAGTCACAATTTGACCTGCCCTCTCGCCTGGGATCTACCTGATCTGTGCTCATTACCCAACCTCTCTTCCATGCTCCTAACCTGGTTTAAGACCTTAGTGCCCTGGATTATGACCTACAGTCAGACCTGGCATTGCTTGAGGCCCTGATATCCCAGGTGACCTAACCTGAACATCAGAGGATAGGGCATAAAGTAAATATGTCAGCAATAAATAAATGCGAGAAAGTCTGTGGATGCTGGAAATCCAGAGCAACACACAGAAAATGCTGGAGGAACTCAGCAGGAAAGACAGCAAAAACAAAAATAAATAAACAGTTGCTATATCAGGCTGAGACCCTTCTTCAGGACTGGAAAGGAAGGGGGAAGATATCAGATTTTAAAAGATGACAAGCTCGAAGGTGATAGGTGAAGCCAGGTAGGTGGGACATGTAAATGGCTGGAGAAGAAGGAATCTGATAGGAATGGAGAGTGGACTATGGGGGAAAGGGAAGAAGGAAGGGCACCTGAGGATGTGACAGGCAAGTGAGGAGAAGAGGTAAGAGGCCAGAGTAGGAAATAGAAGAAGGGAGAAGTGGGAGTGGAAAAAAAACTCGAAGGAGAATTCAATATTCATGCTATCCATTTGGAGGCTACTTAGACAGAAGATGAGATGTTGCTTCCTCACCCTGAGAGTGGCCTCACTGTGGCAGAAAACGAGGACATGGACTGGCATGTCAGAAAGGGAATGGGGATAGGAATTAAAATGGCCACTGGGAAATTCTGTTTTTGGTGGATGGAGCAGAAGTGCAAGGGAAAATGGTCCCCTAATTTATATTGCCTGTAACAAGTATTTACCCCCTTTGGAAGTTTTCATGTTATTGTTTTCCAATATTGAATCACAGTGATTTAATTTGGCTTTTTGACAATGATCAACAGAAAGACTTGCATATCAAAGTGAAAACAGATCTCTACAAAGTGATTTTAATTACAAATGTAAAACACAAAATAATTGATTGCTTAACTATTCACTCCCCTTTAAAATGACACACCAAATCATCACTGGTGCAGTCAATTGGTTTTGGAAGTCACATAATTAGTTAAATGGCAATCCTTTTGGAGACTTGTGTGCAGTCAAGGTGTTTCAATTGATTGTAGTAAAAATACTCCTGTATCTGGAAAGTCCAACTGATAGTGAATCAGTATTCCAGCAAAAAATGAGACAATGAAGAGAGAACACTCCAAGCAACTCTGAGAAAGGTTATTGAAAAACACAAGTCAGGAAATGGATACAAGAAAATTTCCAAGTCGCTGAACATCCCTTGGAGTACAGTTAAGTCAATCATCAAGAAGTGGAAAGAATATGACCCAGCTGTGAATCTACCTAGAGCTGACCATCTTCAAAAAACTGAGTGACCATGAAAGAAGGGGACTAGTGAGGGAGACCACCAAGAAACCTATGACAACTCTGGAGGAGTTACAAGCTTCAGTGGCTGAGATGGGAGAAACTGCACATACAACAACTGTTGCCTGGGTGCTTCAACCCTCGCAGCTTTATGGGAACTGGCGAAAAGAAAGCCTCTGTTGCAAAACAAAACTCACACAAAATCTCAGCTAGAGTTGTCCAGAAGACATGCAAGATTCTGAACAGTCTATGGTCTGATGAAACCAAAATTGAGCTTTTTGGCCATTAGCCAAACACAGCTCATCATCAAAAACACACCATCACTACTGTGAAGCATGGTGATGGCTATATCATGCTGTGGGGATACTTCACTGCAGCAGGCTGTGGAAGGCTTGTAAAGGTAGGGGGTAAAATAAATGCAGCAAAATACAGGAAAATCCTGGAGGAAAACTTGATGCAGTTTGCAAGAGAATTGCGACTTGAGAGAAGATTTCTTTTCCAGCAAGACAATCACCCCGAGCATAAAACCAAAGCTACACAGGAATGGCTTAAAAACAACAAAGTTAATGTTCTGGAGTGGCCAAATCAGAGTCCAGACTTCAATCCAATTGAGAATTTGTGGCTGGACTTGAAAAGGGCTGTTCACTCACGAGCCCCATGCAACCTGACAGAGCTTGAGCAGTTTTGTAAAGAAGAATGGTGAAAAATTGCAATGTCCAGATATGCAAAGCTGATGGAGACCGATCCACACAGACTCAAGGCCCTAATTGCTGCCAAAGGTGCATCTACTAAATACTGACTTGAAGGGGCTGAGTGTCTATGCAATCAATTATTTTGTGTTTTATATTTGTAATTAATTTAGATTACTTTGTAGATAACTGTTTTCACTTTGACATGAAAGAGTCTTTTTCTGTTGATTGTGTCAAAAAAAGCCAAATTAAATCCACTGTGATTTAAAACAATAAAACATGAAAACTTTCAAGGGGGTTGAATACTTTTTATAGGCATCGTAAGTTTGGCCTCCCCAATGTAGAGGAGGCTGCATTGGGAGCAGTAGATATAGTAGACGACCCCACCAGGTTCGTAGGTGAAGTGTCACATAATTTGGTAGGACTATTTGGGGCCCTGAATGGAGGTGACGGAGGAGGTGAGTGGGCAGGTATATCTTTGATTTCATGTGCAGAGATATTTGCCTGGAGGGAGATTAGTGGGGAAGGATGAATAGACAATAGAATCACGGTGATAGCGATCCCTGTGGAAAGTGGAGAGTGGGGTACAGGTGAGGGGTGGGGAATGTAAAGATGTATTTACTGGTAGAATCACATTGAAGATAGCGGAGGTTAAGTAGAATGATATGTTGGATGTGGAGGCTCATTGGGTGGTAGGTGAGAACAAGGGAACTCTATCCCTGTTAAGGAAGATGGGCTAAGCCCCATTGTCCGGAAAATGGAGGAGATGCTGGTAATGGCAGCATCAATTGTGGAGGAAAAGAAACCCCATTCTTTGAAGAAGGAGGATGTCTCTGATGTTTTGGAAAGGAACAGATACAGTGGAGATGAAGGAACTGAGGAAAGGGAATAGCATTTTTACAAGAGACAGGGTGGGAAGAGGTATAGTCAAGACAACTATGGGAATCGGTTGGTTCTTAAAAGATGTCGGTAGACAGCTTGTCTCCAGAGATGGAGTTAGATTGAAAGAAGCGAGAGAGGTGTCAGAAATGGGTCAAGTGAATTTAAGGGCAGGGTGCAAGTTGGAGGCAAAGTTGATAAAATTTACACGCTCAGTATGGGTGCATGAAGCAGCACCGATGCAGTCATCAATGTAGGGTGAAAGAGTTGGGAATTATTACCACGGAAGTCTTGGAACATGGACTATTCCACATAGCAAACAAAAAGGCAGGCATAGCTAGGGCTCATGCAGGTGTCCATGGTTACTTTTTGAGTTTTGGAGAAGATGGAAGGAGCTGCAAGAGAAATTATTGAACGTGAGGACTAGTTCTGCCAGAAGGAGGAGGGTGGCAGTGGAGGGGAACTGGTTGGGATTTTTGTCAAAGACGAGAGCTTTAAGAATTTCTTTATGGGGGAAATGGAAGTGTATAGGGATTGAACACCTTTGGTGAAAATGAGACAGTCAGGGCCTGGTAATTGAAAGTTGCAGAGGAGATTGAGAGCATGTGAACTGTTGTGGGTGTAGGTAGGAAAGGACTAAGCCGAGGGGAATAGATTGGAGTCGAGGTATGTGGACCCAAGTTCAATGGGGCAGGAGCAGGCAGAGACAGTGGGCCTAACTGGACAGTCAAGTTTGTGGACCTTGGGTAGGAAGTAGAAACTATGAGTTTGGTGGAAGTCGATGGGAGATCTCCAGTTTTGATGAGGTTGGTGATGGCAATATGATTGTGAGCATATGAGCAGCAAGAATTAGAAGTGCAGGCAAGCAGTCAAAGAAATGCCCCAGACTGAAGTTCTGAATATTTGTAGCAGTGATAATGAAGAAACCAAGATTTTCTGACTTTGGACTGCAGCCAATGTTCTGTGTACTACCTGTTCACAATATGGTATTGGACTTCTCAGTATATCAGAAACAGAATGGTTACATCGCTGAAGACTGACCTACTGTCTCCTGGCCTTGCGCCCCACAAGCTCCTGCTTCTTTGTTTTCTGTTTGAGAAAATTTGGATCCTAGTGTATATGCAAATCAAATGACCAAGCAAGTTTCCCCGTCAATACAGGAAATTCCATACGATGCTGGAAAATTGTGAGCCCTATTTGCACAAACGTCATCACATCGAGTTAAAACCGAGCTTTTTCAAAATGTTCTTGAGTTCACATTAAGTTAATTTAAGAGCACTGTGCACATCATAATGGAACAGAAGAAACCTTTTTCTATTTTTACATGGTTAGAAAGTGTTAAATACAAATGTAGGGAGTAAGGGCTAGTGAAAATCAACAGTAGAATGTGTATTGGAATAAAGAATATTCATATACAAACGTATTTGATATTTTCCAGGTGGTCTGGAATCTCTTAAGAAACTCCAGAGGCTGGTTGTAGATCATAATCAATTGATAAGCACCAAAGGTTTAAGTGAAACTCCAACTCTTCTTTACCTTGATTGCTCCTTTAATCATCTCAGCAGTATTAAAGGTATTGATAACTGTGGACTTCTTCAAACTCTGAAGTTACAAAGCAACAACCTCTCTGAGGTAAAGTAATAAATGTGAAATTGATTATTAACAGAATGAAAGTAAAGCAATTTAGAATAAGGGTTGTGATATTGCAATGGGGAGTCTTGCATCCTCTTTGTACTGGGATTAGGTGACTGATGGATAGCTAGGAGCAACCATAAGTAATGTGATCAAAAGATCTGGATGTTGCAATAAATTGTCAAAGCATGCTCAAATGATATATATTATTGTCATCAGATTCCTGAAATGAGACTACTACCTTGAAACCCCTCCAAGGCTTGCATTTAATGACATTTTTTTCCACTTAATTGAGTGCTTTCATTCAGTCCCAGACAGAATTTTACCAGAAATATATGCCATTGCTTTTTTTTTTAGAAACCCTCATGACACAAATGCACAGAATATATTAAGCATTAATTAAGTTGAATGCCTTAAATTTATGTCAATGGATTTGATGCAATTCTGTTCAATTAAGACATTAACACTTCCTAATGTGCTGCCAATATAATTAGGTGTAATAGCACTCATTGCACAGCAACTTCAAGTATGGGACAACCACTAATAAAAACAGAAGTACAAAAGTTGTTTTGTGCTGCTCTGCAGTTAATTTCACAATTGGCATGGGGCTGCCTACCTCACTATTTCAATGTAATGACAGATTGATGATGCTATTTTAACACAGTAAATACTAATTCAATGAGGGACAGAAGACTGGGCCTTTTCCATTTCATTTGTATTGCCCTTTTAAGCATGAACTAAGTGTTAATTGTTGCCAGTCATCTGCTCTATCATTGTAAATTAAGCCATCAGAAATGGGGAAACTCATAGAAGTATTCATTATGATTTCAAACATTTATTTTATTTTCTATTTCTTTTTCTATTTTGCTATCTTCCCCTTCATTTCTTCTGGTACTAATTTGACAAATAGTTCACACATTATTTTTTTCCTTCTCAATCCTTGTATGAGCCTTTAATCTGATTCCATTAGACACTACACAGTTATTGGCCTGTTGTTCAAATGCTATTATGCTGTTTCTGTTCCTGCATCAGTATTAAATTACATTTCCAGCAATTTGCCGGTTAACAGAAGATGTAATGAATATGAAATTCTGGATTTAAAAACCTGCATTCTGCAGGGATACGGTGGCAGTTTCCCATGTATGCACCCCCAAATCATGATTCCTGGGTATGAGGTCTATGAATAGGAATGCCATATCCATTCATTTGAATTGAGAGGGGCTATAACAAGGGCAAAGACACATTTTAATTAACTTGCAAGAGAAAATCTGCAGATGCTGGAAATCCAAGCTTTCACCCTTTTGCATCAATTGAATTTAGTTCAGTGTTTGGAATTGTTGTTAAGAATTAATTTTAATAACTTTTGAAACAGAGGTTTCTTTAATGTTCAAAATACTGTTAAACTTGTCAAAAGCTATACATTTTTCTCAATCAGCTAAGGCAGAGGGATAGGCTAACTGGTTCTAAGAAATTTTGTCAGCTTTTTGTCGACAGAATTTTCTCATCTTGCCGCAACAAATTGATGTCATTTAAAACAAAGCTTGCTACTGCTATCATACAAGGATTCATCACTGGTTCAGACTGGTATTTGCTGAATGGGTTTGCAAAGCTTAGTAAAAATATAAAATGGTGGAAACATTCAGCAGGTGATGCAGCAGTTTGCATGATCTTTAAATTTTCCTAAATTTTTCTAAAATTTAGAAAAAGAGACAATATTAATATTTCAGGTTAAGGACAATTCTAACTGTTATGTAGCTTAGCATTGATGCAGAATGTTCCAGTTCAATAGAGTATTTTGCAAAACGGGTGTACTGGCCTTTGCAATTTTAAGGCATGAGCTTGTTTCCCATGGTAGCAGTTTTTACCCTTCAATCCAGACATGTTGGTTTAAATCCCACTTCAGATAATTGTGCTGATGTTCTCAGTGGAATACTGCGGTTATGTTATTTTTTGGTTAAGACTTAGAATTCATAGAGGTCAATTCAAAATCGAAATATTATAGATGCTAAAATATGAAATAAAAATTGGACATAGTTGAATTCATATTAGATAGCCTCTTTGCATGTATATTTATAGATTATATGTTTTTCCAATATCATTGAAATAACAGTTAAATTTTTGCCATTGTGTTTTGGGAACTATCCTGTACATGATTACTATCACTTTTCCTAAATAACAACAACAAATTTTGCAATACATTTCAGTTTTGCAGGAAAACCACTATATTATCTGTACCTTTCAGTGAAGGCTATTCAGCCTTTGTTACAAAAGTTGGAAGTTTTTAAATAAAGTGGTTTGTAATCAGCGAGGAAAATAATCGATCAAATAAAGCAGAGATATTAGTTCAACATAAAGTATATTTAACAACAATATGATCACCACAGGTGCATTTCATGTTTAAAATGAACAGGCAAAGTCTCCAGAATATCTTTAATTTTTCTACAGTTACCGATATTTGGAAATCATGTGTTACTGCGTGACTTGTATTTGGATGACAATAGTATCTCCACTCTAAAGGAGCTGTCCGATTACTGGCTGCCAATGCTTCAACATCTCTCTGTTTCTCAGAACAGGTAAGGTCTAGAATGACATAATCACCATCATCATTATGTGCCATATCATATGATATAGTTTGCCATTGCCTTCTTATGGACAGTGTCTTTTCAAGATGGGTAACTCCAGTCATTATCACTCTTCAGAGATTATCTGCCTGATGTCAGTGGTTGCATAACCAGGGCTTATGATACGCACCAGCTGCTCATACGACCATCCGCCTCCTGCTCCATGGAATGGTGACCTGCAGGCTAGCTAGTGGTGGGAAGGTGTCTCTTGTACCTCCTTTGGTAGAGACGTATTTCCACCCCACTGTCTGTTTCAAATTGGATGTTGCTTTTTGATCAGCACTTTCCATCCCAATAAATGTTCCTAATCAATTTGTCGATTAACAGTAACAGTATGACAGTTTGTTGAATAACAGTAACTTTAAATATAGCTCATGTCTTTTAAATATTTGATAAGTATAGTTATATTTGCATTTTATGCTTGGTTCATTCATGTATTGCAAGAACATTTCATTTAATGTGCATATTCTTGATACTGTGATTATGATTTGTGGAAGATAGCTCACTTGGTTTCGAAACAAATTGATTAGGGAACAAAAGTGCAAATCAAAAAGCAACATACAATTTGAAATAATATATTGAAAAAGTAACACAGAATCAAATTTCTATTTTAATTACCTGCTGTAGTATAAAAAAGACAAAATGAACAAGTAAACCCATTATTTTAATTACCTAAATATTGATTCATCTTGTGTGAGATTTACGTCAGTCTTTCAAAAAGCACTGGAGATCATTTAACCAGTATTTTTGCAGTTCTGATAGGATTGACCTGCCTGCTTTTGTATCCAGTGCTTAGTATGTCCTGTACTTTGTCAAGCACTTAAACAGGTATCTGGATGTGCATTTCAAGAATTCTCTGTTACTTAGAATTATTTACCGTAGATTTCGCACTACAGAGCGCACCTGATTAAAAGCCGCTGGCTCTAATTTTAGAAAGAAAATCAATTTTGTACTTGTACAAGCCGCACCGGATTTTAGGCCGCAGGTGTCCCACGTTGTAATATGAGATATTTACACAGAAAGATATTACACGTGAGGATTTTTTAACTTTTAATTAAATCCATATGGTAACAAACAAATACATATTGCAAGTGCTTTTTTTTGAACCGTGCCTGTAATACGGCTACTTTTAAATATACATACGTATCGGTAACACACAAATTACGTTGCGTATACTTTTTTACTGAACAGTGCACGAACAACATTCCAATATCTCCTAGCGACTGGTAAAAATATATATACTGCAGCCTACCAGGAAAAGTTATTGATCGCCTTTAACTTAAAAGCAGCGTTTTCGCTCGCGTAATGCGCTCCCCCCACCTTCCCGTTTATCGCAAACCGGTATTTCCCACAAGACGCGGCGAAATCGGATGTGACGTCTAGCATTCTGGGCTGTAGTACAGAAAACATACTAACAAATGAATTACTAAGCGAAAATATTATAAACTAAATAACTGCCATAAAGGCAGCACAATGCTTTTCTTCGAGTGTTTTCCATGTTGATGAGGGTGAGTACAAATGACTGATTTACAATAATTTAATTGTGAAAGTGCGCTTGATTTATCGTACAATTTCATTGGACCTCTGTGAACTACTCATCAATTTTATTGGTCTACTGTTACGAGGCAAAATGTTTTTGGCGGCATGAAAAAAAATCATGCATTAGCCGCACCGTAGTAAAGGCCGCAGTGTTCAAAGCTGTTCAAAATGTGGGAAAAAAGTAGCGGCTTATAATCCGACATCTACGGTAATATCTTGTCAATTATTTTGTTTGTCCTCCTCAAACATATCAACTAAAGCTTAACATAAATTCTTGCTGGAGAGGTTGTTCACTAGATTGATTACTAGGTGGCAGTGATATAAGGAAATAAAGGTGCTCTTGTTGAAATGTACAAAGTTCTAATGGTTTGACAGACTGGATGCAAGGAGGATATTGACTCTGGCCAGATGGAAGTTGGGGGGTGAGGGGACAGGGTCTAGACATCTATGACTGAGATAAGAAATTCATTACTCAGTTCAGTGAAGTAAAATTCTTTACCACAGAAATCTGTGGGGATCAAGTTAGTGGATATTTGTGGGAAGGAAACGGATGTTATGTAGAGGCAAAAAGTATCAAAGAATATAGAAATAATGAGAATATGGCATTAAGCTAGAAGTTTAGTTATCATATTCAATGTTGGAGCAAGTTGAAGGATGAAATAGATTACTTGTGCTCCTGCATTTTTTTTACAGGCATGATAGTGCAGTGGTTATCATAACGCTTTGCAGTACCAGCAACACACGTTCAATTCCCGCCACTGCTTGTAAGGAGTTTGTATATTCTCCCCATGTGGGTTTCCTCCCACAATCTAAAGATGTACCGGTTCGTAGGTTAATTGGTCATTGTATATTGTGATTAAGCTATGGTTAAATCGGGGGTCAGCTACCGCACTGTATCTCAATAAATAAATAAATAAATAGATTCACTCTAGGGTTTAAGAAGCTGATTATAGACATGCATTTGTTTTGCACAAGTGACACAAGTTAGATTTGTCTCTACTATTGTCCTTTCTTGTTGTCTCCTCTTTTACATCCAAATGGAATACCTGAGCAACAATTTGAAGTATAACTGCTGCAATGTGTCTATCAACATCAATGCCATCTTGTGGTCCTTAAATGGCATGTTTCTGCCATATGTATTTATTCTCATTTTCTTCATTTACAAAAGAATGATAGTAATCTCAAGAAAGTTTACAATATTTACAATACAATATTTTTAAGCTGTTTGACTGAGTAAGTGCTAGAATCATGATTTTTTTCCCCTGGGAATTTGGAAATCTTGAACTAGAGCCACAAATTTAATACAGAGTTGAACACTGACAATCTTTGGTTAAGAATTTGGATTGTCTCTTTTAAGATTCAGTATCAATTTTTGTGACATTCTTTCTTGGACATACACCTGAAAATGACCTTGCATAGAGTCATTAACATAATGGCTATTTATTAATGCAACTTGTTGTTTAAGTTATTTTATTTGAATTCCAAAGGGAACAAGGACTGTATAGAGTCATAGAAAAGTACAGCACAGAAGCATGCTCTTCAGCCCATCTAGTCCATGCCGAACCATAGAAACTGCCTACTCTCATCGACCTGCACTTGCGCCTCAGCCCTCCATACCCCTACCATCCTTGTCCTATCCAAACTTCACTTAGGTGTTGTAATGAAGCTCGTATGCACCACTTTGGTGACAGCTCATTCCACACTCTCTCAATTTACTGAGTGAAGAAGTTTCGCTTGCTCCACTTGAATTTCTCACCTTTCACCCTTAACCCATGACCTCTGATTGTAGTCCCACTCAACCTCAGTGGAAAAAACCTGCTTGCATTTACTCTATCTAATCTGTATCCCTCATAATTTTGTATACCTCTGTCAAATCTACTCTCAATCTTCTACATTCCAAGGAATAAAGTTCTAACCTAATGTCCAATGGCCATAGGATTGATTTTGATGGCGCAAAACTATTGTACCACGCCAATAGCTTTCGGATTGCCTGTTAAAGGAAGCCATTGAAATAATATTAGAAAAAAAGAATATTAATAAAGATGAAGGTGCCACACCAAGTAAGAACTGGACTTCAATTACAAACAAAGAGGGAGAATGAAAACCTGATTGGATGAGGACTAACCAGTCAGGAGGGACGGAATGCAGGAGTAGTAATAACACCAGACTAGACATGGCCAGGCATCATCTCTAAAGAAGATGGCAGAATTTGTCATTGAAATATTGGTTATAATCAATACCTGTACCTGGCTGGAAGCCCAAGAAGAGTTTATCCATCCTAACCTGTTCAATTTTTCCCGATAACTCAGGTCCTCCAGACTCGGCAACATCCTTGTAAAATTCCACTGTACTTTTTCAACCTTATTTACATCTTTCCTGTAGGTAGGTGGTCAAAAATGCGTGCAATACCCCAAATTAGGCCTGACCAACATCTTATGCATCTTCAACAGAACATCCCATCTTCTTGTATGCAGTACTTTTGATTTATGAAGGCCAATGTGCCAAAAGCTTTCTTTTTGATCCTTTCTACCTGTGACAGCACTTTCAACTAATTGGATAAAATGGACTGGTGGAGTTGAAGTAAATGAGTAATAATCTTATGGAATTTAGGGATAAGCTTGAAGGACCAAGCTGCCTAGTCTTGTTAGAAACGTAGAAACCCTACAGCACAAAAAAGTCCCTTCGGCCCACAAAGCTGTGCCGAACATGTATTATGTTTTAAGTGCTCTCCATTACCTGATATATTCATCATTGCCACTTTAGTTCTCTCTACAACCTGCAGTTAATTCTGTACCTTTAAGAACAAAGTCTCAAGCTTGGAATTTCCTCGGCAGTAAAGATACCTCATGTTTAGGAACACTGGTTATAGATCAGGGCTGACAACCTCTTCTCAAAGCCAAGTGTTAGATAGAAACTGGAGCATACTGTATAAATTAATGAAGCAATGGCAATCACCTTAGAAGGAACAAATTTATTCTCCCTTCTCCCTCCTTTGGGGCAATTGCCTCACCAATTTATCAGTATGATATTCATATTCTACTTCATGATCATTTTTTGACTTGTCAGGATGACAGCTAAAGTAAAAATAGAATTCTTTGATGTTGTCATTAATAAAAACTTGTGTGGAATTTGCTGCCAAGTAAAGGCTGACTTCAAGTACAGTAAACAATTGCCTTTTAACATCTAGTTCAAAGTTTAGATTCAACAATACATCACTTTGCAGCACATTCATAAAGACTTATTCTGTAGTCCACGTGACCTTCATCTGAGAAACATTCTTCACCTCTTCAGTGATATTGTGAATAATTTTCTACTTGCTGTTATGATAAAACAGTAATCAAGTGGTCTAGTACCTGGCATTCTTACATCACTCGAAATTTAGAAATAGCTTCACTTGAAGAGGACTGGCTTTTTAGGCTGATTAAAATTAAATTTTCACCAACCAAGATCCTTTCTGATATTACATTAAAACAGTTGTTAAAAGAAATAAAAAACACAAAATGCTGGCAGAACTCAGCAGGCCAGACAGCATCTATGGGAGGAGGTAATAATGACGTTTCGGGCCGAAACCCTTCATCAGGAGTTGTTAAAAGAAATTGTGTTTGGTACAGTACAGGCAGAAAACTGAAGGCAAGTTCTTTATCAAATACAGCACAAATTTGATAAGAACTAAGAAGACCGTGGGGAAAGCTACAGAGCTAATTAGTGGAAAGTTGACTTCTAGTTGCCCAAATTCAAGAAAGTAACTTTACTTAGACTAGCTGTCCAAGATTATGTCTGAATATTTATAGCATAGTTAGAGACCTTAGCAAAAGAAAGCCCTATAATAATCGATGTTAATAAATCTTCAAAAAGGAGATACTTGTAAATTGTTTTAAATATTCTCTCTGATCCTTTAAATTTTAAAAATGTACATTAAAATTAACATTAAAACAATGTGGTTTGGAATGCAAACTGCTGGCATACCCAAAATATTCACAAATTGTCTTCATGTCGGAATGTTAGGCCTATTATAATTAATGCTAGAGTGCTGTCTTGAAAGTCAGCTTTTGCAGGTGCATTAGATATATTTTAATGTTCAGTGATATTGAAAATTTAATCTGATAGTACTAATCTTCATGGCTCCATAAACTAGTCCTGTAATATTAAATTGATCCTAATCACATACAGGAGTGTTACCAATATTTTACTTCAGAATTTCTATTATTTGGAATAAGTTTCTAGTTTAAAATATTTACCGTAGATTCCGGACTACAGAGCGCACCTGATTAAAAGCCGCTGGCTCTAATTTTAGAAAGAAAATCAATTTTGTACTTGTACAGGCCGCACCGGATTTTCGGCCGCAGGTGTCCCACGTTGTAATATGAGATATTTACACAGAAAGATATTACACGTGAGGATTTTTTAACTTTTAATTAAATCCATATGGTAACATAAACAATACATATTGCAAATGCTTTTTTTCGAACCGTGCCTGTAACGCGGCTACTTTTAAATATACGTTGCGTATACTTTTTTACTGAACAACATTCCAATATCTCCTAACGACTGGTAAAAAATATATATACTGCAGCCTACCAGGAAAAGTTATTGATCGCCTTTAACTTAAAAGCAGCGTTCGCTCAGATCTAATGCCGCTCGCGTAATGCGCTCGCCCCCGCTTTCCCGTTTATCGCAAACTGGTATTTTTCCCACAAGACGCGGCGAAACCGGGTGTGATGTCATAGCATCCCGCGATGTAGTACAGAAAACAAATATAGTTAAAACACTTCTAACTTTAACTAGAAAATGAATTACTAAGCGAAAATATTATAAACTAAATAACTGCCATAAAGGCAGCACAATGCTTTTCTTCGAGTGTTTTCCATGTTGATGAGGGTGAGTACAAATGACTGATTTACAATAATTTAATTGTGAAAGTGCGCTTGATTTATCGTACAATTTCATTGGACCTCTGTGAACTACTCATCAATTTTATTGGTCTACTGTTACGAGGCAAAATGTTTTTGGCGGCATGAAAAAAATCATGCATTAGCCGCACCGTAGTAAAGGCCGCAGTGTTCAAAGCTGTTCAAAATGTGGGAAAAAAGTAGCGGCTTATAATCCGACATCTATGGTACTTTTTTTGCTATTTCAAAATTTATGTCTACTTTAAGCTTTTTGGACCAGGAACAGGTCTTCAATTTTATACTTACTTCATTAGTTATACTAGACCTTGTATCTCAGGAGAAAGAATTCCTTTATTCCCCTAAAAAATATCACCGTTTCATAAAACATTCTATTTTCAATTCTAGATGGTGAAAGAAAGTGTTTTATGCATTTGAGTATCAGATTCAAACTACAGTATATTTTCTAAAGGAAAATGCTGTGTCTCATTTTTTTGATGAAATATATTTTGATGTGCTGGAAGCATTGATTTCATGAATTTCACAAACTGAATATAATTTCCATTTGAAACTGTATCTTGATGGGAAGGGAAACATATGAATTACTAAATATCCTCAGTTAACTTGAATTAGTTGTGTGAAAATTTTCATGTTTGTAATGACTTGAAGTAGCAGCTCCTGGAAAAAAAAATGGAAATATTCACAGTGATGTCTTTCTGTTAATGGTTTTCAAATTAATTATAATGAATAGGATTTTCACTACTATTGGGTCCACTGCAAATGATTTGTATTTGTCTAAGAAATTTAATTTTACAGTAGCTTCTGAACAAAGTATATTTTAACTTTTTTCAATTTGTACAAATGTATTGTTTGTAATGTTGTTACAAATAGCTCTTCTGATTTTTATTTCACCCAAGTCTGAATAAATCCAGTGAAATGTCTCTGACTTTTGGTTCTTGAACAAAATGAAATCATAAAAACAAATATTAGAAATAATCAGCACACTTCAGATGAATGATCAGTAAACTTGACTTGTTGAGAATTTCCAACATGTCCTGTTTCTGCTTGGATTTCCACCAGCTGTGCTATTTACTTTTGTAAAATATTATTATTTTATATATAAATACATTTTGTGCAAATTATGTAGATGATGTTTTATTTCAGGATTCTTGTGCAATATTTGAATAAACTTGATAATTACCAAAATCACATCAGCCAGTCAAGAAAATGAAATAGAGCAAGTCTATGAAGTGAAAACATAATTCAGCCAGAAGAGGGGGCTAAAGAGCATTGCATTCTGTATTTAATATAAGAAAAGATTTCCATTTAAATGTTTTAAATAAAACTACATATTTACAGTTTGCTAAAGTAATATAAGTATTTATGTGTAACACTGTAAAAAGTTTTGTTTTTGTAATTACTGTAGAAAATTTGAATTTGTTTTTTCAATGGAGATGTGATAATTATTTAGGATTTTAAAATATATAAAGCAAAGAACTGCAAAGTAAGCTAAAATCAGAATGGTTTCCTTAAGCAGAGATCATGCTTGGCAAATTTGTTAGAATTCTTTGATGTAGCAAGCAGGATAGAAAAGGAGATTCAGCTTGGATAACCAGAAGGCCTCTGACGAGGTGACATATATAGCATTGGTTACACAAAAGGATAGATAGAAGATTGGCTTACTGGAAGAAGGCAAAGAGGGGGAATAACGGGGGCCTTTACTGTTTGGCTGCCTGGTGACTAGTGATGTTTCTCAAGTCTAGATGTTGAATCTGCTACTTTTCACATTATGTGTTGATCTTTTGGTTTACAGAATTGATAGTCTTGTGGCAAAGTTGCAGATGATACTTTGGTAGGAGGAGGAGCAGATAATGTTTAGAAAGCAAGGAATCTGCAAAATGACGGACAGGTTGGGAGAATGGGCAAAGAAATGGCAGATGGAATATTGCAAGGGTAAAAAAAACATTTTCTTACCCTTGGGAATCATATATAGGCCTCTTAATAGTAGTCAAGATGTGGGGTTGAGTTTGCAAAGGGAACTGGAAAAGGCATGTAATAAGGGTAGTGACACAATTGTAATGGGGGACTTCAATATGCAAGGGGATTGGGAAAATCATGTTGCTGTCAGTTCGCAAGAGAGGAAATTTTTTGAATGTCTATGACTTGGCTTTTTAGAGCAGCTTGTGCTTGAGCCTACTAGGGGAAAGGCTATCTTAGATTGGGTGCTGTGTAATAACCCAGATCTTAGGGAGCTTAATGTAAAGGAATCATCATGAGGCAGTGATCATAATATGATTGAATTCATACTGCAATTTAAGAGGGAGAAGCATAGGTCATATGTATCAGTATTGCAATGGAATAAAGGGAATTACAGAGGCATAAGAGAGGAGCTTGCTTGGGTGGATTGGAAGAGGATACTGGTGGGAATGACAGCAGAGCAGAAATAGCTGAAGTTTCTGGGAATAGTTCACAAGGTGCAGGATAGATATGTTCCACAGAAGAAGTTGTTCTCAAATGGCAGGGTTAGGCAGCTGTAGGTATCTTCTTCCACCAAATGTTGAAAAGACTAGATAGGGTGAATGTGGAGAAGATGATTCTTATGGTGGGGGTATCCAGAATTAAAGGGCACAGCCTCAAAGAGGGTATGACCTGGGTGGTGGGGATCTGTGAAATGCTCTGCCAGAGACTGTGATGGAGGCCAAGTCTGTGGGTATATTTAAGGCAGTAGTTGATAGTTTCCTGATCGGTCAGAGCACCAAAGGATACGGCAAAAAGGCAGGTGTATGGGGTTGAGTAGGATCTGTGATGGAGTGGTGGAGCAGACGTGATGGGCTGAATGGCCAATTCTGCTCCTATGTCTTATGGTCTAAGATGTGGATGTACATGGTCATGTATTTTGGTAGAAGAAATAAAAGCATAGACAGTTTTCTAACAGAAGAGAATTAGGAATTTCAGGTACAAATTGATTTGGGAGTCCCAGTGTAGGATTCCCTGAAGGTTAACTTACAGGTTGAAATTGGTAGTAAAGAAGGCAAATGCAATGTTAGCATTCAAAATGAGAGGAGTAGAATATAAAAACAAGAATATAATGCTGAGGCTTTATAGGCATTGGCCACACTACATTTTGGGCCACATATCTAAGGGAGTGTGTGCTGGTGTTGGAGAGGGTCCAGAGGAACTTTACAAGAATGATCCTAGAGATGAAAGGATTAATGTATGAGGAGGTCTTGGCCTCTACTTGCTGGAGTTTAGAAGGATGAAGGTGGAGCTCATGAAACCTGAAAGGCCTGGATGGAGTAGATATGGAGAAGATGGTTCCAATAGTGGGGGAGTCTAGGCCCACAGAGCACAGCCTCAGAATAGAGGGACGTTCATTTGGAACTAGGATGAGGGAGAACTCCTTTCTTCCAGAGGGTAATGAATATGTGGAATTCATTACCACAGATGGCTGTGGAGGCTAAGTCATTGGGTATATATAAAACAGAGGTTGTTATGTTCTTGAATAGTTAAGGTGTCAAAGATTGCAGGGAGAAGACAGGAGAATGAGATTGAGAGGGAAAAATAAATCTGTCGTGATCAAATGAGCGTACTTGATGAGCTGAATGGCCTAATTCTGCTCCTGTGTGTTGCGGTCTAACATTTTAAGATGCAGTGAAAGAAGCAAGTGTGGAGAAAACCATAAAGAGGGGAGCATTGTAGGAGATGAAGGCAGACATAATGCTGCAATGAGGCAACCGAAGATTGGTTCTGAGGGCATAAAAACAAAGCAAGAAGAGCAGAATGTGTAAATAAATGTTCTGAGTGCTGAAACAATTTGAAATAAAAATAGAAAATGACAGATATGACTATTATATAAAATTGTGTTGAGGCCAGAGGATGTTAAATACTTAACCAGAATTGTAGAACTGTTTCAATTTATGCTAAACCTAAATGGAGTAGAGTGGTGGCTGGACAGAGGTTGTGGTGAAGTGGGAATTGAGAACAGGCAACTAGAAGTTCAGGGTTACAACTGGTAATATAGGGAGGTATTGTTCAAAACAATCAGGTAACCTGCAGACAGATGAAACCGTGAATGTAGTGATCTTGAGCTAAAAAATCCAAACTGCTGGAGGAACTCTGCAGGTCAGATAGCATCTGTGGAGGCAAAAGAATGGTTAATGTTTCTTGGCAAGACCCAATGTCAGAACTGAGAGCATAGGCCAGCATAAAGAGGTAAGAGGGAGGAGTGAGGCAGGGCTTGAAGATGTAGGTGGAATCAGTTGGGCAGGTTGATGGGCGTATGGAACCAGGCAGCAAGGAGCAAGCGACAGAATTGGGAGACAGGCTGGTGGAAAGAAGAGAGGAAAAAATAAGGGAAAGTGGATGTTGACACAGGCTGGAAGGTGTAAGTTGAGACATGAGGTCACAGATTCTTGAATCTGATAAATAAGAGAGATGATAAACAGAATTAGACAAGTGCAATCTGCATTGGTTTCCACATTGTAGAGGAAATACTGTGAACAGCAGATACAGAACCTTAAATTTAAGGAAATGCAAATACATTGCTATATAACCTGGAAAAATTATTGGGATCCTTGCTGATGGGAAGGGAGAAGGTAAAAGGGCAGGCATTGCATCTTATTTTTCACTTGCAATGTAAGGTTCTTTATCAAGGGCTTTGCTCATAGGTCAATGCACCTTTACATTATAACTAGTTACAATAAAATATAATGGAACTTTATTGTCATTGCCCAAGACAGCGAAATTGTACTCCAGTCCATGCAAAACAGATATTTACAATGATATGGCACAGCTTGTTTTTTAAAAAAATCCCATACTTACATACAACAAATGACTTTGGTAGTCCATTACATTCAAAGGCCATTGGCAAGCCAAGGTGTAGCATTATTCAGCTGCACAATAGCCCTCAGGAAGAAGCCGTTTCTCCATCTTGCTGTCTTGGCTAAAGTGTTTCTGTATCTCCTACCAGATGGCAGGAGATCAAACAGATGGTGTCCGGGATAGGATTGGTCTTTAATGATGTTATTAGTGTTCCTTATGCATGAGAAGTGTAGATCGTCTCCCGGTCTGGTATTTCATCCCAATATTAGGAACTGTTAAAATTGTTAGAAAGTAATTGTATTTACTCTGATTCTAAGGCTATAATGCAGAAAAGTGCCTAGGATATTTAGTTTTAAAATTATTGCCTTTAACCATTGAAACTGCAGAAGGAATTTGCAGTAATAATGGGTTTTTTTTATTTCATCTGAACATCAGTGACTAGACCAGTTTTTATTAGTCAGTCATAATTATCTTTGAGAAGATGATGCTGAGCCACCAACTAACATTGTAACAGAGGTAGATCCAGAATTGTGATCCAGGAACAGTAACAGAATAGTGATAAATTTTCATATCTGCTATTGAAAATGACTTATAGAGGTTAAGGTGGGTGTTTCACAAGGAAGTAAAGGTTATGGGTTTGAGAAGTGCTGTTTAATAATCCTAAGTGAATCATTGCAGAGAGCTTAAAAATGTTGTGTCTGTGTACTAATGGAGGTGAGACAGTTGGACTGCCAGTCAAGTGGGCTGTTTTCCAGTGGTTGTTACCCTGCTTCTTGTGCTCCAGTCTTTCAGGCAAATTGGAGTGCTGGTGCATTAAGGTATGAACTATTGTGCTACTTTAGGAGTCACAAATGGAAATGGATGATAAGCTGTCATCACAGAGTATTCTCAGTACAAGCATAATAATAGGCAGGCCAATGACTATCCTGAGGAACTTCTGTATTCATGTTGTGGAGATAAGATATGAGTTTCCAAAAAACTATATCCATATTCATTTATACAATGCATGTCTTCAGCCAATAAAAATTTTTACACACTGATTTCCATTGATTTCAATATTACCATGCATACGTCAAAAAGTTCAAAAGTAAATTTATTATCGAGCTACATATATGTCACCGTATACAATCCTGGGATTCATTTTCCTGCAGGCATATTGAGCAAATCTCTAAAATAGTAACTATAGCAGGATCAATGAAAGATTGACCAGAGTGCAGAAAATAACAAATTGTGCAAATACAAAAGCAATAAATAACGAGAACATGAGATAACAAGATAAAGAATCCTTAAAGTGAGATCACTGTTTATGAGAATATCTCAATTGATGGGCTGGTGAGTGTAGTTATCTCTTTTTGTTCAAGAGCTTGATGGTTGTGTGGTAATCATTATTCTTGAACCTGGTGTTGCATGTCCTGAGGCTTGATGGCAGCAGTGAGAAAGGAGCATGGCCTGGGTGGTGGGGATCTCTGATGATGGATGTTGCTTTCCTTGTAACAGCAATTCATGCAGATGTGCTCAATGGTTGGGAGGGCTCTACCTATGATGTACTGGATTGAATCCACTACCTTTGGTAGGATTTTCCATTCAAAAACATTGGTGTTTCTATACTGTTCACTACTGCTTTAAAGTTGATGGCAACCATTTATAATTTGGCATGAATGGCTCTAAGCTGATAACTTGATTTTACAAAGGGTGATATTCCTCTTGCTCATGGTACAATTCAGTATTATTGTTAACTCCTTTCATTCAAGTCTTTGTGGATAATAGCCTTATTAGATGGTTATTATATGAAGTAGAGTGTCTGAAGTAATTGTAAATTTGTGGTTTTTTAAGTGTTTTGACGAGGCAGTAACTAGCTTTACTACTGATAAAGGAAATCCATCCCTAATGAGTCCTAATGTCACTAGCAGTTCTCTAGTCAAATATCAGCAAATGAATGAATGCTCTTGTTCAATGCGGAGTAGTTTTAGTCTTAAAATATTTTTAACCTGAATAGCCGCTGGTATTTTTGTTGAAACAAGTTTTTGCTGTTTTCATTTCCGTATGGTATAAGGGCAAACTCAACAATGTACATTTGTTTTTCTCTCAAGACAGCTACAAATTTCACTTCAATTCATAATCTATATCTCAGCAGATATATGTTAGATGTATTTGTCCTTTGTCTAATTACAACAATGATCATTCAAGTGCATTTATTACCAAAAATGAGAATGTTGCCATACAAATTTGCATTAAATTAAACAGCTTCTTATCATAAAGGGGAGTACTTGGATTTCATAGGGTTATTTTTATGTGTAAAAAAAAATACTGATATACTGATGTACCAATGTTCTATTTCCAGTCTGACGCAACTTACAGACATGTCTGACTTTCAGATGTTACAAGGACTCAACATAAGCAACAATCGTTTGTCAGGTAAGTTAACATCCTATTATTTATCTTTCTTTCATTATTACTTAATCATCTGCTCAAACAAATTATTGTTAGAGCACTTGTCTCTAGTGACCGAGATAACAGGCTTTATTTGCAGCTGCCTTTGAAAATCATTAGTCAATGTGAAACGCTACCATTGTGAACTCACAGCTGTTACCCTAAGCAAACATAACTTTGAGATTATTGAAGATCAGAAGTCACTCAAAGTTAGAATTGAAACTAATGCCCTTTAAAATAAGAAATTACTTGTCCACCATTTAAGCTATATGAAATACATTTATAGTTTGTAAACACCAGAGATTCTGCAAATGCTGAAAATATTGAGTAACGCACACACAAAATACTATAGGAACTCAGCAAGTCAGGCAGCATCTATGGAGAGGAATAGACAGTTGAAGTTTTCAGACTAATGCCCATTCTGAAATGTGTCCCAGTGAGTTTAAACGTTTCAGATGTAATGCTTCTACATGAGAATAGAAAGAGGCAGCAAGAAACTATTGGTCACTTTATCTAAAATCTGTTATTAAGAAAACAGGAATAGAAGATTTAGAAGACCACAGTATAATGAAGTCAAACAGAGTCAACATAGTGGGAACACACGCCTGTGCATGCATAATTACCCAAGTGCTCTTAAGCTCCTTCTTGCTGCCTTCCTTAATGTTCACCTTCCTTCTTATTCCCCTTCTCCTAAAGCATAATTTATTTCCATTTATACCTAGATTCATCTACTCATTGATACCTTTTAGTGTAGTATCATTTGATCAGTATTGCAGTTTTCATTCTTCCTGTCAAATTGTATCGCTTCACACTGCACAATATTCACTGTTGTTTACTAATTGTCTGCTATTTTGCTAGCCTATCTCCTTGCATTGGATGGCAGGGTGTAGATATATCTCTATCAAAGGAGGTATAAGGTTTTTCTAAACACGAAGTACACTGCAGATACTGTGGTCAAGTCAACATGTACAAAAGCTGGATGAACTCAGCAGGTCGGGCAGCATCCGTTGAAATGAGCAGTCAATGTTTCGGGCTGAGACCCTTCGTCAGGACTGAAGAGGGAGGGGGCAGGGGTCCTCTTGCTTCTACTAGCCTGCAGGTCACCCTTGAGCAAGGTGTAGCACCTGCTTAGCCCCCCCCCCCCCCCCCAATGAGGGTCACGTGAAGCCATGGAGCAGGTGGTGGATGGTCGTATGAGCCATTGGTGCATATCACAAGTCCTGGTTATGCGACCACTGACGCCAGGCAGACAATCACTGACGCGTATGGATAATGGCTGGCATCACCATTCTTGTAAAGACACTGCCCAGAAGAAGACAATGGCAAACCATTTCTGAAGAAAAAATTGCTCAAGAACATTCATGGTCAAAGATCATGATATGACATGGCATATAATAATGCTGATGATCTCCTCGCAGTTTGGTATACTGTAATGTAATTTTAGGCTAGTGTAGGAGTAGAGAGGTGGATTCTCTAGATGCTGCAGAACTCCAGCACAATTGGATGTCACCATTGCACCCCGCTTGGAATTCAACAATGGAGCAGAGTGACAGACGTACCAGTATCTGTTATGAGAATGTTCCTACTTTACTGTGGGCTTACTTAATTTCAGAATACATCTGGGAGCAACTGGCAACACACATAATGCTGGAGGAACTCAGTGGGTCTGGCAGGATCTATGAAAGTCAGTGCATTAGTCAAGACCTTTGTGAAGGTCAGCCCAGGTGAAGGGTTTTGACCCAAAATGTTGACAGCCCATTTCCTTCGATAGACCCATTGAGTTCCTTCAGCACCTTGTATACTGCTCCAGGTTCCAGCATCTGTAGTCTTATGTCTCCTGAAAGCAAATGAAGGTTCTGGCCAGAACCTCGAGTCACCGTCAGATTGATTTGATCCATAATCCAATTTGAGACAAAGAGGAAATACTTTATCTGGAAATCACATGCTTTCAGCAGATATACCACCAACATCCATTAAAGAGAAAATATGCAATGTCTGCTCCTGAACTGTTAACTGTCCTTTCTATTTGCTGAAGTTAATACGATGTTAACGAGATGCTTGCTAGAATTTTTTGCGACAACCATAAATTTCCTGCTCTATCAGTACCATATTATTTGACTTCTAGTACCTGTGTATACTGTGAGTACAGGGCTACGGTGGGAAACTTTGTCACATGGTGTGAGCAGAATCATCTGCAGCTTAATGTGAAAAAGACTAAGGAGATGGTGGTGGACCTTAGTGAGGAGGGCTAAGGCACCGGTGACCCCTGTTTCCATCCAAGGGGTCAGTGTGGACATGGTGGGGGATTACAAATACCTGGGGATACGAATTGACAATAAACTAGACTGGTCAAAGAACACTGAGGCTGTCTACAAGAAGGGTCAGAGCCGTCTCTACTTCCTGAGGAGACTGAGGTCCTTTAACATCTGCCGGACGATGCTGAGGATGTTCTACGAGGCTGTGGTGACCAGTGCTATCATGTTTGCTGTTGTGTGCTGGGGCAGCAGGCTGAGGGTAGCGGACACCAACAGAATCAACAAACTCATTCGTAAGGCCAGTGATGTTGTGGGGGTGGAACTAGACTCTCTGACGGTGGTGTCTGAAAAGAGGATGCTGCCCAAGTTGCATGCCATCTTGGACAATGTCTCCCATCCACTCCATAATGTACTGGTTAGGCACAGGAGTACATTCAGTCAGAGACTCATTCCACTGAGATGCAACACTGAGCGTCATAGGAAGTCATTCCTGCCTGTGGTCATCAAACTTTACAACTCCTCCCTCGGAGTGTCAGACACCCTGAGTCAATAGGCTGGTCCTGGACTTATTTCCACTTGGAATAATGTACTTATTATTATTTAATTATTTATGGTTTTATATTGCTATATTTCTACACTATTCTTGGTTGGTGCGACTGTAACGAAACCCAATTTCCCTCGGGATCAATAACGTATGTCTGTCTGTCTGAAATTTTGAATCTGAAGTGCTGGAGACTTTTGCTGTCTGGCTTCTAAGTTAAACTCAAGACTTTATGATTGTGATTGTGGGAGTGAAGTATCAATTTTCTCTTTTCACTTTGATTGCATGTAAAAATGCTTTAATGTAAATTTATTTATGGTGTCATAAAGGTAACAGCCTGTTTAACATGGTAAAGTGTATAATATGCATTGTTTTCTTTAAAACGAAAAGCTGACCCTGACATTTTTTATTTTATATCAATGTCTTTGAATTTTTGAACATGTATATTAATCAGATTCTTTATGTTATCTGTTTTAATCAATTTGAATATATTTCCTTTACCATAGATCTTAATAGCTTACTTTTATGTCTTAATGGATGCCATAGTCTCCAGGAGTTGACACTAGATGAGAATCCATTTCAACGAGAGTCAGGCTGGAGGTGAGCCAAATCTATTTTTCAAGTACTGCTATCTAACATGCAGGATTGTATGATGCTGAATTGAATGCAGTATATTACAGTAGCTCAGTCAAAGTATAAAATAAATAATATTGTGTTTTTCTAGTAGATGTAGAACCTGTATTAATTGCACTGTCTGAACTCTTAGTACTGCAGGGATCAGTGTAAATGATTTGGACGTGAATGCGCATAGATAGATAGATAGATACTTTATTCATCCCCATGGGGAAATTCAACTTTTTTCCAATGTCCCATACACTTGTTGTAGCAAAACTAATTACATACAATACTTAACTCAGTAAAAAAATATGATATGCATCTAAATCACTATCTCAAAAAGCATTAATAATAGCTTTTAAAAAGTTCTTAAGTCCTGGCGGTAGAATTGTAAAGCCTAATGGCATTGGGGAGTATTGACCTCTTCATCCTGTTTGAGGAGCATTGCATCGATAGTAACCTGTCGCTGAAACTGCTTCTCTGTCTCTGGATGGTGCTATGTAGAGGATGTTCAGAGTTATCCATAATTGACCGTAGCCTACTCAGCACCCTTCGCTCAGCTACCGATGTTAAACTCTCCAGTACTTTGCCCACGACAGAGCCCACCTTCCTTACCAGCTTATTAAGACGTGAGGCATCCCTCTTCTTAATGCTTCCTCCCCAACACGCCACCACAAAGAAGAGGGCGCTCTCCACAACTGACCTATAGAACATCTTCAGCATCTCACTACAGTCATTGAATGACGCCAACCTTCTAAGGAAGTACAGTCGACTCTGTGCCTTCCTGCACAAGGCATCTGTGTTGGCAGTCCAGTCTAGCTTCTCGTCTAACTGTACTCCCAGATACTTGTAGGTCTTAACCTGCTCCACACATTCTCCATTAATGATCACTGGCTTCATATGAGGCCTAGATCTCCTAAAGTCCACCACCATCTCCTTGGTCTTGGTGATATTGAGACGCAGGTAGTTTGAGTTGCACCATATCACAAAGTCCTGTATCAGTTTCCTATACTCCTCCTCCTGTCCATTCCTGACACACCCCACATGGAACAATTAGCAAGTTTGCTGATGATACTTAATTTTGGGGAGGGGGTCTTATTGACAGTGAAGCAGTTAACCATGAATTGCAGAGAGATCTTGCTCATTAAGAGAGATGGGCTGAAGAATGGCAAATGGATTTCAACTTAGATAAGTGGGAGGAGTATGCATGTTATGTTGCAATTATACAAATCACTGGTGAAACTACCAGTCTCATATGTGTTACTGTATGTAGGGCATATGAGTGGGAGAGAAAACAGACCCCGAGTAGCAATATTGTTACTTTGAATAGGTTGGTGGGGATTGGAGAAAAAGCACAAGAGAAGCATAAACAAGTATTTAAATTCTTGAAACCTGGTGGGTTGTTTAGTACAATTTAAGTCAGTAGTGTTGTGTGTTTATATTTATTTAGTTACTATTATTGTTGTTGTTATTATTAATATTATCATTGAAATTTATTTTTACTCAGCTCAAGCTAGTAAAACCTGGGGTGTGGGCATAGCCAAGCACGCTCATTTCTCAATTGCTAGGAACTTTCAGGCTAATCTAGTGGAGTTTAATATTGTGACTTTCTGATGATTTACCTTCATATTGCTGTGTAGCTTGAATTGTTTAATGCTATTTGTGTAGTGACTTTGAAGTGATACCAGTTGTAGATATTAATGTCGGGGACAGTGGCTACCCTGTTCATGTTCCAAATTCTTTCAATTTTGTCTTTTAATTCAGCATATTTCTAGTGTTTTCACTTAGTGATTCTGTAAGTTATGTGTTTTGAATGGCTGTATCTATTTAAGTAAGTTGTTCTTGCTTGTTTACCCTGTATTATTATATCCAGATAGTTATTATTGATTGTCCTATCTGTAAGTACACATCGGTCGTAACATAGTTTGTGGTATTCTGATTCTAAAACTGGATCAGGGTTGTATTTATGGTAAGATATGACTTATTTTATGAGTTTATATTTTAAAGCAAGATTTTAGTGAATAATGTTTGGCACTTAATTGTGCCTATGTAAGTAATCAGATTGTGTTAAACTGCTACAGCATCCTGTAATGTGTTAGATTGTTTTGGTTTTCCTTGGCATTTTCCATGTTTATCATCTTGAATTTATTGGTCTTTTATTATGTATTTTTGATTTTCTTGTGTTAATCACCTGGTCCTGTATTACCACAAGGGACCCTTCTGTTTCTTGGAAGAGTTTTTCAATTCTAGGCATTCAGTACTTCCTTGTTGACATCTCATCTGCTCAGATTGTAGGGATGTCTTCCATGGAGGATCATGCTCTTTCATTGCTTAACTTTCTTTCACTGGTGATAATTTCTTAATTTTTCTGGGTTGTGCTCTCATTTAAATTCAGCGGTGTATACTTCTTATTAGAATTGCATAGTTGCATGGAGTGTTGAATCCAGTTTTCATTGATTAAAGTATATCCCCAGAAGTTTTATTTGACTGTTGTGTAGATTTTTTAATGTCTGTTATTCCTCTTACTACATTCTGTCCTTGGCTGTTAATCTAAGCACATTTTAAATGTATGTAATGTTTTCTGAAATTTGTCATTTCAGTTCTTATTTTTCTTTGTAACTTTTCCAGATCAAGTTTCAGACCCTTTTGTAACTTTTTCAGACCGTTATTATGCCAAAAGAATATGTTAATATAGGTATAGTGAAAGTGTTTATTGCCTTTGTTTTATTTTTACTGTTGAGCTCTGTTTCACAGATGTTCTTAAGCCTTGAAGTAAATTCTGTCAAAAGTTTTTCCTTTAAGGAACTGTGATCTATTTTCTTTGCTTGTTAATATCCCAGCTACTTTTATGTTTCATATGCATCTATCAGTTTATTTTATCCTGTTGTTCTGTTTTGTATTCTATAGCTCTATTGCACCTTTTTTAATATTTAATGCTCTGCATTTACGCAGTCCAACGTTCATGTTTGTATCTTTCAAAAATAGTTCTGCTGTTTGAATTAATTGCTCCTTCATCAGAAAATCTAAAGCATATAATTTCAAATCATTCATGTATAGAAGATGTGTGAAAGTGTAGCTCATTTTGTTGTTTCTCTCTTGACACCCAATTTTTGTCTGATTCAGCAAATTACGGAGTTGGTTTAAAGCTAGACAGAACCATAGTGGACTTAAGAGAGCTATCTTGGAAAATACCTCAGTTTATCAGTTTATTTTGATAATGGTGGTTGTTTTTTGTTTGTTAATAGATTGGATGGTTATAGTATGCTAGTGCTTCAGCAGGTATTGTAGGAATTTCACAAGTATCAAGTACACATATATATTTGTGCTCTCCAGTTCTGGACTTCTCCAACCCTGGGGAAAAGGCTATGACTGTCCATCTCCTTATCCTCTCCCCCCACCCCCCCAGGATTTTATAAACTTTCATGAGATCATTTCACAATTTTTTTCATTTTTTTCATTCCAGCAAATAAAGAACCAGCATGGCCAATTTTCACTATAACTCAGGGCCTCTCGTGCAAGCAGCATACTCGTATATCTCTTCCACCTCCTCCACAGCTTGACAGTGTCTTTCCTGTAACAGGTGATCAAGATTGTACACAATACTCCAAGTGTAGCGTCACCAATATTCTTCTTCTTCTAACTACAAGAAAGGCTGCAGATTCTTCTCCTACTGTTTTTTATTGGCGGTTGGCAGACCATCTAAAAATGTGCATTACCGCCACCTACTGAATTGGAGTGCGAGGAGGATTTTAAGAGTGGTCCTAACACCTAATACCACCAGCCCCTCTGTTGATCGCCTGTTACAGGAAAGACACTGGCAAGCTGTAGAGGAGGTGGAAGAGATGTATGAGTATGCTGCCTGCAATAGGGGGCCTGAGTTATAGGGAAAATTGGCCATGCTGCTTCTTTATTTGCTGGAATGCAAAAAAATGTGGAATGATCTTATGAAATCCTGAGGGAATAAGGATATGGACAGTCATAGTCTTTTCCCCAGGGTTGGAGAATTCCGAAACTAGAGGGCACAAATATAAGACCATAAGACATGCAGAATTAGGCCATCTGGCCCATTGAGTCAGCTCTGCCATACAATTATGGCTGATCCTTTTTTTTCTCTATCTCGTCCTCAACCCCATTTCCCGGCCTTCTCCCCATAACCTTTGATGCCGTGTCCAATCAAGAACCTATTAATCTCTGCCTTAAATACACCCAGTGTCCTGGCCTCACCAGCTGCATATGGCAACAAATTCCACAAATTCACCACCCTCTGGCTAAAGAAGTTTCTCCACATCTCTGTTTTGAAAGGGTACCCCTCTATCCTGAGGCTGTGCCCTCTTGTCCTAGACTCCCCCACCATGGGAAACATCCTTTCCACATCTACTCTGTCTAGGCCTTTCAAAGTTCGAAAGGTTTCAATGAGATTCCCCCTCATCCTTCTGAATTCCAGCGAGTACAGCCCCAGAGCCAGCAAATGTTCCTTGTATGATAACCCTTTCATTTCTGGAATCATCCTTGTGAACCTCCTCTGGTCCCTCTCTAATGCGAGCACAACTTTTCTAAGCAAAGAGGCCCAAAACTGTTCACAATTCTCAAGGTGAGGCCTCACCAGTGCCTTATAAAGCCTCAGCATCACATCCTTGCTTTTGTATTCTAGTCCTCTTGAAATGAATGCTAACATGGCATTTGCCTTCCTCACCACCGACTCAACCTGCAAGTTAACCTTCAGGGTGTTCTACACAAGGACTCCCAAGTCCCTCTGCATCTCAGATTCCTGGATTTTCTCCCAGTTTAGAAAACGGTCCGCACATGTTCTATATGTCCTCCCTTGTCTGCGAACACTGCTCATCTTTGATGTTGTTTGGCTTCCAAATACAATAAGAGATTTAAAAGATACCTAAGAGGTAACTTCTTTACACAGAAGTTGGTGAGTACCTGGAATGAGCTGCCAGCATGCCAGTGGAAGTGCTTGAGGCAATTACAGTTGCAATATTTAGAGTCATTTGGATAGGTACATTGGGGGGTGGGGGGCGGAGGCTTGGATTTCAAATGGCTTGTAGATACATAGAATGTCACTTGTGTATATTCAAGGACAAAAATGATTCTTAACAAGGTATTGAGCACTTCTTTTGTGTTACCTGAAGACAACAAAACATATATTGTATCCTACATCTTAATCTTCTGTTGTGTATGTCCTTTACAAACTTACTTGCTCTTATCTCCTCCCTTGTCCACAAACACTGCTTATCTTCGATGTTATTTGGCTTCACTGGTCCAACAATTTATGTCATTATCATTAACAGATGCCATCCTGATCGTGTCTCTGATCTTGGCACCAGACTCCACTTCCTCCAGTGTCAGCAACAGTCCCAGACATGAAGGACAGATTTCTCCTATACTCCATTGCTGATCAAGTCAAGGAAAATCCTCTAAGTGTATCTGTGGCTCTTGTATTTTGTGCACAGCAGATTATTGCTGCAAGAGTTATGCGCATAACTAACAAGGATCTTCTGCTTAAGCGTCATGAGTTTAATATGGGAGAAATGGGACATGGGAGAAACTTAACCCCACTATCTTTTTTTGTCTCATGCCTTTTGTTCCTTGCAAGTTGTTGATACGTTCTGGGTGAACAAGAATAATTATTAATGCATATTAAAACAAGTTTCAAAGTTCAAATTTATTATCTAAGTATATATACCATATACAAATTTGATATCCATCTTCTTGCAGACACTCACCAAACAAAGAAACAAAATAGAATCCACAAAAACCACACAAAACAAAGACCACTGCACATCCAATGTGCAAGAGAGGACAAATAGCAAATATTAAAAAAGAGTAAACAAAATAGCACGTAGAATATGAACCACAGAGTCCACAGCTGCAGAGTCAGTTCAGTGCTGAGGTAAGTGAAGGTGGTCCAGGACCCTAATGGCCACAACTACTCCTGAACCTGGTGGCTTGGGACTCAAGATTCCTCCACCTTCGTCTAATGGTAGTAGAGCGAAAAGAGGGAGGCCAGTCAAACACAGGCTGATGGCACTGAACACCTGTTCATTTTCCGCTCTCAGCCTCACCGATTTTAACCTTTATCAGTGCTATAATGGAGTGGAGCACAGTTTCATCTTCCTCTGTCAGGAAGCATCCGCCCCAGTGATGGCTGCCCCGGCCATACCTGCATTCTCGAGAGTCTAGTTCACTGATTTTTACAGGAAATCTCAAAATCACCAGTATATTCAGACAGTTCAAAAGTACACCCTTAAAGGAAAATTACAGGCTACGGACTACTGCAATCACAGTCCAGCAGAAGTATATCTTGTAGAGTAGTAACTTAGTGAGCTGCCTACAAAACGTGACTGAAGTTTATCAAAGGGGTTAGTTATATATGGGTTTGAATAGATTATTTTGCTTTCTTATGGATCATAGTATGAATAATTTTGCAGTTGATGCAGTACCATCAATCGTATACATGTTCTCTCTCTTTGATGTCCAGTGTTGGTGTTTCTCTTCGGAAATGCTCGTGTTTCTATATATAGAATCTAAAGGTCAACTGAAGGGGTAGCCAATCGGGACTAAGGCAAGCAAACAGGTGGGGGGGGGGGCTATATAAATAGTGAGCACTCCCAGAGAGAATCACCAACAAGTACACAATGAGGATGTCATCTCGACAGGTGACGGAATGTCCGCAAGCTAATTGTCAAACATGGCGAACACCACAACATCAAATGCTTCAACCCAAGCTACCAATTTTCACCATCATCCTAAATGCAATAACTCTTTCCTGGAGCAATCTGTAGATAATTTTGTTGTCTGCATCTCTTCCCCAAGCTTTACACCTGCCTCTGCCTCAAATGCATTCAATTTTTCCTTAAAAGGGGCCCATCCAGGGCTGTGTGCTCAGTCCACTACTGCTCACTCTGCTGACCCATGACTGTGCTGCAACACACAGCTCGAACCACATCATCAAGTTCGCCGATGACACGACTGTGCTGGGTTTCATCAGCAAGAATGACGAGTCAGCATACAGAGAGGAGGTGCAGCGGCTAACAGACTGGTGCAGAGTCAACAACCTGTCTCTGAATGTGAACAAAACAAAAGAGATGGTTGTTGACTTCAGGAGGGCACGGAGCGACCACTTTCCACTGAACATCGACAGCTCCTCGGTAGAGATCGTTAAGAGCACCAAATTTCCTGGTGTTCGCCTGGCGGAGAATCTCACCTGGACCCTTAACACCAGCTCCATAGCAAAGAAAGCCCAGCAGAATCCCTATTTTCTGCGAAGGCTAAGTAAAGTCCATCTCCCACCCCCCATCCTCATCACATTCTACAGGGGTTGTATTGAGAGCGTCCTGAGCAGCTACATCACTGCTTGGTTCAGAAATTGCACCATCTCAGATCACAAGACCCTGCAGCGGATAGTGAGGTCAGCTGAGAAGATCATTGGGGTCTCTCTTCCTGCCATCATGGACATATACACTACACGCTGCATCTGCAAAGCAAACAGCATTACGAAGGACCCCATGCATCCCTCATACAATCTCTTTTCCCTCCTGCCATCTGGGAAAAGGCACCGAAGCATTTGGGCTCTCACGACCAGACTATGTAACAGTTTCTTCCCCCAAGCTATCAGACTCCTCACTACCCAGAGCCTGGACTGACACCTTACTGCCCTGTTGTCCTGTTTATTATTTATTGTAATGCCTGCACTGTTTTGTGCACTTCATGCAGTCCTGGGTAGGTCTGTAGTCTAGTGCATTTGTTTTTTTTCTCTGTTGTTTTTTACGTAGTTCAGTCTAGTTTTTGTACTGTGTCATGTAACACCATGGTCCTGAAAAACGTCGTCTCATTTTTACTAAGTACTGTACATAGCAGTTATGGTCGAAATGACAATATAAGTGACTTGACTTGAGGTGCAATATTTTTGGTTTGTTTATCTGTGGCAAAATGCTCCATGTACAGTACATGACTCATTTCTAAACAAATAGAACATAATACTTTACATTAATCAGTATTAGATTTCACTAAACAATTTACCTCAGTAAATGGAATCTTACCAAGTACCTTTTCATACAAGTTATGTGTGATTTCTGAGTATCTGGGGCTGTTTGACGTCAAGGTCTGTTTTTATTTGCCTTGTTGAGATCTGCACAACAAAAATAATGACGGTATTGTGAACCAATAAGTTTATAGACACTCCCATCCCCATGGTTTAGAATGTCATTACATTGTGATGTAAAACAAGAATGTGACTCATTGTGCTCTTAGTCAAATAGCAGCTGCTGTATTAGCGTTGTGCTCCTATTTACAAGCAGAAACGTGAATTGTGGGATAAGAATAATCATTTATTTCACCCAGGATAATTGCAAAAGTTCACATTTTCTAATCTAGATCATAACCAAAAATGAAGTGATGCACTCTCGTTAAAATAGATTTTGGATTGCTTAGCTCTTATAGCATTACTTAATATTACAGGGTAGCTTAATGAAATCTCCAAGTGATTATCTCTATTTGTCACATGTACACTGAAGCATCCAGTGAAATATGTTGTTTGTGTCGGGGATGTGCTGGGTCAGCCTGCAACTAGTGCCGCACTTCTAGCGCCAGTGTAGTATGTCTACAACGTACTGACTCTAACTTGTATATCTTTGGAACGTGGGAGGAAACCCACACAGTCATGGGGAGAATGTCCAAACTCTACCGACAGTGGTGAGAATTGAACACCGATCTTACAAGTGTTGGGTTAACTGCTGTGCACCTTGCTGCACTGTGAGCAAGATAGCTTCTAGATATATTGTATATAATAATGAAAAAGGCTATTATTCCTGCTTGTGTATTTTAATGTACTATCTTCCAAATAAAATGTGATGTGAGTCTATTCTGTTGTGCATCTATGTGCACAAAGCAAAGAAACACTGAGGCATTTAGCTGGAGCGTACATGATCTGAACTACAGCCTTCAGATTCCTATCCCTTGTCCCGGGGAACACATGAATTTAGTTTCACAGGGGATCACACCAAGATTTGCGATCAGACCTTCAGATACCACATCCTCAGGCACTGCACGTGCTGTTCAGACCCTCTTTCGTTGTTATTAAGTGTCTCTGATATTCAAAGACATTAAAGAACAGTTGAAATTGATTTAAGGAAAAGATAACAAATGTATTTAAAACATTAAAATGCTAATAAATAAAGTATAAAGAGAAACAAATAAAATTAAGCAGAGGCAAAAAAGTTAGTTGATGTCAGCAACCCTTTTCAAATGAAACTTACGTTGCCCCTCAATTCAGCAATTTAGGCAATAATTAGGGCTTTGTTGTCATCTTATTCCCTGTCAAGGATAGAAAATACAGCTCTCATTGTTGATTCATTGAGACAAGGTTCTAACTATACTACTGATTAAGCAATTGGTGCATGTGGAATGAATTTTGGCTGATTTAAATCTATAATGAGGTAATGAAACATGATGTTTGTTTGTTCATTGTGGGAAGAAAAATGTGAGGTAGTTATATTAAACAGCTTGTACTTTGAATATTTTTTGAATGTAAGACAAAATGCATGTGGTAATAGCAAGTTTGCGCTGGTTAGCCATTATCATTTTGGGAAATGTTAAGCTGGCTGGAGATGAAAGTTTCATATACAAGGGAATTGCAATCATTCAGAATCTTCTGAAGAGTGTTATTGGGAGTTCATTATCAAAATTCACTAAATGCAGTTGGCTTGAACATACTGGCATCAGTGGAACCAACAGAGTAGCCAGAATAAAAGAGCTCTCAAATAAATTAATACTGACTATTTTATAGCTTTTTCAAAAAGTAGAATGCATCCCTCCTTCTGATTTGGAATATCTGTATAAGAACCAAGTAGCTCTGATGTTCAGATTCATAAACTAATTAGTATTCCTCTTGAGAACATAGCCAAGGTGATCAGATTAACAGACAACTGCACTTCATGCAAGAATTATTTTAGATTCCCATCAAGTATCATTAATGTATAAGTCCAAAATTATAAAAGTTCTCTCCAGTTTAATTATCCTTTTATAGACTTTGTTTAACTATAAAACAAATATTTGCAGGTGTGATTAAAAAAATATGCATTTCTGATTTTATTTTTGTTGAGAATTCACAATGCTTATAATTAGTTGCTCCGTAGGATACCTCAGAGGCAGCACGGGTGTAGAGCGGGGCTACAAGTGTGTTTAAAGAAACGGGGTTTTAAACTCCCTACACCGACTATCTTGCTAGTAAACGTGCAGTCTCTGGTGAATAAAATTGATGATCTCAGAGCTCGGGTGCTGAATCAGAGGGACATTAGGACTGCGTGTGTCCTTTGTTTCATGGGATCCTGGTTAACCCCTTCCATACCAGATGCCGCGATTCAGATCGATGGGTTTACTATACGCCGTCAGGATAGACCTATAGAGTCTCTCAAAAGCAGAGATGGAGGAATATGCCTCATGATCAACTCTTCTTGGTCCACAAATATATAAATGCTGTCCCAATTCTGTTCACGTGACCTGGAATATCTAGCAGTTAAGTGCCGTCCTTTTTACCCACCACGGGAGTTCTCTGGGGTCATTTTGGTAGCAGTTTACATTCCATCTCAGGCCAGTGTCAAGCAGGCTTTAGATGATCTGAGCAATGGGATCAACATGCACAAAACAGTGCGCCCTAATGTCTTCACCATCGTTTTGAGAGATTTTAACCAGACCAGTCTGAAAAAGTCACTAAGTAACTACCATCAATGGATCACTTGTGATGCTAGAGGAAACAACACACTGGACCATTGTGACACCACCATCAAGAATGCCTACTGTGCTATTCCACACCCTCACTTCAGGAAGTCGGATCACCTAGCTGTACTATTACTCTCTGAGTATAGGCAGAGACTGAAGACTGCAGCATCAGCAGTGAGGACCAAGAAGGTTTGGACAAGGGAAGCACAGGAGTGCCTACAGGACTGCTTTGAATCGGTGGACTGGACCGTATTCAGGGATTCATCTTTGAACTTGGATGAGTATGCTGCAGTTGTTACTGACTTTATTAAAACCTGTGTGGATGAGTGTGTGCCTACAAAGACTTGCTGCACATTCCCAAACCAAAAGCTGTGGATGAACCAGGAGGTACGTCATCTGCTGAAGGCTAGATCTGTAGCATTCAAGTCTGGCGACCCAGACATGTACCAGAAAACCAGGTATGATTTACAGAGGGTTACTTCAAGGGTGAAGCGGCAATTTTGAACGAGGTTGGAGGCGACATTGGATGCATGGCAACTCTGGCAGGGTCTGCAAGACATTACTTCCTGCAGAGCGAAACACAATGACATGAATAGCAGCGATGCTTCACTACCAGATGAACGCAATGCCTCAATGCCTGCTTTGAAAGGGAGAACACAACTACAACTGTGAAGATCCCTGCTGCACCTGATGACCCTATGATCTCCATCTCAGAGGCCGATGCTAGGTAAGTCTCTGAAAACCTGTGCCAACCAACTAGCGTGGGGTCGCCAAACTTTTTTTGCACCGCAGACCGGTTTAATATTGACAATATTCTTGCCGACCGGCCGACAGGGGGGTTGGGGGGGTGGGGGTGTTAATCACGACCGGAACATAGGTAATAAGTCAACTATAAGTCACTTATAAGTGGCTAATACACTCAATTTTGTTTCTAAAAGGGTTTATCTAATGAATTTAATATTAAACACACAGCGCATATTTTCCTCACATGAATATAGTGATAAGTCAATTATAACTCACTTATAAGTCAATAGCATCATAACATTTTAAGTAATGTTTGAATATTAAACACACAGCGCATATTTTCCTCGTATGAACATATAAAATCATTGCAACATACCAGTGAGAGGACCAGATAAGGGCTGGAGATCCCTGAACTGGGGGCACGGCAGTCGCAGTCTGGAGAGAGCAACCGAGCGAGGAGTGCGACGGCGTGTGCCCACCCCTCCTTGTAGGTAGGTAGGATCTATCAGCCGACAAAAGTTTGGCTAGACGGATGACTTTCAGTAGATCGCAGCGAGGTAGCTGTTCTGCTTCTTACGAAACCCTGAGCCCGAATTAGGTCGTCTGCGAATATTTTAGCACTGGGTTCCCCACGAACATTCGGTGTGCTAAACAGGTTTAGAGGTGGCGCCATCTGTCCGCACTCCAAGCCAGGAGCAATGGTACTTCTTGCTGGCCACATGAGGCAGCCGGTTACCCGAAGCCAACCAGTGATCCCTGGCGCTAGGGTATCACTGCGTTTAGGTGACTGATGACTTTGCGTGGGTAATGACCTCGCATGCGTTCAAGTTCAACAGTGGGCATGACAGGGAATGAGGAAAGATGCAGCTGACTCATATCGTTTCATATCGCCAAATCATATCGTTTCCTCACGGCCCGATAGCACATGCTTTTCGGCCTGGTGTTTGGGAACCACTGAACTAGCGGGAGTATTCAAGGAGATTTTTAACCTCTCACTGCTATGAGTGGAAATTCCCACTTGCTTCAAAAAGGCAACAATCATACCTGTGCCTGAGAAGAATAATGTGGACTGCCTTAATGACTATCGCCCGGTAGCGCTCACATCGACAGTGATGAAATGCTTTCAGAGGTTGATCATGACAAGACTGAACTCCTGCCTCAGCAAGGACTTGGACCCATTGCAAATTACCTATCGTCACAATAGGTCGATGGCAGATGGCTTTAGACCACCTGGACAACACAAACACCTATGTTAGGATGTTGTTTGTTGACTATAGCTCAGCGTTTAATACCATTATTCCCACAATCCTGATTGAGAAGTTACAGAGTCTGGGTCTCTGTACCTCCCTCTGCAATTGGATCCTCAACTTCCTAACCCGAAAACCACAATCTGTGTGGATTAGTGATAACATATCCTCCTTGCTGATGATCAACACTGGTGCACCTCAAGGATGTGTGCATAGGCCACTGTTGTACTCTCTATATACACATGACTATGTGGCTAAGCATAGCTGAAGTATCATCTATAAATTTGCTGATGATACAACCATTGTTGGTAGAATCTCGGTGATGAGAGGGCGTACAGGAGTGAGATATGCCAACTAGTGGAGTGGTGCCACAGCAACAACCTGACACTCATCGTCAGTAAGACTAAAGAACTGATTGTGGACTTCAGGAAGGGTAAGACAAAAGAACACCTACCAATCCTCATAATGGGATCAGAAGTGGAGAGAGTGAGCAGTTTCAAGGTCCTGGGTGTCAAGATGTCCGGAGGATCTAACCTGGTCTCAGCATATCAATGCTGGCAAGACAACAACTGTACTTCATTAGGAGTTTGAAGAGATTTGGCATGTCAACAAATGCACTCAAAAACTTCTAAGTGCAGGCTTGTGATTAAAAATCTCACAAAATATTACATATTTCAGTGATGACCTTGGAAAATCTGAACCTTCAAATATATATTATTCATCACAATACTTCAGTTAAGATGTGATCTCTCTGAAGTTTGCAGGAATAGGTTCTTCATTAAGAACCTACAAGAGGAGAGGCTGTACTTGATCTGGTATTGGGAACTGATCCTGGTCAGGTGTCAGATCTCTCACTAGGAGAGGATTTTGGAGATAGATTGTGATCACTATTTCCTTTACCATATCTTTGGAGAGGGATAGGAACAGACAAATTAATTGGAGTAAGGGGAAATATGATGCTATCAGGCAGGAACTTGGAAGCATAAATTAGGAATAGTTCTCAGGGAACTGTACGGAAGAAATATGGAAAATGTTCAGGGGATATTTGTGTAGAGTTCTGCATAGGTACGTTCCAATGAGACAGAGAAAGGATGGTAGGGTACAGGAACCGTGGTGTACAAAGGCTGTTGTAAACCTAGTCAAGAAGAAGAAAAGAGCTTACAAAAGGTTCAAAAAATGAGGCAATAGACAATAGGTGCAGGAGTAGGCCATTTGGCCCATCTAGCCAGCACTGCCATTCACTGTGATCATGGCTGATCATACACAATCAGTACCCCGTTCCTGCCCTCTCCCCACATCCCTTGACCCCGCTATCTATAAGAGCTCTATCTAACTCTCTCTTGAATGCATCCAGAGACTTGGCATCCAGAGACTTGGCCTCCACTGCCTTCTGGTGCAGAGCATTTCACATATCCACCACTCTCTGGGTGAAAAAGTTTTTCCGCATCTCTGTTCTAAATGGCCTACCCCTTATTCTTAAACTGTGGCCTCTAGTTCTGGACTCACCCATCAGTGGGAACATGCTTCCTGCCTCCAGCGTGTCCAATCCCTTAATAATCTTGTATGTTTCAATCAGATCCCCTCTCATCCTTCTAAATTCCAGTGTATACAAGCCCAGTCGCTCCGATCTTTCAACATATGACGGAGACAATGAGAGAGATCTAGAAGATCATAAGGCTAACAGGAAGGAGCTTAAGAAAGAAATTAGGAGAGCCAGAAGGGGCCATGAGAAGGCCTTGGTGGACAGGATTAAGGAAAACCCCAAGGCTTTCTACAAGTATGTGTACTGCATATGTTAATCGAGGTGGCTTCTTTGTTTGTTAAAAGTAAAACTGCTTCTTTGTTATGCTAACTGGTGAGGGAGTGCTTTTCTTGCAGAGCATTCCCAAAGCTTCTCGAAGCTTGTTTGGGTTACAGTTGCTGATAACGGGGATTGTATTCATTTGTTAACCAATTGGGTTGGATGTTATTTTCTCTTGTGGGTCTGGGAGCTGGGATTGTGCGGTCTTTTTGGGGAGTCGGGAAGAAGACGGCGAGGAAGGTGGATGGGTGCGGCACTGATAGTCAATCACCGAGGGTGGTCCCAGGTGCGGGGGTCGTGGAGGTTGGAGAAGAGCGAAGAGTGGTCAGAGGGTTTGATGATTGAGCTCCAACGATGTGCACTAATTGAACTCTGATACGTTTTGGCGCCTTTTCTTTATTTTCTTTCTTTCATATATATTGTATCGTTATTAATCACTTAGTTCTAGTAAGATTTATAAAGTGTATTCTGTAAACGTAGCTGGTGTGAGCTTGATATTGTGTGTGCGAGTTTGTATTAGTGTGTATTTCACAGCATCCACGTATACGGGATGTGGGGTTTGGCGGTTTGACAAATTTTCCTCTAGACATACACCAGCCGATTGTGTAAGCGTTACATATGTAAAGAGCAAGAGGATAAGACGTGAGAGAATAGGACCAATCAAGTGCTACAGTGGAAAAGTATATGGAACCGGAGGAGATAGCAGAGGTACTTAATGAGTACTTTGCTTCAGTATTCACTATGGAAAAGGATCTTGGCAATTGTAGGGATGATTTATAGCGATTTAAAAAGCTTGAGCATGTAGATATTAAGAAAGCGGATGTGCAGGAGCTTTTGGAAAGCATCAAGTTGGATAAGTCGCCGGGACTGGAAGAGCTGTACCCCAGGCTACTGTGGAAGGCGAGGGATGAGATTGCTGAGCCTCTGGCAATGATCTTTGCATCATCAGTGGGGACGGGAGAGGTTCCGGAGGACTGGAGAGTTGCAGATGCTGTTCAAGAAAGGGAGTAAAGATAGCCCAGGAAATTATAGACCAGAGAGTCTTACTTCAGTGATTGGTAAGTTGATGGAGAAGATCCTGAGAGGCAGGATTTATGAACATTTGGAGAGGCATAATATGATTAGGAACTGTCAGCATGGCTTTGTGAAAGGCAGGTCGTGCCTTACGAGCCTGGTTGAATTTTTTGACTATGTGACTAAACACATTGATGAAGGTAGAGCAGTAGATGTAGTGTTTATGGATTTCAGCAAGGCATTTGATAAGGTACCCCATGCAAGGCTTATTGAGAAAGTAAGGAGGCATGGGATCCAAGGGGACATTGCTTTGTGGATCCAGAGCTGGCTTGCCCACAGAAGGCAAAGAGTGGTTGTAGACAGGTCATATTCTGCATGGAGGTCAGTGTCCAGTGGTGTACCTCAGGGATCTGTTCTGGGACCCCTGCTCTTTGTGATTTTTATAAATGACCTGGATGAAGAAATGGAGGGAAGGGTTAGTAATTATACTGATGACACAAAGGTTGGGGGTGTTGTGGATAGTATGGAAGGCTGTCAAAGGTTACAGCGGGACAATAATAGGATGCAAACCTGGGCTGAGAAGTGGCAGATGGAGTTCAACAGATAAGCGAGAGGTGGTTCATTTTGCTGGTCAAGTATAATGGCAGGATATAGTACTAATGGTAAGACTCTTGGCAGTGTGGAGGATAAGAGGGATCTTGGGGTCTAAGTCCATAGGACACTCACGGCTGCTGTGTAGGTTGACTGGTTAAGAAAGTGTACGGAGCATTGGCCTTCATCAACCATGGGATTGACTTTAAGAGCCGAGAGGTAATGTTGCAGCTATATACGACACTAGTCAGACCCCACTTGGAGTACTGTGCTCAGTTCTGGTGGCCTCACAATAGGAAGGATGTGGAAACCATAGAAAGGGTGCAGAGGAGATTTACAAGGATGTTGCCTGGATTGGGGAGCATGCTTTATGAAAACAGGTGTTTTCTCCTTGAGCGACGGAGGATGAGAGGTGACCTGATAGAGGTGTATAAGTTGATGTGGATAGTCAGAGCCTTTCTCCCCAGGGCTGAAATGGCTAGCATGAGAGGGCAAAGTTTTAAGGTGCCTTAAAGTAGGTACAGAGGACATGATGGGGTAAGTTTTTTTACGCAGAGTGGTGAGTGCATAAAATGGGCTGCCGGCGACATTGGTGGAGGCGGATTCGATAGGGTCTTTCAAGAGACTCCTGGACAGGTACATGGAGCTCAGAAAAATGAAGGGCTATGGGTAACCCTAGGCAATTTCTAAGGTAAGGACATGTTTGGCACAGCTCTGTGGACCGAAGGGCCTGTATTGCGCTGTAGGTTTTCTATGTTTCTATGTTAATGGACATATCCTTAAGTCGTGTACCAAGATCCCTGACCCATCTGGAGTGATGAGTCACACCCATAATTGTGCCTTCAGAATAGGAAAGCTATCATTGGAGTAATTAATCAGGTGCCCACAATACAAATATTTCAGTAGTCTAATATCTAAGTAAGTACTAGAACCCTTTCGCTATTTGGGAGTGTCTAAGCCATCTATACTCATCTCAAAGTTGTCCCATCAGTGTCAGCAGAATGCGCCTTTAAATAGCAGGCAAAAGAACCAACTAAAATTATGTTTGCCAAGTTCAAATGAGACAATGAAGTAATGGTTCATGGAATGGAACTTCCAGCACAGTTTCATTCAATTTGCAGAAATAGGTGTTGCACAAATAGTGTCATCCTTATGTGCATGGCTAAAGCTGGGAAACACATTCTGACAAGAAGTGTCCCATCAAACTCAAGATTGTTTGTGACTTCACCTGGTAATACTAGCCAGTGTGATCTGCTCCAGATAAAGTCAATTTTTTTTGAAGATGTGCAACTTCAAAGCATAGTACTACCTTGAGCCAACTTCAGCCTGGTTTGTCTTTTAGCTGAGATGATTTGAATAGGTGGAGGTTGTTGGCAACAGCATCTCTGGAACAAGTGAAAATATACCAGGGGTTCCCAACCTGGGGTCCACTGATCCTTCGGTTAATGGTAGGGATCCATGCCATAAAAAGGTTGGGAACCCCTAGAGTTTACTGTTTTACCATCCCCTATTGATTTTGATACTCTGGAAGTACAACAACATTAGATTAACTGTTTTGTTATCAGACATTTTGCAAAAAAGTAACCTGCGTTCTAGAAGGAGTGGCATGGTATCCATGAAGACTTCACGCAGAGAGGAGCAGGACTGATGAGAGGAGCTGTACTGAGGAAATGACAATAACGACGAGCTTTATTTGTCATATGTATAGTGAAACATACAGTGAAATGTGTCATTTGCGTCAAATCCAACCAGCAAGGATTGTGCTGAGAGCAGCCCATGGGAGTCACCACACATGTGGCGCCAACATGATATGCCCACAGCTTTTTGACCCGAATGTGGGAGGAAACCGAAGCCCCAGAGGAAACATGCCTGGTGACGGGGAGAATGTACAAACACCTTACAGACCACGGTGGAATCCAACCTTGACCATGCATCCGATGCTGTAAAGTGCTGCACAAACTGCTATGCTACCATGCTGCCCTGGGAAGTGGTCAAACTTAGGCAGGAGCAGGACTGAGAGAGCAGAGGCCCTAAGAAGGGGCAAGACTGAAGCAAATCTTGATTGACTGGCATTTTGATTAACTGGTACTTGTCCATCTTTGTAGATGTTGGAGCTGTCTACCTATTTTATGGGTGGGTCAGTACCAGTGCTGATCCGATTATGATATTTTCAGTAGTTCAGTCTGTCTAAGAGAAAAGACCCTAACTGAATGAAGAGAAAGTATGGTAATTTAAAATGGTTTCCATCAACTGAAGTGTTTAAAAGATACAAAAGAAGTTTTGGCACTAAGTCCAATTAAACTTGACGACAAACTGAAATTATTGAAGTATGTCTGTTGGATACAATAATGGCAGACAAATGAAGTGAAAATTACAATTGCACTTTATTTCCAAAACAGATGAACTGAATCTGGAAGGGCCATCAAAAATATAACCAATGGTAGGAAGTTTTGTGGCAACTACAACTAAATAAAAATATTATTTTATTTATTTTTATTACTGTGTGTTATGTGGCAGATGATGGAAGTGAAGCCAGTGGTGTTCTGTAGGAATAGGAATGGGCAAACATTTTTATCATGAGAACCTATGCAGAGTTTACAGTGCCATGGAAATTTAAATCAAAGCTGGAGAGAACTGGCCAGCAGGTTTTAGTTTTAAGTTTGGTACCGGTGAATTATACTGAAGTTGCCATGAAGCTTGAGATCAGGAGAGTGACTTGAGTGACAACAGCTACTGCTGTCATTAACATAAGTGAACACAGCCAATCCGGGGCTAGAGGAAGCCTGGCCGACATAAAATTTATTGGTACCTTGACCAGAGCTGGAGGAAGCAGAAGCAATTGAAAAAAAATTTATGGAGAGTTGGAATGGATCTGACAGTGTCATTAAACTTCAAAGCAACACCAGAGCTGAAGCAAACAGGGCTGATGACAGCAAATGTATTTTTTAAAGAATTCCAGTGGAAGCACAGCATTGTAAATAAAGCTACAATTTTTTTAACATGGCATAATGTTTTAAACTCCCACATAATTCTTAAAGTATGAAGTAAAATCTATAGCAGACTGACACTAACAGACTTACCAGCTCTAAACAGCCTCTAACAAAGGTGTTAGATTACCATCCTGTGTCAGAATGCCTATATCTACAGGACCTGTTTAAAGAAGAATGTCCCATAGTTATTCCGATCTTCTACTGATTGAAGCACTTGCTGATTCCACTGAATCATCTCACCTGGTGCTCGTCTCTTAGCAAATGATGGGTGTTGCCCAGGACCTTTCTGAATGATACTGATAGGCCTTTCTCCAAAGTTAACTTAAAAGCTAAGTAAAGCCTGCATAGTTGTAAACATTCACTGACATTCAGAAACAATGCATTATCATACCACTTTATGGTTAAATAAAATAAACAATAATAAAGTGGAATTGAACAACTGAAGAACATGTAAACCAACTTAAATTTAATGTTTTTCAATAAGAAATCCTAACAGTTGCTCTTCCTCCAATAGCTATTTCTTCTCTAATATCAATGGCCCTACTACTTTGCACCAGATAGTGTGATGAAACCTATGAAATTTCAGAATGTCTCATTGAATTTTGTTATAAATCTAAAGTTGTCTCAACATCAACAATCATCTGTTTGGAAATTTGGAATCTCCTTTTTACACTTTTTTGTTGTAAGTACTTGTATCAAATACAGTAAAATAAGCTGTTAAAATTACCCTGCAGTATAAACAAGGAAAAAAACACTTTATTTAAATGAGGGTTTCAGGATATTTATCAGAAGTATAAGGAGAAAAATGGAACAGTGGACTGAAAAAGGAGATTTAATTTTTGTAGATGAATGACCATTCTCTCTCATGAACAGCAAAAGTATGTTCTATTCACAGTATCAATCAAATACGCCATTTTAAACTTTGTGAGAAATTTGAGCCGTTTTCTCATAAAGTGTATTGATGAACATGTTGACAGGTCGTTTACATTGATGTTTAAATTCACTGTAATATTCTATGTTACCCTATTTTTCTTTCAGATAATTCTTCCTGAACTTTTAATATGAAACAGAAAGATGACATATTATGGCAGAAACAAGAGTATACTCTGCCTTATTCCCCAGCAACACATAATTTAGCATTCACAGAGGAGTGTGACAAGTTATGTTCCTTCTCTCACTTTTAATCTCACTGGTGATCTATGATGCGTTGGTTTCTGGCTTAAGATCATATTTTTTCTACTTTTCTCAAGGGAGCAACTTTGAAAGGTTACATTTTGCTTGATTATATTTTTAAACCCTGAAGTAACACATTATATAATTTTTAAGGATTTTTATATTTTCACCAATAATGTTATAAAATAATGTTATAAAATGCATTTTTGTGTAGCACTTTTATCTAAAGATGATATCTGATACTTAATTCTGAACATTTACTTGGGATCATATACAAAAAATGCTAGATTTAGGTTGAAGATAACCATTTCCCATTAGAATTATTCAATATTAAAATGCACCAGCAATCTTAATGTAAGCTTTTTGAATTGTTTCTTACAGATGTTCAATCCTAAAAATACTGCCAAACTTGCAGGTGGTGGATGGTGGGAGAGTTACTTCCATTGATGATGCTTCTGCAGAGAGGCTTAGCAAACCTTCAGCAGGGAGTTTCCTAGCTCTATGTCAGACCCAGCTTCAAGAAATTGAATTATTACACAGGAGACACAAAACTGAATTGGAGTAAGTCTCCCTTTTCGTATTTTGTCCTTTTTGACTGTAACTTGAGGCTGTGCCTCTTGCAAACGCATAGTTTTTTGACACATATGTTGGTTTGATTAAAGAATTGCACAAAACAGGAAACAGGACAATTTAGTTTAAGCATTTTCCAGTTTTAATATATCAACACTTGGCTTGAGATTTCCACTGAGGTTGGTTCCAGTATAGGTTTAATGAAACTCAATATGTAGTAAAGCTGCCTTGTTGGTGCACTGGCATTTCTGCACCATCTTTCAATTGTCTTATATCATCGACCACAAGCAAATTAATAAGAATTATTGGCATATTTATATCAACTTGCATGTATTTTAGAGCTTTTAAAGTATCAACTTTTCTAGAATACCCTGCTGAATCATAATCAGGCAAAATGGCGACAATGTCAAAAGAGGATATCAAAGTACAAAGAAAATATTATTATCAGAGAACATATATGTCACTATATACAACCCTGAGATTCATTTTCCTGTGAGCATACTCAGCAAATCTATGGAGCAGTAACTATAACAGGATCAATGAAAGAGTAACCAGAGTGCAAAAGACAACTAACTGTGCAGATATAAATATAAATAAATAGCAATAAATAATGTGAACATGAAATATTGAGATAAAGAGTCTAAAAGTAAGGTCATTGGTTGTGGAAACATCTCAATGGATGGGGCAAGTGAGTGTAGGTACCTGCTTTTATTCAAGAGCCTGATGGTTGTGGGGTAGTAACTGTCTTCAACCTATTGGTGCAAATCCTGAGCTCTTCTGATGGCAGCAGTTAGAAGACAGCATGTCCTGGGTGGTGAGGATATCTGATGATGGATGCTGCTTTCCTACAATGGCAGTTCACGTAGATAGGCTCAGTGGTTGGGAAGGCTTTACCTGTGTTGTACTGAGCTGAGTTGTAGGATTTTCCATTCAAAGGCATGGTTTTTTCCATACCAGACCATGATGCAGCCAGTCATTATACCTTCCAATACACATCTACAGAAGTTTGTAAAAGTTTTAGATGTAATTTAGTTTGCCGACGCCTAAGGAAGTAGAGGTGCTGCCATGCTTATTTGCAATTGCACTTGCGTGCTGGTTCGACAAATCCTCTGAAATAGTTGCACCCAGAAATTTAAAGTTGCTATCATTCTCCACTTCTGATCCTCCATTGATTACTGGCTCCTGGACCTCTAGTTTCCCTCTCCTGAAGTCTACAATCAGTTCCTTGGTTTTGCTGACATTGAGTGAGAAGTTGTTGTTATAACACTACTCAGCCAAATTTTCATTCTCCATCCTGTATACTGATTCATCACCACCTTTGATTCAGTGGTGACATTAGCAAACTTGAATATGGCATTGGAGCTGTACTAAATCATACATGTAAGTCGTAGGTCTTATATTAGAAGGATTTAACAAAATCCTGATCAAGTAAAAATGCAGAGGGAATATGGAAGGAAAAGAAACGTTTATGGGGAGAATTCCTGAACAGGAGGCTGCTGCGGACCATTGCACAGAAAAATTTTAAGGGACAAAAACATACTATCTGTGATCATGGTCTTGGAGGATGTTGATTTTCTGCTGTGGAAATGCAATTTCTGAGAATTAATTATTATGTGGGATAGGTACCCATGAATTTGGGTATATACTACACAAGGAAAAGAAATTGAAGATTATTATTTATCAGAACATCATACTTGAGAGTGAGTTTATTGAGCAGGAGGTAATGGCAGCTCTTTTGCAAGGGAAATGGTACAAGAAGGGAGTAGACCTCTTATCACAACATCTGGAACGGAGCTAGAGTAATAATCCATTTTAATGGGAATGAATCTAGGGAGGAAGTGGTAGCTTTTAAGGACAAGATGGATTTGTTGAGATTACAAGAGAAGAAAGAAGAAAATTACTTGATTTGTGAGCTTGACAGTGTTTTACAAAGGCAGTTAAATGGATGGCACCGTTCTCGGCAACATACAGACTATTAGATTCTCCCATGAGGGGATGAGTGTAGAAATGCCCTGGTGAGAAATTTAACAAAATTCTTTATATTGAAGTGTAAAAGGCACTGATAACCTATGACACAACGAGTCCATATCAACCATGGTGCCCACTCCACTGGTTCCAATATTTTGCATTTGACCCATATCGCTCTAAGCCCAGTCCTTCTGTGTAGCTTTTCAAGCATTGATAACATTGTATCTGCCTCAACCACTTCCATATGCAACACATTCCATATAGTCACCATGCTCTGCATGAAGAAATTGGCCCTTGGGCCCCTTTCAAATCTTTTCCTTTTCACCCTATATCTATGCCCCCTAGTTTTGGTTTTCCCTACCCGGGAGAAAAGACTATTACTAACTACCGTATCTATTCCTCTGATAATTGCAAACATTTCCGTAAGGCTACCCCTCATTCTCCTATAATCAAGGTACAAAGACCTAGCCTGGCCAACTTCTCTTGTAAATCGGGCTGTCTGGTCTTGGCAACAATGTGACCAGTTTTAGGTCACTTATCTAAAAAAAGAAGCGCTGGCATTGGAGAGGATCCAGAGGAGGTTGACGAGAATGATTCTGGGAATGAAAGGGTGAACATATGAGGAGTGTTTGATGGCTCCGGGCCTGTATTCGCAGTGTGGGGGGATCTCATTGAAATTTGTTGCATATTGTAAGACCTAGACAGAGTTAAGGTGGGGAGGATGGTGAGACTAGGATGAAAGGGCACAGCCTCAGAACAGAGGGATGTACATTTAGAGTAGAGGTGAGAAGGAATTCCTTTAGCCAGAGGGTGGTAAAATCTGTGGAATTCATTACCACAGACAGCTGTGGACGCCAAGTCATTAAGTACATTTAAAGTACAATTTGTTAGTTTCTTAGGTGGTCAGGGTATCAGAGGTTACGGGGAGAAGGCAGGAGAATGGGGTTGAACGGGATAATAAATCAGCCACGGTGGAATGGCAGAACAGACTTGATGGGCCGAGTGGCCTTACTTTGCTCATATATCTTATGGTCTTAAATTATTATTTATGTGTGTTTTTGTTTTTAACAGCAGATCAAATTCGTTGGAGATTGCAGATGCATACTTGCATCACTGTGAAGAACTGATGCATCTGGCTGAAGAATGTAGATATGCTCATGAGTATGGAGAATTATGTACTGCTGAAGAGAAGAAGCACCCTAATAGTCCTGTTGATGACGAATTTTGTTTTGGAAAGCAACACAAGAATCTGACTATCAATTGTATAAAAGTAAATAGCCAAAACACTGACCACGTAATGGATTGTGACGAAGTTCTGACTCCTATTACTCACATTTATGGAAAGAGAAATCAAAATGATTATTTACACACAGCTTCTCATGATTCCCAGGACCATGATCCCAGACTCTTTGCAAATCTGAAACAAACTTCTTTTTCTTTGCAAGAATTCAGAATGAGGAAAGGTCAGATACAACCTAAATCCAACAGAATGGCATCTGAATCACAGAATGATGCGAGTTTGAAGGGGAGACATGAACAACAAATCTCAGAGGATTACATTAAAAAGTAATAATGCAAGTAGATTTATTAATATGTTTGTCAATTATTTATTTTAATTTTGGTCATAGTTTAGAAATTTTGAACATTGCAGAATCCATATAAGAACTTTCTACTAATCAATCAACAGCAAACACCAGAATTGACAATTACAGTACTAATAAATTTGTGCTCCTGTAATTATAATCCTCTGTGGCTTGCATAGCATCTGGGGCTGCTGCTTTCTGGAGATGGCTGTTTAATGTCAAAACAGGTATTTTTACAATGATTTTACATTATTTGCAGAAAAGGGGATATCTTGATTGTTTCTGCTCACTGAAATTCTTTACTTTCAACATGTTTGTCCTTTATTGCTTCTGAATTAGTACCTTTGATGCCTTCTATTAGTTTTCCAGTTTAACTTGGTAGAAATAAGGTAGGTCAGCCAGAGCCACAATTTATATAGTTGCAGTACTGAACAGAAAAAAGCCAATGTTCCAAGATTGGTTCTGTGCAAAAAATAAATATACAATACTTTTGTAGGCAGAACACCTTACTTTCTCAACAAAATTTCAGCTTTAATTTTGTTAAATAGCTCATGCATATGCACCTTGCACAGTTCTGGATTATGATTTTAGGTGACCATTTCGTTCATTGCCAGCAATTTCCATCAGATTTTCTTTTCACGTGGTCTTGACATCAATAAGGCATTCACCTCATTAGATTTATGTAAATACACTTTTATCCTTTTTGACAAATTGTGTCCTTTTTCCTTTCAGAACAGCTTTTTCCAATTATAATTGGTCCATAGTTAGAAATGCCAAATGATTGTTTGGTTCAAAAAAGACCTGTGTAAAATTGTAATAAGGAGCATTTAGACATTTACAAAGTATTAAATATTTTACAATCTTGTCGTCAAATGCAACGTAGAAAGAGCAGGAGACAAGTACGCAAGCCAAGGTTGGTTCAGTCATGATCTCATTGAATTGTGGAAGAGATGCAACTGGTATCCTGTGATCAGTACACCCATGTTCTGTTTCTCGATCTTGCTGGACCTCCACTTTCAAACGCTTACAGAGGTTTCTAATATCCTTGGGATTGACTTCCAGTTCAAGAATATTTCATATTTATGATTAATAAGCTGCTGAATTTCTTGACTTTATTTATTTTTTTGTTGGAAGAGCTGAAGGTTTCTTCACAAATGTAAAATGTACTAGACTTCAGGGCAGTGCAGGCCCAATGGATAGTCTGTGACTTCTTTTAGTTGGTATTTATCAGCCCATAAATGTGAATCCGTCTGAAGAATGCAGTCTCAATGTTCCTAAGACCTTTAATATTGATTTCCTTGGAGTAATTTTTTTCTCTTGCTGTCATTGTTTTGGGGATATGCTGAAAATAAATTCAAAGACTTGGTGGTAGTATCTTCAAACACATATTTAGAGCCCTATCTCCCTCAACCAGGAGAAGTTGAACATACCAAGGAACTACAGAGGCAGTATAATCATCATATTCATATTTATCTCCTTTAGGAAAGCAGATAAACTTGAATATAGTAAGAAGGGGAATGTAATGGCAATCATTCTCCTTAGCTGCCTCTTCTCGGCAGCTGAAGAGCTTATATTTGAATTACTGTGTGGCTTCTATCAAGACAGAACTACAATGGATTTTTCACTACTGTGAAAATTGAAAAGAGCAGCATCTAAGAAAATTGAAAAGAGCAGCATCAATTGTTGTACGTGGCCTTCCTCAATCCAGAAAAACTCTTTGACTATGTCAACTGAGAGAGTCTGCAGAGAATCCTTTAAAATCTGGCCACCATTAGGATTGTGTCTCCATTCTACAACTGCATGATGACCTACAAGCCCAACCAATGTATCCACAAGAGACCCATCCAAGTGCAGAGTGGGGTTAAATAAGGTTGTGTTACAATTTCACCCCTCTTCTTAATCTTTCTTTTTGTGGTATTGCATCTGACTTCCAGCAATCTTCTTGCTACAATGGAGCTAATCTACAGGATTAATTGGAATATGTTCATTTTCCAATAATCCATTCCAGAAGTTAGAGCACTTGAGCCTCAATCACTGAGTCATGATACACAAACATTGGGTGTGTATATGCACACTTGGAGGCTATGGTTCAAGATTCAAATCATTGATGGTTCTTTCACTGAAGTCTATAGAAATATAAGCATCTACAGAACAACATCTTCCATCAACTTTCTCCACTCATTACAGATCCATAGTGGAAAATGTGGATCAGACTCCTTGTCATAGATAGGTAGATTGATAGATAATTCATTGATTCCAAAGGAAGTTACAGTGTCACAGTAGCATTACAAGTGCACGGTTCTACAAATATACATTTAGAAGAGAAGAAAGAATAAAAAATAAGTTACCTCAAATAGTCTTAACAGAATGGGGTCATCACATCCCTGGCTTTAGGTTGACTCATTATAGAGCCTAATGGCCGAGGGTCAGAATGACCTCGTATAATGCTCTTTGGAGCAGCACAGTAGTCTTAGTCCATTACTAAAAGTGTTCCTCCATTCAGCCAAGGTGGCATGCAGAGGGTGGAAAAACATTTTCCAGAATCGTCATGATTTTCCATAGGGTCTTTTGTTCTACCACAGCCTGCAGTGTGCCCATTTTGACTCCTATAACACAGCCAGCCTTTCTAATCAGTCTATTGAGCCTGTTGGCATCAGCCGTGTTGATGCCGTTGCCCCAGCACACCACCACATAGAAGATTGTACTGGCGACAACGGACTGGTAGAACTTATGAAGGAGAGGCCTGCGTACCTCAAAGGACCTCAGTCTCCTCAGGAAGCAGAGGTGACCCTGCCCCTTTCTGTACACATTCTTTGTGTTGGTGTTCCACTCAAGTATGTAATCCAGGTGCACCCCCAGGTACTTGTAGATCCTCACCACATCCACATCTTCATCATCAATAGTAACAGGGAGCAGTGCAATCTTAGTCTTCCTAAAGTTTATCACATCTCTTTTGTCTTACTGATAGTAAGCTGCAGATGATTCAGCTTGCACCATTTGACAAAGTCATAGTCTAACTTGTCTTCATTCTTGGATGCCATACACTGGAAGAGGCTGAACTGATTTACCAAGGTTGGAAAGCAGGAGGTCAATCAGAAAAATGAATTTGAATAATTGAGTTGCAACAGACAAAAACATACATAAAGGATAAACACTTTATAACCAGTATTAAAGATAGTGTTATAAAGATTAACGTAGGTGATAGAATGAATAAGGAACAATATGATCAGGTTGGGAATAGAAAGGAAGGCAATGGTTGAATAATGATCTTCAAGTTTTCAGTTTTTTTTTAAGGAACCAAAGAGTTTTTCTTGGAGGCTGAAGTCGGATTTTTTTTTGTTTAACTTTGGGATTTATCCATCACTGATCATTAGGTAAACATATTGACAGCTTGTGGAGTAGAGGTGTCCAGGAAGATGAGAAAGGGTAGTTATAGTTGTGAGTTGTGAGGCTACATTGATAGTACCTTCAGATGATGCTGTGTTGGTGCAGAAGAGTAAGCCTCAAATAGATCTGAAGGTAATACTGCAGGTGGAACAAAAAACTATCCAAGAAGACAAGATGTAGGAAGAAAATCAACTTTGTTCATTGTTTCTTTTAATAACTGACCATTGTGAGAAAGTAAGAGTTTTTCCGTATTTGGCCTGCATCTTCTCAAAACAAATTAAGAATCATTTTATAAGGTAGTGGTTGAATAAAAATTAGTGGTATTTGATTTTTAATTAATTGTATTTTTCTCCTAATTACAATATTTCTTTTGTTTTGTCAGCTATGCTGCTATTGTCTTGCAATCCCACTGGCGGGGATATATCATTCGGAGAGATATTTATAAGTACTCGGTACTTCATAATGCAGCTTCACTGATTCAGACTGCATGGATAGATTACTGCAACAGAAAGAAAGTTGCCTTCCAGTATAGTGCTGGCAAGCTACCTGAGAAATGGAAGTTATTTGATGACAGTGATGAGAGTAGAAATAGAGCAATCATTATCATCCAGGTGAGAGAAAATCATTCCATTCTTTGCTATAAGTATATTTTTTTGTGCTTCATTAATTTAGGAAAACGAAACAAGTGATGTGCGTTCTATATGAACTTGTGTGACAAATGCTTAGGAGGAATCCTGTATATGACTTCAGGCCTCTGGCATGGGTTTTGCTTGTGACATTGTCTGTGGCTACTACAGAGTAGTTAACACCATTATTATTATATCAGGCATCTGCCAGGATGGTAGAGTATGATAAAGATAAATCTTGATCTTTTATAATCCAGTATTGCGTCTGTTCTTAGCATCAAACTGATTGCTTCACTAATAACAAATGAGAAAATCTGCAGATGCTGGAAATCCGAGCAACACACACAAAATGCTGGAGGAACTCAGTAGGCCAAGCAGCATCTACATCGACTGTACTTTTTTCCATAGATGCTGCCTGGCCTGCTGAGTTCCTCCAGCATTTTGTGTATGTTGCTTTAACAGTAATCTTCATTTTCTTGGAAAAATGTATTGTTTAAATGGAGTAATTTGCCTTTCACAAATTTAGAGTGATTTTTCATCTCTTTATTAATCACTTAATTTTGTTTTATTATATGAGGGAATACACATGTACGGTAATTCTATTGATCTCTAATTCAATTACTAATGCAGAGTTTTCTCCCAAAATATTAACATGTCCTGCTTGTGTTGCATGCACTGCCCTTTTGATGGAGTGGTACAGTAGAGTAGTAGTTAGCACAATGCTTTATAGTACAGGTGACCCAGGTTCAACTTCCGCCGCTGCCTGTAAGTAGTTTGTATGTTCTCCCTATGACCACGTGGGTTCCCTCCGGGTGCTCCGGTTTCCTCCCAAAGACCTACTGGTTGGTAGGTTAATCGGTCATTGTATATTGCCTTCTGATTAAACTAGGATTAAATCGGGGGATTGATGGGTGGTGTAGCTTGAAGGGCTGGAAGGGCCTATTCCGCACAGGACCTTAATGCTGTCATAAGTTATTGAAAGATGACTGAGAATTTTAGAAGAAGAGAAAAGAAACCCTTAGATCCCACTTCACAATGGTACATAGGTGACCATACTCATATCATCATCTGTTGGGGGAGAAATGCATCTGAAGTCTGAGCTACTTATTACCACTCTGTCAGGGGTAATACGAGGTCCCTGACCTTCCACGGATAAAACTATAGACGTACTCATTCTCTGAAATCCCTTTCCTCTGAAGTTCGGATCATTGCCACACTAGTCGTTGGAACATTCTATGTGGTGATAGATGACCTATCCTACATTTTCCAGTCTGCTGTGGTTAATCATCCTGACAGGATTTCATAGGATTACAGATTTGTCAAAGGTTCAGACAGTAGTCCAAAAGCGATTTACTAAGCTAATTCCCGGTATGAGGAGGTTGCCCTACCAAGAGAAGCTAGACAGTTCACATCTTTATTCCTTGGAGATTAGAAGAATGAGGAGTGATCTTACTCAAACATATAAGATCATAAGGGGACCTGACTGGGTCATGGCAGAGTCACAAAGAAAGCGTATAGTTACCAGTTAAGAGCCTAGTCATTTAAAACCTAGCTGCATAAATTTTCATCTCTGGAATCTCTGAAAGCTTTTATAGATATGTGAAAAGAAAAAGATTGGTCAAGACAAATGTAGGTCCTTTACAGTCAGAAACAGGTGAATTGATCATAGGGAACAAAGACATGGCAGACCAATTGAATAACTACTTTGGTTCTGTCTTCACTAAGGAGGACATAAATAATCTTCCGGAAATAGTAAGGGACCGAGGGTCTAGTGAGATGGAGGAACTGAGGGAAATACATGTTAGTAGGGAAGTGGTGTTAGGTAAATTGAAGGGATTAAAGGCAGATAAATCCCCAAGGCCAGGTGGTCTGCATCCCAGAGTGCTTAAGGAAGTAGCCCAAGAAATAATGGATGCATTTAGTGATAATTTTTCAAAACTCCTTAGATTCTGGATTAGTTCCTGAGGGTTGGAGGGTGGCTAATGTAGCCCCACTTTTTAAAAAAGGAAGGAGAGGAAAACCGGGGAATTATAGACCGGTTAGTCTGACATCGGTGGTGGGGAAAATGCTAGAGTCGGTTATCAAAGATGTGATAACAGCACATTTGGAAAGAGGTGAAACCATCGGACAAAGTCAGCATGGATTTGTGAAAGGAAAATCATGTCTGACGAATCTTATAGAATTTTTTGAAGATGTAACTAGTAGAGTGGATAGAGGAGAGCCAGTGGATGTGGTATATTTAGATTTTCAAAAGGCTTTTGACAAGGTCCCACACAGGAGATTAGTGTGCAAACTGAAAGCACACGGTATTGGGGGTATGGTATTGATGTGGATAGAGAATTGGTTGGCAGACAGGAAGCAAAGAGTGGGAGTAAACGGGACCTTCTCAGAATGGCAGGCAGTGACTAGTGGGGTACCGCAAGGCTCAGTGCTGGGACCCCAGTTGTTTACAATATATATTAATGATTTAGACGAGGGAATTAGATAGATAGATAGATAGATAGATACTTTATTCATCCCCATGGGGAAATTCAACTTTTTTTCCAATGTCCCATACACTTGTTGTAGCAAAACTAATTACATACAATACTTAACTCAGTAAAAAAATATGATATGCATCTAAATCACTATCTCAAAAAGCATTAATAATAGCTTTTAAAAAGTTCTTAAGTCCTGGCAGTAGAATTGTAAAGCCTAATGGCATTGGGGAGTATTGACCTCTTCATCCTGTCTGAGGAGCATTGCATCGATAGTAACCTGTCGCTGAAACTGCTTCTCTGTCTCTGGATGGTGCTATGTAGAGGATGTTCAGAGTTATCCATAATTGACCGTAGCCTACTCAGTGCCCTTCGCTCAGCTACCGATGTTAAACTCTCGAGTACTTTGCCCACGACAGAGCCCGCCTTCCTTACCAGCTTATTAAGACGTGAGGCGTCCCTCTTCTTAATGCTTCCTCCCCAACACGCCACCACAAAGAAGAGGGCGCTCTCCACAACTGACCTATAGAACATCTTCAGCATCTCACTACAGACATTGAATGACGCCAACCTTCTTAGGAAGTACAGTCGACTCTGTGCCTTCCTGCACAAGGCATCTGTGTTGGCAGTCCAGTCTAGCTTCTCGTCTAACTGTACTCCCAGATACTTGTAGGTCTTAACCTGCTCCACACATTCTCCATTAATGATCACTGGCTCCATATGAGGCCTAGATCTCCTAAAGTCCACCACCATCTCCTTGGTCTTGGTGATATTGAGACGCAGGTAGTTTGAGTTGCACCATATCACAAAGTCCTGTATCAGTTTCCTGTACTCCTCCTCCTGTCCATTCCTGACACACCCCACTATGGCCGTGTCATCAGCGAACTTCTGCACATGGCAGGACTCCGAGTTATATTGGAAGTCTGATGTGTACAGGGTGAACAGGACCGGAGAGAGTACGGTTCCCTGCGGCGCCCCTGTGCTGCTGACCACCGTGTCAGACCTACAGTCTCCCAACCGCACATACTGAGGTCTATCTGTCAAGTAGCATCTCCAAGTTTGTGGATGACATGAAGCTGGGCGGCAGTGTTAGCTGTGAGGAGGATGCGAAGAGGATGCAGGGTGACTTGATAGGTTAGGTGAGTGGGCAAATTTATGGCAGATGCAACTAAATGTGGATAAATGTGAGGTTATCCACTTTGGTTGCAAGAACAGGAAAACAGATTATTATCTGAACGGTGGCCGATTAGGAAAAGGGGAGATGCAACGAGACCTGGGTGTCATTGTACACCAGTCATTGAAGGTGGGCATGCAGGTACAGCAGGCGGTGAAAAAGGCAAATGGTATGTTGCCATTCATAGCAAAAGGATTTGAGTACAGGAGCAGGGAGGTTCTACTGCAGTTGTACAAGGCCTTGGTGAGACCGCACCTAGAGTATTGTGTGCAGTTTTGGTCCCCTAATCTGAGGAAAGACATTCTTGCCATAGAGGGAGTACAGAGAAGGTTCACCAGATTGATTCCTGGGATGGCAGGACTTTCATATGAAGAAAGACTGGATCGACTAGGCTTATACTCACTGGAATTTAGAAGATTGAGGGGGGATCTTATTGAAACGTATAAAATTCTAAAGGGATCGGACAGGCTAGATGCAGGAAGATTGTTTCCGATGTTGGGGAAGTCCAGAACGAGAGGTCACAGTTTAAGGATAAAGGGGAAGCCTTTTAGGACCAAGATGAGGAAAAACTTCTTCACACAGAGAGTGGTGAATCTGTGGAATTCTCTGCCACAGGAAACAGTTGAGGCCGGTTCATTGGCTATATTTAAGAGGAAGTTAGATATGGCCCTTGTGGCTAAAGGGATCAGGGGGTATGGAGAGAAAGCAGGTACAGGGTTCTGAGTTGGATGATCAGCCATGATCATACTGAATGGCGGTGCAGGCTCGAAGGGCTGAATGGCCTACTCCTGTACCTATTTTCTATGTTTCCATGTTTCTATGTTTCTAAATGTTCTGTGAATTTAAGCTCGTGAAATTCTGGTTGGTGGTAGAGGCCAGATGATATATTTATATCTCCAGCATATATTTATGGTAGAGATTGATCACCAAGAGGTGTTGCTCAAGATTTCCAGCATCTGCAGAATTTATTGTGTTCATTGACAAATACTTGCAAGATTGAGTCATTGAGGTTTATGGAGAACTAGTACAGAAGAGTTGAGGCCAACATAGATCAGTCATGATTATTTTGAACAGTAGAGCAGGCTTAACAAGCCTACAGGCCTAATCTTATCCCATTTTTTTTTTTTGTTTTGAATTTGCAGCATTTCAAGTTCCTCTTATGAAACTAGAGCATAGTTGTTCACAATGGCTATCATTTCCTGATCATGAAATCGTGTATGCCCATAGTTAATGCTAGGGAAACTTACTGCACTGTTCCACAGAGGTTTACAAAGTTTTGTCAATGTTGCATGCTGCACAGATTCCGTTGTTATAAGGGTTTAACCTTTACCAGAAACCCTGAAGCAGGAGAAGGTAAATGCAATGAGAGCAAAAAAGAACAAAGTCCTTTGTTGTGCAGAGCAGTCACAATGTTGTTGTGCTGAAGTAATAATAAGGAAGGCTCAGGTCGGTCAAGAATAAAATGACTGAGGAGAAGCAACTGTTCTTGAACATTGTCATGTGGGACCTCTTGCTTCTGTACCTTCTGCCCCATGGTGCCTGTGAGAAGATGGCATCGCCAAGATGATGCGGAATTTGACAATGCATGTTGCCTTCTTGAGGCAGAGCCTTTATGAAGATACTACCGATGGTGGGGAGAACTGTGCTAGTGATGAGGTGTACTAGAGCTGAGTCCATGTCTCTGCATCTTCTTATGTTCCTGCCCATTTGAAATGCTCCACCAGACCACGATGCAACCTATCAGATTACTTTCAATGGTACATCTATAGAAGTTTTTTAGAGTGTTCGATGACATGCCAAATCTCCTTAACATTCTAAAGAAGCAAAGAGACTGTTGTCCTTCATTATGATTGCATCTTTCTATGTATGTGCTGAGCCCAAAGGTTGGCCTCTTGCATTTCCAGTCAGAACCATGAAACAGAGCCAATGTGATTCAGTCAATGAATTAGTATTGTCAGTGTAAGAGTTATGATAATTTTCACGATATTCACTGGAAGTTTATATGAGTAAATATTGTATGTAGCATTGCTATATGATTTTTGAATTCTACTGCCAACTACTGTAGCTCTTGGGTGCTCATTTCTCCATCACCAATGCTTATGTACTCAGATATTTTAGTATCTTCACAGCTGTGTTCTCTGCAAAGTTCAAAGTAAAATTTATTATCAGAGTTTATTCATGTTGCCACATACAACCCTGAGATTCTTTTTTCTGCAGGGGTATTCGGCAATTATATAGAACAGTAACTGTAAACTGGATCAATGAAAGACCAAGAACATAGAAGACAAAAAACTGTGCAAATACAAATGCAAATAAATAGCACTAAGTAATGAGAACATGAAATAACAAGATTGAACATGGGAACGCCAGAAGTAGAATGAGTGTAATTATCCTCTTTTGTTCAAGAACCTGATGGCTGAGGGGTAGTAACTGTTCTTGAACCTGGTGCTGCAAGTACCAAGGGTCTTGTACCTCCTACCTGATGGTAACAGCGAGAAAAGAACATTGCCTGGGTGGTGAGGAACTTTGATGACGGATGCTGCTTTTCTATGATGATGTTTCATGTGGATGTGCTCAATGGTTGAGAGGGCCTTATCTGTGATATACTGGGCCAAATCCACTATCTTTTATAGCATTTTCCATCTAATTGATAAGATATATGGAGAAACACACAGAGTATAGAAGCCATTTTAGCTTCTCTGCCTGCTTCTGGTCTTCTGTGTTCTCTTTTGCTAAGCGTGAAAAAGGAACTGAGCTTATGTCTGAGCTCATAGGAACTACTATAGCAACCTCTAGCCCTGTAATACTTGGATTACTGCCAGGAATTTTCCTCCTTACATGCTCAAATCTCAACATGTGGGTCTCTCTTAATGACTCATCATTGGAGGTCATGCTGCTTAGAGCCCTCAGCGTGATATCCAATGATGAGTCGCTGGGAGAGACCCACATATTGGGATTTGAACTCTTTGAATCAAGACTGTTTATGCTACAAGATTACTTTTTCTATGATACTTTTTGATCATGTAATGGTTTGCTAATATTTTCTGTCCAGGCTAATACATGATGAATGAGTACATAGATGATTACCAAGAGCTGCAAATGGCTACAAAACCTTACCCCAGCATGAGTTACCAATTTTAGAAGCAAAATGAAGAAGAAAGCTTAGAAATGGGGAACCGTCATGACACTTGATTCACGGCAGTAATAACACAGGAAATGAACTTAACTAGGAACGTTCACTCACCAGCACAATATCTCTGCAACAAGCAATTGGCTTGCTGCTTAGTGCATGATACAGTGTATGAAATGATGTCTGGCTTCTATAGTTTTCCAGACTTGTGTAGCCTTCCTTACTGGCTTTATTATCTCTCTTCATGGCATGAGCTAAACTAATGGATTACATTACTGATCTATTTTAAAAAACAAATAGCCCCATCAACATGCACAAATGTTGCCGGCAGTGGATATAGCTAATTTTGAAGAAAATATATGTTAATATGAGAATACATTTTAGTACTGGAGACTGGGCATTTCAATGGCGAATTGTTTAACACATAAATGTGAGGGAGGGAAAGATGGAAAAAAAAGCCTACATTTCAGAAAATAAGAAACTGAAGCTCTTAGAAGACCAAATCAAACAGAAGCAAAAAATAATATGCAGGTCAGTAAAATTATTCTCAAATTCTGATAAGGCGCTTAGATTTATTTTTAAGGGTATAAAATTCAAAAGTAATGAAGTTATGTTAATCTTGGTCAAAGTGCACCACATTTGTCCTGTAGTTTAAAGTGAACATAAAGCACCAGAGAACGTAAAAGAAAAATACTTACAGGGCTGATACCCAAACTGAGATATTTCAACTACAGGGAAATGATTCTGCTTTCTCTTTCTTAAATTATGAGCTGGTTGCATAGGGTAGATGTAGGGAAATTTCTTGCACTTATGGGCAAATCCAAAATTATCAGTCATAAATACAAAGTGGTTACTAATAAATTCAAAAGGGAAACAATATAAAGCTTATCAGCACTATAAAAAGCTGAGGCAAATTAATGCTTCCAAAGGAAAGTACTGTGAATGTTTGGGAGAAACAGAATAGAAAGAGAGCCAAGTCAAATATAATGGAAAGGAACACAAAACAAAGCAGAACACTGGAAGAACCCTGTGGTGGCAAAAGGTTTAAATCAACATTTTGTGTTGAGATCTTGCAATATGACTCTTTTTCTTAGGAAAGTGATGGAAGTGGGTTTGAGGTTCTTTGAGGTTGCAGCTGTGGAGGGATGATCTCCTGATGGTCCAGGATACAATAGCCTGGTCTGCATTAGTGGAACTATATTCCAGAGGAAGTTAAGGGGAAGTGCCAGAAAGCTGTCATCTAGTTTCTGCAAAGAAGAGGTCAGTGTAACAGATTTCAATGTCAACTTCCTTGTATGAGGATTTGATGAACTAAGGATCTGTCTGAACTGAGATGAGAGCTGCACGTTCAGAGGATAAAGTTGGAGTGGATGGGTTGAGTGGAGAGTCATGGCAGTCAATGTCATATTGTAATTGGAGATGAAAAGTTCAGCAGAAGGTTAAAAAGCCAGAAGGGGTTGTCCAAGTGGAAGGGGAGTTCTGGAGATAGGTAGAAAGGTTGTCAGTGGATAGATGGCTTGTTGAAGAAATAGGTATCAATGCGAAGATGGTGGAAGAGGATATTGATATTATGTCTACTCCAGAACTTATTGAGGTGCTGGCATAGGGGTTCAAGTTGAGGCCTCTGCTGAGGACAGGCTGCTCAGCATTGGAGATGGGTGGGAGGTTCGAGGAATAGTGAAGACCCTGCAGGGTGGAAGGTGTCTTTTAGCGGAGTTAAGAAAGATAGTGAGTGGAGAGTTGGGAGGGAAAAAGGCTGGGGGTTATATTGGAGCTTGAGATGGGATGCAAGACCAGAGGAAGATGGGTGACAAGGTGGAGTCAGCAAGGGTGATGGGAGATTGGATCACAATTGGGTATGAGAGGGAGTAGCACCCCATTTAATGTCAGTGGTCCTGATATTGGGTCTTGATCTAAAAAGTAGACGTCCCTTCTGCCTCCATAGTTGCTCCTTGACCCACTGACTTCTTTTGGTGTTCTGTTTTTTATTCCTGATTCCAGTATTTGCAGTCCCTTTTGTCTTCATAAAGGACAGGGTGTATAAACTGCAGAATAGACCAGCTGGACTGAATAAAAACACAAAATGTTGGCGGAACTCAGCAGGCCAGACAGCATCTATGGGAGGAGGTAGTGATGACATTTCGGGCCGAAACCCTTCATCAGATTCACTCGTGTTGCAGCTGGGCTGAATGATTCTTTAAGTGATGTGTGTTCATTGTAAGATTAGCAATGCATCGTTATTAGTCTCCAAAAGAAGACAATTTTGTTGCTGTTTTTTATGGTGTCAATTGTGAAGACAATTCAACAGCACCCAAATGACTAAAGGCAATTTGTTGTAGCAAAAGGAACCGACTACTTTTGGTTCCTTCCCAGTTTTTTCTGCCATTGTCATCTTGGTCATATGGAGCAGTGGGAATATCTGTATACACTTTGTTAGAAAAGCATTCTAAGAATAAACTGTGGTAAATGAATTGTAATTGATTAGCAGTTCCGCTTTGGAAAACTTATCTATTTCTTTGCAGTCAGCAAATTATTCAACCTTGTGAAGTTGTCCAACTATGTCATTAGCCATTATGGGGCATCCTCACCTCTCCATAGCAATTTCCCAAGGAAAGATCTAGCCAGAAACTGAGGGTAAATAAATGGACTCTTGTCTTCCCTCATTTCTACAGTTACTTCCTTAAAAAGGTCCTCTCCAAGTTACAAATACTCACATCAACATTTAAAATGTAACTAATTAATTAAAGAGTTGCAGAAATGCAGTTTCTAATTGAAGACCATAAGACAAAATAATATGTGTGGTATTTTCTGTCTCTATATTTAGTGTTTATTTGATTTTTGTTTTTTGACTACTATTTTCTGGTCTAGTAATTTGAGCATTTTCCCCAGCTTGTGCACAAATCTCAGTGTGAGAAACAGGTTCTCACCCTTTTAGTAGGATATGGGTTAAGTGAAATTCAGAGCTCCAATAATACAAGACCGTAAGATATAGGAGTAGAATTGGGCCATTTGGCCCATAGAGTCTGCTCTGCCATACAATCATGGTTGATTCCTTTTTCCTCTCCTCAGCCCCACTCCTGGCCTTCATCCCATTACCTTTTAATGTTGTGTCCAATCAAGAACCTGTCAAGCTCTGCATTAAATACACCCACAAAGACCTGGCCTCCATAGCTGCCTGTGGTAACAAATTCATCACCCCCGGCTAAAGAAATTTCTCCACATCTCTGTTTTAAACTGTTCTAAATCCCTTCTATCCTGCGGCTGTTACTTCTTGTCATAGAAACATAGAAAATAGGTGCAGGAGTAGGCCATTCGGCCCTTCGAGCCTGCACTGCCATTCAGTATGATCATGGCTGATCATTCAACTCGGAACCCTGTACCTGCTTTCTCTCCATACTCACTGATCCCTTTAGCCACAAGGGCCATATCTAACTTCCTCTTAAATATAGCCAATGAACCGGCCTCAACTGTTTGCTGTGGCAGAGAATTCCACAGATTCACCACTCTCTGTGTGAAGAAGTTTTCCTCATCTCGGTCCTAAAAGGCTTCCCCTTAAACTGTGACCCCTCGTTCTGGACTTCCTCAACATCGGAAACAATCTTCTTGCATCTAGCCTGTCCAATCCCTTTAGAATTTTATACGTTTCAATAAGATTCCCCCTCAATCTTCTAAATTCCAGTGAGTCCTAGACTCCCCCACCATGGGAAACATCCTTTCCACATCTACTCGGACAAGGCCTTTCAACATTTGAAAGGTTTCAATGAGATCCCCCATCATCCTTCTAAATTACAGTGAGTACAGACCCAGAGCTATCAAATGTTCCTCGTATTATAACCCTTTCATTCCCAGAATCATCCATGTGAGCCTCCTTTGGATCCTCTCCACTAGCAGCACATCTTTTCTCAGATGAGGAACCCGGAACTGTTCACAATATTTAAGGTGAGGCCTCACCAGTGCCTTATAAAGCCTCAGTATCACATTCCTGCTCTTGTTTTCTAGACCCCTTGAAATGAATGTTAACTTTGCACTTGCCTTCCTCACCACTGATGCAACCTGCAAATTAACTTTTATGGAATTCTGCACAAGCACTCCCAAGTCCCTCTGCATTTCAGATTTTTGGATTTTCTCCCCACTTAAAAAAATAGTCTGCACATTTATTTCTTCTACCAAAGTGCATGACCATGCATTTCATTTGCCACTTTCTTGCCCATTCTCCTAATCTGTCCAAGTCCTTCTGCAGCCTACTTGTTTCCTCAATATTAACTGCCCCTCCACCAATCTTCATATCAACTGCAAACTTGGCAACAAAGCCATCTATACCATCATCTAAATCATTGATACACAGCATAAAAGGAAGTGGTCCCAACTCCAACCCCTTCAGAACACCACTATTCACTGGCAGCCAACCAGAAAAGGATCTTTTATTCCCACTCGCTACCTCCTACCAAACATCCAATGTCCTAACCATGCCAATAACTTTTCTCTAATACTATGATAAGGGACTTGATAAGCAGTCTCATGTGTGACACCTTGTCAAAGGCATTCTGAAAGTCCAATATACAACAACCACTGCATCCCCTTCATCTATCCTACTTGTAATCTCCTCAAAGAATTCCAACAGGTTCATCAGGCAAGATTTTCCCTCAAGGAAACCATGCTGACATTGTCTTATCTTGTCCTGTGTCATCAAGTACACCATAACCTCATCCTTAACAATTGATTCCAATACCTTCCCAACCACTGAGGTGAGGTAACTGGTCTATAATTTCCTTTCTGCTGTCTTCCTCCTTTCTTAAAGAGTGGAGTGATATTTGCAATTTTCCAGTCATTTAGCACCATGCCAGAGTCCAGTGATTTTTGAAAGATCATTGCTAATGCCTCCACAGTCTACACTGCTACCTCTTACAGAACCCTAGAGTGCAGTTCCTGTGGTCCAGGTGACTTGTGCACTTTTAGGTCTTTCACCTTTTGAGCACCTTCTTCCTTATAATAGTAACTGCACTCACTTCTCCTCCCTCACACCCTGTCACACTGCTAGAGTCTTCCACAATGAAGACTGATGCAAAATACTCATTTAGTTCATTTGTCATCTCCTTGTCTCCCATTATTATTTTTCTGGCCTCATTTTCTAGCGGTCCTATATCCACTCACATCTCTCTATTCTTTACATACTTGAAAAACTATTACTATCCACCTTGATATTGTTTGCTAGCTTGTTTTAATATTTAATCTTTTCCCTCCTAATGATTCTTAGTTGTTCTCAGTGAGTTTTTAAAAGCTTCCCAATCCTTTACCTTCCCACTAATTTTTGCTTTGTTGTATGTCCTCTCTTTTGCTTTTACATTTGCTTTGACTTCCCTTGTCAGCCATGGCTGTAATATTTTGCCATTCGGGTATTTTTTTCATTTTTGGAATGCATCTATCCTGCACCTTCCTCATTTTTCCCATAAACTCACGCCATTGCTGCTCTGCTGTCATCCCTGCTAGCATCTCCTTCCAATTTACTTTGGCCAACTCCTCTTTGATATCACTGTAATTTCCTTTACTCCACCAAAATGCTGCTACATCAAACTTTACTTTCTCCATATCAAATTTCAAGTTGAACTCAGTCTTATTATGATCACAGCCTGCCACAGGTTCTTTTACCTTAAGCTCCCTAATTGTCTCCGGTTCATTACATAATACCCAAACCAGTATAGCTGATCACCTAGTAGGGTCAATGCAAACTGCTCTAAAAAGCCCATCTGGTAGGCATTCAACAAACTCACTCTCTTTAGATCCATTGCCAACCTGATTTTTCCCAATCGACCTTCATGTTAAAGTCTCCCATGACTATCAAAACATTGCATTTCTGACATACCTTTCCTATTTCCCTTGTAATCTGTGGTCCACATCCCAGCTACTGTTTGGAGGCCTGTATATAACTGTCATCAAGGTCCTTTTACTCTTGCAGTTTCTTAAATCAACCCACAAGGATTCAATATCTTCCGATCCTATGTCACATCTTTCTATTGAGTTGATGCCACTCTTTTCCAGTAGAGCCACACTAATCCCCTCTGCCTACTTTCCCATCCATCCGATACAATATGTAACCTTATGCATTCAGCTCCCAATTACAAGCATCCTTCATCCAAGATTCACCGATAGGCACATTATCATTTCTGACAATCTGTAATAGTGCAACAAGATCATCCATCTTATTTCTTATACTCCGTGCATTGAGATATTACACTTTGAGTACTGTATTTGCTATCCTTTTTGATTCTTCATCCCTAATGCACTGATAGACACCCTGCTGGCTGCAATTTTGTCCAATCATCTGCCTGCCCTTTCTGACTGTCTGACTGTGTGCTATCTTTGCTTTTTTATCATTTGTTCTATCATTAGTCCCTTCACCCCTCCTCACCCCGCCAAATTAGTTTAAACCCTCCCCAACTGCTCAAACAAACCTGCCTGTGAGAATATTGGTCCCCGTCAGGTTCAGGTACAACCCGTCACTTGTACAGGTCTTACTTTCCCCAGATGAGATCCCAATGATCCAAGAACTTGAAGCCCTGCCCTCTGCATGAGCTTCTCAGTCACGCTGATCATCTGCCAAATCATCCTGTTTCTACCTTCAATGCCACGTGACACAGGTAACAATCCAGAAATTACTAACCTGGAGGTCCTGCTTCTCAGCTTTCTGACTAGCTCTCTAAATTCTCTCATCAGGGCTTTTTAGACTGTTATTGGATCATGCCAACATGAAGCTCTTAATACCTCTTCATTATTTAGCTTTTAGCATTTTAATTTTTATATAAAAATTAATTACTTAGTGTATTTATTCAGGCACATTGGCGAGGCTGCCTCCTACGGAAGAAGCTGTCTCGTGCTTTAGCTGCTGTTCTTACTGAAGAAGAGGATGACTTTGAAGAAGTTAATTTGAATGAATTTGTATTTGATGAGGTAAGTAAACATGAAATCATGTTCCTCAAACTTTATCACATCAAGGATTGTAATGTGTTTGTGTTGATGCCTATCTATGGTTGGAGCGTGAGCCGAAAGTGGTGGCTGCAAAGTTTATCAATCCCCAAGGCCCAAACAAGCCAAATTGAGTTGTGGCCCAGGGATTTAGGAAAAGAGAGAGAGAGAGAGAGAGACACCCCCCCCCCCCCCCCCACCGCTGCTCCCAGAGAGTGGCATCTGAAACTGATAGTTTGGGTGGGAGTGCTGTGGTAGGTTATATGGAATCTTGGAAGCTGGGCCTGAGTGAGATAATGAGCTGAGATTGGGACCTAGCTCAAGAGATCAGGGCTGGGGTGTTGGAAAATAGTAAGTATTAGCCTGGGCCTATTGAGAGAGAGGGAGGAAGTCCTAGGAAAAGTAGAAATTATTGCAAAGAGGTCATTTGGGTTAGGTTCTTAATTTATAAAAAAGCAGCTGGGTTAGGTTCTTTGTGCTAGACTCTTTAAATGAAAAATATGACGTACTGTTTAAATAGTGTGCAAAATGAATCATTCAGTGTGATGTGCAGCACTAGAAATAAATAGCACCATGAAATTGTATTTCTTGACCAGTGCTAAACACTGAAAAACCCTCATTTGATAAATGTTCAGATTTTAATTTACTTGCATTATGTTCAACACTATTAACCTGTTCTTGTAATATTGCACAATGCAGTATTAGCTGTACTTGTGGAAAAAAATGGGCCCCTTCCCTGGTCAATGTTATATAAATCACATAACCATCATTAATGTATCTGTAACTGTCCTCAGACTATCAAATCTAGATTTCAGTTCAGATTCAGATTTATTTATCGCATATACATTGAAATAAATAATGCAATCTATCATTTGCATTAACAATCAGCATATACGAGCACATTTTAGGGCAACTTGCAAGTGTCGTCACATACTCCGATGCCAACAGAGCACGTCCACAATATTTCACAGAGCAACACAAGCAGCAACAACAACAGCAAAGCAAGCCCCTTTCGCATCCCTCCCAGCCAGCCAATCACCCGCACACACAGACTTCAAACCTCAAGACGTACATCCTAAAAGAGTGGGCCTCACCTTACTGCCAGTGGCAGCTTACCCAGAACCATCGCTGGCCAATGTATTGAAGATGGATTTTATTTTTCCTGGTATACTGGTGTTAACTCTCTGTCTAAACTTATCCAAGTGCTTACTGGCAAGTCATGTCTTAGTGACTTTATTGGGTTTTTCAACAAGGTGATGAGAGTGATTGATGAAGGTTGAGTTGTGGATGTTGTCACATGGATTTTAGTAAGACATTTGATAAGGTGCCTCATGAAAGGCTCATCCAAAAAATTAAAATGCATGGGATCTATAGAAGACTGAGGGTAGTGGTTGAAGGAACTTATTCTAGCTGGAGGTCTGTGATTAGTAGTGTTCCACAGGGATCTGTACTAGGACTTCTGCTGTTCATGATGTATATAAATGATCTGGATGAAAATGTAGATGGATAGGTTAGTAAGTTTTCAGAAAGATGTTAACTATCTAGACTTTAGAAAGCTCTTTGACAAAGTCCCTCATAGGAAGCTGGTCAAGAAGCTTAGGTTGTTTGGTACTCAGGGATATTGTAGTCAATTGAATTCAACCTTGACTTAGCGAGAAAAACCAGAGTGTGGTAGTAGATGGTTCTCTCTCAGTTTGGAGGCCTGTGACTAATGGTTTGCTGCAGGGATCGTTGCGTCAGTTGTTTATATTAATGATTTAGATAATAATGTGGTAAACTGGATTAGTAGTTTTGTGGATGACACCAAATTGGGAGTGTATTGTTGAGCAAGATAGGCTATCAAAGCTTGCAGCATGGTCCATCTGAGAAAATGGGCATAAAAATAGCAGGTAGAATTTAACACAGGCAAGTATGAGGTGTTGCACTTTGGGGAGTACGGACCAGGATAAGACTTGCACAGAGAATGGTAACATTGGGATGTGTGGTAGAATGAAAAGGTCTGAGAATACAGATCCATTATTCCTTGAAAGTGGCATCACAGGTAGATAGGATCATTAGGAGAACTTTTCAAACATTCGCCTTCATAAATCAAAGTACCTACTGAGTACGAGAGTTGGGATGTTTTGTTGAAGTTGTATAAAATGTTGGTGAAGTCGAATTTGAAGTATGCAGTTCTGATCACCCACCTGCAGAAAAGGTGTCAGAAATTTTGAAAGCGTGTAGAGCAGAGAAAATGTATAAGGATTTGCCTGGGCATGAGTACCTGAGTTACAGCAAAAGTTTGAATAGGTTATGAAGTGATAGATATGTGTTCAATTGTAGCATTTAAGAGAAGTTTAGATAGGTATGTGGATGAGAGAGGTATGGAGGACCATGGTCTGGTTACAGGTAGATGGGACTAGGAAGAAGACTAGGTTGGCACAGACTAGGTGGGCCAAAGGGTCTGTTTCTGTGCTCACTGTGATTAAAATCTAGCCTCAACCAGAATGCAAACTTTTTCACCTTTTTCATTGAATATAAACTGAAAGAAAAGTTTGAACTGCTAGATTTGAATAAGAAAATTTCTTTAAAACTAGCTAATAATATGAAAACATAAATTATGGTCAAAATCATTTCCAATCAGGATTTTAAAGCAACCAAATAAAATTATTTATATTATGCCACCACTCTTTTGTATGACATGGTGCTAATAGAAATAGTGAAAACCTTTCTTAGGGTTCTAGGAATAATATTAAGCACATTGTTTATTAGCATTAATAACTGAATAAGTCTTACAGAGATGAATACCCTGTGTTTTTCTGGGAGCATTAGCGGCATGATTTCTCCCATTCAGGTGTTTTGAGGATCTTTTCTAGAAAAGAAATGTCCCTTTCAATTTTTTTATATTTTGTAAATAAGTATTTTTACAAGTAAATTACTAAAGTAACATTGACTTGATTATTGATAGAAGGTATTTAAAAAAACAAATGAACTGAGGCAATAGCCAACATAAATTGTAAAAAATATGAATTCAAGAATTACCACCATAATTTTTATGCTAAATGTAGACAGTGTTGTTATGGAAAACATACTATAAATTACACTGGAAAGTAGAATTCTTTTGGGAGAGAAACATTAAATTTCCAGAAAAGAACCTGAATACACCATTATTATTTTTGGCATAAAATGCTCAAGATCAAAAGCATTTTGAAGGATTCTTGTTCTACGAGTGCCAAGACATTTTCATCATAAAGACATGATTTAAAGATAAAGCCATCTGCCAAGTTAACACCAGAATCCTGAAAAAAAGCTTTTATGATAACCGTTTTTGTTCCTAATGTGCTAAATGCAATTGTTTGATTTTTTTTCATTTCTTTATTGAATTTTGTTTAAAAAGAATCTACTACTTCACTTAGGCAACCTTGGACAAGGATTGGATAAAACTAGATCCTGGGGTCTCTTCTCAAACTCTCCCACTTCCAAAATCAGACCTACAACGAAAGGTATTGCTTTATGTAAACCAGTTCCATTCCTGTTTTAACTGATCCTTCATTGAACGTGGCATTGGAATATGAATTAAGAATTGCAAAGGCATAAAAACAAGTACTTCAGAGTGTCCTGACATTCATCAGCAGTGACACATGGAGTTTGTCTTCTGGCTTTTCTTCCAAACACTTAAATTAATTGCTTTATTATTTGTTCTGCCGTTCCTTTACACTGCAGTGGCATGTAAGTGATGCACTGCAGCTGTATATTTGGCACAGAACTGGAACGCTATGAGTAAAAATGTAGTTTAATATAGTTTGATTAACGAACAATGAATGGAGTAAAATTTCAGACCTCACTAGAGAACAAATTGAAGAGTTATACTAAACAAAAATGATGCAATTCTTTAAAACTTTGAAATAGAAGCAGCTTGATTTATCAGGTTATTCTTTCCATTTTATATTGATGGGGAGGGAAAGCAAATCCTGGATTTATCTGTATGTTGAAAAGCAATAGTAACTTTTATACCTTGTGTTTTTAACACCTTTCATATAGTATAGAAGGGGTTTCTGATGTAGCAGTGTTCGCTGAGCTTGGCAATTAGCTTGCAGACATTTCATCACCAGTCGAGATGATATCCTCAGTGACTCCAAAAACTACACACTGAGGATGTCACTTTGACTGGTGCTGAAATGTCCACAAGCTAATTGCCATGCTCAGTGTACGCTGCAACATCAAATGCCTTAACCGAAGCTACCAATATTGTCCACCATCCTAAAGAAACAACTTTATTCTGTGAGGAAAAATATTAACTGCTGGGAACTTAACTAATTGACACAATACTCTTAAACACATTTCAAATGAGAATAGACCCAGGAAACATCTTTTCCAGTATTAATACTAGTCTGTTGCTAAATTCTCCACTCAAAATGAATGAATGTCAAAGTGAAGTTGGAGTATACAATATAAAATGTTCACTCACTGATGTACCCAAAAGATCATATTACTGAGTAAGTGAAAATTTATTCCATTATTGAGGCATTTCCTCAAGGATCAGGAAGGATAATTGCTTTACTTAATAATTAACTTTGTTCTGTGATTCTTTTTGTTTTTATTTCACCACTTATCAACTAAAGCAGGGGTTCCCATTTTGGGATTCACGAACACCTCAGTTAATGGTAGGGGTCTGTGGCATAAAAAATGTTGGGAACTCATGAACTAAAAGATATCTGATGATGCACTGGAACCTGTGATTAATATGAGTCTGTAAGGTAGTTAACTTTCTCTTGCATGAGGTCATACATAGGCACATTTTCATTTGACAAAATATATCAAATACAATTAACTTGAGAGAGAAGGACATAGAAATATTGGTTCAGATTAATAAAATGCAAATTTAGGACTGACAGTTTGAAGTTCTTCAAGCAAAGAGTGACCTTACCAAGGTTAAAGCCTGCACCAACTATATCCAAGGAGTTGGCATTTATCAGAACCTCAGCCGGACCAGACATATTAAATAATGAGCGAATACATGTCCTGAAGCACAGTCTCATGTCCCAAAATTTCACTACCATGGAATGTTTACCAGGATGAATGAACCACCAACAGTATAAAATAAGCTTAAGAACATTCAGGCAGAGTAGTCCATAGTACTGACACCCTAGCCATCCTAAACATTTATTTGTTCCATCATCAGTGACCAGTGACCTGTGACTGCAAAAACAACAGTTAGTTGTTTCAGCTACTCCAACAGTATCTCTCAAACTTCTGGCAACCATCATAACATCCAAAGGAAGCAGGTACTTAAGGGCACTAAATTGCAGCATCTTCTCCAAGTCCAAATCACCTTGATTTGGAAATATATTGCCATTCTTACACTGCTGTTGTATCTAAATCTAAGAATGTTATACCCAATAACATTGGGAGTTCTTCAAAGTTCAAAATAAATTTATTATCAAAGAACTTATATGTCACCGTATACAACTCTGAGATTCATTTTCTTGTGGGCGTATTCAATAAGCCATAACAGAACCAATGAAAGATTACACCAACTTGGGCATTCAACCAATGTGCAAAAAAACAACAAACTACGCAAATACAAAAGGAAAGAAAGATAAATAAATAAATAAATAAATAAATAAATAAATAATAAGTATTGAGAACATGATGAAGAGTCCTTGAAAGCAATCCATAGTTTGTGGGAACATTTCATTGACAGGGTAAGTGAAGTTGATTGAAGTTATCCCGTTGGTTCAAGAGCCTGATGGTTGAGGGCTAATGACTGTTCCTGGACTAGGAGGTGTAAGTCTTGAGACTTCTGTTCCTTTTTCTTGATGACTGCAGTGAAAAGAATAACATGCCTTGGATGGTTGGGGTCCCTGATGATGGATGCTGCTTTCCTGCAACAACACTTCGTATAGATATGCTCAATGGTGGGGAGGATTTTACCCTTGATGTACTGGGCTGTGTCTACTACTTCTGTAGAATTTTCTGTTCAAGGACGTTGGTGTTTCAGCAGAAGGACTTCTATGATTCATGAAGATAGTTAACCATTTTTTCCTTCAGAACAATTAGGAATGAGTAATAAATGTTGCCCTAATCTTAAAAATGAATTAAAGTAAATATTACAACACTTTATATGCACTTAACAGTATTTATGAACACATTCCTAATAGTAAGCAAAAGTGAACAAAAATTGTGCTACATTGTGATAAAACAAATTTAGAAGCAAATTACTGTGGATGCTAAAAACTTGAGTTAAAAATAAATAGTAAATCAGAGAAAAAAACAGAATTAACATTTTAGGACAAAGATTTTTCTTCAAAACTAGGAAAGCAATAAATAACTGATACGATGCAGAAAATTAAGAAGGGAAGGAGGAAAAAAAGCAAAGTAAAAACTTTAGTTAGTGTGAACAGTGCAAGAGATTAAGTGATGAAAGGGAATATACTCTAAGGCAAAACTAGATTATAATTTGAACAAGTAGAGAATGAAAGGATCAGTACAATGTGTAAATGAGAGAAGCAAAATCATTACCAAAGAAAACAGTGTGAATTCTGGAAATTTGAAATGAAAACAGAAAATGCTGGAATTACTTATTCTCAAGCTATGTCTGTAAAATCTAATGCTGTACTGTTATCAACAAATGTCACAGTTGAGCTTTCTGTCACCCTTCCATTAATGCCACGCCTCATTCACAAACTGAGCTCTGTTTTTCACCACCTGCTTTCAAAGACTTTCAAAGGATTCAGAGTTCATTTATTAAAATATGTATGCAGTGTACAACCCTGATATTCATTTTCTCCACAGACAGCCATGAAACAAAGAAAATCATGGAAACCTGTTTAAAGAAAAACATCAATCCTCCTCCCGCCCACCGCTCCCCTGTGCAAGAAAGCAAAATGCGCAAGCTTTCAATATTTGTAGAATGATGCCTCATATTCCAACTACGCACACTGTAACCTTCAGGCCTCAATCTCAAGTTTAATAGTTTCACGTAATGAGTATTTCTAGTATTTTCTATTTCAGATTTTAAGTATCTTCAGTTTTTCCCTTTTCAGATTCTGCATATCTCATTCACACTTCCTCAAACCTAAGCAATTCCTTTACTTGTCTATTATCACTCACTGTTGTCTTGTTTGTCATTTCTGTCATCAGTAAAGACAAGGGTGGCATGTACATAGGAACATGTACATGTACAAGGTCCTCTTCAAGTTGCACATCATTCTTATCACCATCCCACCGTTTATATTTCAGGACTCCTTCGGGTATTGTGGAGTAGCTTAACCACTGATTGCAATAGTTGAAGGTAGCGCACCATCACTTTCACAAGGGCAGCTAGAAAAAGGGAATAACTGCTGGCAATGCCATCTATACTCACAGCCAATAATCTGGATTCAGAAAAATCATCTCTTCTGCCTTCCCTTCTATTATGTTTCTGTTTGCCTTTTCTCCTTCCTCCCTCTTCTTAAAACCTATTACTCATTAACAAATGTGGAATAATTAAGGAATGATTAAATTCTTTTTCCAGAACAAATTTTGTTTGCTTGCAATTTGCCTTGCAATGCAGTATATTGTTATGGAGTCATAGAAATGTACAGCACAGAAACAGGCCATTTGGCCAATCTAATCCATGCAGAATTATCTTTCAGTGTCAAGTTATCTTGTGTCTTCCAGGCCCTTGCTCATTATGCTCCTGATTCACCCACCTTACCAGGACAACCACAGTTGGCATGGCAAGGAGATGATATGAATACTGTTGAAAAAATTGAATATCCATCCTCATCTCCTCTTCAACTGCACTCACCCAGGTAGAAATGGACAAAATCCTGAGCTACTGTATAATGACATGGCTATTTTGTTGTAAAGGCACAATAGAGTTTAATGTTCCTCTATCAAGTAGAGATATCTGAAACAGAAAGCACATCATAAATTTGCTCACCTTCTATGTGGTAATAGATACATCAGATAGTAACTTATGATCACGCCCATGATATTGTATCCATATGTTTTATAGCTAGCAGCTTAACTGTGAAGGTTATATTTTTTAACAAAGAATCGCTACAAAAATACAGCATTAACTAATTGAACCAAGCTGCTCGTGATGATAAATCATACTCCTTTGTGTTTCTGCTATGATTTTCATAATGATCTTTATTTAATTTTAACTTCTAACAGATAAATTTCAAAACACTGTTATTAATCATTAAAGTGATCAATCACTGAGACACCTTCCCCCACCCCCTGCCCACCACTTGCTATCACAGCCTTCCAAGTTCTGCAGTGCTTGATAGGGTCTCAAGTGAGCTAGTACTAACTGGCTGTAATTAAGAGACCTACATTGAGATGTCTACTTGGTCTCAAGCAACTTTCAGACTGATTTAACTAGATCAGCATTGGTTCCCAACAGTCTCAGAGGTCCAGTGTACTAAGCAGCCTCTGTACAGTAATTACAAAACTGAAGCTAGTGTGTTGAATGTATCAGTCAAATGGTGATTACAGGTGCTATTGGAAGTAAACAGATAAGTCTCTGTAACAATCAGCTTAATTCATGTCCATCAAGAAACATAAAAGAAGAGCTTAAAGATTTGTCTTCAGACTGTTAAAATTGAGCTTTGATCTTGATGCTGAATTAGCTGTGATGTCAAGGCAACAGCTAAGATTTAAGCAAGTACCATTAGTTGGGATTCCAAACAAAATTAACAGTAATTTGAACCTTGTTGGGTAGTTCTCTTGAAACATATTTCTGCTTGCTTCTCTGTGTATATTGTCTACTGGGCACTCACGAACATTTAACAAATCCAAAACTGCTAAGTTTTTTATTGTTATTTTTTCACATAGAACGTTGTCAGCATTCTCTGAGTCTACATCATGTGGTAAACAAAGTTTCATGTCTGAGAAAGAAGAAAAGATTTCTCTGGAATGGTAATCCCAAATTATGAAGTTCACTTTTTATTAATACTCTAACAGAACAGAATAAATAAAACCTTACATTGTATTTGTCAAAGCATAAATCTCCTTAAAACCATGATTTTATGTTGAAGACATTCGTGAGGCTTATTTTGGAGTACTGTGTGCAGTTTTGCCACCTATCTACAGGAAATATGTAAATAAAGTTGAAGGAGAAAATTTACAAGAATTTTGCCAGGTTTGGAAGACCTGAATTACAAGGAAAGATTGAATAGATTAGGACTTTATTACTTGGAACATAGAAGATTGAGAAGAGATTTGATAGAGGTATACAAAATTATGAGGGATATAGATACAGTAAATGGAAACAGGCTTTTTCCACTGAAGTTGGTTGACCAGGGTGAAAGGTGAAAAGTTTAAGGGGGAACTTTGTCACTCAGGGTCATGAGAGTGTGGAACAACCTGCCAGCACAAGTGGTGCATGCAAGCTCAATTTCAATGTTTAAAAGAATTTTGTATAGGTATATAGATGGTAGAGGTATGGAGGGCTATGGTCCAGATGCAGGTCGATTAGAATAGGCAGTTTAAATGGTTCAGCATGGACTAGATGGGCCAAATGACCTGTTTCTGTGTTATACTTTTCTCTGACTCTATGACTCTATTTAAATTTTTATTACACTTTCTATCTTTCTATTAAAAAACAAAACATATATTCAGTTCTGTGTGCCACAATTATTCAATTTTAATTGTTACCGGTATTTTTATAATATTTGAAAAAAATTCTTATCATTTACAGCTATTGATTCTATTCATTAGAAGTATAGGTCATGCAGAAAAATGTCATAGATTCTTCATAATTTCTAAAAATAGCATTTTATTGTATGTATATTATAGTGTTTAATTCATGTTGATGTTTCCACTTGCTTAAGTTTAAATTTTTGTCGTTTCTTTCAAGGGCAGTATATGTATTTATTTCTTATAAATTATCTTAAACTGTGTACCTTTCTGTTGGTGTTATTGATAGGGGCTTTAAATATGTCCACACTGCACAACTGATGCTGAAACGAGCTCAGAAAATGAAATCCAAGAAAGCAGAGGCCAAAAAATTGCAGGGTATGTTTACATTTCCTCATGCAACTTGACAGCCATGCAGCAAGGCAGTCGCAGGGAAAAGAGTTGGGTTTAATCCATGTACTTTCTGTTAATAGAATTGTTAACTCCTGTTATACAAGATTCTTATGTCAAACGCAAATAAATTTTGTTAAATGTTTTGACATCTTCTACACAGCATTTCTGTGTTTGATTAGTATTGCCTTAATCATATAGTTATAACTTTGTATGCACAAACGTAAAATTAATGGGCCACATTTACTCAGTCTAACTGGCTGCCCTCACTTGCCATCTATCACTATCATTCCTTCTCATTCTTGCCACTCATCAAAACTCCCATGGCTTTTCAAGAGGAGTAGAATATAAAAGTAACGATGTAATGTTGATGCTTTATAAAGCACTGCTGAGGTCTCACTTGGAGCATTGTGAACAGTTTTGGACCCTTCATCTAAGAAAAGATGTGTCGACATTTGAGAAGGTTCAAATGAGGTTCACAAAAATTATTCTGGGATTGAAAGGCTTGTCAAATGAGGAGCATTTGATGGCTCTGGGCCTCTACTCATTGGAATTCAGAAGAATGAGGCGGATCTCATTGAAGCCTGTAGAATGGTGAAAGACCTCCATTGAGTGGATATGGAGAGGATGTTTCCTATAGTGGGGGAGTCTAAGACCAAAGGACCCAGTCTCAGGATCTAGGTGCATCCTTTTAGAATGGAGATGAGGAGGAATTTCTTTAACTAGAGAGTGTGGAATTCATTGCCACAGGCAGCTATGGAGGCCAAATCATTAGGTATATTTAAGGCAGAGGTTGATGGATTCTTGATTAGTCGGGGCATGAAGAGATACTGGAAGAAGGCAGGGAATTGGGGCTGAGAGGAAAATGGATCAGGCATGATGAAATGGCAAAGCAGGATTGATGGGCCAAATGGCCTAATTCTGCTCCTATATTTAATGGTCTTATGGTCTAATGGCTTTCCTATGGCTACATTTATTTCTTCCGGCTCAATGGCATCAGTCAAACTAAAGGTCTTGCTGCCATTGTCGCCCCAGGGTGACAGCTAAGCCTCGGGCAGCAAATAGTGAACTTCTGTCTCTAGACTGAGTCAATAAGCCCTTTACAAGTTTCTGTTGTCAAAAGTTTCACAATTCTTTTATATGTCTCTAATTGTCAGGGACATTTAAGAACATTTCAGATAGATTTTAATAATTTGAAAATGTAACAAAATTCCTGGAAAATACCAGAAAGAATATTTTCTTAAAAATTAGAGAAAGGAACAGTAAAACAAAAATAATCACTTACCTTTTCAAACAAGGTCATTAATTCTGTTCATATGAGTGGGAATGTATCACATAAGCCCGAGCAGTCAGAAGCAAGACGCCTCTGGCCCTCTGCTGTGAATCTTTATCATCTGCCTTGGATTCAGTACTAGTTTGAGACCTGCAATTCATTTTTGTGTTGCAAATTCAGGTGCAAAGGTCAGAGTCGAGTTGATTTACAAAGAGGACAATTCTGGCAGAACTGGTGAATAAATGTAAAAAAGGACATTATACAAATGGATATCTCCACTTGTATCTCAATCTAATGGCACTCTGAAAGTTTCTGCACTGATCTTTCGAAACTTTTCCCATCAAAGCCAAAGTACGTTTATTATGGAAGTATGTCTATTTTATACAACTTTGAGATTCGTATCCTTACAGGCAGCTACAAAACCCAATGTACAGAGAAAAGAAAGGAAAAGAAATCTTGTTCTATCTTCTTTCTCACATTATTGACTCAGGTGTAGAAATTTGAATGCTTTGGAAAGTAAGTGTTAGAACAGCAAAACCTGAGGATGTTGATTCTGATTGACCATTCGCACCGAAACATCATAAAATAGTTATGTTAGTGTAAAATCACAGAATACAATTTCTGGAGTGTTTAACAGCAACTCACTATTATTGATTCTTATTAAAGTCATGCCTACACCTATTAAAAGGGAAGTGCTTACAGCTTGTAACTATTGTTGAAAGCCCTTCCAGTTGTTTGGGAATAATTAATCAAATACTGGTAAACCAAGCCCAGAAATGAGCACCTTAGTAATATTGCACCCTACTAAAATGTTGAACTGAGATCAAGGCTTGGGCCTACTCTGGGCTGCTCTGAGCATTTGGATCCAAGGACACAATCTCGTTTGGAATGCTGTTGCTTGCTTCTAATGTTTGCATGATTTGTGTATTTTTTCTTTTCCTGGGCATTGGGTGCTGGTCTTTTTTTTTTAATGCGTTCTTTCTGGTTTCTTGTGGCTGCCTGTAAACAGACAAATCTCAAGGTTGTATACGTTCTTTGATAATAAGTGTACTTTGAATCTTGACTTAGCATTCAGAGTTCAGAGAGAGAGTACCTCAGTACCTTTGGGCTCAGGAAGCTCTTTACAATTGTATTTCTATACAACATTGGATAGAATCCAAAAGAACAGGATATCATAACAGAAAACCACATGGGTAGGTCACTGAATGCATCAAGAAATTTTGCCTCCCAATATGTCCTTCACTGATCACATTTTCTTGGCAAGCTGCAATTGTGAGCAAATGCTCTTTGGCGGCATGACATTTAAAAAAAGCTTAGGGCCTTTTGGGACTTCAGCGGGCTACAATCATTACAATCTCTAAGGCACTTGGCAAAGGCCAATAAAAAGAACTGAGATGTAAGCGGAGTGTCCGTTGATGGAGTGAACAATGTTAGAATGGCCAGGCTTGGGTGAGATCAAGTGGAGGCTCCAAGTAAGTTTCTAGCAAGCTTTCCTTTTCACCCTTTCTTTGTCTATTAGTTCATAGCTTGTGTGATGAGAATGGGTGCAGGATTGGCGGTATGTTATTTGTGTGAAACGTGGGAACTTTGGGAGACCTCCAGTCTCCCTGTTGACTATATCAACACAAAGTGCACTGAGCTGCAGCTCTTTAGGGACTGTGTTAAGGTCCTGGAGCTGGAGCTTGATGACCTTTGGCTCATAAGGGAGAATGAGGAGGAGGTAGTTAGGAGCTACAGGGAGGTAGTCACCCCTAAGTGGCAGGAGGTGGGTAGCTGAGTGACTGTCAGCAGAGGGAAAGGGAATAGGCAGCCAGTGCAGAGTACCCCTGAGGCCGTTCCCTTGAACAATATGTATACCACTCTGGATACTGTTGGGAGGTGGGTGACGAAAACCTACAGGGGGAAGCCTCAGTGACCAGGTCTCTGGCACTGCGCCTGACTCTGTGGCTCAGAAAGGAAGGGTGGGGGTGGGGGGAGAAGAGGAGTGCAGTAGTAATAGGAGATACCGCAGTTAGTGGAGCAGACAGCAGATTTGGTGGGCAGGAAAAAGAGACCTGAATGGTGTGTTACATAGAAAACGTACAGCACAATACAGACCCTTTGGCCCACAAAGCTGTGCCGAACATGTCCTTATCTTAGAAATTACATAGGATTATTAATAGCCCTCTATTTTTCTAAGCTCCATGTACCAATCCAGGAGTCTCTTAAAAGACCCTATCATATCCACCTCCACCACTGTTGCCGGCAGCCCATTCCACACACTCACCACTCTCTGCGTTTTAAAAAAAAACAAAAAAACAACAACTTACCCCTGACATCTCCTCTGTACCTACTTCCAAGTACCTTAAAACTGTGCCCTCTCGTGCTAGCCATTTCAGCCTTGGGAAAGCCTCTGGCTATCCACACGATCAATGCCTCTCATCATCTTGTAAACCTCTATCAGGTCACCTCTCACCTCTGTCGCTCCAAGGAGAAAAGGCCAAGTTTGCTGAACCTATTCTCATAAGGCATCTTTCTCAATCCAGGAAACATCCTTGTAAATCTCCTATACACCCTTTCTATGGTTTCCACATCCTTCCTGTAGTAAGGTGACCAGAACTGAGCACTGTACTCCAAGTGGGGTCTGACCAGGGTCCTACAGAGCTGCAACATTACCTCTCAGCTCTTAAACTCAGTCCCACGGTTGAGGAAGACCAATACACCGTATGCCTTCTTAACCACAGACTCAACCTGCACAGCAGCTTTGAATGTCCTATGGACTCGGACCCTAAGATCCCTCTGATCCTCCACACTATCCACAACACCCCCACCATTGCTTGGTGCTGGATCTCAAGAGAGGGATCCCAAGGAACTCTTGGGAGACAGTGATTATAATATGATAGAATTTTACCTTGGAGTTTGAGAAGAAGCTGAAGTTAGAAATATCAGTATCATAGTGGAGTAAAGGGGATTACAGAGGCATGATAGAGAAGCTGGCCAAAGTTGATTGGAAGGGGATACTAGCAGGGGCGACAGCAGAACAGCAATGGTTAGAGTTTCTGGAAGCATATTGGAAGGCACAGGATGAACACATACCAAAGATGAAGAAGTATTCTAAAGGGAGGTTGAGGCAACCATGGCTGATAAGGGAAGTCAAAGACAGCATAAAAGGGAAAGGGAGGGCATATAATATAGCAAAAATCAGTGGGAAGATAGAGAATTGGGACGCTTTTAAAAACCAACAGAAGGCAACTTAAAAAAGAGAGAAAAGATGAAATATGAAGGTAAGCTAGCCAATTATATAAAAGAGGATACGAGAAGTTTTTTTTTCAGATATGTAAAGAGTAAAAGAGAAGCAAGAGTGGATATTTCACTGCTAGAAAATGACACTGATGAGGTAGTAATGGCGGGTGAACTTAATAACTATTTTGCATCAGTATTCACTGTGGAAGACACGGGAAGCTTGCCAGAAGTGAGAGTAGTTGCTTTTACTAAGAATAAGTTGCTTAGGAAGCTGAAAGGTCTGAAAATGGATATATCACCTGGACCAGATGGACCCAGGGTTCTGAAATAGGTGGCTGAAGTTGTTGTGGAGGCTTTAGTAATGATTGTTTAGGAATCACTAGATTCTGGATTGGTTCCGGAGGACTGGAAAGTTGCAAATGTCACTCCACTCTTTAGGAAGGGAGGGAGGCAGAAGAAAGGAAATTATAGGCCAGTTAGCCTGACTTCAGTGATTGGGAAGATGTTGGAGTCCATTACTAAGGATGAGGTTTCGGGGTACCTGGAGACACGTGATAAAATAGGCCAAAGTCAGCATGGTTTCCTTAGAGAAAATCTTGCCTGACAAATCTGCTTGAATTCTTTGAAGAAACGACAGACAGTGGAATTGATTTACTTGGATTTTCAGAAGGCCTCTGTCAGGGTGCCGCACATGAGGCTGCTTAACAAAATAAAAGACCTGTTGTATTATAGTAAAGATACTAGCATCAATTGAAGATTGGCTGACTGGCAGGAAGGAAAAAGTAGGAATAAAGGGGGCATTTTCTGGTTGGCTGTTGGTGACTAGTGGTATTCAGCAGGCATTCGTATTGGGACCACTTCCTTTCATGTTTTATGTCAATGATTTTGATGATGGAATTGATGGCTTTGTGGTTAAGATGGAGAGTGACATAGTTAATTCAGAAACAAAGGTTCTGAACTTAAAGAAGGGTAACTTTGAAGGTATGAGACGTGAATTAGCTAAGATAGACTGGCAAATGATACTTAAAGGGTTGACGGTGGATATGCAATGGCAAGCATTTAAAGATCGCATGGATGAACTACAACAATTATTTATCCCAGTTTGGCCAAAGAATAAACCAGGGAAGGTAGTGCACCCGTGGCTGACAAGGGAAATTAGGGATAGTATCAAGTCCAAAGAAGAAACATATAAATTAGCAACAAAAAGCAGCACACCTGAGGACTGGGAGAAATTCAGAGACCAGCAGAGGAGGACAAAGGGCTTAATTAGGAAAGGGAAAAAAGATTATGTGAGAAAGCTGGCAGGGAACATAAAAACTGACTGTAAAAGCTTTTACAGATATGTGAAAAGAAAAAGATTGGTCAAGACAAATGTAGGTCCCTTACAGTCAGAAACAGGTGAATTGATCATAGGGAACAAGGACATGGCAGACCAATTGAATAAGTGCTTTGGTTCTGTCTTCAATAAGGAGGACATAAATAATCTTCCGGAAATAGTAGGGGACCGAGGGTCTAGTGAGATGGAGGAACTGAGGGAAATACATGTTAGTAGGGAAGTGGTGTTAGGTAAATAAAAGGGATTAAAGGCAGATAAATCCCCAGGGCCAGATGGTCTGCATCCCAGAGTGCTTAAGGAAGTAGCCCAAGAAATAGTGAATGCATTAGTGATAATTTTTCAAAACTCCTTAGATTCTGGATTAGTTCCTGAGGATTGGAGGGGGGCTAATGTAACCCCACTTTTTAAAAAAGGAAGGAGAGAAAAACTGGGGAATTGTTAGTCTGACATCGGTGATGGGGAAAATGCTAGAGTCGGTTATCAAAGATGTGATAACAGCACATTTGGAAAGAGGTGAAATCATCGGTCAAAGTCAGCATGGATTTGTGAAAGGAAATTCATGTCTGATGAATCTTATAGAATTTTTTGAAGATGTAACTAGTAGAGTGGATAGGGGAGAGCCAGTGGATGTGGTATATTTAGATTTTCAAAAGGCTTTTGACAAGGTCCCACATAGGAGATTGGTGTGCAAACTTAAAGCACACGGTATTGGGGGTATGGTATTGATGTGGATAGAGAATTGGTTGGCAGACAGGAAGCAAAGAGTGGGAGTAAATGGGACCTTTTCAGAATGGCAGGCAGTGACTAGTGGGGTACCGCAAGGCTTAGTGTTGGGACCCCAGTTGTTTACAATATATATTAATGATTTAGACGAGGGAATTAAATGCAGCATCTCCAAGTTTGCGGATGACACGAAGCTGGGCAGCAGTGTTAGCTGTGAGGAGGATGCTAAGAGGATGCAGGGTGACTTGGATAGGTTAGGTGAGTGGGCAAATTCATGGCAGATGCAATTAAATGTGAATAAATGTGAGGTTATCCACTTTGGTTACAAGAACAGGAAAACAGATTATTATCTGAATGCTGGCCGATTAGGAAAAGGGGAGGTGCAACAAGACCTGGGTGTCATTGTACACCAGTCATTGAAGGTGGGCATGCAGGTACAGTAGGCGGTGAAAAAGGCAAATGGTATGTTGGCATTCATAGCAAAAGGATTTGAGTACAGGAGCAGGGAGGTTCTACTGCAGTTGTACAAGGCCTTGGTGAGACCGCACCTAGAGTATTGTGTGCAGTTTTGGTCCCCTAATCTGAGGAAAGACATTCTTGCCATAGAGGGAGTACAAAGAAGGTTCACCAGATTGATTCCTGGGATGGCAGGACTTTCATACGAAGAAAGACTGAATCGACTAGGCTTATACTCACTGGAATTTAGAAGATTGAGGGGGGGGATCTTATTGAAACGTATAAAATTCTAAAGGGATTGGACAGGCTAGATGCAGGAAGATTGTTTCCAATGTTGGGGAAGTCCAGAACGAGGGGTCACAGTTTAAGGATAAAGGGGAAGCCTTTTAGGATCGAGATGAGGAAAAACTTCTTCACACAGAGAGTAGTGAATCTGTGGAATTCTCTGCCACAGGAAACAGTTGAGGCCAGTTCATTGGCTATATTTAAGAGGAAGTTGGATATGGCCCTTGTGGCTAAAGGGATCAGGGGGTATGGAGAGAAAGCAGGTACAGGGTTCTGAGTTGGATGATCAGCCATGATCATACTGAATGGCAGTGCAGGCTCGAAGAGCCGAATGGCCTACTCCTGCATCTATTTTCTATGTTTCTATGTTTAAGTTCACAGACAATATGAAGATGGGTGGAGGGTCAGTGTTGAGGAACCATGGAGTCTGCAGAAGGGCTTAGACAGATTGGAAAAATACAAAGAAGTGACAGATAGAGTTTAGTGTAGGGAAGTCATGCACTTCGGTAGAAGGAATAAAGGCATAGATTATTTTCTCAAGGTGGATAAAATTCAAAATCCATGGTGCAAAAGAACATGGGAGTCCTTGTGCAGGAGTTCCTTTCCCTTCAAAGCTACTGCCTGACCCACTGAGTTCCTTCAGTTTTTTTAAGTGTTGCTCCAGCTTCCAGCATCTGTAGTCCTTTAAGTCTCTATACAAGTCCAGAGCTTAGCAAAAATTTAACTTGTACATGACAAGATATCAAAACATTGGAAATATTCTCAGATTACCCGATAGAATTTCAACATTGTATCTCAACCATGGTTTATATGCCTCAGGAGAATTGCTTCCATAAGTCTTGGAATACTCAGGAAAGGGAGAGAAAAAAATTAGCTGGCAAGTAATTTATTCCATGTCTCTCAATATGCCTTTTGGCTACTGGCCCATTGGAGCATCCACGGACGTGTCATTGAATTGGCACTATTCTGCTTTCTAAGCAAGAAGGGTACTGAATGTTAGGAAAAAAATACAGAAACAAAGCTTAAATATAGAAAATTTTGCTTCACAATAAGAAAACTAAACATTAATCTTACTTCTTTTTTCACAGTTGCTACTTGAAGTACTATTTCATTATTTTGTATATTTACATTAATGGTTTAATTTAAATTGTAAGTTTAAATAATTACTCATTTTCAGAAATGTACCCTAAAAGTGCAATAATTCACTGAATCACAAGCCACAGTTAATTGATTACAATACTTTCTCTGTGCACTGCATTCATTATGTGCCACTGTTACAATACAACTATCATGTTGCTCTGACTGAGCGATCAATCACACTAGTTATATCTAACAAGTCACATCTGTAAATCCTAGCAGACCAGAAATGATTAGAGTACTATCTTCAAAGTTGTACAGTATGGAAGCAAACTTCCACTATTTGCTAAACAAGCATCTCCAGCTGAGCATTCTGTATACCTTGTAACTGCCCCATCACTTTTGCTTGTAGCAGGATGTTATTTGCTGCTCTCATCACTGACGTCACTTGTGGCTCAGTTGGCTCTGAGGTGGAAGCTCCTTGGTTTAATTTCCAGCTAACATGATGCTTTAGTCCAATTTGGCGATGAATTGTGATCATTATCTTAAGTTTTGAAGTGCTGCAAATACTGCAAAGTGATGATCCTGGTGCATAAAGAAGTAGTGTGAATTTTGCAGGGGACAGTTGGGTTGGTTGTTGAACACAACGATCATTTGTCATGTGCTTATAGAGCTGGTAAATAATTATGACAATCAATGTGCAAATCTAACTTCACTTTACTTTTTGTCGCATGTGAGGTGTTTCACTTTGATAGGGCAAATGCAAGGAGTCACTACACTGTTAAGGGTAAGACCCTTAACAGTGTTACTGAGCAGAGAGATCTTGGGGTCCAAGTTCATAGCTCCATGAAAGTGGCTACACAGATCGATAGAGTGGTTAAGAAGACCATTGAATGTTTGCTTTTATTATTTGAGGCATTGAGTTCAAACTCCAAAAGGTTATGTTGCAAATTTATAAATCACTGGTTAGGCCATATCTGGAGTATTGAATACAGTTCTGGTCTCCTCACTATAGAAAGGATGTGGAAACTTTGGAGAGGGTGCAGAAGAGGTTTACCAGGATACTGCCTGGTTTAGAGGGTGTTTGCTGACACGAGAGCCTGGACAAACTTGGGCTGTTTTCTTTGGAGTGCTGAAGGCTGAGGGGAGATCTGGTGGAGGTTTATAAGATGATGAGATGTACAGATAGAGTAGACAAGGTGTATCTTTTTCTCAGGGTAGAAATGTCTAATACTAAAGGGCATGCATTGAAGGTGAGAGGGGTAAGTTCAAAAGGGATGTGAGGGGAAATTTTTTATTCAAAGAGCAGTGGATGCCTAGAATGCACTGCATAAGTATGGTGGTAGAGACAAATACATTAGAGTCTTTGAAGAGACATTTTGATAGGCATATGAATATGAGGAAGATGGAGGGATATGGACATTGTCTAAGTAGGAGGGATTAGTTTTTTGGGGGGAGGGGTTGATTTACTTTTCAGCGGGTTCAGCACAACATTGTGGGCCGAGGGGCCTGGTCCAGAGCTGTACTGTTCTATGTTTTCACTGTAGCCAGATGCTCTCTTGTTCCAGGGAGATTCAACAGCCTTCAGCAACAAGAAGACCCTCCCACGTAACTTACTAGTTAATTGTTATTTGTGTGTTACTGCAGTTTTCAGACTGTTGTGTATCAGTGTGAGACAAGCAGCAGTGCTGTAGATATCACGTACAAAATGCAGGAGGAACTCAGCAGGTCAGACAGCAGCTAGAAGAGAGGAATAAACAGTCGATGTTTCAGGCTGTGGCCCTTCACCTGGACATGAAAGGAAGGGGGAAGAAGCCAGAATAAGGTGGGGGATGGGGAAGGATTAGAAGCTGGTTGGTGATAAATGAAACCAGTTGAAGGGGAAGATAGGTGGGTTAGGAAAAGGGGATGAAGTAAGGAGCTGGAAGGTGATAGGTGGAAGAAATAAGGGGCTAAAGAAGAAGAGATCTGATTGGAGAAGACAGCGGACCATGGAAGAAAGAGAAAGGTGAGGGGCAGCAGAGCGGGTGCCAAGGTCAGGGATGAAAATGCATTATGGAGAAAAAGAGAAGGGGAGGAGGGAAAACTTACTGGAAGTTAGAGAAACCAATGTTCATGCCATTACGTTGGAGGCTACCCAGGCGGAATATGAAGTGCTGCTCCTCCTTCCTGCATGTGGCCTTATTGTGGCTGTAGAGGAGACCGTGAACTGACATGTTGGAAGTTGAAAATTTAAATCCCTAGGAAATCCCACCTTTTGCAGGGGATGGGAAAAAAAGTGCTTGAAGAAATGATCCCCCAGTCTATGTCAGGCCTCACCAGGAGCACAGGATTCTGTTGATAAGCCCAAGAAATGCACAGGTGAAGTGCTTTCTCACCTGGAAAGACTGTTTGGGTCTCTGAATGGCAATGAGGAAGAAGTTGTAGTGACATGTAACACTTGTCCCTCATGCAGTGATAAGGGCCAAGAGAGAGATCAGTAGGGAGGGATGAGTGGACAAGGGAGTCGCACAGAGCACAAACCCTGTGGAAAGTGGAGAGTGGTGGTGAGGGAAAGATGTCCTTAAAAGCCTTTGCTTTCAGTTAACCACAACAGCTGATCTTTGGCACGTTTTCCAATATAATATAAGTAATTGACAAAAGCTCAACACTGTTTTCAATCATCATAAAAACCTAATGGTATTAGAATTAGAATTGGGTTTATTACCACTAACATGTGTTGTGAGATATGTTGTTTTGCTGTATGCATGTTATGGTAAAGCACCTGAATGTTGCAATAGTTCCTATTGAAGGCATAATGGAAGTACAGTGAACTGAAAGGTGCTGAGGCTAAAAGAGTAATTGAATTCATCTTAGCATTCAAAGGTGCCGTCATTGAGCTGATTATGTTCTGCAGCTGTTGACCTGGACCACGATTCCTGACATTGACGAAATCATACTGGCTGTAGTGTGCCTGCCTGGAAGGGAATCTATTCCCAAGAGAATACAAGATATCTCTTCTGTTTCCATCTCCTTTGCAATTTCTCCATCTAACCTCAATGCTGTGTTCAAAAGCTTTGGTTTTCAGTTAATTAGATAACCTAATCCTTATGCATGTTTTCCAATTTAATATAATTGACAAAAAGTCCCACTTTGTTTTCAATCCTCATGTAAAAAATCTGATGGTATTAGAATCAGAAGTATGTTTGCTATTATTGACATGTGTGATGAGACTTGATATTTTACAGCAGCAGAATAGAGCAAGATATAAAAATTACTATAAAAAGACATAAATAAATGAACAGTGCAAAAGAGGAATAGTGAGGTGGTGTTCATGGACCATTCAGAAATCTGATGACAGTGGAGGAGAAGAAACTGCTCTTGAAACACTCCTAAAAATTCCAGCTCCTGTGCGTCCTCCCTGATGGTCGCAATGTGAAGAGGGCATGGTGAGGGTCCTTAGTGATGGATGCCACCTTCGTGAGGCACCATCTTTTAGAGATATCCTTGATGATAGCTAAATGGCTTGGATAAAAGAACAATTAAAAGAATAGCAAAAGTAGTACCGGCCACATCAATGGAACCATGGCCAATCAATTTTTCAGCAGAGTGTACAGATGCAGAAGGGTCACTTCCTTACACCCTCAAGAACTTCAGGCGAGCCTGTGCAGATCTTTTTAGGCCTCCTACAACACCATCGAGTGCCTAATAGAGGGGTGGAGATTGGGGCAAGTTATGCTTTGGTCATGTTTTTAAAATCTCTATTGTGGACTTACTTGCTTTGCCATAAGTTCTTTCCAGTCTTTTGGCAAACATTTGTCTGATTGTTAAATTTAAAGTACACAGCTATATTAAAGGGGTTACTGATGCCTCTTTTGTTTTGTGCAGGGTAAGCTTTTTTTATTTTCATGGCTGGACTTCTGAAGGCCTGATCTTTGTCGTCCCCCCCACCCCCCACCCCACCTCAGCCCCAAGAGAGTTTTCTCTCAGACTTTCTTTGTCAGCCATTCTCAGACTTAAGTTTGCTGAATAACTTCTGGGATGCTAGGAAGATGACAAATAACTCTGCATGGCTATGCTTCTAGCTTTGCCTTGCCTGGAGCTCGTGGCTGTGCTAGAGCTACTGCAGATGTATTTGCTTGTGTTCAACGTTCAAAGTAAATTTATTATCGAAGTACCATTATATCACCATATACAACATGGAGATTAGTTTCCTTGCAGGCATACACAGTAACTTCAAGAACCATAATAAAATCAATGAAAGATTGCACCCAATAGGATGTGACAAATAACCAGTGTGCAAGAAAACAAACTGTAAATACAAAAGAAAAAAAGAAATAATAATAATAATTTTAAAAAAATATCGAGAACATTAGATGACAAGTACTTGAAATTGAGCCCATTGGTTGATGGAATAGTACGGTGATGAAGCGAGTGAAGTTATCTCCACTGGTTTAAGAGCCTGATGGTTGAGTGGTAATAATTGTTCCTGAACCTAGCAATGTGGGTCCTGAGGCTCCTGCACCTTCTACCTCACGGTAGCAGCGACAAGAGTGCATGGCCTGGGTGGTTAGGGTCCTTGTTGATGGATGCTGCTTTCCTGTCACAGTGCTTAATGGTGGGGAGGGCTTAACCCATAATGGACTGGACCTTATCCACTTTATGTAGGATTTTCCATTTAAGGGCACTGTTATTTCCATACCAGGCCATGATGCAACCAATGAATATACTCTCCTCCAGACCTCTATCAAAATTTGACAAAGTTTTAGATGTTGCGCTGAATCTTCTCAAACCCCTAAGGAAGTAGAGGCACAAATGTGCTTTATTTGTAATTGCACTTACATGCTGAGCTCGGCAGATCTTCTGAAATGATAACACTGAGGAATTTTTGTGGCCACCTCTTCAAGTGCACTTTCGTAATAACTTCATCCATTCCCTGGCATTGATTTATTTCAAAGGACTATAGCAATATAATGGTAATATTTTGAAGTGGAAAAACAGGATGGAATGGAGAAAGTGAAATGGTGAAATGCCACCCAAAATGATAGCTATGAAGCTAGGAATGAGTGATGAAAGTAATTGTGCAAGCACTCAGATGTGAAATGAGTGTTGCTGGTGCAATGAGAATTGGAAATGATTGTGGATTTCAGGAAGGGGAAGTTGGGGGAATACACACCAGTTCACAATGAGGGACAGCAGTGGAAAGGAGAAGCAGTTTCAAATTCTACCACAACATGCTGGAGGAACTCAACAGACCAGGCAGCATCTATGGAAAGGAATAAACAGTCAACATTTCGGACGAAGACCTTTCATCTGTCCTGAAGGGTCTTGGTCCAAAATGTGGACTGTTTACTCTTTTCCTCCAACATTTTGTGTGTGTTGCTTTAGTTTTCCAACATCTGCAGATTTTCTCATGTTTGTTGTTCAAATTCCTGGGAGTCAGTATCCTGGTTTTAACACTTTGATGCAATTATGAAAAAGGCATGCCATCGTTCTCATTCATTAGAATTCTGAGAAGATTTGTAATGTCTGCTAGAGCTCTTGCAAATGTGAACAGATGTATAATGGAGAGCAATTCTGACTGCTTGTATCACTGCCTAGTAACCTGCATCTAGTAAAGTGCAAGATCGAAAGAGTTTTTGTAGACTCAGCCAGCTCTGTCACAGCACAACTTTCTCCACTATTGAGGACATCCTCAACAGGCAGTGCTTCAAGAAGGTGGCTTTCTTCATTAAAGACCCTCACCTTCTTCTAAGACATGCACTCTTTTCATTACTGCCATTGAGGAGGAGGTATGTGAGCCTGAAACCCACACTCAACATTTTAGAACAGCTTCTTTCCTCTCTGCAGTCAGATTCCTGACGGGTCCATGGACCCATGAACACTGCCTCATTATTCTTCTTTCTTGTAACACTTCTTCTTATGTAATTCTTATGCCTTGCTGTGCTGTACTGTCACAAAACAACACTTTTCATGACATGTGTCAATGATAATAAATCTGATTCTGATTCTGGGATTGGGGGACATGGTCAGTGTGTTATAGCAGATTTGTGAGATTATTGACATGTTTGATAGGATTCAGAGTTCACACGTTTTAATTCCTCGTGAAATTTGTGGAGGGGTAGTAGGTCAGTGAATTTTTCATGTTATAATACAAATCAATGGGTCAGGATGCCCTTTTTGTACATGTATTAATCAGGCTGATTATTTTCTGTTATCCTTTATCCTAGACCCATTAGTGCGATTGGCTTTGTTCAAGAATAAGAAAAGTAAATACCTTCCCACAGAATCATCAAAGAAGATACACGCCAGTGTGAAATATTTTAATGGTAAGCAGAAACAGCAGAATTAAGTTTAGTGATTTGAGAGCCAGATTTTAGATTAATCAGTTATATGCTTTAATTCATGTTGTTGAATCATGGAGTATAAGGTTAAAAATAATTTGCTTCGCCTGTTACATTTCCTGTCCAATAGTTAGTTCCATTGATGCCTATTAACATGTCAACCATTTTGCAACACTGAACTAACGGATTGCATTACAGGGTGCATCAACTTCTGTGTGGATAATACTATTCCAGCTAGGACTATTCATTGTTTCCCAAACAATAAACCTTGGGTCACCATAGACATCAAAGCCATACTGAACAGGAAGAAGAGGGCATTCAGAGATGGAGATAGGGAGGAAAGGAGGCTGGTTCAGAGGGAACTGAGGGAGAGGATCGCCTAAGGCAAGGACTGCTACAGGAGGAAGCTGGAGAGGAAACTACAGCAGAACAACGCGAGGGATGAGTGAAATGGTATGAAAACGATCATAGGATACAAAAAGACCAGAGACCAGGTGATTGAAGGGGACCAGGACAGGACCAATGAGTTAAATGCTTTTTTAACAGGTTTGATGAGGAGGCTTATGTTTAGACCCTCTACAATGCACCACCCCCCATTTCCTCTCTTTTCACCCTTCATCCCTCTCCAAGGACATTGGCGAGCCAATGAGCACAGACATATGGACTGTCACTGCTGAGCAGGGAAGGAGAAAGCTTAGCAGACTCACCCAGGCCAGGCTGTGGGACCGGATGGCATCAGCTCAAATGTACTCAAGGTGTGTGCTACTCAGCTGGGTGTATTATTTCAGTACATCTTTAATCTGAACCTAAACCTGGAAAGGGTTCCTGTGCTGTAAATAAACATCCTGCCTAGTTCCAGTAGCCAAGAAGACATGTCCCACCATGCCCAGTGACTACAGACCGGTGGCACTGACCTCGCATGTTATGAAATCATTAGAAAGACTGATCCTGACACACCTACAGACCATTGTAAATCCATCACTGGACCCTTACAGTTTGCTTACCAACCACATATTGGAGTAGAGGATGCCAGTATCTTCCTGCTTCAATGGGCTTACGCCCATCTGGATGAGCCAACCAGCATGTGAAAATCATGTTATTTGATTTCTTCAGTGCTTTTAACACTATATGACTTACCTTACTAGGGAATAGGCTCACAGGGATGTAGGTGAATGCTCAACTAGTGTCCTGGATTACAGATTATCTGTCCTGATGGTCACAGTATCTGAGATTGCAGAGCTGTCTATCAGATGTTGTGGTTAGCAGCACAGGGGCACCTCAGGGGACTGTCCTGTCCCCTTCTTGTTTACCGTCTATACTTAGGACTTCAGATACAACTCGGATTCCTGCCACCTGCAGAAGTTTTTGGATGATACGGCAGTTGTGGGCAGTATCAGTCAGGGTCAAGAGGCTGAGTACAGAAGAGTGATGGACAGCTTTGTTGAGTAGTGTGTGCTGAATCACTTGCAACTCAACATCACTAAGACAAAAGAGTTGGTGGTGGACTTCAGGAAGGTGAGAACATCCTGCATTCCCATCTCCAACTAGGGAATGAATGTAGAAGTTGGCCGGGATTACAAATACCTGGGAACTCACCCAGACAATAAACTGGACAGACTAAAAATACAGAGACTCTGTACAAGAGGGGACAGAGCTGACCGTACTTCCTGAGGAGACTCTGGTCATTCAACATCTGCAGTACTATGCCGCAGATATTCTGTGACTCAATGGTGGCCAGCATTCTATCCTGCGCTGTGGTCTGCTGGGGCAACTGAAGCAAAGAAGATCGATAAGCTCTTCAGGAAGACTAGTTCTGTTCTGGGGGTGGAACTGGATCCCCTGATAGTTGTGTCTGAGAGGAGGATGCTGCAGAAGTCAGGGAGCATTTTGTACAATCCCTCTCACCCCTCCATGACATCCTGGACAAATAGATAGTAACTGACAGATTCCACCAAGGTGCACCACTGAATGCCACAGGAGATCCTTTCTCCCTGTGGGTATAAGACTCCACAACTCCTCCTCCTTAAGTATATAAACATATGGTTTCATTACACATCTGTATTTTGCACTATTATTTTTAATGCGTATTTTGTATTTTTCATACTTCAATGCTTACATTTTGTATTTTAAAGTATATATTTCTGAATGCGCAACCTTGCAACAATAATTTCCTTCAGGATAAATGAAGTTTTATTTGATCTTATCTTAAAGAAAATGAATTTTTTCCTCTTTTATTTAATATTTTATGAAATCATTGAGTGGAAATAATGTAAATACTGTAAATGAGATAAAAGTTCAATACAGTTGATTCTTGCATCTGTTTCTATATGTAATTTGGACCATCAGTTTTAACAACCCTATTATCCAGAGAAAGGATGGATTCATAGAATTGGAAACTAAACTGTGGTTTGATCTTTTCCGCCATGCATAGTGTACATTGCTGCCCTTTGATATGTTTAGTCCACCTTTAATTGATAAACTGTCGGATCTTCACTAAGCATTGGTTTATAAATTCCTGTAAATTAAACATATACCGGTAACTAAATTATTAAAACTATCATCCTTCCTTTTATTACAGTGAACACATTTCATTTGAACATATGGGGTAAATTTATTCTTTGTTCAATATTCCAATATTTATCTGTAGTATGGAATGTAAATAGCATGAGAGTATTAAAACACACTATATTGTGTACCATAAACCATATTGAATAACTGGAAATTAAAAAAGTATGAGCCTTCCAGCACAATCATAGCTCAACCCTAGCAGGAATGGCAAGGGGTTCATGAAGTGAAATATTCCTCGATAGTTCTGTCCCTTCATAACTTTGAGGTATCCTTGAAGCATATTGATTGGAGGCTCCACCAACCCCAAACAAGACAAGTTTTTATTGAACGGGAAGTAAATTATGACATGGAAAGGAGTGTAAAATGATGTTCTTCATGGGCCCAGTGCCAGTATTATGCAAGCATTCTTATGCATCAAAGTTCTGCCATGCAGGAGCTTGTGTTACAAACTCGAAAAAATCTGCAGATGTTGGAAATCCAAAGTAATCATGTCATCAGGCACAGTAAGATAAGCTTACAAAAGGAAGGTATTTCTTCCATAATCTCCAATCATCATGAACACTGAGGGATTGTAGAGGAAGTGATCTTGGAGGTGATCTGGTTATGTATGGAGTGGAGAAGTGACTCACAAGAGGCTAGTTGGATAAGTGTCTGGAGGAGGTGTTGGGTGGGACTGTTTGAGAAAAAGAGCAGGTATTGGTTGGACAGCCAATTGGTGGGACATAATCACAGGACATGGAAATCATTCTGGGAAGGAAAGACAGACCAAGGATATCAGCACCAGGAGAACAGGAGCATGTGTGTGTATTTGGGAAGGGGGGTAGGGGGGGTTAATGATTTCTTTCACTAAGAAAAATTACCTAAAGAAAAACATGCTCTGGAAACTATGGAACATTTTCGGTCTGAAGTCTCTTGCATCTTCAGAAAATATGCATAGTGTGGGTCCCTTAAATAGCCATCTCTTCAGTTACGGATAATTCTCTCACAGCATTTGCAGGCTCACATGCACAAAGAGTGTACACAAGTGATATTAAAACAGCCATAGAATGCCAGTTGTATTCCCTGATTACATTCAGTGACCTCTGTGCTGCCAATATCATGTTCATAAAAGAGGATCTGCACCTAATCTACAGAGGTGAGTTCTAAATGAAGAGTATCCAAATGTATTTAATAATTGAATTGTTTAAATTTATAAAATACCATTGCAAAACATCAGTTTCTCAGTAGTCATTGTATTTTAAAAAGAAACATTTATATATTCTATAATAATAGAATAGATTTTCTGCCCACAGTACTTAGCCTGGAATCTCCAATAACTGTCTCCCCACCTGGGCCGGACTTTAGGCAGGGCTAGGCTGGGCTGCAGCCCAGGGGCCAGAGCTGCAGAGGGGCCCAAAATAGGTAGCTGTCATCATGGCGGACAAAAAAAATACGAGAGTGGAGCACAGAAAAGAAAAAGAGGACCGTGAGAAAGAAGCATTAAAAAAGACATTGAAATTGACAGAATATTTTAAACCTGTTCTCGATGATGCAGCAGTACCATCGCTCTTGTCACAGTCTGAGACTGGTGGACAAATGGAGACTTGTTCAACAGCTACTGCTAGCACCAGCGTTAGCACAGGACCACCGTCCTTGCCACAGTCAGCAGCTAACGTTGAAGAAGCAGAGAGCATGACTTTGGGATTCCCGACCACAGAGGCCTCCGAACAACCAAGACAGGCTGCCATTAGGGTTAACGTTACCGCTACTGAGAATCCTTACAGCACTGATCCTGCTCACTGGGGAAAGGAAATGTTAGATGATTCAGTTCGAGCATACTGGGCTAAGAAAGGGCCAGAGTCCTGCCAGAATAAGGATGTGGATAACAAAGCTTTGGAACGAGTATACAAACAGCAGAGATATTTTTTGTCCAAATTTCACTTCAAACGCAAGCTGGTAAATGGTGAGTACATATCAAGGCAGTGGCTCTTATATTCCCCTCCCACCGGCTGTGTGTTTTGTTTTGCATGCCACATCTTCAGTGATGGTAACTGTCAGTCCATCTTCCAAACTGGCTTTAGCAACTGGAAACATGCTGTTGAGCGCATAGGAGAGCATGAAAATAGCGAACACCACAGGGAAACGATACAGACCTATGTTACACTAGCATCTGACAGCGAAAGAATAGATACAGAACTGCAAAAGCAGTTCAAGTCAGAGTGTGTCTACTGAACTGACGTATTAAGAAGAGTGGTGGCGGTTGTGAAGTTTTTGGTCGAGAGGGGACTGGCTGTCTGAGACTCCAATGACATATTTGGCAACTTGTAAGTGGCAAAGATATCTCATCTGCAACAGAGCTTTTATGCTTCCTCAGAGAAAAAAAAACTTGCAGGTCATTTTCCCAAATGTAAGCATTGCTTTGAGGCTTTATCTGACTCTCCCTGTCACAAATGCAAGTGGTGAGTGATCTTTCTCCAACCTCAAGCTAGTGAAGAATAGGTTCAGATCCACAATGGGACAGGACAGGCTGAATTATCTTACTCTGATGTCACTTAAACGTGATCTTGTTCGGAAACTGGATTTTAGTGATCTGATCAAGGACTTTGCTGCAAAGAAATCCGGAAGAACTAGTCTTTAACTTTGAAAAACAAGCATATGACTTTGTAAATATCTAGGTTTGTGTGTCAGTGCCGTATCTTTTTTGTGGCAATAGGCTAATAGTTGACTGTTTACAAACCTAGAAAGTAATAAGTGGTCTTTGCTCTACAAGCCATACAGCACAGCAAAAGGTTAGTATGTGCTAGATCTCATTTTTCAGAAGATTGTTGGAGTATTGTCAAGTTTCCTAGTTTGCCGTGGTGCCATCTCTCTTGGCCTTTTTGTCTCTCATTTCCATTTTACTTTCTCAGAACACACAGTTGAGAAAAATACCTAGATAAAAATGCTTTGGCATTGTTTGAGAAATAAGGCCTATGGTATGTGCAGCAATAGCTAAATAGAGGTTTAAGATTGGGTACATCATACTTCGTCTCCCTCATTCCTTTACTAAGCCAACTAAGCCTAGGTTGATTTTTGATGCTTTAGATGCTGTCCTTCAAACTAAGAATCTGCATTACTTTCTGTCCTCCCTCTTAAGGCCTGTAAGTTTATAGCCTACGTATTGTACTAAACCAATGTCTTGGCCCACAGCTTTGATATTTAGACCAGTACAACCGTTGCTCTTGTTCTTGCCTTTTTTTGCTTGGTACAGCGGCATTTTAGTGTCAGCAGGGGCCCATCAGAGCCTCCAGCCCAGGTGCCCTGGCCCCACTAAATCTGACCCTGCTCCCCACATCTGTACATGCCACATCTATATGATACTTACCTAACTCACCTAAAGCATCATGGCTTTGATGATCATTTGAACCATGCCAGCATGTTCAGTACCACATTCAAAACCCCCAGAGAAAGCCTCACCTCAGCTTTGCCCACTGTAAAGTCACAATTATCATATATTACAATTTGTTACAGTATATTGTAATTTGTTACAGTTCCAAGATAATTAAAACTATTAAAATGAAGTAACATTTAAAAACTTGTAAGCAGTATAACTTTTTAAAAAAGTAGACTAAGAACATCTAAAAACGCTTTTTGAAAAATAATAAGCTAAACCAAAATGATGGGGGGAAAAGAGCCAGTCCTGCAATCCCTATTAAATTCCTGAGATCTCAGATCCCATGCCAGGTCCAGTCTGGTGCTGAATCCAAGAGGTAATTCCCTAGCTGAGGAATCCGTGGGGAGTCCTGTGATAGAATGAACTGACAAATTCAGCATTCTGAATTGGTCAGTGCTTTCAAGAACTCTACATTTGGCAGCACGTCATGGGCTTGCTTCCACTTAAAGAGATATGCTCCAGTGATTCCATTCAAAACCTTCAGCATTTACTATAGAATCTGGGCTATTTTAAGTCTCATTACAATTTTGCCTTTATAAATGATTTTTATAATCTTAATTTTATGGATCAATCTCTCCATCTTACAAGGTGGAGCTTTGTTTTCTGAAGACGCCTATATTATACAGCGACATTAAGAAAATGTCCTCACTTAATTTAGGGAAAAATAATTACGCACCTATATCAGACAAAAACTGCAGAAAACCTTCAAGGATTGGGTACCCCTTTAGCTGCTTCACTCAGAGCTGTTACATGCAAGTACATGGTTGAACCCTCCAGCTGCTTCACCCTCCAGGCTGTAACAGGAAGTGTTATGCCATTCAATATAGGGGTTCAATGAAGAGAAAAAGACAGAGTCCTGGGCGGGTCTAGTCTTTGGATTAGGTTGGCTGGGACAACAGTGCAATAAATGCCTTACTCAATTCTAGCTTTTTAATTCTGTTTGTCATACTTACATTTAAACTTTTCAAACAGATATGACTTTGCCAGTTTAAAAAAAAATGAGAGCTTGGGATTATGCAACATACATTTGTTTTAAAGAAAAATGTCTCGAGGCCACCAACTGTCAAATCCAATACTAAGGCAGTTACAATAGAGAGTTAAAAGTGTTGAAATGAGAAAAATTTGTTTATGAAAGCTGTTTTACAATTCGTTTCACATCTGTGCAGGATGGTTATGTGTAATCAAGGAGTGAAATATATAAGTTTGTGAAACTATGGATTTAATGACTCTCTTAGGGTGTAAAACGATAGGTACTTCAAGCAGGTAGATATAGCCGGTAAAATCTAGAAAAGAACTAGAATAACATAAACACATGGAGTTGGATAACTTGGAAAAAATCTGTGTTGTGTTTGCGTTAATCATCTCCAGAAGAAATCCAAACTAATATTTGAAACATAAGACTTCTTGGAGAAAGCAGTAGGGCCTGAGGCATTGGTGATCTCAAGGAGCGCTCTATGGGTCAGAGCCACTTTTCTGGCAGAGTGCAAGCCCAGTTCACAGGATTGCTTCTTAGAGAACTGTAAAATGTTGCAGTAGTTGTGCTATCTATGGACATAGTATTTTTTTCATTTTTGATTTTTAGTTAAATGCTTTTTCACATCCTAAAGTATAAAATTTTAAGACCATAAGGAATAGAAGCGAAATTCAGCCCATCAAGTCTGCGCCACTATTTCATCCTGACAGATCTACTTTTTTCTCTGGACCCCAATCTCCTGCCTTCTCCTTATTTCCCTTCATACCCTGACCAATCAAGAATCTATCAACCTCAACCGTAAATATGCATGAAGACTTGGTCTCATCAGCTACCTATGGCAACAAATTGCACAGATACATCTCTCTCTGTCTAAAGAAATTCCTCATTTCCATTCTAAAAGGACACACCTGTATTTTGCAGCTGTGTCCGCTGGTCCTAGATGCTCCCACCATGAAAAACATCCTCACCACATCCACTATTAAGTGAAGCATGTACAAATTTTCCAAGCAACTAAATTATAATACTGATTTATTGCAGATTTATCATGTAGTCATTTGCATTTTTATTAACCATGCATAGTCTTTGCCCTATAAAAAGGTAAACATTAAAAGTAACTCACAAATATTACACTTCATTACAATTCTGTGTTGTGTGGAAATGTGATTCAAGTTCCTTTGCTCTTTATAACATTTTTATTTCTTTGTCCTATAGTATAACTCAGGTAAAATGACTAAAACGTGATCAGATTGAGACCATGGAAGTCCTTTGAGGCCTCCGTCAAGGTCGATCATGGATGATGCATCCTAGCTGACTAGATATGCAAGCCTGAACAGTACAATATGGAGAGCAAGTTGTTGCACATGTAGCAAGCTCCTACTCTCCACGAATCTGATGAGCCCAAAGGAATGGCAGAGACCGATACAGTTTGGCACCAACAGCATTGCAGGACATGCCAGTCAGCATTAAGCTCAATATAAGACTCCCTCAATATAAGACTCCCTCAGGGACCCCAGTTCCAGTTATTTCCCTCAGAGTGAGTATAACCGCAGCACAGTGGAGGTTTGAGATCGGAGTTTTATTTCTAGATATGCTGTCAACCTCGGCTGACCAGCCCCATCTGCCCAAAGAGGCTGTTTTTAAGGCACCAGAAAGCTACCTTTGCCCCTTCTCCTGTCAGTAGAAACCATTCCACGACACTTAGTTGCTAAGCCACAGGTGAAGGCCAGGAGATGGACTTGGTTGTCAGAAGCAATTTGAGGCACACGCCACTGACAGCATTTAATTGGTAGTGGGAGCTTATTCCCATTACCACTCTCAGTTAAAACAACCTTAAAGAACCATTGATACGTACATCACTTCTAATAAAAATTTGACTCCTTAAAATTTATATTATCATAATGCCAAGAATTCAAAAGGACTTATTATAAATCACTTTGGGATATCCTGAAAGTGGTGTAAATAGAGCTATTAGTAAGTGGGGTGGCACGGTAGCGTAGTGGTTAGCACAGTGCTTTACAATACCGGTGACCGGTGTTCAAATCCTACCGCTGCCTGTAAGGAGTTTGTATACCCTGTAATCACATGAGTTACCTCCCCCAGTCCAAAGACATACCGTTTGGTAGGTTAATTGGTCTTTGTAAATTGTCTCGCTATTAGGCAGTGTGGCTTGAGGGGCTGGAAGAACCAATTTCACACGGCATCACAATAAAAGTCAAGTCACTTTTAATTGTCATTTCAACCATAACTGCTGGTACAGTACATGGTACTGTTTTTTCAGGACCATTGTGTTTATGACAGTACAAAAACTAGACTGAACTACGTAAAAAAAAACACAGAAAAAAAACCTATACTGGACTACAGTCCTACCCAGGACTGCATAAAGTGCACAAAACAGTACAGGCATTACAATAAATAATAAACAAGACAATAGGGCAGCAAGGTGTTAGTCCAGGCTCTGCGTATTGAGGAGTCTGATAGCTTGGGGGAAGAAGCTGTTACATAGTCTGGTCGTGAGAGCTCGAATGCTTCGGTGCCTTTTCCCAGACGGCAGGAGGGAGAAGAGTTTGTATGAGGGGTGTGTGTGGTCCTTTATAATGCTGTTTGCTTTGTGGATGCAGCGTGTAGTGTAAATGTCCATAATGGCGGGAAGAGCGACCCCAATGATCTTCTCAGCTGACCTCACTATCCGCTGCATGGTCTTGCGATCCGAGATGGTGCAATTTCTGAACCAGGCAGTGATGCAGCTGCTCAGGATACTCTCAATACAACCCCTGTAGAATGTGATGAGGATGGGGGGGGGGGGGGGGTGGGAGATGGACTTTCCTCAGCCTTTGCAGAAAGTAGAGACGCTGCTGGGCTTTCTTTGCTATGGAGCTGGTGTTGAGGGACCAGGTGAGATTCTCCGCCAGGTGAACACCAAGAAATTTGGTGCTCTTAACGATCTCTACCGAGGAGCCTTCGATGTTCAGCGGGGAGTTATTGCTCCATGCCCTCCTGAAGTCAACAACCATCTCTTTTGTTTTGTTCACATTCAGACAGGTTGTTGGTTCTGCACCAGTCCATTAGCTGCTGCACCTCCTCTCTGTATGCTGACTCGTCATTCTTGTTGATGAGACCCACCACAGTCGTGTCATCGGCGAACTTGATGATGTGTTTCGAGCTGTGTGTTGCAGCACAATCATGGGTCAGCAGAGTGAATAGCAGTGGACTGAGCGCACAGCCCTGGGGGGCCCCCATGCTCAGTCTGATGGTGTTGGAGATGCTTCTCCCAATCCGGAATGACTGAGGTCTCCCAGTCAGGAGGTCTAGTATCCAGTTGCAGAGGGAAGTGTTCAGGCCCAGTAGGCTCAGCTTTCCAATCAGTTTCTGAGGATGATTGTGTTGAATGCTGAACTGAAGTCTATGAACAGCATTCGAACGTATATGTCTTTTTTGTCCAGATGGGTTAGGGCCAGGTGGAGGGTGATGGCAATGGCGTTGTCTGTTGAACGGTTGGGACTGTACGCAAACTGCAGGGGGTCCAGTGAGGGGGGCAGCAGGGTCTTGATGTGCCTCATGATGAGCCTCTCGAAACACTTCATGATGATGGATATGAGTACAACGGGACAGTAGTCATTTAGGCAGGGCACTGAAGACTTCTTCAGCACAGGGACGATGGTGGCGGCCTTGAAGCACGTTGGAACTGTGGCGTTGCTCAGGGAGATGTTGAAGATGTCAGTGAGAACATCTGCTAGCTGGTCTGCACATCCTCTGAGCACTCTACCAGGGATGTTGTCTGGTCCAGCAGCCTTCCGTGGGTTGACCCTGCACAGGGTTCTTCTCACATCGGCCACGGTGAGACACAGAATCTGGTCATTTATAGGAGGGGTGGACTTCCTCGCCACCATGTCATTTTCTGCCTCAAAACGGGCGTAGAAGTTATTCAGTGCATCTGAGGGGGAGGCATCACCCACACAGTCAGGTGATGTTGTCCTGTAATTGGTGATGTCCTAGATGCCCTTCCACATGCGCCATGTGTCGCCGCTGTCCTGGAAGTGGCTGTGGATTCACTGGGGCATGTGCCTTTTAAAAACATTTATGTAAGTGTTTTCAGTCTTATTTTGTTTGAACCAAATTGCTTCATGAAATGGAGTTAATGTACCCTATCAGAAATACCTTGTAAAATTACCAAATGTACTATTGTACCCCTCTTTCCTTAAAGGTGAAAACAAATGTACATTGTAGATATTATAAATGACACCAAAATATGATTCAAAACATAAAATGTTGATGGTTGTGTCTTCTGTTATTTTACTCAATTCAATAAATTAGTGCTGTCGTTGCTCATTCTCTCTTGTAATCAAGGTAATGGCAGATCATCCAACTATTTCCTTGTAGAATCTGCAAGTATATTGTTCCAATAACTGAATCATTTTCATGAAACGATTTAGTGTGATCTTCACTGAAAGCATACGTGCTTTGTGAATTAGAAGTTCACTGTATACATTTTTTTCAAAAATTGAGGAAGATTAGCCATTCAGATATATATATATATATATATCCAGCACATTGTTATTCCAAGTTTATAATATATAATTATTTTCTTCTCCAGCCTGTGACCTTTCCCATCCACCTGGCTTTACTTATCACCTTTCAGCTAGCCTCCCTCTCCTCCTCCAACCCTTTTATTCTGACATCTTCCCCCTTCCTTCTCAGTCCTGAAGAAGGGCCTCGGCTCGAAACATCAACTCTTTACTCTTTTTCATGGCTGCTGCCTGACTGAGTTTCTCCAGCATTTTGTGTGTGTTGCTTTAGATTTGCAACACCTACAGATTTTCTCATATTTTTGATTTTCTTTTATTTCCGATATTTCACATTTGATTGCACCATTTGGATATATGGCAGTCAGACTGAATGTAGGGTTTCTTTCCTGACACTTCAGGTCCTAATTCAAAGATTGAATGGTAGGTGTGGATATGATGGCTTATATTAAATCATTGTGTGAGGCCTAGAGAGGTTTTAACTCCTGTGATTCATTACTGCAGTCCACCTCTTGCCCAAAACTTAATAGAAATGACTTGGCTTGGCAGGTGGAAGCAGAATTTCAGATGGCTAGAGACTACCTTCTGGAACTCCAGAGCACAATCTGTTGAGACAGGAGAGGCACAAGGTTTCTTTATGGACTACAGAAGTACTCTTACACCTCCTAAACCATAAGGAAACAATTATATAAAAAATTCAGATGAGCAATATTGCTTGGGCTCTCTTGGTACTGATTTTGTTTGTGCCGTTGTGTTCTTTGGCAGCTGTCAGACTAGTTGGACTTCATATGACTATTATATTCATATTAATATTAAAGTCAGATTAGGATCCTGTTCGAGTCTGAGAACCCTAATGTCAGCATTTTGAGGCTTCAAACACCCATGTATTAAATTGGTATTGGCTAAGGCTGCTTTGCAAATGAGTAGGTAATCCTCTATGTCAGCCTCTGAATCTATTTTTCACATTCAGCATTGGTTAAAATCAGATTTATGCTGCAATATCCAATCAGTAGGACTTCAGAATCAGAACAAGCAATAATTCAGTGAGATGCAAAGTAAGCAAATATTAAGCTTTGTTGTCCACTTCAATAATATGCTGTAGCCCAGTTCATTTTATTTTAAGAAAGGTACCAGCAGAGCATGCAACAACTGTGATCAGTTAACTTTTATACGTTGGTAATCTTTCAGGTTCTGATGAAAGATCATAGACCATAAATTTTCTTTACATATGATGCATGCATGTGTTATTTGTGGATTCTTGTGATTTTTAAATGCTGTAGTTTTCATATTAAGGGGAAAAGCAAAGACATTGCAATATTGTTTGAGAGACTATCTGTTTAAAAGTAGTTAGTTTAGTTTTATAAAATATATACTTACCACATCCACTTTTGCCCTTCACTTTTTCCCCTTTGAATGATGAGGCCTTGATCTCCACTAGCTGTTAATTTTAGCAAGTTTTCTGAGGTATTTAGACTCTTTTCCAAGCTTTGTTAAAAATAAACATGGAAATCTCCCTGCAGGTGTTTTGATGGCCCCAGATCAGAGCGAGATTTCCTGTTTTAGTTACAAAAATATGCCAAACTTCATTTGATGGAAATCACTAAAAAAAAGATCAGCAAAATCAGTTGATTACCAAAAACAAGATAATATTAACTCTAATTTTTGTAAATAAACTTAATACATTTAACTAAGTGCCTTTATTACTTTTGATAAATAAGGCTTAACTGCAAATTGGCAATCGAAGTCCATTTTCCACAACATCCTCCCACAGCATCATTTGCTAAATGTTCCATTTTGAACATTGCTTTGGTAACTTTTATATAATAGATGATTGAATTAGCATGATTCTCATCTTGAGAATGAAACTAATATTTGATATAATTTGGAATATTTTATAACAAAATTTAATAACTTTTTAAAGAAAAGCAAAAAAAGGTTATTGCAAGATGCATTAATCATGCCATGTGATTCAATAATTCAAATCATATATCAGCATTATTATTCTGCTGGTGCCAGGTTGAACATAAGAGGTGAGAATGTTTCATAGTAAAATGGCACCCTGGGGCTCACTCCCTCCATATAACCATTGCTGTTAAGATGAGCAATATAAAGCTGTAGCGTTCTCTAGAGCTACATATAGAGATGATAAACTAGAATTTTTTGGGAATAATCTTAAACTGTAAAATAGTCTTTGTTGAATTCCAGTTACCAGTTGATTACTAAACTGGGAACATTTATTTAAGTTATTTATTTATATATAGACTTATATAAAGATCTTAGATTAAAAACCATAGAATAGCACAATAAGTAATGGTGCTCTTCACAAGTATTTGAAAATGCCTTGGACAAAATTTAACCTGCGGATGACCTTGTCTTGTTTATTCAGTAGAGAGTTCGAAGCAATGCATAGACTGTCCATTATTCTCCTTTTTGAGAAAATTAATGGCAGATGGTCTTGACCTCAATGACTGTCACTAACACAGCACTGAATACCTTCTTTCTTTAATATCACGATATTGTTTCTGCTTTAGAGATAGTGACCTCTGACTGTACAAGCTCCCTAGGAGACCTACATGATAAGTCTACATCCATGTTTCTGTTAAAAATATATACAATTTGTGCATCCGCTTAATTTGCCTAATCCAGTAGTCTTTCAAAAAATGAATAAGGCTTTAAACATTTTATAGTCTAATGCATATATCATAAAAAGAGAAAACCTAAACTTTATGACAAGATTTCTTTCAGTTAACTGTCTAGTTAGCCTTAAGTTAATTTCATGGCTTCTGCCACTTGTGTTTGAATTTAAAGAAATGGAACTGAAGTCTCAACACTAGTGATGTAATCCTGATCTGCCAAACAGGAATCTGAAATTGTTCATTTAAACTCATTGCTATTTGTACATATTTGTTAAGGAGCTGAATGTTTCATGGATTTGAACAGGTTAATTTCAAAATTTTGGCTACAAATATTGTTAAAGTATAAAAGAAGGATAACCACTGAAGGGGTATGAGTCAGATGCTATGTGTCAGTCAGCACAAAGGATATAGAGGGGCAGAGGCCATTCATTCTTACGAATATCAGTTTAAACAAAAGCAGCTTAACTCAGAAAAATATGATAAGATCAACTTTGATCACATAAGGATTTCTGCCTTTTTCTATTTCATTTCTTTGGCTGTGAAATCCTTGGGGGGGGGGGAGGGTTAAGAACCCTCTTTTGCTCAGAGATGTATGCCTTGAAAATGTATCCTAAATACCATGCACCAAAGGTCTCTATATCAGCTGTCTGATAAAACAGCTAAAATTCTTTAGTTTTCTGCAGAGTCTTGTTTCAAACATGTAGGTGTAGACTAAAAATAATTTCATGATAAGTAAAAATTCTGGGTACTATATTTTTGAGGTTTTTTGCAAGTGAATAATTATGCTTTTAAAAATAAATGCATTTAGATAATTTTAATATAAGGATGTCAATAAGGGATGGTTTTCTCAATGAAATATTTGTTCTTGGCTGTAATATAAGGATTGTGAACAGTAATTAGGTTCTGCTGTTGAGTATTCAGCTTGTTTTAGTGTTTTGCCTGTCCTTGACTGAAGGAGAATGTTGTAATGATTTATTCTGTTGTTTCATTCAGTGCCAGAAGAACTCAGTCACCAAGACACGACTTCAGTGGAGTTGCAACCAACAAGCAGAGAACTAACCTATCAGTGGCTTCACACACAAATTGCCAACTATGAAGAAACAAATCCCAGAAATAAGAAACAGTGAGATCTATTTAACTTTACTACATGAATAGGGTGGAAAGACAGGGTATAAGGATAGATATTTAACTTAGCACTGCAATATAGATCCATTGTGTGATTGGCTGCCTGTTGAAGACTGCCTGATTTCTCAGTTTCATTTAAAATTAAGCCTTTTTCTTAATAGTGCTGATGATAAGCAATGTCATTACTGTTAGTCAATTTAAAAATTTACATCTAAATTTATTGTCCATATAAACAATGATTGTTTTAAGAAATGTTATTTGGTAACTGCTTTTGACCTAGGTAGGTCATATGATTTTTTTTTCAGAAATATGAGCTTTCTGCCTCTTATGAAACAATAAGCGCACGTAATCTTGCAGATGCTGGAAATCCAGAGCAACACACAAAATGTTGGAGGAAATCAGCAGGTCAGGCAGCATCTATGGAAATGAATAAACAGTCGATGTTTCGGGATAAGACCTTTCTTCAGAACTGGGGGGGGAGTAAGAAGCGAAACTAAGAAGATGGGGGGAGGAGAAGGAGTTCAAGCTTTTAGGGGATAGGTGGAGCCAGGTGGGTGGGGGGAGGGGTAATGAAGTAAGAAGCTGGAGGTGATGGGTGGAAAAGGTAAAGGGCTGGAGAAGATGGAATCTGATAAGAGAGGGGACAGGAAAAACAGAAGGAGGAGGGGCACCAGGGAGAGGTGCTACACAGGTAAAGAGAAAGAGGTAGGAGATGGGGCCAGAGTGGAGAATTGAAGAAGAGAGTAGGGGGGTTGGGAAAAAATCTCCCTCTTGGCAAGCAGAAAAAGTGTTACAACTGCACCTTCACCTCCATTCAAACAGTCCTTCCAGATGAGGTGACCTCAAATCACAGATTCACCTGGTCGTCTACTGTATTAAGTGCTACTAGTGCAGTCTCCTTTATATTGGGGGACCACTTTGTCAAACACCTTCGCTCCATCTGCAAAGAGCAAGATTTATCAGTGGCCAACTATTTAAATTCTATTCCTCATTCCTCTACTGCCATGAGGAGGCTACTCTTAATTTGGACAAGCAACAACTCATTCCATTTGAATAGCCTCCAACCTGATGGCATGAACATCAGTTTTTCCATGTTCTGGTACTTCTCCCTCCTCTCCCTCCCCACTCTGCCCCCCCCTTACCACATCTCTTCCTTTCACCAAACTATAACCTCCCTCTGATGCCCCTCCTCCTTCCCTTTCTCCCATAGTCCACTCTCCTATCAATTCCTTCTTCTCCCAACCCTTTACCTTTTATACCTATTACCACCTGGCTTTACCTATCACCTTCTAGCTTGTATTCCTTCCCCTCCCCCATCATTTTATTCTGGCTACTTTACTCTTCCTTTCCAATCCTGAAGACCATTGGACCACAAGATATAGGAGCAGAATGAGGCCATTCAGCCCAGTGAGTCTGCTCCATCATTCCATCATGGCTGATCCCGGCCATGAAGAAGGGTCTCAGCCTGAAACGTCGACTGTTCATTACTTTCCATAAATACTGCCTGACTTTCTGGGTTCTTCCAGCATTTCGTGTGTGTCACAATAACTGTTATTGAGCCAAGTTTTATCATCTTTATTAAAGTTATTTTTGGGCTAAGGTATCATGATTGTTAACTGCTTGTGAGCACTGAAGCCAAAAAGATTTGAAGTTGATACATTTATTAAAACAATATTGCAATTTTGTTGTAGCAGGTTAATGCTAAATATTTGAGGACATTTACAAGCAGAATGTTTAAAAAATAAGTGCAGATCACTTGATATAACCATAGCGAGTAAAATACCTAAATGCGTCTAATTTATTCAATGGTTCCAACAATAAATGACCCGATGGTAAATATCAACCATACTGGAGAAATTGTGATTTTTAAAAAAAACACAAAACACCAGCAGGATTCAAACACACACACAAAATGCTGGTGGAACACAGCAGGCCAGGCAGCATCTATAAAGAGAAGCACTGTTAACATTTCGGGCCGAGACCCTTCGTCAGGACTATCTGAAAGGAAAAATAGTAAGAGATTTGAAAGTAGTGGGGGGAGGGGGAAATGCGAAATGATAGGAGAAGACCGGAGGGGGTGGGATGAAGCTAAGAACTGGAAAGGTGATTGGCAAAAGTGATACAGAGCTGGAGAAGGGACGGGAGGCCTCAGGAGAAAAAAAGGGGGAGGCATCAGAGGGAGATGGAGAACAGGCAGAGTGATGGGCAGAGAGAAAAAAAAACAAACAACTAAATACACCAGGGATGGGGTAAGAAGGGGAGGAGGGGCATTAACAGAAGTTAGAGAAGTCAATGTTCATGCCATCAGGTTGGAGGCTACCCAGCCGGTATATAAGGTGTTGTTCCTCCAACCTGAGTTTGGATTCATTTTGACAGTAGAGGAGGCCATGGATAGACATATCAGAATGGGATTCAGTAGTATCACCACTGCATCGCTTCTGTGCTTTTACTAACAAGATTCAAACATCAAAAATGAGTTAGGCCAGGATATCCAGCCTAGTTCAGAGCATCCGGTAGACCATGTTTGAAACTGCATTGTACATATAACCCTTTGGAAGAGTAAAGTGAAATATCACTGGCAAAGAGTCTGAATTTGCTTTGGTACTTTTCTTTGAATCCAGATATCCAGTTGCACATGTAGTATTCATGCCTGGCAATTTCAGTTCCCAGTGTAACTTGTTCTACACTGTAACTAATCTCTTGACAACAATTCAGTGACTACTGAACAGGTAGAGTTAAGCAATATTTAATTTTTTAAATGCCTTTGTTTTAATAAGGTCATTTTTTGTCTAGAAATTGGTTGCTATCTTGAAAGGACATTATGACTTGTGAGAAAGTTCATTTGCGCACAAGAGACCAGGAGTGGGAAATCAGGTAGATGTGGATTGGGCCCAGACTCTAGGTACTGTGGAAGCGGGGTATAGCAATTGGGATAAGGACATACAACTGTTACTAGTTGACAAAGGATGGTTGTGAGAACTGGTTTCCTTGAGGATCAGGTGGTAAGGGCACCATTAGTGAGGTGGCTGGCTTTGATGGGTCAGAGCAGGGGTTCCTAACTTTTATTATTCCATGGAACCCTACTATTAACTGAAGAGTCCTTAGATCCCAAGTTGGGAACCCAGGGGTTAGGGAGATGGCAGCCCTCTCAATAGTAGCTTTGGCAATGAGGGAGTAGCCTTGTGTAGATTGAAGTACAATGTGCATGTGAAAGTTCAAAGTACATTTATTATCAGAGTATGTATAAATTATACAACCTTGAGATTCACCTGCTTAATGCAGGGTGGCCGTCATCCCCCACACTCGAATCCAGGCTCCACCTCAGCAATCTAGACTTCACCACCCAGTCCATGGCTGCAACGGCGTTCCAGCCCATACTCAACCTTTCCCGGTTTTGATGGGCAGGGTCCAAAACTCTTCCGCCCTGACTCCTTTCCGATTCATTCATTCCAACTCCATCTCGTACATGCCTCCAACCACTTCTTCTCGCACAAGCCATGTTCCAATTTGCATCCCTTGCCCTCGCTCACTTCTTCATTGCTTGTGGTGATAGTTTATCATGATGTATCATATTAAAAGTGTTATCAATAAAGTGTTTAGTCATATTTCTTGCCTTATGAACCACCAGTAAGCTGATACCCAACTTCAGATGCACCACCTTAAATCGGAAGTTGCAGTTGTAGTGGATAGCTTGGGCATTGATTGTAGCCATACATCACTAAGATAGACCCTTTACAGTCCATCAATTACCTACCAATACTTATCCAATTTTCCAGTACCCAGGGTACAGGCATTGTGTTTCAATTGCACATCTCAGTGTTGTGAGGATATTCATGTGGTGTATTCTAGATTTCAACCCCCCCCCCCCATAGGATGAAGAAAATTTGCCACAAATTCCCCCATCTCCCCAACTCCTTTCCCTAAACCAATATCCACTGGCTCTTGAGAGCTCAGCAAAGGGGAAAAGCTGTCTGATGATCCCAGTGACTTCCCCTTGTGTTACTACAACTCTGCGGTTCTATGATTCAATTATTGATGCTGAACACCGGCGTGCCTTAAGGCTGTGTGCTGACCCCTCTTCTGTACTCCCTTTTCACCTATGACTGCGTTCCTGTACGTGGTTCTAACTCCATAATCAAGTTCGCAGACGACACTACAGTGGTTGGCCTGATCAGAGGGGATGACAAGACGGCCTACAGGATCGAGGTCCAGCACCTGGCCGCGTGGTGTGCCAACAACAACCTGGCCCTTAACACCCAGAAGACCAAGGAGATCATTGTGAACTCCAGGCATGCTAGGAGCCAAACTCACATCCCCATCTACATTAACGGAGCTGTGGTTGAGCGTGTATCAAGCTTCAAATTCCTGAACTCCTCCATCCTGATCAAAAAGGCGCAATAGCGCCTTTATTTCCTGCGGAGCATCAAGAAAGCTCACCTCTATCCCAGGATACTGACGGACTTTTACCACTGTACCATTGAGAGCATACTCACCAACTGCATCTCAGTGTGGTATGGCAATTGTCCCGTATCAGACCGCAAAGCACTCTAGCGTGTGGTGAAAACTGCCCAGTGGATTATCGGCACCCAATTGCCCACCATTGTGAACATCTACCATAAACGCAGCCTGGGCAGGGCGAAAAGCATTATCAAGGATGCATCTCACCCTAACCATGGACTTTTTTCTCTCCTCCCATCCAGTAGGCACTACAGGAGCCTCCGATCCCCCACCAGCAGGTACAGGAAGAGCTTCTTCCCTGAGGCTGTGACCTTGCTGAAACTCGCATCACAGCACTAAGCAGTATTGCACCCATATTGTACCATCTCAGTACTTTTATATTTGTGTGATGTAGCACTTTTTATTGGTAGTTATTTTGTGAATAACACTATTCTTTGCATTTCTGGTTAGATGCTAACTGCATTTCATTGGCTTTGTATCTGTACTCGGCACAATGACAATAAAGTTGAATCTAATCTAATCTTTGTGAACATCATTTATCTTTAACAGATTTAGGGTTGATTAACTGTTAGTTTTTCCATCTCTCTTTTGTCAAGACTTCTTCTGCAGCCCATCCTCCTACCCCTTAAACCCATTCTATCCTCATCCATGTAACAACATTATATTGCACAGAGCCACACATGGCCAACTTGGGAATACAAATTGATAAAAGCAGACTTTTGGTATTCAATACACAGCCCAACCTCAAACTCGGGCAACTTACACTTTAATTATATATTCTCCTGATAGCATTATTTTATATTTGCGATAATTACAATTCTGATCTTCTATACTTCTGGACTTCCTTCAGCGGTTGCAGATTGGATTTCGGAAGGTATCTCTGACTTTGATGAGGACTGGTTACTTAGAACAGTATCAGCCTGAGGAAGCATGACATTTCAAAGGCAGCCATGCAACCTGTCCGAGCTGGCTTTTTGGCACCCATGCAGGCTTTTGGTACAGGGAGAATAGAATTATAAGTTGGGCCTACAAGTGACAGAATGATCACTACTCCCAGTGGGTTGTAGTATACAATTCCCACTGATCTGAGGGACTGCAGACTATTAGAAATCTTGTAGTGCTTTGTGTAAGCTTGAAATGCATGTCTCGATCATTATGTTAGTGCTTTGTAAGGAAGAAATAAGAAGAACCTGAGATAACATTATAAACTAAAATAATAATAAAAAATTGGGTATAGCAGCCCAGGTTGTGTGGCCAGACTGTTGTGCTTGGAACATTAATAGATTGTGATTCTATCAGACAGGAAATATCTATATTAGATCATCTCTGTCTCGAATCACTTCAGCTCAAGGTATTTGAATTAAATAGCAAAACTTATTCAACTCATAAGGGAAAGAAAGTAATATCTGACTGGTTATCTTGGTCATGCCTGATCAAATGATGAAAGACCCTGACAATTTAACTGATGATTTACAGAACAGAAGGAGCTAAAGTGAAATACAGAAATTATTTCCTATAAGAAATCTGATCCAACCTGGTGGATGGTCTTGACACGAAACGTTGACTGTTTATTCCCCGCCATAGATGTTACCTGACCTGCTGAGTTCCAACAGCATTTTGTGTGTTGCTCTGGATTTCCTGCATCTGCAGAATTTCTTGTGGATACAATGTACTTGCTCTCTGTGAATAAGAGCATCAAAATGGCTGCCAGAAAACTGACCATATCTTCTTAGAGTTGGAGGCTGCCTGAAGAGGAAAGAGAAGAATTGCAGTACTGTGGTTATGGAAAATTCAGTAATTACAGGGAGAGGCTGCAGCCTTCAGAAACATACTTGAGAGTCCATAGTTTGTTGCCATCTGATGTCAGGATAAGGAACATCTTTTAGAATTAATTTTAAAGTTGTCTTTCTTGTTTTTAAAACCCTTGATCTGGGACTGAAGCACACCACTGTATAGTTTTTGTTTTATATTCCTGCTCGAGCTCTCGGGTCTTCTTTCACCAGTCTCTTAAATTTAAACAATCTCCCTCAAAAGATAATTGGCAGGTCAACTTTTTTGAACTACGCTCCTAAACTGTGGAACTCAATACCTAAAACTATAAGGGACACAGACTCAGCTAACACTTCTAAACACCAGCTCAAAACCTATTTATTTAACCTTGCTTTTAACTAACATCATTTTAAAACTTTATTTTCATTTTTTTTTTAAAAACTTTATTTTCATGTTTGTACTTTTATCCCATTGTAAAGCACTTTGAACTATATTATCTATCAAAAGTGCTCTATAATTAAAATTATTATTAGTCTTACAGAAGAAGAGTCCCAACTTGAAAGCATAAGAGAGATGATGATTGTTGGAACCAGGACAGGATCTCAAGTGTTATAAAATCTGAATTATATCTGAGTCATCTGCTTGTTTGTGTAAATAATGTGAACTATGAAAGTGAACATTTGGTAGTTTGATTGGTGTAGGGATCAAGGATTTCTTTTCTAGCTAAAACTGAATTGTAACTTTAGGCCTGATTGTTGATTTGGGATGGGTCAAAGATGCAAGTGGAAAAGTTAACTAGAGTGCTCTCAAACACTTTAAACGTGCAAGTGTTGATTTGGAAGTTTTAAAGATGCTAATAGATTAGAGATTGTCAGATGGAGTTCTCAGATGGGTAAGAGAGTCAGGAACAAATAGGCAGGGATTTGGTCAAAGATTGGGAAAATGATCTGAGGAAATCAATCTCAGTTGTTCTACAACTAACAAGAATGGTTATCTAGCTGATGTGTTACTTAGTACCAAATCAATTTATTAATAAGTAATACACCAGATCTAGATAAAGGGGTAGGATGTATTATTATTCAATATTTGATAATAAGTGATCAAGTTAAATGTAAATTTGAAAACTGTGTGGCTCGCTGTGGCAGGTGAGTAGCCCTCTATGTTAATGTGATGTTTCTCTATTTCGTTGACAAAGGAGAATGTTACTGTGGTTCTGCATTATGCATTGGACTATATGCTTTATGGACTTTTTCAGACTTATGATTTTTATTTTCTGTATTTTTCACCTATTCCTGTCTGTTTTGCTGTGGTAAGGGAGGTGTTTGGGGAATCTTGTTCTTGTTACATTCTTTTAGTTTTTTTGTGCGGGGAGAGGGAGGGTTTGGGGGTCAATGTTCTTGTTGCATTTTGTGCAAGGAGGGGGTTTTTGGGTCGATGTTCTTGTTGCATTTTGTGCGGGGCAGAGGTTTGGGAGTTGATCAGGATGCTGTTCTTTTTGTGCGGGGGTGGGTTTGATGTTTCCATCTAAACAACTTCCATGTTCTTTCTCTGTTTCCTGGCTGTCTGGAGAAGATAAATCTCAGAGTTGTATATGGATTCACACTTTGATAATAAATGAACCTTTGAAAAGGGGACAAAACAGATATTTATGAAGATTCTGGAGTTGGGCAAAACTGATTTTCACGTAATGAGGAAATTGTTCAGAGTAATTATTGCAAATTTGCTTGTGGCATGATGAAAAAAGATCAGCGGAATTCATTCAATACAAGTGTTTATATCCTTACGGAGAACAAATTTGTGAATGATTCCAGAGATGATAGGCAAAAAAAAGAAAGTATATAAAAGGCAAAAGCTAGCACAAATAAATGATACAGGATAGCAAAAGATAGCAGAACAAAATATAATAATTGTAGAAAAGAGTATGCAAAGAAGTATCAATGTTAATAAAAATTATCAAAATGTATTGCAAATTATTATCAATGAGGTGATAAAAATGTGATGAACTTGAAGTGATATTAATGGTATTATAAATGAAGGGTTGAAATAGCAAATGAAATTATATCTTCAAAATAGCAATATGAGAAGATTACACATGTCCTGACTGTAATATTCCTAAGTTTTATTGATACATAAATCATTCCTTCAACTTGTAAAATTGGTTGAGTTATTCTACTTTTTAGAACACTGTGGAGGAGGGAAACCAAGAAATTCAAGGTGTTCATCTAAAATGTCTTATCAGTAAACTATTAAAGTCTATAGTTAAGCATGGTGTAATGAGCCACCTTCATCCAAATATATAAAGGATAAGTCATACCTGAGTAACCTGATTGAATCTTTGCAGCAGTGCCAATGAACTTCTATGTATTAATTTCCATGGGCTTTTGATAGAGTTTCTCAAAGATTCAAAGTACATTTATTATCAAAGTATGTAAGCAGTATGCAACCCTGAGTTTCATCTTTCCTACAAGCAGCCACGAAACAAAGAAAAACCATGGAAGTTTTTCAAAGAAGAACACAACCAAAGGAGTTGAATGACTTCAGACCTGTTGCCTTGACGTCGCACGTGATGAAGACCATGGAGCGGCTGATAATACAGAATCTGAGGCCACAAACCAGGCACGCCCAGGATCCTCTTCAGTTTGCATATAAGGAGAAGGTGGGAGTGGAGGATGCTATCACGTATTTGCTGCACAAATCACTCTCTCACCTAGAGGGGGTCAGTTGTGCTGTGAGGATTACATTCCTTGACTTCTCTATTGCCTTTAACACCATCCAGCCCAAGATCTTAAGGCACAAACTAACGGAGATGGGAGTAGACTCTCACATGGTGGATTGGATAGTGGACTACTTGACAGATAGACCTCAGTATGTGCGGTTGGGAGACTGTAGGTCTGACACGGTGGTCAGCAGCACAGGGGCGCCGCAGGGAACCGTACTCTCTCCAGTCCTGTTCACCCTGTACACATCAGACTTCCAATATAACTCAGAGTCCTGCCATGTGCAGAAGTTCGCTGATGACACAGCCATAGTGGGGTGTGTCAGGAATGGACAGGAGGAGGAGTATAGGAAACTGATACAGGACTTTGTGATATGGTGCAACTCAAACTACCTGCGTCTCAATATCACCAAGACCAAGGAGATGGTGGTGGACTTTAGGAGATCTAGGCCTCATATGGAGCCAGTGATCATTAATGGAGAATGTGTGGAGCAGGTTAAGACCTACAAGTATCTGGGAGTACAGTTAGACGAGAAGCTAGACTGGACTGCCAACACAGATGCCTTGTGCAGGAAGGCACAGAGTCGACTGTACTTCCTTAGAAGGTTGGCGTCATTCAATGACTGTAGTGAGATGCTGAAGATGTTCTATAGGTCAGTTGTGGAGAGCGCCCTCTTCTTTGTGGTGGCGTGTTGGGGAGGAAGCATTAAGAAGAGGGATGCCTCACGTCTTAATAAGCTGGTAAGGAAGGTGGGCTCTGTCGTGGGCAAAGTACTGGAGAGTTTAACATCGGTAGCTGAGCGAAGGGTGCTGAGTAGGCTACGGTCAATTATGGATAACTCTGAACATCCTCTACATAGCACCATCCAGAGACAGAGAAGCAGTTTCAGTGACAGGTTACTATCGATGAAATGCTCCTCAGACAGGATGAAGAGGTCAATACTCCCCAATGCCATTAGGCTTTACAATTCTACCGCCAGGACTTAAGAACTTTTTAAAAGCTATTATTAATGCTTTTTGAGATGGTGATTTAGATGCATATCATATTTTTTTACTGAGTTAAGTATTGTATGTAATTAGTTTTGCTACAACAAGTGTATGGGACATTGGAAAAAAAGTTGAATTTCCCCATGGGGATGAATAAAGTATCTATCTATCTATCTATCTATCTAAACTACCACCCCCCCCCCCCCCGCAATTAAAAAAAAACCAAATCGGACAAACAGCAAAAAAAAATATGATGCTACATAGAGAAAACTTGGAGATCTAATTTTCTCTATTTTGCTCCAATTTAGTTATTGTTCTTTGTACTTAGTCTCAGCTGCTTTAAATGCCATTCATTACATTGCTGTGGAGGGATGATGGTTATCACTATGGTTATCTATCAAGTGATTATCATTTCACAGATTTTCAGATTTGAGGACAATGTTGACTTTTGGACATCTACAAGGGCCTGTTGTTTATACAGATGTCTATAAGGAGATGACCTGCAGTTAATTTGCCAGGTCAAAATAGTGACTGTGTAGTAGGAGACAAAGTAAAGATGATGAGCAGCTTGGTAAATGTGTCCATATTTAAAAATTATGGACGTTTATTTCAGGAGTAAAGTTAGGTTAATGCCTTGACAAACAAATAATAGTAGAAGTTTAGAACTCTCTTCTATAAATTATAATTTCAATTAATGCTTAATCAATTGTTAATGTGAATCTGAGAATTTTGGACTTCCATTAACCAAATAAATTGAGGTACATGGATAAAAGTTGTGGAAATGGATCAAGGTTGTGCAGGATCAAGAGATGGCTACTAATAGTCTATAATTTAGGGTTAGTAGAATCATTTCCTGTCGATTTAGTTCAAGCACTTCTTATATCTGTCATCTTACTGACCTGGCAATATATCTGTCATTATTGTAAATCACGTATGGGTATGTTTGTATGCAGGTAAAGTAGTGTGTCAATGGCCACAGAATGGGTCTTGTTTGCTGACTGATTTGGATGTTGGGGAGGTGAGCACTGAGAATTGCTACCAGAGTGGAGGTAATCCAAAAGAAAAGCAAGGAAGTACATTACTTAACATTAATTCCATTACATTCTTGATTGGTCAGGGCATGAAAGGATACAGGGAGAGGGCAGGAGATTGGGGCTGAGAGGAAAATTGGATCAACCACGGTGAAATAGTGGAGCAGACTCGATGGGCCAAATGACTAATTCTGCCCCTATATCTTATGCTCTTACGGTTTTAAAGAGAACCTATCTGGACCTTAAAGGTTAGCATCTATTCTAGTGAACCTAATGCATGTTTCACAAGTGTTGTGAAGATCTACTTCTGAATGCATTCCAGGTAAAAGACGAATTATGGAAGTAGGATGGGCATGAATAAGCTTTTGGTTATCAAGCACCTTAGTACGCAAGGATCTGGAACGATTGTGAACTATACAAGAACGTAATATTCATTATGGTTTTATTTCATATTCAAATTGAATCACAATTGTACAGTAATATGATGTGTGCTCTGTAATTTCCAAGCTTATTTATTACAGATAGAAGTATGTATTTTTAAGCCCACAAAATAAAACTTTTCCTCCGCAGGTTACAAATGCCTGACTTGTGTACATACGAATGGGAGACCAGCAGGATAGGTTTGCCTGCTGCTGCAGGGCTTCAGGCATCTCTGCACCCTGACAACTCAGTTTGTGACCGGGTTCACAGGAACAGAACCCTGCTGTAACCTGGTACAATCTTTACCTATAACTGAGGAAAAGGGTGTGAGAGAATATGAAAGCATTCTTATTCTGCATACTTATGAAGTGATTTGAAATAATCCTGGGTTTGAGAGGGAAAATAAATCAGCCATTATCAAATGTCTTCAGTGTCCTGCACTCACATCCATCATTGTGAAGTGTTTCAAGAGGCTCGTCATGAGGCACATCAGGACCCTGCTGCCCCCCTCACTGGACCCCCTGCAGTTCACGTACAGTCCCAACAGTTCAACAGACAATGCCATTGCCATCACCCTCCACCTGGCTCTAACCCACCTGGACAAAAAAAGACACATACGTTCGAATGCTGTTCATAGACTTCAGTTCAGCATTCAACACAATCATTCCTCAGAAACTGATTGGAAAGCTGAGCCTACTGGCCTGAACAGCTCCCTCTGCAACTGGATACTAGACTTCCTAACTGGGAGACCTCAGTCAGTCCGGATTGGAAGCAGCATCTCCAACACCATCACACTGAGCATGGAGGGCTGTGTGCTCAGTCCACTGCTGTTCGCTCTGCTGACCCACGACTGTGCTGCAACACACAGCTTGAACCACATCATCAAGTTCGCTGATGACATGACTGTGGTGGGTCTCATCAGCAAGAATGGCGAGTCAGCATACAGAGAGGAGGTGCAGCAGCTAACAGAGTGGTGCAGAGCCAACAATCTGTCTTTGAATGTGAACAAAACAAAAGAGATGGTTGTTGACTTCAGGAGGGCATGGAGCGACCACTCTCCACTGAACATCCACGGTTGCTCGGTAGAGATTGTTAAGAACACCAAATTTCTTGGTGTTCACCTGGCAGAGAATCTCACCTGGTCCCTCAACACCAGCTCCATAGCAAAGAAAGCCCAGCAGCGTCTCTACTTTCTGCAAAGGCTGAGGAAAGTCCATCTCCCACCCCCCATCCTCATCATGTTCTACAGAGGTTGTATTGAGGGCATCCTGAGCAGCTGCATCACTGCCTGGTTCGGAAATTGCACCATCTCGGATCGCAAGACCCTGCAACGGATAGTGAGGTCAGCTGAGAAGATCATCGGGGTCTCCCTTCCTGCCACTATGGACATTTACACTACACGCTGCATCCGCAAAGCAAACAGCATTATGAAGGACCCCATGCACCCCTCATACAATCTCTTCTCCCTCCTGCCATCTGGGAAAAGGCACCGAAGCATTCGGGCTCTCACAACCAGACTATGTAACAGTTTCTTCCCCCAAGCTATCAGACTCCTCAATACCCAGAGCCTGGACTGACACCAACTTACTGCCCTCTACTGCGCCTATTGTCTTGTTTATTATTTATTGTAATGCCTGCACTGTTTTGTGCACTTTATGCAGCCCTGGGCAGGTCTGTAGTCTAGTGTAGTTTTTTCTGTGTTGATTTTACATAGTTCAGTGTAGGTTTTGTATTGTTTCATGTAGCACCATGGTCCTGAAAAACATTCTCATTTTTACTGTGTACTGTTCAGGTAATTATGGTTGAAATGACCATAAAAAGTAACTTGACTTGACTTGACAGAGTAGATTCGATTAGATGAACAGCATAAATTGGCTCCTATGTCTTATAGTCAAGAAGGAAATCTCCAAAATGAAACCTACCAGCTCAACAATTTATTACAGTTAAGGAAATGTTTACAGTAATTATAAATTTGATTTAAGCCTTAACAATTTAGATGTGGCAAACTGTATTAGATTAAAGATGATTTTGCTGAACTCAAAACGTAGAGGCATTGACTAACCCAGGGTTTTCGACTTCCATTCACACCAGGATTTGAGTTTAGTCTTTTAATAATCTAATTTAATAAATAATTTAATAAAGAATACAAAGCTGTTCAGATTGTTGTCAGAACCCAACTGGTTCATTCATATTCCTTCAAGATAGAAAATCTTGTGACCTCTAGCAAATATGTTATCCCAATGCCACAACAATACTTTTTCACTTCAGCTGTTCTCTGAGTTGCTTAGCTAGATATTCCTTGTAACAAACCACAACCTTTTTCAGAAGATAGTTCACTCAACAATTCAGGAAGAGCTTCTTCCTCTCTGTCAGCCGATTTCTGAATGGTCATTGAACCCATAAACACTACCTCACTACTTCTTTTATTTCTATTTTTGCACTACATTTTATTTAACTATTTAATATATATACTTACTGTAATTCACCATTTTTTCTATTATTATTTATTACATTGTACTGCTGTTGCAAGGTTAACAAATTTCATGACATGGTGATATCAAATTTGATTTTGATTCTGAGCACTGCCTTCGTATACCATTTTTAGTGTGACTATGATTGGCAGCCATTTTAGTTCATCCTCAGTCAAATGACTGGATTTTTAAAATAGACTTATTCACAGTTTTTGAGCAATGTTCACAGACAGGCACATCACACTTAACTGTTTGGAATGTTGTTCTGTTGTTTTAGGTACAATTCTTTAGCAGATAAGATTTTCATTCTGAAACTCAAAGAAGAGATATTGTAGATGAATAATACTCTCAATGCCTTTGCATTTCTGTACTTTTTAGTTCTTAGTCAAAAGTTAGTTGAACAAACTAAGAAGATCCACTTTCACACTGAAATCAGCAACATCTTTTTCAGAAGATATAAAAATGAGTGGAATACTGCTTTGCACATTTGGTGATACATTTTTTTCCACCACTCAATATTATTCTTTGACTCCAATTTATTTTGAACATGAATTTGCCAGATTGCTTGTCTAAAGGATTGTTTCTACATCTGGGTAAGTTCTCTTCTTGCACACTGTAATTCTAAATAAATAAGGTGTGCGGTTACAGAGTGCTAGTAGGATGGCCTGAAACTATGAAAAGCGATCATTCTTGGTGGGAGAGGTAAATAAATGGCCTACTACACCCTACCCATACTGATTCTTAATCTAAAGCTAAAACTCAGAATATAACTTTTCTTTCACAATTTCCTGCAGCTGAATGCTTGCCATAACTGGTCCTAAGAAGCCATTAGACACGCTGTATAAAATGTCTTTACCATCCCTCAGGCTCTTTAGGAACGATCATGTGCATTTTGTTACAGTGTATGTTTTTGTTGTCTTGTATTCATTTATCCCAATAGTACATTGAATGGCAGGCATGTATTATGTGGAAATGCATTAAACTGCCAGATTAATACAAACTGTTGAATATTCACTCACTTGAATAATTGATCAGTTATTCAAGATGCAACTAATGTTATCATTATATTCATACAATTTACACGTGGGTTCAGTTCCAGAATTCAAATATGCACTGCTGAATGATCAGATATAGTCAAAAGTATTCCCTTTTATCAGCATTGTTAGTTTCATTAGCACTTTTTTACACTTTAGAAGGATGAAACAGATTTAATTCACAGAGTAAAATTATGAAGTACTTCATGAATACCTGACTCAGAGTGGAAATCCAAAGCAACACACACACAAAATGCTGGAGGAACAAAGCAGGTCAGGCTGTACCCATTCAAATGAATGAACAGTCGACGTTTCAGGCCAAGACTCTATTCAGGACTGGAAAGGAAGGGGAAAGATGCCAGAATAAAAAGGTGGGGGAAGGGGAAGGATAAGAGGTTAGAAGGAGATAGGTAAAGTCAGCTGGGTGGGAAAGATATAAAGGGCCTGTTCTGAAGTAGAGACTCAGCCCAAAACATCGTCTGTTTATTCTTTTCCATAGATGCTGCTTGACCTGCTAAGTTCCTCCAGCATTTTGTGTCTGTTGCTTAGGATTTCCGGCATCTACCGATTTTTTCATGTTTATAACTATCAAAATGATGCTTTTATAAAGTTGAAGTTCATGTTTCACTAATATAGAAAAGCGGAGTGGATTCTTACACAAATTTTGAATACTGTTTCTTCAGTTATATAAACTGAGAGTAAGCTTCAGTATTTAATTATGTTTAAAGCATGGCTGATGTGTTTGTTGAAACTAAAAGTTTGAGTTGATGTAGGTAAGCTGTGTCTGCTTTAAAATTATCAACTTGTAGAATCAATTGATACTTGTTGCTTGGATTATTTTACAATTTAATAGAATTTTTTCTCATACAGTCCAATATGTTTCAATATATACTTTCAATGCATTAAGTTAAAGTATTGTTTACATTGCATCTTGTTCTAAGGTCTGGATTGATGCTATTTAAAAAAGAAAATAAAATTTTGAGAAAATAAACTTTCAGCAAACAATTGGAAATGCAATTTTGCTTGGAAGCATCTAACTGATGATTATGAAATGCTCTCTGCTATTGCATCAATAAATAAATCAATTTGGTGTCCCAAGGGGAACTTAGCGTCATTGAGTTATGCTATGAAATGCAGTTGGGTTCCAAATGATTACCCCGTGATAGGCTGAGTTTATTTCCGCATCATATATTAATAGAATTTTGAAACTGTGTGCTTAACTAAAATCTATTCTTGCAATACCATTTGAATGGTATTTGCAGGGATGATGGCAGAGCAACAATGCTCTGAAGTTTTTGGGAGCAATTCGGAAGGTGCAGGATAAAGACATCGTAAAGAAGTGTTCTAAAAGCAAGATGACACAACCTTGGCTGACGGCAAGTGAAAGCCACCATAAAAGCAAAAGAGAGGGCAAAATTTAGTAAGAAGTTAGAGGATTCAGAAGCTTTTAAAAACCAACAGAAGGCAACCAAAAACCCATAAGGTGGGAAAAGATGAAATATGAAGGTAAACTAACCAATCATATCAAAGGGGATACCAAAAGTTTTTTCAGATACATAAAGAGTAAAAATGACACAGGAGAGGTAGTAATGGGACTAGGAAATGGCGGATGAACTGAGTAAGTATTTTGCATTAGTTATCACTATGGAAGACACTAGGTGGAAGTTCAAGAGTTCCACGGAGCAGAACTGAGTGCAGTGGCTATTACTAGGGAGAAGGTACTTGGGAAACTGAAAGGTCTGAAGGTAGATAAGTCACCTGAACCAGATGAACAGGGTTCTGTAAGAAGTAACTGAAGAGATTGTGGAGGCATTAGTAATAATTTTTCAAGAATCCATAGATTCTAGCATGATTCCAGAGGTCTGAAAATGTGCAAATGACATTTCACTCTTCAAGAAGGGAGGGAGGCAGAAGAAAGCAAATTATAGGCCTGTTAGCCTGACCTTAGTGGTTGAGAAACTGTTGGAGAAAATGTTAAGGATGTGGTTTCAGGGTACTTGCAGGTACATGATAAAATAGGCCAAAGTTAGCATGGTTTCTTTAAGAGAAAATCTTCCCTGACAGGTCTGTTGGAATTCTTTGAGGAAATAAGCAGGATAAACAGGAAAATCAGTGGATGTTGTGTACTTGGATTTTCAGAAGGCCTTTGACATGGTGCTGCACATGAGGCTGCTTAACAAAATAAGAACCCATGGTATTACAGGAAAGATACTAGCATAGACTGAGCATTGCTGATTGACAGGAGGCAAAGAGTGGGAATAAAGGGAGCCTCTTCTGAGTGGTTACCAGTGACTAGTGGTGTTCTGCAGGGGTCAGTGTTGGTATCCCTTCTTTTTACATTGTATGTCAATGATTTGGATGACAGAATTGCTAGTTTTGTGGCCAAGTTTGTGGGCAATACAAATCTGGTAGTGTTGAGAAAGCAGGGAAGCTGCAGAAGGACTCTTAGATTAGCAGAATAAGCAAAGTGGCTGATGAAATACAGTGTCTGCGTGATCATGTACTTTGGTAGAAGGAGTAAAAGCATAGACTATTTTCTAAACCTTGAGAAAATTCAAAAATCTGAAGTGCAAAAGGACTTTGGTCTTCATGTAAGATTCCCTAGAGGTAAATTTGCAGGTTGAGTCCCAGCTTGAGCAAGGTAAATGCAATGTTAGCATTCATTTTGAGAGGTCTAGACTACAAAAGTAAGGATGTAATGCTGAGGCTATATAAGGCACTGGTGTGGCCTCACTTGGAGTACTGTGAGCAGTTTTGGGCCCCTTATTTAAGAAAGATTATGCTGTCATTGGAGAGGGTTTAGAGGATGTTCATGGAAATGATTTGGGAATGAAAAACTTATTGTACGAGGAGCAATCAATGACTCTGGGCCTATACTTGCTCGAGTTTAGAAGAACTGAAACCTATTGAATTTTGAAAGGCATTGATAGTGGATGTGGATTGGATGCTTCCTGTGGTGGGTGAGCCTAGGACCGGGGGCACAGCCTCAGAATAGAGGGGCATCCTTTTAGAATGGAGGTGAGGAGGAACTTCTTTTGCAAAAGGATGGTGAATCTATGGAATTCGTTGCCTCGGGTGCTGTAGACACCAGGTCATTGGGTGTATTTAAAGGAGAGGTTAATAGATTCTTGATTAGTTGGTGTGTGAAAGGTTATGGGGAGAAGGCAGGAGACTGGGGTTGAGAGGGCAATGTATCAGCCATGATGAAATGGAGGAGATTCAATGGGCCAAATGGCCTAATTTTTATCCTATGTCTTATGGTCTCATGGAATCTTATTCTCATATGTTTGTATTTATATTTCTGCAGTCATCACTTCCTGCCAGAGATGGACCCAGAGGTATTGAATGGTGGTCGTGTTCAGCTCATGGTAAGGATTTTATTTTATAGCTATAAACTACTTTAATGCAGAGGGAGTTCAATAAGCATACCTTCTGACAATTTCTGCTTAATTTGCAGTTCCGTTTTCCTTTTAAATGTTCCTTTTATTTAGATTTTAACTATATGCATTATGCAAATAAATTTTTTTAGTTAGGATCAATTCAAGGATTTATTTTCAGAATGCTGGTATTGGAGTTTTAACAATTCATTGAATAAAAATGTGAAATAATATGCTGTCAACAAGCAATCACTTGCGTACTTTGCTGTCCATGATGTCACACTAATTAAATGAAATGTATAAACATTCTCCATGTTCAAAAAATTAAGAGTTTGTGTACAGAACAAATAATTTATTTTTTTATGGCTTTAGGCAAGTCCTATAGGCAGAGAAATCCCTGACTTAGGCCTACTCTCTGTAACCAGTGGTAATGCTATAACCCAGCAAGATAACAGAGTCGAGGTTAGTCACTGGCATTCGTCAGGATCTGCAAGTAAGTCAGCATTCCAGGTTCTTCAGAACCACTACTTGTAATGTAAATTGCTGCAATATATTGGAGCTTTTGAAATTTACTTAAGTAATTACTAACACTTTATTTGTACTTGCAGCACAGTATTAAATTAAGTTTGCTGCAATATACGTTTTCTTCACGCAAAGTATTAGAAATTATAATCTATATAACTCTCAAAAAGTTAACATGACAAACAAAAGTGCACTGCCAAATACTGGTGGACTCAGACAATAAATTATTTTATTTATCTTTTGCCAGTCTATAATTTGAAGATAACTGTTTAAAGTGTCTATTCTCTAAGATGACTCTTATAAGTTTGAGGTACCTATATACATAATAGAAGAATAAATTTAAGACTGAAAGGAGCTGATACTGAAACTCTGTTCTGGGGTCAGTCCTCTATTATTTAAAATAAACTCATAATATGACTTCAAATCTGAAATGTTTTTAAAAGAGCAAAGCAACACAACTATTTTGCTCTTGCATGTTTTTATAAAGTCATAGAAAAGTACAGCACTGAAACAGGCCATTTGGCCCATCTAGTCTGTCCAAACTATAGCCTTCCATACCCCTACCATCCATGTACCTATCCAAACTTCTGTGAAGCATTGAAATCGAGCTCATGTGCACCACTTGAGCTGGCAGCTCATTCCACCTCTCACAACCCTCTGAGTGAAGAAGTTACCCCTCATGTTCCTCTAAAACTTTTCACCTTTCACTCTCAACCCATGACCTCTAGCTGTAATCCCACCCAACCTCAGTAGAAAAAGCCTGCTTGCATTTACCCTATCTGTACCCCTCATAATTTTGTATACCTCTATCAAATCTTCTCCTCTCAATCTTCTACATTCTAAAGAATGTAGTCCTAACCTATTCAATCTTTCCTTATAACTCAGGTTGTCCTTGTAAATATTCTCTGTACTCTTTCGAACTTATTTACATCTTGATTGGAATTGTATTGAAGTTGTGTTTCTACACACATGTCAAATGCCTACATGTGTTTAAAAAAATAATATTTAGTATCATATAGTGTAATACTGCCAAATATGGTGTGCAATCCAACAAATGATGGAAATGATTAGTATGGGTGTTCCTACTGCAATCGCAAGACCCTGATGGAAGTTGGTAATGTAGAACACAGCGAGTTCAATTCACTGGCACATTGGTGGAGGCCAGGCCCCCTTGCCTTGGGGTTGCCAGTTACGATCACCTTGGTAGAAGACACCGGAGCTGGCTGTGTGTTGCTGGATTCTGTACTGGGCTAGGGGCTGGCCCCTCCTGTCAGTGCTGCTCTCCAGTGTTTGCTCCCCAGGAAACAAGTCAGATTGCATTTGTCTGTGACTACACTTGTGCAAGATGAGGAACTACTCTGAACTGTTCTTGCAGAAACATGGCTCCAGGACAACATCTATGCACCATCAATTTACAGGCCATAACACTTAGGAATTTGGGATACATTAATATGCTATCATAATTATATGTGGTGTGTGTGGCTGTTGGTACTGTGTTTTGCACCTTGGCCCCAGCAGAACAATATTTCATTTGGCTGTAGTCATGTATATGCTTGAATGACAATTAAACTTGAACTTATTCAAAGATTTATAAAATGCATCTGTCTTTTAGCTTATCTAGATCTATTAACTTCTTGACTTATTGTGATGAGATAGAACCAAGACTACCAGCAGACCATTTACGGATCCCTTAAGTCCCCTTCCCTCTTCAGACAATTATAAAACAGATGACCCCTTCTTTGATATGCCTCCAATGCATATCAGACTTATAAATTGCTAGTTTTGTGAATTGGTCTTTCCATTCTTGTTATGATTTACATTACTTGAATCATGGTTCAGTCCATATGAAACCTCATTTCGCATTGCACCCTTGAGTGAGTACCATCAGGACCAGTCCCTTATCAACAGTACTAAATCTGCATGCCCTTTTTGACAGGTTTAATGTGTTATTGGTAACTCATCTTGTGATGAAGTTAATATAAGGAGGCCATTCAAAGCCTAGATGCAACCAGGTTCAGCTTTTTAAAAAATCCATCATTTGAGTGTTTAATAACTGTACACTCCCATGAACACAAACACACCTGAAAAGGATATTACTAATTCTGTATTAGCTTTTGCAAAGGATTCAAAATAATTATCAAAGTGTGTACAAATTATACAACCTTGATATTTGTCTACTACAGGCAGCCACAAAGCAAGAAACCCGAAAGAACCCATTTATCTTCTTTTGACACTACTTTAGTTTCCTTTAGCTGAAATCCAAGGCTATTCATTCACCTAACCTTGATTTCCTTTTTGTCTGTAAAAGGCAATTTGCTTAAGCCTGGTTTATCATTGAAATTAACACAGCTGGAATTCTTCTATTATCCTACGTGCCATTTCCACTGCCTAGATATCCATAGCCTTTCTTCAGTAGAATTAACAGAACTCCCTTTTCCATGGATGCATCTTGTTATCTTTAGTGATGCTATAATTCCTAAATAATACGACACTAAACTAAATATGATTTGAGATTTTTGCCTATTTTGCAAATATGTTTTTATCAACCTATCACCTGCGCGGTGTGTCCCCGTTACAAATCAGTACCCCAAAATAACAAACAGTACATAATATGCGATTACACAATTAAGCTTTATATCTCTTACTTTGACTATATGGTTAGTAGAGAAACAAAATATAAAAGAAATAAAATTGCCCAAATCTTATTAAACAGTCTGTTCACAAAGTAGTTGGAGCTCACTCATAGGCTGATCGGTCCCCATGATCCTCCGATCATCGCTGCCCATCGGACCCTCGCTTCGAGTCCACCCCGTCTGGTGGTCTACCAAATCTCTCCATTCATGTCTTCTCTCTTCATCTCTCTCCCTCCCACTCCCAAAAGCCCGCGAAAACAACTGCTTCCAGAATCATAAGACGGCAACAAAATCCTGATTGGCTAACATGCATCAACAGTCTGGTTATCTCCAGCCATAACCCAAACATTGCTGCTACAGAGAAACCGTTACCTTAGCAGTGAACATTACAACACAGTCATTACACACGCTTTGAAAGGGAGAACACAACTACAGCTGTGAAGATCCCCGCTGCACCTGAGGACCTTGTGATCTCCATTTCAGAGGCAGCTGTTAGACTGTCTCTAAAGAGAGTGAACCCTTGCAAGGCAGAAGGTCCCAGGGGAGTACCTGGTAAGGCTCTGAAAACCTGTGCCAACCAACTAGCGGGCTATTCAAGGACATTTTCAACCTCTCACTGCTACAGGCAGAAGTTCTCACGTGCTTCAAAAAGGCAACAATTATACCAGTACCTAAGAAGAATTAAGGCAGCCTTAATGACTATCGCCTGGTAGTACTTCACATCGACAGTGATGAAATGCTTTGAGAGGTTGGTCATGAAAGGACTGAATTCCTGCCTCAGCAAGGACCTGAACCCATTCCATTTTGTCTATCGCCACAATAGGTCAACAGCAACGCAATCTCAATGGCACTCCACATGGCTTTAGACCAGCTATACAACACAAACACCTACGTCACAATGCTGTTCATCGACTATAGCTCAGCATTTAATACCATATTCCCACAATCCTGATTGAGAAGTTGCAGAACCTGGGCCTCTGTACCTCCCTCTGCAATTGGATCCTCAACCTCCTAACCAGAAGACCACAGTCTGTGCGGATTGGTGTTAACATACCATCCTCGCTATCAACACTGGCACACCTCAGGGGTGAGTGCTTAGCCCACTGCTCTACTCTCTATATACACATGACTGTGTGGCTAGGCATAGCTCAAATACCATCTATAAATTTGCTGACGATACAACCATTGTTGGTAGAATCTCAGGTGGTGACAAGAGGGCGTAGTAGAGTGAGATATGGCAACTAGTGGAGTGGTGTCGCAGCAACAACCTGGCACTCAACATGAGTAAGATGAAAGTGTAAGATGAAACATCAGTAAGACCTGTCTGGTATGGAGGGGCTACTGCACAGGACCGAAAGAAGCTGTAGAGGGTTGTAAATCTAGTCAGCTCCATCTTGGGCACGAGCCTACAAAGTACCTAAGACGTCTTTAGGGACTGGTGTCTCAGAAAGGCAGCGTCCATTGTAAGGACCTCCAGCACCCAGGGCATGCCCTTTTCTCATTGTTATCATCAGGCAGGAGGTACAGAAGCCTGAAGGCACACATTCAGTGATTCAGGAACAGCTTCTTCCCCTCTGCCAACTGATTCCTAAATGGACATTGAAGCTTTGGACACTACCTCACTTCTTTAATATACAATATTTCTGTTTCTGCTCATTTAAAAAAAATCTATTCAATATACCCCGGTACATAATTGATTTACTTATTTATTGTTTTATTTTATTTATAATTTTTTTCTTTCTCTGCTAGATTATGTATTGCATTGAACCGCTGTTGCTAAGTTAACAAATTTCACATCACATGCTGGTGATAATAAACCTGATTCTGACTATTTTGGAAACTAATGCCCATTCTTACTCTGTTACATGAATTTGCAATTCAGTTAGCCTTGCGATTTTTTTTTTATTTGGGATTTTCCCTTGGCATGTAACTCAGTCTGATCTTTCCTCTATATCCCTGGTTTTATCTGCATTGAAATTAAATAGCATTACCCTGTTGTATGCAATAGAGAATAATTTTTAACTGAAGCATATAAAGATAATTGGAGTGTAATATACTTTGTACACTGTATATAAAGTATATGTAATGGAGAAAGTGTCTTTTATTTGAAACACTAACTGGTTCTCTCCCTAGATTGACCTGCTGATTGTTTCCAGCATTTTGCCTGATCTTGTGCAATATAATGACCTTTACTAGGTCCCCTGTATCATTCAGAAAACTGGAAGTACAGTTAATATCATCAGCCACCTTTAGACCTTTGCTGGAGAACTCAGACCATACATCAGAGTTATGTAGCTAGTAGGGTTGAGACCTCACCATTGTCAATGACTAGATTTTAAAACAGACTCCTAGACCCACATCCCAGTCAAATGCACATTAGTAGGTTAATCAGCTACTATAATGTAGGTGATGGTGGAATCTGGGGGAGTTGAGAATGTGAGGGAAATAATGGTTCTAATGTAAATTCAATAGTTGATGTGCATTCAGCTGATTGAAGGGCCAGTTTCTGTGCTGTTTGACAGGGAGCCCTCTTTGTTAGGATACTTGGATCAACATTGTCTTGAATCTGCATTCCCAAACTAAAGAGCCTACAAATTAAATAAAATACCTGTATTCTCTAACCCTTCCATCCTTCCCTGTACTAAAACAATGTTTTCCCACAACTGGAACCCAGCTAAACTAACATATGCCAATAAAACTGAAATGATTCTATGAGAAAGTTATACTTCGTTATTCCTTTAACCGTGTAATTTATTTATGGAACACTATTTGTTATCTTTGTACACTGTTGCTGGCTGATAATATACAGAGTGTACACATTGTTGGGAAACAAGTAATCAATGTCCAACAATCGTTATAAGAGATCTATTAAAATGCTTTTATCAATGCTTATTTTTTATATTTTTGTGCATTATTAGGATCATCTAATGATATTGTGAAGAGACTGATGTTCCAAAATAATTAAGTTGTAGTGTTTTCTTGAATTCCGTCAGCCAAGTGCTGACTATATTCTATTAGTTATATGATTGATGTGTATTTGGATTGTCTAAAGATATTTTATAGAGAATCACGTAATCTATTTGTTAGTGAAATCAAAACTCACAATTATGTTGAAATGTTGTGAATACAACTTTAGCTAAACAACAGAAAACAAAGTAATTATGAACAGTTTTTACTGGTAAAATTGGCATGTTCATGGCAGATAGAGTTAAAAGCAGGGAAGTGTAAAATGATATATTGAATGATAGTATGAATTAAATTGCTTATTTTTGGTGGAAGTGCAAGAACAGAGAGACCCAGTGTATAAATATATAAATCTTTGAAGTGTACTTATAGTCCAGAAGATAGTTTGAAAAACCTTTATTAGTAGAGAAATAGAATGCAGGATTAATAAAAGTACATTAAACTTGATTTGGTGTAAAATTGTGCATCTATGAATGATTCTGGCAATCATTGTTTAAGAAGGAAATCAAATCAATGGAGTCAATGTGAATGAGATCTACATAAGTACTAACAGGATGAGGAACTTGACTTATTTTTGTGTTTTTGTAGTGCTCTTTAAAAATCATAAAGGTTTTAGAAAATAATTAATGAATTATTTCCAGTCAGAGAACTCAGTCTCAAAGCAATTCAGATTTAAGCAAATTAGGAATGAAAAAAGAGTGTGATCAAGCAGTGGTATGCAGAAAAATTAGTGCTGGTGGAACAATTAGAGTAACTAAAGGTGGGTTGGGAGGTGATGTAAGTAGCAACAGCAAAATCATTGACAGCACCTGTTGTCTGAGAATGCAAATCAACATTTTGCCCCTTGTATTGCTTGGTCACACCACAGAAAATTATTTCTCTTCATCTACCCTGCGGAACCCATTTATCATGTTAAACGACCCAGTTCCATCATCACTTAATCTTCCATATCAAAGTTATTGCAGCCTTGGTCTCTGCAACTTGTACATTTAATATAGCTCTTCTAGTCTTGGTTATGTTTGTTTGAATCTGCATTTAACCATCCCCTGACCTATTTTCTACACTTTCTGAAGTGCAATGCCCACATCGGATACAATTCCCAGTATGTGTCAGTCTAACCAGTATTTTGTATACACTACAGTATCTGCACAACACTTCACATTCCATTGTATTGCAGCCTATTCAAAATGAAGGCTGACATTTCATTAGCCATTTTAATTAGCTTTTAATTACTTCTGTACCTGGGCCTGCACTGTTCTCAGTGAATCACAAGTCTGTTATCACATTTTCATCTGAGCCCAATTCAGTGCAATGCTTTGCAACATTCTTCTGCTTTAAATTTGCTGCATCAATGATTGTTGCTGCTGATGTATTGAAGGACAAAAAAAGGACCTCGTTTCTCTTTATTAGCTGCACTCCAACAATGTATGCAGTAATATTTGAAACAATATAAAATTAGATAACTCATTGAGAATTTTATAAATATTAAAATTTGTTCGTGATGGTTTTAGGTGGAATGAAAATGAAAGAAATGAAATATAGTACTGTTTTCCGATGGATTAAATTACTTGTAAATGTTCATTGTAGTAACTTGAAATAATCATTATAAGTAATTTGTTAATGCATACGACAGTATACAACAGAAAAGATTGAAGCTACATGCAAAGGTATTTGTTAACTTTCAGTTAAAGATTGTGTACGTAAGTTTTAAGTATCGATATGAAGCCTTCCTCTATCCAGTATTGCTAATTAAGATGCAGAAAATGTAAATAATAACACTGGTTAATACTCTAAAGAAATCTTGATATCACTGTAAAGAGTGAAAAAGCAATTATCCCCCCTTCAACTCCAATTCTACTTAAGTTGTGAGTAACTAGGCATTTTTAGTGTGTTAAATAACAATTTATTTTTTCTTTATTTTTTTAAAAGCTAAAGTTTTTTTTAAAAAAAGGAAAGAATAATTCATTAGGACTGGCTAACAAAAGCATAACTAGCTTATTAATTGGTGAGGATTTTGATGGCACCAACACTACAACATTCTTAATGGATCAAATTTCTTTGAATCTATTTAAAATTCATCTTGACGTGTAGACTAAGATCTGAGATTGCTGATGCTCTATTTTTTTTCCTCGAAAATCCAGCTGTAATTGTTTGAAAAGGTCATCCCACGGACACAGCAGAAAAAAACTGAAGCATGACAGGAAATAGCAAGCGACCTATTTTAAAAGAAAGCTGCCCTTCTGCAAGGATTTTCCTTAAGGTCTTGCATGACAAAGATACTACACAAGGAGTAAAGCTCAGGCATCTCTGTGGCTGTATTAATGGGCAGCACCAATACGATTATCAGATTTTAAAGTACAATTGCATCATATGATTCTTTCCTTGGTTCTGACAAACTGGTTTTGATTTTGACTTAACATATTCCTTGTCAGAGCTATTATTTTATTTGTTAGCTTGGGATTTCAGAGGAGGCTATTGTATTTAAAGTTTTAAGTGTTTTCTTTTATAGTGAGGTGTATTGTGTGCATTCATCTAGGTACAACTATTAAATTCACAATAAACATAGACTGAATTTGGAAGTGTTTTGGTCTTCTATTTGATATCGAGTAATATCCCTTTAAATAAAGCAAACTTTTTATTTAGTGATGTGTTATCACGCAAGCAATTTTGTTTTAAATAAAGTATGTAGTATGTTTCTACAGTTAAAGGTACCTTTTAAACATTTATTTCTAAATAATATTATTTAAAATATTCCATGCCACATGTATATTCTATGTGGCATCATGACACCAGTAACCAGTGATCAAATCATTCCCCTGGGATTTGTCACCTTGTCTCTATGAAAAGGAAATGGAAATAACTGAAGTTTAGGTACGGCAGCATCAGCTATCGGGTACTGAGCATTTAGTTAAAATTTAAAAGCTTTTAAAGCAGTGAAATTTGTTCTATCAATATGTCTGCAGTTCCATATGCAATTTTCAAAATGGCTGTCAAATAATATGCTAAATATACAGATGATCAACTGTTTTATTCTCAATTGTTTTTATTTTGATTACAATTTATCTAACATAGTTACATTTTTATCTTGCAAATAGAAGCCACTGTACCACCAAAGACTGGCTCCAAACCTCTGAAACATGAGCGCATATCCTTTCGTGACAATCAAGTGCGTCTTAGTACAGGATGGGGAACTGGCAAGAGGAGAGAAAAGTCTTCCTAGTTATTGCCTGCATTCATAGGAACTTGCATAACAACATTAATAAATGTGTCTAGATGTGCACTAAAATTTGAAATGTTCAATGAGTTTGGCCAGAGATTTCAATTATTATTTTAACTGTCACTGTATTACTCTAGTTGTTTGACAGAGTTGAATAGCAAAATACTGGTTATTGATGACAATTTCATAATGGAAAGACCATTAACTATTGTATCATTTTATTCTGATATATATTAATTGCAGAAATGTAGTTTCTATTGGTATTTTTTACAAAAACAATAAAAACTAAACTGTAAAACTTGCATTTATAACAATGTGATAATTCTTATGCTTAGCTATCTTAACACTATACTGACTGCAATGACAGAACACAATTTGCCTAATCTACATAAAATTTAATATTTCAGAATGCATTCAAAGATCTTACTGTTTTTGAATAAATTATAAAGAAATATTGTAACTCTGTCCCAAACTGTTTTTATTTTGTAACTGTTCATAATCTATAAATTAAGGATAATGGATTGCACATGAATTAGAACTATTGATGTATCATTATCGGTATATCATCCTTGAATATAATGCTATGACATTATTACTGTTCAATGTTTTGTACACGTAAATCAAATTAGCAGCTTCGCATACTTTTCTCTATTCTGCTTAAGAATAGCTCTTTCTATCTTGCACCTTCACTGAATACTTATCATATCTAGTTTTATTCTTTTAATTTTGATCTTTTAATCATTGAAAATTATAGCTAATGATTTGGAGAACCCACAACTAAGTATATAGTTTTGTATGCAATTAAATGGGAAACCACTGATTTTCATGCTGTGTATACATAATTTCAGTTTTTTTTTCATAATGACTTTTTTTCAGATTAAAGTGAGTTCTATTCAGAATCATATCATGGCAATTTCTATATTTTACTTTTTTTAATATGTGCAGTAATAATCTAGAAAAATAACGTAGGCTTTGTATTCAAAGTAGGGTCTGCTTTTCATTGTTTAGCTGCGTGTTTCCTTTAATAAAAAAAAGTCTGAGTAACAAATTTCAAAGGAGAAACTGCCTTAGCAGCAATAATCTGTTTTTAAAAGCCGTTTTTCAGGTCAGAATATAATGTTCATTATATTACAGAAAACAATTGCTTTTAAGGTTAAAAGTGGCAGTTTAAGCTTCCTTCTAGTTTTTTTTTAATTAACTCTGCAGGTATGCCCGTTTTAAAGCTTGACAAAATACTCTGTTAGGCTTCTTGCATTTTATATTTGAGAAATTGAAGAAACTAAAGTTGGAAGAAAAAATGATGGAAGGGAGATTACTAGCACCATGCTGAAGGGTAGCTTTGTGCTGCAAAATAAATACTAGGGAGAACTATATTTTCACGGGAAGAGCTGCAGCTTTCTGGGGCTGAGAATCATGTTCGGCATTGAGACGGACAATCCTTTAAAACAACACACAAAAATGCTGGAGGAACACAGCAGGCCAGGCAGCATCTATGGAAAAGAGTCTAGTCGACGTTTCGGGCCGAGATCCTTGGGCAGGGCAGGGTTTCAGCCCGAAACGTCGACTGTACTTTTTTCCATAGATGCTGCCTGGCTTGCTGAGTTCCTCCAGCATTTTGTGCGTAGCTTTGATTTCCAGCATCTGCAGATTTTCTCTTGTTTATCATTTAAAACATTGGGATTTAGACGGTGTCATCTCACTAAGTAAGAAACTGGACTAAGGAATGGAAAAAATAAATGTGGAAGAGCGCTGGTCTTGACCCACGACGTTTACACCCCAGCTAACCTCAAACTTCAGCTGGGAGACTCCAATCGGCTGGTTGTGCGGAAGGGGCTCGCTCGCCTTAAAAAAGGATGTTCGGCTGTTTCCAGGTGTAAACCTGAGTCAGAACAAAAACTTCAATGTAATATCATCTGAGCATGTAGTTTCCTTTACTGATCTGATGTGCTACTTGCATTTTTTTTTCCAGATGCAGCAAGAATTTGATAGGGATTTAACTCAATTTAAGGCGATTTTTAAGAAAATTCTAGTGTCGAACAGTTGCGGCCGCATTACATCAGCAGGAAATCTCATTGCCATACCCTGATAAGTGTGACCATCCTAAGAGAAGGGATACACTACAGCTCCACTGCAAAATGTAAAACCGACTAATGTCAATATATTTCTCCGTTTATTTGATCATCTTTATAGCATTATCACAAGTAAGTCTGTTTGCCGTACAGCATCCATGTTATTGACTTAGACTAATCGCTGTGATACTTCTTGGAAATATATTAGGATATAAATATATATTCGAAGGAAACTCTATATTTAACAATAGGGTCCCTTTTTTTCGGATGCTTCCCATTGGTTCCTAATATGGATATTACCGAATTCCCCGCACGCATTGTCGACGTGTCTCGAGAGATAACTTTTGCACGTCCGGATGTATCCTGCAATGACTGAATGTCGTTTAGGAGTAGAAATTGGATTAGCAGTGCTCCTGAAATGCTCTGGTGGCGGAAAAAAAAGTCGAATACATTTGTTTGCCAAATCAAACAAAAAAAAACTCATACAGCAAACCCAAACAAGTAATTGAGAGTAGAAACTTATTTTTGGTGACTTCAGATGATTTAACATAACCGCCAAATAAAGATCACTAAACCTCGATCTTAAACGGCCCTTAAATGCACGGTAGGCATACAGTTATTTTGTAAACCTCTAAAACGGCCAACGTTCAATTCTCACTAAACTTATCTTGTCGTATTTCTCAGATAGAGGTGGTTCTTGTTGTCAGTAGCGTGATTTAACATGCCTGAGTGATGGTTCGAGACCCTCGGGGTGGTTGTAAATGTCTTGTTCACTCTGAATCAACAGAGTGCTTTCAAATTGCACCTGATGTTTGCATTCCGATTCGGGCCACTACAGTTGTCCAATATTACGTCGTTTGTGTTTGTTGTTTTAAGGTTTCTCCCGACCTGTCCTCGGTAGAAGCGTGATAAGACATGCTGTGTCAGTGTTGTCACGCCTGCTTCACGTGAAAAGTTAACCCGTGGAGCTGTCACGAAGCAAACCGTGTACGCAATCTATGTTTCTCAAGCGCACGTGGTGACTTAAAAGTATGATCCTTGCAGAAATTACTTTAATCAAATAAACAATTAATTTTCGAAAAAGAGAATATTGTTCATCGTTTATTTATGCTACTGATAGGTAGATATTATGATCTCCAACAGATTTTCTTATTAAACGCTGCTTAACATAGTCATCTTAAATTCACTATTTTAAGAACGTTTATTGTCCACTGAAAAATGATTATAAACCCGAACGTTGCGTAATACCGTCACATAGATATGAGGTGAAAAATGATAGCGCCAATAAATCTGTTGAACCAACTGGACGGTGAATGTGACAACAGACTACATTCGTCAGAGCACAATATAGGAGGAAAGAGAAGTTTCCAAATGAAATCAATTGAACTTCTTAAACAGTAAGAGAGGGAAATGAGAATAGAAATGTGATAAGGAAGCATTCATTTTCGCCCTTAAGCTGTCTTTTATAAATTTATTATAAGTAGAAATTAAAAAGAACAGACGGTTTTTAATCATTGGCATTATTTTTCATATGCAGTAACAATTTAGACCAACTGAAAAAATCCAGGGTGGTAATATAACGTGTTATTCTTACTTAAAATGAATTAAAGTTCAAAGTAAATTTATTATCAAAGTACAGAAATGTCACCGTATGTGGATGTACTCAACATCATGGACATACTCAACAAATCTATAGAATACCAACAATAACACAATGAATGAAAGACCACCCAACTAAGGCGTTCAGCCAGAATGCAGAAGACAACAAACTGTACAAATGCAAACAGAAGAACCAATAATGTAAGCAATATCGGGTCCACGGCCAAGGGTGCGAACATACTGTGAGCACACACGTCATGTGGAGGCTCCAACTAACTAGAATACTTCCAAGTAGTAATAAGCGAGACAAGGTAGATTTCCACTATACTATCACGGCACAAACACCGCCGGCTGCACTGCACTTTCCCTAATTTATTTTCATCCTACCGAAAGAATGGAGAAGTGTCTTAAATTTCCTGTGAGATTTGCATCTTGCCTCACCTGATATGAAGGTGGTGTTTTGTTTAAATTGTCTGAATAAAATAACCCATTGTACTTGTTGATGCTGATGAACTGGCTGATTTGTTTTGTACGGTACGATCCCAGAATTCTGCACAAAACAACGGGGACTCGTAGCTTTAGATAGTCGGCTTGTTATTTACCGTATTGATCTGTCGGAACACGCAAACTTAATGCTCTCCCAAGGGTTACTTGCCAGAGGTGTGTGTGTGTGTGTGTGTGTGTGTGTGTGTGTGTGTGTGTGTGTGTGTGTGTGTGTGTGTGTGTGTGTGTGTGTGTGTGTGTGTGTGTGTGTGTGTGTGTGTGTGTGTGTGTGTGTGTGTGTGTGTGTGTGTGTGTGTGTGTGTGTGTGTGTGTGTGTGTGTGTGTGTAGGGGGCCACATGATTACCAACACGCCAAAAGCAAAGCATGCAAATAAAATGATCAACGTGAATTTAACCAGAAATATCACGGACAGTACGGACGTAAACAGTTTACTGTTGAAGGATAATTAGCATTAAAAATGAAACAAAAACTTGTCTGGAGCTTTTCGACAGCCAAAGGCACACTAACGATGCGTTTCAGTTGCTGGTGGGGGTGTACTCTGGGCGGAGTTTGCTCTACTGAGATTTGCATATTCATTTGATTGGGAGGAGGCTCTTTCCAGATGCCTAACGCTTTTACTCTATATAGGGCTGTTTCTGGAAACTTTATCCACGGCCAAAAGCTGCACTTTCAATCTGAACTCATTCTCTGCGAGAAAGGATCACGTCTAATCAAGACCCAGCAAGGTCATCGATCAGTTGGTTTAGATGATTATGGAATTTGCAAGTGAGAATTTCCCTATCGTTGGCCATCATTCGAAAGGGAGCGACTACTACGTGGGAACAGGGGCGACCTTGGAGCAAGTTATGGAGAGTATGGAGGGGGGAACTTTCTATAACAAGAATGCATCAAAACGCATCCAAACCTTTATTAATATGGAAAGCAACGAGCACCAAGAAAGACTGGGGAAACCCGTTCACGAGGGCGCTCCGAACGGTAGGTGGAAGAACCCTCAGAATCGCCAGCAAAATAATGCATTCGTAGTGTATGAGTAAGATTTAATTTGTTTCAAGAACGTATCGAGAAATGAAGGCAAATATCCAATTAAGTACCCTGTACATTTAAGTTGCTTGTTTGTCCGCTTGCTATGCACATGGCTGTTGCAATTTTGTTTAAATTGGGCTGTGCCAATATTGCGCAATTATATTTATAGTTTTATTTATAAGGCTCCCTTCAAGAATTGTTTCGAGTACCTTGTTCTCGTCCCCATAAAGGGCAAACAGGAAGAGCTGCTTATTCTGCTTGTTCCTCGAAATAGAGGTGACATGTTACCATAACAGACTATTTATCTTGTTTCGGTCGCCTATTGTGTAGTCGGGAGAACGTGGCGAAACGTTTTCTCAACGTTATAACGACAAACACAATTTTAAAAGATGTCACCTCGAACTGTAGTCGATCTAAATTTACTTGCTAATTTCCAGTGATTCCATAGATGTGGATACTTGGGAATACACTTTACAGTTATATATAGTAATATATTACTGCATAACTATACTGTATAGTACAGTACAGTACAGTAATACAGTTATGCAAAATTGAAAGATGAATGGGTGGCAGATATTCCTCGCTCTTAAACCGTAAATCCCTGAAGCAAATAACAACTGGGTTCCGTCCAGAGTCTTGGGCCCGTCTCCTGCCCCCATGGGGTCGGTGATTTCTTTATTAGTGGTTGTGGTGGGAGGAAGGGAATACTAAAAAGGGTAGGGTTCGTGGATTCTTCAATCATCAGTTGCCAAACTGTCCCAAGCAATTTCTAATCCAAGGAACTACTGGTTGATAGTACTTGACATAGCTAGGTGTCTCAGGATCTCGGTGTTGGAACCAATCTGCCCCGGGTGGGGTGGGGAGGGGTTGGCTTTTATATTTTAAGCTCAGTTCTATTCCCACCGCACAGTAACTATTTGAAAAATTTGTCATTTGATATCCACAATCTAGAAGACTAGGGCAGACTTCTCTCATCGGTTTGTTTAAACACGCAACGGCGGCTGAGCTCCATTTAATACTAATGATACATTGTCTGGAATAATTAAGCGTTTATTAAAATCTCGTCACAACAGTATTATTTTCTATTTTGAAAATAAGGAAACAAAAGTGTCAATGAAATGCCTTGGCCTTTAATTACAGTAACAATGAGAACTAGTTGTGACTCTCGGCATAGACCAGTGCTGGAATAGAATGCGACTGGCCTACTAAGCATCTATGTTGTATTAAGTAACTTACAATGCTAACTAATCCTAGCCATAATAGAAACATTGCCGGTGATGCTATATCCCGAGAATTCTTAGAAAGATAATTTTAGGAAATTGTTTAGGAAATAAATTTTAGAAAGTTACTTTTCCTCTTGAATTTCGCATTTTCTGAAGTCGATTAACCTTAATAAAAATCATTGAAGAATATTTCCAAATTGTAACAGAATGCAATCATGAAGAAACACGTTTCATTTTGTGGTTGTTACTTACTTTTAGTAAAAATATTAGCATTAACACAGAAGCACCAATTCTTGGATTTACGACAGCGCTTTTACATTTATAAGTTTTGGTCTAAATGTCCAGAAATTCACTCCATCCAACGTGTTAAGGACGTCCGTTTCTGAATGTAAATTCACAAAACCCGACAACCTTATCGACGTTTTCTCCAACGGCATACGATAAACCCTTAAAAATCCACAAGCACTATTGTTGTTGTTGCTCTAGGGTGAATCCGGTTTGTTTTCTTCCGGGGAAATGAACGTCGGTTTTCATCAAAATGAGCAGAACTGCGCAAGAGACGGCGCTGAATTCCATTTTATCGCCGCGAGTTATTTTAAAATGAACACTGGCAAATCAGTTTTCATGCCTTGAAATCTGCAATTGACTGAGCTGAGAGCGAGACAAAAAAAGTAGATTATTATCAAGGCATTGGATAGATTTTTTCATACAACATGACCTCCATACACTGAAAAACACAAACTTAGTGAAATCTGAAGGGCTGAGTTTGTGCATATGTTTAGAATAATGGTCTGCCGGTGCTTGGGAGTCAAACTGCAAAAACAGTACTAAAGATGTTTCAACGTATTTTATGCTTCGGGATTCATAAAATTGTGTTTCTTTTTTAAAAATAGACATATTGCGGCTGTTACGCATTTCGACACATATTATATTATCTAATTGCTGAAATGATCAATATTCCAATTAATTCCTTCAGCTGATAGTGCGAGTAAGTTGGAGCTTTTGCTGAATTATTTCACAAGTTATGCACACCCGAAAAACCGTCAGCTATAGCTACTAAATTCAATTTTTTTAAAAAACCAAATCCTTGTTGATTTGGGTCCTGGTGTGAGATAAACACGTTAGAGTAAGGAAAGATTCTGCGGTCTAACCTGAGTGTATGAACATTTTGTGATCAGAATCAGATTCAGGTTTAGTATCACTGGCATAGGTAGTGAAATGTGTGGTTTGCGGTAGCAGTACATCGCTAACAAAACTATAAATTACAATAAGATATATATTTACGCACACACTCACACATATATATTTAAATTAAATAGTAGAAAAACGTGGTGGTGTACATGAGTTCATTGTCCATTCAGACATCTAATAGCGAAGAGGAAGAAACTGGACTAAATCGTTGAATGTGTGACTTCAAGCTCCTGGACCCCCTCCTTGATGGCGGTAATAAGAGTGGGGATGTCCTGTAATAATATAACGTTATTTAAAAGTTATATTTAATTGAAGGTGACCAATACAATAGTTCTAACAGCAGCCTTATTTAATGGTGCTCTTTTTATTTTCCGAACATGCTTCATTCCGAAAATGTTTATTCTCAACAAGGAAATTAAGGAGTTTATTTAATTCGAAACTTTTAAGATTTTCGAGGAAGACTCATTTTCAAAAGTATTAATGAATGGAGTTGACGTGTGGGCTAATCAAAACCCCGCAGACTTCGTTCTTTTAGTTCAACCTGGTTTCAATTGTTCTTGATTTCATTTCATTGTACATCCCACGGTCAGACTGCGGCGAATTAGCTCCTGAAGCCTGGTGTGTAAATCGCGCTGGGCAGCAAACAGCCCAGAAGGTTGTGATTCATTTCGAAATTTACGCCGCGAATGGAAATTGGTCCTAAACTCGGGATTGGTTCGGGATTAGTCCGAATCACCTGAACTTATGCAACCAATCATCCCAATGAAATACGAAATGCTCTGAATACAATCTGAGCATCGTATACTGGTTCAGAAACTGAGGGGAAATTTAAACTCAGTCCCGGATTTATTTTTTTAATGGGGAACGCCAGTTTCAGCCAATGTCCAAGTGTGTTCAACTTTCACGTAGGGATCCACTTTTTTTGGGGGGAAGGGTTGGGTTGTGAATGGGAAAGGGCGTGGGATCAGTTTCCCCAAAGGATGACCTACTAAATAATTAATTTACTGAGAATCCTTATCTTTTCCTCTCCGTGTTCACGGTTGCAAAGAAAAGGCCGGAGTTAAAAACACAGAATTATGTTACCCGCTAGACCAGCATAGCCTAAAAGCATGTCGATATTCTGACTGTTTTTTTTTCCCCTCAAGGGAAAGTATTTCATTAAAAAAATCAAAGAATAACAGGGTGATGCGAATTCAGTGTCTTAAGTACACAAAAAATGAATCGTTTCCACAGAGTTCTTGAAAACGCGATACCCAGAAAAGAGCCGACGAGCGAGTGTTTCCCACAAAAAGCAGCATTTCTCCTGTTATAGAGGCAGCGGTCTGCATTGCCAGAACTAATCTGTGAGTTTTACAATTTACAGTGAGCAGACGGCGATAACAGGGATCTGAGCTAATAGACTGCTGTTTACTTTTGGGAAGCATTAAAGATCAAGAATTTTTCAGCAGCTCATAAAACATATAAGCGACCCCGGGTTCCTTTAGAGCTTTCAGCCGGTGCGAGCCAATGATGGCAAAAGCTGAAATTATTTTGGATTTCGAATATCTTTAATCAATTAATAAGGACTGAGATGATAAACAACAAACTAAGAATCCTAACAAGAAGTGGATCTACCTTCTTCTCTCTCGTAAGCATGCTTTTTGATTTTGAAAATGAGGCGCTTTCAAACATTTTGATGCCACATTTGAGCCTATTCCCTCGCAGGTCGTGTTTGGGATTGCGCGTGATCAGAATGAAATTCAATGTTCTGGAGAACTTGTTGCATTTCAGACCGTTACAGTGTTGCACAGCTGAAGCCTTATCCAATAAAAAAAAAGCGCCAGACCTGACCTGTTTGTTCCTAAAGAGTAGATATAATGCTATCGAGTACACGGATTTTAACCAACGACACAAGTTGGAAACCCGTTTATGTCTGGGTATCCTTACATTTGTTGTGTTTATAAAGAAGGACTAAAAATAATAAACACGAAAAGGTCTGCGGATACTGGAAGTCCAAAGCAACACACACAAAATGCTGGAGGAACTCAGCAGGTCAGGCAGCATCTATGGAAATGAATAGACCGTCAACGTTTCGAGCTGAGACCCTTCATCAGGACTGAGAAGGAAGGGGGAAGATGCCAGAATAAAAAAAGGTGGGGGAGGGGTCAGAGGATAGTTAGAAAGTAATAGTTGAAGCTAGGTGGGTGGGAAAGGTAAAGAGTTAGACGAGGAGAATAGACCATGGCAGAAAGGGAAGGAGGAGGGGCACCAGGGGCAGGTGAGAAGACTAAAGAGCCAGGGTGGGAAATGGAAGAAGGAGAGGGGAGCGGGAGGGATTTTTTTTACTGGAAGGAGAAATCAATATTCATACCATCAGGCACAAAATGCTGGTGGAACGCAGCAGGCCAGGCAGCATCTATAGGGAGAAGCACTGTCAACGTTTCGTCAGTTTCAGCACCTGACGAAGGGTCTCGGCCCGAAACGTCGACAGTGCTTCTCCTTATAGATGCTGCCTGGCCTGCTGTGTTCCACCAGCATTTTGTGTGTGTGTTGCTTGAATTTCCAGCAGCTGCAGATCTCCTCGTGTTTGTTCATACCATCAGGTTGGAGGCGATACAGACGGAATATAAGGTGTTGAGCCTCCACTTGAGGGTAGGCTCCTCAAGAGGAGGCCACGGACCGAGATGTCGGAGCGGGAATGGGATTCGGAATTAAAATGATTGCCCACTGCGAAGTACCACTCTTGACGAATGGAGCAGAGGTGCTCAGTGAACCGATCCCCCCCCCCCCCCAATTTACAACGCGTCTTACTAACGTAGGAGACACCGCACAAGGCATATTTAATCAGAAAAATTACATATTTGGACTATTTTCCCTCAATTTTCAGTATCTTGTAATGGTACCTCAGTAAGTTTGATCTAAGGTAATGATTAGTCCTAATGCATCGCTATTGTTCTGTCTGTTTCAGTTTTAGGTACCTAGCATGTGTGTCTGTGTAACATGTGTGGAAAGAATGTTTGGGGAGAATTCACTATCTGATTTTCCATGTAAGGATCGGCCTTTTCAGTTATTGTATCAAGATGACAGTTTGATTTTCATTATGCCTATCTTAATTGATCCCTTAATTTGACACTCAGCTACATAAACACTAAAAATCACATCTTAATAGTTTTTCTAACTCATTCCATGTTTCCCACTATATACCGCTACATACAAATGTTGCTCTACCAGTAGCCAGAATAATACATACATTATTTCTATTAACTTTACAATGCAGTTTTGGTCACCTACCTACAGGAAAGATGTAAACAAGGTTGAAAGAGTACAGAGAATATTTACAAGGATGTTGCTGGGTCTGGAGGACCTGAATTGTAAGGAAAGATTGAATAGATTAGTGCTGTATTCTTCAGAATGTAGAAGACTGAGGGGAGATCTGATAGAGGTATACCGAATTTTGAGGGGTTTAGGTAGGGTAAATGCAAGCAGGCTTTTTCCACTGAGATTGGGTGTGACTTACAACCTGAGGTCAGGGGTTAAAGTGGAAGATGAGAAGCTTAAGGGGAAACTTCTTCACTCAGAGGGTCATGAGAGTGTGGAAGGAGCTGCCCGCACAAGTAGTGCACACAGACTCGGTTTCAACATTTAAGGGGAGTTTTGGACAGGTACATGGATAACAGGGATATGGAGGGCTATGGTCCAGGTGCAGATTGTTGGGAATAGGCAGTTTAAATGGTTTTTGGCATGGACTAGATGGGCTGAAGGGTCTGTTTCGGCGCTGTAGTTCTCTGCTATTTTATGACCTTTTGAAGGTAGGTATCCTTCCAATCTTCTAAGACAGCCCCTTGGGATGAAGGATAATGTGTCCACTCCAGTTCTGTGGCTTCTCAGGTAGCTGATGATGACAAAATGGAATCTGTTGGCTTTGCCACAGGTGGGTAGTTTGGGAGATGGTGTTCTCTTTCTACTGTTTATGCAGGGTTAAGGTTGTAGTTTATTAATGCATGGGTTTGTCGTTCTTGGTACCATCCCAAATGTTCCTTCCCCATTTTGAGTGGTCACACACCAAAACTTTCCAGGAGTCAGTGGAAACGTTATAATTTTTCAAGGACCACTTGAATACATTCTGTATGTATAGTAATCTCAGTCTGTGCCAGAGCATAGCAAGAGTCAGCTTTTGGGAATTTTGTGTCTAATTCCATTAAAGCAATGGTACTTGTGATATTTTTGTAATATTTTCAATTTTTATTTATGGAGGAAAGTAAAACAATTGCAATATTTTACCATTCTTCTGGTTGGAACACTGCGCCAGCAAAGCCATAGGTACAGACAATGTTTTTTTTTATCCAATAGATTAGTCATTTCCATTCTGCCTTTAAGAGGCAAAAAGAGCAGGTATTGATAGTGTCCAGTAAAAAAGGAACAGGTTATTGCACTGTGACCCCTTGTCTGAACACAGTTCCTATAGGAATTCTACAAAGGGCACTATGGTAGCAGAGCAGATAGCACAAAGCTATTACAGCTCAGGGCATTCCGGAGTGCAGGATTCAATTCCAACAATGTTCTGTAAGAAGTCTGTACATCCACCGTATGGAATGTGTGATTTTTCCCTGGGTGCTGTGGTTTCCTCCCACAGTCCAAAGACATGCTGTACTCATGCTGTACTTCGCTTATTATGTGCCGTGTTGTATGACCTAGGTGATCATGGCCTTACCATGACCATGATTGTTCTTGGCAAACTTTTCTAAAGAAGTGGTTTGCCATTGCCACCTTCAAGGCCGTATCTTTACAAGATGGGTCACCCCAGCCATTATCAATACTCTTCAGAGTTTGGCTGCCTGGTGTCAGTGGTACTTAGCCAGGACTTGTGATATGCACCAGCTGCTCATATGACCGTCCACCACCTGCACTAATGGCTTCACATGACCCTGATCGGGGGGCTAAGCAGGTGCTGCACTTTGCCCAAGGGTGACCTGCAGGCTAATGGAGGGAAGGAGCACCTTACACCTCCTTTGGTAGGAACATATTTCCATCCGCCACCAAGACGTACCAGGTAGGTCAATTGGTCATTGTAAACTATCCCGTGATTAGGTTAGTGTTAATCAGGATTGTCAGGTTGCTGCAACGGTGTGGCTCAAAGGACCGGAAGGACCTACTCCCCACTATATCGTTAAATAAAAATAAAATAAAATCAGAGGTTTGACCAGCAGTAATCTCATGTCATACCATGTCAATTTTTGACAAATATCACTTTTCAGCTTTTTAACATTTTATCATCAGCTATTAACATGCTTTTGCATTGCCTTACTGACTTGGCTGTGCTTTTTTCCACCTGTACCCCCCTGTATTGCAATGCCTACATTGTTTGTATGTTTTATTTGTGAAGGACATTTACCATAGAAATACGTCCCGCTGCTCTGTCCTAAAGGAATTTTTCCACAAATTTTTGCATTAACTTCCATTCAGCATGTTGTTATAGAATCACAAAGGAATACAGGACAAAATATGTTCATTCACCCACTGAGACCATGTTAAACTTTGAAGGTCAGTACAGTAAATCACTCTCCTCTCCACTTTCTGAGAATTTCTTTCTGCTTTAAGTATTTATTCAGTTCTCCTTTGAAGACTACTGTTGGATCTGTTTCCACCATCAGGGTCCGCATTCCAGAATCTTAGCACCTGATGTGTAAAGAAGTATTTCATCATGTTGGCCCTTATTCTTCTTGTTGGTGACCTTAAATCGTTGCTGGGTGGTTATTGACTTTTCGGCCATTGGAAACAGACTCTCTTTATTTTCTCTTTCTAAGACACTTATAATTCTAAATATATCAACAAGATCTCTTCTGTACTCTGCAAAGAACAGCCCCGTCTTCTTCACCAGTATCTCTTTCACCAATCAACTGTTTACCAATCAATCCCAGCTGTTTACTTTACCCCTCCCGCCTCCCAGTTTCATCTTTCACCTTGTGTTTCTTCCCCCCCATCTTCTAACTCCTCATCTTTTTTTCTCCAGTTGTGATGAAGGGTCTCAGCCTGAAACATCGACTGTACTCTTCTCCATAGATTCTGCCTGGCCTGCTGAGTTCCTCCAGCATTTTGTGTGGGTTGCTCCCATCTTCTTCAATCTATTCTCAAAAATATTCTCCTTTACCCCTCTGAAATCTTGTTGTACAGAAAGTTATGTGCTTGCCAGATGGGCCAGAAGACAGTTTTACAATTCTTGCTGGATTTGAGCTCTGTCCCTCTCTATAAAACTCAAGATATATCACTCACTGTTTTGTAAATTTCTCCTGCCACCCCTTATGTCTCTGTAACTGTGCTCAATTCAATATCTAATCAGTCAACATTTTTATGTTTTCTTCTTGTCAAAATATATCATCTCACATATTTATGCACCTTGTCTCACTGTGAGATCTATAACCTCTCAAAACTCAATTCCTGCCCTCAAAGCTATTTACTATTTTGAAATGCTGAGCTTTGCCCCCAAGTCCAAGATATAAATGTGGATCAAATACAACAGAGGTTCTTGATCAGGAAATTGTACATCTCATACAGGCCTTCAGCACAAAATGTACATTTTAGAAATTTAGAGAAGATGATACTATGGGAGATACATCTCTACCAAGGAGGTGTAAGGCACTCCTTCCCTTTGCTAGCCTGCAGGTCACCCTTGAGCAAGGTGTAGCAACTGCTTAGTTCTGCACCCCCCCCCCAATCGTGAGTAGCCATGGGAACGGGTGGTGGATAGTTGTACTGACACCAAGCAGACAATTTCTGAAGAGTTTTGATAATGGCTGGGGTCACCCATCTTGTAGATACTGCCCAGAAGAGGGCAATGGCCAACCACTTCTGCAGAAGAAGTTTGCTAATAACTGTTGTGGTCAAGATCATCATGTTATAAGACACGGCACATAATGATGATGATGTTAAGTATAAGAAATTGGATCCTGCAGTGACCCCAGGCCTATTTTTTTCATATATTTTCTGTAGGTTAAATCCATCGCAAGAGGATGACTTCAGGAACCATTTAAATTATTAATTTCTCACTTTGAATTTTGTTCTGTTCCTAAAAGAGAGGGTCTTATCTATCATTCATTTGTTTAACCTGTTGAGGATCCGCATCTGGAGTATAAGTTTTATTTCCTATTTCTGAATGGTGGTAGGCTAGTTATTTATTGCTTATGCTACAAATGTTCTAAATCTACCATGTTTTATTTTCTTCTTGAAGCTTTATTGTCCTTTTTTTAGAGTTGTTGGAAAGCAATAGCTGGGGAAAAAAAAACTCACATGTGAATTGCTTCCTGTTTTCTTTGTTATGCAGTCAATTATGGTGTCTCAAAGCCACTGGGTCAAGCTGACTGTACGGACCTCTCAAGACCTATGGAGAACTACTGCAATATGAAGGTGTCACCATTGAAAGGTCTGGAGGAAAAATCCATCATGGATCCGAACGTTGACAAGAGTGATTCAAATGTCTCTAGCACAAAGAAGAGGAGAAATAGGACAACATTCACTAGTTTGCAGCTGGAGGAACTGGAGAAGGTTTTCCAGAAAACCCATTACCCTGATGTATATGCTAGAGAGCAGCTGGCTCTTCGCACAGAGCTCACTGAGGCCAGAGTCCAGGTAAGTCCATCACCCAAATGCTGGATCTCTAGTCCTCTTTAGCGTACAACTACGGAACAAATCTTTCTGCAAAATATATTAGATTCATAACTGTGGTATAGCAAAATGTTCAGTGTTTGATGTGGGATGCACCTTGCACAAATAAATGGGATTTCAATAAGATAATTTAAAATGGCCATCTTTAACATTATGCATTTATTTATTTATTGAGATACCGCACAGAATAGGTTCTTTCAGCTTTTCTGTCTGTGCTGTCTAGCAACCCTAGCCTAATCAAAGGATAATGTACAATCATCAATTGATCTATGAACCAGTACATTTTTGGACTGTGGGAGGAAACTGGAGCAACTGGAGAAAACCCACATGGTCATGGGGAGAATGTACAAACTATTTATGGACAGCGGCAGAAATTGAGCCCAGGTCACTGGGACTGTAAAGTGTTGTGCTAACCGCTCTGCTACCGTGCTGATCAGACTTTGTATTATTACTGGTGACGTTGTCAGTGATCTTTTACATAGCGGAATATGTCTGGCAGCAACTTCCAGATTAAGCGTGCGAGCCATTAAATGTGGAAATGTAAACGTCTCTGCTTGAATTACTTCCACATATTTTACTGTAGCGGTATCTTAGTTAATGGAAGATTGTGAAATTGCAGTGCATACTAATTATAATTATATTCATAATGATCCAAAAGTAAACCAGATAAACACTGGAGCTGCATTCAGTAATGAGTGACTTCGTTCGTCAAGCCAAGTTTATTGTCATTCAACTATATACAGTACACCGTCAAATGAGACATTTCCCTGAACCAGGGTGTAAAGCACAACACACGTGACACATAACAACCTATGAAGGTAAAGATAAAATCTACAGATGAATCACTCATAAATAATGAACTAAAGTGCATAAATTAAATATTGTAAAGTATGGAACAGATTAACCAGTGACACTTCGAAGGCAGTGCACTGGGGAGTTTCAGAAGCCTAATGGCCTGAGGGAAGAAACTGTTTCTCATCCTGACTGTTCTTGCCTTTATGCATTGGAGTCTCCTGTCTGATAGTAGAAAGTCAAAGAGGATGCTGGATGGATGAGTGGGATCCTTAATAATACTAAAGGCCCTGCTCCTGATTGTTAATGGCATGATTAATTTTGTTGAAGTACAGCCCACTGCCTGTATCACTCATTGCACACTGCAAGTCAATAGACTTACCACGTCACATTAGTGTGGTTGAATTTGCTGGCTGAGGTGTATTTTCAGCTAAGCCATGAGGTATTTGTAGTGTGTTGGCCTTAAGTAATGTAATTTACAGACTGAATGAACCTTACCCACAAATCTCCTTTGGAAATCTCCCTGCTGTTTTGTGATCTGCCAAAGCCTTCAAGAATTTCTGAATGGCTCTAGCTATCAAAAATTGAATGAAGAATTCGAACATTCTTAAAATGTATTGACATATTAAAAGATGACTTACCTAAGAAGACCTTCAAGTAATTAAAAACATTAAAGCACTCATAAATAATTAAAGAAATTATTCATGCCAAGCAGTGTAATTTTGTGCAGAATCTGAAAGTAATTTTCCCAGTGTAAATGCAGGAGAATTGGTCAATCTGTTGCTCTATTGTTAGACTCCATGTGGAGCACAATCAGAAATTCACTAGCAGAACCTGTATTTTCAAATTTTACATATGAGTGCTGAGGTCCAGACCTTGGCAGCACTTCTGTACAGAACTGTCAGAACAGCCCAGCCATATCTGAGCAGCTAATAACTGCTAAAGGACTTCTGAAAAATTAACCTCAAACGAGAAAATCTGTAGATGCTGGAAATCCGAGCATCACACACAAAATGCTGGAGGAACTCAGCAGGCCGAGCAGCTTCTATGGAAAAAAGTACAGTCGACATTTCGTGCCGAAGGGTTTTGATCCGAAATGTCGACCGTACTTTTTTCATAGATGCTGCCTGGCCTGCTGAGTTCCTCTGGAATTTTCAGTGTGTTGATTCTGAAAAATTAAGCTAAAGCACAGAATCCAATTCTTCACTTGTCAATTGACATTTTTCAAATTTAAGTAAAAGTGCTCATAGCACCCATGATTAAATCTGTACACTTTTTACATTTTTCATTTGTCTCTCCGTACGTAATTTAACTTTAATTTAGAATACTTATTTTATATTTATGCACTTGCATTTTCTGGATCACTCTCAGTTTGTTAGGATGAAGACCTCATAGTTTCTTCCAATACTTACAAATACTAAAGTTAAAAATTTAAATTAGTCATTTTTAATATCTCTTTTAAAGATCAAAGCCTGAGCAAATGAATCTGCTGACTTGAATTTCCCATGCCAGGGAAATTGATGTTCAGTAATTAAAAGTCATTACTTTGTTCAGGCAATCGTGAACTATTCTCAACTCTGAATATCAGAAGCAGACTCGATGAATATGAAAAGCAGTGATATAGCACATTCACAATATGCAATGCTAAAAAAAATGTACTTTTACTAACCTAATAACCCATACTCCCTGTGCTCCTCTCTCACTCCTTCTGTTCCCCACTCCACTGACACCCAAATTTATTCCCCTCCTACCCATGTTTGATTGAAAAACTGCACCTCTAATACTCCTGTGCCCTTCCCCAACGGTCTGCATCTGCCTTTCATCTCTCCCTTATCTGGTTCCACTTATCACCTTCCCTATTGATAAGATAACTTCCAATCACTGGTGATTTGCCAAGTCCCCCTTTCCCTCTCTACAGACCTATCTTTACCCATTAAGACCACAGACCATAAGGCACAGGAGCAGCATTAGGCCATTTGGCCCATTAAGTCTGCTCTGTTATTCGATTATGGCCAATCATTTTTTTCCCCTCCTCAGCCCCACTTCCAGGACTTCTCCCCGTAACATTTGATGCTGTGTGTGGCCAATTAAATACCTATGAATCTCTGCCTTAAATACACCCAACGACTTGGCCTTCACAGCTGCCAGTGGTAACAAATTCCACAAAATCGCCACTCTCTGTCTGCAGAAATGTCTGCGCATTTCTGTTTTACATGGATGCACCTCTATCTTAAGGCTGTGCCCTCTTGTCCTAGACTCCCCCACCAGGGGAAACATACTTTTCACATCTACTCTGTCCAGGCCTTTCAACATTTGAAAGGTTTCAATAAGATCCCTCCCATCCTTCTAAATTCTAGCAAATACAGGCCCAGAGCCAGCAAACGTTCCTCATATGATAACCCTTTCAATCCTGGTATTGTCCTTTGAACCTCCTTTGAACACTGTCCAAAGTCAGCAATTCATTTCTTAGATAAGGAGGCAAAAACTGTTCACAATACTCTGAAGGTAACCTCAGTCCAAGTGATCAGGATCCTAGCCCAACAACCAAATCTGATCAGATGCGTTTGCTCTCAGGTTACAGAGCCCATGACTGAGTGGGTCCGGACTGGCTCAAAGTCGTCATTGAGGAATGCAGTAGAACAGAGTGATCTAGGAATAATGGTGCATAGTTCCCTGAAGGTGGAATCTCATGTGGATAAGGTGGTGAAGAAAGCTTTTGGTATGTTGGCCTGTATAAATCAGAGCATTGAGTATAGGAGTTGGGATGTAATGTCAAAATTGTACAAGGCATTGGTGAGGCCAAATTTGGAGTATTGTGTACAGTTCTGGTCACTGAATTATAGGAAAGATGTCAACAAAATAAAGAGAGTACAGAGAAGATTTACTAGAATGTTACCTGGGTTTCAGCACCTAAGTTACAGAGAAAGGTTGAACAAGTTAGATCTTTATTCTTTGGAGCATAGAAGGTTGAGGGGGGACTTGATAGAGGTATTTAAAATTATAAGGGGGGTAGATAGAGTTGTCATTGATAGGCTTTTCCCATTGAGAGTAGGGGAGATTCAAACAAGAGGACATGAGCTGAGAGTTGGGGCAAAAATTTAAGGGTAACACGAGGGGGAATTTCTTTACTCAGAGAATGGTAGCTGTGTGGAACAAGCTGCCAGTACAAGTGGTAGAGGCAGTTTCGATATTGTCATTTAAAGTAAAATTGGATAGGTATATGGACAGGAAAGGAATGGAGGGTTCTGGGCTGAGTGCGGGCCAGTGGGACTAGGTGAGAGTAAGCGTTCGGCACGGACTAGAGGGGCTGAGATGGCCTGTTTCTGTGCTGTAATTGTTATATGTTTATATGGTTATATAGTCAAGGTGAGGCCTCACCAGTGCCTTATAAAGCCTCAGCATCACATCCCTGCTCTTGTATTCTAGACCTCTTGAAATGAATGCTAACATTGCATTTGCCTTCCTCACCACGACTCAGCCTTTAGGGTCCCTTTGCATCTCTGATTTTTGGATTTTCTCTCTATTTAGAAAATAGTCTGCACATTTATTGCTGCTTTCTTGCCCTCTCAACTAATCTGTCTAAGTCCCTCCTCAACTTTCCTGTTTCCTCAACACTACATGCCTTTACACGAATCTTCATATCATCTGCAAACTTGGCAACAAAGCTACCTATTCCATCACCTAAGTCATTGATATACAGCATAAAAAGGAATGGTCCCAAAACTGACCCCTGCAGAACACCACTAGTCACTGGCAGCCAACCAGAATGGATCTTTCATTCCCACTCGTTGCCTCCTACTGAGCAGCCAATGCTCTAACCATGCTAGTGACTTTCCTGTAATACCATGGGCTCTTAACATGGTAAGGAGTATCATGTGTGGCACCTTGTCAAAAGCCTTCTGAAAATCCAAATATATAACATCCACTGCAACCCCTTATCTATCCTGCTCGTAATCTCCTCAAAGAATTCCAAAAGATTCATCAGGCGAGATTTTCCCTTAAGGAAACCATGCTGCCTTTGTTCTATCTTGTCCTGTGTCACCAAGTACTCCATAACCTCATCCTTAACAGTTGACTCCAACATCTTCCCAACCACTGAGGTCAGGCTAACTGGCCTATTATTTCCTTTCTAAAAGAGTGGAGTGATATTTGCAATTTTTCAGTCCTCCGGATCCATGCCAGAGTCCAGTGATTCTTGAAAGAACGTTAATAATGCCATCACAATCTCTCCCACTATCTCTCTAAGAACCCTAGGGAGCAGTTCTTCTGCTCTGAGTGACTTATGCACCTATAAGCCTTTCAGCTTTTTGAGCTCCTTCTCCCTTGTAATAGTAACTGCACTCACTTCTCTTCCCTCACACCCTTCAATACCTGGCACACTGCTAGTGTCTTCCTTAGTGAAGACTAATGCAAAATAATGATTTGGTTCATCTGCTATCTCATTGTCTCCTATTATTATTTCTCCAGCCTCAATTTCTAGCACTCCTATGTCCACTCTCATCTGTCTTTTATTTTTATATACTTTTATTTTTTCTATTCACCTTGATATTGTTTGCTAGCTTGCTTTCCTATTTCATCTTTTCTCTCCTAAAGATTCTCTTAGTTGCATTCTGTAGGTTTTTAAAACCTTTTCAATCCTCTAACTTCCCGCTAATTCTTGCTTTGTTGTATGTCCTCTCTTTTGATTTTACATTAGCTTTGACTTCCTTTGTCAGCCACAGTTGTACTATGTTGTCAAATATTTGAGTTTTTCTTTGTTTTTGAAATACATCTATCCTGCACCTCTGTCATTTTTCTCAGAAACTCACACCATTGCTGTTCTGCTGTCACCCCTGCCAGCATCTCCTCCCAGTTTACTTTGGCCAACTCCTCTCTCATATCACTGTAATATCACTTTGGCCAAAGTACTGCTACTCCAGACTTTACGTTCTCCCTATCAAATTTCAAGTTGAACTCAGTCATATTGTGATCAAAGGCTCCTAAAGGTTCCTTTACCTTAAGCTCCCTAATCACCTCCAGTTCATTACAAAGCACCCAATCAAGTATAGCTGATCCCATTGTAGGGGCAATGACAATCTGCTATAAAAAGCTATTTTGTAGGCATTGAATAAACTCACTCTCTTGAGATTCATTACCAACCTGATTTTCCTAATCTAACTGCATATTAAAATCTCCCATGGCTATCACAACATTGTTGTTTTGACATGCCTTTTCTATTCCCCGTTGTAATCTGTGGTCCACATTCCATTTACTGTTGGGAGACCTGTATATAACTGCCAATAGGGTCCTTTTATCCTTACAGTTTCTTAACTCAACCCACAAGGAGTCAACATCTTCTGATCTGATGCCATTGTTTACCAGCAGAGCCATGCCACTCCTTCTGCCTATTTTCCTAACTTTCTGATTACAATGTGTAATATTGGACATTCAGCTCACAAATGCATCCATCCTTCAGCCATGATTCAGTGATAGGTACATCATCATATCTGTAAAAATGCAACCAGATCATCAATCTTATTTCTTATACTCCCTGCATTGAGATATAACACCTTGAGTACTGTACTGTATTTGCTACCCTTTTTGATTCTGCATCCCTAATGCACTGATACTCACCCTGCTGGCTGAAATTTTGTCCTATCATCTGCCTGCCCTTCCTGACAGTCTGACTGCATGCTATCTTTGCTTTCTTACCATCCATCTTCTCCCAAGTCCCTTCATTCTCGTTCCCATCCTCCTGCTAAACCCATTGTCTCCACATATCCCCTCCCCTACTTTGCTCCATCTGCCCATCATCTCCCACCTCATTTGGTTCCACCTACAACAACCTGCCTCACCACTCCCTCTCACCTTTTAATATTGAATATTTATTTATTGAGGAACAGCGTGAAGTAGGCCCTTTGAGCCGCGCTCTCAGCAACATCCCCAATTTAACCCTTCCCTAATCATGGGATAATTTACAATGACCAATTAACCTGCCAACCAGTACATCTTTGGATTGTGTGAGGAGACCCACACAATTACAGGGAGAATGTTTAAACTCCTCACAGGCAGTGCCAGGAATTGAACCCCGGTTGCCTGTAGTATAAAGTGCTGCGCTGACAACTACGCTTTAGTCCTGCTTTTAGTACCTCCCCATTACACTGATAGTCTGGATGCAGGGTTTCAACCACTAACATTGACTATCCTTTTCCCTCCACAGATGCTGCCTGACCCTCAGTTAGATTTTTGCTCCATTTGCTAGCATCTGCAGCCTCCTGATTCTGAATTCAAAGTACATGTATCACAGACAAGAGCAAATCTGCAGATGCTGGAAGTCTGAGCAACACACACAAAATGCTGGAGGAACTCATCAGGCCAGGCAGCATTTATGGAAAAAAGTACAGTCAATGTCTCAGGCAGAAACCCTTTGGCAGGACTGGAGTTAAAAAAAAGGCTGAGGAGCAGATTTAAAATGTGGTGGGGGTGGGGGAGAGAAACACCAGGTGATAGGTGAAATCTGGAGGGGGAGGGATGAAGTAAAGAGCTGGGAAGTTGATTGCTGAGAGAGACAGAAGGCCTTTGAAGAAAGAAAAAGGGGTAGGAACACCAGAGGGAGGTGATGGGCAGGCAAGGAAATAAGGTGAGAGAGGGAGAAGGGTATGGGAAATGGCCGGGTGGGGGATGCATTACCAGAAGTTTGAGAAATTGATACTCATGCCAACAGGTTGGAGGCCACCCAAATGAAATATAAGGTGTTGTTCCTCCAAACTAAGTGTGACCTGTCTTGTAAAGACAATACCCAGAAAAAGGCAATGGCAAACCACTTCTGTAGAAAAATCTGCCAAGAACAATCACGCTCCTGGAAAGACCATGACTGCCCACGTCATATGACGTGGCGCATAATGATGATGTCATACAACATGGCACATTACAAATGAATAGTGCTTTTATTGGATGTTACAGAGGCTATTCCACAACACCATAAGATGTAGGAACAGAATTAGGCCATTTGGCCCATCGAGTCTGCACCACCATTTCATCATGGCTGATCCAAGTTTCCTCTCAGCCCCAGTCTCCTGCCTTCTCCCAGCATCCCTTCATGCACTGACCCTATCAGTCTCTGTCCTAAATACTTGGCGTCCACAGCTGCCTGTGGCAAAAAATCCACAGTTTCATTATTCTCTGGCTAAAGAAATTCATCCTCATCTCCATTCTGAAAGGACGCCCATCTATTCTGAGGCTGTGTCTTCTGGTCTTAGACTCTAAATCACCATAGGAAATATCCTCTCCAGATCCACTCTATCAAGGTCTTTCACCATTTGATATATTTCAGTGAGGTCGTCCCTCATTCTTATGAATTCTAGTGAATATTAGTCCAGAGCCATCAAACACTCTTCATATGACAAGCTGTTCAAACCTGGAGTCATTGGTTGTATTTATAAGCATTAGTGGAAATGAATCTTATTTCCATTGGCATGTAAAAATGCATTTCAAGTGATTTTTGGCATTAGGCTAGCCAGAGCTGTTTCCATTTATTTATTTTAGTTGAATGTACTCTCAGTGGCTACATTATTAGGTGCCTCCTTTACCTAATGAAGTGGTCACTGAGTGTTTGTTCATGGTCTTCTGCTGCTGTAGCCTATTCACTTAGTCTCAACATGTTATACATTCAGAGGTGCTCTTCTTCACACCACTGTTGTAACGTATGTTTATTTGATTTTCTGTCAGCTTCAACCACTCTAGCTATTCTCCACTGACCTCTCTCATTTACAAGGCATTTTCACCCGCAGGAATGCTGCTCACTGGAAGCTTTTTGATTTTTGTACGATGCTTTGAAAATCTAGAGACTGGTGTGTGTGAAAATCCCAGGAGATCAGCAGTTTCTGAGTTACTCAAACCACCCTGTCTGGCACCAACAATCATTCCACAGTCAAAGTCACTTAACTCACATTTCTTCTCCACTCTGATGTTAGTTTCAAATGACAACTGAACCTCCTGTCCATGACGGCATGCTTTTATGCATTGAGTTGCTGCCACATGATTGGCTGAATAGATCTTCGCATTAACAAACAAGTGTACAGATGTATCTAATCAAGTGGGCACTGAGTGTATATCCCTGAATTTACAAACTAAACCATAGTGGTCAGACAGATGTGATAATTATCTCATGGATGTAGAGAAATAGGGTAATTATTGAGGCCCTCCATTGGTCAGGGTCGACCATGGATGTTGCTTGCCAGCTGTCTATGTGATACAGAAGCCAGGGCAGTGCGAGGTGGAGAACAAGATGGCGTCCAAAGCAGATTCCCCCTCTCCATGCAGCTGAGGCAGCAAAAGGAACATCAGAGACCGATACAGTTTGGCACCAGCGGCATTGCAAAAGTTGTCAGATTGCCTCCAGCTCTGGACTTTTCCTCGGGATTTACCCCGAACCCTCCCCCATGAGTGGGTATAGTTGCAGCGGAGGTTTGACATCAGCGTTATCAGAAGATAATTATTGACTTTCTGAGGTAAAACATGCTCTTGCCTGTCGACTTAATATCACTTGGTTCTGTTTTGGTGGGATTCTATTCCCATCCTCACTCCTGTCATGGATTTTGAAAAAAAATTTCAGTTTGGTATGTTTAAAAATAAAGAGGTTCAAAGATTCATTTATTATCAAAGTATATATCCACTATGCAACTCTGAGATTTGTCTTCTCGAGGTAGCCATGAGACAAAGAAAACAATGGAAGTCATTCAAAGAGAACTATCAACCCCACTACAAAAAAAACTAACAAATTGTGCCAAATGACAACAAGAAAGAACAGTGGCACAAATATCACCCCCCACCTGTTAAAAAAATCTCACAAATGCAACAAGAGCATCAAACAGCCACCTCCACATAGAAAAGCAAATCACATGAACTGCAAGAGCATCAAATCCCAACCCCACCACCCCCACACAGAAAAGAACTTACAACTCACACCAAATTAAATCACTGAAACAGACAAACGAAAGAACGAGCAAAAACACCGTGTAAAAGACATAAAACCCTAAAGAGCCCAGTCCAATCCATAGATCACAGAACTTCAGTGACATCCTCCGACAGACTCGATGGAGAGAGACGATTTGAATGCAGAGGCAGAGCAGCGAGGGAGATAAGCCATCAAACAGAGACATCCTATCAGACAGCAGTGAGCAATAGTGATTTTGATTTTGAATGATTGCGATTTTGTTACCAAAGCACATACAGTAAATAGGAAGATTGATGGGGAAAGTTAACCAACGGCTTATTTCATGTTCCAGCTATTATTCACTCAAGATTTTATCACATTATCCCCCGAGTATTATATCACAGCACTTCACTGTTTTGGATGTGGTGCAGTGTTTTCAATATAACCCACATGGTGTAATAATGGATAATTGCCACAATGGCTGAAATGTATCAACAGATGTCACAATGAATTCCAAATGACAGATTTGGAAACTTAGGATTTCAGTTTTCTGGATTTATTGTTTTCAGCTTTTTCTCCATGACCTACACATATTTCTTCAGCTAATATCTAAAGTATGAACAAAACAATGGCACACAAGCACATGAATTCCCCCTCATGTATCCTAAAGCCAGTCGGCAGTGTAGTGGCATCCACACCGGACTTCGAGGCAAATGGCCCTGGGTTCAAATTTGGCCGGCTCCCTGAATGCTTTCCATTCGTGCTGTGCTGAGTGTCGAGCTAACAGCTCAGCCTCATAAAAGACAGACAAAAATGCAAAGGAAACGGCAAATTTGCCGCCCGATGCGCCACAGGGTGTGGAAAGGAGTATATCCTGAAGCATAGGCACCTGAGAAATCATTGGATGACACTAAGTATTGGTATTGGTTTATTATTGTCACATGTACCAAGATAACAGTGAAAGCCTTGTCTTACACACTGATTGTACAGAACACAGCGCATTGAGCTGGAATAAGGAAAAACAATAATGATGCAGAATAAAGTGTAAAAGCTACGGAAAAGGTGCAGTGCAGGTAAATGGTAGAGTGCAAGATAAAGTGTGAGGTAGATTGGGAGTTTAAGAGTTCCATCTTGTTGTACAAGAAGTCCATTCAAAAGATAACAGTGGGATAGAAGCTGTCCTTGAGTCCGGTGATGCGTGCATTCTAACTTTCGTATCTTCTTCCCAGCAGGAGAGGGGTGAAGAGAGAACGTTGGGGGTGGGTGGGGTCTTTGATTGCGCAGGCTGCTTTACTGAGACAGCAAGAAATAGAGACAGAGTCCGTAGAGTTCCTGTGGTTCCTTTGAGGTGCTGACCTGTGTCCACAGCTCTTTGCAGTAGGCCAGAAAGCTGAAGTCACGATCAGCATTTCAATGCCCATAAAAATAAACCAGCCTCATTCTTGAGGGGATCATAGTAATGGAGAATCAATGATGCTCTTCAGTAAATTTTCATCTAGCAAATTAATACTAGCGGTGTCACTAAAACGCTTGGTTAGTAGACCCAGATGATAATGTTACTGAGTTGATAAAATTACTCTAAAAAGAAAATGGAAATTCACGAGTATTTCTGCCACATCAACAGCATTATAATAGGTAGCACTTCTTCCTCTTCCATTGCTGAAGGATGAGGATGGAAATGCAGTGTAAAGGAAAGAGACATGCAGTTGGCACCAGCAATAGCAGAAAACATCACATAGCTGAGTGATAGGTTGCAGTATAACTTCTATAATAGATGATGTGGTCTGTCTCGTTGTCACACAGATAGCTGATGTCATAATATTGCTCGAGCTTCACAATATCAACTTCAAAAAAAATTCAAAAATAAATTTATTATCAAAGTACATATATGTCACCAAATACAACCCAGAAATTCATTCTCCTGCGGGCATGCTCAATGAACCCATAATAGAATATTAACTATAATAGAATCAATAAAAGACCACACCAACTTAGATGTTTAAACAGGGTGCAAAAGACAACAAAATGTGTAAATATAAAAAAGAAAGAAATAATAATAGTAAATAAATAAGCAAAATATCGAGAACATGTGATGAAGAGTCATTGAAAGGGAGTATATAGGTTGTATGAACACTTGGGACAATATAGGTTGTATGAAGATGGGATAAGTGAAGTTGAGTGAAGTTATCCCTTTCAGTTCAAAGCCTGATGGTTGAGGTGTAGTAACTGTTCCTGAACCTGGTGGTGTGAGGCCTGAGACTCCTGTACCTTCTTCCTGATGGCAACAGTAAGAAGAGAGCATGTCCTGAGTGATGGGGGTCCCTGATGATGGATGCTGCTTTCCTGCGACAATGCTTTGTGTAGATGTGGTCCATGGTGGGAAAAGTTTTACCCCTGATGGACTGGGCCATATGAACAACTTTTTGCAAGATTTCCTGTTCAAGGGAATTGATGTTTCTATAGTAGGGTGTGCTGCAGCCAGTCAATATATTCTGCACCACATATCCATAGATGTTTGTCAAAGCTTTAGATGGCATGTCGAATCTTTGCATACTAAAAAGGAAGTCAAGGTGTTGCTTTGCTTTCTTCATAATTGCACTTATGTGCTGGGCCACGGACAAGTCCTCTGAAGTAATAAAACTGAGGAAGTGTAAGTTGCTAACCCTCTCCTCCTCTGATCCTCCAATGAGAACTGACTAATGAACCTCTGGTTTCTTCCTCCTGAAGTCAATAATCAGCTCCTTGGTCTTACTGGCATCGAGTAAAAAGTTGTTGTGGCACCACTCAGCCAAATTTTAAATCAGCCTTTTAGGACTTACAATCTCCGCTGATGGTCCTTGTTGACATATAGTCATTTTCCTTTGTTCTTGAAGTCAAAATTAAATGTTAAGTTAAGACTTCAATGATAGCAATTCATTATTCTTTCCCTCCAAGAGTTTAATGCAACATCCACCCTTCCCCAGGCACCCCACCAACCTCTCAATGCTCACTCATTGATTGTACTGACATTCTGAAAATAATTTTTCCATCAGATCATCTTGACTACAAATAAAAAAAAATCATCTGCACAAATTCAGTTAAGAGAAATGCTGTCTTCGTATCTCTGAATTTGGAAGTAATTCTGAGCCTCTCTTAATGCTTTGCTAGTTACAGATTGTTGTGATGTCACCAACAAAAGAAAAGGATATTGGGATAAATCGGTATTTGTGACCCGTCGATCGAAGTTCAAAGTAAATTTTATTTGAAAGTTCTTATGTACCACCATATACATCCTTGAGATTCATTTTCATACTCAGAAAATCTGTAGAATAGTGACTATAACAGAATCATTGAAAGATCAACCAGAGTGCAGAAGACGACAAACTGTGCAAATGCAAATATAAATAAATAGCAATAAATAAAGAGAACATGAGATAATAAGATAAAGAGTTCTTAAAGTGAGATCATTGGTTGTGAAAACATCTCAATGATGGAGCGAGTGAGTGTAATTCACCCCTTTTATTCAAGAGCTTGATGGTTGTGGGCAGTAAATGTTCTTGAAGCTGGTGGTGCAAGTCCTGAGACACCTGTACCTTCTACCTGATGGCAGCAATGAGTAAAGAGAGTGGCCTGGGTGGTGGGGAGCTCTGACACTGGATGCTGCTTTCATGTAGATGCGCTCAGGTGCTCAATGGTCTAGAGGTCTTTACCTGTGATGTACTGGGTTGAATCCACTACTTTTAGTAGGATTTTCTGTTCAAAGGCATTGGCATTTCCATACCAGGCTGTGATGTAGCCAGTGAATATAGTCTCCACTACACATGTCAAAGTTTTAGATGTCATGCTGAATCTTTGCAGGCTCCTGATGAAGTAAAGGTGCTGCTGTGCTTTCTTCGCAATTGCACTTATGTGCTGGGTCCAGGACAGATCCTCTGAAATAGTAACACCCAGACCATGACCTGAGTTTTAACATGGTTATTGTGCTGCATTTGCTTCCTCCTTCTTACATATAGCCATATAACAATATAACAATTACAGCACGGAAACAGGCCATCTCGACCCTTCTAGTCCATGCCGAACACTTACTCTCACCTAGTCCCACTGGCCCGCATTCAGCCCATAACCCTCCATTCCTTTTCTGTCCATATACCTATCCAATTTTGCATTAAATGACAATACCGTACCTGCCTCTACCACTTGTACTGGAAGCTCATTCCACACAGCTACCACTCTCTGAGTAAAGAAATTCCCCCTCATGTTACCCTTAAGCTTTTGCCCGCTAAGTCTCAAATCATGTCCTCTTGTTTGAATCTCCCCTACTCTCAATGGAAAAAGCCTGTCCACGTCAACTCTATCTATTCCCCTCATAATTTTAAATACCTCTATCAAGTCCCCCCTCAACCTTCTATGCTCCAAAGAATAAAGACCTAACTTGTTCAACCTTTCTCTGTAACTTAGGTGCTGAAACCCAGGTAACATTCTAGTAAATCTTCTCTGTACTCTCTCTATTTTGTTGACATCTTTCCTATAATTCAGTGACCAGAACTGTACACAAGACTCCAAATTCGGCCTTACCAATGCCTTGTACAATTTTAACATTACATCCCAACTCCTATACTCAATGCTCTGATTTATACAGGCCAACATACCAAAAGCTTTCTTCACCACCCTATCCACATGAGATTCCACCTTCAGGGAACTATGCACCATTATTCCTAGATTACTCTGTTGTACTGCATTCTTCAATGCCCTACCATTTACCATGTATGTCCTATTTGGATTATTCCTACCAAAATGTAGCACCTCACACTTATCAGCATTAAACTCCATCTGCCATTGCCCAGCCCACTCTTCTAACTGGCCTAAATCTCTCTGCAAACTTTGTAAACCTACTTCATTATATTTAACGCCACCTACCTTAGTATCATCTGATACTTACTAATCCAATTTACCACCCCATCATCCAGATCATTAATGTATATGACAAACAACATTGGACCCAGTACAGAGCCCTGAGGCACACCACTAGTCACCGGCCTCCAACCTGACAAACAGTTATCCACCACTACTCTCTGGCATCTCCCATCCAGCCACTGTTGAATCCATTTTACAACTTTAATATTAATACCTAACGATTGAACCTTCCCAACTAACTTTCCGAGCGGAACCTTGTCAAAGGCCTTACTGAAGTCCATATAGACAACATCCACTGCTTTACCCTCGTCAACTTTCCTCGTAACCTCTTCAAAAAATTCAATAAGATTTGTCAAACATGACCTTCCATGCACAAATCCATGTTGGCTGTTCCTAATCAGACCCTGTCTATCCAGATAATTATATATACCATCTCTAAGAATACTTTCCATTAATTTACCCACTACTGACATCAAATTGACAGGCCTATAATTGCTAGGTTTACTCTTAGAACCCTTTTTAAACAATGGAACGACATGAGCGATACGCCAATCCTCCGGCACCATCCCCGTTTCTAATGACATTTGAAATATTTCTGTCAGAACCCTTGCCATTTCTACACTAACCTCCCTCAAGGTCCTAGGGAATATCCTGTCAGGATCCGGAGATTTATCCACTTTTATATTCCTTAAAAGCGCCAGTACTTCCTCCTCTTTAATCGTCATAGTTTCCATAACCTCCCTTCTGTCATTTCTCTCTGTAACTATCCTTCAAATACGAAGTGAAATATAAACTACTGTTTATCAAGTTACAAAGTGCAAATAATTTATCAGTTCTAGCATTCCCAATAAAGTATTCAGCAGCTAAACACATACTTTGACATTATTTTAAGTATTGTAAAGAATTCAAGGTTCAAGGTTTAAGATTGTTTATTCCCATTCCTCAATACACAAGTGTAAAATAGAACAAAATGAAAGATGGAGAAGCAACACCTTACATTCCATTTCAGTAGCTTCCATGCTGATGGCATGGATTTCTCCTTTCGGTAGAGAATTCCTTCCTCATCCGCCCAGCCCAGTCCCCACTCTGAGATTTGCCTCTTCTCACATGATCTTTTTCCTCTTCTCTTCCCCCTGTGTCCCCTCCTCCTTTCCTTTCTCCTATGGTCCACTCTCATCTCCTATTAGATTCTTTCTTCAGTCCATCACCTTTCCCACCCTCCTGGTTTCACCCATCACATTCCAGCGAGCCTCCTTCCCCTCCCTCTACCTTTTTATTCTGGCATCTTCCTCCTTCCTCTCCAGTCCTGAAGAAGGGTCTGGGCCTGAAGTGTCGACTGTTTATTCATTCCATAGATGCTGCCTGACCTGCTGAGTTACTCCAGCATTTTGTGTGTGTTACTTTGAAATGACTGTTACACCTGACTCTAGGTGATGTGTATGTAATGGTGGTGGGGTGGATGAATGGGTGGAGGTGTTGATCAGCATGACGGTTTTATATATTCCAATATGGGCCTTATCTAATTTAATAAGCCTTTTCCAACTATATAGCTTGTTTGACTCTGTTTCTTCATTGCTTTATGGGACTTGTGTCAGATTGACAGACATGGACAGAGTGTCAAAATGGAATCTCAGCTCTATCACAGATGTTCAAAGAGAACAGCAAAGAATTTTGGAATACTTACGAATTAATATGTTCAGAGAGGAAGCCATACCCTGTTACAGGAACAGTCACACACAGTACAGCACACACAAGGTAGCAAGCAGAAATAGAGTAACAATCATGGAGTAAGAGAGTCCCAAAACTCACATTATCAATCCTCAGTGAACCACAATAAAGCCCATCTGCCACCGAGCTAACACTGGAGGTAGCAGAGACGCCAGAGTGGCCGCAACCACCTCCAGCGGAGCGACCACACCAGCCCCAACACGCTCCCACCTGCCATGAACAACCACAAACTAGAGAGAATCTACAGATGCCGGAAATCTGACCAACACACACAAAATGCTGGAAGAACTCAGCAGGCCAAGTCAGCATCTATGGAAAAACGTGCAGTCGACGTTTCGGCCCAAAACGTCGACTGTACCCTTTTCCTAGATGATGCCTGGCCTGCTGAGCTCTTCCAGCATTTTGTGTGTGTTGCACAGACAACCACAATCCTGCCGGATGCCCGATGCCACCATCTTGCTGGAAGCCAGATTGTGCTCTTTACACTTTATCCGACTGCAAGGAAGAGAGACTGGATTTTGAAGTGTAAGGCTATAGCTTTGACACAGAGGTGCATCTCTTGCTTCTGAAATAAACCAATGTTAATACTTAAAGCAATAAACTGTTTCCATGGCCATCATACTGCACCTGCTTCTCCTTCTCCTGTGAGCTCGAAGATACAAAACCGTCCCAGTGAATTGAGGCGTCCAGTCAACCCAAGGAATTGCACTAAACCAGTGATACAAGTTAACTTTCTGTTTCCCGTTCTACCTATCTTAAATTGATTGTCCATTTTATGTTCTTTGAGTAGATTTGCTCTCATCCACGTGATTGATCGTCCATGTTTAATTTTTATCGCACCGTTTTTCTTGTTCAGCTTGGCTTACTAACTGACATTAACTAATCTTGCAAGATGTTTTATATTCTGTGGTTTTGCTCATTTTTTTTTGCCATTTCCACGATTTATTCTTTTTTTTGTTTGGGGGGAGCGGGGGTTTGATTTTTTTTGAACAGGTTCCATAGTTTTCTTTGTTTAGTGGCTGTCTGGGGGAAGATGAATCTCAGGGTTGTGTACTGCATTCATACCTTGATAATAAATGTACTTTGAAACTTAGAATCAAATCTGTTTACCTTGTAGTCATTTCAGGTAGGGGATAGCTGACATTACCTTTCAAACATTACGCTGGTGAAAACTGAGTTTCAATGGATCTTTCCCGATAGAAAAGTTTAATATAAATGCTGCAAAAAATTCAGGGAAACTTGCTAGAGTGAAAACAAACACAAGTGATCTTTCTTCACTTGTCCAAGGCAGCTTACCCTGACATTAGTCAGCAGTGCATCACACAAGAAATGAGAATACAGGTGTGCTATTTTTTTTCAGGTTTGGTTTCAAAATAGAAGAGCAAAATGGAGAAAGCGGGAACGCTATGGACAGTTACAACAAGCTCGAAGCCACTTTGCAACCTCCTACGATGTATCCCTTTTGCCCAGGACAGAAACTTATTCACAGGTAGGTGAAAAACCTAGTGCCACAGTCACAGGAGAGAGTGAAAGAGCATACACTGACAAGTAAACTGACCATATTAAAAATAATTACAGGCACATTCTTTCAATAACTTTAAAGGTGAAAATATATGCTTCTGGTGTATATAATGTTAGGAGAGAAGCTAATCAGTAAGGGAATAGATTTATTGTAATTTGAAGAGGAATTAGATGAGGGGTTAAGGAATTTTTTTCTCATTCTGAAAGTAGTACAGTTCAATGTCAGAAAGGATGGTGGAATTAGAAAGCTCAATATTTCAAAGTAAACTTATTATCAAAGTACATATATGTTACCGTACACTGGCATGAGACTCATTTTCTTGCAGGAACTCACAGGAAACAAAAAGAAATACAGTAGAATTCCAGGGAAGACTTTATATAACCAGACAAAAACTGACAAACAATCAATGTACAACAAAGGACAAACTGTGCAAATAGGATGCATTATGAGAAAAAGAGATGTAAATAGTCCAAAAGTGAGTCTGTAGGTCTAAATCAGTTCAGAGAAGTGATGATCAAAGTTATCCATGCTGGTTCAGGAGCCAGATGGTTGTAGGGTAATAACCTGGTGGAGTGGTACATAAATTTAAGCTGCAGTAGCATTTGGTGCTGTTACCTAGATTAGGACTGAGAGCCAGGAAAAGGCTTTGTTCAGCATGGATGTAATATGAGTTTGGTTATAAATTCATGTGAGTCTATAACTAGGTCTAGGAGCATCTCATGCTCAGGACTAATGAGTGGGGAGGGACCCTCAGACATGGTTTGACATTCCATGATATTGGATAAATTACTTTTCACCTCATCCTCCCATAGATGATGTCTGGCCTGCTGAGTTCTGCCAGCGTTTTGTGTTTTTATTTATTTCCAGCATCTGCAGATTCACTCGTGTTGCCTTCATCTTAAAAGTTCTTAGTGACTCTGTTTCCATCATCTAAAGACACACAAGTCTCTGAAAGATGGTTTGTGCCTTAAATGGTTGACATCTTATCAACAGTGACCACTTGTTTCAGATTCTTACACAAGAAGAAATGATCTCTCCACATCTATCCTGTTAAAACCTGACAAGAATTTTTTTGTTTCACTCCATTAAACTACAACAAAAACTAATTGAGCCTGGGTTAACTAACCATTCCTCATTAGGCAACCCTTCCATTCCATGTAGTGGTCTGATAGTCCTCTCAAACACAACAACATCCTTTCTTTAAAAAAAATGAAGGGCAATACCGTTCTTAGAACTCCAAATTTGGCTTTGCCAATGTCCTATAGAACAGAACCACGACTTCCTTGTAAATGCATTCAGATCTCCTGGCAATAAACATTAATATTCTGTTAGCCTTCCTAATCACTCCCTTTCCCATTCCAACAACATTAGTCCAAGGGCTCCTCTACTGCCACTCGCAGGTTGGAGGAGCAACACCTCATATTACAAATGGGTAGCCTCCAACCTGACAACATGAATATTGATTTTCCTAGCTTCTGATCATTTCTTCCTCCTCAATCTTGTCCCTTTTCCCACTCCCCATACAGCTTCCCTTTTCTTCTCTTCGCCTCTCCTACCCATCACCTCCTTCTAGAACCCCTCCCTTCCCTTTCTCCCATGGCCCACGGTCCTCCTTTATCAGATTCCATCTTCTTCAGCCCTTCATCTGTTCCACATATCACCACCCAGCTTCTCACTTCATCACCCACCCACTGACCTTCCCCTTCACCTGGTTTCGCCTGTCACCTGCTGGCTTGTACTCCTTCCCCTCCCCTGCTTCTTATTTTGGCTTCTTCCCCCTTGCTTTTCAGTCCTGATGAAGGATCTCAGCCCAAGACATCAAATGTTTATTCCTCTCAGTAGATGCTGCCTGACCTGCTGAGTTCCTTCAGCATTTTATGCATGTTACTCATCACTTGTTGTACCTGTATACTGACTGCCTATGAATCAATCACCAGAAAACTGAGATCCTTTTACACTTTAGAGATCTGCAATCATTCACCTTTTAGATTAAAAAAAGCTCGTTCATTTCTTCATTTACAATGGGCAGTTTCAACTGCACTACAATTGTACTCAACTTGTCAGATATTTGCTCTCATTAATCTTACACCGTAGCCTCCTGACATCCACAACTTATTGTCTTCTTTGTGTCATTGACAGTGTTTGCAAAAATACCTTTGGAGCCTTTGCCTGTGGCATATATATACGTTGTGACAGGTTGAGGCCCCAGCATCAATTCTTGTGACATTTTAATCATTACATTTTGCCAACCTTGCTGTCAATTCCGCTGCTGGTGGTTAGGGCCACAATGTAGGTCCTCCAGCTCTGGAGGTGTTCACGGCTTCCTTCATTGTGTCAGCAACTTCCTTGGTTTTCACTACTCTCAATCACGTAAGTCCTGAGTGGAGACTCAGGAATACCATCACACTCAGATGTAGAAGGATCCTTCATTGTTATTTCCAAAACAATTTTGTCTTACCAGTCAGGGTTGTTAGCCCTGAGCTGAATCCCTGAACCTGGAAGACTAGTGAACCCCTCTTAGTTGGTCCTCTACCCTTTGACCTGTTTGGCATGGGTGACCTTACCAACAGCCAAAACACAAAGCCCTGAATTCAGCCAACATCCCTGGATCATTGAAGCATGCAAGCCTCCAAACCACAAGGTTGTGGTCCTTTTGAAGGATTTTGCTCACTTTGTTTCCTGATAGTCGGCCAGTATTGTAACCATAGTGAATGTTGCCTCCTATATCATGAGCTTCTATTTTCCATGCTTCCCTTTGATGTGGCGCTTTATCAATTTTCTTCTGGAAATCTACATATAATGTAGCCATTGTTCAAACTTCAAAGTAAATTTTATTATCAAAGTACATATATGTCATCATTACAAGCCTGAGATTCATTTTCCATTGGTTCCCATTCAACCACAGTGCATGTTGTTTCTTCAAGTAATTCTAATAAATTGCCTGAACATGTTTCCCTTTCATAAAACCATGTAGGCTTTGCCTTAATCTTTTCCCTAAAGTGCACTTCTACGTTTAGTAATCACTTCTAATATTTTAGTAATCACTTCTAATATTTTCTATATTCAATAACCTCCAACAAAAATTTGAAGGTTCATTTAATATCAGAGTATATAGACAGTATACAACCTGAAATTCATACTCTTCACCACAAGAAACCCCATAGAATGCCAGATAGAAACATCGGAGCCCCGAAGACTCCCCTCCCCCCACCTTTCACACAAACAGCAGATGCTAAGCTTAACTAACCTGTAGCTTCTTGCTTTCTGTCTCCCTTCTGCTTTGAATAAAGTATTTGCATTTTCTCATTTCCATTCTCAAAGAGCACTGAGTTTAGGTTCAATAGGTACATTTAAAGTCAGAGAAATATATATAATATACACGTACAAACAAGCTGGAGGAACTCAGCAGGTCGGGCAGCATCCGTGGAAACGAATAGTTAACGTTTCGGGCCGAGACACTTTGTTGTATACGATAAACATCCTGAAATTCTTTTTCTTCGCAAATATCCACAAAAACAGGGGAGTGCCCCAAAGAATGAATGGCAGTTAAACGTTAGAACCCCAAAGCCTCCTAGCTCTCCCTCCCACACGTAAGCAACAGCAAGGCAACGATCCCCCCTCCCCCACCAGCAAAAAAGCACCAACGCCCTTGACTGAGCACTCCAGCGTGCAGCAAAGCATCAATAAAGACACAAACCTGCAGTACCCCAAAGACTAATTGTTCTGCCAGTAATTTGACATACCACAGGCTCTCTCTCTCTCCTTAATAAGAGAAAAAGAGGTGTCCTCATCTCACAGCGAGAGGGGAGGTGTAACAAACAACTCACTGATATATGATGTTAAAAGTCTGTTGTGCTGCTTTTTACAAGACCTGCACCCAGAGAATCCGCCCTGGAAAGGCTCAGGTCTCTAGACACACAGCTTCCGATATTCCATGTTCTCCCACAATGCCTCAGTCAGGGGTACTGGCCTTGAATCAGCCCATCTCCAGAGCCACAAACATCTGGCACCCTGAAGGCATCCTAGTCTTCCAGGCCGTGTCCTTGAGGTATCTAAAAGCGGCCGGTCATGATGCCCTGAGAGCGGGTCCCGTTCCCACAAAGAACTGAAGTCAGAGTGTAACTCCAGGTCAGATTGTTCAAAAGAACCTTGAAAAGAAAAAAAAAAGATTCTTTGGAAGAAATTAAATATGAATGGTTTTAACAGTAGGCTATTGGCATTTGCAGAAATTATGTGAGTCTGATCACTTTATCTGATCAGTAGATTTTTCAGTGGTGTGATATTATTCGCCACTCCAACCTTCATCCAAATTACATCATCGAGTCATAGAATCATAGATAAATGCAGCACAGAAACAGGCCATTCAGCCCAACAAATCTATGGCAAATATGGTGTCTACCCGGCTAGTCCCAATTTTCTACATTCGGCCCACATCCCTCTAAAGCTTTGTCCCTCTATTTACCTATCTAAGTGCTTCTTAAATGATACTATTATAACTGCATCAACCACTTCCTCGAGCCACTTGCTCCATGTACTCACCACCCTCTGCATGAAAAAGTTAGCCCTCAGATTCCTCCCGCCAGAAATCTATGAGCTCCAGTTTTGGTCTCCCTGACTCTGAGGAAAAGACTGTCACTATCCATCTAATAATTGTAAACATTTCCACGAGATTGGTCCTCATTCTCCTACGTTCCAAGCAATACAACTGAAGTAGCCACATTCCCCTGCTACTCAGGGCCTCCAGTCCTGGGAACATTTTCATAACATTTTCTGCACTCTTTCAGCTGAACTACATTTTCTTACAAAAGTCACCGGGACCGGACCGGATGTACCCCAAGCTACATTGGGAAGCGAGTGAGGAGATTGCTGAGCCTCTGGTGATGTTCTCTGCATCATCAATGAGGACGGGAGATTTTCCTGAGGATTGGAGGGTTGCAGATGTTGTTCAATTATTCAAGAAAGGGAGCAGGGATAGCCCAGTGTGTCTTACTTTAGTTGTTGGTATATTGATGGAGTAGATCCTGAGAGGCAGGATTTATGAACATTTGGAGAGGCATAATATGATTAGAAATAGTCAGCATGGCTTTGTCACAGGCAGGTCGTGCCTTACAAGCCTGATTGAATTTTTTGAGGATGTGACTAAACACATTGATGAAGGAAGAGCAGTAGATGTAGTGTATATGGATTTCAGCAAGGCATTTGATGAGGTACCCCATGCAAGGCTTATTGAGAAAGCAAGGAGGCATGGGATAAAAGGGGACCTTTCTTTGTGTATCCAGTGCTGGCTTGCCCACAGAAGGCAAAGAGTGGTTGTAGACAGGTCATATTCTGCATGAAGGTCGGTGACCGGTGGTGTGCCTCAGGGATTGGTTCTGGGATCCCTTCTCTTGCTGATTTTTATAAGTGACCTGGATGACGACCTGGAGGGATGGTTTAGTAAGTTTGCGATGACACAAAGGTTGGAGGTGTTGTGGATAGTGTGGAGGGCTGTCAGAGGTTACAGCAAGACATTGATAGGATGCAAAACTGGGCTGAGAAGTGGCAGATGGAGTTCAACCCAGAAAAGTGTGAGGTGGTTCAGTTTGGTAGGTCAAATATGATGGCAGAATATAGCATTAATGGCAAGACTCTTGGCCGTGTGGAAGATCAGAGGGATCTTGGGGTCCGAGTCCATAATACACTCAAAGCTGCTACGCAGGTTCACTCTGTGGTTAAGAAGGTATACGGTGCATTGGCCTTCATCAATCGTGGGATTGAGTTTAAGAGCTGATGGGGAGCATGCCTTATGAGAATAGGTTGAGTAAATTCGGCCCTTTCCCTTTGGAGCGATGGAGGATGAGAGGTGACCTGATAGAGGTACAAGGTAATGAGAGGCATTGATCATGTGGATAGTCAGAGGCTTTTCCCAGGCCTGAAATGGCTAGCACATGAGGAGCTAGTTTTAAGATGCTTGGAAGTAGGTACAGAGGAGATGTCAGGGTTAAGTTTTTTATGCAGAGAGTGGTGAGTGCGTGGAATGGGCTGTTGGCGGCAGTGGTGGTGGCAGAAGCAATAGGGTCTTTTAAGATAATCCTGGATGGCTATATGGAGCTTAGGAAAATAGAGGGCTATGGGTAAGCCTATGTAGTTCAAAGGTAAGGACATGTTCTGTACAAATTTGTGGGCCAAAGGGCCTGTATTGCGCTGTAGGTTTTCTATGTTTCTATGTTAAAAGGGTGACCAAAACCGTACACAGTATCACACACAAAATGCTGGTGGAATGCACAGGCCAGGCAGCATCTATAGGAAGAAACACTGTCAACGTTTCGGGCCGAGACCCTTTATCAGGACTAGAGTATTCTGAGTACGGCCTGAATCAATGACTGATGCAATAGAACACAATGTCTCATCTCCTATATTCATTGCACTGACTGACTAAAGCCAGTGTGCTAAATGTCTTTTTCACCAACCTATCTGTGATTCCACTTTCATTGAACTATCTACTTGTACGCCTTGGTCCCACTGTTCCATTACACTTCTTCGTGCACTACCACTTATATTGTAAGTCTTATGCTGGTTTAACTTTCTAAAATGCATCACCTCACATCTGTCTGCTTTGAAATCCATTTGCCATTCATCAGCCCAGTTCCTTATCTGTGTGATTAAGTGTGTACATAATAAAGAATTTCAATTCCCAGAGTGCAATGTGAACTGGAAGTGACATGAGCTGGTCACATGCGATCGAGAAAAGATAGAACCATTCTGTAAATAAATATGTGCCAACATTAAAACCCACGCTGGAACTGATTGAGGTCCCATTGTAATCTACAATAACATGCTTCATTATCAACAACACCTCCTAATTCCATGTCATCCACAAACTTCTTGTATTTTTGCATCCAAATCATTTATATCAGTAACAAATAACAAGGGTCCCCTTGCAGCACACCACTAATCACTGGCATCCGTACTGAGAAACAGCCTTCAGCCACCACCCTCTACTTCCTATCTCTGAGCCAATTTTGAATCCACCTAACTAGCTCCATCTGGATCCCACAGGGCCTCATCTTCCAGAACAGCCTACCACAAGACCTTGTCAAAGGCCTAGCTAAAGTCCAAATATTAAAAAAAATCCATAAAATCAATGTTTGCATTGAGTATGAATCAATTTGACTTCAGTCCGATAGCATTATCTAAGTGGCATACTTGACCTCTGAGTATCACATTAAGTACAGCTTTCCACTTGGGAAGCACAAATTGAAATAATTCCTCCTTCTCCCTACCCGCCGATAAATTCAAAATGTGTAACGTCAAGAAACCTCTTGTTCTCTTGTCATGTGATTTATATCATCCTTCAGAGGATAACAGAGGAATTTCTTATTTGCAACAGCATGAAAATTAATTTCAACATTTACTATGTTACTTAGTACAGATACTTGGGTTTTTTTAAACTCTGAAGAGAACTTAAAGTTTGTGGCATTTTGATAGGATCACTAAAATAAGAGAAACATAATTAACCCAGGCACACAAATTTAAAAAGAAGCTGAAACTGTTCCCAACCATGAGTCTTGCTTTTCCACATGGAATATTTTTCTATAGACCCCTGGCTTTCCATCTGTATGAGGACAGGCATGAAAAGAGAATAGTTTAATTCTGTGATACAAATGCTGTAGTTCACCCTTTGTACCAACTCAGTAGCTCCATAGCTCTCCCTCATTGATTCTGTTCCCCACTGCTTCGAGGGCAACATTATGGAATTTTCAGGATCTCCCCGGAAGGGTCAGTAGGTGAATCTAATTAATTTGTTAAAGATCCAATCCAAAAGTACCAAGTGCTAGAAGTACCTGGCAAATCAGGCACCAGCCATTGATAGAGAAATGATAAAAATGTCTTTGGTCAATGGTCCTTCATCAGAACTAGAACAATGAAAAAAAAGAATATGTCTTAAAATGCTGAGATGGGTCTCTGGTCATTGACCTGCTCTCTACTATAACAGCCCCTGTTCTCTTCAGCCCTCCCACTCTCTTCAATTTAAACCCTGCCTGCTCCAGTCCTGATCAAGGTTCCTTCACTAGAAATGTTGAAGCTGCTTCCCTCACTTTGGATGCTACTGGTCCTGCAGAGTGCTCTGGCATTTTCCGACTTTGTTTTGTATTTCAGCATCTGCAGTATTTTGATGCTTTGAACAAAATATGTTTTGTCTTTGTCAAGCAATTTTACCAGTGTTCTCCTGATCAACTGGATAACTGATAAGCATTAACTGTACTTACGTTGCAGTGAGTGATGGTAATATTTTCTGCCTTCTTTCTGTATGTTGTCTGTAGATTAGACATTTAATTTCTTTCCACTATTATAGCTTCAGCAATATTTACCTTTTTTTATGAAGTTACTGAACTTTCTTTTCTCTCCTTTGACTTACTGATCATTTGCTGTTCCTTGAAAGTTTCTACTTCAGTTTTGTCTGATAACTAATCCCCGTGCAAGTGGTACTTGTTTCTTTTAAACTATTCACTTTCAAACCATTTCTTACTACTTAATAAAGTCTTAAAGCTTCTGCAAATACCTGAGCAGGAATTAGTGGAAGTAGTCATGCCCTGAAATTTCAATAGGTCTTACATCCGTTAAGGAAGCAATTTTCCCTCTCTCGGCTCCTCTGATCTTACAGTCTTAGAGCACTACAGTACAGAAACAGGCCCTATGACTCCTCTCGTCCATGCAGAACTATTAATCTGTACTTGGACCATAGCACTCCATCCCTTTCCCATCTATGTACCTAGTAATGGGAATGATTAATCTAATGGCATGTCCTGACACCATACCCTAGCTGAGGTCCATTTTGGCAGTGACTGCCGCAACCCAGGAAGTCTTGATTCAGGCGAAATTCTCCCTTTAAAATATCTTCCTTTTTGCAGAGTAACATTTGCAGAGTAATTGCTGCTTTTGAAAAGCAGCTCTGAGGTTGTCAGTCTTTCAGCCCTTTTATTTATTTTCTTTTACATTGTTAGCTCTTGATTCACTGCAAAAAGAGCTTTACCAATACTTCTTTCCTTTTATTCCTTCAGTCTCCTAATAGCTAGTATTGTGTATTTAATATTTAAATAATATTTGAGTAATCTTGTATGTATGTCTATAGGTTGATTAAGCTTTCTTGTTTAAATAATTAAATTATGGTTTATATGTAAAAATACATTGAATGCATACCTCATCACGCTACCATGTGATAAGTGCGTGCCTTATTTATAGTAAACTCAAAAGTTTACTATAAAAAGTACTCAAAAGTATACAAAAGTATACTCAAAAGTATACAAAGGGATACTTCGGACCCCTGTATCTTCCTTTGAGTTAGTCGAATGTTTCAAAGTTACAAACATAACACCTTGATTATCCCTAAATAGATTAAGCTTCAAATTAAATTTTAAATATTTAATTTTAAATTTTAAAATAAAATAAAATTTATGTTTTTTATTTTAAATACACTTACATTATTTATTGAATTTAAATGGTGAAAATTCACATTACCGTGATCTTGAATGGGTTCAGCACTAAGATATGTTGGCAGTTCAACATTCTTCTAATGGGCCCAATACCGATGTAGATTCCAGGATTCAGACACTTTATTAAGAAGATCCATCAAATTGCCTCGGCAGCTTTAAAACCCTGCAGAATGTTACATGATCTCAGGCCAATTGGAATTGATTGAAAATACTCACTTACATAACATAGATCATCCAGTGAGAGCAATTGGCTTAAAAACAGATTTCCTTTCAGGGCACTTTAGTTTTGGTTACTAGGACCTTGCAAAAGAATACCCTATCAGAATAGTTAAGACATTTAAACATAAAATATGATTTTTAATTCATTTTTTGTTCCAACAAGGATCTGCCTTTATAAACAGTTATTTATGGAAGTGAAGAGAGCATGGGATTTCTGTCTGATACATTTCCCCTGGTGAAAGCATAACTCTAAATACTTCTTCCTTATGCATTCTTTACTAAGCATTATTTTCAAAAGCAGAGGAGAAATTTTTTTGAATGCTTTTTGTGCCTGTTGTGTCTGCGAACAAAGTTACTGTAGAGAAACTGAATTTAGTGGATATAGAAGCCTTTATTCAGCAAGGTGACCAGCAGGCATCATATTTGAGACACTCTTGGAAGAAGCTTGCCTGACACAAAATTACCTGTCATTTTAATATGTTAATGTTCAAAGGTAACAGCAGGACAATTCTATAGTTACAATGTATCTACAATGCTTCCTTTGAATTACATACAGTTTTCACACATCGCCTTCACACCCACACTCCAGACACCCAACATTAATGTTAATCCCCACTGGTTCTGGGCTGCATTCGTGCATATGAAGGCATTGGAGGTCAAATGGTGTGTTTCTTTGTTTGCAATCAACCCCAAAATGCAGCTCTAGGAAGACCATTGTTCAGTGCCGCATTTTAATTTCAATCTACAACCTGTGTTCAGGTCTGAAGACTGGCTGTTGTTGAAATTATTATTTGCTGCATGCCATAACTCCAGAATATGCCCTAACAGTCCCATTCAGTATATAAGATAAAATGACTTGCTGTACTATAAAATGTTATAGCAGTGAAGAAGGTAGTGGTTTGAATTTACTGGATAACCAGTAGACGTGGAACCATAACTCTGATTAGAAAATGGATACAATGATGCACTCGTATGTTTGTTTTTCAGCTGCAAAGTAATTTATGGGCAGGGAACAGCCCTACCAACTCAGCGGTTTCATCCTGTGTGTTACCACGTGAATCATCTCCTTGTATGTCCCCATACCCTCACTCCCATAGGAACGCCAGTGCTTACATGGGCATATCGAATCATCAAAACCAGTTCAGTCAAGTCGCTCTCAACAATCTCTTCAATGACTCTGTGCTGTCGTGCTCTTCTGATGGACACGCCTTTGAGCCAAGGCCAGAGTGTGAACGACGCTCCTCAAGCATTGCTGTGCTTCGAATGAAAGCCAAAGAACACACAGCGAATATATCATGGGCCATGTAATGGCAAAAGTAATGAAAGGGCCGTTAAAATGCAGGACAATGTGTAGATCAATGTACCTGTGCAATTGTGTTCCTGGAAAACAGTGTGCCAAGCTGTTACATCTCAGCCAGAAAGTCACTCTAAGCCTGTCACTGGAGAACAATTCACAGGATTTAAAAAAAAATCCACGCAAACTCAAAAACAATAGAGAAGACCGAATAGGAGGATGGAATGATTGATCAGAATGCTGAATGTGTCTGTTCAAAGAGGACGTTGTGTACCATGAATCACAGGATATTTTCAGCACAAGTTATCATTTAACGCATATGTGTGTGTCCACTCAATGAAAATGCTCTGAATCTCATTCCTCTGTCTTCCATTGTTACCTTTTAATTTCTGTTTAAAAAATATTTCTTCATGCCTGATTCTAGATTTTTCCTGCACATTTGTTTCTGGTAAAGCCTTATGCTTCTACAACCCACTTTGTTGGGGGAAAAAAAAAATCCTAAGCTCTTCTGTTTTGTTTGTTGTCGATCTTAAATTTAAGTTTTTGATCAGTATTGCTATTTCAATGGAACAAAATTTCAGAGAGAATGTATCAGAGGAAATAAAATTATGTTGATTGTTGAGTTATACCAATCCAAGGATGGATTTTTTTCCCTATGATCTCCAGGCGCCAATTCACTGATCAATGAAGGCAACTGTTGCCAATGTCTACTATCAAATCTACTCATCGAATTTGAACATCTCCAATACTGTGTACATGTCATAGGTGCATATACAGTATATAGCTAGAGTGCCTAAGACTTCTGCACAGTACTGTATTTGTCAACGTGGAGTGGAGAGTGAGTTTGTAAATCTGGTGGAAACAAAAGATGTGAGGAATGGCAAGGGTGGAACACTGCAGGAAGGGCGCGAGACAACTGTCGGGGTGTGGGGTTGGCACGGGCGCAGGCACACCCAACCCTGAGACACCAGCAAAGGTAATTTGATGCCAAACAATTGGTTTATTGACAATACAGAACGTTTCTCTGGTGCTGTCCACTCCCTTCCCCTTTCCCCAACTATGATTCCCCTCTCCCTGCCCCCTATCCACTCTCAGACACATATCAGAATCAGATTTATCATCACTCACATATGTTATGAAACGTGTTTGTTTTTGTGGCAGCCGTACAGTGCAATGCATTAAATTACTATAGTACTGTGGAAAACTCCTAGGCACCCTAGATATATACACTGTAAGACTTTTGCACAAAACTGTGTATTAATTTTACCTTGACCCTTTTTAAACAAAAAGAGTTCACTTTCCATTATGTCTTCTAACAAGTGAAGCCTTTCATTCCTGGTATTATTTCAGTGCTCTCTTTGTATAGGTTAAGAATTCACCTCCAGTAAGGAGCCTAAACCGTGGAGAGCATTGATTTTGTTCACCTGAACACTGCTTATTCAGACAGACAGACAGACATACTTTATTAATCCCGAGGGAAATTGGTTTCAGTACAGTTGCACCAACCAAGAATAGAGTAGAAATATAACAAAATAAAACCAGAAATAATTAAATGATAATAAGTAAATTATGTCAAGTGGAAATAAGTCCAGTTCCAGCCTATTGGCTCAGAGTGTCTGACACTCCGAGGGAGGAGTTGTAAAGTTTGATGACCCCAGGTAGGAATGACTTCCTATGACGCTCAGTGTTGCATCTTGGTGGAATGAGTCTCTGGCTGAATGTACTCCTGTGCCTAACCAGTACATTATGGAGTGGATGGGAGTCATTGTCCAGGATGGCATGCAACTTGGACAGTATCCTCTTTTGAGACACCACCGTCAGAGAGTCCAGTTCCACCCCCACAACATCACTGGCCTTGTGAATGAGTTTGTTGATTCTATTGGTGTCTGCCACTCTCAGCCTGCTACCCCAGCACACAACAGCAATCATGATAGCACTAGCCACCACAGACTCGTAGAACATCCTCAGCATCGTCCGGCAGATGTTAAAGGGCCTCAATCTCCTCAGGAAATAGAGACCTCTCCTGGTTTTTGTATAAAACTAGGAGCTTTTTAAAACAATGAAATCCTCAGCTAACCATCATCTCTACATTTTGCTATTGTACCCCTTAAACTCAAGTTTTCATTTTTATATGCATATTTACAGAGAAGTATCCTGTCTCTGAATGGAGCGCACGGTGTTTATATCCCCTTAGTTTGAGCTGGCTGACACAAACGAGATTGGGCAGATACTCTTTTTTTAAGTGATAGGCTTTGTCACCTATACATTGCAACGTGCAGTGATATCAGTTGTTTTGCATCAAACTAAATCAGTGAAGATTATGCAGTGCAGCCCCACAAACGTTGCCTTGTTTCTGGCACCAAGACAGCACACCCACAACTTACTAACTCGAACCATACACCTTTGGAACCTGGCAGGAAGCTGGAGCACCCTGAGGGAACCCAACTGGTCATAGGGTGAATGCACAAACCCCTTACGGATAGCAGCAGGAATTGAACCCCGAATGGTGATCAGCTGGCACTGTAAAAAGATGCACTAACCACTCCACTCCTGTGCTGCCCAAAGTATTGTCAGAAACTCTACGATATGGAGAAAGGAGTACTGATCAATGTAACTTCAGGATCTCAGTTGATTTTTTTTTTGTATTCTCTGGTTTGAAGCACGTGGTCGGCTGAATTGAAAGGCTGACAAGCTTTTGAGTGGGACGTTCCAGTCACAAAGACCATAATTGGTCACTGAATAGGAGTGAAGGAAGGAAAGAGGAGGCTGGAGATCATAGGAGTGTCCTTGAAGTGATCGCAGGTGTCAAGGTAGACTGTCATTTGTGGAAGGTCTTCAGATCATGGGTCAGGAGATAAGCAGCTTTTGTGAAGAGACTGCAGGACTGCATTCCTACCCCACATAAATTTAAAGAAAGATGTTTACCTGTAGATGTGGTGACTTGCATCTCTCTTCAGCTGCAAGATTTTGAGACACAAGGCTTCACTTTAATAACATACTTAACCTGCTCAACAATCTGTTTTAACCCTTCCTGTTTTTTTCACAGCCCTTGTCAGGGTTACACTTCAGGCATCTGGAATCCTTCAAAGACTGACTGCCCTACCTTTAATTTCTTGCACATGCTAATAATATCAGCAAATTTCCTAAATAACATCTTATCAAATGCCTCCTGGAAAAAAAATGTACTCCTTTATCGATACTTCTTCATGGAATTTATTTGGCATGATTTGATTTTCATAAGTATGTTAGCTGGCAACAGTTAGTCAACTGAAATTTTTTTTTTGGCCATAAAATGACCTTCGGAAGTTTAATCCGCTCCTGATGTTAGGCAGACTTTTGGTTTTCATGTAGTTTCTCACATGTTTTATTATTGCGTAACATATGCTTTTAGCTTTGAGTTCAATTCTAATATTCAGAAAAGTAGGAAAGGTTGCGGTGAGAATCTCTGTTAATATTCCTCTAAAATCCATTGGGATTCCAGGATGTATATCTTTGAGTTGGCATTCCATTTTCATATTTATGTATGACATAAAGGTAGGGCATTCTGCCTGTCAAGTTGAGGCAAAATCTCATCAATCCCCTTCCCCCCCCCCCCACTGTAACTTCCCTTCAGATTCCCTTAGAATTTCCTGCAATCTGTTTGTACTAATCTTAATTTACAATAGCCAATTAACCTACTAGCCAGTATGCAGCAGGAACACCCAAAAGGCAGTTCATATGGTCACAGGAAGAACAAGCGAACTCCTTACAGACAGCACTGAATATCCAGATTGACCGTAGGTTGCTGGAACTGTGAGGGAGTAGCACTAACATCTGTACCACTCTGCCCATTGAGTTGGATTTACTGTATGTTCCTTTGGACTTATTTCTTCAATTGTCCACACTCCTTTCCTATCAGATTCCCTCTTCTCCACCCACCTGGCTTCATCTATCACCTTCCAGCTAGCCTCTATTCCCTCCCCCCAACCTTTTTATTCTGGCATCTTCCCCTTTCCTTCCCAGTCCTGAAGAAGGATCTTGGCCTGAAACGTTGACTATCTATTCATTTCCATAGATGCTACCTGCCCTGCTGAGTTCCTCCAGCATTTGTGTATGTTGCTTTGGATTCATGCTTTGTTGTCCTGTCTCATCCCCTTCTTAAGTACTTTTGCACCCTTTATCTACAATATCTCTTTCATTCTCTCAATATACCTATATGAAGATTTCCTTTCTTCTTCTAATTTTATTTAAAATTACTGCTTCCTCGTCCTGTCAATCTTTATTCAATTATCTTCTTTGTTTTTTTTTCCCTCTGATCTTGCTCCCCCAGCATCTGATTATTTTCGGTTAAGAATGATAATATTCTAGAATCAAACCCTTTTATTAAGCAAGAGGTGAATCTGAGCCAGCACAGCCGTTTCCCACCTTGGTTGATTATTTTAAATGCAGCCAGTGTTTACATTAATAATATTGCTTCATTTTGATTGTATCAGATCAATCTAAAAATAACTTGTAAGAGAAACAGAGAAGGACTTCATTGATATTATCCAGCAAAGATTCTAATGAATGAGTTTGTACAACATATGCAGCTACTTATTGTAGTATAGATTATGAGAAGATCCAGTATGCTGCAATTTGCTATTGATATTTCTAGTCTAGATTTTGGAACAGACTAGTCCCAATGCCATTAAATATACCTTCATTTGTAAAGTCAGAGCAATCACTGAGGATACGATCAACTGATCAGCTGGAGAGAGGCAGGGCAAATTTCACAGCAGGCAGTCTTTTTCCCAGCAAGCAAAATCAATGTCAAGTGAATTTATCTGAAGTTTAGAAGGAACACAACTTCAGCAACTTACATCAATAAATGTTGCTGTTTCTCCAAAAAAAAAGTGCAGTTAATAACACAGTATATTTAAATAATGTCAGCTTAGTGGTATACTTTATGGTTTAAATTTCTTCCTGTTTTACAGGGTTGAAAGATAATTTACTTGAGATGTTTAATCTGCTAAAGGATTGATAAAAACTAAGAATGATCTCCTCTATCCAGGGAATGCCATAGCTTTAAAATTAGACTTTGATGATTAAGGTGAAATTAGAGACTACTTTTCAGACAATGGTCAGTGAAACTTTGAAACTCAGCTCTTCAAAGATTGCGGATGGTGAATCAGTTAAAACTGTAGATGCTGAAGTAAATTGGTACTTGCTGGGTATTCACTTGGTGCCTGTTATGCCACTGGCATTTAAGGCACCAATGAAGGTCCTCCATCTTTGGCACTTTCAGGACTTCCTTCATCATGTCAGTAGCTTCCTCTCAGTTTTCACTCCTGTCACTCATGCAAGTCCCAGATGGAGACACAGAAACACCGTTGCACTCAGATGTAGAAAGATTCTTCATTGCTATTTCGATAACAATTTTGTTTTACCAGTCAGGGTTTTTAGCCCTGAGCTGAATCCCTGAACCTAGAAGACCAGTGGACCACTCTTAGTTTGACCTCTACCCTTTGACCTGTTTGGCATGGGTGACCATACCAAGAGCCAAAGCAAAAAGCCCTGACTCCAGCCCACATAGATCTCCTGGTCACTGAGGCAAGAGTCCAAACCATGACACGCTTGCAGTCCTCTTGGAGGAAAAGAATTCAACCTACAATACAATTTGCCAAAGACAGAGCTTATGGAATTAATTTTCCCACTCTGCCCTATAGCTTAGCAACAGGAAAGCCCGATGTGTTTGACGATTCAGTTCTTTTACAATATAACTGACTCTTGAGGTGGAGCTAAAGACTGAATGATCTTTAGTTGTCTTGGTGTGCATAAACACTCTCACTTGATGATATCCTAATAGCTCATGACATTTGCTACTCACGTTTGATTAAAATGTTCCTATTTGGCTGAATAGTGTATTTGAAACTCAGTTGAAGAAAATAAAATTTAATTGTGGATCTTCTTGTCTTAGGAATAACCAATCATCATCAGTATATTTTTGTATGTCACAGTAGGGACATCTTCAGAGTGAATTTTCAAAACGGAAGGGCAGAAGATCAGGTTTCAGACTCAAACACTGTAAATTAGAATGAAGATCATACCTAGTTTAAATCGTTCAATAGTTGGTACTTAAAAAACAACAGATTTTCAGATCTTGCCTGAGGGTCTCGGCCCGAAACATCGACTGTATTTTTTTCCAAGGATGCTGCCCGACCTGGTGAGTTCCTCCAGCATTTTGTGTGCAGTGTTTACACTTGTAGATTGAGCTGATGGAAAATTGTGAATGTAGTTACTATTATTTACTGAGAAGGGAATACAATACAAAGGGTGACTATGATACCAGGAGCCACTTATTTCTAGATTTATACTAGCCAATTGCACCTTGATTACACAGTTTTTAAAATACCATCAATAATATTTTCTCTTTAGAAAGGAAATTTCAGGAAAACTACCAGCCACTATTTGTACTTTATTTAGGAGAGGTAGAATAGTGCAGCGCAAGACCAGGCCCTTTGCCCACATCTTCTGTACTGACTGACCATGATGCCAATTTATTTATTGAGATACAGTGCAGAATAGGCCATTCTGGCTCTTCAAACTGCACCACCCACCAATCCCCCTATTTATTCCTAGCCTAATCATGGGAGCAGTTAGAATAACCAATTAATCTATCAACCAGTACGACTTTGGACTGTGGGAGGAAACCGGAGAACCCGGAGGAAACCCACACGGTCACGAGGAGGACACATAAACTCCTAACAGGTAGTGGCAGGAAATTAACCCGGTTTGCTGGTACAGTAAATGTTGTGCTGACCACTACGCTACTGTGCTGTCCCAAACTAATCCCATCTGCCTGCACGTGTATCATATCCTCCCATTCCTTGCATGTCCATATGCAACTCTAAATGTCATTATTGCGATTGTTTCCACCAGCACCCCCGGCAACATGTCCCAAGCACCTGTCAGTCACTGCATAGAGAACGTACCCTGAACATCTCCTTTAAACTTCCCCCTCTAATTCTAATTATTTTTACTTTTGTTCAATTATTGAGATACAGCACGGAATAGGCCCGTTAAACCACACCACTCAGCAACCCCCCAATGTAATCCTAGCCTATTCATGGGACAATTTACAATGACTAAGTAATCTACCAACTGGTAGGACTTTGGATAGTGGGAGGAAACCAGAACGTCCAGAGGAGACCCATATGTTCATGGGAAGAACATACCGGAAATCAGGGGTTCCCAACCTGGGGTCCACAGACCCCTTGCTTAATGGTATTGGTCCACAGCATAAAAAAGGCTGGGAGCCACTCTCACATTAAATCTATCCACTCGTGCATTCAATATTTCCACCCTGGAAGAAAAGGTGCTGACTATCTACCCTGTCTATAGCTCTCATAAGTTTTATATGCTTCTATCCAAGGTCATCTCCCTGCCTCTGATACTTCAGAGAAGAGAATCCATGTTTGTCCAGCTTCTCTTTATAGCCAATGCTCTCTAATCCAGTCAACAGCCTGGTGAATTTCTTCTTTATTATCTCGTTGTAATGCAGTGGCCGGAACTGCTCGCAGAGCTCTGAATATGGCCGAACCAAATCTTTATACAGCTGCAACATGACTTCCTGACTTTTCTCGTCAAAGCCTTAACCGGTGAAGCCTTGCATCTGTACACCCTCTTTACCAGCCTGTACTCTATTTGCATTGCCATTTTCAGGGAACTCTGGATTGGCTATCCAAGGTCCCTCTGGCCTCCCCTCTCCCTGTGGCAGGAGTGACACCTCTCTCTTTTGTTAGTGAGAGAGAGAGCTTGTGGCATGTTGAAGTGTTGGGATGAACAGTGTTTATTTATGGACCTTAGATCATGGTCTCTCGGGGGCCTCTGCTGTTACTTGCACGGCGGGTGGTGGGGGCTGAGGTAAGTGTGGGGGCAGGGTTGATGCTTTGTTGCTGCTTATGCATGGGAGGAGGGAGAGGGGGGCTTTGGGGTTTTAATGTTTTTCTGTCATTCACTCCCGGGGGTTTTCCTTCTGTTTTATGGATGTCTGTGAAGAGTAAGAATTTCAGGTTACCGTATACACTCTCTGATATTAAATTGAACCATTGAACATCTGTGCTCCTGATGGTCCTGCCATTTAGTTTATACTCGTCCCTTCCATTTCATTCCCCAAAGTCTAAAGGCTGATTGATACTTGTGTGTGGAGGCTATGCCATAGCCTACGCCTTAGCCCCGATTTTCACTTCTGCGTGGGCTCTACGCCGTAGCAAGAATGCGTAGCGCCAAAACGCTAGTTGGCGATGGGGTTTCCATGCCTCTGTTTTGAGTTTCTTCGTGAGAGACATGGACGAGGAAATGCATTTCAAACATTTTCGCACGTCAGCAGGTAGATTTGACGATTTGGTTCATCTATCTCGCATCGGTGTACAGACACGGCAGAGAAGAAGCAACCGCAAATGCGTAGGAGGAAATGTGATGCTACCAAGTGGACTAATCACAGTTGTTGCAGTCTGCGTCGCTGTGACGCATGAGTTACTTTTTTGGGGACATGCACATCACCCTACGGCATAGGGTACGCGGTACCTACGGCGTAGATGTGACGCACAAGTATAAATCAGCCTTAACGCTTCACACTTGTCTGGTTTAAACTCTTTCATCCATTTCCCTCTCGCTGTCTCCAACATACTTATAGCCCACTGTATCTGAGGAACAGTCTTTTTTATTCTCTATAGCTTTGCCAGTTTTTGTATTGTCCACAAACTTGTTTAAATTTTATTACCAAATGCATAAATGTCACCATATACAACCCTGAGATTCATTTTCCTGGAGGCATACTCAGCAAATCTATGGCATAGTGACAATAACAGGATCAATGAGAGATCAGCCAGAGTGCAAAACACAACAAACTGTGCAAATGCAAATATAAATAACTAGCAATAAATAATGAGAACATGAAATAGAGAATCCTTAAAGTGAGATCATTGGTTCTAGGAACATTTTGATGATGGGCAAGTGAGTGTAGTTATACCCTTTTGTTCAAGAGCCTGATGGTTGAGGGGTAGTGGCTGTTCTTGAACCTGGTGGTGTGAGTCCTGAGGCTCTTGGACCTTCTAGATGATGAGAGGCAGTGAGAAGAGAGTGTGGACTGAGCTACTAATCAGCCTTCCTCCATTTTCATTGATTTTATTTAAATATAAACAGCAGAGGTCCCAGCACTGATCTTGCAGCACACAATGGTCACATACCTCCATTAAGGACAACATCCCTCTACGATTACCCTCAATCTTCTATGGGCAAGCCAATTCTGAAGCCAATCCACCTCGTATGTTGTGGTGAACTACATATACCTGACTGGACACGCTCCCCCTGCTGACTGCTCCTGTGGCTCCTCTCACAGACCCCGGTATAAAGGCGATTGAGGCCTGAGCCCGGCCCTCAGTCTCCAGGATGTAGTATGGTGGTCAATTGCTGCTTGTTCTTTCTTCCAGTCAATAAAAGCCAATATCTCGCCTCACGTCTCGGAGAGTTATTGATGGTGCATCATATGTGTGGATTGCAAGTGCTTTAATCTTCTGAATCAGCCTACCATGAATGATCTTGTTTAAAGTTTTACTGAAGTACATGGAGATAACTGCCTTAACCTCATTAATCATCTTCATCACCTCCTAAAAAAAAGTCAAGACATTTCCTGCTCCAAACTGATGATCGCTAATAAAACTGTTCTTTTCCAAATGTGAGTAAATCCTATACATAGGAATCATCTTCAATAATTTTCCTACCATTGATGTAAGGCTTTCTAGCCAATAATTTCCTGTTTTATCCCAATTCTGCTTCTTAAACAAAGGAACAATGTTGTCTATTGTCAATTTCTCTGATCTTTTAATCACACATGCACAATCCCAGCTCAAAACTGGCAGAGTATGCAGGAGGATTCCTGCAGTCTGAGAAGTGCTGAGAACTAGCACAAGGAGAACAGTTATGCCTAATTATTCCAAAAGTAATGGTAATTGTGTGTTAAGTATGTGGGTTATAACCAAAGGAAAGATGACTGGAGTCGTGTAGCAGTTTAATGCATCAAAAATCAAACTTACAAAAATTAGCAAAGATAGCAAGAAGAAAACTGCCAATATTTACAAAATGATATCTACCAGAAAACATGATAATAACTCCATGCTATTTTAGTCCAGTGTGAACTCCCGGCAGCCCCTATCTCTTCTCTCTTCCACTGAGAGCCAAAAGGCCCATTTATTAGGCACCAGGGTATGTATGACATCCATTGGTCTCGTGAGACCATGAATCTGTGCCTGGAAAGTCTTCTCCAGGACATAGGCCTGGGCAAGGTTGTATGGGAGACCGGCTGTTGTCCATGCAGCAAGTCTCCCCTCTCCACGCCACCAATGTTGTCCAAGGGAAGGGCAAGGGCCGATACAGCTTGGCACCAGTGTCGTCGCAGGAGTTGCCAGAACGAGGTTGAAGGCAGCGTCGGACTGCCTTAGGGATTCCAGCTCCGGATTTGTCCTCAGGGTTTACTCCCGAAGCCTTTCCCATGAGTGGGTAAGGCCACAAGGCAGCAGAGATTTGAAATCAGAGTTTTCCCTCTCTTAGACAGACTGCCTTTCCAGGCTGACGAGCTCCATTTACCCGAAAGGCACCAGGGTATACCAGGTTTAATTACCCACAGAGTGAACTTAAGCCTGCTCATGAATCCAAAAATGATGCATTGCACAATGAAGTTACAATCATGTTGCAAAATAAACAGAAGTGCATACCTTAAATACAGCAGACAAACAATATATACACGTTTACACATCCCCATTACAAAAGAAATGGAGTATTCCACTGTGTATGGCAGGAAAGGCACCATAAAGCCAACATGAGCTCTTGGCTTAAAACCCATTATGAGAATATACCAGGGAAGACATCGAAGTACACACACTCAGCACAACAATGGCAGAATGTCAAGGCAACGTTCGAGCTTGTGTCAAAGCATATGTGTAAGGAGTGTGTTTACTGAGTGCTGTCTGTTACATTGTGACTTGAATAGCAGCATTTTAAATGAGGGTACTGAAGCCTCCTCAGTCACTAGTTTAGTTCTGGTTTCACTTCAAAAATAATCTCGAATTGTTGTCAGTCTATATTTTTAATATACAATAACCTGTGCAGTCAAATTCCTCTCACTTAAAACTTCTATATACATTCAGGCTCACACCTTTGGTTTGAATCTCTGCTTAGATTTGTGCTAACCCATAGTGGACGTAAAAGATCATATGGGAAGTATAATGTGGTCCGGTTTAAAGGAAGTAGCTAATTATGGGCCTTTACTCATTCTGGACAATTCGCATCCAGTTGTCATTTCTTCTCTCATGTCTGTAAAATCAACTTGGAACCGAATGCAAACAAACAATCAACCTTCGCACAGAGCTGCCATTTATTTCTTCCTGGAATGGAAATGAATAATGTTAAAAAAGGCCCAGCAGTTCAAAGTTCAAAGTAAATTCGGTATCAAAGTACATATACATCACCTTGTACAACCCTGAGATTCATTTTCTTGTGGGCATACTCAATAAATCCAATAAATGTGATAGATTCAATAAAAGACCCCACCAACAGGGCAACCCGTGTACAAAAGAAAACAAACCGTGCAAGTACAAAAAAAAGAAAATAATAATAGTAATAATAATAAATTGAAAGACTGTGGTACATGGTCCGGACAGTAATATTGACCACTGGTATCATCCCAAAGTCATTACACAATAGCATTAAACAGTTAGGGCTACAGGCAATATCTATGCAAATCTCCAGGAAGCCACAATACTAAACATCATTAGAATAGTCTGAAAATTCCTAGCAATTGAGAAATGAGTGTGCTTGGCTATGCCTGTATCTCAGGTTTTACCAGCTTGAGCTAAGAAAAAAAAATCATTTTAATGAATGAATCAATCAATCAATAAGCAAGCCAGCAAGCAAGCAAGCAAAAAATATCAAAAACATGAGGTGAAGAGTCCTTAACTGTAAGTCCAGTGGTTGTGGGAGCAGTTCAGTGATGGGATCAGTGAAGTTGCCCCCTCTGTTTCAATAGCCTGTTGATTGAAGGGTAATAACTGTTCGTGAACCTGGTGGTGTGAGTCCTAAGACTCCTGTACCTTTTTCTTGATATCAGCAGTGAGAAGAGACCATTCCCAAGGTGGTGGGCGTACCTGATGATGGGTGCTGCTTTCCTGCAACCACGCTCCATGTAGATGTGCTCAGTGATGGGGAGGGCTTTACCCATTATGGACTGAGCCATGTCCACTACTTTTTGTAGGATTTACCAATCAGCGGCATTGGTGTTTTCATACCAGGTAGTGATGCAGCCAGTCAATATACTCTTCACCACACATCTGCAGAAGTTTGCCAAAGTTTTAAATATCATGCCAAATATTCGCAAACCCCTAAGGTACTAGAGACACTGCCATATTTTCTTCATAATTGCACTTATGTGCTGGGCCCAGGACAGATCTTATGAAATGATAACATCGAGGAATTTAACCATCTCCACATCTGATCACTGATGAGGACTGGCTTATGGACCTCCAGTTTCCTCCTCTTGAAGTCAATAATCAGCTTGCTGACATTGAGTAAGAGGTTGTTTTTGTGACATCTGTTCTTGAGGTCCTCCATTTATCAGGGTTGTCCCATCCATGGATGTTGCGTGCCAACTGTTTACATGATATGCAGTCAGTACTCAAGAAAACCAGGGCAGTACAATATGGAGAGCAAGATGTTGCCCATGTAGCAGGCTTCTTCTCTCCACGCAGCTGATGAACCTAAAGGAACGGCAGAGACCAATGCAGTTTGGCAGTCGCAGCATCACAGGAGTTGACAGTCATCGTTGAACTCAACATAGGACTGCCTTAGGGATTCCAGCTCTGGATTTTTCCTCAGTGTTTACCCCCAAAGCCTTCCTCATGACTGAGTACAGTCGCAAAACCACAGAGGTTTGAGATCAGAGTTTTCCGTCTTCCCAATGAGCTGCCAACCACAGCTGTCGAGCCCCAGCTGCCCAAAGTGACTGGTTTAGGGCACCAGAAACCCACATTTGCTCCGTCTCCTATCAGTAGAAATGGTTCCGCTGGGTTTCGTAGCTAAGCCTTAAGTGAAGGCCAGAAGTTGGACTTGGTTGTCAGAGGCTATTTGAGGTGCACATCATTGGGAACAATTAATAGATAGTGGGAGCTTATCCACACTATCACCCCTGGCTAAGACAATCTTAAAAAACTTGCTGTGGCACCACTCAGCCAGATTTTCAGTCTCCTTCCTATATGCTGATTCATCACAACTTTGATTCGACCTACAGTGGTGTTGTCAGCAAACTTAAATAAGGCATTGGAGCTGTGCTTAGCCACACAGTCATGTGTAAAGTGAGTAGAGCAGGGGGCTAGTCATTTACAGTATTTTGTGATCGGCCTTGTGACAGTGTCTGAGGTGATACAACAATTTCACCATTCCCACTGTCCACTTGTCCTAAATTGTATGGTATGCATTAGAAATATGACTGGAGATCCTTCCAAGTACATTTGTTGAATGAGAACACAAGTATCCTCATGTTAATGAAGAAACAAAAATCATATTTTATTATAAGATAATGACACTAAGGAAGCACGCAGCTGAAATCTGAGAGGAAATTTTAACTTGAGTTGAGTCGCACATGAAGGCAGACCCTTCAGCAATAAGGAGATTGAAACCCCAGAGATTTATCATCCTGATCCCATATACATGCCACAACTTAAATCTCGCCTAAACCCAGTGTGGATATTATTACTGCAGGCTAGAAGGAATCAGAATTGGGAAAGGGAGAGACATGGAAGCATTATAGTACAATTAGTGGGGCACTGGATATTGGGATGGAGGAGATGAGTGTCAAAGAAGGTCCGATGTATCATGCATGCAAGTATATGGAATAAGATTGATGAACTTTCAGCACAGTTGCACAATGGCATGCACGATGATGTAGGCATCTCTGAATCGTGGCTGAAGGAAGATTATAGCTGGGAAGCTTAATGTTCAAGGATACTCATTGTATCAAAAGGACAGGTAGGAAGGCAGAGAAGGCAATGTTGTTCTGTTGGTAAAAAATGAAATTAAATCATTAGAAAGAGATGACATAGGGTTGGAAGATGTTGAATCATTGTGGATAGAACTAAGGAACTGCAAAGGTAAAAAGACCCTGATGGGAGTTGTATACAGCGGCCCAAACAGTAGTAAGGATGTGGTCTACAAATTAAAACAGGAGATAGAAAATGCATGCCAAGAGAGCAATGTAACAATAGTCATGGTGGACTTCAATATTCAGGTAGATTGGGAAAATCAGGTTGGTGCTTGATTCCAGGAGGGGGCACTGGACAGACATTTGAGAGAAGTGATTTTCAGACTTACAAGAAAAGAGGGAGACTGAACAATAAGCTGTCAGGGATTCAGTGGGCTGAAAAGTCTCCTTAAATGCCACAATATATGATTTAATGATTCTAATAATGCCCAGTTTCCTGTCCATCATGTATCCTTCACACAGCTCTATCAAAGCAGATTATCTGCTTGTCAGTACGCTTGTGGGAGCTAACGGTGTAAAATCCCTTCCATTAGAACAGCGATGAAAAAACAAAAATGTTTCATAAGCATTTGGGACATTAGAAGTGGATGTGAAAGAAGGTATTTAAGCATAAGTATTTTTCTCTTCAGTGAGAATGCCCGATATATTTTTTTTGGAGATCAGCAGAAACTTTGATTTAAACTTTACATGAGACCCTTGAGCACCATGGAATGTAATCCTAACACAGCCCACGAAAGGCAAAAAGTTTGCAAGCCTCTGGATTACAGAATCAGCAGAATAATATGTTGGAAAACAGATCCCTTTCAATTAAGTGCAAAGAGGAGCAGAATATGGTCCCAGAGCGTATATCAAACTGGCCATCAGTTACCCTCCGAACAGTCTTTCCCAAGCAGATGTAGTTTGATTTCACCGTGGAGCGCACGGAGATGGATGGTCTTTTACAGCACTTACAAGTGAAAGAAAACATTTCTTCTTTCCTTGCAGCAGATGAGATACATCATTATATGAATGGATTTGACCTTGTCAGGCAGACTAAAGCAATTAATAAGCAATCCCTCTTGGGGCTGCTGCTGCTGCTGCTGAGTAATGAGTTGTGAGTGGTCTCACTGCGTCTGTCGCTACCTTACAATAACTTCAGTGAGTGGAAGGCTCAGTAGCCATCAATCGATCATGCTCCAGCAGACATCTAGTGGGTACCTCTTGTCTACCAGCTGGGTCATGTCAAGAGACAACCCCACACAGTTGCCATCCTTAAAGATTGGGCACTTGATCCTAAGATCAGAGGTCAAACATTTCTCACCTGGCTTAGCCAACTGAAATGGAGGAGTGAATAGTTAGCTGGAGAAAAAAAACAGTTTGTTAAAAAAAAAGTAAAGCATTTGGCCACTAACAAAATAAAATCTGTATCAGGAAACTTTCAAGTACTGGAAAGTAATTGTTGCACATTTACTTTGATTAGAGGAAATGTTCGACAAAAAAATGTTTAAATACTCTAAGGCTGTTTATTTCATTATATTGCTAGTTTCAGTTTCAGTAGTGTTTATTGTTTCAAGATTGTTCATTTTCCCAGTTTCTTAATAATGGATTGAATGTATTCTTTAACAGTGGAACATCATTATTGATTGGAAGGCGCTGTATATAGTGTTCCCCCACCCCCCTCCCCATCCTCCCCGTGTTTAGCCTTCAAGCAGTTTTGGTTTGTTTTCAAGTAACCACTTCAACCTGGCTCTGAGCAACACCCGTTTCAGTATTTGGTTTGAATACAGTGTGATCAATTAAAACAACATAATTCCTTATCTTAAGCACAAGAAATGCTGCTCAACACACACAAAATGCTGGAGGAACTCGGCAAGTCAAGCAGCACCAGAATCAGGTGTAACATCATCGGCATATGTTGTGAAATGTGTTGTCTTTGCAGCTGCAGTGCAGAGCACTACGTAATCATAGAGCAAAAATGTGTATTACAGTGAATATATAAGCACTTAAATTAGTGTAAAAATAGAAATAAAAACTAGTCGGGTAGAGTTCATGGGTTGAATGTCCATTCAGAAATCGGATGGCTAAGGGGAAGAAGCTGTCCCTCAATCACTAAGTGTGCGCCTTCAGGCCTCAGCACCTCCTTCCTGATGGTAACAATGAGAACAAGACATGACCTGGGTGATGGGCGTCCTTAATGATGGATGTCACCTTTTTAAGGCATCGCTCCTTGAAGATCAAGTCAAGTCAAGTCAAGTCACTTTTTTACTGTCAGTTCAACTATAACTGCTGGTACAGTACATAGTAAAAACGAGACAACTTTTTTCAGTACCATGGTGTTACATGAAACAGTACAAAAATTTGACTGAACTACGTATCTTCTGGATACTATGAAATCTAGAGCTCATGATGGAACTGACTAAGTTTACAACACCCTGCAGCTTACTTACACCCTGTACAGTTTTTTATTTCTATGGAAAGAAATAAAAAGTTGGTGTTTCGGACCAAGACCCTTCATTGGGACAGATGCTGAGTTCCTTTAGAGTTTTGTGTGTGCTACTTCCAGATCTATTTTTTTCAAGACCTCAGACCACTCCAAAGCTTTTACTGTTTTTTGAACTGTCTCCCTGGCAACATGACAGTCATTTGGGCACAGCAACGTCTTCCAAATAACAAAGTGATTACAACCAATTTTAGTCATGTTAATTGAGGGTTAAATACTGTTCATGACAGTGGGGATGACCCAGAGATCTTATATTTCTACCTAAAACCATAAATGGGTCTGGATAACCACCAAAGGTATGATTCTAACCCCATAAGTCAAATTAACATTCAAAGATTCAAAAATTCAAAGTGCATTTATTATCAAAGTGTGCATATAGTACACAACCCTGAGATTTGTCTTCCCCACAGACAGTCATGAAACAAAGAACCATAGTACCAACCTGTTCAAAGAAAAACATCAAACGTCAAACCCCCTCCCCCTACACGCAAAAAAGGATTGCGCAAATGGCAACAAAAAAAATGAAAGCACAGAATATAAAACACAAAATCAAAAGGCTCATTTCAGTACAGTTCAGGTCAGTGTTCCTTATCTGCAGGTGGCCCTAATTTAAAAATCACCCAAAAATAGTAATGAAAAGGAGCAAAATCAGAACTAGAACTAGAACTAGAACGCATCAGAAAAATATCATCAATAAAATCAATTTATTATTTACATAAAAATATTAAAAACAGAAGAGCATAATAAGTAGGAGCAGGAGTGTGTTATCTGCCTCTTTGAACATGCTGTCATTCGTCAAATTCCTGGCTGATCTTTCACCTCAGTTTAATTTTCCAGTACTTATCTCCATATCCCTGATTTTCTTAACATCCAGTAATCTATCAATGTTTATTCTGAGTGAATATAATTACTGGGCTTCCACTGAAAATTCCAAAAGCTCACCAACTTCAGAAGGAAGAAATTTTCCTCATCCCTTCCCAATCCTAATGGCCCATCCAATATTCTCAATCCATGCTTCTGTTATGATTTGTAACTTCAAAACCTTAGATGAATTCAAATGAAGATGGGAGTCCAAAAACCTGATGTAGCTTTGAGCTAACTTTAATCAAGGTGCACATGTATCACGTGGTAGCGCGATAATATATGCAAGTAACATATTTAAATATGTATCCCATAATAAACTATTTAAATGAACAAGAATAGAACCATAGAACCATAGAACACTACAGCACAGTACAGGCCCTTCAGCCCTCCATGTTGTGCCGACCCATATAATCCTTTAAAAAAAGTACTAAACCCACACTACCACATAACCCTCCATTTTGCTTAATTAAATCACACACACACACACACATATATGTATATATATATACACACACAAGATTACTCAAGTATTATTAAAATATTCAATACACAACACCACCCTGCTCTTGAATGTCTCATTCAAGAGCAATATCCTCCCCACAAATCCTTTCAGAATTCTCATCTCTATAAACTCTAAATAGTCCAGGTCTATGAGTCTTTCCTCTTACAGAAAATTTACCGTCACTGGAATCAGTCTAATGACCCTTCACTTCATTCCCTCAGTGGTAGGTATGCCCTTTCCTGGGGAAGTAGACCAAATTAGTACACAACACTCACCAAAGTCCTATACAAATAAATAAAAAAATCCCAGTGGACTACGTTTTGCTTCTCTGTTAATATGGAAGCATTTTAGGCACAGAAGGAGTATTGCTGAGCACAGGCTAAGGGATTAAGTAAAAAGATAACCAGCCAGTTTTTTGTTCAGTGATAGATTGATAACATTTGCCACTGGCCTTAGTGAAAATGGCATACTTAGCTTAAGACATCAGACAATGTGAACTTGGACAAGCACTGGGAGATTTTCTGTGACAGCTTTTAAATGTTGTTCCCTGAGGCATTAGGGAGACATTGTATGGAATGGTAAAAACTTGGTTTACCCAAAGCAGGAGCAAGGATAACCAACAGTGGGAAAGATAGGGGATACAGAATTGTTCAGAGTTTAATCTTTAAAATGCTTAAAACTTCAAACTTGTTTGAAACTTAAAAGACATCAAAACTGATAAACTTTTAGAGTCATAGAGACAATGAGCCATAGGAAAGTACAGTACAGAAACAGGCCCTTCAGCCCATCTAGTCCATGCTGAACCATTTGAACTGCCTACTCCTATTGACTGGCACCAGGACCATTGGCCTCCATACCCCTACCATTCATGTACAGTGCCTATCCAAACTTCACTTACATGTTGAAATTGGGCTTGTGTGCACTACTTGTGCTGGCAGCTTATTCCATACTCCCACGAGCCTCTGAGTGAAGAAGGTTCCCCTCATGTTTCCCTTAAACTTTTCATCTTTCACCCTTAACCCATGACCTCTAGTTGTACTTCCACCCAACCTTTAAAAAGCCTGCTTGCATTTACCCTAACTATACCTCTCATAATTTTGTATATCTCTATCAAATCTCCTCTCAATCTTTTAAATTCCAAGGATTAAAGACCTAACCTATTTAATCTTTCCTTATAACTCAGGTCCTCCAGTTCCAGCAACAGCCATGTAAATTTTCTCTGCACTCATTCAACCTTGTTTATATCTTTCCTGTAGGTAGGAGACCAAAACTGCACACAATAGTCTAAATTGGGCCTCACCAGTATCTTACACAACTTCACCATAACATCCCTTCTCCTGTACTTTATACTTTGATTTATGAAGGCCAATGTGCCAAAAGCTTGCTTTAACAGAAGACATAGGAGCAGAATTAGGCCATTCAGCCCATTGCATCCTCTCTACCCTATCTACCTGTGTTGCCACATTCAACAAGTTATGGACAAAAACAAATCATTAAATGAATAAGCCATGGGAAGGAGTTTTAAAATTAAAAATGATTTTGATATCTGCTACGTAGATCTCACATCACCATTGTTTTTCTCCTCCTCCCTCAGATGTGAGTGTACCATCTTCCTGAGTCACACAAATCCTTGTCCCTTTATTGAATGGCATGGTTTTTTTTTATTGAATGGCATGTTGTTTTTAACATTGGAATACAGTTTGCAGAACAATCAAGCACAGAAGTACTAAAGTCATTGTCAGGTTTATAGAGTTAGGGAGGGCAAGCATGTGTAATTTTGTGATCAATTGTCATAGAAAAATTCAGATCATTAACCTAATATCCTCCACAGATATTTGACAGAAATCAGTGCTACAGTAAATCACCCACAAGCTGCTTTTTCTGTTTCCAGAAACTTTATTTCTCTTTTAATTTGCTGTAAATAATGTTTACATTTTGAACAGCTACAAAGCTGCTACTTTATCTGAGGCACTTCTGATATCAAACTATTGCCTTTTTCTAATCCTATTTAATAAATATTTTAAATATAAAAAATAAACGTAGTTAAAAAATTAAGAGTTTAACCTAATACAGAGCACAGAAATAATATGTGCCTTTCCTAGCTATCTTAATTTTGACTTAACAAATTTGTTAAAAGTCAAGTTTAATGTCATTTAATTATATACATGTATATAATCATAATGTAGATAGAAATGATACATTTCTCTGAACCATGGTGTAAAGAAGAGTAGTACATATAGTACATGAGAACTTATGAAGATAAGGATAAAATCTACAGATGAATCACAAATAAGTAACAAACTGAAGCGCATTGATACTAAATACTGTAAGGTATGGAATAGAATAACCAGTGACACTTTGAATGCGAGTTCAGAAGCCTAATGACCTGGGGTAAGAAACTGTTTCTCATCCTGAGGGTTCTTGTTTTTATGCATCATAGTCTCCTTCCTGATGGTAGAAACTGAAAGAGAATTCAAGTCAATTTATTTAATACAATTTACAAGGTTTACATTCATCATCTCAGGAGATGTTTCTGGATGAAAATGCAACACAGAAAACCTACAGCGCAATACAGGCCCTTCGGCCCACAATGCTGAGCCGAACATGTACTTACCTTAGAAATTACCTAGGGTTATCCAAAGTCCTCTGTTTTTCTAACTTCCATGTACCTATCCAAGAGTCTCTTAAAAGACTCTATCGCATCCGCCTCCACTACTGTTGTGGGCAGCCCATTCCACGCACTCACCACTCTCTGAGTAAAAAACTTACCCCTAACATCTCCTCTGTACCTACTTCCAAGCACCTTAAAACTGTGTCCTCTCATGATGGCCATTCCAGCCCTGGGAAAAAGCCTCTGACTCTCCCCATGATCAGTGCTTCTCATCATCTTATACACCTCTATCAGGTCACCTCTCTTCCTCCATCGCTCCAAGGAGAAAAAGCTAAGTTCACTCAACCTATTCTTATAAGGCATGCTCCCCAATCCAGGCTACATCCTTGTAAATCTCCTCTGCACCCTTTCTATGGTTTCCACATCCTTCCTGTAGTGAGGCGACCAGAAATGAGTGCAGTACTTCAAGTGCAGTCTGACCAGAGTCCTACATAGCTTTAGTATTACCTCTCAGCTCTTGAACTCAGTACCATGGTTGATGTACACCAATACACCGTATGCCTTCCTAACCACACAGTCAACCTGTGCAGAAGTTTGGAATGTCCTATGGACTCAGACCCCAAGATCCTTCTGATCCTCCAAGCTGCCAAGAGTCTTACTGTTAATACGTACTCATCTCTGCCAGTGTACATGACCTACCAAAATGAACTATCTCACGCTTATCTGGGTTGAACTCCGTTTGTCACTTCTCAGCCCAGTTTTGCATCCTATCAATGTCCCGCTGTAACTTCTGACAGCCCTCTACACTATCCACAACACCTCCAACCTTTGTGTCATCAGCAAACTTACTAACCCATCCCTCCACTTCCTCATCCAGGTCATTTATAAAAATCACAAAGAGAAGGGGTCCCAGAACAGATCCCTGAGGGACACCACTGATCACCGACCTCCATGCAGAATATAACCCTTCTACAACCACTCTTTGCCTTCTGTGGGCAAGCCAGTTCTGGATCCACAAAGAAAGGTCTCCTTTGATCCCATGCCTCCTTGCTTTCTCAATAAGCCTTGCATGGTGTACCTCATCAAATAACTTGCTGAAATCCATCTATACTACATCTACTGCTCTACCTTCATCAGTGTGTTTAGACACATCTTCAAAAAATTCAATCAGGCTCATAAGGCATGACCTGCCTTTCACAAAGCCATGCTGACAGTTCCTAATCATATTATGCCTCTCCAAATGTTCATAAATCCTGCCTCTCAGGATCTTCTCCATCAACTTACCAATCACTGAAGTAAGACTCTCTGGTCTATAATTTCCTGGGCTATCTTTACTCCCTTTCTTGAACAGCATCTGCAACTCTCCAGTCCTCTGGAACCTCTCCCGTCCCCACTGATGATGCAAAGATCATCGCCAGAGGCTCAGCAATCTCCTCCCTCGCCTCCCACAGTAGCCCAGGGTACATCTCGTCCGGTCCTGGTGACCTATCCAACTTATATATCTATCCAACTTATCCAACTTAATATCTATATGCTCTAGTTTTGCAGACTGCTGTAAGTCATCCCTACAATTGCCAATGATTGGTTCTATTCTCTCACGTCTTGTCCCCTTGCTCTTCACATACTTGTAGAATGCCTAGGAGTTTTCCTTAATCCTGCCTGCCAAGGCCTTCTCATGGACCCTTCTGGCACTCTTAATTTCTTTCTTAAGCTCAGTGTGAGTGCATCCCTATTTACTCAGGGGACTGATAGAGTCTATAAAACTGAGATAAAAGAGTAGTGAGGTCTTGGACCATATCTGGATTATGGAAAAGGAGGAGTTTGAGGTGAATTATAGTGGACCAATTTCCACAAACTAAGAAGGTGACCTCTTGGACCTTGTGGAAGGTTAGTGCAGAAATTGTAGGGTGCCCTGGCTGAGATGTTAAAATGTCCTTAGGCATGGGTAAGGTCCCAGTGAACTACAGGATAGCTAGTGTTGTTCCATTGTTTAAAAAAGGCCTCAAGAATAAGTTGAGAAATTCTCAACCTGAGAGCTTGACATCATTTGTGGGTAAATTTTTGGAAGAAATTCTGAAGGCCAGGATATATAAATATTTGAATAGATGGGGCCTGATTAGAGATAGTCAACATGGCTTGTGCACAATATTTCATGTCTGACCATAGATTTTTGAGGTGGTTACAAAGAAGGTTGAAGGAAAGGTGGTGGATGATGCCTACGTGGACTTTAGCAAGGTCTTTGACAACGTTCCATATGGGAAGCTGGGCTCGAAGGCTAAGCCACTTGGCGTTGAGGATGGTGTTGTTAATTGGATTCAACCTTGGCTTAGCAGGAGAAGCCAAAGATTAGCAGAAAATGAGTGTTGATCTAACTCAAAATCTGGGACTAGTGGTGTCCCACAGGAATCAATGCTGGGTCAATTGCTTGTTTTTCATCTATATTAAAGACTTAAATAGTAATGTGATAAACTGGATCAGCAAATTGGTAGATGATACAACAACTGTTGGCATAGCGTACGAAAATGAAGGCTATCAAACCTTACAGGGTGATCTGGACCGCCTAGGAAAATGAGCTGATGGAAACTAATGCAAAGAAATGTGAGGTGTTGCACTTTGGGACCTTAAAAATGGGTAAGACTTAACATTGAATGGTAGGGCAGTAGAACTGAAGGACCTGCGAATACAGGTCCATAACTCCTTGAAAGTGGTATCACAGGTAGATAGGGCTGTAAAGGGAGCTTTTAAACTATTCATAATCTTAAATCAGGGCATTGAGTAGGAGTTGGGATGTTATGTTGAAGCTGTATAAGACATTGGTGAGGCCCAGTTTGGAGTGTTGTGTGCAGCTCTGATCACTTAGTTATAGGAAATATATCAATAAGCTTGAAAGAGTGCAGAGAAAATCTACAACGATGTTGCCAGGATCTGAGTTATAGAGAAAGTTGAACCAGTCAGGAATTTATTCACTACAGTGTAGGAGAATGGGAGTTCTTGTAGAAGTATACAAATTTATGAGAGGTAAAGATAGGGTGAAGACTAAAATTAGGGGTCATACGTTTAGGGTGAAAGGTGATATGTTTAAGGGGAATCTGAGGGGGAACTTCTTCATTCAGAATGTCATGCTATTGTGGAACAAGCTGACAGAGGAGGTGATGTGAATTCAATTGTAACATTTGAGAGAAGTTTACATAGCAATATGGATGGGAGGATTTTGGAGGGATATGGTCCAGGTGCAGATAGATGGGATGAAGCAGAAAACCACGCTGGCTTGAACTAGATGGCCAAAGGGCTTGTTTCTGAGGTGTAGCATCTATGATTCTATAGCTCATCATTTTCTTTTCTGGCGTGCCTTAGCTTGCCTGCAACTTTGGGTGTAATTGTTCTGTTTTCTTCAAAGCATTTTCCATTGTTGTCCAGTGGAACCACAATGTAGTGCCTTGATTTCTTTCTTACAAACCCAACTGTAGCAGAGAAATAATGTAGTAGTGCCTTCCCTATGCCTTCATCGTTACCTCTGGTATCTCCTCCACCTCCCCTCATCATCATCTGATCTTGGACCCCTTCTGTTTCCCAGCTATATCCCTGTAGATCAAGGGCAGTAGATGCAAGGAAAACCTACTATTCTCAGTTAAGCCAGACACAACAATGGGTTTTCATGGTCTCTGAAAAGGACCAACATGCCACTAGTTCAGGAGTAACTAAGGAAGGGCAACACTTAGATTCCGTAAATATGAAATAAAAAATAAAATTGTCAGAAGGACTCAGTAGGTCCGGCAGCATCTATGGAGAGAGCACAAAGTAACTGTTTCAAGTCAATTACATTTCATCTGAACTGGAGACATGTTAAAACTGGTGTCGTTAAGTTGCAGAAGTGGTGGTGGTTGAATGGGGGTGGGCGGGAGAAGAGGGAACGTCTGGAGAGAGTGGGGATTAGCGAAGTTTGAATGGTACAAATGGTGCTGGCGGAGAGAAGGTGGGGGAAGAGGGAACGTCTGGAGAGAGTGGGGATTAGGAAAGTTTGAATGTACAAGGGGTGCTGACAGAGGTAAAGTGGTGAAGGTGATTCTAGAAGAAGCATACGTAAGAAGGAAGAATGAAATTTGAAAATCCAGGAAAGAGAGAAAAAAACATACTGAAAATGCAAAATACAAGCCTGGAATGACTTTTCCCTACTCTGCAACTTAAAACCAATGTCAAATGTCACCAGCCTGCTGAGCACTTCCAACATTTTCTGAAGAACCTTTGTTACTCTGAGCCTGTAGAACGTGTCTGGTTTGGTTTGGAGTGGGTGATTCAAAAAGCTAAGATCCATTTAAGAGAAACACATTAGTTTTACGAAGAGGGAAGAATAGGAAGACATGTTGATGGGATTAGATGTACAAAGAGGGAGGAGAGTGATATGGAACCTAAAACACCATCATTGAGCGGGGAAGAGCCGAATAGTCTGAATGTTTAATAAAATTTTATATAATGATGGTGTGAATTCTCTTCATTTGGTAAATTCAAGACAGAGTTATTACCAACTCTGTCTGGGTGCTGTGGTCCAATATATGAATATTTATCGTTGAACCTCAGGGCTGTAAAGTCGTAGAGCATGTGGTTGTGTCTACTGGGAAACTTATAACAATAACCTTAAAGCACACATAAGGTTTTCTGTAAAAGGGAATCTTTCATGGTTTAAGGAATAGTAACCAGTGTCTGGAAATACTAGCATTACGAACCACTCCAAATGTGAAAACAGACTGCTGAGCCAACAGATTATGCTGTGTTTTGTTGCTGTTAGCAAACAGCTGTTTCGTGCTTTGTCTGAACTGTATATCTAAATAATGCAAGGTGAATAGTAGATTAGCATTTGGCATTTAATATGCTAGCATCCCTCGGGGTAATTCCAAGTGTGTGATACAATGGATGTATCTAGTCCAAAGTTAGATTCCAACACCAGAGACAGCCACAAGTTAAATCAGGAGTGCAATTGCAGGATTCACTGAAAGGAAAGTGAGCTTTATGAATCATCTTCAGCAACCGTCGTGACAGTTTTTTATCCACCCTGAGGAGTATAATTCTTTCATTTCAAACGCACATGAGGGAGAGGTGCTGCACATCCAGGAACAACACCCCCCCCCCATAAAAATTGTGCTTTGCCAACACCAACACTTCACAAGCAGTTTTGCCAAAGGCTCCACACCCAAGACATTAACTCATCTGTCCTCTATTGCCTAAGATACTGAAAGTTCCCACCATTTCCTGTTTACGTTTCAGATTTCCAACTTTGCACTTTGGTTCCATTAATCTTTCTTAGCTCAATTCTATTCACTTTACTTGTGGTTGATCTGAAGGACCATCAGTAAGCTTCCATGACATGCCACAGTTGTAACCTTTGAGATCTCAGTGTTGCTAGGTGACAACAGTGACATCAGGCACCCAACCTTGGTAACACACACAAAATGCAGAAGGAACTCAGCAGGTCAGGTAGCATCTGAGGAGAGGAATAAACAGTTGATGTTTCAGGCCGAAACCCTTCGTCAGGACTCCTTGGTGCAAAACAACAGCTGATTATTCCTCTCTGTAGATGGTACGTAACTGTTGAGTTCCTCCAGCAGCTTGCGTGTGTTACTCTGAATTTCCAGTATCTGCAGAGTCTCTTGTGTTTATGATACCCAACCCGGATGGGAGGAGAGCTGAAAAATGTACATTCTCCATCAGCTAACTTGCTGCTTTTCTGTTGAATTGATCTATTCATGCTGATTTATATTTAATACATAATTTAAGAGATTTTAGAAAGTGAATCAAGTGCATCACCCTACACCCTACTGTTTTTAACCTACAATGTTGCCTGATTGAATAATGCATCAGTTTTAAAGGTCTTCTCATCACGTTAAAATTAGAAACATAGAAACATAGAAAATGTACAGCACAATACAGGCCCTTCGGCCCACAAAGTTGTGCTGAACATGTCCCTATATTAGAAATTACGAGGCTTACATATAGCCCTTTATTTTACTAAGCTCCATGTACCTATCTAAAAGTCTCTTAAAATACCCTATTGTATCCACCTCCACCACCGTTGCCAGCAGCCCATTCCACGCACTCACCACTCTCTGAGTAAAAAAACTTACCCCTGATATCTCCTCTGTACCTACTCCCCAGCACCTTAAACCTGTGTCCTCTTTTGGCAACCACTTCGGCCCTGGGAAAAAGCCTCTGACTATCCACATGATCAATGCCTCTCATCATCTTATACACCTCTATCAGGTCACCTCTCATCCTTCGTCGCTCCAAGGAGAAAAGGCCGAGTTCACTCAACCTATTCTCATTAGGCATGCTCCCCAATCGAGGCAACATCCTTGTAAATCTCCTCTGCACCCTTTCTATGGCTTCCACATCTTTCCTATAGTGAGGCGATCAGAACTGAGCACAGTACTCAAAGTGGGGTCCTATATAGCTGCAACGTTACCTCTTGGCTCCTAAATTCAATTCCATGATTGATGAAGGCCAATACACCGTATGCCTTCTTAACCACGGAGTCAACCTGCGCAGCTGCTTTGAGCGTCCTATGGACTTGGACCCAAAGATCCCTCTGATCCTCCACACTGCCAAGAGTCTTACCATTAATACTATATTCTGCCATCATATTTGACCTACCAAAATGAACCACTTCACACTTATCTGGGTTGAACTGCATCTGCCACTTCTCAGCCCAGTTTTGCATCTTATCAATGTCCCGCTGTAACCTCTGACAGCCCTCCACACTATCCACAAAACCTCCAATCTTTGTGTCATCAGAAAACTTAATAACCCATCCCTCCACTTCATCATCCAGGTCATTTATAAAAATCACGAAGAATAAGGGTCCCAGAACAAATCCCTGAGGCACCCCACTGGTGATCGACCTCCATGCAGAATATGACACGTCAACAACCACTCTAGCCATGCTGACTACTCTTAATCATATTATACCTCTCCAAGTGTTCATAAATCCTGCTTTTCAGGATCTTCTCCATCAACTTACCAACCACTGAGGTAAGACTCACTGGTCTATAATTTCCTGGGCTCTCTCTACTCCCTTTCTTGAATAAAGGAACAACATTCGCAACCCTCCAATCCTCCGGAAACTCTCCCATCCCCATTGATGATGCAAAGATCATCGCCAGAGCCTCAGCAATCTCCTCCCTTGCCTCCTACAATAGCCTGGGGTACATCTCATCCAGTACCGGCGACTTATCCAACTTGATACTTTCCAAAAGCTCCTGCACATCCTCTTTCTTAATATCTACATGCTCAAGCTTTTCAGTCTGTTGCAAGTCATCACTACAATCACCAAGATCCTTCTCCATAGTGAATACTGAAGTATTCGTTAAGTACCTCTGCTATTTCCTCTGGTTCCATACACTTCTTCCTACAGTCATACTTGATAGGTCGTATTCTTTCACGTCTTATCCTCTTGCTCTTCACATACTTGTAGAATGCCTTGGGGCTTTCCTTAATCCTGCCTGCCAAGGCCTTCTCATGGCCCCTTCAGGCTCTCCTAATTTCCTTCTTAAGCTCCTTCCTATTAGCCTTATAATCTTCCAGATCTCTAACATTACCTAGCTCTCTGAACCTTTTGTAAGCTTTTCTTTTCTTCTTGACTAGATTTATTACAGCCTTCGTACACCACGGTTCCTGTACCCTACCATCCTTTCCCTCTCTCATTGGAATGTACCTATACAGGGACACAAATATCCCCTGAATATTTGCCATATTTCTTCCGTACTTTTCCCTGAGAACATCTGCTTAAGCCTCCAATTTCCTGCTTGATAGCCTCGTTATTCCCCTTACTCCAATTAAACGCTTTTCTAACTTGTCTGTTCCTATCCCTCTCCAATGCTATTGTAAACGAGACAGAATTATGATCACTATCTCCAAAGTGCTCTTCCACTGAGAGATCTGACCCCTGGTTAGGTTCATTTCCCAATACCAAATCAAGCACAGCCTCTCCTCTTGTAGTCTTATCTACGTATTGTGTCAAGAAATCTTCCTGAACACACCTAACAAAGTCTACCCCTTCAAAACCCCTTGCTCTAGAGAGATGCCAATTGATATTTGGGAAATTAAAATCTCCCAGCACGACAACTCTTTTATTATTACACCTTTCCAGGATCTGTTTCCCTATCTGCTCCTTGATATCCCTGTTACTATTGAGCAGCCTATAAAAAACACTCAGTCAAGTTATGGACCCCTTCCTGTTCCTAATCTCCACCCACAGAGACTGTGTAGACAATCCCTCCACGGCGTCCATCTTTCTGCAGATGTGACACTATCTCTGATCAACAGTGCCATGCTCCCACTTCTTTTGCCTCCCTCCCTGCCCTTTCTGAAACATCTAAATCCCGGCACTTGAAGTAACCAATCCTGTCCCTGAGCCATCCAAGTCTCTGTAATGGCCACCACATCATATCTCAAAGTACTGATCCATGTTCTAAGCTCATCCGCTTTGTTCACAGCTCTCCTTGCGTTAAAATAGACACACCTCTAATCTTTGGTCTGAGCGCATCCCGTCTCTATCACCTGCCTATCCTCCCTCTCGCACTGTCTACAAGCTCTCTCTGTTTGTGAGCTAACCTCCTCTTCCCCAGTCTCTTCAGTTCGGTTCCCAAACCCCAACAATTCTAGTTTAAACTCTCCCCAGTAGCCTTAGCAAACCTCCCTGCCATAATATTGGTCCCCCTGTGATTCAATTGCAATCCGTCCTTTTTTGTACAGGTTGCATCTGCCCCAAAAGAGGTCCCAATGATCCAGAAATTTGAATCCCTGCTGCCTGCTCCAATCCCTCAGCCACAAATTGATCCTCCACCTCATCCTATTCCTATTCTCACTGTCGTGTGGCACAGGCAGTAATCCCAAGATTACTACCTTTGCGGTCCAGCTTCTCAACTTCCCTGTAGTCTTTTTTCAGGACCTCCTCTCTTTTCTTACCTATGTCGTTGGTACCAATACGTACCACAACCTCTGGCTGTTCTCCCTCCCACTACAGGATATCGTGAACACGATCTGAAACATCCTAGACCCTGGCACCTGAGAGGCAAACTACCATCTGATGCTCCCCTAGCGGCCTCCTATGTATTGGTGAGACCTGATGCAGACTGGGAGACCATTTTGGTCAACACCTACGCTTTGTCCGCCAGAGAAAGCGGGATCTCCCAGTGGCCACACAGTTTAATTCCACGTCCCATTCCCATTCTGATATGTCTATCTATGGCCTCCTCTACCGTCAAGATGAAGCCACACTCAGGTTGGAGGAACAACACCTTATATTCCATCTGGGTAGCCTCCAACCTGATGGCATGAACATTAATCTCTCTAACTTCTGTTAATTCCCCCTCCCCTTCTTACCCTATCCCTTATCTATCTAGCTGTCTATTTATTTATTATTTTTCCTTTTATTTTCCTTTTCTCTCTCTGTCCCTCTCACAATCACTCCTTGCCTGCTCTCCTTCTCCCTCTGATGCTCCCCTCCCCCTTCCTTTCTCCCTAGGCCTCCCGTCCCATGATCCTCTCCCTTCTCCAGCTGTGTGTCCCTTTTGCCAATCAACTTTCCAGCTCTTAGCTTCATCCCTCCCCCTCCTGTCTTCTCCTATCATTTTGCATTTCCCCCTCCCCCTCCCACTTTCAAATCTCTTACTACTTCTTCTTTCAGTTAGTCCTGACAAAGGGTCTCGGCCCGAAATGTCGACTGTACTTCTCCTAAAAATGCTGCCTGACCTGTTGCGTTCCACCAGCATTTTGTGTGTGTTGCTTGAATTTCCAGCATCTTCAGACTTCCTCGTGAGTCCCCTATCACTACTGCCTTCCTCTTCCCTTCCCTACTCTTCTGAGCCACAGGACCAGACTCTGTGCCAGAGGCACGGCCACTGCCGCTTCCCCCAGGTAGGTTTTCCCCCCAACAGTACTCAAACAGGAGTACGTATTGTCAAGGGGTACAGCCACAGGGGTACTCTCTCGTACCTGACTCTTCCCCTTCCCTCTCCTGACTGTGACCCACCTGACTGTCTCCTGTGGCCCCGGTATGACCACCTGCCTATAACTCTTTTCTATCACCTCCTCGCTCTCCCTGACCAGGCGAGGGTCATCGAGCTGCAACTCCAGTTCCCTAACTCGGTCCCTCAGGAGCTACAGCTCGACACACCTGGTGCAGATATGGCCGTCCAGGAGGCTGGGAGACTCCAGGACCCCTTACATCTGACACCAAGCACAGAAAACTGGCTTCACACACATACTACCTCCTTTCCGCAATTAACACAGGTAAACCTACCTCGCCTCGCCCTGTTACTGCCTAAGCCCGTTGAGCCAAAGCCCTGTCACTCTGCTTCCTCTCACTCCACTGTCCACTGGATACAGCGGCAGTCTTCCTTTTAAACTTCTCATGCACTTCTAGCTGACATCATGAGTCTGCACAGTGTAGCCTCTCTTTTACCCCGATGAGTAAAAAACTCACTTCGCTCCAAAAAATCAGCTGTTCACTCGCAGCCTTCTTTGCTCCGAATCAAAAACTGTTGAAGATTCCTTGCCTTTTTAAACCTTTCTCCATAGAGAATTTCTTTCTATCACCTCCAACCATCCAAACATTTTGGGCACTTATAAACCCCTCTCTTTCACCATTATCAGTTCTGCCCGAGGGTGATTGACTTTCTGAATATATTCCCTAAACCCTCCTCACCTCCCAATGACACTGACACTTCTGTCAATATGCATTTGGTCTTAAAGTCATGGTTGTTGGCTCTTTGTTAAATTTGTCAGATAATATTCATACAAATACATGGGACATTTTGCTATGTTAACTGTGCTACATAGATACATGAAAGCACCGAATGAAGAGCGAGACATACACAATGCTGGAGGAACTGAGCAGCTTAGGCAGCATCCATCGAAATGACTAGATAGTCCACGTTTCGGGCCAAGACCCTGCATCAGGACTGAGAATGAAGAGGGAAGGTGGCAGAATAAAAAGGTGAGGGAGGGTAAAAAGGCTAGCTGGAAGTTAATAGGTGAAGCCAGGTGGGTCAGAGGGCAGCAGAGATCACAGAGGGGAGAGCAGTCAGAGACGGTTTCACTTAATTCCCGTTGAAGAGAAAATTTAAGCTTCTTCAGAGTATGGATCCCTCAAAGAGACTTTGCACATCTTAGAGAGGAGAAAGTCTGCACGTGCTGGAAATGCAAAATAGCACAGCTTCACCTGTCACCTTTCAGCTAGCGTCTCCGGCACACCCCAGCCCCCAACTTTTCTGGCATCTTCCCCCTTCCTTCTCAGTCCTGAAGAAGGGTGTCATCAGCCCGAAAGATCGACTGTCTATACATCTCCATAAATGCTGCCTGACCTGCTGAGTTCCTCTAGCAACTAGTGTGTGTTTCATTTGGATTTCCGGCATCTGCAGACTTTCTAGTCTTTATGAATGAAGGGCAAGGCCATGGGAACTCCGCCACCTACAGGCTCTACCTGAAATCGCACACCCCTGTCACTCGATGTACTGATTCAAGCAGCTTACCACTACACTCTCAAGAACATTTCAAGGTGAACAATAAACATTATCCTAGCCATTGAGGCCAGATTCTGAAAGAAACAATCTAAAACTAAGTGGTATTCAAGCACCAAACTGAAAAGGGAGGGGAATGATTTAAATCTATCAGACCACATGAACAATACTGTCAAAGTAGTTCAGCAGCCAATACTCAGTGATCTTTTTATTAGGTACATATATTTGCATTAATGAGCAGGTGTACCTAATAAAGTGGCCACTGAGTGTAGCTATCCATTCAATCTTAAAAAGGAGTGTATTATTATATACTGTATACGATTTAAATCAGGTACAAAAATTACTTTGATTAAAACCTGAAGGAATTTATTGTAGACTTCAGGAAGGGGGAGCAGGGAGAATATACGCCAGCCCTCGTTGAGGGCTGAGTGGTGGAAAGAGTGAGCAGCTGGAAGTTCCTGGAGTATTAACATATTGGAGGAGTTATCCTGGGAACAGCACATTGGTGCAATCATGAAGAAGGCATGCTGCTGGCGGCTGTTCTTCATTAGGACTTGGAGGAGATCTGGTATATGTATCACCAAAGACTCTTGCAAATTTCCACAGATGTATGGTAGAAGGCAGTCTGGCCTGGTACAGAGGCTCTAATGCACGGAATTTCAAGACGCCGCAAAGGGTTGTAGACTCACCAGCTCCATCACTGAGGTAACCCTCCCCCACCGTCAAAGACATCTTAAAGATCTGATACCCCAAGAAGGTAGCATCCATCATTAAGGGTCCTCACCACCTGGAAAATGTCCTTTTCTCATTAGTACCATTGGGGAGGGGGTACAGGAACCTGAAGACTCACACTCTATGTTTTAGCAAAGGCTTCATCTCGTCTGCATTCAGACTTCTGAAGCCAGGAAGACTACCTTGTTACTCCTGCTCTGCACTTTTTATGAATTTCTGTAAATTACAGTCATTTTTATGTATTGCAATGTACAGCTGCCACAGAACAAAAATCATTACATATATTAGTGATAATAAACCTGATTCTGAATTTTGTATTTTCTCCAGATTACTACCTCTATTTGTTCAATGTTCAAGCTTCAAAGTAAATAAATGAGAAATCTTCTCATAAAGCAAAACAATATTTATCACAATGGGAGAATGCAAATACTTCACATTTCTCAAAACCAACATTCAAAGTATTTTTATTATCAATATATGAAACCATATACATATACCATGGAGGCAGTGCAGAGGAGGTTCACCAGGTTGATTCCAGGGATGAAGGGGTTAACCTGTGGGGAGAGATTGAGCAGTCTGGGCCTATGCTCTCTGGAATTCAGAATAATGAGAGAGGATCTTATAGAAACATGCAAAATTTTGAAAGAGGTAGATAAGATAGAAGTAGGAAAGTTGTTTCCATTGGTAGGTGAGACTAGAACTAGAGGACGTTGCCTCAAGATTCAGGGGAGAAGATTTAGGATGGAGATGAGGAGAAACTGTTTTTCCCAGAGAGTGGTGAATCTGTGGAATTCTCTGCCCAGGGAAGCAGTTGAAGCTTCTTCACTAAATATATTAAATATACAGTTAGATTGTTTTTTACACAGTAAGGGAATTAAGGGTTATGGGGAAAAGGCAGATAGATGGAGCAGAGTTTACAGACAGATCAGCCATGATCTTATTGAATGGCGGGGCAGGCTCGATGGGCCGGATGGCCTACTCCTGCTCCTATTTCTTATGTTCTTATGTACAACTCTGAGTTTCATTTTCCTGATGGCATACTCTGCAATTCTACAAATAGTAACTACAACAGGATCAATGAATAATCAGCCAGGGAGCAGAAGACAGCAAACTGTGCAAATGCAAATATGCATAAATAGCAATAAATAATCAGAACATGAGATAATGAGATAAAGGGTCTTTTAAGTGAGATTATTGGTTGTGGCAAACGTCTCAATAATGGGGCAAGTGAGTGTAGTTATCCCCTTTTATTCAAGGGTCTGATGGTTGAGGGGTAGTAACTCTTCTTGAACCTGGTGGTGTGAGTCCTGAGGCTCTTGTACCTTCTACTTGATGGCAGCAGCAAGAAGAGAGCATGACCTGGTTGGTGGGGATCTCTGATAACGGATGCTGCTTTCCTGTGACTGCAGTCCACATAGATATGCTCAATGTTGAGGAGGGCTTTACCCATGATGGACAAGGGCGTATCCACTACTTTTTTGTATGCTTTCCATACAAGGACATTGGTGTTTCCATATTAGGCCATGATACAACCAGTCAATATACTCTCCACCACACATCTACACTACAGAAGTCATGCCAAATCTTCACAAACTGCTAAGAAAGTCAAGGTGCTGCCATGCTTATTTCATAATGGCGCTTCCATGCTGGACCCAGGACAGATCCTTTGAGAAAGCTAAAGTTTATGACCTGCTCCATCTCTGATCCCCAATGAGGACTGGCTATGGACCTCCAGTTTCTTCCTCCCAAAGTCAATAATCATCTCCTTGCTCTTGCTGACATTGAGTGAGAGGTTGTTGTGGCTTCTGCTTTTAGGCCTTAATTTATAGGCTGAAATTGTCAGAGTCTCCTACAAAATACCAGACCTTGCCTAATAACGTGGGGAAAGCTCACTTATATTTCCACTGTCGTTCCAAAGCCTTCACTTGCGAAGAGCAAAGAGGTCCCAAAAGTTTAAGTTGATTTTTCCTTTCAGCTTCCATTTGAAGTATATAATTTTTCATTCAATCAAGTGGAATGCTGTCTTCTGGTTCTATCCTGTTGTAGAAGACACTCCTGCAATGCCTTTAAAAAGCAAACACGGGGAAATCTGCAGATGCTGGAGATTCAAGCAACACACATAAAATGATGGTGGAACACAGCAGGCCAGGCAGCATCTATAGGGAGAAGCACTGTTGACGTTTTGGGCCGAGACCCTTCGTCAGGACTAACCCGATACGTCGACAGTGCTTCTCCCTATAGATGCTGCCTGGCCTGCTGCATTCTACCAGCATTTTATGAGTGTTGCCTGCAATGTCTTCTTTTAATTGACAACTGACATCAGGAATTGCCAGTAACTATACCTTGGTCGATACCTATCTTGTATTTTTCTCTTCATCTGAAGATGAGATATCCAAGAGCTGCATTCACTCCTGAATCTACTGTCCCTTACTTAATCATTCAAAAATGCTGTCTTTTCCTTAGACTTCCTGGTTAATTCCTTTGAATAGGTAGCAGAGCTGGGAATAGTGTGTCCTTTTTGGGAATCTTGTGTAGGGCAGGCCAACTGTTTCTAAATAGCTTGTATTTTCTATCCAAAGACATACTAGTTGGTAGGTTACACAAGTGAATCTGCAGATGCTGGAAATAAATAAAAAACACAAAATGCTGGCAGAACTCAGCAGGCCAGACAGCATCTATGGGAGGAGGTAATAAAGACGTTTCGGGCCGAAACCCTTCATCAGGATTGAAGTAACATGGGATGGTCGAGGGGGGATAAGAAGTGGGGGGAGGGATAAAGTAGAGAGCTGGGAAGTGATAGGCTGGAGGGAAATGGGCTAGGGGGAAGGTGGAGAATTATGGGAAATAAAAGAGAAAGAAAGGTAGGGCTGGAGGGAGAGATTATAGTGAGGGGGGAAAAAGAGAGAGAAAGAGAACCAGACTAAAATGATAGATAGGGATGGGGGTAAGGCTGGGGGGCAGGGGTATCAACGGAGGTCAGTGAGTTGGATGTTCATGCCGGCAGGAAGGAGGCTACCTAGGCGGGAGATAAGGTGTTGCTCCATCGACCTGAGTGTGGCCTCATCTTGACGGTAGAGGAGGCCATGGACGACATGTCGGAGTGGGAGTGGTCTGTGGAATTGAAGTGTGTGGCCACAGGGAGATCCCGCCACTGCTGGAGGCGCCGGCTAGTTGGTAGGTTAATTGGTCATTGTAAATTATTCCATGATTCAGCTAGCTTGAATGGGAGCTTGCTGGGTGGTGCAGCTTGAAGGGCCAGAAAGACCTACTCTGTATTGTATCTCAGTAAATAAATTAATAACTTCAGGGGGAGCTTTTATTTAATTATAATTTGGGACATTAATCCATTTTGAGCATGCACTGTGCACAAGCTTTCAATATTCCATTTGCTCGGTAATTACATTGTTGTAAGAATTTTTAATAGCTAAATAGAAATACACTGCTGTGATTTTGAAGTTGTGCTTGAGTTAGTTTTAATACAATAAACTTTGGTCTGAATGTAATATGAACATTACAACCAGATGTGTATCGTAGATTGAGGTTACAAAAATGTAATATGCATTCAAATGTTAAATTCAATTTGATTACTTAGTCTCTGGTCTCCAAACGGCCACATTCTAATACTACATCACTTAAGCGTCAGCACATCTCAGCTTTGGCTGCTGAGTCATGAATTCAACCCTTATCCCCAAGCCCATCTCTCGCCTGCAGAAATCCTAGCACATTAACTCAAGAGGTATAGCCCTATTCCAATGTTCTTGATGAGAAAGGGTTACTTCTGGTGTCTCAGACAAGGCTAAGTCTACAATCAGTATTATTAACACAGGTTCTCAGATTTATGAAACAAAAGATATTCCGTAGATGCTGGAAAACTTGAGCAACACAGACAAAATGCTGGAAGAACTCAGCAGGTTGACGTGGTGAGTTCCTCCATCATTTTGTGTCTATTTCCCAGATTGATAGTGTTGTTAAAGGACATGTTTGTAAGCACGTTCTCTGCTACCTTTCATTTTCTTCTTCCTCTTCTTTACAGACCCTCAGGAGCAAGGATAATACACCTCCAGTCCATTTTGAGGCTGATGACAAGTCAGAATTCCACTCATTCTCTTTTTTCCCTCTTTCTCAGCTCAATGGTTACGAGCTATTTTTTAATTGGGTTCTTCAGTTTTCTTGTTTTGTGGCCGCCTGTAAGCAAACAAATCTCAAGGGCTATAATTTATACATTCTTTGATAATAAATGTACTTTGGATCTTTGAAGATAGAGTAGACCAGTGGGCAGTTTGTGAGGTGGTGTGTTCTTTCTACTAGGTTTTTTAAAATTTACTTAGAGCAGGAGTTCCCACTACAGACCCCTCAGTTCATAGTAGGGGTCCATGGCATAAAAGAAGTTGGAGATATTGCATGTTAACATGCTCAACAACCCTGCAAAACCCAACTATGCATGTGTCCAATTAACCTACTAACTTGAACATCCTTTAGAATGTGGAAGGAGACCAGAGCATCTGGAGGAAATGTACGTAGTTAAAGGCAGAATGTACAAAGTCCTTACCGACAACAGAGGATTTGAACCTGACTCATTGGCACGATAATAACTTTAGGCTAACCACTGTATCCTGTGAGGCTCATGTGCAGCTGATGCATGTATTTGGAGTTTCATGATACCATCCCATGTGCTTACTTCTCTGCTTTGAGCGGTCATGGCCAAGGACTCCCAGGAGTCCTAGAGGACACTGCATTTTTACAAGGTTGCTTTGTACGATATCTTACAAATTTTCCTGTGTCAGCCTGGTAAGCTCTTCCCATAACATAGCTCAGTGATCCCTGATTAGAATGACATGATTGTCTAAATCTGGGGCTGTCAACCTGGGGTCCATGGACCCCTTGGTTAATGGTAAGGTTCCATGGCATAAGAAGGTTGGAACCCTTGTTTTAAATGCTGCTTTATGATATTATGTTCCTCGGGTGCTGCTGCAATTTTCATTGCACCTCTGCATATATGCACTTGTGCATATGGCAATAAACTCAACTTTAACGTCGAATTCAATTTAAACTATATATTCTGAGATCTTGGAGCTGGGCATGCAAATAAAATGGCCTAACCTCATGACATCGTGATGCACAATATAAATGGAATTCTATCTTTCCTTTCTGCCTCTGATCGAAATCCAGACACAGTCACACGTGATAGACTCAAATGGTTTCTGGTAGTCCGGACATGGATTCATCAACAAAGTAACTGTACTAACAATACCAAATCTGTTTCCTTGTTGACTTTGGCAGTGACCAGGCATATGTAGAACACAAAGTTCACTAGAGTTTCATAAACTCCCTCAATAAGACCAGCTCAAACACAGCACTGTAAATATACAGTAATTCATAAATAATGATCTCTTATTTGTTTTTAACTTTCACATAGAAACTGATACACATTTCACAATCTCCATTCAACCACAGATTGCCCTTATTTAAAACACACAAAATGCTGGAGGTCAGACAACATCTATGGAGTGGATTAAAAGAATAATAACAGTCGATGTTTTAGGCTGAGACCTTTCATCAACTCTGGAAAGGAAGGGGGAGAAGCCAGTGGAAAGAGGTGAGAGGGAGGGGGAGGAGTACAAGCTAGCAGCTGACAAGTGAAACCAGGAGAGGGAGGGTGGGTAGGTGGGGGAGGTGGGATGAAATCAGAAGCTGTGAGGAGATGGGTGGAAGAGGCAAAGGAGTGAAGATGAAGAAATCTAATAGGAAAGGTTTGGGGGGGGTTCCTCCTTCATTTTGTGTGTTTTGATTTCTTGCATCAGCAGAATCTCTTCTGTTTATGATTTACACTTATGTAATGTGGCTTCAAACATCATGAAATGTTATGAATTTTCCCTAAATATACAAGTTTCCTTAGAGTCTGTTTAGATTCTGTGTTGCAAAATAGGAGTGGTTAACATCACTGTTGCGTGAAAGTTCTTTAAGTCATTTGATTTCCATGGATATTGTTCCTACAGGTGAAGTGGCTGGAGGATAATTCACCCACCTTGGAATTTCCAATACTACCTGATTTAGGGCAGGAATTGAATATTGGACACTTTGTTGTCTTCATGTCACCCCCAACTGGGCTGAACCTGTGACTTTGGTGAGGGTATAAATTGACAGCTATTCACACCCACACAATCCAGTTACCTGACAAAAGGTGTACACTGATTGTTTAACAACAATTGTCTGGTCCCTCCAGGGTTCTTCCCTTTGTGGCTGGAAACTCCAAACTGTGGTGAAAAAGATCAAACCCTTCCTTATAGGACCATAAGACCATAAGATATAGGAGCAGAATTAGGCCATTTGGCCCATCGAGTCTGTTCCACCATTTCATCATGGCTTATTCATTTTCTCTGTCAGTCCCATTCTCCTGCCTTCTCCCTGAAACTCTTCATGCCTTGACCAATCATGAATCTATCAACCTCTGCCTTAAATATACCCAATGACTTGGTCTCCACAGCTGCATGTGGCAATGAATTTCAGATTCACCACTCTCTAGCTGAAGAAATTCCTCCTCATCTCTGTTCTAAAAGGACACCCCTTTATTCCAAGGCTGTGTCCTCTGGTCTTAGACTCCCCAACTGTAGGAAGCATCTACTCCACATCCACTCTATCAAGACCTTTCACTATTCAATAGGTTTCAATGAGTTCACCCCTCATTCTTCTGAATTCTAGTCGTAAGCACAATCATAAGCACATGATCCTGCCTTAATATCTTTTCCCAGTAACACTTTACTGTCTTCTCTTTACTGTCTTTTATTGGCAAAGGAAACATTCATCATTTCCCCATATTTTGATCCTTTGTAATCTCATTCCCCACTTCAGCTGTTTTCTTTGACACAAGTCTTTGATTGCCAGTTTGCGAATGGTTCTGACAGATCTGGGTATTCCATTTCATTGTGACTGTTAGAGTTCCACCTGTCTGGATAATAACTAGTGGAAGGAAACAATAAATGATAAAGTCCTATGTTACACAAAGCTCAGAGGTTTGAATCAAAGTATTCCAAAAGATTATGATCTTTGGCCTTGCATTTGTTCTAAATTATTTTCATTGGTTCTTATCTCACTGCATGCAACTACTTTTTCACCATAGTTAATAAAAATAAAGAGAGAACGAATGAAAATTTCTGTAAAGAACACCCCCACACATAAACTTTTACCTGACATTAACGAGTTGCTCACACTTGAAATAACTCTGATATTTTACTAGCGAGCCACATTAATCAATATTGAAAATAATTCTGAAGATGTGTAGCTCAGTGGGTTTATGGTTGGGTTCAGTTGTTCTCCAATCACGGAAATTTACTTGCAAATGTTTCATCACCAAGCGAGGACACGCCATCATATGGTGATGAAACATTCAAGTAAATTGCCAAGATTGGAGACCAACTCAACCCAACCAAAATTAAAAACGTAGAAGAATAGTGTGGGCTTGTTAATAATTCTTGCCAGTTGCTCAGAAAACACCAGACAGCATGAAAAATGTTACACAGAACATGCTTTTGAAGCACAAGTAATGTCAATTACTTAGAGTATTTCTTCATAAGATTTCAATGAATTGTATTCAGTACTGGTTAATGAATACAACACAATATTTCTGCTAACAGAAGGAAATTCATCAAGTATCTGTAGAGGTGGAAACAAGAATATGACTGGTTGCGCTGTATGTTTTAGTTTTAAAACTAAACTAATTCTTAGGCAATACACCAAAGTTAGTGTCAAAGAAAGCAGACAAAATTGTGAGATTTACTTGCCTTCATTAATGCTATTGGTAAATCAGATAACTTGGAAACACAAGAGACTCAGCAGTTGCTGGAAATCCAGAACGACACAAGTAAAATTCTAGAGTGACTCAGCAGGGGCAGGCAGCATCTATGGAGGAACATGCCCTCTTCTCATTGCTACCGTTAGGGAGGAGGTACAGAAGCTTGAAGGCACACACTCAACAATTCAGGGACAGCTCTGCACCTCTGCCATCAGATTTCTGAGAAGAAACTGAATCCATGAACACTATCCCACTAACCCCACAACTTTTCTTTGCACTATTTAACTATTATATATATATATATGTTTACTGTAATTCATAGTTTTTATTATTATGTATTGTAATATACAGCTGCTCCAAAAACAACAAATTTCATGACGTATGACTGTGATACTAAATCTGATCCTGATTCTGAAATGAACAGTTTGACATTTCAGCCCAAGACCCTTCATCAGGGCTGGTGCCTTCAAAAGTTATTTTCTTTGCTAGTCCCTTGTGGGAGTGGAGACTGGGTTTGCAATTCCTAAACTACACTAAAAATACGGAAAGATATTTTCAAATTGTCAACCCATTGAAGGTTGAGGAACACTGTGAATTGCTATTCAGCAGAGCAGATTGGAGCCTAAGTGTGGGGCATCGAAAGCGGATGGCCTTCCATGCAATGAGCAACAAGCTGGAACATCGGAGAGGAAGTGCAGACCTGAACCCACGCACTGTGACGCTGGAATTAGGAAAATAAGTCACTTGGGCAAAGGACCTATAAGTATTGGAATATGATATGCTAAGAAATTACCTTGATAGAGCTTGGCAACTGACAATTTGAAATCCAAAAGCTTCGTATATTGATTTATGTGGTAAGAGTAGGTCTGGCAGTGAAGCATTTTGTTAAAAAGAGGCCAATTTAGACAAATTACTGAGTAGTATTTCCAGCAATCCTTGGGGTCCAGGTATCATTCTAATAAATGTGAACTGCGTGCCCTCATTCTAAAGCTATAATACAATTTCTGTTCCCCTGAGCTCCAGTTATGTTATATCATTGACTGGAAATCATAATCCAGACTGACGTTTCAGTGGAGAGAGCAGGGAATGCTGCATTCTCAGAGATATTGACTGGCAGATGATATTTGAAACAGACGTACTGCCCACCTGCTTTAACCATTGAACCTGTTATGGTGCTGGCTGAAGATTATTAGCTTATCCATCTTGAGTGCTAATCAATACTCCTCCCACAATTGACACTATTAGAAGAAGTGCTCTTCGGACAAGTACATCATAGGTTGAATAAAAGTACATAAAACCACATAAAAGTCACTGTGGTTGAAAATAATTTATTGAATGGTGTGTCTGGGATGCTTCAATGTAAAATGAATTGCTTTTTATAGTTAAATATTATTTATCACATCCCTTTGTGAAAGTACTGATAGTGGATGGGTGGATGTACAACTGTGATGTAAGTGTATGATGTGAACAAGAAGTCTTTAAATCTAGATTTTATAAATATAACTTTCATTGGTGGCATGGCAGCTTAGTGGTTAGCACAATGCTTTACAGTACAGATGACCTGGGTTCAATTCCTACCACTGCCTGTAAGGAGTTTGTACATTCTCCCCGTGACTATGTCAGTTTCCTCCCATAGTCTAAAATGTACCATTTGGTGGGTTAATTGGTTATTGCAAATTGTCCCATGATAAAGCTCGGATTAAATTGGGGGATTGCTGGACAGCGTGGTTTGAAGGGTAGGAGAGGCCTCCTTTGCACTGTGTCTCAATAAATAAATAAATACATAGTTTCCTGAAGTAAAACACAAAAACATTGGCTTTAAGCATAACGCTAAATGCATCAGATGATTTTATTAAAATGGAAATCTTTTATCACTCAGTGTTGAAGCCTCGTATTTGGATATATTGAAACCAGCTTCTAATATACACTTGGTAGCAACTTTACTAGGAAATTTGCTTACTTACTGCCCATTGTGCCACTGCTGTTTTTTTATTAAATTTTTATGAGTTTTTACAATGCAACAAAACAAAAAAAAATAAAAGAAGAGGTTTATACAGTGCAAAACAAACATATCAAAAGTACAGTTCATAACAATTAAGAAAAGCGCCCATAGTAGAATCAATGCCACTGGTGTCTAGCGCAGCAGTGAAGGACCTCCATCTCTGGCGGTGATTAGGGCTTCCTTCATCTTTCAGTAGCTTCCTCATGGTTTTCACTACAGTCAGTCATGCAAGTCCCAGGTGGAGACTCAGGAATGCCATTACACTCAAATGTAGAAGGATTCTTCATTGTTGTCTCCATAACAATCTTATTCTACCAGTCAGGGTTGTCAGCCGTGGGCTGAACCCCCAAACCTGGAGGACCGGTGGACCACTCTTAGTCTGGGCTCTACCCTTTGACCTGTTTGGCATGGATGACCCTAGCAAGAGCCTGACTCCAGTCAACATAATTCTCTAAGTCATTAAGGCACGCAGGCCTCCAGACCTAATGACAGGTTGTGATCCTCTTGGAAGACTAGGTACACCCTGTACCTAATAAAGTGGCCACTGAGTGTAGGTTCGTGGTCTTCTATTGATGAGCCCTTCCATTTCAAGATTTGATGTGTATTCAGAGACAGTCTTCTGCACACCATGGTTGTAATGTGTGGTTATTTGAATTACTGCTGCCTTCCTGTCAGCTTGGAACAATCCAGCTATTCTCCTATGATCTCTCTCATTAATGAGGCATTTTTGCCCACAGAACTTCTACTCACTGGATGTATATTTGCATTCACACCATTCTCTGTAAACTCCAGAGACTATTCTGTGTGAAAACCCCTGAAAATCTATTTGTTTATTTATTTAGAGATACAGTGTGTACGAGGACCTTCTGGCCCAATGAGCCACACTGCCCAGCAACCCCCAACAACCTGATTTAACTCTAACCTAATCCTGCGACAATTTACAATGACCAATTAACTTACCCAGTATGCCTTTGGAGTGTGATAGGAAACTGGAGGACCCAAAGAAGACTCATGCATTCCACGGCATTTCTTCCCTCCGCTAGACTACAGGTCACCCTTGGGCAAGGTGTGGCACCTGCTTAGCACCTGCCACCCACCCACCCCCCTCAAAGTCATGTAAAGTCATGGGAGCAGGTGGTTTATGGTTGTATGAGCAGTGGGTGCATATCACAAGTCCTGGTTATGCGACCATTGACACCCAGCAGACAGTCTCTGAAGGGTATTGATAATGGCTGGAGGCCACCTGTCTTGTAAAGACACTACCCAGAGGAAGGCAATGGCAAACCACCTCTGTAGAAAAGTTTGCCAAGAACAATTATGATCAAGACCATGATCACCCACATCTTGCTACTTGGCACTTAACACTGGACAACAAAGATTTTGCTTCCTGCATATTCTGTGTGTATCTTATAGATTTTGCACTGCTGATCACGAAAATCACCATGAAATTTTACCCATCATGCACAATTTTCTTTAAAGTTGCTCTTATTTGTTAATACAATTCATAATTCAAGTCAACCAAAATGTTGCCCACAATGTAAACTGAAACATTTTCTATCTTGTCCAGGTATGCTTGACCATGCTTAGGCTGGGCGGAAGCTGGGAGGACAGGTTTTAGAAAGGCTATAAATTTCCATGAAAGATTTTGATATTTTAGACAAGTGTTTCCCGGAATAACTGATGCCAAAATTAAGGAAGATCCACAAATCAAACAGGTCATCAATGATGCAGGCAATTTATTTTATTTTATTTTTTTATTGAGATAGAGCATAGAATAGTCCATTCTGGCCCTTCAAGCCATGCCCCCCAGCAATCCCCTGATTTAATCTTACCCTAATCATGGGAGAATTTACAATGTAAATTAAACTACCAACCGGTACATCTTTGGACTGTGGGAGGAAAGTCAGAGCACCTGAAGGAAACCTGTACGGTCTAGGTGAGAACATAGAAACTCCTTACAGGCAGTGACAAGAATTGAACCCTGTCACCTGTACTGTAAAGGGTAGTGCTAACAACTAAGCTACCATGCCACCATGTTCGAAGAACTTGTAGTGGGACCGGGAAGACTTGCATGGAAGGCATACAAGGGAATTTTCTTGGCAACTACGGAGCACCAAACTATGTGAATTGGTTGACAACATGCTTCAAGCCTATAAAGCCATCAGGATTCATGAAGATGTCACCAATGATTCATTTTCTGCATTTCCATTTAGACTTCTTCCCTGCGAATCTTGGCGCTGTCAGTGACAAGCATGGTGAAAGGTTTCACCAAGACATTGTGGTCATGGAGAAAAGATATCAGGGCAACTGGAATCCATCAATGCTGTCTGATTATTGTTGGACACTTAAGCAAGGAGCCTCAGACACTGAGTACAAATGAAAATCATCAACAAAACATTTTTAGCTTAGTTGAACTATTGCAAAATGTTAGCATTGTTATGCAAATAAATGTATTTATTCAATAAAAATTAATTTCTTGTTTCTCCAGATTCCTATGTGATACAAGTAGTCTGAAATGATCATAAACAAAAACAAATTCTGAGGAAGCCACACTTTTGGAAAAAATTGCGGTTCAGTGTAATGAATGAATGAATAAATATTGAAACATGCCATGAAATGCATTCTTTGTGTAAACGTACGATTATGCTGGGGGCAGCCCACAAGTGTCACCAAGTGTCCGGTGCCAACATAGTATGAAGTTAACTTACTAACCCTAGTTGTACATCCTTTGGAATGTGGGAGGAAACCCACGTGCTCACGGGAAGAACCTCTAGACTTACAGAAAACGGTGGGAATTGAATCCTGATCATACGGCTGGCACTGTAAAGTGTAACGGCAACCACAAGACTATCATACTATCCCATTATCCATTTCTGAACTTTCTTTTGTGGTTTAAAACAGACTCTCAGCGGCAGAGTGGAAAGAAACGTGTACCGCCCTTGGTCTTTCTCTACTCCTTCGCCTGTGCAAACCATAGAAGAGATATTGGTCACATCACACCCTTTGCTCTAGACTGCTCATTCCTTCCTTCATTTTTTTATTATCTGTTGCTCTGCTGAAGCAATATATAAAATTTATTTGACATCAATTTGATATTTATTGCTCTGCTTGTTATCTTATCCAGGTCAGTTTGACTAATGCACTCTGCTAATATTCCACACTACACAAGACGTTACTCACATGATTTGTGATCTTCTTATTTGACTGGGAGCATGGCCATCAAGGTGCTAATAAAACTTTCAAAGAGACCATCTTAATCTTCCCATATAAAAACGCAGAGTGATGCCCATGTTTTGAAAGAAGATTGTAAAAACAACGATTATCATAGAAGATACTTCATTTCTTGTTTGATGTATCAGATGTATTTTTATTTAAATAATGGAAAATTAATCTTTTTTCAGTTTGTGCAAGTGCATAACAATTGTGCTTTTAATCTCTATCTACGTGTTAGAAATAGCATTTGGCACTCCTTTTAATATGTATTCTAGTCCACTTCAGGATTTCTTTTTATTCTTTAATTGGTTAGAGCAAGAGCAATATGGATGATTGCAAAAGGTTTGCTTTATTTGTCACATGTAAAATGACACACAAGATGAAATCCATCTTTTGTGGCAATGACCGACACATTCTGAGGATGTGCTGGTGGCCCACAAGAGTCACCGTGCTTCCAGCATTGGTATCGTATGCCCTTAATTTACAAACCCTAATCTGTACATCCTTGGAATGTGGGATAGGACCAAAGAAGCCAGAGGAAGCACGCATGCTGTAAGGAAAATGTTAAATATGATCCCTCCTTGGTCTACAGTGGAAGGTTGTAACGCAATATGGTGTTAGCTTGGAGTGGGATTGTTTTGAGAAAGTACAAGAGAAACAGTCCGCAGGAATGTTTGAGAAAGTTAAGGGAGTACAAGTTTACAGCCCTAAAAGTGGTGAGAAAACATGTTCTTCATGGGAAGGTGAGATCATTGTGCAGGTATATGTACCAGGTGCATGAAAAAATACCAGTGTAAGGGGTTTTGAAGGGTATCAAAAGGGCTACCCTCTTGGTGCAAGGGGAAGAGAGTTTTGTCCTAGGCTGGGTCACAATGGTGGGCCGTGCAAAGATAAGGAACAGTGCATTGAGAGAGTGAGAGAGAGAGAGAGAGAGAGAGAGAGAGAGAGAGAGAGAGAGAGAGAGAGAGAGAGAGAGAGAGAGAGAGAGAGAGGGAGAGAGAGGGAGAGGGAGAGAGAGAGAAAGAGAGAGAGAATAGGCTGCATGGAAGTTGGTCGGCATTCCATAGATCAGCTCATTTAGAGGATGATAAGTATTATTTTGATTTCTGTACTGCTGTAGAGATGTTTTCCCCTTTGTATTGTATTTGTGTTAGTTCCGATAAAGAGTTTTCTTCTTGCCTTAAACACATGCGCCATCTCCTTTATTTGCAAATACCCTGCACTGAACCAGGAAAGAATACATAAAAGATTTTATCATAATTTTTGTTCACACATGGTCACAGGGAGAATGTTCAAACTACTTACCGGCAGGAGAATTGAACTCCAATTGCTTGTCCTGAATAGTGTAGCTCTAAGCATGAAGGATATTAAGACAATGGCAAGTTAGTGGACAGAGAAGTTTACAAAAACTTTTTCCACAAATGCTGCCTGACCCATTGAGTTCTTCCGGTAAATTGTTCCGTTTTTGCTTTCTCAGTGGCTTGATGTGACTTGTCACTGTTGCAATTGAATTATGGTTTTGAAACTGCATTAAACCTGAGTATTTCTACTGAAGGCATGGCCATTATGTTCATGTGGCATAATCACTGTTCAGTGTGGAATAGATCCAGCCATTTAAAACTGTGTTTCTGTCAAGTACTGAGCCATCACCAGGACCAAGGAAGTTACTAGAGTGGGTGGGAACGTAGAGTTGATATTCACACACTCAGTAATTCAGGAACCTTCTTCCCCTTTGCCATATGATTTCTGAATGGACATTGAACCTTTGAACGCTACTTCACTACTTTTTTATTATTTTTATTTTTGATAATAATAACAGGATTGATGTGGTGGGAGATTTTAATTTCACAAATATTGATTGGCATGTCCCTAGAGCGAGGGGTTTAGATGGGGTGGAGTTTGTTAGGTGCGTTCAAGACGGTTTCTTGACACAATATGTAGATAAGCCTACACAAGGAGAGGCTGTACTTAATCTGGTATTGGGAAATTTACTGGCTCAAGTGTCAGATCTCTCATTGGGTGTTCTCAACAGATGTTCTCAAGGAAATGTATGGAAGAAATGTGGCAAATGTTCAGGGGATATTTGCATGGAGTTCTGCAAAGGTACGTACCAATGAGAGGGGAAAGGATGGTAGGGTACAGGAACTGCGGTGTAGAAAGGCTGTTGTAAATCTAGTCAAGAAGAAAAGAAGGGCTTACGTAAGGTTTAAAAAAACTAGATAATGATAGAGAGCTAGAAGATTATAAGGCGAGCAAGAAGGAGCTCAAGAAAGAAATTATGAGAGTCAGAAGGGGCCATGAGAAGGCCTTGGCAGGCAGGATTAAGGAAAACCCCGGCATTCTACAAGTATGTGAAGAGCAAGAGGATAAGACGTGAGAGAATAGGACCAATCAAGTGTGACAGTGGAAAAGTGTGTAAGGAACCAGAGGAAATAGCAGAGGCACTTATTGAGTACTTTGCTTCAGTATTCACTATGGAAAAGGATCTTAGAGATTGTAGTGATGACTTACAGCAAACTGAAGAGCTTGAGCATGTAGATATTAAGAAAGAAGATGTGCAGGAGCTTTTGGAAAGCATCAAGTTGGATAAGTCACCAGGATTGAATGAGCTGTACCCCTGACTACTGTGGGAGGTGAGCGAAGAGATTGCTGAGACTCTAGCGAGGATCTTTGCATCATCAATAGGGATGGGAGAGGTTCCCGAGAATTGGAGGGTTGTGGATGTTGTTCTATTATTCAAGAAAGGGAGTAGAGATAGCCCAGGAAATTATAGACAAGTAAGTCTTACTTCAGTGGTTGGTAAGTTGATGGAGAAGATCCTGAGGAGCAGGATTTATAAACATTTGGAGAGGTATAATATGATTAGGAGTAGTCAGCATGGCTTTGTGAAAGCCAGGTCATGCCTTACGAGCCTGATTAAATTTTCTGAGGATGTGACTAAACACATTGATGATGGTAGAGCAGTAGATGTAGTGTGTATGGATTTCAGCAAGGCATTTGACAAGGTACCCCATGCAAGGCTTATTGAGAAAGTAAGGAGGCATGGGATCCAAGGGGACATTGCTTTGTGGATCCAGAGCTGGCTTGCCCACAGAAGGTAAAGAATGGTTGTAGATGGGTCATATTCTGCATGGAGGTTGGTAACCAATGGTGTGACTCAGGGATCTGTACTGGGACCCCTACTCTTAATGATTTTTATAAATGACCTGAATGAAGAAGTGGAGGGATGGGTTAGTAAACTTGTTGATGACACAAAGGCTGGAGATGTTGTGGATGGAGTGGAGGGCTGTCAGAGGTTACAGCGGGACATTGATAGGAAGCAAAAATTGGCTGAGAAGTGGCAGATGGAGTTCAACCCAGTTAAGTGTGAGTTGGTTCATTTTGGTAGGTCAAGTATGATGACAGAATATAGTATTAATGGTAAGACTCTTGGCAGTGTGGAAGATCAGCGGGATCTTGGGTTTCAAGTCCGTAGGACACTCAAAGCTACTGCACAGGTTGACTGTGTGGTTAAGAAGGCATATGGTGCATTGGCCTTCATTAATCATGGGATTGAATTTAGGAGCCAAGAGATAATGTTGCAGCTATATAGGACCCTGGTCAGACCCCACTTGGAGTACTGTGCTCAGTTCTGGTCACCTCACTATAGGAAGGATGTGGAAGATTTACAAGGATATCGTCTGGATTGGGGAGCATGCCTTATGAGAATAGGTTGAGTGAACTTGGCCTTTTTTCCTTGGAGCGACGGAGGATGAGAGGTGACCTGATTGAGATGACGAGAGGCATTGATCATGTGTATAGTCAAATGCTTTTCCCCAGTGCTGGAATGGCTAGCACGAGAGGGCACAGTTTGGAGGTGCTTGGAAGTAGGAACAGAGGAGATGTCAGTGGTAAGTTTTTTTATGCAGAGAGTGGTGAGTGTGTGGAATGGGCTGCCAGCGACAGTGGTGGAGGCGGATATGACAGGGTTTTTTAAGAGACTCCTGGATAGGTACATAGAGCTTAGAAAAATCGAGGGCTTGGGTAATCCTAGATAATTTCTAAGGTAAGGATATGTTCAGCACAGCTTTGAGGGCCAAATGGCCTGTATTGTGCTGTAGGTTTCTATGTTTCTAACTACTTAATTAATTTAACTATTTAATATATTTACTGTAATTCAGTTTTTTCTGTATTATCATGTGTTGCATTGTACTGGTCAGTTAACAAATTTCGCAATATATGCCGATGATATTAAACCTGATTCTGATTCTGGTATCTATCAGTTAAAATCTTAGTGAAAGACAGAGTGGCTCCAGGGCCAGTGTCCTTCTCCAACTCCTAATCTGGATGTTTGTGCATTAGTTGTGTAGTTGCATATGGTCATCTCCTCACTGAGCCCTTATTCTACCACTTCTATTAACCCCAGTACAGTGAGAGTGCGGGGGGGTCAAGCAGCACCGAGGGAAGAGACAATGCAGGACTCTGCAGGCAGAGCCATGTAATCAAATGAGCAGATTTAAACTCTGTAATCCCATCACATCCAAATGTGGTCAATGGCAGAAAGTAAAGGAATCAGTAATGGGAGGCAAATAACACGCAAAATGCTGGAGGAACTCAGCAGGTCAGGCAGCATCTATGGAGGGGTTGACAGTTTGGACCAAAACAGTTTGGACTAAAACAGTTGACAAAAACCCTTTGTCAGGACTGGAGAGGAAGGTGGGGCAGAGTAAGGAGTACAAGATGGCAGGTATTAGGTGAGACCAGGGTGAGGGGGAGGGGGAATTGTGGTAACTTCTACTTTACAAAAGGACCTCTCGACAATTTTATGGCCAACAGAGCATCTTTATGTGGGATGACAAATGATATTTACAATACAGAGGCTTTCAGGTACCTCGTGCGGCATGGGTGGTGGAACTGTATACAATGCATACCGGAAGTAAAACCCCGCCAACCCCAGAACCACTCTCTTGTTACCAACAGCTTCCCGATTAGTATTAACTTACTTTTAATAATACTGACATTACAACAGAAATAAAGTGACAAGCTGGGAGGTGATAGGTGGAAAAGATAAATGGCTGAAGGTAAAAGAGACTAAGATTCCATTAACATCCTGTCCCCCTGTGGTGCTACAGACGAGTCTGTGAATGCTAAAGACCAGACAGATCTATCTGATGCTCCTAGCATTATAAAGGCCAGTTTTCTCCCAATTCACTTCTCTCAAGAACTGGAAGGAAGCATGTTTCCTTCCTCTTCCCCTATCTTCTTATTCCAGCTTCTTCGTTCCTTTCCAGTCCTGATGAAGGGAGCTGCCCAAAACACTGACTCTTTATTCCTTTCCATAGATGCTGCCTGACCTGCTGAGTTCCTCCAACATTTTGCATCTGTTGCTCTGGATTTCCAGCATCTGCAGAACCTCTTGTGTTTATGAGTGTGCTTTACAGAGCAGAGACTGCTGGCTCCAGTCACATGCTTTGCAGGAGGACCGAGGGCCTATGTTCCAGAATTAACTGAGCTCTAACCCAAGCTGTTTAAATGTAACTGGCATCTCACCAAGCAAGTGGAAAAGTGCCCAGTAATATCCTGATGGAATAACCAAGCAAAAAACAATAAGCTTGCATCTGGAGGGGGGAGAATAAGCAGAAGATACAGATATAGAACACGCTGCCAGAAAGGGTGGTGGGGGGGGGGGGTGACCTAACAATAACTTTTTAAAGAGAATAGGATATAATTTTGAAGAGAAAACAAAGCACAAATCTGACTATAAAGAGCACGGAAGTGATATTAATTGGATGATTCATTCAGGGAGAGGGTACATGACTGCTTCTTTTGCCTTTACATACCACCAGGCAACATTTCCCAGCCTCTTTGGGATATGAGCATGCTCTTTAAATCTGCACATATGGGCTCCTTGTGTCGATGATAATGTTTTTCTGGATAAATATAAACTATAAATCACATCCTGAACAGCGCCCAACAAATAAATTTGTTTGTGCTTCATGAGTTTTGTATGCTGGTGATAGTTCAAGAAAACAATCGAGACAGATCGTCCTAATCAAGAACTGGTATGAAATGCAGGCTCACTGGTCACTTGGCAGCTCAAAATGATAGTTTCATTGAGAAGTACGCACATGTACTCGAGGAGTGCATGTGTGGCTAGGAATCCTGCAGCCTGTAACTCACCTCCTGACTCCCCAAAGCCTGTCCACCATCTACAGTGCTCAGGTCAGGGGTGTAATGGAATACTTGCCATTTGCCTCGATGAGTGCAACTCCATCAACACTCAAGAAGCTTGATATTGTCCAGTACAAGGCAACCCACTTGACTGGTACCCCTTCCACAAGCATCCAATCCGTCCACCATCGACAAATAGTTGCAGCAGTGTGAACTATCTACAAGATGCACTGAAACAACACATCAAAGTTCCTAAGGCAGCACCTTCCAGACACACGACCACTACCATCTAGAAGGACAAGAACAGCAGATACCTGGGAATACCGCCACTTGGAAATCTCCCTCCAAGTCACTCACCATCCAGATTTGGAAACATATCACCGTTCCTTCATTGTTGCTGGGTCAAAATCATGGAATTCCCTCCCTAACAGCACTGTGAGTGTTCCTACACCTCAAGGACTGCAGCGGTTCAAGAAGTCAGCTCATCACCACCTTCTCAAGGGCAACTAGGGATGGGCAATAAATGCTGGCTTAGCTGGTGACGCCCATATAAGAAAGAAGGAGCTCAGCAAGTCAAGCAGAATTTATGGATGGGAATAAACAGATGACACTACGTGCCAAGACCCTTTATCGTGAGTCCTGATGCAGAGTCTCGGCCCAAAATGTTGACTAATTTTTCCCATCAAAGGATGTAGCCTAACCTGCTGAGCTCCTCCAGTACATTGCGTGCATTACTCTAAGTTTCCAGCATCTGCAGTGCATCTTGGGTCCATGAACACCTTGAGGGGTTTGGCTTTGATGCAGGAAATAGGACTAATATAGATATCATGATGGTTTGGTATAGACATGGTTGACCAATAGGTCTATTTCTACACTGTACAACCCTATGATTCTATAACTCTATGACAAAATAACGCAAACGTGTGCAGCACAGAAGAGATTTATTTGTCACATGTACCTCAAAACATTGAAACATACAGTGAAATGTGTCATTTGCTTCAAATCAAATCAACGAGGATTGTGCCAGACAGCCCATATGCTTACAGCACCAACATAGCACGCCCACAACTTTCTAACCCTAATCCATACCTCTTTGGAATGTGGGAGGAAACTGCAGCACCTGGAGGAAACCCAAGTGGTCAAAGGGAGAATGGATAAACTCCTTAAAGGCAGTGATGGGGATTAAACGCTGAACAGTGATCACTGGAGCTCTAATAGTGTTATAGGAACAGATTTTGGCCCATTGAGTCTGCTCCCCCAGTTCATCATGGCTGATCCATTTCCCTCTCAGCCCCAATCTCCTGCCTTCATGCCCTGACTAATCAAGAATCTATCGACCTCTGCTTGAAATATCAGAATCAGAATCAGGTTTAGTATCACTGGCATGCATCTTGCATTTTGTTAACTTTGTGATAGCAGTACAATGCAATACATGATAAATATAGAAAAGAACAGAATTACATTAAGTATATAGATCTATATTAAATAGCTAATATAAAATAAGTTGCACAAAAAGAGAAATTTTTAAAAAATAGTGAGGGTGTTCATGGGTTCAATGTGCATTCAGAAATCAGATGGCAGAGGTGAAAAAGTTGTTCCTGAATCACTGAGTGGGTGCCTTCAGGCTTCTGTACCTCCTTTCTGACAGTAAAAATGAGGAGAGGGCATGTCTTGGGTGGTGTAGGTCTTTAATGATGGACACTGCCTTCCTGAGGCACTGTTCCTTGAAGCCATCTTGGATACCCAATGACCAGGCCTCCATAGCCAGCTGTGACAAAGAATTCCACAGATTATGCTACTGTGACACTCCAAAGAAGTGTTTAACACTTTGGAATTCACATCTAAGGCAAGTGAAAGAAAGAGAAACTCTGCCAATGTAGATTAAATAGGAGAATGCATTGGGTGAACCCAAAGAGAACGATTTTCAGGAGTGAAAATTGGAATCCATATCATAAGTTCATGAGCTGAGATCACAAATAGAAGCTAGATCAGTATTTTGTGACTATTCTCATTAGCGTCCACCCCTGTAGGATACTTGGAATCTCAACACCATTCCAAGGAAATGTGTCCAGACTCGAGCAAACTATGTGGTAGGATGGAGTAAAAGTCTGGGACATCTACAATATTATCGGGATACATCTGTAATGTGTTGGAGCTGAAATATCCAACAACACACACCAAATTTGATGTCATCCACGAGAAAGCAGCCAGCTTGTTTGAAACCCAATCACTTATTCTCCTCTCCATTTATCTGTAGTGGCTGCAGTGTGAAATGCGCATTTAATCACCTAAGCAACAGTATCTCTCAAACCAGTAATCACTAAGCACAAGAATGGCAATGGCCTCAGGTGAAGATCCCCCCCTCCAAGTCACACAATCTCTAAGTCTGGAAATACATCACCATGTTTTCAACATTGTTGGTCTAAATGCTGTAACATCTTCCTCAGCAACATTGTGGCAACACCATCAGCAGAAGGACTACGGCAGTTCAAAAAGGTCTACCACCACTGATAAAGGCTGAACTTGATAGTTGAGATCTTGAAAAATGAATATAATAAAATAAGCCAAAAACGTACATGAATCTATGAGATGAATAAGACCATTCAGCTCATTGGGTCTGCTTCGCTATTCCAACATGGCTGTGTTATCATGGCTCTCAACTCCTTTCTTCTGCCTTCTCCCCACAACCTTTGATGTCTTTACTAATCAAGAACCTATCAACTCTGCTTTAAATATACCTAATTACTTGGCCTCCACAATAACCTGAGGCCAGGAATTCCACAGATACCTCTCTCTGGCTAAAGAAATTCCTCCTCATCTTTGTTCTAAAGGGGTGTCTTTCTGTTTTGAGGCTGTGCCGCCTGGTCCTGGACTGCACCCTATAGGAAGTTTCCTCTTCACGTTCACTTTATCTAGGTCTTTCAGTTATTGATATCATTTTCATCCTTCTAAACGCCTAGAGCCATTCGCTGCTCATACATTAACCCTTTCATACCCAGATTTATTCTCGTGAATCTTCTCTGGACCTTCTCCAAGGCCAGCCACCCTTTCTTAGATAAGGTGCCCAAAATACAGTACTCCAAGTATGGTTTTACCAATGCCTTACAAAGCTTCAGCATTACATCCTTGCTTTTATATTCTCATGGAACAAATGAAACATTGTTATTTCAAAGATCAGTGGGGAAATTGTCTTATTGCCCTAGTCAAAATCTTACTTACTTCCCGTTATGTCACTGGCATTTAGGGCAGCAATGAAGTCCTCCATCTGTCTGTCCATACCATTGCACACATATAGAAGGATTCTACATTGCTGTTCTGTAACAATCTTGTTCAGTCAGGGTCGTTAGCCCTGAGCTGAACTCTTGAACCTGGAGGACCAGTGGACCACTCTTAGTCTGGCCCCTAACCTTTGACCTATTTGGCATGGGTGACCCTATCAAGACTCAAAGCACAAGGCTTTGACTTTAGCCAACATAGCTCTCCAGGTCACTGAGGTACGCAAGCCTCCAAACCCTACGACAAGGTTGTGGTCCTCTTGGAGGTGGTCAGAATCTATCCCTCATCAAAGATCACTAAAACAATTATCAGATCATAACGATGATTATTGGTGCTGCTCCATTTTTAAACATTCTAAATTGTTTTTACCTCAAAATACTTCACTGGATATAAAGTGCTTTCGGACATACTGAAAGAAAGTGAAAATAAATACACATTAATGTTATGTACTGTTTTTAAGCCCCCAGACAAAATAAGTTACTTTCTGAGAAATGTTTTAATGCATCACTAAGAAAATTTAAAAAATATTATAGGACTGTCACAAGCTTTCCATCCATTATTTTTGGGGAAAAAAATTTGGAATTGGTTTATAAATTCAAACCAATTGGTTTTGAGTTTACAAACCAATTCCAAGTGTTGGACTTACATTTGGGGGAAGTTACCACAGTTAATTGACTCCAGGAAATAATTTGCATGGTCAAAGTGCATTGCAACATAAACTGTGTGAACCAAATCCTGGACTGGATGAATCTGATGACTAATTGACAGTTCTGTAGAGAACTGTTGGCTGGCTACAGTGCAGGAGAATGGGCATATCTGTTTGAGTCCTGGACTCACCATTGAGTTCAGGCATATTTTGTAATTTACCAACTACCTCTTCATTATTTGGCTGCATATTGCTGTTTTGGATTAATTTATTATTCACATATTTTATTTTTAACCATATAACATATAACAATCACAGCACGGAAACAGGCCATTCCGGCCCTCCTAGTCCGTGCTGAACTTTTAATCTCACCTAGTCCCAAGTACCCGCACTCAGCCCATAACCCTCCACTCCTTTCCTGTCCATATGCCTATCCAATTTTACCTTAAATGACACAACTGAACTGGCCTCTACTACTTCTACAGGAAGCTCATTCCACACAGCTATCACTCTCTGAGTAAAGAAATACCCCCTCGTGTTTCCCTTAAACTTTTGCCCCCTGACTCTCAAATCATGTCCTCTCATTTGAATCTCCCCTACTCTCAATGGAAACAGCCTATTCACGTCAACTCTATCTATCCCTCTCAAAATTTTAAATACCTCGATTAAATCCCCCTCAACCTTCTACGCTCCAATGAATAGAGACCTATTTTCAATTATATCAACCCATTTTAACTGTTTTAAATATGATGAGCAGAAAAATACAAGAGAAGTGAGACAAGTCCAAAACAGCTTGCCCTTTTAATAGTCTTCAGAGACCAGTTAACTTTTTTCTGCTTGGCATTTTCATAACAAGCAAGAAAAAATCTGCAGATGCTGGAAATCCAAGCAACACACACACACACACACCTCCCTCTGGTCCTCCTCCCCCTTCTCTTTCTTCGATGGCCTTCTGTCCTCTCCTATCAGATTCCCCCTTCTCCAGCTCTGCATCTCTTTCACCAATCAACTTCCCGGCTCTTTACTTCACTCCTTCCCCCACCCCCTCCACTCCTGGTTTCACCTATCACATTGTGGTACTTCCTCCCTTTCCCCTGCTTTCTTACACTGACTCCTCATAATTTTTTCCCAGTTCTGATGAAGTGTCCCAGCCCAAAATGTCATCTGCGCTTTTTTCCATTGATGCTGCCAGGCTTGCTGAATTCCTCCAGCATTTTGTATGTGTTGCTGGCATTTTCATAAGTTTATTTACAATGAATGAATTTTTTTTTATCGGAGAATCTGATTGTAATGTGGGTTTGGTTTAAGTGGTGAGTACAGTAATTGGAAGAAAAATTGGAGATAAGGAAATTTTGTGTGCTACAACCAGTCTTTGGTCTTCAATAGAATTTTTTTAGACAATTTGTATTTGTGATTAAGTTCAGAGTGACATTTCAGAATGTGAATCTGAAGCTGTTGAATAGTAACATTTCACTATACATAAATACTTCCTGGGAAAATTGAGTAAGAAAAGTATAAGACCATAAGATATAGGAGCAGAATTTGGTCCATCAAGTTGGCTCCGCCATTTCATCATGGCTGATCCATTTCTCTCTCAGCTCCAATCTCCTGTCTTCTCCATGTACTCCTTCATGCCCTGACTAATCAAGAAACTATCAACCTCTGCATTAAACATAACCAATAACTTGGCCTTCACAGCCGCCTGTGGCAATGAATTCCACAGCTTCACCACTCTCTGGTTGAAGAAATTCCTCCTCATCTCTATTCTAAATGGATGACCCTCCATTCTGAGGCTGTGTCCTCTGGACTTAGACTTCCCCACACAGGAAACATCCCCTCCACATCCTCTCTATTGGGGCCTTTCAACATTCGATAGGTTTCAGTGAGGTCACCCCTTAATTCTTCTGATTTCCAGGGAGTGCAAGCATAGAACCATCGAATGCTCCTCATATAAGCTTTTCAATCCTGGAATCATTCTTAAACCTCTTTTGATCCCTCTCCTATTTACTGCAGAATTTTGAAAAGTTTGTTTCTTTACAGAGTTGATGCACTACCATTGCAAACTATTTGTTGCTACTGTTGGCTTAATTATAAATACAGGATTTCACCAAATTGCATTGTGACAGGGCTTGTCCAGCTATTTTTTGCTCTATACTTACTTAGGTGATGTTTAAATTTTATTTCTTTCTACAATGGAGATAGCGAGCTCAAATAGTTTATGAAACCCCATCGTTTCAATACAATCAGGTTAAGTGAATTATGTCAAAAGTACAGAGCCACCTGTTTTTAGTTAAGGAAGTATAATATTTGACTGTAATCAACTCATTCCACTGGCATCAGAACCAGCTGATGCGAACTGACCGGATTCAACAGGGCGGTAATGCATGACCATACTCACAGTGTGACTCCACAGCAGAGTCCACTAATTTAGAACATTTGCAGTTTCCTGAACGTCAAAAGAACTGTAGATGTTTTAGTTCAAAGATGTGAAATGTAATTGACTTGAAAAAGGAAAGATGTGTGCTTTGTAATATTTAATACTAAACAGAGTTATCTTCAGTGTCCCCCAAGCTCTCCTGACTTCAGGATGTAGTCTCCGAGGCGTCTGAATGCAGTCTTGCGTTACATTCCTTTGTAACATTGAAGGGACAATTGCAGGGATTCACTTCCTTCTGGATGTGGACAACGTGGATAGAATTAGAGGAAATGATAACAGTGGCTTTTGTCCAAAATGTGTGCTCCATTAGAGAAGATGTTCTAAAGAGTCTGCTTGTTGTTTTCAGACCATTCCCAAAAACAATTTTGCCTAGCTTTTCCAGTCAAAAAGTTGATGACTAATTATTAAAATATTTATTATATTAAAATATAAATCCATTTCACAGTATATTATTCATTTGATTGATATTATGATATTTGGATGAACTATTTATCCTTTAATTATTGAGAGAGATTTTGATGGCCAGGATCTACTGCCCGTATCTTCATCAGCAAACTCTCTTTGTTTATATTTAATCACAGCAAGTTGGAAAGTTGTGCATTTTAGATTTCAATGGCATCATGTTGCAACTTCCAATTATTTAAATCAAAATAAAGGGACGGCACAACACTTTACAATACAGGTGACAAGGGTTCAGTTCCTGCCACTGCCTGTAAGGAGTTTGTATGTTCGTCCCAAGGACACGTAGGTTTCCTCTGGGTGTTCTGGATTCCTCCCAAAGACATTCAGATTGGTAGATTAATTGGTTGTTGTAAATTGTCCTGTGATTAGGCGAGGGTTAAATTGGGAGATTGCTAGTTGGTGTGGCTCAAAAGGCTGGAAGGGCCAATTCTGTGTGGTATCTCGATAAAATAAATAGATATATTTAAATAATTTTAGTTCTTATTAAAAATTAACAAATTAATTAAAAGTTGGATAAATAATTTAAAACATCAAACAGATGCAATGAAGAGAAAGTAAGTTAGAATCTATGAACTGATGTGCTGATGTTAACAGCATTGCAACCTGTGGGAGGCTGACTTTGTATCTGACAGTAATGTAGCTCCTTTGTATTTGGCGGTATACATACATGGATCCTGCTGTTTAAAAAGTTGAACAATGTCATATCATAGAGTAATAGAGCCATAATGAGATTCAGCATAGAAACAGGCCCTTCGGCCAATCAAGTGCTCACTAACCATCAACCACCCATTTTACACTAATTCTTCATTAATCCCATTTTTTTTACTCTCCCCATGTTTTGTTCAACACCAAGATTCTATCACTCATCTACTCATTAAGGGTGACTTACAGTCACCGTTTACCCTGCTAACGAGCGCAACTTTGAGGATGTGGGAGGAAGTCAGAGCATCGAAGGAAAATTTTAGAGCAGCCACAGAGAGAGCAAATCTCCACTCGGACCTTGAGATTGAACCCATGTCCCTCCGCTGTTCAGCAACAACTCTACTGGCTGCACCACATCTTGCTTTCAAAACCTAACACAGTTTTCAAATAACCCCAGGTTCAGAACCTAGAAAGAGAAAGGTAGCTCAAGAAAGAGAGCTGCCTATTGTCTGCTCACCACTTTCAGCTTTCAGATTAACTTCTGTAACAAACAAAAAAGCTAATGACAAAGGAGTGACATTACCATGTGAAAATCCTTCCATTTTCCATTAAAGCTCAATTTAGCAGCGGGATGGAGTAATCTCAAAACACACCTTCCCCAAGGTGTTCAACTCATTGGTCATCAAACATTGCAAATATTTTGCTCTCATTTGGAAGTTTACATTAAAAAGAAAGTAATGTTTGTTATTACAGCAGCAGCACTGGTTAAACAAGTGAGATTATTGTGTACATTAGCTAATTGCTAACTGTCTTCAATGAATGTATATCGCAATGGTGAGATAAATATTGTACCAAAACTGTTTAATAGCACTATTTCATTTTATCCAAGTCAACAAATAGCAATCAGATAAGCATTGAACAGCATTGAAAGATAAAGGCCAGAACATAACTCTGCAAAGTCTTGGCAAAGCCACAAGGCAAAATGAGAATCCACGTCCCACATGTCCAACAGCAGAAGCTACCCGTACTGAGTGAATTAAGTACAGACATCCAAAGCGCTCATTCCAAATTCCAGTAAAGACAGGATCAAAACAAGTGACTAATTTTACAAAAGCACAAATCATTTTGTACTTCTGACCTTCTTATTTAATGGATTGGCCATACAATGTCAGACGAGGTCTACTTTAAAGGCTGACTGCTTTTAAAACCACTCAGAGAAAAAAGAAAGCATTGGAGAGGTGTGTTTGAAGAAAAAGGAACATTACCTTTCAGTTGGAAACTTGTGACACTTGACAGCTAATAAAGAACTTGCATTATGTTCAGAAAGAACGTTTTTGAATAACACAATTCAAAGCTGCGGTCACAACTTACAGTGGGGACATGAATGAAAATTAAATTTGAGTACCAGAACTCTCATTTCAAAAGCTAAAACATTAAAAACACACTGACACTATTGATAGCCATAGGGCAGAATGAGATATTTGCATACCTTTGTGCATCTTTGTCCTATAGTATACCATTGTATAGAAGCCATCCACTTGCAGGTCTCCAGTTTAAATAAGAATATAAGGTTAGTTGATACCAAAGCCACAAGTTGTTATGATTTTTGTTGGCATCTGTGGAAAATATGCATGTAACAATATCTCTATTCCTTAAAAAAATTCATCTGGAATTTCCAAAGGGAACAAGAAAAGGGCTTGAAGAGACAGATGACACAGATTAGTTTTGTGAAATGAAGCCTGTGTAAGCTGCTAGGGGTTAAAACAAATTCATTTTGTTCAGATATTATACTGTAAAGCAGAAAAAAATAATGTAAACTGATACTTGAACAGTAGTTGACCACATTTTTTTATTCCAAATGCTGTTATGTAATGAATACTTTGGTGCTGCTTTCACCAGAACGGTCGTTTCAGTTTGTAAGGTACATTTGGGTTTAATAATCGTTCTTCAAAGTGGACACACACACAATAGACATTCCAGCTGTGCCCCACGCGGCACTTCACACTGAATTCTGAAAAGCCAGGATGAATCCTCCAGCTAATGAAAGTTACCTACTGTATATGATATGGATACACTTGTCTTGGGTAGCTGAAGACTGATGGTTACTGCCATCTCCTTCTGATTACAATCTCATTGCCAGCTCCTACCGAGCATTAAACCTCAGCCAAACAAATACCTTCACACCTACTTCCCAGCTGTAAATGCTGCTGAGCTCCTCTGGCGATCATTTTAGATTAGCTTTTGTTAATTACTTCAGTCCTTTCTCTCAACAGTACTTATGCGTTTGTTAAGGAATCCTGGAAGAGAAAAAATGTAGTAAGCGGTGCTGATCAAGAACTCCAAGAACACATGAGAAAATAGAAGCAGGAGGAGAATATTTGGTGGCTAAGCCTGTCCTGCCATTCAAAACGATTAGGGCTGATCTGCCCTAGGTGTCAACCCTTCTGTAATGGCGAGAGACAGATGCATTCCTTAGTCCCTTCATGGAAGTTGAACCAGGTTTTATTTTTGACTTCATGATATTGGTTTCAATGGAGATGATCCCACTTGATCAGATTCAAAGTTCAAAGTTCAAGCAGCATTTGTTATCAAATTATATATACTTTATACACCCTTGAAATCCAGTGATACTCTTCAACCATCGGACTCCTGAACCAATGTGGAAACTTCACTCACCTCAACACTGAACTGTTCGGCAACCTACGCACTCACTTTCAAGGAACCTACAAATCATGCTCTCAATATTATTTATTTATTACTATATTTGTTCTTTTAGTTACACAGTTTGTCTTTTTATGCACATTGGTTGTCCATCCTTGGGGCGCCAGTGGTTAGCACAATGCTTTATAGCACGGGTGATCCGGGTACAATTCTCACCGCTGCCTGTAAGGAGCTTGTATGTTCTCCCTGTGATTGCGTGGGTTTCCTCTGGATGCTCTGGTTTCCTCCCACAGTCCAAAGTTGTACCAGTTGGTAGGTTAATTGATTGTTGTAAATTGTCCTGTGATTAAATCAGAGGTTTGCTGGGTAGTATGGTTGGAAGGGGCACAAGGGACTATTCCGTGCTGAATCTTAATAAAAAATTATTTGTTTGTGGGTGTGCATTTTTTTTCCATTGATTCTGTTGTGTTTCTTTGTATCTACTGTGAATGCCCTCAGGAAAATGAGTCTCAGGGTAGTAATTGGTGACATACAATACACACACTTTGATAATAAGTTTACTTTGAAACTTTAATGTCCATAAACAGGCTGCTTCCAAAAGAAAATTTGAAACTGAAATGCAGGGCTGAAAGAGCATAGTTTCTGAAAGTTGAACATTGTTCTAGGAATAATCTGACATTAACAAGGAAAGTTCACCCAGAACTGAATACGGATATTACAGTGTAGAGATAATCATTCTGTCATCCATCTTGTAAAGACACTGCCCAGAAGAAGGCAATGGCACATCTCTTCTGTAGAAAAATCTGCCAAGTACAACTGTGGTCAAAGACCATGATTGCCCACATCATACAACATGGCACCTAATGAATGATTGACTGAATAGATTGGCAAATCCTTCCGTGACACAACAATTTCTATCTGCTTTTCATTCTGCATGTGTCGACTTCTCACAATGAAAACAACTTACTTCTGATTTACTACATCCTTACATGGATATAAGCTTTGGATGTTCCTCATCACCCACAGCAGCCAGGTAACCCACCTCAGAAATGGGAAATCAGTGCTGTGGAGCCTGTTAGACTTTTGTGGATGGTTTTCTACATGGTCAGTTGTGCACACTGTTCATTTTTGCTATCTTCTGTATAGAAAGCAAGAGATAATTCAACTGTTTTGGCTTCAGTTGCTATCTTGCAGTCATCAAGGACTTGACTTGCTTAGGACTGCTTTCAGAAATCTCATTGTCCTATTTCACTGGTAAACACAAACTGAATAGTGGGCTCTTAGCTGGCACTGACGTGGACAGGACTTTTTCCTGAGTGAACTATAACTCCACTGGCCAATGTAAGAAAGATTTTAATAATTTAAATATCAACCAGTCAATGATTCTTGCCTCTTGTATTCTGGCATTGATCTAGAAATTAAATAACCAGACCGTGATCATCATTATCAGAACCTCTCTAAAAGAAACATAGCCCAGATGGAGTACAGCAATTTCAGCAGTTCAAGTAGAACGCTTTATAATAGGTCTGCGCAGGGTGGCTATAAAAAGTTTCGGGAACTCTAAGTCTGAAACTTTAATGCATTCCTGTTACATCAATTAAATTATATTTTTGAATAAAGATAATGTGCACACAGACGAATCCGATAAACATACATCAGATTTAAGAATAATTAAAGCCAGCCATGGAAGCTCTGTTCTCAGCGCTTTCTCCCCCTATTAATTTGCATGGTACAGAATCCCAGATCCAGTCACAACACTTAATGATGAAGTTAGAACTTGGCAGAATGTATTCTCTGAATGTTCCATCATTAACGCTAAGCATAGTCAACACAGAGAAATTAGTTTCACATGGAGTCAGCAGATGCGAAGAAATTATTCCGTTGATAAATGGAACTGCTGAATGCCTGGATAGATTGGCTGTGGTGCAAATATTAGTACAAATCGACTCTTTATCTTCCATTTGTAGAAACACTGATCCAAGCTAAACATTCCTCAGCGAGGTAGTTATAAACTTAGCAGGGCCTAATTTCACAATGTCTGTTGTCTGAATATGGTGGTGTACATACCAACTGTGGGTCAGCAGAGAAGTTCACCTGAAAATACTTATGATTGGATCAAAGCTTAGAATTCAATTAGTCTTTAAAGAAAATTTTTGGAAATTTCACTCCTGTTTTGAGCAGAAATGCTGGGAGGGCAGGGAAGCTATCATTCTTAGGAGGAAAACTTTCTGAGTGCTAAAATAATTTAGTTCATAAAAGTGTAAAAACTAATATTTTTTCAGGGTTGAAATGTCTAATACCAGAGGGCATACATTGATAGTGAGAGAGGGTAGGTTCAAAGGAGATATGAGGGGCAATTTTTTTTACTATATATATCACAGCTTAGTTAAACTACGGTAACTGATATGGGTGATATTGACTGTGGACAAAAATTAAATACATACTTGAGGAGATGATGACTCCACTTGCTATTCCTTAAAGGTTCTCAAGGAACTTGGCACTTAAATTCAAAGAAGAATATTGAAATGTTTGCAACCGCCTTCATTCAGAAATGCTGAGTGGATTTCTTTTTTTTACAGATGTCTGTCTTCAGTCAGTTTAAGTCACATCAGAGATAATTGAGTGGACACTACACAGTAAAGACCATGAAGGTCTGATGCCGTTTCCAGCTGTTCTGAAGACCTATGATTCAGAACTAGTATAAATGCAACACAGAAATTTAACTAGCGATCAAAGATTGCCTAGATATTTGATCTCCACAAATAATAGGATATTCAAAGTTATTTATTGTCCAGCTACATCACATTGATGAACAAAGTTATGGAAGGAGTCAGTAAGGAAACTAACAAGTGGCCGTTACTCGTCTGTAATCTGCCTGTTGATACATATCTGCGTTTCATCGGAACGTTTTAGTTCCAGACTCCGTTGGGGATTTGGGTCAAATCCAGATTCGAGATCAAAATTTCCAGAGATGGACTGAGAGTTGGTGTTGAAGCAATGTTCAGCTGAATTTAAGGTCAGGGATCCCAGAAATATAGAACCCAATATTTGACAAAAGAAATCGGGAGGCAAGTCAGCTCGTGGACATTGCGGTACTAAGGATATCAAGCCAACCCCAACTACTTTCAGATGTTTCCACACTTTCCCTCATCAACAGAACAAAACTCGGCAGGAAAGGCAGCATCTGCAGAGAGGAAAACGCAATCAAACTTTCCGCTTCAAGGATCAGAGATCAACTTTATTCGTCATATATATTGATAGTACTGTACAAGAGCCTTAGGCAGCCTAGCTGTATATATGTGCCTAAAACTTTGCACAGTACTGTATGAGGGGTGATTGATAAGTTCGTGGCCTAAGGTAGAAGGAGTCACTTTTAGAAAGCCTAGCACATTTATTTTTCAACATAGTCCCTACATTTACACACTTAGTCCAGCGGTCGTGGAGCATACGGATCTTGGACCTCCAGAAAGTGTCCACAGCATGGGGTGATTGTTAAGTTTGTGGCCTAAGGTAGAAGGAGATGAGTTATACAGCTCTCGTTACATGCACATGCAGTTCAACTCTTTGAGTGATTATGCAGAAAGTTTGAAGTTAATAACTCATCAGGGTTGATTGATAAGTTTGTGGCCTAAGGTAGAAGGAGATGAGTTATTAACTTCAAACTTTCTGCATAATCACGCAAAGAGCTGAACTGCATGTGCACGTAACAAGATAAAGCAGCACGATAGTGTAGTGTTTAGTACAACATTTAGAGTACAGGCGACCCGGGTTCAATTCCCACCACTACCTGTAATAAGTTTGTACGTTCTCCCCATGACCATGGGGGTTCCCCTGGATTCTCCAGTTTCCTCCCACACTCCAAAGCTATGCTAGTTGGTAGGTCAATTGGTCATTGTAAATTATCTCATGATTAGGTTAGGATTAAATCGGGGGATTGCTGGGTGGCGTAGCTCAAAGGGCCAGATGGGCCTATTCCGCACTGTATCTCAATAAATAAACAATATAGGTAAAATAACTTGATACATATACTTTAAAATGCATATTGGTTTGATGTTATCTATTTACTTAAAATAGACAAAAAAGACAGAGGCAGCACAGTAGTGTAGCGGTGAGTGGATTGCTCGACAACGCCTGTGCTCACAGATTAGGTTTCCATTCCTGCCGCTGCCTGTAAGAAGTTTGTACGTTCTCCCTGTGACTGCATGGGTTTCCGTTTCCTTCCACGTTCCAAAGATGTACGGCTTAGGGTTAGTAAATTGTGGGCATGCTATGTTGGCTAAAAGCCTGGTGACACTTGTAGGCTGCCCAGCGTAATTCTCGATGATTTGATTTGGCACAGGAATAACACTGTATGTTTCGATATACATATGAAAGATATAGCTTATGTCTTAGCTATTTATGTGTAATATAGGAAAAATATTCATATTTAAACAACAACTTTCATGTCCCTTTCAGGAAGTCTTCAAATGTTTTATAGTTAATGGAATACTTTCAAAGCGTAGTCACTGTTGCAACAGTTAATTTGCACAAAAAGCAGGCTCCTGCACCAGGTAATCTGCTTGTATTTTAGAATGAAAGGTAAATACTTGGTCAAAGCATCTAACATAACTATGCTGCACTTCATCTCTACCTGAGAAACCAGACGGGGCCTCAGTTTAAATTTTCATGTAAAGGATGACATCTAGAGGTAAGCAACATTCCCTCAGTACTTCATTGGAGGGTGCGATAATCAATTTTCCCTCTAATTTCCACCCTGCCCTTAAATTCAATTGGTCCATCTCTGACAACTCCCTCTCCTCCATTCTGATGGCATGAATATCAAGTTCTCCTTCTACTGAGGAAATTTATCCCTCACTTCCTCTTTTCCCTACTCTGACCGTTCACTCCTCTCATCTGCCTATTGCATCTTCGAGAGTCCGCTCCTCCTTCCCTTTCTCCTATTGTCCACTCTCCTCTCCCCAGCAGATTTCTTCATCTCCCATCCTTGACCTTTTCCACCAATCTGGTTTCACCTACCATCTTCTAGCTAGCCTCCTTCCTCTCTTCTCCACCTTTTTATTCAAAAACATCTTCTTCCTTCCTTCTCAGACCTGAAGAAGGGTCTTGGCCTGAAATGTCAAAGATGGTGCCTGACCTGCGGAGTTCCTCCAGCATTTTGTGTGTGTCACTTTTGTCCTCTCTCGTTGCTAACTGTAGTCATTCACTTTGCACTTTTCATTCCTTATGAATGCTCCCAATCTTATGAGAATTCCAGCTTCAGGCTTAGTTACTTGGACACACTCCACTGGCTTTATCTCAGTCTTCACACAATACACTGCATTTCATCACATTTCACGCACCTTTGTTACCTTTACAACTCTCTGCACATAATACAAATCATTCGTCCAGTGGTAAACCATCATCACTTATGATGGACTTAACTGGTTAACTCAAATGAATCTGTTGTGGATTGGGGTTTGTTTTTTTTCTCCAAGATGGCACCAAATTGGAATGTCTGTCCTGTTGTTTGGCTCAGACTTAGTTTTTTAAGGTTCATATGAATGTTTCTCGAGGACAGCAGGGAAGTTTACAGTCCCCAAAAGGGTAGGGACAGGAATGAGGGGAGTGAGAGGTCAGGGGCAGTAAATGAAGAAGTTAGGGGAAAAGGCCAGAGTTGGATTTGGAGATCAGTGCTCCCCGAGGTCTGTGGCCCTTGAAGATGAGGGTGGGTGATCCTTAAGTTTGGTGAGTCCTGAGGTCAGAAGTTCATGATTAGCAAGCTCAGGATTGGAAGCCTGAGGTCAGACAGCAGGCCCTGAGATTGGAGGCCTGCGATTGGCGAGTGCTCGGGACAAAACCCAGAGGGTGGTGAGTTCAGAGGTCAAACTCCCGAGGTCAATGTCCAATGGTGAAAACCCCTAGGTCAGTGAGTCCAGAGGTCTGGAGGTGGTGTGTCCTGGGGTTGGAGGCCCACCTATGTGTATGTGAATGGTGGGTGGGTGGAAAAGTGGTTTGTTTTGTTTTGTTACTTGTTGTATGTTGTCTGTGTGTTCTTCTGCTGAATATTGTATCAGAATCTGTGGCAACACTTGTGGTTTATTCCTAGCACATCCTCAGAGTTTATTGACTCTTAATGCAAATGATCCTTTCCACTGTATACTTTGATGTACAAATGATTAATAAGTAAATCTAAATCTGAAATCTAAGTCAACTTCCAGCAAATTACCCCCCTGATTCTTAAGGATGCTGTATTGTCTGCAACCAGGGCCTTATATGCAGCTGAGGGATTGCTTCAGCTTCACGTTTGCCCACTCAACCAGAATTCAGAAGAATCTAGTCAGGATAAAATTGGTTAAGTACGCAAACTTGGGCATGTGGTGTTCACATTGGGGGAAAATCTCAACGTGGATGGCACTTACTTGCAGAAATGCTCAGAGTTCTGAATGGCACTGCTGGTATTTCCCTGCAAATCCCGTGCTCAACAAAATTATCCGGCTGTCAGGGCTTGGTTCCGTGCTTGGGTAACATGGTCCTGCCATCATTGCACAAACATACTTAAACATGGAGAACTTTGTCGGATATTTTATTTGTTGTAAATTTGTTTTAGGTGCCAGGGTGGAGATACATCTTTAAAAGGAGGTATAAGGAGCTCCTTCCGTCCACTAGCCTGCAGGTCAAGGTTCAAGGTTCAAGGTACCTTTATCATCAAAGTACGTATACAGCATACAACTCTGAATTTTGTTTTCTCCAGACAGCCACAGAACAAAGAAAACTATGGAAGCCATTCAAAGAAAAACATCAACCCCACCGTGCAGAAATCGCGCAGAAGTCACCAAGAGCATCAAACCCTTCCCCGTGCACAAAAAGAAACAAATTGTGCAAATTGCAACAAGATATCAAAATCCCCACACACCCAAAAGACAAATCATGCAAACTGCAACAAGAAAGACCAAGTGAAAACCACAGAAACTAAAAACATAAAACTGAAAAGAGTCCTCTGACAGCGTTGTGGAAGAGAATGCAGGGATCGTCCTTCAGGAGCAGCAAGTGAGAGATTGTCTCACACAGACACACTTCCTCCAGCAGCAGTGAGTGAGAAGCTGGTAGACACTCACTCACTATCCATATTTGCCCCGCATTTCAATCTTCCTCAATGCTTTAATTGGTGAGATTGGCATAAAATGGAGTTGATCTTGACCTTGCTTCTAGGCTTCAAGGCCGCTTGCCCTCTGGAATCTTTTCGGAGGACAGCAAAGTGCCAGAACGCTCAATCAATCTTCCAACTGTAGGTCACAGGCTCTAACAGTACCAGAAGCACATTTAAAATAAAAAAAAGAAGACGTAAAAGAAGTGAAAGTCACAATTAGGCAAGGTGTAGCAACCACTAAGCCCCCTCGATCAGTGTCGTGTGAAGCCATGGGACAGGTGGTGGATGGCCCTATGGGCAGCTGGCACATATCAGAAGTCCTGGTTATGCGACCACTGACACCAGGCAGACAATCGCTGAAGAGTATTGAGAATGGCTGGGGTCACTGTCTTGTAAAGACACTGCCCAGAAGGCAATGACAAACCATATCTGCAGAAAAATTTGACAAGAAGATCTTGGAAAGACCGTGATCACCTACACCGTACAACAAGGCACATAACGAACAAACAAATATTCTTTTAAACTGAAGTATAAGAAGCACTTTATAAAATTAACTTCCTTTTATGGGTAATTTTCTTAACTTTTTTCCACTGATTCACCCTATAAAAGTCCTGGTTTTGTAAAGGATGTTGGAATAATTTGTTTCCAAGTAAAAGAGGAATAGAAATATTTTAAACTAAGAAAATGAGTTTAGTCAGTGAATAATGAAGACCTTGTGCCATATTCCAGTCAGGCTCAGGGTGGATACACACCAGTCAGCTTCCAGGAAGACAGACCGATGTTTAAATTACTTGGCATCAGCCTGGCAGGAGAGAAACCAGGATGTGCCCCAATTAGCACTTGCATGGAGCTCTGTGCAAACGGTTAGAAATTTAAGTGCTTGGGGAATAGGGAGAGGTGAATCCCAGCTCTATTACTATTTAAATAAAGGTTAAATAGATTAGCAGAGTGCCTAGGGGGTCCACTGGACTGCCTCAGCAGTTTCTGAAGCAGATTTGAAACTGCATGCTTTTCCTACTTCCTGAGATGGGTGATTATTGAATTTCTGCAGCTTTACACCATTTTATTTGGGCACGAGTCCAGACCTTACTCCTGGATTTTGATGCTGTATGTTTAATGCCAAACACCTATCAAACAACCCATCCCATCTCACTGCCAGACATCACTGTTTACAATTTCTGGCCTAATTTAGGGTTGTTTCTTGTTATGCTTAATGCACCCTATTATTGTTTGCATCAGTCCCCATTCATGACATAAGTATGGATAGAGATGAATCAAGAACTTTCCCAGAAGAAGCACTTATCCTCGTTTAGCCGAAAATAAAGACATAGGGGCGAATTTTCTGGATGTGCGCCCAAACACTAGAATATCAGGACACAGCAAACATTGGAAAAATGCCAAGCTGATTATATGGCTAGATATACTGTAGCATTCAGCAGGATCCTTTCCTCATTGCTGGACTTAAGTGATCCTGTGCAAAGGAGCGAAGATCCGAGGAATTATCACCTGGAAAACGTTCATTAAATTTTGCTGACCCCATTCCGTCACCTAAGCAGTGAACATGTTGTTATTGACTTCCAAGCAATGTTTGGAGAAAAAAACTAAACACCAATTCCTGTTATATTTACTGCTACGGTATATCTTGCCACAGGTTTTGCTTGTGTCGTGATTACCCTGTCCATACGTGCCTCCCCAAGAATCTCCCTCCCAGCGCTTGTCCTTGCAAGCGGCCCAAGTGCTGCACCTGCCCAATCACTTCCTCTCCCACGTCCATTCAGGGCCCCAAGCAGTCCTTCCAGGTGAGGCAACATTTCATCTGCAAACCTGCTGGGGGTCGTCCATGGTGCCCAGTGCTCCCAATGTGGCCTATTGTAAACTAGTGTCAAGCTGCTCCGCACCATCCGTCAAGAGCATGACTTCCCGGTGGCCAAATGTTTTCATTCCGATTCCCTTTTCCGTTCTGAAATGTCAGTCCATGGCCTCTTCTTCTGCTAAGATGAGGCCACCTTCAGGGTGGAGGAGCAACACCTTATTTTCCATCTGGGTAGCCTCCAACCCGATGGCATGATTATTGATTTCTCCTGGGTAAAAAAATTCCCTCCCCCTCCCCTCTTCTTCTTTTCCCTGCTCTGGCCTCTTACCTCTTCTCACCTGCCTATCACCTCCCCTGGGTCTCCTCCTCCTTCCCTTTCTCCTATTGTTCATTCCCCGCTCCTGTCGGATTCCTTCTTCCTTAGCCCTTGACTTTTCCCACCCACCTGGCTTCACCTATCACCTTCCAGTTTGCCCCTTTCTTCCCCCCTCCCTCCTTTTTACTCTGGTGGCCTCCTCTGTCCTTTTCTTTCTTTCTTTCTTTCTTTATTTATTTATTTTTAAAGAGAATTACATAAAATGAATAGAATATTAGAATAGTGAAAAATTAATATTGGCCCTCCCCCCTCCCCTTAACCCTCCCCCCCTTAGATCCCTATCTGAAAAAAAAAGAAAAGAAAAAAAAAGAAAAAAGAAAGAAAGAAAGAAAAAAGATAGAAAGATTGCCTGGATATCGGAGGATCCCCACATGCTCCATGGAGTTCAAAATAACTTTAGTTTTTATTTTCCCCAAATAACTTATAATTTTATCTTCAAAGGACCTACGTATTTAATCCAATCTTTTGTAGATTGTTTATTTATTTCCTTAGATGCTGCCTGACCCACTGAGCTCCTCCAGCATTTTGTGTGCATTGGTTAGGTGGAGTGTGATTTTCTTCTGCATTTTAATAATGCAATTTCTCCCTTTTGTTTTGCACCATTAACATCGCAAAAGGATTCCACAGGAGATTTTGCAAACATATTAAAATGATCTCAAGCTACACAAAGAAATATGAGAGAGAATGCCAAAAGCTTAGCAAAAGAGATATTTCTCAGGGAGCATCTTGAAGCATAAAAGGAGAAGGGAACAAGATAAGGATGTTTAAGGAGAAGTCAAAAGTTTAAGGCTTGGACAGTTGAAGATGCTTGAGAAACCAGAATTGGATGATCGTGAGAGTACAGATACTTAGAGAGTTACAGGGATGGAGGAGATTGAAGACATCAGAAGGACTAAAGTCATGAGAAGATTTTAAAAGAAGATTGTGTCAGTACAGATCAATAGGTACGGTGGTAAAGAGTAAATGGGTACAACCAGTAGAATTTTTCAGATTGAGATTACAGAGCAAAATCTAGGAAAAACAACTAGAAGAGCCTTAGAATAGGTGGCTCTAGAAGTAACACGGCAAGGCTGAGGGCTTCAAATGCAGATCAAATCAGTTTGATGCAGACATAGGAGATAATAAGGATTTAAAAAATAGAAATTTATATGAGGACCAAACATATGATTTTGATGTTTGAGTTTATATTTAGTTTAGTTATTACATAACCATTTAGCTCAAGCAATTTCTACTTCTCCAGTGATGAATACTAACAAATTGTTTTACAATATTCAGATAAGTAAAGGAATTGAGAGGTTGTAGTAAATTAGATCTGGTTTTTAATATTACTGAGATAGGGAAAGAAAACTTGATAAATATTTCCTTCAAGCTAGCAAACAATGTATATTTATTTAATAATTTAAAGGTAATGAAGCAATTATCTCAACGTTAGGTGAATAGAAATTAAAATTCATCCAATTGAATGTCATTTTAATGTTTAATAAAGCATTTGAATAGCATTGAGATATCACAGGCATAAACAACTAGAAAGCATAGATGAAAAACAGTTTCTGGTTAAAGGAAATAACTAGGTTAACCAGCAAATATTATTCTTCTATTCCTAAATGCATAAAATTAAAACAATAAAGCTGGTGTATATGCTATTGGACAATTCCATTGACTTTTTAATTGAACGCCATAAATCAGTGTTTAGATGATTACAGTTCAAAGTCCAAAGTACAAAGAAAATTAATTATTGAAGTACATATATGTCACCATATACAACCCTAAGATTCTTTATCTTGTGGGCAGTCTTTATAAATCTATGGAATAATATCTATAACAGAATCAATGAAAGACCACCAACTTCGGCTTTCAACCAGAGTGCAGATGCAAACAAACGGTGTAAATACAAAAAAGAAAGAAATAATAATAATAAATAAATAAGCAATAAATATCAAGAACATGAAATGAAGAGTCCTTGAAAGTGAGTCCGTAGATTGTGGGAACATTTACTTCATGGGGCAAGTGAAGTTATCGCCTCTGGTTCAACAGCCTGATGGTTGAGAGGTAATAACTGTTCCTGAAACTGGTGGCACAAGGCTTGAGGCTCCTGTACCTCCTTCCTAATAGCAGCAGCAAGAAGAGAGCATGTCCTGGGAGGCTGAGGATTACTAATGATGGAAGCTGCTTTCCTGCAACAGTGTTTCATGCAGATGTGCTCAATCTGTGATGGACTGGTTCATATCCATTACTTTTTGTAGCATTTTCCGTTCAAGGGCATTGGTGTTTCCATACCAGGCTGTGGATAAATGAATTACTCATGATCAACTCTCACCTTCATCTTTGTGGTAGCATGTTGTTTATGAATGAATGTGAGATGTGCAAGAACCGGAAATTCCTTAGCTTAGAAGTAAGGTTGCCTAGCAGCATAATTTTTTGTACTTCCTTCCCTTCGTGCCGCTGACATTTAGGGCAGCAATGAAGCTCCTTCACCTCTGGTGATGTTCAGGGCTTCCTTCATCATGTCAGTACTTCCTCTCAGTTTTCACTACTGGCGGTCATGCAAGCCCCGGGTGGAGACTCAGGAGTACCGTCGCACTCAGATGTGTTTCATTGCTGTCTCTGTATCAATTTTGTTTGATCAGTCAGGGGTGTTAGCCTTGAGCTGAACCCCCAAACCTGGAGGACCGGTGGGCCACTCTTAGTCTGTCCTCTACCCTTTGACCCATGGGTGACCCTACCAAGAGCCAAAACGTAAAGCCCTGATTCCAGCCAACATAGCTCTCCGAGTCATTGATGCATGCAAACCTCCAAACTGTAATGAGGTTATGGTCCTCTTGGAGGAGAAGATATGTTGCCCAGCATCACAATTTTGTGTGCTCTAATTCAATTTTAAAAAAAGTTCAAGTGTAAAGAAGAAATGAGTGCAGGTTATCCAAGCAAACACCCAAAGCCAAAAGGGGGAATGTCTATAGTTTTGCACTCACTCACTTCCTTTCTTGGACCAAATATTCAACTGTAAATATTAGGCTTCTTTTATTTAGAGATTCAGTATGATAACAGGCACTTCTGGCTCCATAAGCCCACACCACCCAGTTACACCCATGTGACCAATTAACCCACTATCCCTAACCGGTACATCTTAGGAATATGGGTAGAAACCAGAGCACCTGAAGGAAACCTACACAGTCACAGGGAGAATGTACAAACTCGTTAAAGACAGCACTGGGAATTGAACCCTGGTTGCTGGCATTGTAATAGCATTTCTCTGCAGTGGTGTAAGTGGTAATTCTAAAACTGATCTCACTTGTACAGATAACTGATGAAGGGTCTCTGCCCGAAACATCAACTATCTATTCCCATTCGTCGATGTTGCCTGACCTGCAGAGCACATCCAGCACATTGTGTGCAATGCTCTAGACTTTCATCATCTGCAGTACTTCGTGTCTATATTGGTAATTACCTGAATTTTTCTGTGAAAATAAGGTTAATGTAAAGATCCTTCAAATGTAACTTCTTTACTTACTCCATGAAGTATTAAATGGGCTGTTATTTTATTTTAGCTTACTCTTATGGCAGCAGAAGCTCCCCATTGCGATCGCTCACAGCAGGATTATGGTTATGGAAAGAGAAAAAACACAGCAAATTCCCCAAACCAGTGAGAGCAGTACGATATATTATACTCAATTCCTGATAAATTAGCACATCAAATTCCACAGAACTGTATTTGCTTACTAAAATGCATACTTTCTGCTGTATGGTACGGTGTATCATTTTGATGAAAATAAATTTCTCAAACTGAAGTAAGATTTTACTCGCTATTATGAAACAAGTCATTGAGAAGCCTTCATGTATTTTGGGCTATTGACGTGGCAATGCGCGCAAGTCTAGTAAAGGGTAATTTCACAGGAACTCACAGTTAAAATCAGTCCATCAGCAGAATTAATCCAGACAGTGAAGGCGGGAGTTGATTCTGAAATATTTATTTTGAATTATCTAAACATTAATTTTTGGTACTCAGTAAAAAAGTGGATGAAAACATTTACTAACTTACATGGCAGATCCTTTTTTCAATTTTATTGTACTTATAAATATATTTAAAAAATTGCTGGTTAACTTACTTAGTTGCTTTAACCAGAATCTGTTTTTCTTCCTTCTGTGCTTTGCAGAAGATGATAATGCTTTTGGCAATCCCAATGAATTTTCAATCATCCCTGTCTAACAGCAGGATTGAACTCTGACCTACTTTATCATTTAAAACTTTTATTGGTTTTCAACTGATTAATAGACAAAAATCCTCCTACTCCACAAAGAAGACTTGCCCTGATATTTCTGACTTAGGCCATAAATTTGCTACAATGGAGTTGGACAAAAAAAATGCCTGTACGCTGAGCAGGTAGGTATCTTGTTCTCTTTGACATATCTGAGGTATTGGGGTATAGATACTCCATACAGAATTAGCAATAAATGGCAACACCACTTTGTAACTATGTAACGAACGGAGTATTTTGAAAATAATGTTTATCACTCTTGGCTTTGGACAAGATCATCACATGTAGTCTTTTTAATATTCATATGGATTAAATTCCCCGGAGTCCCCTGGATGTGAAAGATTATATGAATATACAACGTACGGTTGAAAGTCTAACCTTAACAATATGGGGCAATGTGGCTGCAAGGCACTGAGATAACACCGCCTTCAACACTTGCATGAAAAATTAACTGGGAGGTGAGGGCCTGGGTTGTGGTTTCCTTCAGCAGAAGTCTCCTGCTTCTGACTGTAGTAATAAAATTCCAGTCAAGTACCAGGACGTCACTTTCAAGTTCTGCTGGAGCACCATGAACACATCCAGCTGTACACAGCACTCAAGCCTTGCCAGCTTTCAGCCAATCCTTCTTCCTGAAAATGTGATGATGTGAAGGGAGACAGGCATAATAGGAGAGAGAATCAAAAGGAATCTCAATCACTCCATTACTAAACTGCTCCCCATTACTGCAGGAAGTGTATGCGTGCCAGGCAGAGTTCAAAGCCCATCTGCTCTAATGGAAAGGACTCACGGAGTCAGAGTGAACAGAAACACACATGGGAAAAGATCCATGCTAGAATTTTTCTGAGTGATGTCTCAGACTCACAGATGACCATCACACATGTAATCGTGATACTTCATTAGTCTTTGATTAAGCACGGTGACTATTTTACACCACATTGTAAAAGTGTGTTATTTTATAGGACAATTAAAATAGTTTCTACCATTTTCTATTATAAACATTACTAATTCATCACAATTATATCCGCAGATGTTGTGCGGCTAAGAATGCACTGAGGAAAGAGGTTAAAGGAAATTCCTATTCCAGCTTAACTGTCAAAGGTGGGAGCTGATACAGTCTTAGCAAGATACGATTTCAAAGCAACTAAAAGTATATCAAGATCTTAGTATTGAGTCTGACAAGAAATCATAAGAATAGAATTATTCATGTGCACACACTATTCCTATCACATATTTCATCAGCATTTTTTTCTGAACAGCTCACTATTTTTCTGTTCTAGTGTGTATAAAAACACCTACTTGCTAATAACATAGGGTCTCTGCTGCATAGGCTGTATCATTTTCCGAGAACAGAAATGTTGATTTGTCTTTACCAAGTAAGTTGTTCAAGTGAGCCGTATTATCCACTCCGTGGCCTATCAGCTAGTTAGCAAAGATTGACAGGGCATTAGAGGAGCACAGCATGACTGTTCAAACTATAGCCAGCCTTATCAGCAAACTGGAGACAAGCTGTGGAGCAGGCAGACTCGTATTTACTAAAAGCCTGTGTAAACAGAAGAAACAGTAGCACATGTCTCAATTTAGGTAGTGATTTTTCACACCCTAAGCCACCAGGATTCACACTGCTGGGTGTCTTGCTGCACTGATAGCTACTTCTCATTTCAATATTTAGGAAGGGAATAATCTCTCCCACACCTTTTCAGGATCATTTTAACACAAGAAGTTAACAAAATAGGAGGTACGTTTGCACATTTTTAAGCATTCTTCAAAGGTATTTCGAACAAAACTTAGCTTTTTCAAATTCTTATCAATGACATGTTCACATTATGATGTGCTTCTGATTTCTGGTCACTCCCTCTTTGGTTGCTATTTTCGGCAACTTTGATGAAGGCAGTTTGCAGATAATGAACGGAGCAGAACTGAATATGCTTGGACTCTTTTGATTTTGTGTTTTTGTTGCTGTTTGATTTTTTTCATGCCTGTGTGAGGGAGGGGTTGTTTTTCTTTAAACAGGTTCCATGGTTTTCTTTAGTTCATGTGTGTTAATAGGGAAGACAAATCTCAGGGTTGTATACTGCATACCTCCTATGAAAATAATTGTACTTTGAATCTTTGATGCCCCGTCAAAAAAGGTTTTGGCTCTAAATGTTGGCTGTATATTCATTTCCATAGATGCTGCCTGACTTGCTGGTTTTGTCCAGAATTTTGTGTACTTGCTCTTGGTTTCCACCATCTGCAGAATTTCTTGAGTTTAAAATAAAAATTTGAAGCTTCATTGGTTTTATACTTTAAAACCTACCACACTGAAAACTGAAGTGCTTCTCACAATCTACTCGTTCAACTCACAACAGTCTAGTAGCGCTCAGATTGGAAATTAAAGATACATGCAACTCTTCTTCAGTAACATCATACATAAACCCTACCACTTTATATAAAACAGATTGTTTAATGTATTGACATTGGAAAAGAAGATGTTTATTTCCAACCCAGGATCAATTAATCTGGCCAAAATTTGGTAAACATTGATTAAGACCCACCACAGGACCAGTGGGAATCAAATTTGGTTGCACTAATCCCCTTGTTCTGATAAGATCATGGGAGCAGACACACACCCATGAATATCAACTACTGCTTCACAAGATAATTGGATGCAGGTGCCCATGTGAAGCAATGGAAGTGGAGGCTTCTAACTTGACTGCTAAAAGTTATATAAAACAACTTAATTTTGCCCTAGTTCATACTAGTGCAGATAAGTACTGAAAATAGGAAAAATAGTGCAACAGCTCAGAATAATGGTGTAGATAATTATCTGTATTGCAATGATCTAGGCAGTGTGACAAATTGGGTGGGCAGGATCTCACACGATTCAGAGAACCCATTCAGCTTACAGAACAGTATAAATCAGTTGCAACCTGTCACTAGTAATGTGAGTAGACATATCTGATTATTTTAGAACATTAGACCATAAGATATAGGAGCAGAATTAGGCTATTTGGCCCATCGAGTCATTTCATCATGACTGATCCATTTCCCTCTCAGCCCCAATCTCCTGTCTTCTCCCTGTGTCCTTTCGTGCCCTGACTAATCAAGAATCTATCGACCTCTGCCTTAAATAGACCCGACTGCCTGGTCTCCACAGACACTTGTGCCAATGAACTCCACAGACTCACCACTCTCTGGCTAAAGAAACTCTTCCTCATCTCTGTTTTTAAAGAATGTCCCTCAATTTTGAGTGTGTCCACTGGTTTTAGATTCCCTACCATAGGAAACATCTTCTCCCCATACTCTCTATCAAGAACTTTCAACATTCGATTGGTTTCAATGAGGTTACCCTTCATTCTTCTGAATTCCAGTGAGTTGAGTCCCAGAGCCATCAAATGTTCCTCATATGACAAGCTCTTCAATCCTGATATCATTTTTGTGAACCTCCTTTGAACCCCCTCCAATGTTAGCACATTCTTTTTTTTTAGATAAGGGGTCCCAAACAGCTCACGATACTCCAAATGAGGCTTCACCAATGCTTTATAAAGCCTCAACATTACATCCTTACTTTTATATTCTAGTCCTCTTGAAATGAATGGTAACATGCCTTCCTCACCACTGACTCAATCTGCAAATTAATACTTAGGGAATCCTGCATGAGGACTCCCTAGACCATTTGCAGCTCGGATTTTGAACTTTCTCTCCATTTAGAAAATAGTCTACACTTTTTTTTTCTACCAAAGTGCATGGCCATACATTTCCCGACACTGTATTCCATCTGCCACTTTGCCCATACTCCTAATCTGTCTAAGTCCTTCTGTAACTTCTCTACTTCCTCAAAACTACCTGCTCCTCCACCTATCTAAATACTGTCTATAAACTTGGTAACAAAGCCATCAACTCCATCATCCATGTCATTGACATAGAACATTGCAGCACAGAACATGTCCTTAGGCCAATCATTTAACCCAAGTTTTTTTCCGCGCTAAAGTCAGGTGATAATCAAACAGTCAATGTCAAGTCTGTCCGCATTGTCCCCCTAACCCAGGGGTTCCATGGACCTCTCGGTTAATGGTAGCAGTCCATGGTACCGAAAAGTTTGGCAATCCCTGCTCAAACTCATCATAAAGGGTTGGTCATAAACTTAGACTGATATAGACCAAAGTGGGTATATCGCTTAGCTGACCAGATATTTTGAAAATATTAAGCTACGGAAAAGCTGTACAATAAGAATTTTTCACATTGATTCTCCTTTGCATTGAGAAATTGACTAGCCATTGCAAAAATGGCAAGATAATCAGTCAAGGTGAAACTGGTGCAGAACAAGAACCGGGTTTACATCAAAAAGGGGATTGTGCTGGGACCAGTTCTTGGAGGAAGTTTCGGGAATTGACACTGTTCAGGCAAAATTTAAAAGTACATTCATTATCAAAGTACGTATACCACATACGACCTTGAGATTCATCACTAAACAAACACAAACCCAATAGAACTCATTAGAAAAAAGACCGTCAGACACCCACTATGCAGAAAAAGAAGGAAATCATGCAAACAATAAAAGTAAGTGAACAACATTCAGAAGTGAAGTCAGGAAAGTGATGCCACAGCCACGAAGCCAGTCATCACTGCAGCCGATTCAGGATTCATATCTACTTTGAGCAAAAGGGACATAGGGAGATGGTGGTGGACTTTAGGAGATCTAGGCCTCATATGGAGCCAGTGATCATTAATGGAGAATGTGTGGAGCAGGTTAAGACCTACAAGTATCTGGGAGTACAGTTAGACGAGAAGCTAGACTGGACTGCCAACACAGATGCCTTGTGCAGGAAGGCACAGAGTCGACTGTACTTCCTTAGAAGGTTGGCGTAATTCAATGTCTGTAGTGAGATGCTGAAGATGTTCTATAGGTCAGTTGTGGAGAGCGCCCTCTTCTTTGTGGTGGCGTGTTGGGGAGGAAGCAGTAAGAAGAGGGATGCCTCACGTCTTAATAAGCTGGTAAGGAAGGCGGGCTCTGTCGTGGGCAAAGTACTGGAGAGTTTAACATCGGTAGCTGAGCGAAGGGCACTGAGTAGGCTACGGTCAATTATGGAAAACTCTGAACATCCTCTACATAGCACCATCCAGAGACAGAGAAGCAGTTTCAGCGACAGGTTACTATCGATGCAATGCTCCTCAGACAGGATGAAGAGGTCAATACTCCCCAATGCCATTAGGCTTTACAATTCAACCGCCAGGACTTAAGAACTTTTTAAAAGCTATTATTAATGCTTTTTGAGATAGTGATTTAGATGCATATCATATTTTTTACTGAGTTAAGTATTGTATGTAATTAGTTTTGCTACAACAAGTGTATGGGACATTGGAAAAAAAAAGTTGAATTTCCCCATGGGGATGAATAAAGTATCTATCTATCTATCTATCTATCTATCTATCTATCTATCTATCTATCTATCTATCTATCTATCTATCTATCTATCTTCTGTTAGGCCATTGGTTATTTTCTTCATGAAAATGGCATCCACCACGTGGACCATCAAACCATTCTCCCGTTCATTCCTGCTAGTAACTATGTTATTCGTATTCAGGTGAGTTGTTCTTGTAGTAAGTGGAATGATCTATCAGTTAACCTGCCTGCTAAGATTGTTGCAATGTTAAACCATGAGTAATTATTATCAAACTATCCATACATTGAAAATAAATATTAAAATTGTTGAAAAAGTAATTAAATCATAAACACAAGAAAACCTGCAGGTGCTGGAAATCCAAAGCAACACACACAAAATGCTGTAGGAATGCAGCAAGTCATGCAGCATCAATGGAACTGAATAAAGAGTCAACGTTTCAGAGCAAGACCCTTCCTTAGGACTCAGGACCCTTCATCAGGAAAATGTATTGTTCCTTTGTATGATAAATATATTCCTGGCAAATTGTAATCACACTGCATGTTCCCACCAAGGCTTACACAGATATTAATGCCACCTTGGCCATTTGCAGGATGTAGTAATGCCCTAACTTGCTGCTCATTTTCACTGCTTGCAGGAAAATGCAAAAGGGCTACATGAGGGATGACTGTGATAGGTCAACTAAGGTCTTTCACAAAGTAGTCCTCACCTATAGTCAGAACTCTACCTAAGGGAAGCATCAGTACCAAGCTGGCTTTTGTGTCATTGCACAGATGTGAAAGAGCTTTTGCAGATGTCGAGGCTCAACAGTAATTTCCTAAAAGTATCTGAATGCACACAGAAAGAATCGAATAGAAATGTTTTGACCTCTGCTGAAACTAAATGGAGGAGCATTACAAAAAAAAAGGCAAATAAGCACAGGCTGACTGGGGCAAATAATTTGTCCTCTTTTTAAAGATGGCTGTAAGCCAATTTTCAAATTTCAAAGTTCAGAGTTCAAAGTAAATTTTATTATCAAAGTACAGATAGACCATAAACAACCCTGAGATTCATTTTCTTGTGAACATACTCAGCAAATCTGTAGACCAGTAACTATAACAGGATCAATGTAAGATCAACCTGAGTGCAGAAGACACCAAACTGCGCAAATGCAAATATAAATAAGTAGCAATAAGTAATGAGAACATGAGATAAAGGGTCCTTGAAAGTGAGATCATTGGTTGTGGGAACATTTCAATAATGGGGCTAGTGAAGTTTAGTGCAGATTTCCTCTTTTATTCAACAGCCTGATGGTTAAAGGATAATAACTGTACTTGAACCAGATGGCATAAGTCCTGAGTCTCTTGAACCTTCTAAATGATGGTAGCAGCGAGAAGAGAGCATGACCTGGGTGGTGAGGATCTCTGATGATGGTTGCTGGTTTCCTGTGACAGTGCTCCGTGTAAATGTGGTCAATGTGATATACCCATGATGTATTTTATCTATAAGGTAAAAAGTCACATACCTCCACAGTATTTCAATGAATGGTATGAAAAGACTGAGATTTTTAAAAAATGGCTTAAACTGAAGAGAGAGAGGAAACTAGCTCCACCATTCATAAGAATGAATGGATGTACTTGGGTTGGAATTTTTAATTGAATAACATTATGGAAGTTTATTAGTAGGTATGAGCATACATACAGGTGGTCATAACCTGGGAATGGGCTGTAGGGTGACATGTACGTACGTGTAAACTTGTTTTATAGTATGTTAGAGCGCTAAGTTTCCACTATGAGGACTTGCTTAAAACTACTTGCTATCATTTTCTAGTTTGTAGCTAGTAATTTATTTCTATAAGGTACTGTAGACAAGAAGCCCCCACTCTCATTGATTCAGTTGGACATCTGCATTCAATTATCTAGTAATCTAGTGGTTGATATGTGTAAGTCTGTGTATGTTCTCATGATCTTATCAGAAAAGGAGGATTAGTGCAACCAAATTTGATCCTCACTGATCTTATCTGTGTTTACCAATATACAGTATTGCCAGATTAAATGGCAAGTTACATTCCTCTTTGTTTGCACTACAGAGAGTAGTCACTGCCTGGGAGTTATAAGGGATGGGCTAGGCACTTATGCAAAGCAACGGGACTGATACATCTTGCATTGGCACAGACCCGCTTGTCAACTGCTCCAGGCTAACTGAACGTTGCAGATATCGAGGAATCCCCAAGCATGCGAGTGACAACATGTGGTAGTCCTCCTTCTCCTTCTCCTGCTCAATCCTTTTCCTTACCTCCGATTGTATAAAGCTCTGTTCATCCCAAAATTTGAGTCCAGCTTGTGGAGTGGAATGAATCACCAAACTTGACTCGCTGAAGGCTGTTTGACCTCTCAAGCAGTCAAGTCACATGTAGCACTTTCATCACTTGCTGTCCATTATTTTGAGTCAAGAAATTGCCTTGGTACAAATTCTATGAGCTTCTTTGGTTGTCATCCTGAATGGAGTCATAGGGAAAGCTTCAATGAGTCATTTGAGCCCTCAGCAGCCAGATATAAAGTCTGACAAAGGATCTTCATCTTGAAACACAAACCTTGTATCCTTTTCCATTGATGCTGCCTGACCTGCTAAATAATTCCTGTGTTTTCTAAAGTTATTTCAGGTCTCCAGCATCTGCACTTCTTTTGATTATCTGCCCTCGAGCACATTTGGAGGACTGAAGAGGTCATCCAAATTCCCTTCATTCTGTGGCCTGAGATGAAGGAATCAAGGAAGTTGTAGGAGCATCCTCAGAATCAGAAGCAGGTTTATTATCATAGACATATGTTGTGAAATTTGTTGTTTTGTGGGTATTGCAGACATCTGAAGAAAGAATTTCCTGTAATTGTTGACTAACTGCATATTCACAGATTGGAATCTTCTCCAATTGATTAAAGCTGCAGGTGGAACTGCATTGACAGCCATATGAATCCTTACCATCAGCCTTGTTAAGATGTTTAGACAGAGCAGCAAATCCTTTCTTTCTGGTTAGCATCACCTGTTGTAAAGTTGGCATATAAATAAGCTCTCATAGCACTGGCCATTTGTTCCCTGTTCCATGCAGGGAACTGTGGCAGGTATCCCCTGCAGAGCTCAAGATCCCCAAGTCCATAAGCTGAAGTTAGCCACCAAAACATGCACCAGGAGTTTACAGATGCTGGAATCTGGAGCAATGAACAGGATGCTGGAGAATCTCAACGGGTCAGTCAGCATCTGTGGATGGAAATGGACATTCGATGTTTTGGGATGAGATTCACATCCGGACTGAAGTTTGTGTCAACCAGAACTGGGGGAGTGTTCATGGAGGTTGTGACATCAGATGATGACTTTGACTGGCTCTCCTAAGGCAATTCTGTTCTGCCTCATTGAAGAAACTGATCTCCTACTCTGTTTGCAGGTTCTATCAAAGATGCATTCATGTTCTGCACTCTCTTCCTCCTGTCCACAGAGCTGCTCCATTGACAACGTTCATAGCGGACTCCTGATAAGTATGCATATCAGTAGGCCCAAAAGTGCACAATTGGAATATGTTTACCACGAATCTACTGCGAACTCAGTAACTGAGTCAGTAGGACAGTGTTGAAGCTGCTCTATTTATCATGAAGTTCCATTACCAGTTCCTCAGCTCCTGTCCAAGGTTCTGCTGTCTGCAGGTTTCATAGAATATAGAAGAGTACAGCTAGGAACAGGCCATTTAGCCCATAATGTTGTGCTGAACCAGTTAAAAAGCAAATAAAAAACACCCAAACACTAATGCATCCTACCCACAAAATGTCCACATCCCTCCATCTTCCTTACATCTATGTCCCTACCTTAAAAGCCTCCATGGCATTTGCCTCTACCACCACAATAGGCAGTTTCTTCCTCCAAGCCATCAGACTCCTCAATACCCAGAATCTAGACTGACATCTATATCATTTATTATTATATTTAAGTTTGTCCTCTACTGTGCCTATTGCCTTGTTTATTATTTATTATTAATTAATTACTGTACTGCCCTGCACTGTTTTGTGCACTTTATGTAGTCCTGTGTAGGTCTGTAGTCTAGTATAGTTTTTGTGTTGTTTTATGTAGTCTGGTGTAGCCTTGAGTTGTCTCACATAGTCTAGTGTAGTTTTGTGTTGTTTCATGTAGTACCATGGTCCTGAAGGAACATTGTTTCATTTTTACTGTGTATTGTACCAGCAGTTTATGGTCGAAATGACAATAAAACGTGACTTGACTTGACTTGACTTGTATTCCAGGCATTCACAACTCTCTGAGTAAAAAATTCACCCTCCAAATGCCCCTTTGAACCTTCGTCCTCTCACCTTCAATGCATGCCCTCTTGTATTAAACAATTCAACTCTGGGAAACAAATACTCTCTGTCCACTCTATCTCTGCCTCTTAAAGTCTTGTAAAACTCTGTCAGATCTCCCCTCAGGCTCTGGCACTGCAGAGAGAGCAACCCAAGTTTGTCCAGCCTCTTGTGAGAGCACTTTCCTGCTAAACCAGGCAGGGGCCTGGTAAACCTCATCTGCACCCTCTCCAGCTGACTAATTTTGGAGCGTATTGGGGCTTGAACACTCTGGATTATATCCCAAAACTCTAAGTAAGATCATCTTTAATGCACAAGTTACATATTTATTTTACCAATCTGCCTCTCCCCTGCTGGGGTTTCCCAATAGATCCTGAAGTGCTTGGAATAAATCCAAAGGGCTGTGAGACATTACTGTTTGAATGACAGTTTACGTACATTTAACGCCCTCAACTATACTGCAGCAATACGGAGACCACACACATTCTATAGGTTAAAATTGCTCCTAAATGGAAGAATGCAAAATTTAGTCAAAAATCATACAATCAGACCCGGAATATGTTCCTGCATCCTGCCAGCATTTCCAGAGCATCCATGTTTGGAAAAGAAGCCTAAAAGACTCTCACTGCCAACTCAATGCATTTGTTTTCATATGATGAATAGATCAACTTGGCAAAAAGATATCATCAACAATTCCAGTGCCTTGCAGAGCTTTGAGAATTCCAGACTTTGCCTGTATCATGGATCGGAGACTTAAAGTGCATTATGAAGCATTTTTGAAAATAGGAATACATGCAAGTGTGGATAAAGAGTACATAGGAGTTTATTGAAAATCACAGCACGGTACAGGCCCTTCAGCCCACAATGCTGTGCCAACCTTTTAACTGCTCTAAGATCAATCTAACCTTTCCCCTCCTACAGAACCCTCCATTTTTGTATCATACTGGTGAGCCTGACATCAGTAGTGGGAAAGTTATTGGAAGTTATTCTAAGGGATTGGATACATCAGTATTTCGAAAGACATAGATTGATTAGGGATATTAGGGATAGACTAATTTGGGTTTCATGCATGGTAGTTTGTGTCTAACTAATTTTACTGAGTTTTCGTGGAAGCTACCAGGAAAGTTGATGAAGGCAAGGCATTGGAAGTTGTCTACATGAGGCAATCTGAACTGAACACATTACTCAAAACATAGTCTAACCAGGGGTTTACAGAGTTGCAATATTACCTCGGGGCTCTTGAACTCAATTGCCCAACTAATGAAGGCCAACACACTGAGCACCTTTTTAACCACCCTATCAACTTGCAGTGCAAACGTTTGACAGTGGATGAAATAACATATTGTAGGTTCAACTACAGTTATAAAGATTGATTTTATAATACTATTGCACAATATTTTTCTTGTTCATTGGGGTACTACAATGGAAAAAGTACAAATGGAGCTTACAGTGCATTGGAACAGGTAATTTAGTTATGGTCTATGAGTCAAATGCAACGTAAATTTTTTGAAGGGCCATGGTGTGCTCTTAGAGGACTGGACCCAGGTGTGGAGGAATGGCAGGCTTTCTCTGTAATGGAGATCACTAGCATCGACTCAACCCAAGAGGTGTGGACGGCAGGCTCGCAACTCAACCCAGGGGTGGAGGGGTGACAGAATCTCCAGGAGGAGTCAGAATTAAAAGTTTTTCCATAGGGATACCAGCAGATCCTAGGAGGAGCGACTGAGTGACACCGCAACACATCTCAGTCTCTCCAACACAATGGTTCTGCTGAGGCACTGAACGAGAGTCCCGTTTAAGTAATCATAGAATGAGGGAAACCTGTGCTAGTCACAATAAATGATTAGTAAATCAAGAGCAAAAGGAGCTCAATGCTCTATGGCAAGCTGCAGAGACCACAGGGCTCATGACAAGAAGAATATAAATCATAGGTGCTATGATTTGTAACTCCAGAAATAGTCAAAGAGAAAGTAAGGAGGCATGGGATCCAAGGGAACATTGCTTTGTGGATCCAGAACTGGCCTGCCCACAGAAGGCAAAGAGTGGTTGTAGATGGGTCATATTCTGTATGGAGGTCGGTCACCAGTGGAGTGCCTCAAGGATCTGTTCTGGGGCCCTTACTCTTAGTGATTTTTTAAAATTAATTTTTTTATGAGTTTCTACAATGCGACAAAACAAAAAACAGTAAAAAAAAGAGGCTTATACGGTGCAAAACAAACATATTAAAAGTACCGTTCATAACAATTAAGAAAAGCACCCGTAGTATAATCGTAGAAAGTTAGTTACCACCCCAGCTTCCCACTACCCAACTCCAACCTTTCGATATATAAAAAAGTTAACCATAACTTTATCACCACAGAGCTGTATTTACAAAAAAAATGTTATATTGCCTACTACTTAATCTATAACATATTTACAAATTAAAAAAATCCCATAAATCTTAACCGTAAGAAGCTGGAAGTAAGGGATTTAAGTGCAAAAGAAAAAAAGGGAGGGATGCACCCTTAATCTAAACAGGAATTATGAAAATATTCAAGAAAAGGTCCCCACACCTTTTGGAACTTTATGTCCGAATTAAGAAGTGAATAATGAACCTTTTTAAGGTTTAAGCAGAACATAATATCTCTGAGCCATTGAGCATGAGTGGGTGGGGCAGCATCTCTTCAGAACAGTAACAGGAGAGGTAATGTTGCAGCTATATAGGACCCTGGTCAGATCCCACTTGGAGTATTGTGCTCAGTTCTGGTCGCCTCACTACAGGAAGGATGTGGAAACCATAGAAAAGGTGCAGAGGAGATTTACGAGGATGTTGCCTGGATTGGGGAGCATGCCTTATGAGAATAGGTTGAGTGAACTCGATCTCTTCTCCTTGGAACAATGGAGGATGAGAGGTGACCTGATAGAGGTGTATAAGACAATGAGAAGCATTGATCATGTGGATAGCCAGAGGCTTTTTCCCAGGGCTAAAATGGTTGCCACAAGAGAACACAGGTTTAAGGTGCAGAGGAGATGTCAGGGTTAAGATTTTTACTCAGAGAGTGGTGAGTGCATGGAATGTGTTGCCGACAACGGTGGTGGAGGTGGATACGATTGGGTCTTTTAAGAGACTTTTGGATAGGTACATGGAACTTAGAAAAATAGAGGGCTATGAGTAAGCCTAGTAATTTCTAAGGTAGGGATATGTTTGGCACAGCTTTGTAGGCCGAAGGGCCTGTATTTTGCTGTAGGTTTTCTATGTTTCTAATAACAAAGGTGCTGGGATCTATGTTATTCTTCTTTGCTGAGTCATTCACTAAGTTTGTAATATTGAGAGTTTACAAAAGACTGGTGAAACCTCACTTAGTGTGCTGTGAGTAGTTTTGGGTCTTTTATTTTAGAAAGGATGTGCTGAAAATGGAGAGCGCTCAAAGGAGGTTCACGAAAATGATTCAAAGATTGAATGACGTATCATCTGAAGAGCATTTGGTGGCTCTAGGCCTGTATTCACCAGAATTCAGAAGAATGAGGGGTGACCACATTGAAACCTATCAAATGGTGAAAGGCCTTGACAGAGTGGATATGGAGAGGATGCTTCTTATGCTGAGAGAGTCAAAGACCAGAGGACACAGCCTCAGACTAGAGGGACATCCTTTTAGAATGGAGATAAGGAGGATTCCTTAGCCAGAGAGTAGAGAATCTGTGGAATTCTTTGCCACAGGCAGCTGTGGAGGCCAAGCCTTTATGTGTATTTAAGACAGAGGTTGATAGATTGTTGAATGATCAGGGCATGAAGGGATACAGAGAGAAGGCAGAAGATTGGGGCTGAGGAAAATTGCATCAGCCATGATGAAATGGCAGAGCAGACTTGATGTGCCAAATGTCCTATTCTACTCCATATCTTATGGTCTTAAGGTCTTATGACCTGATAACATAATGACAAATGCAATTTGCATACATTTATATATAATCTGTATTGAATTATGTAAATATAAAAGAATGCTTTATCAAAAAATAGACTTCTATTATTCTCAAATATTACTGAAATATTAAATATGCAACAATAGGATTGTAGTATTAAAAATGAAATTAACTTTATAATGTAACTACAATGTTAATCACTGAAGTTATCTTTGACCTACAGTTGATTGTGACTGGTGGAAAATTTAGGTTGGCAGAGAGACTCAGTGTAGGGAAATGTTTCTCCACATTCCTTTTCCTAGAATAATGCACCACAACTTTTTTGTGCAATTGTGGGGGAATTTATCAAAAAAGCCTGTTGCTCAAGTTGATAAATATTCTTTACATGTTCTGTTTTGGCTTATAATTGGCTCTGAGGCATCCAATAATGTCAAGTGACATTAAACGATGTTCAAATCATGCTTGACACCAACTTATGGAACGGAATTTTTATATGCTTGGCCAAAAATCAGAGTATTCATGTTTGGAAAAGAAGCAATGCATCTGCAGCAAGTCACTCTAACCACCCTGAGATTATGAAATCTGGTGCAAATGGACATGTTTTAAATATTCTAGGCACATACCACTATAGGTCTCCTTTGAGCTAAGCATTACAGGACTCCTACCCAAACATAATCTTAATCATTCTTTGCCACGACCTATGCTGTTTTCTCAACCATCTGATTATGTCCTGATGCATGGTTTCGGCCGGAGGCATTGACAATTCCTTTATCCCTGCAGGTGCTGCATAGCCCATTATGTTGCTCCAGCAGATTGCTTGTTGGTCATCATCTTTGTTTTCTACAGGCAACCCTGGCTCAGCATGAGCAGAATTCATTAATAATCCCTAGTGGACCTTAAAATGTTGTTGCTGGTCTACCTTCTTAATCTGTTGCATTTTATGTCTTTGTAGTTGAGCACCTTTGCTAAGTGGGTCAGATAGATCTAGGCTGCAGGTCCAGCCAGCTAGCACAGTAATGGTGAGAAACAAATCAGAATCATCGAGGAAGACAAAACAAAACTGCTCTGAGACAGATGCCATCACATCTGTCATTCACCTGGCCCTGACACACCTAGAAACCAAGGACACTTATGTCAGAATGCTGGTTCTGGTGTTTAGTTTGACATTTGACACTATTATTCCACAAACTCTGGTGAATAAGCGCCTACTCTTCGGTCTAAATATACACCATTGCGCAACTGGCTGCTGGACTTCCTAACCAGCAGACTTCATATAGTCCCGATTCACATCTGCTCCTCTCTCCCCGCCATCCTCAATGCATTGTCCCCTGGGGCTGTGTGCTGAGCCCACTGCTGTACACTCTGCTCACACATGACTATATGGCCAAACACCTAAGTAATCACATTGTCTAGTTCGCTGATGACACGGCAGCGGTGGGGCTCATCACCAACAATGATGAGATGGTGCACAGAGAGAAGGTGGAAGAGCTTGAGGTTTGGTGCAAGGGAAATATCCTCTTCCTCAACATCAATAGGACCAAAGGAGATGGTTATCGATTTCAGGAGGACCCACACCACTCACACCTCACTTTACATCAATGGCACAGCAATCGAAGTTGCAAGCAGTTCCAAAATCCTGGGAGTCTAATCACACACAAGATCTCATGGTTCCAGAATACATTCTACACAGTCAGAAAAGCTGAGAATGCCTCTACTTTCTGAGGAGGCTGGGCATCAGCCTTTCCGCCATCAAGGACATATATACAGAAAGGTGCTACAAAATGGCTAGTAACATCACGAAGGGTATCACCCACCCTGCTCATTGACTATTTGTCCCACTCCTATAAGGGAGGAGGCTGAATAGCATCCATGCCAGGACCACCAGGCTCAAAAACAGTTACTTTTCCCAAACAGTAAGACTGATCAATAGCTGCACCCGCTTACCCACCCATCCATGCCCCCAAACACCACTACTTTAGCATTTCCTGTCAGTAACCTTATGTACAGACACTCCTGAGCCTAGCATCAACTTATGGACATGTAATCAATCTATGTATATAACCTACCTTAAATATTTATTTTTATTGTGTTTTTTTATCATTATCTTCTTTGTCTTTTGTTTTTTTTAATGCTGCATTGGATTTGGAGTAACAATATATTGTTCTCCTTTATACTTGTGCACAGGAAATGAGATTAAGCATTAAACAATATTGAAGTTCTCCACTCACTGGACATTCAGTTCCCTTCCTGTTTATTTATATATATATATATATATATATATATATATATATATTTATACACACTTTGATAATAAATTTACTTTGACCCTTTTTTTTGCTGTTGCTCAACATGACGGAGCTCTGATTGATAAGCTGAAGGAGGACTGAAGGTGATAATCTGACAGAAGCTTCCTAGGCCAGTTTTGAGCTGAGCCATCCTATGTTCTGAAATCTGGAGTCAACAATGAAACTTTCAGGATTACATTCCCAGCTTGTACACTGGTACACAAGCCTTTCTTTTCTGCTGCCCTGCACTAGGCCAGGCTTTTGAGTGCACAGTATGATTCTTTGAGAACAACCATGTAAATCCATCACTTAATTGATCTAGAGGACCGTTCTCCCAATTTGGACAAATGTTTGAGAGAAGAGCTTTGCAAAGCCCTCAAGGTTCTGAGCAACTTTGACATAACCAAATTCAGTGCGTTGTTAGACACACATCCTCTGTCCAATTTTATCCTCATTATTTTTTAACTTTACAGTTAGGATAAATTAAAAGGTTTGTTAGACTATCTTGGAGGGCAGATACGTGTCAAACAAATCTCATATTGGATTAGGTCAACAGATATCCTCTGCAGAGCAGTGGTAAATCAGATAGAATTTTCTACAACAATCTGTAGTTTCATGGTCACTGTATTTTTCAGATTAATTACTTAACTGTAGTTATGCTTCTTGGGAGCTGTTGCTGGGACTGGAATAGATATATCAAGATTTTTTTTACTCTAATCCTCTGGATTGCTAGCACTGTAATTGAAGCACTGCATCTCCATTGTTCCAACTTTTAATTCCTTCTTTGATTTCTTGAAAATATTGATACTTTGATTCTGCTTTCCACAAGTGTAAATACTGCTTCCGTGTCAATTTTATTGAAGCCTTATATGATTTTGAAGACCTCCATTAGTTTACCGCTCAGCATTACACAACAATACAGAAATGGCAGTCCATACAAAAGAAATTGGATTTATCTCAGTAAGTAGCTTAAAAGCTGCTTTTAATCCACCAGCAGTAAACTTTTTATGTGCGTGTTGAATCTATACTGTGAAAAGTGCACCTTACTACCTGAGACCATACTGAAAGTTGTTTGCTGGCCACTTGGGTCATCTCCAATTTACCATCAGTTATCTGCTGAAGTGTCTTTAAAGATAGAGACATTTTTGGTAGTAACTTAATGAATATGCTTCTGCTTTTTCTGGTGGGTTATGCAGGAAATATAACACAATACAGTTACAATTTATATTCATAACCTTATTCTTTAGGTAGAATCAAGGTGTTTTTGAGTAAATTTAGCAGTCAAGAAAAATTATTCTGCTTATAAAGCTACTTTGAGAATGCTATTGATTCCTGTAGGAAAGGAAGGGAGACATTGCCAGTTCTAGAATCTAGATTGTCAAGTTGTCTGTATGAACTGACTAGGCTGCAGAAGGATTGTAATTTCCAATTTTGGGATCTTAGTTCGGAAAGATCATAGAAAATGCGGTGGATGGTTTGTTATTGAGAAGATATATTAAAAAGGGTATTTTTCACTTCAGATGTTAAAATTAAGAGATAATCTGGTAAAATTTCTCAAAAGCAGAAGAAACTTGTCAGGGTACAGTAAGGAAAGTTATGCCCAGTAGTCAATAAGTTGATAGTAATGGTATACAAGTTATTGTCATGGTCTCATCTGAAGAGCAGTAGGCATCCAAGTTTCGACATTCCATTTCCCCAGAGTATGGTTAGCTACTCCTGTCTCTTTAGGACTCCGACTCCCAATTATTACCTGCCACATTCCATCATGAAGAATCTATACTTAAAGGCCTCTTGCTGCTCACTCAGTGCTCAATCATAGTAGTTGCATTTCTAGTACTTTCACTTTTGAATTTTGTGTCATCTTGTTTTCAAGTCTGAGTCAGAGTGTATTCTACACCTTACTCTGCACTTGGTTCACCACCATCGTTAGCTCTCTCATTACAGTTATTAACTGAGTTAAGGCAAGAATTAGAATCATTTGTTTTTACCCAGAGGTTCAGTTTGACAAATAATACCTTATCAGACAAAGGGATAAAAAGAACATTTTGAAAGTGCTGTTGAAAGAAAATGGGTAACAAAAAAGGAAACATGAAAAGGCATGAAGGAAAAGTACTGTATGCAAATATGGTACTCAAGGTGTTGTATCTTAATGCATGGAGTATAAGAAATAGAGTGGATGATCTTGATGCACTATTACTGATTGCCAGGCATGATGTTGTGGCCGTTACTGAATCGTGGCTGAAGGATGGATGTAGTTGGGAACTGAATGTCCACGGTTACACATTATATCAAAGGGATAGGAAGGTAGGCAGAGGAGGTGGTGTAGCTCTACTAGTAAAGAATGGCATCAAATCAGTAGAAGGATTTCGCATAGGATTAGAAGATGTTGAATCCTTGTGGGTTGAGTTAAGAAACTGCAAGGGTAGAAGGACCCTAATGGCAGTCATATACAGGCCTCCCAATGGTGGCTGGGAGGTGGACCATAGATTACAACAGGAAATAGAAAAGGTGTGTCAAAAGGGCAATGTTATGATAGTCATGGGAGATTTTAACATGCAGGTCGATTGGGAAAATCAGGTTGGTAATGGATCTCAAGAGAGTGAGTTTGTTGAATGCCTAAAAGATAGATTTTTAGAGCAGTTTGTCATTGAGTCTACTAGGGGATCAGCTATACTTGATTGGATGTTATGTAATGAATCAGAGATGATTAGGGAGCTGAAGGTAAAAGAACCCTTAGGAACCAGTGATCACGATATGATTGAGTTCAACATGAAATTTGATAGGGAGAAAGTAAAGTGCAATGTAGCAGTATTTCAGTGGATTAAAGGAAATTACAGAGAGGAGTTGGCCAAAACAAATTCGAAGGAGCTGCTGGCAGCGATGTCAGCTGAGCAGCAATGGTGTACGTTTCTGGGAAAAATGAGGAAGGTGCAGGGGATGTTTACTCCGAAACTGAAAAAATACTCAAATGGCAAAATAGTACAACTGTAGCTGATAAGGGAAGTCAAAGCTATTGTAAAAGCAAAAATTAGTGGGAAGATAGAGGACTGGGAAGTTTTAAAAAACATATAGAGAGCAACTAAAAGAATCATTAGAAGGGAAAAGATGAAATATGAACGCAAGCTAGCAAATAATATCAAAGTGGATAGTGAAAGCATTTTCAAGTATGTAAAAAGTAAAAGAGAGATGAGAGTGGATATTGGACAGCTAGAAAATGAGGTGGGAGAAATAAATAATAATAGGGGACAAGCAGATGGTAGCTGAACTAAATAAGTATTTTGCATCAGTCTTCACTTTGAAAGACACGAGCAGTATGCCTGATGTTATAGTGTGTGAAGGAAGAGAAGTGAGTGCAGTTACTATTACCAGAGAGAAGGTGCTCAAAAAGCTAAAAGACCTAGAAGTACATAAGTCACCCAGACCATTTTGACTCCACCCTAGGGTTCTGAAAGAGGTAGTGTTAGAGATTTTGGTGGCATTAGAAGTGATCTTTCAAAATTTCATTGGACTCTGGCATGGTGCCAGAGGACTGGAAAATTGCAAATGTCACTCCACTCTTTATGAAAGGAGGACAGCAGCAGAGAGGAAATTATAGACCAATTAGTCTGACCCCAGTGGTTGGGAAGATGCTGGAGTCAATTGTTAAAGACAAGGTAATGGAGTACTTAGTGAAACAGGACAGGATAGGACAAAATCAGCATGGTTTCCTTCTGGGAAATTCTTGTCTGATGAACCTGTTGGAATTCCTTGAGGAGATTACAAGTAGGACTGATAAAGGGGATGTAGTGGATGTTGTATATTTGGACCTTCATAAGGCCTTTGACAAGGTGCTATAAATGAGGCTGCTTACCAAGTTAAGGGCCCATGGTGTTACAAGAAAGTTACTAAGATGGTTAGAGTATTGGCTGAATGGAAGAAGGCAGCGAGTGGGAATAAAAGGATTCTTGTCTTTTATTGGTTGGCTGCCAGTGACCAGTGGTGTTCCGCAGGGGTCGGTGTTGGGACCACTTCTTTTTATGTTGTATATAAATGATTTAGATGATGAAATAAATGGCTTTGTTGCCAAATTTGCAGATGATACTAAGATTGGTGGAGGGGCAGGTAGTGTTGAGGAAACAGGTAGGCTGCAGAAGGACTTAGACAGATTAGGAACATGAGCAAGAAAGTGACAAATGAAATATAATGTTGGAAAATGCATTGTCATGCACTTTGATAGTAGAAGTAAATGTGCAGACTATTTTCTAAATGACAAAAAAAAAATCCAAACATCTGAGATGCAAAGGAGCTTGGGAGTCCTTGTGCAGATCACCCTAAGGGTTAATTTGCAGGTTGAGTTGGTGGTGAGGAAGGCAAATGCAAAATTAGCACTCATTTCAAGGGGCCTAGAATATAAGAGCAGGGACATGATGCTGAAGCTTTATAAGGCACTGGTGAGGCTTCACCTTGTGTATTGTGTACGATTATGGGTTCCTCATATTAGAAGAGATGTGCTGACATTGGAGAGGGTCCAGAGGAGGTTCAGAAGGATGATTCCAGGAATGAAAGGGTTATCATATGAGGAACATTTGATGGCTCTGGGTCTGTACTTGCTGGAATTTAGTAGGTTGGGGGTGGGGGGATCTCATTGAAACCTTTCGAATGTTGAAAGTCCTATACAGAGTAGATGTGGAAAGGATTTTCCCATGGTGGGAGGGTCTAGGACAAGAGGCCACAGACTCAGGATAAAGGAGCATCCTTTCAAAACAGAGATGTCGAGAACTTTATTTAGCCACAGATGGAGAATTTGTGGAATTTGTTGCCACATGCAGCTGTGGAGGCCAGGTTGTTGGGTGTATTTAAGGCAGAGATTGATAGGTTCTTGATTGGATTTGGCATCAAAGGTCATGAGGAGAAGGCTGGGAAATGGGCTGGAGGAAGAGAAAATAAAAGGATCAGCCATGATTGAATGTTGGAGCAGACTTGATGGACCAAATGGCCAAATTCTACTCCTATGGTCTTATGGTCTTAAAAGTAAGTGCCCTAAAACAATAGAAACTCAGTTTAGCATCTTTCATATCCCCTTTGGGCTTCATTGACTTGGATAGCCAATGTTTTTCAGGTCTTTGTGGAAAAGTGGCAATCAAATTGTGCACAGCAAGATCTCATAAGTAATTATAGGTTAACAACAAGGTAGGCTGTGTTAGTGATGTTCTTTAAGGAAAAAATAAGCAGAAAGCTGATTGGAAACCACAGCTCCTGAATACTACCAGAAAACAAGGCTCCTTCTTTGCAATTGCATTATAAGATCATTTACATTCATCTTACAGAAAGACAGTTTAATGTCTTATCGAGAAGATTGCAACTCCAATGGTGCAGAACTTCTTCAGCCAAGATCTTGTCTTTGAGGGTTTGGAGTGAGACTGACCAAAAAGCACACAAAAGCAGTAAATCATAACCACGAGAGATCCTGAAGATGCTGGAAATTCAAAGCAAACTTGTACAAAATGTCGGAGGAACTCAGCAGGTCAGACAGCATCTATGGAAATTAATGAACAGCTTTTGAGCCAAGACCCTTCTTCAGGACTGAGAAGGAAGAAGGTAGATGCCAGAATTAAAAGGTGGTGGGGAGGAGAAGGAGGTTAGCTGTAAGGTGATAGGTGAAGGCAGCTGAGAGGAAAAGGTCAAGGCCTAGAGAAAAAGGAATCTATAGGAGAGGAAAGTAGGAGAACGGGAAGAAGAAGGGGACCCGAGGGGAAGCGATAGTCAGGTGAGAAGAAGTAAGAGCACAGAGTGGGGAATGGAAGAAGCTGGGAGCGAGAGGGTATTTTTTTTTCCGGAAGGAGTAATTGATAATCATGCCACCAGGTTGGAGGCTAACGAGATGGAATATAAGGTGTTGCTCCTCCACCCAAGGGTAGCCTCATCTTGACACAAGAGGAGGCCATGGACCGACACATCAGAATGGGAATGGGAATCAGAATTAAAATGTTTTGGCAAGTGGAGTTTTCCCTTTTGGGAGGTGGAGCTGATGTGCTCAACGAAGCAGTGCCCCAATTTACACAGTGCCTCTCTAAGTAAAAAAAAACTGCGTGATTCCTAGTTATGTCATACTGGCTAGAAAAATAAAAGGCACAAGTTTGTAATGCCCAGGATACCATACTCTGCTTTTGTATATTTGATATTTTTAAATTTCAGAACAATTTTTCTTTTTCTTTCCTGATAAAAGTGAGACTGAGAAATGGCTTGCTTGGAAAGTTTACTTCCATCAGTCTACCAAGAAAAAAAATCAGTCATGACCTTCCCTGAAAGCTTTCTTGTGTCAAGTAGATGTATTTCAGAAATGAATTCTGGTACATATTGACCTCAATTGCCTGTCATCGTAAATGCAGTATTTAGATAAGAGCATTGCAGAAAATCCACCCTCTTGCATGAAACTAAAGTCAATGTGCACTTTAATCTGTCTGGAAGCCCACATATTTCTGTGACAAGTGGAGTTCCCTCTACTGAACTGTTATCTTGTTCAAATTGTAAATCTTATGGCAACTAATGGAATGCCGACAATGGATGTTGTTGTATCAGGGGCTTGTGCTTTGGTTGTAAGTTACCTCCAGAAAGCCCAGATAACCAGACATGCCAAACTTCAAGTTCCACTACTTGGAAAGCCATAAATTCCGCAGAAAGGGAACTAGTACAGCAGACCGTAAAGAAAGTCATAAAATTTCATTGATGCTATCGCTAGATTTAGAGTCAAGGGGGCTTTTGATTTCCCTCTGATCTCAAGCAAAATAAGACATTATCTGCGATGGAAGCTTGGGAGAGTAAAGATCGTGCAAGAAATGTTTATCTTATGAAACCAATGGATACATTATTTAATGTTTTTCAATTTGTTGTAGTATTCTTTGAGCTTTGCTTCATACTTCTTTCTGAGTTCATTTTACATCCTCCCTGTATGGAAAACATTTCTGTCCCTTAGCCATCACTGCATATTAATTATTGAAACTGATATATCTTCAGAATGTATTTCTTCTCTCAAGAATGCTCTCTGCATTGAACTAAAGCTGAATGTTATATGAACTTGTCTCTTTCAGACAGCTGAGATTCGTCAGTTTCTGGCCCTGTTTCCAGATAGAGAATTATATAGTCACTCTGGCATTCTGAGCCAATTCTTATCAGTACCTTTGGCACAATAACTCTGCATTTTTGAAAAATCACTGGTGGAAATTGAAATGGGGCCTAATTATACTCGATCCCCACTTCTTTCAAAACCCCAACCTCCATAGAGGACAAGTAATAATGGCAATTGGTGTAATTCCTTAAATTATATATTAAACAGAATTAGTTGCTTGTGATATTTGTGCTCTCTAAAGCATTGCTAAAGTTGTCAGAACCTTTTACATTGTAAAAAGCCAGGCTCTCACATCTGAAATGAAATTGCTATATAAAACAAGCATTGAAGAAAGGACTATATTTCTCTCTAAGTTGGCATAGGGCCCATGTTCTCCTTCCATAATGAATGTAGTGAAGCAGATGCCACGGATACAGAATGTACTTGACCTGAAATTTCAAATATTGTTTGATCAAGGCTCTTTAAAGCCCTTTGGCTACATCTAGGGGCTGATGGATATCATTCCCTCTCACCATCTGCAACTCAAGGGATCTCTTAAGAAAGTTGAAGGCAACCATTCAAGAAGAAGGACAAATATACTTAGCTTTCTTTGTTGAGATTTGTCACAACTTGTGGTGTAAACTCCTGTCTTGGTGGAAATTGTTGCAAATTGCCTATCCTTCATAAGCATCTACTATCTACTGAAGTCAATAATTATTGACAAATATCCTCTGGTCCAGATATTCATAAATTATTTGATTATCATGCATGGATTTGTTGAGATCACCATATTGTCAGAACAGTGAGACAACACTGAAGATAAAGAATAAACTTTGCCCTCATAGCATTGTATTATTTCATTTTACATAGCTTTAAGTCTCTGTTTTGCTGATGGTGTCTGTACAAGACCTGATAAAACCTTGTTATCAGCTTCTTCAGTCTTAGGCATATATTTTCTGCAATACAATGACATTCTGCTACATTATTTACTGTCACAAGTACCTTCTTTCTCATTTTTACTTTCCTCTCTGTGGACCTCAGCTCTCTTACTCTGTTGTATTGCTCCTGTGATCTCCTGCTCGTGACAAATGTTCAGCATTATTCAATATGGACAAATATAAAACTTGTGAAATAATCTGATCTGTATGAACCATATGCAAGACAAGGTTTTCAATGTGTCTCAGTGCATATGACAAGGATAAACCAGTACCAGTTTAAATGTTGTGACTGGGCTACACATGATGTTTGGTAATAGGTTCCTCCAAGAGGGTTTGGAGGATTGCATGCCTCAGTGACCCAGAGAGCTACGTTGGCTGGAGTCAGGGCTTTATGCTTTGGCTCTTGGTAGGGTCACCATGCCAAACAGGTCAAATTGTAGAGCCCAGACTAAGAGAGTTCCACCGGTCCTCTTGGTTTGGGGGTTCAGCTCAGGACTAACACCCCTGATTGGTAAAACAAAATTGTTACAGAAACAGCAATGTAGAATCCTTCTACATCTGTGTGTGATGGTATTCCTGAGTCTTCACCTGAGACTTGCTTGACTGACATTAGTGAAAACCGAGAGGAAGCTATTGACATGAAGGAGCTCTGAACAGTGCCAGAAATAGAGGACCCTCATTGCTGTCCTAAATGCCAGCGGTGTAGTAGGCAGTAAGGTAAGAATGATAATAGATTATAAGTCATAATATGAGGTATGAATGTGAGCTGCTGGTGGACATAGTTATTAGTGTACAGTCAAGATGCTGGTCACAATGCAAAATGAATATAGAGAATGGCAACTTTTGAAGTTTCACCATGAATGATTTTTCAAGGCACATGTATACTCATCTGTATTGGTATTCAGATCTGTGCCTTAAACATGTATGTGCATATCATATTGGAAATGGGGAGAGTGCTATTAAAATGAAGTCCCCATTTTGTCCATCTACAAATCACCATCATAATTGGTTCTGCATTAAGTTGGACCAGATGATCACCAGCAGCATGTGGAAGCCATGTGAATGAATGCAAATTGCCATCATTCCACGACTATTAAAAGGGTCAAAATATCTAATACTTGATAGCAGTCATTTTAGGTGAGGAGGGAAGGTTTGAAGGAGATGTGCTGAACAAGTACTTTTCTCTACATAAATTGGCAGAGAAGTGACACGGAAGATTATAATATTAGAACAGTGAGCTGCTGGTTTCCGCTCTCATTATTTCAGGAGCGACCTCTCTCTCCCTCGCTGGGTGAGAGAGAGAGAGCCTGTCTGAGATAATGAACTGCTGGGTTATGGATTGTAGTTTTGAATGACTTGGGATCAAGGGCTCTTTGGGGTTTCTGCTTTTGTTGGGGGTGGTGTGTGGAGAGGGTGGTGTGGGTGGGTGGGGGATTGGAGGGGGTTAATGCTTTTGCTGCAGCTTATGCAAGGGAAGTGGTTGCTTCAGGGCTTTGATGTTTCTGTCATTCATTCTCTGGGGTCTCTTGTTTTGTGGGTGTCTGTAAAGAGTAGGAGTTTCAGGTTGTATACTGTATACATACTCCGATATTAAAATAAATCTTTGAAAGCTTGGAATGCCCTACTTTATAGTGATGGAAGCAGATATGTCGGAAGCATTGAGGTTCATAGATAGGCACATGAATATGCAGAAAATGGAGGGAAATGGATAATCTGCAGACAGAAGATAGTCCTGTCGAAGTGTCTTTGTCCAAAAACTTTGACTGTACTTTTTCCATAGATGTTGCCTAGCCTGATGAGTTCTTCCAGCAGTTTGTGTGTGTTGCTTGGATTTCCAAACTCTGCAGGTTTTTTTTTTGTTAGGTAATAGGTATTATCAGCTTAATTAACTCAGCACATCTTGAGCTGAAGGTCCTGTTCCAGGGCTGAATTGTTCTATGGACTTTTCCTCAGGCTTGAGCAAGAAAGGAAAATAGGTTGTTGGGGAAGATAAGTGGGTATTTCAATTGAAAAATGCTCATGAGAGGAGGCAGGAGGAACTCCTCACTAGGTGAACCTGCCTGAACATTGTGTCCCTTTTCTTTCTTGCCCATTGGACTCTTCCTGAACCCTCTGCTTGTGACTTAACCCTGTGGCCAGTTGAAATTCACTCTCCCCCTGCCAACTAGCTGTTTGTCATGGTCTCTGCAGGGCATTGAGCTTCTTGAGTCTTTGAGCACCTGTATTTACTAATTGTTATCTTAATGAGAGCTAAGAGCTATTAAACTCTTTTGCTCTTGGTTTAATATTATCAATTTAATTGTGACTGACACGTGTTTCATGCATTCTCTCTTCAGTTAAAGACACCTCTTGTTTAGTGCCTTGGAGTCATTGTGTTAGAGGGAATGAGTTGTTGTTCAGGTGCTCCTCTGAGGCTCTGGTGCTATTCCTACATTGAGCCTCTTGTTTCCATCCCCTCCTGGGGATCCTGCTATTCCTCTGCTCATTGGTTGAGCTGTGGACCTGCCATTCACAGCTCCTGGGTCAAGTGAAGTTATCTACTTTGGATGCAAGAACAGGAAAACAGATTATTATCTGAACGGTGGCCGATTAGGAAAAGGGGAGATGCAACGAGACCTGGGTGTCATTGTACACCAGTCATTGAAGGTGGGCATGCAGGTACAGCAGGCGGTGAAAAAGGCAAATGGTATGTTGGCATTCATAGCAAAAGGATTTGAGTACAGGAGCAGGGAGGTTCTACTGCAGATGTACAAGGCCTTGGTGAGACCGCACCTAGAATATTGTGTGCAGTTTTGGTCCCCAAATCTGAGGAAAGACATTCTTGCCATAGAGGGAGTACAGAGATGGTTCACCAGATTGATTCCTGGGATGGCAGGACTTTCATATAAAGAAAGACTGGATCGACTAGGCTTATACTCACTGGAATTTAGAAGATTGAGGGGGGATCTTATTGAAACGTATAAAATTCTAAAGGGATTGGACAGGTTAGATGCAGGAAGATTGTTTCCGATGTTGGGGAAGTCCAGAACGTGGGGTCACAGTTTAAGGATAAAGGGGAAGCCTTTTAGGACCAAGATGAGGAAAAACTTCTTCACACAGAGAGTGGTGAATCTGTGGAATTCTCTGCCACAGGAAACAGTTGAGGCCGGTTCATTGGCTATATTTAAGAGGAAGTTAGATATGGCCCTTGTGGCTAAAGGGATCGGGGGTATGGAGAGAAAGCAGGTACAGGGTTCTGAGTTGGATGATCAGCCATGATCATACTGAATGGTGGTGCAGGCTCGAAGGGCCGAATGGCCTACTCCTGCACCTATTTTCTATGTTTCTATGTTTCTAAGTCGGCACCGGTGACCTCCGTGACAGAGAAAGTCTGCCTTTCCTCCGCACCTGCGTCCTGTCCTTCGCGAGCATACTGTGACACTGTTACTTGTATCCTGTTGTGAATGGCAGCTGACTTGCCTGAGGCTTCAAACCTCTCAGACTGAACGTTTTCCACTTGCCCTGAACCCCACCGAAAAGCTCCCAAGGAGGTGACAGTCGCCTGGATTCAGCCATTTTCATAACTTCCATTTCAAAAGCAGAATTAAAATTTGAATTGAAAACAAACTCTTAATTTGACCCTGGGCCAATGTGAGAAATGTCAAACTTAGCAGTTTATGATAGAAATGATTTGGTTTGGAACTATGCTGAATTACTGATCCAAGGTTATTTTCATATCCTTAGATGTTCTGTTCATCCAAGTTAAATGAAAAATACAAGCTGTGTTATGGCAATGAAAACTGAACTGCATTTCAAAGTCACTGTTTATCATTAATGAGTAATATGGAATAAGGTGCCCTATTTCCTTATCTTGCAATTAATTTCTTATCAATATTTTTTTGTTATTTAAGACATCCAATTTAAAGGAAGAATTTCAATGATACAGTGCCACTCTAGAGAGTGAAGAACATGATTTTCTACAATTATAGTTACTGTTGTAACACTGCAGCCAATTTCCAAATAAGTTCCTCAAAGAATCATGAGACTGATCAAATCTTTTTTTTTGGTGCCTTGGGTAAGTTGCTGGTAGTACATCTGATGGGGGAAAAAACACCCCTTTGACTTCAAAGTACAGCAGACATTATCCTTGCTGTACATTTCCTTTGAAAGACAGCACCTCCAGAAGATATTTATGGAATAATTACAGAGTGCCAGAGAAGAAGCAGAAGTAGTTGTCTAGATCTGTTCAGTTCAATGCAATATGACCATCAGAAAAGGAGCAGAATTAGGCCACTCAGCCCATCGAATTTGCTCTGCCATTCCAACATAACTGATTTATTATTCTCAACCCTATTCTCCTGCCTTTTTCACATAACCTTTGACTCCCTGACTAATCAATAACCTGTCTACCTCCTTTTTAAATGTACTCAATGACTTGGATTCCACAGCAGTCTGTGGCAATGAACTCTACAAATTCACCACTCTGGCTAAATAAATTCCTTCTCTAACGGGATGTCTTTCTATTTCACACTATAGGAAACATCCACTCCACATTCTCTCTGTTTAGGCCTTTCAATATTCAATAGGTTTCTAAGAATCCCTAATAAAGCTGATAAAAATGCGATGATCATTATGGAAAAATTCTTCCCATGGTTCCTTGAGGATGATCACCGTGTTCAGCATCAACATCAGATTGGCTGATCATTTTTGGGAAAACACTTAACTAGATCATCCGCAATTGTTCCTTAAGTGTAAGGGTGGAAAAAATGAGATTCAGATTCCAATTCAATTTTATATATCATATGTACATTGAAACATACAAGAAAATATCTTGTCTGAATTCACAACCAACACCCGCAAGAATGTGCTAGGGGCAGCCAGCAAGTGTTGCCACATATTCTGGCACTAGCATAGCATATCCGCAATGTTCTTCAGAACAATACAGAACACAACAAGAAACAAAGCAAGAACAGCAGAACAAGCCCTGTTCCTTGCTTGCAGAATCACAAGAATTCACAACTCTGGCCATAGGGCTAGTTTGGACTTCTGATTAATCTTTGGGCTTCAATTCAGACCTCTGATCAACCTTCCAGTTTCATTCTTCAGTATTAACCCATGACTCGCGGATGATGAAGAATGAAGACCTAAGAACAAAGAAGGAGGATGAAGGACTTTCAAGTGACAAGACCCAAAAAAGGAACAGGTCTCAAACTCTGGTCAGCCCACAACACTGTCCTTCAGACATGGAGTGGATTCTTAGACTTAGACTCTGGCTAGTCCTCCAACTCTCCTATATCGCTGTCCCTAAGCCCTAACCTAACCCCTAGCTCTCCTCTCTGTCCTGAAAACTCCCTATGAACCTAAAAATAACCTAATAACTAAATCTGAGCCATGACCTCAGCAGAGACTGCAATTCAGTGCCATCTTGGTGAGATGTCTTCAGAGACATTTGACCTTTTATACAACTCAAGAGTGAATAATCCCAGCCAGCATGTTTGCATTCAACAGCGACAACTCATGAGAAAACGATTGTATGCATGATCAGCAAACTCTAACAGATGATCCAGTCAGCCATTAATATACAGTATTTGCAGTGGTTAGCAGAATGCCAGTGACCCAGGTTCAATCCCTGCCATTGTTTGTAAAGAGATCTGTACATTCGCTCTGTGACTACGTGGGTTTCCTTTGGGTGCTCCAGCTTCCAGCCACTTTCCAAAGATGTATCGCTTGGTAGTATAATTGGTGATTGTAAATTGTCCTGTGATTAGACTGGGGTTAAATTGGGAGATTGATGGGCAGTATGGCCAAAGTGCCGGAAGAATCTATTCAGTGTTGTATCTCAATAAATAAATAATTCTATGTGATGTACTGCAGCAGCTTCCAATAACCAAACTTCCTCTAGTGTTCCCTTTGCTCCCAGGCTAATATCATGTAAAAGGACATGTGTAACATTGAGAGACCACAACCTATTCAGGTTCCACTGCCAGTCACATACGCTCATGCCTTGAAGGTATATCATATTGTCTTCTTCATCACAATGTCAGAAACCTGACGTTCCCTTTCTAAACCTCCCAGCAGGCTACCATTAATACAAAGAACATTTCCAAGGATAGTCAAAAAATACTGTTAACATAGGCACTATCCACAACTGATTGCACTGGACAACAAAAATTTTGCATCCTGAATACTTTCGAGTGTACCTTACAGATCTTGGGCTGCTGATCATAAAAATCACCATGAAATTTGCTCTGTATTTGTCATTTCAATTGATAATTCAAGTCAGAATAACTGATGCAAAGATTAAAGAAGGCATTTTTGTTGGTCCACATGATTTGTCTGATTGACAGGTCATCAATGACAGGCAATTTGAAGAACTTCTAGTGGGACCGGAGAGAACTGCATGGAAGGTGTTCAAGGATGTTGTTGAAAAATTTCTTGGCAACTACAGAGACCAAACTACATGCAGCTGGTTGACAACATGCTTCAAGCACACAAAACCATGAAGCGCAACATGTCATTAAAGATTCATTCTTCTACATTCCCATTTAGACTTCTTCCTCGCAAATCTTGGTGCTGTCAGTGACGAGCATGGTGAAAGGTTTCACCAGGACATTGTGATCATGGAGGAACTGCCTCAGGGCAACTGGAATCCATCAATGCTGCCTGATTATTGTTGAAGACTTAAGTGAGAAACCTCAGACACTGAGTACAAATGAAAATCATCAATAGAATGTTTTTTAGCTTAGTTGAGCTATTGCTAAGCATCACCACCATTATGTAATTAAACATATTATAGTCAATAAAATTAAATTTCTTGTTTCTCAATTCCTGTGTGATACAAGTAGTCTGAAATTATATTTGTGTTCAGCTTCAAGCAGCCTATCATAAACAAAATGATTTCTGAGGAAGAAACACTTCTGAAAAATTTTCTCGTTCAGTAGTTAGTGCGATGCTACTCTGAAATTCAGAGTTCAATTCTTAACGTCATCTGTTAGGAGTTTGTGCATTTTCTCTGTGGAATGTGCAGGTTTGCTCTGGGTTCTCCAGTTTCTTCCTACAATCCAAAGACCCATTGGTTGATAGGTTAATTGGTCATTGCAAATTGTCCTGTGATTAGGCCAGGGTTAAATCCGGGGTTGCAGGATAGTGTGGCTCAGAGGGCCGGAGGGGACTATTCCACACTGTGTCTCTGGATAAAGAAACTGGAAAACACAATGTTCAGACGACTGAATGGAGAGATTTATTTTGACAGGCAGCAATTGATCCAAGGAAGCTCTTTAATATCATGATGGATGTTGATAGAAGAGACGCACTGGATGTATTCCAATTTGCTGGAAATGTGAAGTCCAAAAATTGACTTCTCTTTGTCCTAGAGCAACAGACACAAAACACTGGAGGAACTCAACAAGTCATGCAGCATCTACGGAGGGATCGTTTTGGGCCGACGCCCTTTATCAGGACTGGAAATGAAGGGGGCAGAAGCTAGAAAGAGAAAAGAGGGAAAGGGGAGAATTTACTGGAAGCTAGAGAAAGTGATGTTCTTCTTGTCAAATTGAAGGCTAACCAGCCAAACTCTGAGGTGTTGCTCCTCCAACCTGAGTCTGGGTCCATCATGGCAGTAGGGGAGGTCAGGACTGGGCATGTCAGAATGGGAATGAAATGTTGAATTGAAATGGTAGCTACTGGGAGATGCTGCCCCTTGTGGTGAGCATAGCCAGGGTGCTAGACAAAGTGGTACTACAATTTACATTGGGTCTTCTTCTGGCAGCACTACATACAATAGATGACCTATATAAATTTGCAGGTGAAGTGTTAGCCCACTAGGAAGGACTGTTTGGAGTCCTGAATGCTGGGGGAGGAGCTGTAAGTACTTTGTACTACAAAGTGTAGTACTTGTCACACTTTCAGAGATAGGTGCCCGGAGGGGAATCAGTGGGGAGGGATGAGTGGACAACAAATGAGTCACATGGTGAGTGATCCACTAGGAAAATGGAAAGGGGACGGGTAGAAAAGATGGATACTTTCCAGTATCTGCAGAATCTCATTTGCCTAATTTAAAAAATTGTATCTAATTTACATTTCATCTCTATTTTTGTTATGAATTCTGCTTATATAATGCTGTGTGTCTATGATGCTGCTTTAAATTTTTCATTGCACCTGTACATATGTGTAATCGTGTGTATAACAATAAGCTCAGCTTTGACTTTCAAAACAAGTAATGAACAAGCAAACTGGGAGCATTTTCAATGGCAAGTTATTTTTTTTACCAGATTGGGGTAGATAAGGTTAAAGACCCTTCTTCCACTCCTGGTGCTGAAATCTCACTTGAAGAGAGAGGGATACCTGACCTTTACCCTGCCCCACAGTAATTCCTCATCCCCAATGGGAAGCGTGTGGCACTCTTAAGGCATTGATTGTGTGGTGGGAGGACTGGACCTCCCCACCCCCCACTGACATCCATCTCCTTGTTGGATAAACACACTCTAACACTCGCTGCATTGCAGATCCACAGCAAGCACATGGGCTAAAGCCCCACTGGCTTCTGCCTAATCCTGTCCCCGCACCCTGCTGGTTCTTTAGTGGAGAACTCTCTAATGGAGGTCGCCTTGGGAAGGCTCACTGTGTTATTCTCCCCAGGTCCCTCTCCTCCAGCTTGCTGCTCTTCCCCTCCCTGTTCCATGGAGGCTGGAGGGGCCAGGGGTTGGCAGCCTCCTTACCAGGGTCTGGGACTGTGTGGCCTTCTGTCTGCCTATACTGGCACAGCTGCATTGGGGGGGGAAGGACACTCACTGAGAGGGGGATCCTCAAGACTCCCTTCTAACCCCTCTTCCCCAACCCACATCGTGTCAGGACTGCCTCCCTGCAACATCAGGGCTTGGAGTCCGATTACCTTTTAGACCTGCGTGCAGTCGCTCACTGCTGCACCTTCACTATCCTACAGACCTGCTCTATGTTCTTGTCTTCTAAATTTCTGGCCCAGGCCTGCGTTGACCAAGCAACCTCTCCCATGGCAACACATTGCTGGTTTAGCAATTCCACCTCATTCATCAAACTATCTACCTCTTTCTCCTTTTCTGAGATTATCTGATGCTACTGTCTTGCTATAGTTACCAGCAGACAGAAGGTATCCCTCCAGCTCCACATCCTCCTGGGGATCATCATCATTATGTGCCATGTGTATGATGTGGGTGATCATGGTCTTTGACCATTATTGTCCTTGGCAAATTTCTCTACAGAAGTGATTTGCCATTGCCACCTTCTGAACGGTGTTTGTACAAGATGGGTGACCCCAGTTTGAACCAGTCTGGCCATTCTCCTCTGACCTCTCTCATTAACAAGGCTTTTTTACCTTCAGAACTGCTGCTCACTGGTTTTTTTTGTTTTTCACATCATTCCCTGTAAACTCTAGAGAAAGTTCTTGGTAAAAATCCCAGGAGATCAGTAGTTTCTGAGATATTCAAACCACCCTGTCTGGCACCAACAATCATTCCACGGTCAAAGTCACTTAGATCACATTTCTTCCCCATCCTGATACTTGGTCTGAACAACAACTGAACCTCTTGACCATGTCTGCATGCTGTTACATACTGAGTTGCTGCCACATGATTGGCTGATCAGATATTTGCATTAAGGAGCAAGTGTACTGGAATACAGTAGCTAATAAGGTGCCCACTGAGTGTACAAGTGCTGTGAAATTAACAACACAAGCACTGAAAAAAAGTGCAGAGTAAGATGAGAGAATTCACTTCTAAATTTAAAAAATCAGAAGTTTAGATTTTTAAAACCTCCCTCTGCAATGTAAACCTATGGGAATAAAGTTCTGAATTTGAAATAGTTAACTTGTCTATCAGAAAGTTTCAATGCCAATATTTCATTTATATCCATTCATCTTCTAACACATAAGACTGTCTCTCACTCTCACACTCTGTTTTGCCATGATGTTGCATGTTATTGTCTGCCAGCACTACACCTCCTCTGTAATTGTAACACTTATCATCATCGTTAGGTGCCGTGTCATATGATGTAGGTGATCATGGGCCCATGCCCATGATTGCTCTTGGCAAAGTTTTCTACAGAAGTGGCTTGCCATTGCCTTCTGCTGGGCAGTGTCTTTACAAGGCGGGCAACCCCCGCCATTATCAATACTCTTCAGAGATTGACTGCCGGGCATCAGCGGTTGCATAACCAGGACTTGTGATGTGCACTGGCTGCTCATGCCACCATCCACCACCTGCCCCCATGGTTTCAGGTGACCCTGATGGGGGTGGGGGGGCAGTTAGCCAGGTGCCACGCCTTGCCCGAGGGTGACCTGCAGGCTAGTGGAGGGAAGGACCGCCTGGCACCTCCTTTGGTAGAGACATATTCCCACCCCACCACCCGTTATACTATATTCTACATTTTTTACTGCTTTTCTTTTCTACTATGATATAATGATGAAATGATCAATATGGATATCATACAAAGTAAAAATTTTCACTGTATTTCAATACACAGGACAATTCTGCAATTCATCAGGTGAAAGCATTGGAAAACAATTGTAGTTATACCCAGATAGATTTGATTTGACTTTCTGTGGCAAGGTAAATACACACCTATTGCACTTAAGCACAACAATTTTATGCCTTTCAGTGCGTTTCAACAGTGTGGACTGAAAGCAGTAACTGATGTGAATTGACAATATAACTGAAGGACAGAAAATAGTAGGTGTAGAAAAATGGGTAATTTTGCATATTATTTAAGGCTCTGAGATAGAGTACATTTATAAACTTGAATGATAGTGCTGATATTCAGATTACCCCCCCAAATTAATTCTTTTTTTCTGTTGTTCTTAATTTGTGTCCACAGTGATATACATTAATATGAAAGATGCTACTGTCTGCACTGCTCAGAAGACATTTAGACAGATTTTGATGTGAGCATGAAGTGGCTGCACTGGTCTTTGTCCATAAATATCACTTCAATTTTTGCGGGATAAGTTTTCAGCAGAGTATCCAATCTGCACTGTATCTTCTATAGCCCATCTGGAAATGATGAGAACAGGCCAAGCAACCATCAGCCTTCTTGTTCAGATTGTACCTATAAATAAATTGGTATTGGCAACAGAGTTCTAAAAAGGAAGAGCCAATTAGAAGAAATTAATTTAACCCTTTCAGTGGAAGAAAGATTATTTGTAGTAGCTAAAACATATCAAATCATTATGATAATTTGAAAGCTTTGTCTTTGCTGAATCTGGATCTACTCTGTCAAATAGATAAATGATGAAAATTTGCTTTCACTCAGCTTGAGAGGAGTAGCACAACTTGAAGGTAATATCTGGATTTTCATCTGCTTGTAATAGCAGTGGCAGTCTGGTTTGTACCGAATAATAGCCAGTTATTTTCACAGGTTAAAGTAGCATAGTACAAGCAAAATTTTGAGAAAAATTTCTGTTCAACCAGGACTTTGCTACCCCTACAATAGGCATTCCTAAACTGCAATGACACCCCGAGGACCCATGTTTGATAAAGTTGTATTAAATGAGCCTCCATTCTCATGATGTTGAGATACATCCTAGGATGCAATGCGACACATCATCAGTGATATAATCTGAGGTAATTGGGTGACACTTTCACCCAGATGCTTGATCATGCCCTGGCAGCAGCATTGGTCCATGAGTCACACCTCTTAATCCATAATCATCTGGAAGCTCGCTCAGCAGCCCCTGTGATAGTATTAACAGCTGTTTCCTTTGCAACCCCCATGATGCCAAGAAGAGAGAAGGTTCTGCACAGTGAGCAACCAGCAAAACCTCTACACCCCACCTCAAAAGTCTGTGAACGGCTTTGTGTTTGTTGCTATGTGAACACACCTAGGGAGTTTGACCTTAGTAGGCTAATCAAATTTGTTGATCACAAATGTTTTTTATCCATCAGATAATGCATTCTTATACAATGGAGTGATTGACCAATAATGAACAATAATGCAAACTTTACGCTTTTGTACCTCCTCCCTGATGGTAGCAATGTGAAGAGGGCATATCCTGGGTGATGGGGGTCCTTAATGATGGAAGCCACCTTTCTGAGGCATCACTCCTTGAATAGGTTCTGATACTACGGAGGCTAGTGTTCATGACTAATTTTACAATTCTCTGCAGCCTACTGCGATCCTACGCTGTAGACCCCCCACCCCCATACCAGACTGTGATGCAGCCAGTTACAATGCCCTCCATGTAGAAATTTTCAAGTGTTTTTGAATGCATACCAAATCTTTTCAAACTCCTAATGAAATACAGGCACTGTCGTGCCTTCTTTGTAGCTGCATTGACACCCAGGAACTTGAAATTGTTCACTCTTTCCACTTCTGATCCCTTTATGAGGACTGATGTGTGTTCCCGCATCTTACCCTCTCTGAAGTCCACAATCAACTCTTTGGTCTTACTGACGTTGAGTGCAAGGTTGTTGCTGCGGCACCACTCAACTAGCTGATATACTTCACTTCTGTATGCCATCTCATCACCATCTGAAATTCGGCCAAAAATGATAAAATGATAAAGAGCTAGGGACAGCTTTCTTAGATTTATATCTTACCCAATAAGTGGTGAATGAAGAGTTGACCTTGTCTTGGATTGGTTAGATATCTGGGGCTGGGCCAGATTTCCATGGAGAAGAAAACATAAGCTGGGGTTAAGTGTAAGACTGAATAGCAGATAATTTGGAGGCAAAGTACAGTTCTAAGAACAGTCTTGAGAAATGGGAAGGGAGATATTATCAGGTCTGGAGAGCATGCAAACCCATTTGTAATTATATGCTATAGATCCAAATCAGAAGTTAGAACCAAATTCCTGTTTGTAAGCCATTTTACATTTTATGCCTGTAGTAAATTAGACAATTATAAATTTGAAACTATATTATTGTAAGTGGTCTAGATAATTTTGATTTGTTATGCAGTTGTGTAGTCGTGTTGGCATTCACCCAGAACTGAAAGCCTTAATTAAAACTCCGTTCGGAACTATTACAGAGTTGGGGGAGATGTAGGAGGCTTACAGTTATTGTGTAAAATCAAAGACAGCCCAGCTGTTTAGAACATAAAGTCTCAGGGAGCTTTTAATGCTTAAACTTTTCAAACAGTTACCCAAATACACCAGCCAGTAATAAATGGCCAACAGGAATCTGAGGTCAGATGCCACTGTTGGGTTCTCAGCACTCGATGAAGTTTTTGTGTTTGAAATGGGGAAGGTGAATACTATCTTTCTGGAGTGGAGAGAGAGAGAGACCCATGACAGAGCACAGACAAAGCTATCTTTAATAGCTTAAAAAAAAGCCTAGGCTGAACTAGCATACAAGAATTTGGGGACTCGTAGCATCCAGCATAGCATAAACAGAAGACAACCAACATCTGGATGCTGTATTGGCAGCTCAGACTTCAGTCATGCAAGCAGAAATGGCAAGCAGTTCCAAGAGGCTTTCAGGGTGTTGCGTCAATTTACTTTCCAAGGTTTACCATGATTATTGTCCCAGAGAGTGAGTGGCTCCTTGTGGTATGAATATGCAGTCTTCCCTCAGTATAACAGTGCAATCCCACACTGCTTTCTCATTGGTACCCTGGCTGTTGTCCTTCAATACTACAGCCACTCAAAATGAGACGATCCTGCATGAAGCCAACTAACTTAAGCTCAGAAGTGCTTATGGCCACCCTCTAAAGATTCACAGTCATCTCCATTGAAAGTCTGTAGCTTTTTGGCAGCAACTCTATATCCAGTTGGGCAGTAATGCAGAGGAGTACTTGAGAAGGTGAAGGAACATGTGATATGGGCAGTAATGCTTTGCACAAGGTGATAATTGTCAAAAACAGTTTGGCATGTGCTCATTTAGAAACACTAATTTTATATTGGCTTTTATTTTTGTATTTGTGATCAAGCAGGTATTTGTCCTGCACCTCCCCGTGTTTCCTAGACATGAATACCGTTAACATGTACTAGTTCTACAAGATAGAACATACCAGCACTACAGGATTGGTGCTCCCATCTCCAAAATCATCGTCCACTCCCTGTTAACTTTAGCAATTAGAAAGCATTGCACTGGTAGAACTGTAGCAATAACCAGCAGAAATTCGGCAATTAGCCTGCAAGAGTTGGGTGATTATTTGGGTTCTTCTTGAGGGTGTGTATATGATCACTTGTAAGATTTTATCTGTCTATCTATTGCGATACAGCATGAAATAGGCCCTTCTGTCCCTTTGAGCCTCACCACCCAACAACCCCCAATTTAATCTAAGCTTCATCATGGGACAATTTACAATGACCAATTAACCTACCACTGGTATATCTTTGGACTGTGGGAGGAAACTGGAGCACCTGGAGGAAACCCACGCAGTCACAAGGAAAATGTACAAACTCCTTACCGGCAGTAGCGGGAATTGAAACCGGGTTGCTGGTACTGTAAAGTGCTGTGCTAATCACTACCATGCCACCCCTTAAATGGTGTATTGAGCTCCATCCACACTGCCAATACCTGTGACATATTACTGTTCAAGACGAATTCAGATTTCACCTGTCAACTTGTGTACATTCAGCAGGTTAGCTATGTGAACGACTCGCTTACCAACGTGGCAGTGGTGTGTAAGCCACAAGTGACTGCAGATGAATTACACAGTATAAGTGCATCCAAAAAAACTTGCACTGCAGAGCTGAACCTTGCTACCCAACTAGGATCCTTTTAAATTTGTTTTAGAGCTTTAGAGACGTTGTCTATTATTCTCGGAAATTATGTGTACAAATCTCTGTGCAGATCTACAGCTCGTTTCCATTCAAGATGCATTAGAATTTTATACTTTTACAGAAATGCTTCACTGCATTAAATTATGTTTGGCACTTTCTCACTTATTTCTTCACCTTCAGGCTCTTCAACAAAAGATGCGTTGACGTGTGGCCAAGTGGTTAAGGCGTTCATCTAGTGATCTGAAGGTCGCTAGTTTGAGCCTTGGCTGAGGCTGTGTGTGCGTCCTTAATCACTTAACCACACAATGCTCTGCGATGACACCAGTGCCAAGCTGTATGGGTCCTAATGCCCTTCCTTTGGACAACATCGGTGGCGTGGAGAGGGGAGACTTGCAGCTTGGGCAACTGCTGGTCTTCCATAAAAAAAACCTTGCCCAGGCTTGCGCCCTGGAAACTTTCCAAGGTACAAGTCCATGGCCTATCGAAACTAACAGAGGCCTACACACACTTCAACAAAAGAGGATAACGACACTCATTCTATTGCTGGTCTACCCACAACTGATGGTCTTACTTTAAGAACTATTTATTTCATGCTCATTATTTATTGTTATTTCTTTATATTTGCATTTGATCCTGTTTACAGTTACTGCTCTAAAGATTTGCTAAGTATGCCTGCATGAAAAAGAATCTCAGCATTGTATGTAGTGACTTGTATGCACTCTAATAATAAATTTTATTTTGAACTTTGAACACATATAAAGTATTATTGCCTGTGTTAATATCATCTTCTATATGTAAATCATTTAATTTTTTGAACTGGCACCAATGATGAACCAAGTGGGGCACCATTGCCAACTTCTGACCACTGTGCAGAATGCTGAAGAAAACAGTTTCATTTAGCCCCTACACTTTGCTTTCTCTCTTGTAGCAAATCCTGATCTAATGTCCTATCTTCTTCTTAGCTCCATACCAGTTAATCTTCTCAATTAATCTCCTGGGTATAGTTTGTCAATAACTGTTCCCAAGTCTGTCCACTGAGGTCACTGCATTTCTTCCATCTATGTTGTCTGCTACTTGTTCAAAAGAATGTTATGTTCTTTTGAATTTTGCCGATGAATAAACAAAGATATGATCTAGTACTACTTGTCTTGCAATGAATTTATTCCTTTGGTTTTGTAATGATTACTATAAAACTATGTTTAATTTGACATATATTTATGAGCTTCAGTTAAACACACATTAAAAGTGTGTTATCTTTTCATCATGTAGTATAGTCATCAATAATTTTCAGGAAACAAGAAATAAAAAACAGTGAGTCATTCCTTCTCTTGGCAATACTATCTGGGATCATACCTTCTCTACAACTTAAAGCTCACTTTAAAGGTAATGAACTTAGCTGTAAGAAAAGAATGTACATAATCAACATATTTCCTTGGAATTTCTTTCTGTTATTTCAGAAAGGAAATCATTACAAGTTATAATTATCTATTCAGAAAGAGTGATGAACTTAACGAATGTGTCACCCTTGTATTTCATTTCACTGAGTCAAGGTCAAAATTAAAGTTCAAAGTACATTTATTATCAAAGTAAGTATGCTACATACAACCTTGAGATTTGTCTCTTACAGGCAGCCACAAAGCAAAGAAACCCAACTGAACCTTTGGGTACGAAAGACTGTCAAATCCCCAATAAAAAAAATCAAATCATGCAAACAACAAAAGCAAGCGAACAACTGAAGTCCACAGCTGGGAAGCCAGTCATCACTGCAGCTGATCCATAGGCATTAGCTGTAGTCCACAGCCTCAGTTCAGTGCAGAGTTGAATAAACCTTGAGTGAACTGAACTTGCTTGTCCCTCGCCTCTGGCTCCAACACCCTGACCATTTCAATCTGGCCTGGAGCTTAAATAGATCAGTCTTAAAAGATTTTAATATATTATTTTCTGTTATCTGTAGTTGTACAGCTAAGATTGGGGATGGGAGAGGTTCTGGAAGATTGGAGGGTTGTGAATGTTGTTCCTTTGTTCAAGAAAGGGTGTAGAGATAGCCCAGGAAATTATAGACCAGTGAGTCTTACCTCAGTGGTTGGTAAGTTGATGGAGAAGATCCTGAGAGGCAGGATTTATGAACATTTGGAGAGGTATAATATGATTAGGAGTAGTCAGCATGGCTTTGTCAAGGGAAGGTCGCGCCTTATGAGCCTGATTGACTTTTTTGAGGATGTGACTAAGCACATTGATGAAGGAATAGTAGTAGATGTAGTGTACATGGATTTCAGCAAGGCACTTGATAAGGTTCCCCATGCAAGGTTCCTTCAGAAAGTAAGGAGGCATGGGATCCAGGGAGACCTTGCTTTGTGGATCCAGAATTGGCTTGCCCACAGAAGGCAAAGAGTGGTTGTAGACGGGTCATATTCTGCATGGAAGTCGATCATCAGTGCAGTGCCTCAGGGATCTGTTCTGGGACCCTTACTCTTTGTGATTTTTATAAATGATCTGGATGAGGAAGTGGAGGGATGGGTTAGTAAGTTTGCTGATGACACAAAGGTTGGAGGTGTTGTGGAGGGCTGTCAGAGGTTACAGCGGGAGATTGATAGGATGCAAAAATGGGCTGAGAAGTGATAGTTGTTCAACCCAAATAAGTGTGAGGTGGTTCATTTTGGCAGGTCAAATATGATGGCAGAATATAGTATTAATGGTAAGACTCTTGGCAGTGTGGAGGATCAGAGGGATCTTGGGGTCCGAGTCCACAGGACGTTCAAAGCTGCTGCGTAGGTTCACTCTGTGGTTAAGGAGGCATACAGTGTATTGGCCTTCATCAGTCGTGGAATTGAATTTGGGAGCCGAGAGGTAATGTTGCTATATGGGACCCTGGTCAGACCCCACTTGGAGTACTGTGCTCAGTTCTGGTTGTCTCACTACAGGAAGGATGTGGTAGCTATAGAAAGGGTGCAGAGGAAATTTACAAGGATGTTGCCTGGATTGGGGAGCATGCCTTATGAGAATAGATTGACTGAACTTGGCCTTTTCTCCTTGGAGCGACGGAGGTTGAGAGATGACCTGATAGAGGTGTATAAGATGATGAGAGGCATTGATCGTGTCGATAGTCAGAGGCTTTTTCCCAGGGCAGAAATGGTTGCCACAAGAGGACACAGGTTTAAGGTGCTGGGGAGTAGGTACAGAGGAGATGTCAGGGGTAAGTTTTTTACTCAGAGAGTGGTGAGTGCATGGAATGGGCTGCCCGCAACGGTGATGGAGATGGATACGATAGGGTCTTTTTAAGAGACTTTTGGATAGGTACGTGGAGCTTAGTAAAATAGAGGGCTGTAGGTAAGCCTAGTAATTTCTAAGGTAGGGAAATGTTCAGCACAACTTTGTGGGCTGAAGGGCCTGTATGGTGCTGTAGGTTTTCTATGTTTCTATGTTCCTATGAAACATTAAGATATGTGGCTATTGCAATAAATGGCTTCAATTCTGCTTGGCTGTAAGTATGGCACCCCTTTGCTGGTAATGATTTCAGTCTCAAATCTGAAACTAGTTTGTAAGACGTATTGCTGTTATCCTAGTAATATGAGGCAAAATGGCTGCTCAACACACAGACAGCCTAAGTTTAAGTGTCAGTGAGGTTGAGGCAGCCCTGCAACCCAGCTTGTTTTATTATTGAGGTGTTACGTACTGGGTAATCCCATCTGACGTACACCAGATTCCTTACTGGACCTGCAAAGGGTCTCGGCCCGAAAAGTCGACTGTATTTTTTGCCATTGATGCTGCCTGGCCTGCTGAGTTCCTCCGGTATTTTGTGAGTGTGTTGCTCGGATTTCCAGCATCTGCAGGTTTTCTTTTGTTTGCCATCTTACTGGAAGTAGGCTAGTGTGAGGTAAGAAGGTGTGTACATTTTGGGTCAAAAGCCTGCATTGGTCCTTATACAAAGTTTTGATCCAACAAACCAATTATACCTTTCCTCCCACTGATGCTGTTCTGCCCACTGAGTCCCTCAGTAGCTTGTTTGTTGCTCCAGGTTCGAGCATCTACCATCTCTGAAGTAGGGGAGGGATTAATCAGACAACCAGAAATCTCTCTGATGGGGTGAGGATAAACTGTTGATGAAACTATCTGGATTATAGATTAATGAGGGTAGTCAAGGAGAGAAAGGGACATTTATTAGGTGACATTTATTAGGTAAAAGAGACATCTATTAAAGAGCTATCTATCAGAAAATGAGATATCTTTCTGGCATCTTTCCCCTTCCTTCTCAGTCCTGATGAAGGGTCTGGACCCCAAACCATCAATTGTTTAGTCTTTTCCACAGATGCTGCCTGACCTGCTGAGAGGCTCCAGCGTTCTGTGTGTACCTCATCTACTAGGTTCAGTAGGTTAGGCTGTTGGCAGAGAAGGAAGCAGAATGTTTACTGTAGCATTACAGCTCATATTTGTTGCAGCTTTTGTCACTAAAATGCATTCATACTAAGTTTCTACACACATTCCACTCTAATTATGGAATGTTACTGGTTTAATGGAATGGCATCAAACTCAGTCATTTGAAAGGAATAAGCTTTTCACATCTTGTATTCACACAGGCATCGTATTCATAAAAGAAGAATTTATTTATTTATTATGATACAGCGCGGAATTGAACTTTCTGGTTCTTCGAGCTGTGCCTATGAGGAACCCCAGGTTTAACCCTTGCCTAGTCACTGGACAATTTACAATCACCAATTAACCTACCAACCGGTATGTTTGTCGCCTGAGGGAGGAAACCAGGAAACTCAAGGACTTTACGCGGAGAATGTACAAATTACTTTCAGACAATGGCAGAACCAAACTCTGAAACTTTTTAAAATTTATTTTTTTACTGAGATACAGCCCTTTCTGGTCTTTTGAGCCACACTGTCCAGCAACCCCTGATTTAACCTAGCTTAATCACAGGACAATTTACAACGACCAATTAATCTACCAACGAGTAAATCGTTGGACTGTGGGAGAAAACTGGAGCACCTGAAGGAAACCCACACGATCATGGTGAGAACATAAAAACTCCTTACAGACGGCAGCTGGAATTGAACTCGGGTCGCTGGTACTGTAAAGCATTGTGCTAACCACTAGACTACAGTATCACCCTAATTAAACAATGTACTTAAGGTTTTCTAGGATTCCATGGCTGTCTGTCACAATGAAGTGTGGCATGTTATTTGTTTTCTTTTATCTTAATCGATGTTAATGTTCTTAATTAATTAACCCTGGTTGTATGTGCCTTAAAATGAATGTGTTATTTTTGGATTTAAACTATTTCTGAATATATTTCGTTCTTTTAACTTTTCAACCACAATTCTACTGTTTTTAATCAGAGACTGATCTTCAGAGACATTCATAATCAGAGATGATATTAATCAACATGGGGGTGAAACAACTGAGTAAAGTTGAGGGCAGGATGAAACGTGGTCTCCTCGTGGTGCCGGTGCATGCTGCCTAGTGCATGTCTGTTTTTACTTGTTCTACGCTTTCAAAGGGTTGAAGGAAGCAATGTAAAATGGCACCAATTACAATTTATGGAGGAAATAAAGAGCGGATGTTTCGAGCTGATACTTTGCATCAGGACTGGGAAGAGGGAGTTAGAAGCTAGAATAAGAAGGGGAGGGGGGCCGAGTACGAGCTGGCGGGTGATAGGTGAGACCAGACGAGGGGGAAGGTGATGAAGTGAGAAGCTGTCAGGTGATAGGTGGAAGAGGGAAAGGGCTGAAAAAAAACAAAGGAACCTGATAGGAGAGGACAGTTGACGATGTAAGAAAGGGAAGGAGGAGTGGAACCAGAGGGAGGTGATAATAATTGAAGAGTTATAAGAGGAGAGCCAGAATGGGGAATGGAAAAAGAGGGAGATGGGAAGGGGTGAGAAGTTACTGGAGGTTGGAGAAATCAATCTTCATGCCATCATGTCAGAGGCTATCCAAGCCAGAAAATGAGGTGTTGTTCCTCAAAACTAAGAGGAGCTCCAACATGGCAGTTAGGGAGGCCATGGACCGACAGGCAGAATGGGATTGGGAATTCAAATTGAAATAAATGGCCACCGGGAAATTTTGCCTTTTGAGGCGGATAGAGCAAAGGTGCTCGTCAAAGTGACCCCTCCCCCCATTTACATCAGGTTGCACTGGGAGCACTGGCTGAAATAGATGACTCAGACAGAATCACAGCTGAGGTCTTTCCTCACCTGGAAGGACTGTTTGAGGCCTGGAATGGAGGTGAAGGAGGAGGTATAAGGACATGAGTAGCACTTGCGCTGCCTGCAGGGATAAGTGCCAGGAGGGAGATTTATGGGAATGGATGAGTGGACAAGAGAGTCAAGTAGAGAGTGATCTTCAATTTCCATGGAAAGTAGAGAGTGGATGTTTATTGGGAGGAGGGCAAGCTGTGCTTTGAGCTAGGATCCTTTTGTAGATAGCGGAAGCAATGGTAAAGTGATGAGCTGGGTACTGAGGCTTGTAAGGACAAAGGGAGGGTGGCAGGAGGATGGGTGAGGCAACATCAATAATGGTGAAAGGGAAACCTTGTTTTTCAAAGGAGGAGGCCACCTCAGATATTCTAGAATGGAATGCCTAATCCTGAGAATAGATGCAGCAGAGATGGAGGAACTAAAAAAGGGAATAGCATTTTTACAAGTGATAGGATGGGAAGAGGCTTAGTCAAGATAACTGTGAGAGACAGCAGGTTTATTAAAGGTTATCAGTGATGGAGATGGAGAGATTGAGAAATGGGCGAGAAGTATCTGAGGGGATAGCGTGGAAGTCGATGAAACTGAGGAGTTCAGCATGGGTGTAGGAAACAGCACGAATACAGTCACTAGTGTAGTGTAGAAAGAATCAGAGACTGCTGCCAGGGAGGGCTTGGACTGTTCCATGTACCCGACAAAAAGTCAGGCATAATTGGGACCCACGTGGGTGCCCATGGCTGCACCTTGGGTTTGGAGAAAGCAAGAGGAGCTGAAAGAGAAACTGCTGAGGGTAAGAAGCAGTTCCGCCCGATAGAGGAGAGCGGTGGTGCAGGGGAACTGGTTGCGTCTGTTGTCCAGAAAGACATGGAGTGCCTTAAAGCCTTCCTGAATGGCAATAGAAGGGTACACAGACTGGGCATCCACAGTGAAAATGAGGCAGTTCGGACCAGGGAACTTAAAGTATCTGAAATGACTGAGAGCAGGATTAAGGTAGGAGGGGTTTGAACCAAGAATTTATCTTGCAATCAGCAAAAATTAGTCAAACGCAATGTAAACTTAGGCAGTTCAATTCGGCAATGAGCAGGATCCTTTGCTAACTTTCTCTGAAGAGTCATAATTTTGATGTTATAGTTATCGTTCCCACATTGTTCACAGATGCTTCATGCATAGTGAGGTTAAATAATACTCATTTATTTTTATGTCTGCTCAGCTCGTACTGGAGGTTTACATGAGTACAGTCCTTCCTCCTTAACCTTGTACTACAGTAAAGTATGTTACATGTAGCCTTCAAGCATGGACAGATTTTGTGATGGCATTGCAACAAAACAGTGCACAAGGATCCTTTAAAAGCTGAGTGAGTGGCTGATTAGATTAGCTTCAATGCTGAAGGAACTCCCAGGGACGGTGGTGTAGTGCTTAGCACAACGCTTTACAGTACCAGCAATCCGGGTTCAATTCCTGCCGCTAGCTGTAAGGAGTGTGTATGTTCTCCCCGTGACCATGTGGGTCTCCACTGGGTGACCTGCTCTCCTCTGACAGTCCAGACATACCAGTCGGTAGGTTAATTGGTCATTGTAAGTTGTTTTGTGATGAAGTTAGTGTTAAATTGGGGGTGGCTGGTAGGGCTTCTCAAGGGGCTGGAAGGGCCTATTCTGTGCTGTCTCAATTTTAAAAACATTATAAGTATATGAGAAGATAACGTCCCATGATGATAACGTTCCGCAGGTACAATCTCCTCCAATGTTTGGATTTGCATATACTACTGTTTCATTTGCAGTATATCATTTCTTTGATTGAAATTACTATTCTTATTCCTAAACAGTTACTCAAAAGCTTTTTAATGGAAGTCCTCAACCTGCACTTCTAGTAAAAATATAATTAGTATTGCACATTGATTTAATCACTGGGCGTCATTACTCTAACCTTTTCTGCTCAATTGGACCATTTGATTATTCACATTCTCTCCCACCAATCAATTAATTAGGAGCAGATTGTGGAAGCACTTTGCAAAATGAGAAGAAGCATTTCCATTGTATTTTTTCATCATGATGGTTAGAATCATAGAGATCTACAGGATAGAAATAGGCCCTTTGGCCCATCTAGTTCATGCCAAACTGTTATTCTGCCTCGTCCTATCAAACTATACCTGGGTCATAGACCTCCATACCCCTCCCCCATCTATGTACTGTACCTATTGTCTTGTTTATTATTTATTGTAATGCCTGCACTGTTTTGTGCACTTTATGCAGTTCTGGGTGGGTCTGTAGTCTAGAGTAGTTTTTTTCTGTGTTGCTTTTACGCAGTTCAGTGTAGTTTTTGCAATGTTTCATGTAGCACCATGGTCCTGAAAAACGTTGTCTCATTTTTACTATGTACTGTACCAGCAGTTATTGTCGAAATGACATTAAAAAGTGACTTGACTTGACTTGACTTGACTATTCAAACTTCTCTTAACTACCAGCATTGATCCTGCATCCACTCCTTCCTTTGGCAACTTGTTCCATACTTACACCACCCTTCTAGTGAAGAAGTTCCCTCTCAGGCTCCCCCACAAATATTTCACCTTTCACCCTTATCCTATGACCTCTAGTTGTAGTCCCACCCAACCTCACTGGAAAAAGCTTGCCTGCATATACCCTCATAATTTTGTATGCCTCGATCAAATATCCCTTCATTTTCTTACGTTCCTTGTAAACATCCTTGTAAATTCTGTTCTCTTTCAATCTTATTGTTATGCAGAGACACTGCCCAGAAGAAGGCAATGGCCAACAACTCCTGTAGCAAAATTTACCAAGGGCAATCATGGTCAAGGTCATGACCGCCCACGTCATACAGCACGGCTCATAATGACGATGATGCTTGTTATAAGGAGCCCATTTTTAGAGGGTACTCTTTTATACATTATACAATGCAATCCACTGCTCCTCGTCAAGTTGCTTTGGACAACAATGTGGATTAAAAAGAAAGGGAAAAAGGTAATGTCTTCTAATTGTTGCTAAATAATAGTGATTTTAATGATGCCTTTATGGGTAATGCTAAAGTTGGGGCAGCACAGTAGCGTAGTGGTTAGCACAACATCCCACAGTACAGGAGACCTGGGTTCAATTCTTGCCACTTCCTGTAAGAAGATTGTACTTTCTCCCGCATTGGTTTCCTTAGGGTGCACCAGTTTCCCCTCAGAGTCCAAACATGTACCGGTTGGTAGGTTAATTGGTCATTATAAATTGTCCCGTGATTAGACTAGGATTAAATTGGAGATTAGAGGGTGCTGTGGCTTGAATGGCTGAGGGAGCCTATTCGATGCTGTATCTCAGTAAATAAATAAATAAGTTTCTTTTAAACCATCCTGCCTAAAGTCATCTTCTATACCAAGGACATGAAAATAGCGCAGGTCAGTCAGTAGAATTGACATGAATCTCATTTGAATTCAATTGTAGCACTCTGTAAGTTGCATTGTATAAATAAGCTATGTTGTAAAAGCCTGAAAAGACGTTATTTAGCCCCCAGCAATACTTCTGATTTTGCTGAGCTACATTTAATAGATTGAGTATACTCAGTAATGCATGTAAATTTGGACTGTTCATCACATTTATTGGTTTTGCTGGCAAGCCCTTCTACATCCTCACTGAAACAGGAGTGATCCTTCAGCTTGGTCATCATCATTATGTGCTCTGTCATATGACGTAGGTGATGATGACTGCCCTTGGCAAATTTTTCTACGGAAGTGGTCTGCCAGTGCTTTCTTCTGGGCCGTGTGTTTACATGATGGGTAACCCCAGGCATGATCAAACTTCAGAGATTATCTACATGGCGCCAGTGGTCGCATAACCAGGACTTGTGATCTGCACCGGCTGCTCATACGACCATCCACCATTTGCTCCCATGGCTTCACGTGACCCTGATCACAGGGCTGATCAGGCACGGCACCTTGCCCAAGGGTGGCCTGCGGGCTAGCAGAAGAAAGGAGAGCCTTACACTTCCTTTGGTAGAGACGTCTCACCACCCTGCCAAGTTTGAAGTGGTATAAGGAATACAGGTATGTCATGCCTAGGGATTACAGATTGAGGTAGTTTGCAGCTCTGTTGATGAGGATCACTGACAGAGACATACAGGTGCCCTGTTCAGAATGCCGGATCTGTTCTGCAGTTATAATAAACAGACAATATTGGAGACAGTCAGTAAGTTATTCAACATCTATGAACAGAGCAAAAACGTGAATGCTTTTAGAAATATTTTAGGTCTGAGAATGTTTGTCAGATTTCTTTATTTTAAGAATTAACAACAATGAGTTGGGGGTGCATGGAGGGATGGGGGCAGGAATATTTTTAGAGACACAAGATGCTGGAAATCCAGAGTAACATATGCAAAATGCTGCAGGAACTCAGCAGGTCCGACAGCATCAATAGAGGGAAATAAACAGTCAATATTTCGGGCCGAGACCCTTCATCAGGACTCTTTAGAGAGGTGGGATGGAATTCTTTCCTAAAAGGACATTAGTGAACCACGAACGAGTTGAGTATTTATGACAATCCAGCATTAGTGAGCCATGAACAAGTTGGGTATTTATGACAATCCAGCATTAGTGAACCATGAACAAGTTGGGTATTGATGACAATCCTGTCATTTTCAATGATCATCATTACCAATGCAACTTGGAGATTTTTTTTCTGAATTCCAGATCATTAACTGAATTTAAATTTCATGGCTGCCTCAATGGAATTTGAATTTGGATTGTCACTTGGTCATTTACAGAGTGCTACAACTGAATTCGAATGAGATACAAGTCAATTCTGCTGTTTGGCCTGCGCTAGTTCACTGTCTTTGGTGAAGATGGTTATTTCAGGCCGATGTTTCAAAAGGAACTTTAGCATCACACATAAGGCTTCAATAGAATCAGGACCATTTAGCAGCAAACAGAAGACATTACTTCTTCCCTTTCTTTTTAATCCACACTGATGCCCAAGGCAACTTGACAGGGAGCAGTGGATTGTATTGTACAGTACGTAAAGCAGTTTCCTTTAAAGATGGGCTCCTCACATGTTGTTTCACTTGTGGGTCAGTGGAGCATGAGCATAAAGTTCTTGCTAAACTTGTCAACTGGCATCACTAAAAAAGAAGATGAATTCATTTGCAGCATCTTACTAGGCAATTGGCTACAACACAGGCTATTGTTCCAAATGGGCCATTTCAAAGCATCTCTGAGAACAAGGCCTTATATATATATATTAGATTTATGTTGCTCTATTTCTCTTTTTTTGATCTTTTTAATTCATCCCGGCTCTCTATCTCCATACACTTCCTCCGTTCATCCTTGTATCTGCATATTGCTCCACCTTCTACCCACAATCAGCACTAGGCTTCCTAACACCACGCTGCTTTCCCATGGAGATTTCCTGATCTGACTAAACAGCCTCACCCACACATGCATAGCTTCCTGAAACAGCAATGGGAGGTATGTGAAAGAGAGGCGCTCTGCCATATGGATTCCAGATGCATGCATAACCTGTTGTCTCTGGATGAAGATATGTTTCACATATAGACACAAAATTCTGCAGATGTTGGAAAATGGAGCTACAGACAATCTGCTGGCAGGACATTGTAGGCTGAGCAACATCAGTGGGAAGAAAGGAATTCCCAATGTTTCAGGTTGAAACTCTGCATCAGGACCCTACATATGCCACACATATCTTGACGTGGATTTGGGTCATTAATATTCCAGGTCACATTAACCTTTCGTCTGTTTGATGTGTTTCTGACTTCCGGAATGAAAGGTTTCAGAAACGACATCAACATTTCAAAGTAAAATTTATTACAGAGTATATTCATGTTTCATCATGGAACTCTGAGATTCATTTTCCTGTGGGAAAACTCAGCAAATCTATAGAATAATAACTGTACGCAGGATCTCTGGAAGATCTGGAGCATTGAAGACAATAGACTGTTGAAATGCAGCTATAAATAAATAGCAATGAATAACAGGAGAATGAAATAACAAGGTAAAGAGTCCTTAAAGTGAGATCATTGGTGGTGGGAACATCAATAGATGAGTGTAATTACCCTTTTTTGTTCAGGAGCATGATGGCTGAGGGTTAGTTACTGTTCTTGAACCTGGTGGTCCAAGTCCTGAGGCACTTGTACCTTTTGCCTGACAGCAACAGTGAGAAAAAGAGCAAGGCCTGGGTAGTGAGGATCTTTGATAGATGCTGCTTTCCTGCAACAGTAAAGGTGCTCAATAGTTGGTTTGTGGGGTGGGGGGGGGGGGTCGTTTTACCAGTGATGTACTGGGCCAGATCCACTACCTTTTATTTCAGCAATAAAGGGGGAATTTAACCATTTCAGGGCAGCCAACATATTAACTGATCTCATTAGCTGGAAACCTGGTCCACTTAAGTGGCCATGTGTAGTAAGGAGCTGGCGAATCACACAGGCCAAGTTGTTATCTATCTGTTACATAACACTTCCAGCACTTTGGCCATTGTCCTCTGCAGATGACTGAAACTTAAGAGCAGTATAATGTTGCATGTGGGGGAATCTGAATGACTTTAAGGTGCATTATTCTTTCAGAATCCAGGAGAGTAGATCTTGTTCTTCCTAACCCATAGGTTTAAGTTTGATTGCCAATATTTACCAGGTGGAGCATCCCTAGAACACTCAGGAGTCACCTTTAATTTCCCTGGGGCCTAAGCACTGGACTGCATAACAATGAGACCCCACACCCCTGGTTGGGGTGATTGTTTCAGCCGTCCAATGGAAGGTGTGTGGTTAAATGGAATGGGCCAGTGGAATGACCAAAATGATGACAAGGGCAACACAGATAGACAGCGTGGTGAAGAAAGTGTTTGGCACGCTTGACCTCATTGGTCAAGCCGCTGAGTGCACGAGTTGACATGTCATGTTGCAACTGTAAGAGTCTTTAATGGGACCACAGTTGAAGAATTAGCCACAGTTCCAGCTGCCCAGCCATAGGAAAGATGTCCTTAAATTGGATAGGGTGCAGAAAAGATTAAGGATGTTGCTTGAACTAGATGGCTTGACTTGTAAAGAGAGGAAGGATAATCTTGGACTTTATTTCTTACAGTGTAGGAGGTTGAGGGGTGAATTTATAGGAGAAGCATGTCAGGAGATTCTACAGTTCACTCAGTCTATTTCACAATGTTTTCTTTCATGTGTTAAATAGCAATGTTTCTTTTTCCTGAATTCAGAATTGCTTCCTCTATACTTTGGTGATCTGCATCAATATTTCCACCAAATAATGATGCACATATGTAAACAGATAGAATCATTAAGTTCTGTGTGGTTTTGTGTATTAAATTCTTAGCTATTTATTTTATAAGGAGCAATATTACAATCTGCCAGCAGGTGGCAACATGGGACAATTTTTCTTGGAAAAAATGTGTTGCTGCAATGTAAGATAAAACCCCTTGTAGTGTCAAACAAACAAAACTCTGATGGGTCTAAGATAACTTCGAGTAGAACAGATATTAAAAGACCTGTCAGTGGGTAATGACTATATTTCCCTACTGATTATGATCAGTGTTCGAGGAGGTGAAAAGCAGGAATCTATTGACCAGGGGAGTGGATCAAAGTAACCTCACGCTAAAAGCCTCAGCTTTCCTGTGGTTACTGCCATTGATGGGACGGAGTTGGTCTTAGCTTTGCCACCGCAATTGAACCACTTCCTCCTTTTAACAGCAAGTGGACCACAATTAAAAGTTGTTTATCCATTAGCTCACTCTGAGGGGATGGTTAGTGAAAACAAATGTTACCATATGAAATAGACTGTAGACGACATTTCTTTTTAAATCCAACGCTCGCTGGGGAAACCATGAAATTAGACAAAGAGGACTTTACTGGTAATGGTAAATACAATGCTGTCCATTGAAAAGAAATTTATGTTTCTGACTATTTTCTGCTCTTTAGAAATAGAAACTTATTCCTGACGGAAGTTCTGTTAATTAAAAGCAAAATGCAGACAAGTAATCCAATCACAAACAAGAGAAAATCAGCAGTTGCTGGAAATCCAAAGCAACACACACAAAATGCTGGAGGAATTCAGCAGGCCAGGCAACACCTATGGAAAAGAGTAATCAGTCGACGTTTTGGGCTGAGACCCCTGCATCTCTTGTTGGTGATCCATCTAGCATGCTTGTGCTTCAGTTCAATCGTTCCTCATCGGCTCCATTTGCCTGCCTTAGCTCTCTTACACGTTCATACCCTGACTCGTGTGGCAATGTAGCGTGGTGGCCAGCATAATGCTTCACAGTACCAGCGACCGGGGTTCAATTCTCACCACAGTCTGTGTAAGGCTTTTGTATGTTCTCTCTGTGACTTCGTTGGTTTACTCTGAGTCCTTCAGTTTCCTCCCACAGTCCAAAGATGTACTGGTCAGTTGGCTAATTGGTCATATGAGTGTAACTGGGGGACACCGGCCTACTGAGCCAGAAGGGCCTGTTACTGTGCTGCATCTCTAAGTTAAAAAATATCTGACTAATCTCAACCGTGAGAGTTTAAATGAAAATCCAAAACTTTTGCCATCTTTTAATGTTCAGAAATACTTCCGACATCCCCTTTGAAACTTAAATGTTGTCAATACCCAGAGCCTGGACAGACACCTTGCCCTATTGTCCTGTTTATTATTTATTGTAATGCCTGCACTGTTTTTGTGCACTTTACGCAGTCCAGTGTAGGTCTGTAGTTTAGTGTAGTTTTCTCTGTGTTGTGTTTTTTATGTAGTTCAGTCTAGTTTTTGTACTGTGTCATGTAACACCATGGTCCTGAAAAACGTTGTCTCATTTTTACTGTGTACTGGACCAGCAGTTATGGTTGAAATGACAATAAAAGTGACTTGACTTGAAGATTATCCTTTATATTCTCTACCAGACAAAGTAGGTTTGCAACATCTAGACAATCCAATCCTTTTCAAATGTTGCGTTTTTCTTTCGAGTGACTGATCTAATTATATTAATTTTATTGCAGCTGTCAAATAAATATCTAAACTTCTTTTACTTCTGTTTTTCACCTTCAATGTGTTTCTGGGACTGTTAGAGCCTGCGGTTTACAGCTTGGAGATCGACTGAGTGATCTAGTGCTTTGCTCTTTCTGGGAAGATTCTGGGAAGCGATGGCCTTGATGTGAAGAAACTTCGAGATGGGGCGTTAGCCAATGTTCGACTGCATTTCATCAACTAAATCACCGAGGAAGATTGAAACATCGAGGTGAATGCAGAAGATGAGGGAGAGTTCAGCGCCAACTGCCTTCCTTTTGATTGTTGCCGTGGCCTGTTGCTCTGTGGCTCGCTGTGGCGGGTGGGTAGGCCTCTCTGCCTCGTGTGGTGATCCTCTCTCACGATGAATGTCGGTGACATTGTGTTTATCAACTGTGGACTTTCTCAGACTTATGGTTTTTATATTCTGTGTTTTTTTATCACCCGTCTCTTTTCAGTTTTGTTGTGCAAGGGAGGGTGTTTGATGGTTGATGCTCTGTTGTGTTCTTTTATTTTTTTTTAGCGGGGTCATTTCTTGGGAGGTCAATGTCCCTGTTCCGTTTTGCGCAAAGGGAGGGGTTTTGGAGGTTAATGATTGGGAAAACCCTTCTTTTTTGTGGTGGGGGGTGGTGGGTTTGATGTTTCTCCCTGAATGACTTTTATGTTCTTTTTTTTTGTTTTGAGGCTATCAGGAGAAGGCAAGTTTCAGAGCTGTATATGGCTACATGCTTTGATAATAAATGAACCTTTGAAGATGCATATCACAAGCCCTGGTTTCTCATCAGAGTTGACTTTGTACAAGGGCGTAGGTGTCATCAACAACATAGGAAGATAAAAATTAAGAGAAATAGTTCACTAAATGGTTGCCAGAGTCAAAATGGCCATTCTCTAGGTATAGAGCTGATCTGGTTTTTCCTCTGCTCGACTTTCCAAACTGTTCCCTAGAACAACTGATTATTTTATAGATCATAGAGACCAACTTGTTAAATTTATTCCACAAATAAGCTTCCGCTGCTCCATAGGCCAGTGAATTTGATTGGGCTTTGATGAAACAATGTATGAGGTAGAAGACTGAGAAACCAACCTAGAAGTTAGATAGAAAATTGAAGTGAGAAGAAACAGACAGTTAGTGGCATGATATTCTGGTGAAAGGACATCAATCAAGCATTAAACTTGTTTCTTCCTGCGTTCGTTGTGTCTTGTGCCTACGTTCGATCAGTCTCTCTCTCACTCTTGCTTGCTGCCGTCAGGGGATGGTGCTGGAGTCCGGGGTCTTGGTCGAGGTTCAGTTGACCTGGTTTGTGGACTGAACTCTGTAGTTCATGTTATGATGTGCTTCTGGTTTCTGGCTCCTCCTGTTTTGTTGCCAGTTTGTGCGATTTTGGTGGATGGACTGGCTTTGCGGCCTGCAGTCAACAGGCAACACAGGGCTTGATTGAATTGAACTGACCATTCCCAGACCGTTTCATTGACTTTATGGTTGATATTTTCTATTCTGTGTTTTTCACTCTTTTTTTTGCCGTTTGCGTGATTTGCTCTTTATTTGCGCTTCGAGAGTTTGATGTTTTTCTTAGAATGGGTTTCATGGTGTTCTTTGTTTCGTGGCTGTCTGTAGAGAAGATGAATCTCAGGCATACATTCATTGCATATGTGCTTTGATAATAAATGTACTTTCAATCTTTGAATTCTCCCTTATTGCTGCCTGACCTGCTTAGTATTTGCTGATTTTTCTGGTTATTGTCAGATTTCTAGTTAATTTTGCTTTTAACTAGTATCTTTTTTTTTGCATTTTTCTTGTGTTTATTTTTATTTTATCTTCATGATTGCCCCTTTATCCCATTGTAATGCACTTTGAACCACACTGTATGAAATTATTATCGTATTATGATTTTTAATTTCCATGCTTTTCTGGGGTTGAGATTTTGATTGTCCCTCAATAAGCATGCTATTTTTATGTTGGTATAAATTTCACAGTAAAATTAACTGTTGTAATGTGAACAGTCACTGGAGAGATGCAGCTCGTAGATATAAAGTAGTCTTTTATTCGACAAAATGAGACACTCTGTGAAGGAAGAGGCTTGTTTGACCCAATATTCCATGACATTTTATATTGTAAAGATCAAAGGACAATTCTATATTTACAATGTATCTAAAATCCTTCCTTTGAATTACAGTACATACAACTTTCACACCTCCTTCTCACCCAAAATGAATATTAATCAGCATAGTCTGTTTTACTTCAAATTAACTGCTGGTCACGACTCTAGAGAGATGATGAAGTATCTTAGCCTGAAACATTGACTGTTTACTCCTGTGCATAGATGCTGCCTGGCTTGCTGAGTTTCTCCAGAATTTAGTGTGTATTTCTAGGAATCTATTGCTCAGAGCTGCATTTAAAATTTAATCTACCATCTATGTTCAGGTCTAAAGATTGGTTGCTGAAGTTAATTGCTGAAATTAATATTTTGTTATCCACCCTAAATCCAGAATATGCCCTAACAGATACAAGAAATTCATAACAATGAGTTGCAGAGCCAAAAGGAATATTATAATATTTTTTCCCTTGTTGAATCAAGGATTATGCACTCCTTTGGGCAGAACTGACAATTCTGAGATTGTCACTATTTTTAGACAGGATGAACGTTATGCCTTGTTGGTGACATCATATGTTTTTAATTTCTACAGATATATGGGTTTTGTAAACTTGTGATTTGGGTGTTTTCTCTCATGGTTTGGTGCGAAAGCACTGTCATTATAAATAAGATCAGGGCTGTATCCTTGAAGCCTGCAAAAAGTAATGGATATGGTCCTGTCCATCATGGGAAAAGCCCTCCTCACCATTGAGCACACCTACATTGAGAGCTGTCACAGGAAAGCAGCATCCATCATCAAGGTCCCCCACCATCTAGGACATGCTCTCTTCTTGCTGCTGCCATCAGGGAGGACGTACAGAAGACCCAGGACCCACACCACCACATTCGAGAACAGCATTACCCCCCCAGCCATCAGGCTCTTGAGCTAGAGGGGATAACCTTGCTGATCTTCGCTCACCCATCACTGAACTGCTCCCACTGAACGGGACTCACTTTCGAGGGCTCAACATCTCATGTTCTTGATAGTTATTGATTATTTATTATTAATATTATTTTCTGTAATACTTTTTCTCAGCTCAGGCTGGTAAAGCATGAGGTACGGAGATAGCCAAGCAGGCTCATTTCTCAATTGCTAGGAACTTTCAGACCATCTAGAGGTGTTTAGTCTTGTGGCTTTCTGAAGATTTACATAAATATTGCTGTGTGTAAATATTGTTTAATGCTAGAGTGCAGTAACTTTGGGATGATACAATTTATAAATATATACTATTGGGACAACGTATACCCTGTTCATGTCCCATAGTCTTTCAAATTTCCTCTTTTTATTCAGCATATTTCTGGTGTTTTTCCACTTAATAATTTCTGTGAGTTATGCGTGTTCGAAATGGATTTATCTATTAATTAAATTGTTCTTGCTTGTTTATCGTGAATTATTATTATTTCTCTCACTTTCTTTTTGTATTTCCAGCTTATTGTTTCTTTTTGCATATTGGCTGTTGTCCATCTCGTTGAGTGTGGCCTTTCATTGATTCTTGTATTTACTGTGATTACTCACAAGAAAAAACTCTCAGGGTTGTATATGATGACATGTATGTACTTTGATGATAAATTGACTTTGTTCTTAGAAATGCCAGCAGTAATTCCCAGGTTATTTTGTCATTCGGGCTTTGAGGGACCTGGATCAAAACAGTCTGTTGTCATTTTTGACTTAAAGCTAGAAGTTGCTCAACTGACTCTGAAGTGTTTCAAATTAGGCTAGATTTATGAATGGCACTATATAAATGGAAGTACTTTTGATCTGAGAGCATAATAGGAGACCACCATGAGTATAAATGTACAGTCAGGAATGTGTTGGACTACTTACCGATTGTCTGGAAGAGTGGAGCTGCAATAATGCCCAGTCCATCACAGGTAAAGCTCTCTCCACCATTGATTGTGTTTCTACATGAAACACTGTAACAGGAAAGCAGCATCCATCATCAGGGATTCCCAGTGCCAAGGACATGCTCTCTTCTCACAGCTGCCATCAGGAAGAAGGTACAAGAGCCTCAGGACTTGCACCACCAGGTTCCCTACAGTTATTACCACCAGGCTTTTGAACCAGAGGGGATAACTTCACTTGCCCCATCACTGAAATGTTCCCATAACCAACTGACACAATTTCAATGACTCTGCATCTCATATTTTCTATATTTATTGTTTAATTGAAGACTAAGCAGAACGATGATGTTTCCTTTGCTTACATCTTCAGAAACAACCTTACTTCCATCTTTGATATCTATATTTTTCCCTTTCAGGGTTCTTTTGAAGACCCTGACCTGGAGCTAAACACTGACTATGGTACTTTACGGGAATGGGACCCCGCTCTTGGGGTTTCATAACCGGCCGTTGTTGTTCGGCACGCCAAGGGCTCGGCTTAAGAGGCTGGCTTGAATTTGGAAGCCTAGGATCTCGGGGCATTGGAGGTGGGTGGATCAAGGGTCGGTGTTATAACAGGAGACCCGTGTGTCAACGGGGGAGTCAGAATATCTGTGGCTGTGTGCCCAGATTTTTGGGCACAGAGCTCGAAAAAAGTGACATAGCAGAAATATAACATCATAAACCAGTGAGTTGCTTGTTATGTCTCCACTCTTGCTGGGAAAATGGAGACACCTCTTTCTTCCTTACAAGGGAGAGAGAGAACATGTGGTGTGTCGAATACCGGGTGAAACGTGAAATCTTTGGGGTAACTGCAAGTCTGTGTCTTTACCGTTGCTTTGCTCATGCTTGAGTGCCTGGTGGCGGGTGCTGATGCTTTTTTTTGCTGGTGGGGTGGGAGGGGGGTGTTGTTGCTTGCTGCCATTTACGCGCGTGAGGGAGGGGAGCTGGGGGGAATTTAAGGTTCTAATATTTAACATTCATTCATTCTTTGGGGCACTCCCCTGTTTAAGTGGATGGCTGTGAAGAAAAAACATTTCAGGATGTATATTGTATACATTTCTCTGATATTAAATGTGCCTTTGAACCCTACACTGAAAAGAACCTGCTTTAACTTTAGTGACTTTGAAAAGTTGAAATGAGACGTTACGCAGGAATGCTTTTGTACACTTTCCATGGTTGAAAGTTCGGGAAAATATTTTTCCGCTTGGGAAAAATATTGTAATGATTATTTATTTATTTTGTATTTGTTTGAAACTCTTGAATTCCAAAAAGTTTTTATAATGCTGGTATTTTTAAAGCTGAATTAATGTTAAAACTTTTTAACAGTCCGGACAAGTTTTGTCTTTTTGGTGGATGTGCAGCAATAATGCTGAATTGTTGTTGGTTTGGAGTGAGGCAAGGAAATCAGTCTATGCTTCTGGAGCCCACAACTTACAATGCTTCCTTTGAAAATGAAGCTCAATTCAATAAGTGATCAAAACATTGTGTAGAAAACAGGAGACGAAACATCGCAGTTGATTGAAGTTTGATGTCTTAGAACATTATTCAAGACATGCCCAGATAATTGCGTTAACTGTTTGGGAGTTCAATAATTCTGTTCTTAATTAGTTATGATCAGCTGAAGATATTTTCAGCCAGGTAATCAAGCTGAAACCATGCTTGAATATTGCAAGGGCTGCAATGGCATTTCCTGGCCATCATGTGCAAAAGTTTGTTCATTTATTGTTACAACCACATTAATTATTAACTGATCGTGTATATCTAAAGATTTACTACTTCTAATCTTATTTCCATTTAACAAATCAATCTGATCATGGACTTGCAGAGAGTAAAAGTGCCATATTGGTCCTTCGCAATTTGCTTTTTTTTCAATAACATAATTATATAATACATTGACTTGAAGCAACTTATCAGTTAATCAACTTCCCTGCATAATAATAATGATTTTGGTGCTTAGATGCAATAACCTATTCATCACTCACACTCCTTTATAATGGCAATGCTTTCAAATAGATACCTTTTTATTGCAAATTTGGAGGAATAGGATGTCTGCAAATCCTTTGACAAACTTCTATAGATGCACAGTGGAGAGTCTGTTAACTGGTTGCATCACAGCCTCTGATGGAAACATCAATGTCCAGGAATGGAGAAGCTTACAGAACGTGGGGGATCCAGCCCTGTTCATCACAGATCAAGCTCTCCCCACGGCTGAGTTCATTTATGTGGAGCAGTGCCACAGCAGGCAGCATCCATCACCAAAGACCCCCACAGTCCAGGCCAAGACCTCATCTTGCTGCTGTGCTTCAGGCAGGAAGCACAGAAGCTTTTGGTCTCATACCACCAGGTTCAGGTACAGTAATTATTCTACAATCATCATAAGACCGTAAGACATAGGAACAGAATTAGGCCATTCCGCTTATCAAGTCTCTTCTTCCATTTAATCATAGCTAATTTATTATCCCTCTCAACTCAATTCTCCTGCCTTCACTTTGACACCCTTACTAATCAAGAGCCTATTAACTTCCACTTTGAATATACACAATGACTTGAGCTCCACAGCTGTCTGTGGCAACAGATTCCACAAATACACTGCCCTCTGGGTAAAGAAATTCCTATTCATCTCTGTTCTAAAGGATGTCCTTGTATTTTCAGGCTCTGTCTTCCAATCCTAGACTCCCCTACTACCATCTCAATGTTCTTCCAATATTGGATTGGTTTCAGTGTGATCTCCACTTATTCTTTTAAATTTCGGTGAGTTTGGGCTCTAAGCCATTGTGCATGCTTTTCATACATTAACCCTTTCATTCCTGAGTTAATTCTCATGAACCTTCTCTAGACCTTTTCCAATACCAACACATCCTTTCTTAATTAAGGAGCCCAAAACTGCTCACGATACTCTGGATGTGATCTAACCAATGCCTTATAAAGCCTTGGCATTACATTCTTCTTTTTATAGGCTTCTGAACCAGCTTGGCTAATGTCAATCATCACTACCTGAACTGATTCTACGACCTACAGACTCACTTTCAAGGACTTTTTACAACTCATGTTCTCAGTGCTGAGCAAACACGAGGAAATCTGCAGATGCTGGAAATTCAAACAACACACACAGAGTGCTGGTGGAACACAGCAGGCCAGGCAGCATCTATAGGAAGAAGCACTGTCGAAATTTCAGGCCGAGACCCTTCATCAGGTCTAACTGAAAGGAAAGATAGTAAGAGATTTGAAAGTAGCGGGGGGGAGGGGGAAATGTGAAAATACTGTTCTCAGTACTGTATTTATTTGCACTGTTTGTCTTCTTTTGCATGTTGATCGTTTGTCAACCTTTGTCTGTTTATTTAAAATTTTCTTGTAAAATCCTATTGTATTTCTTTTCTCCCCTTGTAAATACCCGCAAGAAAAAGAACCTTAACAAATGAAAGCATATAGATACTGCGATAATAAATCTACTTTTAATTTTAAACTTTGAAATTCGAAACTGAAGCAATCAAGTCCAAATTCAGTTTTACTTCTCACAGACCTATTTTGCCAAGGCATCCTTAGGAACCAAGATTTTGCCCCTACAGATTTGGAGCTGGTTACAGGCAAAAAGCAATGAGATACTTCATCTGACAAACTATTAAGCAGCAGGCCATAAGATATTTGTAAATTTAATCTGGAACTACTTAACTCACAGACTGTACTAAATTTTCGCAAATTAAAGCCAGTGTCAAAACATCAGAGTTAACGGAGTCACACGGCTGGTGAATGCATCTGGAGGGATCCAACACCAAATTCCTCGCTGCATAGCTTAATGTGGTCATTAATCCATTTCTTTTTATTGTACAGTGTTTTTTTTTCCCTGAGACAACAGAGAGAATTGAGACACACTTTAAATCCTCTAAACCCACAGCTAAAAGTGATTAATCTTTCAAGATGAGCATATGGCCACTGATTTGTTTATTGGCCCCTCTTCTAACAAAATGTAATTATTGCTAAAATGGTGAACAAAGTCAGCTTCACCATTACTACCTAGTGTTATGCTGAACAGCAAAATTATCCTTGCCACAAACCGCAGGCTCTCACACAACTTGCATTTCTTTCCCAGCTAAGATCTTCACATCGAGATTCTCATAATGGGTGAGCGGCTTGTTCATGTGGTACTTCCATCAGTACACAGAACATCTTTATTCCAGAGAAGAATGGCTCTTGTAACATGCAGTTGTTTTTTTTCCCCTGAGAGTTGAAACTCACACCATATTTTATATGGTTAAGTTTTGTTAAAGCAGCAAATGGATTGAAGTTTGAAGAAGAACCACAAATCTTCTGATCCTCGGATCTTTTCCAAATTTATTTATGTATTTATAGTTATGGATGTAGGTAAATGTATTTATAGTTATGGAAGTTCATACTTATAATAATAATTTTTGATTTATTGAATGATTTGATTTAGAGATTCAGCACAGCAACAGGCCCTTCCAGCCCAATGAGCTGGCGCCAATTAGCCTACTAACCTGTACATTTTTGGAATGTGAGAGGAAACTGGACCATCCAGAGGAAGCCCCATGTGGTCATAGGGAGAATCTACAAATTCCTTACCTACAGCAACAGAATTGAACCTGGGTTGCTGGCACTGTAATAGCATCACTCTCACTGCTACGCTAGAATGCCTTCCACATCCCTTATCTGCTGAGGGTTCTGTTACTTTGTGGGTTGCTAAGGTTGGCATAATGCTTTTACACGGGGATTGCTTACTCTTTCCCATTTGTCACATTTTCCTCACTAACATGTAAAGTTTCTTCTATGCAATTGCTTTTCATAACACAGCAATTAGATAGTTCTTGAGGAAATCCATAGTTTACAGGTCCTACCTGCCTGGATTTACTTTTTCAGGATGTGGGAGACCAAAGGAGTTGATTTCTCCTAACTGACCCATAATCAGCATCTCCTGAAGCCCCAACCTCAGAATGCCCTGGTGACCTTTGTCATTGATTACTCAAATCTGTCACAGCCTTTTGAACAGTTTGGAAGCATCTGTGATGGAGACACTTAAAAAAAGCACTCAGATGGGTTTAACTTAAGAGAGCAAAAACAAATTTTAATTAAAATACCGTGTAGTAAAACACCTAATTATATAATTTTTCATCTGATGTCAATATCAACATGGTAGGTGGTATCTGTTTAATACCAGAAGGCATGCACTTAAAGTGAGAAGGGTTAATTTCAAAGGAGCTATGAGGGGGAAGATTTTTACAGGAAGTGGTAGGTGACTGGTATGCACTGCCAGAGGTGGTGATAGAGACAGATACATTGGAGACTTTTAAGAGACATTTAGATAGGCTCATGAATGTGGGGAAAAATGAAAGGATAGAGACATTGTGCAGACAGAAGAGATAGTTAGATTAATAATTTAATTAGTTCACCACAAAATTATCAGCTGAAGGGCCTGTTCTATGTTAATATACATAAAAAGGAATTAGAAGTGCCCACAACAGCTATCATGGACCCTTGCAATAGAAACAAGAGGACTTTATATTAAGTTGTTGGTCTTTGAACGATGTAATGAACTTATTTGCAGACTTAGGGGCACTTCACAGTGTAGCTTTAGGCTTTGCTCCTCCCAGATGAGTGGAGCAGGGAAACATTGACAGCACAGGACAGATTTTGTCTCTGTGATACCAAAAAGCCTGCAAAATTAGTCCCAGTGAAGACTTCCTCAACATATAATATGCCAGTCATCATGAGGGGATCCCAAATGATGCGTGAAGATCTACCAACACTGATGATAAAACATGAATGAATGAATTTCTGCTTCAGTGATTTAATTAGCTTCTTATTTCATCCCTGTACTATTTAATTAAAGAATCTCACTGAGGAAAGTCATAAAAAACATTTTTCTGTGAAAACCTCAGTCAGCTCCATCATGGGCACTAGCCTCCATAGTAACCATCGCATCTTCAAGGAGTGGTGACTCAAAAATGTTGTGTCCATTGAGGACCCCCATCATCCAGGTCATGTCTTCTTCTCATTGGTACCGTCAGGAAGGAGATAAAGAAGCCTGAAGGCACATACTCACACAGGGACTGTATCTTCAAGGGCTGATGGCATACTTACATTTCTGTGATGTAACATAGAAAGTGTTTGAGTCATACAGGTGTAAGGATATGTAAAACATGGTGAGATGCCACTTGGAACAGCTCAAGTCCTGTTTTAAGACCATAAGACATAAGGGTAGACTTAGGCCATTCAACCAATGAAATCTGCTCCACCATTCCCTGGTGACTGGTTCATTATCCCTCACATCCCAGTCTCCTGCCTTCTCCCCATAATCTTTGACATCCTTACTAATGTTATTAATTCTGAGGGCCTGTCCTGTCCCAGCACATAAGTGCAATTATGAAGAAAACACGGCAGTGCTTCTACTTCCTTAGGAGTTTTCAGAGTTCAGCATGGCATCTAAGACTTTGACAGACTTCTGTCGATGTGTAGTGGAGAGTATATTGACTGGCTGAATTACAGCCTGGTATGGAAACACAAACGTCCTTGAATGGAAAATCCCACAAAGAGTTATGGATACAGCTTAGCCTGTTACAGACAAAGCCCTCTCCACCACTGAGCACATCTACATGAAAAGTTGTCAAAGGGACTCTGCCACATGGGGATACTCTCTTCTTGCTGCTGCCATTAGAAAAAAGCTACAGGAGCCGCAGGCCCCTCACCACCAGGTTCAGGAACAGTACCTATTTCTTAACCATCAGGCCCTTGAGTTGGAGGGGATAACTTCATTCAACTTCGCCCCTCGTTACTGAAGTGTTTCCATAACCAATGGACTCTCTTTCAAGGACACTTCATTTCATGTTCCTGATATTTATTGTTTATTTATCTACTATTATTAATTCTTTCTTTTTGTATTTGCACAGTTTGTTGTCTTCTGCACTCCGGTTGAATGCCCAAGTTGGGCAGTCTTTGATTGATTTTGTTATGGTTATTATTCCATTATGGATTTATTGAGTATCTCAGCAAGAAGCTGAATCTCAGAGTTGTATATGGCAGCACTTCAATAATAAATTCACTTTGCACCTCTGCTTTAAGTATACTCAATGACTTGACTTCCACAGCCATCTGTGGCAATGGATTCCAGAGATTCACTACCCTCTGGCTAAAGAAATTCCTCTTCACCTCTGTTTAAAATTAATGTCTGCATATAATTCACCCGACATTGTTTAATAATGGTCAGTGTCACCATTTGCCTTGCCAGATCAGAATCAAGCTTGATATCACTGACATGTGTTATTAAATATGTTCTTTTGCAGCAGCAGTACATTGCAATTCTTAAAGTACTATAACTTACAATAAGAAATATATATTAAATTAACTAAGTAGTGGAAAAGAGAGCAAAAATACTGAGATAGTGTTCATAGCTTGGTTCATTATTCATTTGAGAAATCAGAAGATGGAGAGAAAGAAGCTATTCCTAAAACGTTGAGTCTTCAGTATCTCCTCCGTGATGGTAGTAATGAGAAGCGAGCCTGTCCGAGGTAATAGTGGTCCTTAATGATGGATTCCAGCTTTTTGGGCTTCTACTTTTTGAAAATGTCCTCAATACTGTGGAGGCTACTGCCCACGATGGAGCTGGCTTTGAGGAGGAACAAAACAAAATATGCAGCCATATTTTATGTCCCATTGCCAATTGCGTAGGACTCTTGATTCTGCATATTTTCCATCACATATGTGCTTTAACCCCAGTTTTGTTTGGGGGTGGGGGTCGGGAGTGCAATTAAGCATTAGACCATCAGACGAGAACATATAGAAGCAAAGTAAGGCCATTCAGCACATCAAGTCTGCCCTGCCATTTCATCATGGCTGATCCATTTCCATCTCAGCCCCAATCTCCTGCCTCCTCCTGTAACCCTTCATGCCCTGACTAATCAAGAATCTATCAACACTTAAATATACCCAATATATTGGCCTCCACAGTTGCCAGCGGCAACGAATTCCACCGATTCACCACTCTCTGCCTAAAGAAACTCCTTGTCATCTCTGCCCTAAATGGACATTCCTCTATTCTGAGGCTGTGTGCTCTGGTCTTAGGCTCCCCCACTATAGAAACATCATCTCCATATCCAATCTATCAAGTAAAAGACGCAAAGAATAGATGAACTATTTCTAGGTGTGAGTACCTTTTTTAATGATATGATAACTGTTGATGAAGTGCCATACAGTTCTGTCCAAAAAGGGAATATTTGACTTCAGTTCAATATCACTCTTCCATGTAATCAAATATCATTCGAGTTATCACAAATATCAAACTGTAAATTATAAAATGCTTTTTTCTTTCTTGTTCCTCCTTCCCTTTACCTTGGCTTTCTTTGTCTCTTTCTGTCCTGGAATTCACCTTTTGCTTCTGTTGCCCTTGCTCCTTTCTCAATTCTGAAATCTTACATAGATACACAAATTGCCCCAATATCTACTTGTTTTCCATACTCCTTGTAACCTTCCCATCAGAAGATTTAATTAACAATGAGTGAAGACACAATTTTATTTGAAATAGTTGTTTTTATTATTGAGATACAGTGTGGAAAAGGCCCTTCTGGCACCTTCTAGCCACGGTGCCCGGCAATCCCTGATTTAATCCTAGCCTAATCATGGGACAAGTTACAATGATCAACTAATCTACCATACGGTAAGTCTTTGGACCATGCAAAGAAACCGGAGCATGCAAGGGAATCCCACATGATCACAGGGAGAAGGTACAAACTCCTTACAGGCAGCGGTGGGAATTGAACCCAAGTCGCTATACTGTAAAGCATTGTGCTAGTTACTGTACTACCATGCCACCCCAGGAAGGTAAATCTACTTTTGTCCACCACAAGGGGCAAATTACAGACTATAAAGTTTACTTATTAATATTGTCGGTAAGATGCATTTTAGTGGGTTTTTGTACTGAATTCTGATGGAGTTGAATCGGATTACGTTTCTCAACTGCATCTTTGAATAAAGTCTCCCTTATTGTCAATAGGTCTGTAATGTCCTACACATGTTCTACTTAAGAACTTCATCAGCACCACACCAAGCCCTCTGTGGTAATCAGAAATTGCCCTTCTGTTGGCTTCCAACAACCAACCAGTAGAGGGTAGTGCAGCACAATTCCGCATTTGTTTTCTGAGTGAGTTCAAGAGATTTTTCAAGACAGATTCCACTCTACCTTGGGCTGCTTAATCATTTGCATAGGAAACATATATAGTGCAGTAATTAGAATAGTCATATTGAACTAGTACTAGATAACAAATCTCTGAAAAAATTACCTAGGTTTAAACTTCTATGAAGGGATATGGATTGGCAATTTGTTGATTTTTAATCACAGCTATATTGCCTCTATAAAATTGTATGCTGCATAATTATAATAATGCTTCAAAACGCTCAGTTGTTGTAATCAGCCACAGTTAGGAATTGAACTACAGCTATTTTGTACAATTTGTGGGTTGAGAAGAGACACAAGGACAGAAATAAAATCTGTAGGACCCTGACACCAGGTTAGGAGAAGACCGTGATTTATTTATGTATTTATTGAGATACAGCAGAATAGGCCCTTCTGTATCTTCCATCCGTGCTGCCCAGCAAAGCCCCACACCCCACTTTAATCTAGCCTAATCCCAGGACAATTTACAGTGACCAAATAACCTACCAACTGGTACGTCTTTGGACTGTGTGAGGAAACCGGAGCACCCGGAGGAAACCATGAGGTCATGGAGAGAATGTACAAATTCCTCACAGACAGTGGAGGGAACTGAACCTGGGTCACCTGCATTGAAAAGCGTTGTGCTAACCACTACGCTACCTTGCCGCCCGGAGAAGCCGACCTCAGAAGAGGAAAGTCATAACCATAGAGTCAGAGAGCCATACTGCTTCAAAACAGACACTTTGCCCAAATTCTTGCTAAGTACTGCTGAAGGGACTCAAGCTGAAACATCAATGACTTCCTTCCATAGATCCTGTCTGATTTGCTGAGTTCCTCCATCATTTTGTGTGTGTTGCTCAATATTTCCAGCATCTGCATAATCTCTTGTGTCAAATCTAAGCTTTTCTTATTTGCCTGCGTTTCACCCATATCTCTCTAAACCAACACTAAGGCCCATGCGTCCCTTGCTCAATGGTATTGGTCCATGCCACAAAAAAGGTTGGGAACCCCTGCTGTAAACCTTTGCGCTGCATGGAGTAAGAAGTGCACACGGGGCAAACATCAGTGTTTCTTAGTCCTTCAAAGGGAATCACTGGCAGAGCCAACATTCCTGACCACCCTCAGGCTGGTGATGAGGGGCAACCTCTTTCGACCCGCGTGATGAAAGTACTTTTATAATGCTGATGGACAAGTGGTTGCAAGATTTTAACACAGCAATGTCGAAGGAAGGAAGCGTATTTCTGAGCCAGGATGGTGCGTGATTTGGAAGAGGACGTTCAGCTGCAGCCTTTATTCTTTGAGATTGGGCAATGTCGTGTAGTTGGGAAAGGCTGACTAAAGGGCTTCATTGTATTGCTTATAACTTAGTGGCCACTTTATTAGGTATCTCCTGTACAGGAGCTGGTGCATATCGCAAGTCCTAATCATGTGACCACTGACACCATGTAGACAATCTCTGAAGAGTACTGATAATCGCTGGGGTCACCCATCATGTGGAGGCAATGACAAACCACTTCTGTGGAGAAATGTGCCAAGAATAGTCATGGTTATGGAAAGACCATTGTAGCCCCCTGGTAAGCCTCCGGCTCGCTCAGCTCGCTTCCGTCCAGGGGGAGCAGTCTTCGGCCCCGCCAAACTGGGTAATCAGCTTGTGTAGATGCTGTGTGATGTACCCCACCATGCCAAATAACAGACAGTACACCATATGCGATTAAATGATTACACTTTATAGATCTTACTGGGACTATGTAACTAATAGAGATACAATATAAAAGGAAAAGTAAAAGGTGCCAAACTTCTCAAAGTTCAACCACTTCGTGCACAACTGTTGGAGCTCAATTAACGGAGTCTTCTATCCACCATTCGATCCCCTGCAACCTCCTCAACCCACCGCCTGGGACCAACCATGGTGGTCGACCAGACGCTCCACATGAGTCTGTCCTCGTCTCCTCTCCTCTCCGAAGACCCTGGGCCTCGGACTCCCGCTCGGGGTCCATCCCGTCGCCCAGTTTACAGCATCGCGACTCCTCTCTCTGACCTCATCGCGCCTTCTCCTCAAAGTCTGCGAAAACAATAGCTTACAGACACACAAGGAAGAATAGCATCTATCCCAATTGGTTAACCAATGAATACAATTCTTGTTATTAGTCATTATAACCCAAACAAGCTGCGAGAGAGAAGCACTTTCTCAGCAGTTAACGTAACAAAGAAGCCATTTTATTAGCCTTAGCAATAACATAAAAGAAGAAGCCCCTTACACTATGACCACCTATGTCATATGAAATGTCACATAACGAACAAATGTACCCAATAGAGTGGCCACTGAGTGTACATTCATGGCTTTCTGCTGCTGTTGCCCAGCCACTTCAAGGTTCAATGTGTTGTATGTTCAGATACACCCTACTGCACTCCACTGTTGTAACATGTGGTTATTTGAGCTACAGGTACCTTCTTGTCAGCTTGAACCAGTCTGGCCATTCTCCTCTAACCTCTCTCATTAACGAGGTGTTTTCGCCCACAGAATGGCTACTCCCTGGATATTGTTTTCTTTTTGCTTTCCACACTATTCTCTGTAAACTCTAGTGCAGGGGTTGCCAACCTACCAGTATTTTATGCCATGGAGCCTTACCATTAACCACGGGATCCATGGACGCCAGGCTGGGAACCCCTGCTCTAGAGACTATTGAGTGTGGAAACCCCAGGAGATTAGCTCAAACCCACCCCATCTGGCATCCTTCCACAGTCAAAGTCACTTCGATCACATTTCTTCCCCATTCTGATATTTGGTCTGAACAACAACTGAACCTCTTGACCATGTCTGCGTGCTTTTATGAATTGTGTTGCTGCCACATGATTGGCTGATTAGATACTTGCTCTAACGAGCAGGTGTTCAGGTGTACCTCACAAAGTGGCCACTGTGTGAATATTTCTCAGTCAGGATATTGCACGATTTGGGAGAGGGTGTTCAACTGCAGCCTTGGTTCTTTGAGATTGGACAATGTTGTGTGATTGGGACATGCTGCTGAAGATGCTACTGTCCAACTTATAAATAACATGGACTCTGGCAATCTGCAGCTCCCTCTTGACAATAGCCTGAAGACCAGAGCAGTAGATCCTAGCAGGACCGATTTTAACTATTTGAGTATCTATGAAATAGTTTGGCTGTGAATAGTAAACCTCTATTTGAGAGTTCTGTCTATTCAAAATATCATAGATTACTAAGTATATAAATTTGTTGACGATCCCCCCATTGTTGGCAAAATCCCCCCATTGATGGTGATGAGAGGTTGTACAGGAGTGAGATGTATCAGCTAGTTGGGTGGTGTTGCAGCAACAACCTTGCACTCAATGTCAGTAAGACCAAAGAACTGATTGTGGACTTCAGAAAGGGTAAGTTGAGAGAACACACACAGGTCCTCATAAAGGGATCAGAACTGAGCAATTTCAGATTCCTAGGTGTCAATATCTCTGAGGATCTAACCTGGGCCATCAGCTACACAAAAGATATGACAGCAGCTATATTTCATTAGGAGTTTGAGGAGATTTGGTATGTCTCCAAAAACACTCTCAAATTTCTACAGATGTACCATGGAGAGCATTCTAACTGGATACATCACCATTTGGTATGACGGTGGGCTACCGCACAGGATTAAAATAAGCTACGGAGAGCTGTAAACTTCGTCAGCTCCATTATGAGCACTAACCTCCATTGTATCCAGGACATCTTAGTAATGAAGAAAACCCACAGCACAATACAAGCCTTTCGGCCCACAATACTGTGCCGAACATGTACTTACTTTAGAAATTACCCAGGGTTACCCATCACCCTCTATTTTTCCAAGCTGCACGTATCTATTCAGGTGTCTCTTAAAAGACCCTATTGTATCCACCCCCACCACCATCGCCGGCAGCCCATTCCATGAATTCACCACTCTCTGCGTAAAAACCTACCCCTGACATCTCCTCTGTACCTGCTTGAAGCACCTTAAAACTATGCCCTCTCTTGTTAGCCATTTCAGCCCTGGGAAAAAGCCTCTGACTATCTACACGATCAATGCCTCTCATCAGCTTATACACCTCTATCAGGTCACCTCTCTTCCTCTGTCGCTCCAAGGAGTAAAGGCCGAGTTCACTCAACCTATTCTCATAAGGCATGTTCCCGAATCCAGGCAACATCCTTGTAAATCTCCTCTGCACCCTTTCTATGGTTTCCAATTCCTTCCTGTAGTGAAGCGACCCTCTGCCATCTAACTTCTGAATGGACATTGAACCCATGAGTGCGACCTCACTACTTTTTTATTTTCTGTTTTAGCACTACTTATTTAATTTAGTTATTTAATATATATACTTACTGTAATTCCCAGTTTTTTCTCTATTGTTATGTATTGCATTGTACTGCTGCTGCAAAGTCAACTAATTTCATGACAAATGCCGGTGATGTTAAACCTGATTCTGATTTGATCTGTCAGTCATTAAATCATGCTTCCTGACTCAGTGGGCTCGGTCCCTCCATTGTGACTGTATATGCCACGAGTCACTGTTTTGTTTTGGTATGTTGGTACACTGTTAATGAATGCAACCACATCAAAATGTTGCTGTTGTGCTGAAGGCTGAATATAAATTATTAGAAGCTCATTGATTACTCATGGGTAATCAATATTTTTTGAGGAAATACTGCGAATGAATAATCAGATTTGTTGGTCGTTACTGCACAACGCTATATTTCAAGATATTCCTGAAAAACCTTTGTAACAGACGTATGCAGAACATGGTAGCACAGTGGTTAGCACAATGTACAGGTGATCTGGGTTCAACCCCTGCCACTGCCTGCAAGGCGATTGTATCTTTTCCCCATTGCCACGGGGGTTTCCTCCAGGTTCTTTGATTTCATTTCACAATCCAAAGATTTAATTGGTAGGTTAATTAATCACTGTGAGTTGCAAATAGGCTAGGGCTAAACCGGGGGAATTGCCTGTTCTGTGCTGTATCTTGAAATGAAATGAAAAACACCTGTATGGAGACTGGGGGCTGGAGCGGGGGTACCGTCCGTGTGCACTGACGGATGGGAGGGAGGAAAGGGACTTCCTTTGTCACTGTTGTTTTGTTGCTTGTTGTGTTCTGTGTTGTTCTGCTGAACATTGTGGTCTCGCTATGTTGGTGCCCGAATGTGTGATGACACTTGCTGGCTGCCCCCAGCACATCATCCCGGCTCTCTTGATTGTTAACGCAAACAATCAATTTCACTGTAATGTTTTGATTTACACATGATACATGAATCTCAGGTTTGTACAGTAGATGGTGACATATATGTACTTTGATAATAAATTTTCCCTGCACTTTGAAATCTGAATCTGAATGTGTCTCACATAGTTCTAATTGATAGAACCAGGCACAGTCATAGTACTTATCAATTACCTGGCACTTAATTTACATAGAGTCACAGAGTCATAGAAAAGTGCAGCACAGAGGCCTTACGGCCCATCTAGTCTGTGCCGGACCATTTAAACTGCCTACTCCCATTGATCTGCACCAGGACTATAGCCCTCCATATCCCTTCTATCCATGTATCTATCTAAACTTTTCTTAAACCTTGAAATCAATTGTGCACCATTTGTGCTGGCAGCTCGTTCCACACTCTTGTGCCCCTCTGAGTGAGGAAGCTTCCCTTCATGTTCTCCTTAAACTGTTCACCTTCCATTAAATGTTAATGTATGTCAGGATGTTCAGGGATAAGATTCCTTTCTCCTTCGGTGCGCATGTAGCCTGTGAAAGAGGTGTGTCCCATCTCCATGTAACAGGCTTTTGTTCAGGATTATTAGGAGAATCTCATTTCCACATAGCAGAGGTTAACACCTGTATCTGTAGCATGGGGGCTGTTCTAGTCTACTGGCTCCTTCATTAAGTAGGTTTAGGGAGAGAAGCAGCTTTATTCTTTGCATCCTGGAGTACTGTACTATTCTCAGTTCTCTGAGAATTCAACTCTTACTCAGTGACATTGAGGCTTGCCTTAAAAGAAAGCCGATTTCAGAAATTATGCCAAAGGGCTCAGCAGCATAACAGCTACTGTGAGAGTTGTGTATTTAATACTTAAGTCATATTTGAGTCATCTTGTGTATATATAATGGCTAATTGAGCGTTCTTCATTTAAATAACTCATTACGGATTTTATGTAGAAATACATTAATTGCAGACGTGATCACACTATCACAGTGATTTGTGCAGCTTTGCTTAAAGTAAACTCAGTGTTGGACCTGCATTTCGTACTCCCGTGTCTTCCTTTGAATCAGTTTAATGTTTTGAAATTACAAAACATGAAAGTGAGAGTTTGAAGTAAATTGGTTCAATACAGCAATGACCAGAGACATCCAATCGAAACTGTATGCACTTATTAATTTATTGCTACACGTTCTACAAATCCTTGTGCCAGTTACATTCAAAATAAACATTTTACTCAGATAACTTTGAACTACAGAATCTGTTGATCTTCGAAGAAATGAGTCAAATTTAATAAAGTGCTTTTTTGTTCTTCGATGTGCTGTTAAGACTGAACTTCCATGTGGGGATGACTAAGGATCAAGTATTATCTGAGCAACCCACTCAAAATGCGGGAGGAACTCAACATGTCAGGCAGCATCTATGGAGAGGAGTAATCAGTCGATGTTTCCGGCTGAGATCCTACATCAGGATTTGAAAGGAAGAGGGCAGAAGCCAGAATAAGAAGGTTGGGGGGGAGGGGCAGGGGAGAAGTACAAGCTGGCAGATGATAGATGATCTGTTTAATTAGAGACACAACGCGGAATAGGCTCTTCAGGCCCTGTACGTCGCTCTGCCCAACAACCCACCGATTTAACCCCAGCATAATCACAGAACAATTTACAAGTACCAACTAACCTACTAACTGGTACACCTTTGGACTGTGGGAGGAGACTGGAGCTCCCGGAGAAAACCCACGTATACATAGAACTTGTTTACAGAGGACGCCAGAACTGAATTCTGAACTCTGATATCCTGAGCTGTAATAGTGTTGCACTATCCACTATTTGTTAGAACTGCCTTGGTGTTCATGTGTAATAAAGCATTAAATAATATTCATAGAAACAAAGTGCAAGCATTTACTAAATAGAATATAAATATCAAAGGTTTAAATCACAGATAAACAATTTTACTAGCTTTCATCTAAGACCCTGTCATAAACCCATTTATGAGGATCTAATTGATCATTTCACTGCAAGAACACACAAGGGAAATCTTCAGCTCTTCTATCATGGAAATCAAACAATGTACAGTAATGATTTTCTTTCTTTTGCTTTCCAGTATAAAATATAGAGCAAAATAAATTTTGATACATTACTGTAAAAGCAGATGTGGCTATTCTCCAAGAGGATCAAAACCTTGTCTTGGTTTGGAGACTTGTGTATCTCAATAATCCAGAGAGCCATGTTGGTTAGAGTCAGGGCTTTATGCTCTGCCTCTTGGTTGGGTCACCCATACCAAACAGGTCAAAGGGCAGAGGCCAGACAAAGAGTGGCCCACTGAGCCTCTGGGTTCGGAGGTTCATCGCAGGGCTAACAACTTTGATTGGTCAATCAAAACTGCTACAGAAACAACAATGAAGAATCCTTCTACATCTGACTTTGACCATATTCCTGAGTCTCCACCCGGGATTTGCATGACTGACAGTAAACTGAGAGGAAGCTACTGACACATTGAAGGAAGCCAGAGATGGAGGGCCTTCATTGCTGCCCATTATGCCAGTGGCATAATGGGCAAAAGAAAGAAGATGTGGCTATGTATAATATAGTCCTTTGCACCACACTTTTGACTGTATCATTAACTATTACCAATTGATGGGAGAACAACTGGATTTGTGTACCCAGAATAAAGTTCAAAGAAGTTCAAAGTAAATTTTATTATCAAAGTACATATATATTGCCATATACAACTGTGAGTTCCATTTTCTTGTGGGCATACTCAATAAATCAACAGAATAATAACTGTAACAGAATCAATGAAAGACAGCCCATACAAAGCGTTCAACCAGAGTGCAGAAGACGACAAACTGTGTAAATACAAAAAGAAGAAACAATAATAATAAATAAGTAAGCAATAAATATCGAGAGCATGAGATGAAGAGTCCTTGAAAGTTGAGTCATATACGTGTGTGTATATATATGTATGTATGTATTATATGTACTGGAATGACAATCACTTCCAGAGAGAAGAAGTAAATAGAAAAAAATAAGGAATTAAAGTGACAAGTAACAAGAAACCTAGGGTTACTTCTACATTCTGTTCACAAAGGCCCGTCGAGTCCTCACCCAATCTGCATTTGGTTCCTACAATGTAGAGGAGGTTGCATTCTTAATACCAAATGTATTCCATATCATTTGAAAATAATACCAAACACTACACTGGAAGCAATGCAAGAGAAAAGAACTCTCTGCTTCACCTGAAAAGACTACTGGGGCACCCTGAGCTATGGGAAGGAGGAGCTAAAAGAACAAATGTTTCATTGCCTGTAGATACAAGAGGGGGTGTTGTAGGAAAGGGAAGATGTTGCTGGGAATGGAAGAGCAAAATGGGGATTCGTGCTGGAAACAGTCCCTGAGTAATATAAATGAGAGGAGAGGGGAAGATGTGTCTGTTGGTGGAGTCTCTTTGAAAATGGCAGAAATTACAGAGAATGATTTGTTGAATTCAGAGACTAGTGGGCAGAAGCTAAGGTCCAGGGGAATTCATCCCTGTTCTGTCCCAGAGGAGAGATGATTAGAGTAGAGGCATGGGAAATGGATGAAATGTGGACTAGGACATTGTTACTGATGAGAAAGGGTAATCCAAGGTTCAGGACGAAAGAAGACATTTCAGAGGCATCTGTTCTGAATGTTTCATCACTGACAGAGATAGAGAAACTGGGAGAGTGGAACCAAGTCCTTTCAGGAGGTAGGGCGGGATGAAAAGAAGTTGAGATAACTGTGGGAATCAATAGGTATGTAATGGATGTTGATGGCCAGTCTGTCTCCTGAGATGGAGACAATCTCAGGAGTCTGACTAGCCCAAAATAAATGACAATTATTTCCAGCATTTTCTGATACTAGTTTAGTTTTCCATCATTTAAAATTAAAAAAAAAATAATTTTAATGTATTATGCTTTAAATCATTAAAATATATTCAAAAACATTGGAAATTGTTGTTTGATAAATATAATTTCCTTGCCTTAGAAACATGCAATTTGAAGGAATGTAAAAATCTGCTTAAAGTTCATCAATAGCATCCACAAATCTCTGATTCCCTCATAAGAAAGTAATCATCATCTTTACTCGGGGGTTTAGTAAAGGATTAATGCCTTTCATACAATCAAGGAGTATTGCCTTTCATACAATAAAGTGTAGCATCAAGTTCTATTCAACGGTTCCCTCCTGGCAATGGTTATCCCACTGGTGAATGTAAAATCATGTTTAATAGAAGAAACTACAAACAAATTACCAGCAGCCAGGAATATTCTCTCATAGAATCAGTTTCACAGTGAAGTAGAGATGTTGATTTGCTTACCTGAAGAGTTGTATGTTGCAGTGTGTTATCCTCCAAGAGGATCACAGCCTTGTCATAGGTTTTGGAGGCTTGCATGCTTCAGTGACATGGAGAAATTTGTTGGCTGGAGTCAGGGCTTTATGTTTTGGTTCATGGTAAGGTCACTCATGCCAAACAGGTCGAAGGGTAGAGGCCAGACTAAGGTTCACCAGTCCTCCAGGTTCAGGGGTTCACCTCAGGGCTAACAACCTTGACTGGTCAAACAGAATTGTTACAGAAACAGCAACGAAGAATCCTTCTATTTCTGAGTGGACCAGTATTCCTGAATCTCCACCCGGGATTTGCATGACTGGCAGTAGTGAAAACTGAGAGGAAGCTACTGACAGGATGAAGGAAGTCCTGAACACTGCCAGAGATGGAGGACCTTCATTGCTGCTTCTAAACGCCACTGGTGTAGCGGACAATAAGTAATAGTGTATAATGCAACTACAGCAATGATTTATCAAGTTATCCAGTATTAACCAATGTAGTAATTGTTCCTTTGCTATTAGACCATAGCGATTGTTTGATGAAAGTTTAATCAATAATGAGTTGAGTTTACAGGTAAATAAGGCCAGTTATGGTATTTATTGATTGATTTATGATTAAAATATTTAAAAGTATGATGTTGCCTAATGACTATTGAAAGATTATTCATATATTGAATACATTTGATCAATAATCTGTTCAAATTGTTTGAAATAGCATAATGAAGCTAAAATTTTTAGGAGAGAAATTGATAGTGGGGAAAGTTTGATATTAAGCATTTTCACTAATTGTACAGCTAATCTTTAAAGAAAGCAATTAGGAAAGAAAATGGGTCTTTACATCATTGCCATATTGTCTGAGCATCTCAGATGGCTTCTCACATGGAATTATTTTTGTGATGCTTGTAGATTCCGTAGGCTTTTTGTTGCTGCTATTTAGTAAAACCAATAGTAGAGATAAATTTATGAATGCCTTTTCCAGTTAACACAGCATTGGTACAACAAAATTTCAAAAGCCATACCACATGGTATGCAGAGTTCTTAAAGGTAGACCTACTCTCACACATACCACAATATTGTTACGGCTATGTAGGATACAGCAAGAATTTTTGAACTAGAAACATTTTACAATGATTTTTACCATTGCCTTGTTATGTCCTTTGAGTGAGAACAGAAATGCGAGTTCAAATCTAATCATATTAAATTGAGAATTTCAATTTATTTCTTAGTAAAAGTTTCCATAAAGCTGTGACAGTATTGTCAAATTGAAAGGGTTTAATAGTGTCCTTTGGGAAAGAGAAAATCCCATTCTTAATTGTCATCACATGAAACATAAGACTCACATCAAGCTGGTTGACCCTACACTGCCTTAGCAAGTTGTTTACCTCTATCACCACTTCCTTAGAATTACAAGGGTTGGACAGAAAATACTAGCATGACTAAAAATATCCATTTGTTAGTGATTAATTAAAAAATGTTAACAGCTCAGCCAGTGAGTTGAATTTGGGGCAGAGATATCTGACTTGCTATTAACAATGTATTGCATGGCTAACACTGTCAATTCAGTCAGAAGACAATCTATTCAACATGCAGAAGAAAGATTAGCTCTATTTGTCACATGCACACCAATAGTTTAAAATATACAGTGAAGTGTGTAAATGTGTCAACTACCAATGCATTCCAAGGATTGTTCTGGGGCAGCCCACAATTGTTGTCACACTTCCGGCACCAACATAGCATATCCCCAACTCACACACCCTAACCCTAACCATATGTGTTTGGGATGTGGGAGGAAACTGGAATGTCTTGAAGAAACCCACACACTCCGGGGGGGGGGGGGGGGGGGGGAGAATGTTCAAACTCCTTACAGACAGCAACGGAAATTGAATTCCGATCAATGATTGCTGGTATTGTAAAGTGACTACACTAACTGTTATGCCTCTCTTCAAACATAAATAAAATTAGAGTTTATTAGTGCAAACAAATAGCTGTAAATGAGGAAATTTGATTTTAATCTTTGCAACTATCATGCGGCCACTTAAATTGTTCAAATAATAGCTTTCATAAGTACAAGATATTCTGCAGAAAATCTCTTTGTCCTGATACAGAGTCTCGGCCTAAAACATTGACTGCTTAGATCTCACCTGATCTGCTGAGTTCCTTCAGCATTTGTATGTGTGTTGCTGCCAATACTAGGTTTGTCCCTCACTATCTCTCCATTTCGCTCAATGCTCTCGAAGGAAGGTCCTTATGTTTGAATGGTCTCTCTCGCTCGATGCTCTCATTGTTTGTGCATTGGACTCTCTGCTTCATATTGTGATGTGTTTCTGCTTTCTGGTTGCTCCTTTTTAGTTGCTATTTTGTGTGATCCTGATTGGGGCAGCTTGCAGATAATGAACTGAACAGAATTCAATATGCCTGGATTCTTCTGTTTTTATGTTTTTCACTTGTTTTTGCCATTTGCACAATTTGGATTTTTTTTCACATTGGGGTTGATGACTTTAAGTTTTTCTTTGAATGATTCCATGGTTTTCTTTGGTTTCATGGCTGTCTGTGGGGAGAACAAATCTCAGGGTTGTATACTGCATACATACTTTGATAATAAATGTACTTTGAATCTTTAAACCTTTGTTTTCCTTGAATTTAAAATATTTTTATTAAAACATTAACAGTATTGTGTGAAATAATTATCATTGAACTGAAAAAAAAAACCCAGAACTAATAAAATTAACCATCAAACCTCTCACAATACAAGCAATGTACTTTTGCTTGAAATGTCAGGACTGGATAATAGGTACAGGACTGACAGATTGCAACAATGCCCAATCATGACCACTCTGTCTTGAGAAAGGATTGTTTACATTACTACTTAAAAGTACTATACGCAGCCTAGAAAATAAAAAGTTGTTAATCTTTTTCTCCAATTCTTGTTTAATCTATGCTCTTGATAAATTGGAGTGAAGGGCACTTTGCCAGCACTTTTGGAGATTTCACTGTCTTTTGAAAGATCTGTTTTCACTGAATTTCACCACCATTCAGAACACTAAAAAGGGAAAACCTTACAATGTCATTGTCATTATTCAGCACATGAATGATTAACAGGGACCAATTTGAACCTCACACTCTTTCTTCCTCTATTCCTCAAATTCTGCCTAAAACAGGGATTAAGCAACTTTGATGTGAACATTGAGATCATATTGTTGGTATGGATCACAGTGAAAAATAACTGAATATCCAGGAAGACCCCACGCAGCGTGTTCTTGGCTCAGTTGTTTGGAGTTTTCACCAGTTTTAAAATAAGCTTTATCAAAGGGCCACTGGTACGTAACAAAAGGGGAAGTAGAATTTAGCAATCCTATGAATTGGCTGGGTGCCATAACCAAAGATAATGTCTAAGGCAGCAGCTTGCTGCTTTCAGTCCACTGAAGCCTGGTGCGCAATTTTATCTCTGGACAGTCATCTTTTGTCCTCCTTTAGGGTTGTTATAATCCTGCTCTACTCCATCCCAGGCCCACTTTTCTTGCAGTGCTACCCCAATCCTCACAGCATGACTTAATCACAATTAGAATCAGGTTTAATATCAGCAGCATATGTTGTGATTTTTTTTTGTCTTTGCAGCAGCAGTACAATGCAAAACATTATATATACGCATATATATTAGATAGTTAAAATGGTAGTGCTCATGGGTTCAATATCCGTTCAGAACTCGGATGGCAGAGAGGTAGATGCTGACCCTGAATCACTGAGTGTGTTCCTTCAGGCTTCTGTACCTCCTTCATGATAGTAATAATGAGAACAAGGCATGACCTTGATGATGGGGGGGCGTCCTTAATGATGGATGCCACCTTCTGAGGCAACGCTCCTTGAAGGTTTTCTGGATGCTATGGAGGCTAGTGCCCATGATGGAGCTGACTAAGTTTATAACTCTCTGCAGCTTATTTCGATCCTGTGAGGCAGCGCCCCCCCACACCAGACAGTGATGCAGCCAGTTAGAATGCTCTCCATGGTACATCTGTACTTTATTGCAGTATTCTGCTCTTTTATAGGAATATTCCAATACATAACCCACGCATAATTCGAACATTTGAAGCTTTACTCTGTTGGATGTGCTGGATCTTCATTTAATTACTGATCCTTAGGGTTCTTCTAGGAGTAAAAAATGGCGAGCAGTCTTAATTCCAAGATTTCAGTTTATTTTAAAGTACAAACAAACATTCAATTACTAAGCAGACCAAATCAAGACCTGAGAAACGATGCTATGAGGGGAACTAAAGCTTAGAGGTTTTAGGCAAAGGAATAAAGAAGAAGCCAAGCTGGCACTTCTGAAAAGTCTATCACTTTTATAGTGTCGTAGAGAAGTACAGCACAGAGACAGGACCTCCAGCTCATCTAGTTCATTCCATAAGCATTTAGAGATAAGCAAACATTCCTTAGACTCCTGATGAAGGGTTTCGGCCTGAAACGTCGTCACTACCTCCTCCCATAGATGCTGTCTGGTCTGCTGAGTTCTGCCAGCATTTTGTGTTTTTGTTCCTTAGATATAGATGAATTAGTTAATAGACTACATAATTAAAACCATTACCTCATGTGGGTAATATGCCGATACTTGCCAATGAAACATGAGAAAGGCGATAAACCGCTAGTTTAGATGCTATACCACTTTCTGCCAGAGAGTGTGAAAAATATGAGTTTGTTAAAAAGCACGAATCTTATAAAAAGTATTATTTAAAAAAACTGTGATTTCCAACAGATGCAAGCAAAACCCAAGAGCTATGATTAATGCAACATAAAATTAATGTGAATAAAATTAGAACTGAATAGTGCAAAGAAATAGCTGGAAAGGGGGAAGTTTTGAGAAAGGATTTTAATCATTATGACTATTATCTGGCTGCTTTAACTGTTCAAATACTGGCTTTGTTTTCCTTGAACTTAAAATATTTGATTTAATAACATTGACAGTAATGTGTGGGCTTGAAATAATTGATGTTGAAGTTAACTGACCTATGTTATGCATTACATATGGATCAATGACCTTGTTCCACTCTGAGCTGGTCACCTTAATAATTGGCTCCTGATGTCATCGAGAATAAGACAAGAATGTTATTAAATGAAGAATTATGAAAGGAATAATTTAATCATTTGTGCATTACCACCCACTTCTTTATCAATTGTTTAAGTGCTGAAGAACCGAAGTGGAAAACTATTGCAAAATGAAGTTAAAACTTCAGTAAGCACACTTAGCCACTGATACATTGCACCAGATGAAGTCTCTTGTAGTGTTTCCAATATATTTCAGGGAAAGGTTACATTTAAATTGCTAATGGAATTCTCGGTAGGAGCTTCATAATATTTAAAGGAAATTTAATATGCAGTGTGAAGGGGTTTTATCTAAGATTCAAAATGCTCTGTTCTTGGTGTCTGATTGATTGAAGCAAATACAGTTTTAAAGTTTATTGCTTACAATGGAATCCCCGTTCTTACATCATGGGCAACAAGTATCAGAAGCCAATGGTGGAAACCAAACTGTGGATTAAAGAATGAAGGGAAAGATTCTTGTCAGAGCACAACTACATTCACGATAAAACTTCCCACTGTTGTTGGCAGAATTTCAGATAGTGACGAGAGGGCGTACAGAAGCAAGATACATCAGCTAGTTGAGTGGTGTTGCAGCAATGACCTTGCACTCAATGTCAGTGAGACCAAAGAACTGACTGTGGACTTCAGAAAGGGTAAGACAAAGGCACACACACCAGTCCTTGTAGAGAGGTTAGAAGTGGAAAGAGAGCAATTTCAAGTTCCTGGGGGTCAATATCTTTGAGGATCAGCTGCAAAGAAGGCATGACAGTAGGTATATTTCATTAGGAGTTTGAGGAGATATGTTACCAAAGACACTCGCAATTTTCTATAGATGCACTGAGGAGAGCATTCTAACTGGCTATATCATTGTCTGGTAAGGGTGGGGTGGGGGCTACTGCACAGGTTTGAAGTAAGCTGCAGAGGGTTGTAAACTTAGTCAGCTCCATCATGGAAACTAGACTCCACTTGTATCCAGGACATCTTTCAGGAGTAATGCTTCAGAAAGGCAGGGTCCATCATTAAGGGCCCCCATCACCCAGGAAATGTCCAGTTCACATTGCCACCATCAGAAAGGAGGCATGCACTCAGCAATTCAGGAACAGCTTCTTCCCCTCTACCATCTGATTTATGAATGGACATTGAACCCATGAACACTACCTCAATACTTCTTAAAAATCTTTGCACTACTTATTTAACTTAACTATTTTATATATATATACTTACATTAATTCATTTTTTTCCCATTATCATGTATTGTGTTGTACTGTTGCTGCAAAGACAACAATTTTTATGACATATGCCAGTGATATTAAAACTGATTCTGATTATAAATTATTGGTATGGAGTGTGAAAGTCCTTGGTTGAAAATTTCCATGGCTTCCCTGGAATTTTAATATTAGCAATTCTATACAGAAAATGGAGAGATAATAACCATATGTTGTGGGGAAAAATGGAATGTCAAACAATGATTATGTTAGTGTTGGGATTTGTATAAATCTTTGGGATCACAGAACTTGCACGTTGGGGTTAATTTAAAAGTCCAACAAAATATATATTTAAAAATATCAAACCAGGAGCTCAGTTTGGATTAAGTGAGGTATTACTTGTCATGTTTTCATCTAGGTATCATGAAATTAAAACTGTGCTTGACTTGAGTAATCAGATTTTTATGAGTTTTAACCAGGTGGTTTAGGTGTAGTGTGATGACGCTGACAGACACTGCTGAGCTCAGCTCACAGTAGCAATGAACTGGGTCTGCCATCTCAGAGTATTCCAAATTGCTTGCGAACATCAGCGTGTTTAGACTGTAGCTGTATTACAACAAGTAATATAGCAGCCAACCTGCAAAAAGCTTCCACAATATCAAAGATTTAAATAACAAAAATCAGCTTGTTGTTAGATATTTACATTTCAAGAGTTGGACTTAAATAATAAACTTTTGGAATCAAAGGTATTATTGTTAATAGTTTTGGTTTGTCCTGCTTTATCCTGGATGGTACCACTCAGTAGGAATTTATTCTAAATAGTATGAGGGATTCCTTGACACAGAAACACAATCTGCAGTTAACAGAGGGCATCAAGATTAATGTTAAATTAAAAAGTAGAGCATACAAAATGGCAAGGACTGACAAGCCAAATGATTTTATGCTCTAGGAGCAAAAGACTAAAACTCTGATAAGGGAGGAGAAAATTGATTTTCAGAAAACTTGCATATAATATTAAAACAAGAGGTACTGCAATAGACCTTGGGGGTGGGGGGGGGATGGTAGCGTAATGGCTAGCACAACGCTTTACAGCACCCGGGTTCAATACCTGTCACTGCCTCTAAGAAGTTTGTATGTTCTCCCTGTGCCCACACGGGTTTCCTCCAGGTGCTCTTGTTTCCTCTCCAAAGACGTACCAGTCGGTAGGTTAATTGGTCATTGTAAATTTTCCTTTGATTTGGATTGGATTAAATTGAGCGATTGCTAGGGGGTCTGGGTTGAAGGAGGCAGAAGGGCCAATCTCGTGCTGTATCTCAATAAATAAGTAAATAAGTATTCACAGAGCGGCTCCTTTCAAATATCAGGGAGGAATTATAAAACTCCCAATCACAAGGGATAACATGTTGGGGAAATCCAAAATGATGAAGGTAGACAAGAACCTAGAACCTGAAGGCTCGGCCAAGGGTTTTAAAGGAAGTGGTTGCAGAGATAATTCACCCATAAGATCAAATTTTTCAAGGCTGAGTTCCAGGATGGCACTATAAAACTGGAAAACAAACTATGTGACACTTTGGTTCAGACAAGGAGAAAAACATGAGTCAGGAAACTATAGGCCAGTTAACTTAACATTTATTGTTAACAAGATGCTATGGTCAATAATTAAAGAGGAAGCAATTAATCAGTAAAGTTAAATATAATTAAATCTTAACTACATAGTCTTAGGACAGGTGAAGCACGTTTCAAAAATTTGTTCAGATTCTAGGCAGTTGCTAGTAATGTGGGTGTATCTAGAAAAGCTTGACTCAAGCCATAACTAGAACTGGCTTGAGTTCTAATCTCGGGCACAACAGCTAGACTCTTCTTAAGGCCAATTGTTTCTGCTTTACCCAATGAATTTTTCAATTTCCTGACACACAATGGAATGAATTGAATTAGCTGAAGAACAGCTTCTGTATTGGAACAAGCTTGAACGGTTGGAGATGGTTGCAAACACTTCAGCATGCATATATGTGTTGGGGCCTATCATAATTGCCTGTATCAGAGTATCATATTATGATAGGCATTCCTGTACCCAGTGTCAATTTATGAACATACAATCAATGCATATAAGCAATCGTATGTATTTATATTTATTTTGCTTTTTAATTATTCCGTTCTTGATCTTACTGCATTTTTTTGGTGCTGCATCAGGTCTATATTAAAAATTGTTTCTTTCTCCTTTACACTACACTGTTTAAATAATTCAGCACAACTAGATGGGATCAAATGAACCATTTCTGTGCTGTATTTTGTCGATGGCTCTGTGACTCTATGACTTGTGTGTTGGAAATGACATTAAACAATCTTAAATGATCTTAGTGAAGGTGGAGATCATGGGGCCTTCTAGAGATTGCTACTTAGTTATCCATGAACAATTGTGAGTACATGTGTCTTTAATTTCTTGAAGCTTAATCTTTCTTTTATTTAATTTTGTCAATTATGAATTTACCACATTAAGTCACTTCAATTATTCATTTTCTATTTTAAAGTTATAATCCTCAACAAGATGCAAGATGAAAAAAATAGTCTATTCTATTCTCTATTCTATCTCAAAGCTGATCTGCAAAGCAGAGATCTTTGATTTATCATTTTTCTCATATTATCTTATAACACAGAAGCCATTCAGTCCATTGAATCAATATTGATGTAAACATGATAGGTTAAGTTTATTATAGTCTGAATTGTCAATAAAGAAAACATGATTATTTATTTCCATTAATGCTGCCTGACCAGTTGAGTTTCTTCACCATTCTGTGTCTGTTGCTTTGTAGTTTCGGCATCTGCAGACCTTCTTGCGTTTATAATTCAGGGATGGCCATTTTATGTCATATATTTACAATATAATACATTGTTTCTGGTACATATTTCTATAATCTCCTGCTGGTCTGTTACTATTTGAAATAAATACACTCATCCCAACTGATTTCTTCACTGTATATCAGTTTATTTATACAGTACTGCTACGGGTGGCAGTGATTTTATCTCCCAAGCACTTGGATGCTGAAATTTTTGCCATGAACCTCAATAGATCTCCATCTCTTTTCTATTTTAAGATCCACCTCAAAATAGAAGGCTGCAGGAGAACTTAAGAAGATTAGGAGAATGGGCATAAAAGTGGCAAATAAAATACAACGTTGGAAAATGCATGGTCATGCACTTTGGGAGAACAAATAAATGTGCAGGCTATTTTCTAATGGGGGGAAAATCCAGAAATCTGAGATGCAGAGGGACTTGGGAGTCCTTGTGCAGAACACTCCAAATGTTAACTTGCAGGTTGAGTCAGTGGCGAGGAAGGCAAATGCAATGTTAGCATTCATTTCAAGAGGTCTAGAATACAAGAGCAGGGATTTGATGCTGAGGCTTTATAAGGCACTGGTGAGGCCTCACCTTGAGTGTTGTGAACAGTTTTGGGCTCCCTATCTAAGAAAAGATATGCTAGCATTGGAAAGGATTCAGAAGATACTCACAACGATGATTCCAGGAATGAAAGGGTTACCATATGAGGAAATTTTGATGGCTCTGGGCCTGTATGCACTGGAATTCAGAAGGATAAGGGAGGACCTCAATGAAACCTTTTGAATGTTGAAAGGCCTATACAGAGTAGATATGGAAAGGATATTTCCCATGGTGGGAGAGTCTAGGACAAGAGGGCATAGCCTCAGAATAGAGAGATGTCCATTTAAAACAGAGATGCAGTGTAATTCCTTTAGCCAGAGGGCAGGGAATTTGTGGAATTTGTTACCATGGGTAGATGTGTAGGCCAGGTCATTGGGTGTATTTAAGACAGAGATTGATAAGGTTTTTGATTGGACATGGCATCAAAGGTTACAGGGAAAAGGCTGGGGAGCAGGGCTGACGAGGGAAAAATAGTATCAGCCATGATTGAATGGTGGAGCAGACTCAATGGGCTGAATGGCCTAATTCTGCTCCTATGTCTTATGGTCTTAAATCCTACATCTTTTGGACATCTATACCAGAATGTGTTAAGTCATTTTCTTGATAATATTCCTGTAATGCCTTGGAACCAATTCTTTATGCTAGTGATGTTAGAAAATAAAAGTTGCATCTATATTAGATTACAGCTGTATAATTACTCTATTTATAATGGTCAGAAAGAAACCTTTAATGATTAATGGGCTGGAATTCAAATCTCTGATACCAAGAGCATTATTCCACCTTACCTAACACAGAGAGAATTGTTCTATATTCTATCCATGCCAGGGTATTATGCAGAGCTCAAAAGGATGTTTCTGGCTGTAATTCCAGTCTGACGCACATTGCAATATGACAGGCGTGCAAGTGTTTTCAACTCTCTTCGAAAGGGCCTTGAAATTTGTTTACTTGCACTGTTTTCAGCAGCTTCAGTTAGCCTTTCTACCAGCAAGAGTGTAACACCACCCCTTTACAGGTGCCAAAAATACATCCTTACTGACATGGCCATCTAGTATGTAAGCTATCCATTCCTTGAAATATTGGTGCAATTAGATCTGCCCCAACTCTAGCACATGAATCCACCATAATTATCAAGACACCTCAGCTCCAGAGAGTTTATGGTGATTTCACATTCTGGAAATGGATGTTTTATTTCTTGTCATACGAAATGAGATACAGTGAAAAACTAAGTCTTGCAAGTCACCCATACAGATTGTTTCTAAGGTTTGTTTTATCTTGCCATCTCCACAATCTGCTGACTTCTCCCAATATCCCTTCATGCCCTGACTAATCAAGAGTGTGTCAGCCTCTGCCTTAAATATACCCAATAACTTGGCCTCCACAACCACCCGTGACAACGAATTCCACAGATTCACCACTGTCTGGATAAAGAAATTTTTCCTCATCTTCGTTCTAAATGATCGTCCCTCTTTTCTGAGGCTGTGCCCTGTGGACTTAGACTTCCCAATGACAGAAAACATCCTCTCCACATCCACGTTATCAAAGCCTTTCAACATTTGATAAGTTTCAATGATATCTCCCCCCCCTTATTCTTCTCAATTCTAGTGAGTACAGTCCCAGAACCATCAAATGCTCTTCATATAATAAGCTTTTCAATCCCAAAATCATTCTCATGAACCTTCTCTGGGCCCTCTCCAATGCCAGCACATCTTTTTTTAGATAAGGAGTCCAAAACTGCTCACAATACTCCAACTGAACAATGCCTTATAAAACCTGAGCATTATATCCCTGTTCTAGTCCTCTCAAAATGAATGCTAACATCGCATTTGCCTTCATCACCACTGACTTATCCTGCAAATTAACCTTTAGCAAATTCTGCACAAGGATTCTCAAGTCCCTTTGCACCTCTGATTTTTTAATTTTCTCCTCGTTTAGAAGAGAGACTACAGCTTTACTCTTTCTACCAAAGTGCATGACTATACGAAAAAGGATCTTATGTTTTCTCAGTGCATATGACAAAAAAAAACTCTTCTCTGGCTTCCAACTGGGTACAGGTATGGATTTTAACTGATATTTTGATGACAACCCCTGCCATCTTCATCAGGAAGGATGCACAGGCATTCCTAGTCTGTCACTCCTGTTTGATTAGTTCTCAACCAATCAGATTTCTGCTGTCCCAGCTTGTTTACAATTGAATTCCAGTTCTTACTTAGAGCATGACCTTCATCTTTATTAAATTTTTTATTCTCTTGGCATATTCTCTTATTCTCTTCTTCACTGGGTAGCCTCAAAAGCCATTACAATGGCACAGTAGGTTTATGCCATCAAAGTCAATCCTATGGCCATAATGAATGTAACGTTCTGCTGCTGCCGATTTCACTGGGTAACCCAAACGGATATACCTTGGCTGCTCCTTGGGACGAGTTTCCACCCTGTGCCCCATCTGGCCGATACATACTGCTCCGCATTCACAGGGTTTCACTGCTAATGTAATGGTTTCTCCGTAGCAGCAGTGTTTGGGTTATGATAGAGATAATGGGGGCTTTGGAATGTGTGCTGTCCAATGAGGGAAGAGTTTTTACTTTCTCGTGTGCCCGAGAGCAAGGTATTCACGGGCTTTGTTTGGCGAGAGATGAAGTGAGAAGACACGAAAAAAGACAGGTCGTAGACCACAGGATGGAGTGGACGTGGAGTGAGGGGTCGGGCGATGACACCCAGAGGAATTCGATGGAGGACTAACGGATGGGAAACCGTGCGCTCCACCGTGTATATTAGACTTTCATTAAAATGGGCCCTTTTCATTTTGTTTTTCTTTACTAACCCTGCAGTCAAATTAAGAATTATAAAGCTAAATCGTTTAATTGCCTATGGTGTCCTGTCTGATATTTTGTGGTACTGATTTTTAACAGAGTAACATATCACATAGCATCCACACAAATGAGATTTCACACGTTTGGCGGGACCGGAGACTGTATTCCATAGACTTACGCCACCGGCTGAACCTGAGGATTACACAGGGACTTCAGGAGGGCATGGAGCGACCACTCCCCACTGAACATCGACGGCTCTTCAGTAGAGATCATTAAGAGCACCAAATTTCTTGGTGTTCACCTGGCGGAGAATCTCAACTGGTCCCTCAACACCAGCTCCATAGCAAAGAAAGCCCAGCAGCATCTCTACTTTTTGCGAAGGCTGAGGAAAGTCCATCTCCCACCCCCCCCATCCTCATCACATTCTACAGGGGTTGTACTGAGAGCATCCTGAGCAGCTGCATCACTGCCTGGTTCGGAAATTGCACCATCTCGGATCGCAAGACCCTGCAGCGGATAGTGAGGTCAGCTGAGAAGATCATCGGGGTCTCTCTTCCTGCCATCACGGACATTTACACTATAAGCTGCATCCACAAAGGAAACAGCATTATGAAGGACCCCACGCACCCCTCATACAATCTCTTCTCCCTTCTGCCATCTGGGAAAAGGCTCCGAAGCATTTGGGCTCTCACAAACAGACTATGTAACAGTTTCTTCCCCCAAGCTATCAGACTCCTCAATACCCAAAGCCTGGACTGACACCTTGCCCTACTGTCCTGTTTATTATTTATTGTAATGCCTGCACTGTTTTTGTGCACTTTATGCAGTCCAGTGTAGGTCTGTAGTCTAGTGTAGCTTTCTCTGTGTTGTGTTTTTTTTATTACGTAGTTCGGTCTAGTTTTTTGTACTGTGTTGTAACACCATGGTCCTGGAAAACGTTGTCTCATTTTTACAATGCACTGTACCAGCAGTTATGGTCAAAATGACAATAAAAGTGACTTGACTTGACTTGGAATCCTGTCAATGCCAGCCATCCTGAGCCCCACGTCATCTTTGAGCAGGTACCAATCCAGACCTCAGAAGTTTGGAGAGGAGGGACTTCAATCAGGTCCCCTGCCTGAGGGTAAATGCAGGCGTGGGTCAGAGCAGCATATTAGAGCTTTGACCAATGGCCAAACAATGTTTGGGATTAATTAGGAGGAGCAAATTAAAGGAAGGCAGGGCAAGCGCAGCAGCCGTTTTCACAGTGGCTGTCCTCTGAGTGGACAGCGAGCAGTGATCTTAAAGCTTCAGCTCTCTGAAGCTTCAGCAAAGAGTAGGCTTTACTCAGAGAAAGCAAAGGAAAGAAAAGCTCGTTTTTTTCCTTCTCTTCTTTATATCTGCTCAGCTAGAATAGTAGAGATGTCAGGCAGGATAGTGTAATGCTGCTCTTGTGGGATGTGGGAAGGCAGGGAGACCTCCAGTGTCCCTGACCACTACAACTGTGAGAAGAGCATCCAGCTGCAGCTTCTAACAACCTGCGTTAAGGAGTTGGAACTGGAACTGGATGAAATCCGGATCATTCGGGAGGCTGAAGGGGTGATAGATTTCTTACACTGCGTCTGCCTCTGTGACTCAGAAGGGAAGGGGGGAAGAAGAGGCATGCTCTGGTGAAGGGGGATTCATTAGTTAGGGGAATGGACAGGAGGTTCTGTGGGCGAGAACAAGATTCCAGATGGCATTTCCTCTCCCTGGTGGGGGATACCTGGATCGAATCATCAGCATTCGGACAGTATGGTGGGAGTTCCAGTTTTCAGAGGGTATGAAGTGTGAGAAGTTACCATAACTAGTGAGAAGGTTCTTGGGAAACTGAAAGCTCTGAAGGTTAAATAAGTTACCTAGCCCAGATGGAATACTCCCCAGAGTCCTGAAAGAAGTGGCTAAAGAGATCTTGGAGGCATTAGTAATGATCTTTCAAGAATTGCTAGATTCTGGTATGGTTCCAGAAGACTGGAAAATTGCAAATATCACTCCATGCTTCAAGAAGGGAGAGAGGCAGAAGAAAGGAAACTATAGGCCATTGGGAATATGTTGGAATTGATTATTAAGGATGAGGTCTCACGGTAGTTGGAGACACATGATAAAATGAGCCGTAGTCAGCATGGATTCCTTAAGGGAAAATCTTGCCTGACAAATCTACTGGAATTCTTTGAAGAAATAACAAGCAGGCTAGACAAAGGAGAATCAGATGATGTTGTGTACTTGGATTTTCAGAAGGCTTTTGACAAGATGCCACACATGAGGCTGCTGAACAAGCTATGAGCCCATTGCATTACAGGAAAGATTCTAGCAGTGGCTGATTGGCCAGAGGCAAAGAGGTTGATTAAAGGGAGCCTTTTCTGACTGGCTGCCAGTGACAAGTGGTGTTCCACAGGGAATGCTTTTATGTTATATGTCAATGATTTGGATGATGGAATTGATGGCTTTGTTGCAAAATTTGCAGACAATACAAAGATTGGTGTATTTAAGGAATAACAGGTAGTTTTAAGGAAATAGAGAGGCTACAGAAAGACTTAGACAGATTAGGAGAATGGGTAAAGAAATGGCAGATAGAATACAGTGTTGGAAAGTACATGGTCATGCACTTTGGTAAAATAAATGAAAGGGCTGATTACTTTCTAAATGGAGAGAAAATTGAAAAAAAAAACTGAGGTGCAAAGGGACTCGGGAGTCCTTGTGCAGGATTCACTGAAGGATGAGTCTGTGGTGAGGAAGGCAAAAGCAATGTTACTATTTATTTCAAGAGGACTGGAATATAAAAGCAAAGATGTAACATTGAAACTTTATAACACACTGGTGAGGCCTCACTTGAAGTATTGTGAGCAGGTTTGCGCCCCTTATCTTAGAAAGGATGTGCTGAAACTGGAGAAGGTTCAAAGGTGGTTCATGAAAGTGATTCCAGGATTCAATGGCTCATCATATGAAGAATGTTTGATGGCTCTGGGCCTATATTCACTGTAATTCGGAAGAATGAGGGGTGACCTTGATAGAGTGAGGTGAAGAGCGTGTTTCCAATGGTGAAAGAGTCTAAGACCAGAGTACTCACCCTCTGAATAGAGGGGCATTCTTTTAGAATGGAGTGGAGGAGAAATTTCTTTAGCTCGAGAGTGGTGAATCTGTGGAATTCTTTGCCACAGGCAGCTGTGGAGGCCAAGTCTTTATATGTATTTAAGGCAGAGGCTGATAGATTCTTGATAGGTCAGGGCATGAAGGGATATGAGGAGAAGGCAGGAAATTGGGGCTGAGAGGAAAATTGGATCAGCCATGATGAAATGGTGGAGCAGACGCGATGGGCTAAGTGGCATGATTCTGCTCCTATATCTTATGGTCTTATCTTTGACTGTCATAAGCTAGGATTTAAGCTTCTTTACGGATTTGCGGATGGTATTCATGGCTCCCAAAGTAGAGTGGTTCTTTCAACTTTGATTAACCATGCAAAAACTATTTCGGATCCGGAGGATCTCCATGAAGAAATAAAATGATCACACATGACCATAGAATCGCTACAAAGTGACAGAAATCAAACAGGCCCTTAAAGGGGCTGACTGGAAAAAACAGGAAGCCTAACAACAAGGAGGAACCCATCACTACTACCTGTCTTCCCTATGTTTCCACAGTTTCTTGAAGAATCACCAGGATCCTGAAGAAATACTGGATTAATACCATCCACAAGCCTGATAGATGTAAAAGTCGCATAGACATGAAGGGTAGTAAGATCTATTTCTGTGCTGTTTGATTTCATGACTCAGAAGATCCTTGACTGCCATTATATGATATTACAAGGCTATACAATTATTTAGAATAATACTTCCTGTCTGGTTAAATCATACATGCTGATTGAAAGCGTGCAGTAATGTTCATGAATCATTTCAACTTTGTCAACCAAAACATGACAAATGCAAATCTGCCAATATTTCTCAACAAGTTCCAGCCTGGTACTTTGTCATGGCTTAAGTTGGATCTAAGCCCAACTTCCCATCAGTAGTATTGAGAGGAAATCATTATAAGCACAAAATTTATATAAATGTGAAGTTATGCTGTGCCATAATGCAATTAAAGAAAGAATTCTAGAGGTAAAAACTTGTCTCTGGTCACCAGCACTGAGCACACTTTATTATCATTTATTCACATGGATCCCTGCTTCCAAAATTCAGATATATAGGTACTTACATCAATGGAATAGAGCATATATGTCAAACTCAAGGCCCGCGGTGGAATTATCTTTGGCCCGCGAGATAATATCTAATTACTATTAAAGCTGGCCCCAGTAATCGAAGCGCCTATGGCGTATGATATGGCTAATGCTGAGTTTATTCAGGTACCAGGTTTTCAGGGTTTTTAGTGTTTATTCGGCAGTCTTGCTCGGCAGTCTTCTTCATAAGAAACGGAATTTGTAAAGTGAAACACTTTGTAGTTATAGCAGAGACTGAGACACATGAGAGCAGGCTGAAAAAACGGAGGCAACGAAAGCTGCGTTCGCACGCGTCCGACTGATCCGGCCCGCATGAAGCTGCATTTTGCTCAATCCGGCCCGTGACCTAAAATGAGTTTGACACCCCTGGAATAGAGTATTCAAACAGGAATATAACACACCTCTGAGGGTATGTCATGTAATGTGTGTGACTACAGATGAATTTGTATCTTCTGTAACAATCCAAATTTTTCTATCTTTTATTAGTACTTGCAAACTTTAGGTCTTAATATCTGTTGGCCCAGCAAAAAGAAATTTGTTACTGATTTGGCCACTCCAGATAGAACAGTCAGAATCAAAACTGGATTCCACAGGGTAATTTAAAAAAAAAGAAATCCATTTAAATTATGTTAAAGCTTATGAACCACAGTTTGCATAACAGGAAACAGTTCCAGCCCCAAATGCTCTCATGAGCTGAGAAATGAATTAAACTTCTGCATAACAGTTGATGTGATCCTGAACTCTGGAAGTTTGCAGAAGCGGTCAAGTGGAAAGATTTGAAGCTGTTAAGATCTTTGAGCACTTAAAGGTTCTCATGAGTCCCTTTAACAGACACTGGAACAATATTCTTCAACAAAATGCAAGTAGCTGGCAGATATATATTGTGTTCCACGTGTACAGGGGCATGTTTGCTTTCTTAAAATATTGTATGAGGCTCTGGAGCACAGAAAGCATTTTCGAAACCAGACCTTTTACTGCACCAGGAACATCATAGAACATCAGACTTAAGATTATGGTGAGGCACTGCAATTTACTGCTTTGTGAGTGCACTCACAAGACTGGAAATTGGAGTGAAACCACATTGGCAGTGATGATGCATCCCGTAAGTGTTTTCCTTCTCTGTTGGTGGAGTCATGGCTTGAGCCTTATTGATCTACTGCTTGATAAGTGCCGTGAACAGCTCTTATCAAATAGTAGACTTGTTTATCAAACTTTCCAATCATTTGGGGAGTGATTACTTTCCAGTAGGCTCCTGTCTCTGATTATACAGTGGTTTTAAGAATCGATTTACTCTGGGTGATAACCAGGACTGCAGGTGATACAAGTGGCTGCTGAATGTCTCCCACCTCCCTATCCTCCTTCCCGCTACACTATCTCATCATCTTCCAACACAAAAAGCTCTAAATACCAAGTCTCTTTTACTTAACCTACTTGTGTGGAAAAGAATTACGTTATTGTTAGCAAGAACAAGTCATTGGATTCAGATCAGTATATTGTCATAGAAGGCAGGGTACAATGGATTTCCTTGCTCATGCGGAGTTTGCAGAATAAGCAGTATACATGATTAAATAATAATTGCAACAATAAGTATGCTGAAAAGCACAAAATAACAGAGTAATCCATATGTTATCTTTGAAAGTGTCATGAGCCCTGCAGGCCTCTGCAGCTTACTGTAGAACATTGGTCTTCTGGGTCTCTCAAGTTAGTCTTCTGCAGCCTTTACTAAATGTATTATAGAGAATGATTTATCTTGTGGTGTTACTCAATTATCCCTACGAGGCTCTGCTGGTATTCCTACGCCTAGCCCCTCGCTTCTCTCTCTCCATGGGGATTCTGCCGCTTTTCCGCTCCTGGGTTGAGCCGTGAGCCTGCCATCTGCCACTCCTGAGTTTAACCCTGCGAGCGACCATCGTGACAGAGAGAGTCTGCCGCTCCTCCGCACTTGGGTCCAGTCCTGTGAGTGACCATCGTGATAGAGAGAGCCTGCCATTCCTCCGCACTTGGGTCCAGTCCTGTGAGTAACCATGGTGACAGAAAGTGAGCATTTCAAACAAATCTTTGAAGAAGTACTGAAATAACAATTTGGAGGAAATGCAAGATGACACAGTCATAGAGAGTCATATCTATATTGACTATTGTCATAGTCACATCACAGAATCAGGTCACTTGGCCCAAGTCAATTACACGGACCAATTACACTACTTCTATTTCATTTCTCTCTATATTCCCATCAACTATGCCAAAATACTACCACCCACTTGCATACAAAGTGGCCAATTAGCCCCCCAACGCATATAACCATGGAACAAGGGAGGAAACCAGGAGCATCCAAAGGTCACAGGCAAAGCATGCAAACTCCACACAGACAGTACCTGAGGGAAGGGTGGAGACAAGGTGACTGGAGCTGCAAGGAGTTTTAGGTGCAATACTGCGGCATCCAGTGTAGAATTGTGCAGGAAGTTCAGAGAAAGGCAAAATGATTTGTGCTTCTGGGCTGCACAACTCCAGTGTTGGATTATCTCATACAGAATAGTTAGTCTGCTGTTTATAATAGTATATTTGCCTGAATTATTTCATTAGGAAACAACAGGACCAAGCACAATTTGTTAGTTAGTTAGTTAGTTACTGCCTGTAACACCACTGGTGTTTAGGGCAGCAATGAAGATCCTCCAATTCAGTCTGTCCTTGGCCATCCTCTCCATTGTGCCCCAGGTATGGTTCAGGGTACTAATTTCTGCCTTTTCACTACCGTCACTCACGTAAATCTTGGATGGAGAGTCAGGAATACTGCTGCACTCAGATGTAGAAGGACTCTTCATTGCTGTTTCTGTAACAAATATTTGGACCAGTCAGGGTTGTTAGCTTTGAACCGAACCCCTGAACCTAGAGGATCAGTGGACCTCTTAGTCTGACCTCTACCCTTTGACCTATTTGGCTTGGACAACCCTACAAAGAGTCAAAGCACAAGGCCCTGATTCCAGCTAACATAGCTCTCCAGGTAATTGAGGCATGTAGGCCTCCAAACCCTGAGACAAGTCTGTGGTCCTCTTGGAGGTTGTTGGTTAGGAATGGACAACAAATGCCAAGACTACTGGGGCATCCACACTGTATGAACAAATAAATAGAAACACCTGTGTTCCCTGACATTCTCTGCAGAATTGTCAGCTTGAATGTCCACATTAGACGGTAAAAAGCCCATGTATAATTAGATATACTAGCGAATCAAAATGCAATCTTCTCTTTTCTTTGTGAATACAATATAAATATCTGAGAAATTAATTATTAAAAATTCCCAGTAAAAGGAAAAACCAATCACGTACAGCTTTGATTCTAGTCAGCAGCCTATAAATCAGATCACACCAGGAATCTCAAGCTGCAATTTCCTGTTTCTTTTTCAATGTTTTGTGCAAACGCCAAGTTGATGCTGACATAAAAGGAAACAGATTATTACCTCATTGAAAGAAAAAGTACTGGGAGAATGCATGTGCTCAACAAAGCTGACTTTGTCGGCAGTGGTTTTGTGAGTCTCCTTCAGTATGTGGACCCGTTGAGAAAGGGGGTTGAGCCAAACATGTGGGAAACCATTAAATGTTTAAAAAATTGAATTTTGTAATAGAACCCTTCATAGGAGGTTTAGAAAAATAAAACCATGCAAGTATTAAAAACATCTTATACTCTCTATGAGTTCAAATGCTGATTATATTTCCTCAATTGCTAAAGTGAATATTATTCCCAGGATTTCCATTATAAAGAGTCTTGAAGAATGGTCTCAGCACAAAGCACCGACTGTATATTCTTTTTCATAGATGATGCCTGACTGGCTGATTTCCTCAAACATTTTATGTGTGTTGAGAGTCAAATCCATTTTAGTTATTTGAAGCAATGCACATGAAATGCTGGAGGGAACATCAGGCAGCATCAATGGAAAAGAATGAACAGTCAACTTTCCAGATCGAGACCCTTCAGTTATTTTCCCCCGAACTTACAGAGTGTTACAATTAGTGAATTGGTTTGTTTATGCTGGTTTGCTCTGTCTAGTTCTGATCTTTATCAGTTTGTTTTTTATTTAAGTAATTGAACATAACTCTGTCTGAGAAATGATTCAGTTGAAATTAAAAGCTTGTGATTAGACAACTTAAATACTTGAAGTCCAGCAGGTTTTTACTGAAAGATACTGATCTTGAAGATATGAAAATTAAGTTGATGAGTTATTTTCTCTTATAAAATTCCAACAACATGATGAACTCAATATTTCACATTTTGAGGAGAAGAATTAGGATGTGCTTGCTTTCTTTCACCATCCAAATTAAATCCAAATACTAAAGGAACAAATTGCTAATGCTAGGAAATGATCGCAAAATGCAGATGGCAAAGTTCAAATTTCACAGTACACTTATGGTACCTATGATGAGTGAAATTAAACCATTTCTGAATGACAACTTTCTGTCAGAAAAGTATGAAGTTAGAGATCATTGTGTTTTAAGAGGCCTTAAAAATGGGAGGAACAGAAAGAAGCAAGGTGAAAGTTTGGCCTTACACCATCTCCATTTATCTTTCCTGTCTTTAGTCTTACACTCAGTTTACTCTGTGTGGGCTAGTATCTCTGAATCAGTGAAGTTTTGTACTCTCCTCCTCCTGACACTGTGATGTTCTTCAACCTAGACTGATTGCTTTTTCTTTCTGCCCATGTGTCACTCGGTCCTTCACATGCTGGTAAACTGGGTTACTCAAAGTTAGTGGCGAGACACCGATTAAAAAAGATCCACTTTTAGTTAAAGCAATGGTATTTTTCTTTAAAATAAAATGCTGCCCATGTGGGATATTTTAGACAGAAATTCTGTTCTCTAGTATGCAGTTGTATGCAGTTGTGTCCAGGTTTGCAGAAACTTATAGAGTCACAGTTATACAGCATGGGAGCAGGCCTTTCTAAGCAAAGCAAACACCACTCATTAACTTTAAGGAGGAGAAAAAATATTTTTCTCAACAGGGAGCATTGACATTGTTAGCTGCTGTTGAGATATAGTGTGGAATAGGCTGTTCAGGCCCTTTGATCTGCTCTGCCCAGCAATCCCACGATTTAATCCTAGCCTATTCACGGGGCAATTTACAATGACCAACCAGTGCGTCTTTGGACTGTGGGAGGAAACCGGAGCACCGAAAGGAAACCCACACGGTCACGGGGAGAATGCACACAGGTAGCGTTGGAAGTTGAACCCAGGTTGCCTGTGCTGTAAAGCATTGCGCTAACCACTGCGCTACTGTGCACAAAGTGGAGAAGTTATGCCAGGTCGACCGTCTATGTTCGTCCATTTGGTTACCTGAAAATCTTGTTGCTCATTTTCTCAAATGATCAAAGAACTCTGTTCAAAGTTTCACATCTCAGCTGCACTTTTCAGGTAACTCGCAATGTGGGCTGCAGCTGTTACACACTTCTTTAGCAGAGGCAATTCAATGGGGCCAGCCATCTCCATGTCAGGCCACCCGCCAGCTCCTGCAGGCACTGAAAAGTGTGGTGACCTTGGCTGTTCACCGCAATTACATGAAACAGCAGGAGTGGCCATTTCACCTGCTGCTTGCAACACAGTGGCAGGCAATAGCTAATCACACATCATAATCGCCAAGTTCATTCCCAGTTGTTTCACCTCTTTGAATTACTTTGTAGTTTCATTCCAGATACTCAAGCACAGAAATTTAGACCAATAATTCAGTACGAAAGAGCGTTCACTGATGGAGGTGCCTTTTTCTGTATTAAACATCAACCAAGTCCTCAAGTCCTTTTTCATGCAAATGTAAATGATAGATTTTAGAGAAAAGATTTCAGTAAAAATGTGTTCTGGTAAATGTTTATCCCTCACTCTACGTTACTAAAACAAACCTGATTACTTGGTCATTATCGCGTTACTTTCTGTGGAAGCTTGCTGAGAAAATTGGCTGTTGTGTTTCCTGCAGTAAATCATTGACTATACTTCTAAAGTAATCCATTGGCTGTAAAGTGCTCAGGGACATCCTGAAAAGGAATTGACGGTATGGCATGAGTTGCGTTTTTGCATTTAAGTTCTGTTTAACTGGAAATTTAAGGAAAAAGAGAAAAAAAAATAATTACCGGTACTGCAAAATTAATAACACATAGTGTACTATTGCTATTGACATATTGTTGCCAGATAACCTAGACAGCAAGTAAATCAACACTTCACAGAGGTTGTCAAGTTAATGATACCCTAAGAGCACCCAGTGAAAAATGCAGATTCAAAGTGTTAAGAGGCCTGCAATGTTTATAGTCAGATATTTCTTTTGTACCCTCATACGACGCCTCACATACTAGACTCCTCAATCACTGCAGTAAAACGAATATTGGTTTTGCAGCACACACAATCCTGGAGGAGCTCAGCAGGTCAGGTAGCATCTATGAAAATAAACAAACAGTTGATGTCTTGGATTGAGACCCTTCTTCTTGACCCCTCTTTTGAGTCTCAGCCTGAAATGCCAACTGTTTGTTCATTTCCGTAGATGCTGCCTGACCTGCTGTGTTCCTCTAGCAGTTTGTGTGTGTTGCTCTGCAGATATTCTTAAATTTAAAATATTGCTTTTGATTTGACTCAACAAATGACATGGTCATAGCAATATTGGGTGAGCATGAAAGTCCATACATTTTGACTTAGAGATGTGACATGCAGCCTCCTTAGATACCAGTATTATGGCCAGAAAGCTGGTGTTCATAATGGAAGAAGTACCTGCAGATTAACATTTGTGTAATGTAGTGTCATTATTCATTTGAATTTGATGCATCTCAGACAACACCAAACAGGAGCTAAGATCCAATGCTGTTGGGCTAAATTGTTCTCCGATCTTGGCAACTTACTTGCAAATATTTTGTCACCATACGAGGAGACATCATCAATGCTTGGATGATGTCTCCCCATACGGTGATGAAACGTTTGCAAGCAAATTGCCAAGATCAGAGAACAACTCTGCCCATCCATCAACCAACTGAGCTACACATGTTCTGAATTTTCTCCATCCCATAGTGTACCTGAATGTAAATAACCAGTAATGAAGCTAAGTACCAGAGGGCATTTATTTAAGGAGGGAGGGGGTAAGTTCAAAAGAAATTTGCAGGCCAAGAGAATGCCAAGTCCCTTGAATGTACTGCCTGGGATGATGGGGAAGGCAAATACGATAGACATACTTAACTGGGTCTGACATTGGCACACAATAGGGACGTGTTTAGCCAGAGAGTAGCAAATCTGTGGCATTCATTGTTACAGATGGCAGTGGAGGCCAGGTCATAGCATACTGCATATTTAAAGGTTCTTGCCTAGTAAGGGTGTCCAAGGTTACGAGGAGAAGGCAGGAGAATGAGGTAGAGATTTGTGAAGCAATGATGGAGAAAACTTGATAGACCAAATGGTTTAATTCTGCTCCTACGTCTTATTGTCTTATAGTTCAAATTGAAGATGACATTGGACGGTCAGATAGATACTGTATCCACAAAAAACAAGTCAAAGGCTTATGGTAAGTTCATAGCAGATATACAAACAGTTTTTAAACAGGGGTGTGCCTGGTGTGGTGCTGGAAGCAAATATATTAGAGGATTTTAAACAGCTCTTAAATAGAGGCATGAATGTGTAGGAAATAGAATGATATGGACATTGTGTCTTCAGAAGGGATAAATTTAGACTGGCATTTGATTACTAATATAATTAGTTCGGCCCACCATTGTGTGCCAGTGGTCTATCCTGTGCTGTACTGTTCTATGTTCAGCATACATTATGACACAACATTCAGCCCAAACACGTCCCCTCTTTAACACCTATGCAATATCTGACCTTGACAAAATGCACTACAATTGTTTGCCAAAACTTCGCATCCAGTTTTTCAACACCAAGAGGGAGAAGGACAGCCGCTTCATGGGGGCATTTGCAAGCTGCTTACCAAGTCACACACTGGCCGGTCTTAAAAATATGTCATTACTACTTGTCTCTTGCTGATTCTCAGACCTGAAACAAGCTTCACAACAACACCCTGGGAGCATCTTCACCAGAAATCCCCAATTATTCAGGAAGGCAGTTCACCCCACCACTTTCTTAATAACTTTTTAGGTTTGACAAGAAATTCTGGACTTAGCAGTGATGCTTCTATCTTGCAGAGTGAGTTTAAAAATAAATCCTATGGCTACCATTTTCAAAATTTAGCGAGTTCTGCTATATTTTATATTGAAGTCCCTGTAAAAATCAATGTTAATCATTTGTGTGTGTGTGTATCTCTCCTGACTCTTCTGATGGTTAGGTTTGAACTATATCTCAATATGCCTTGTGGTGAATGAGGAATTACCTCAAAACTACCTCAAAAATTGATGAGTGAATGTCTAAGTGGAATAAGGTCACAGGGATTCTCAACCTCTTTTATGCTGTGGACCCCTTTATAAGCCTATAAACCCCTTCTCAGAATAATGCATTTAAATATAGAAAATAGAATACATAGGATTACAAAAGAAACTGATTATATTGAAATACAGTTATAAAAATATTAACAAAGAAATTTGTGATATAGTAAAATATGGACTTCTTTAGTAATTCATAAATAACATTAAAATATATTTAAAATCTTGGCAAGTTAAGATGAAATTTTATTTTTTAAAGACATATCAGTGCAAAGGCTGTTGCTGCTTCGCTTGAATAAGAACATTAAACTGTGAGGTGGCCTTTGACAAGGCAATTCATCATGTTGAGCATCCAATCGCCGTGCTGCCCAATAGTTGACGAGTTACATCGCACGACCATCTGCAGAAAGGAAGACTGCGATTACATTTGATCTAGTGGTGGATCTAATAGCTACCGTAATTTCAAGTTGTGGCAAATAATATTTTGAGATATTTGTAACAACTGTAATGTGAAAATATCTGTTATTTCTATTGGTGACAAACTCACAACTACTGCTAGTACCACTGTAGTTTGTTGCCTCCATTGAAGGAAATGCTAAATTTCAGTTAGAGGTTAGTGAAAATAAAGATGTAAGTTTTTTCCCATCCGAGTTCACAGACCACCTGGAATCTATCCATGGGGTCCATGGATCGCAGGCTAAGAACCTCTGACTTATGAGACAAGTTTATCATGAAAACAAAAACAAAAATAAAAGAAATGCCACCTGAAAGGGATTATCGAACATTAGGCTTCTCAAATGTTTTAAATGGTGATACAAGCTGGAAAGGTGAAGTCTGAACAGATTATAGCTGTCAACTAAATTACCTCAGGATGAGTCTAAACCTTGCAGCCATTGGCAGATTTCCTAGTGAGTTGCTCATGTCAGGCTGGATGGCTGGAAGAGCAGCATTGTGCGATCTAACTTACACTGAACTGGCCTGAGGACTTAGAAGTGAGACCCATTCAGTAACAAGAGAGGATATCCAACAATGCAGTTCAATGTGATATTGAATTTTCAGGCTGTTACAATTTGGACAAGGCATTAAGCTGTTAGCATTAGCATCACACATCAATAAATTGTTTGTAGGAAATTCAAACTTCAACAAATATGACTAAAATATAATATACTTATTTATTGAGATACAGCACGGTGTGTGCCCTTCCAGACCTTCAAGCTGTACTGCCCATCAATACCCCGATTTAACCCCAGCCTAATCATGGGCAATATACAATGACCAATTAACTGATCAACCGGTACATCTTTGGACAGTGGGAGGAAACTGGAGGACATGGAGAAAACCCATGAAGTCATAGGGAGAACTTACAAACTCCTTATAGGCAGTGGTGGGAATTGAACCTGGGTTGCTGGTACTGTAAAGCGTTGTGCTAACCACTATGCTGCCAAGGCAGAGTATGTGAAAATGGACTCTACAACCTTCCTAAAAATGGATTATGCATCTTGAAATTAATGAGAAATGTACTTTGGTTTGTCTGAATGATATAAGTGCTCCTTATCTTCTGTTATTTTTCTGTTAATACAAGTTTTACTGGGTAGATTGGAAGAAGTAAGAGATCTAGTTTCCTTCAATTTATGTTTTGCAGAATGATACCATTGAGCACCATTTCATTGTTCATTATTCCTTTTCGTAGGCTACTTTAGTTGAGATAGTTTGAATGAAACCATGTTTGTCTGTCTGCGACAACATTCTCATTAATTCATAATGGACGGTAACATTGCAGTTAGCACAATGCTTTACAGTACAGGTGACCGGAGTTCAATTCCTGCCGTTGTCTGTAAGGAGTTTGCACGTTCTCCCTGTGGCTGCGTGGATTTCCTCCGAGTGCTCCAGTTTCCTCCCACAGTACGTAGATGTACCAGTTAGCAGGTTAATCGGTCATTGTATATTCTCCCACGATTAGGCTCAGAGTAAATTGGAAGATTGCTGGGTAGAGTGGTTCAAAGGACCAGAAGGGCCTATTCTGCACTGTCTCTCAATAAATAAATAGCTAGATTGGTAAACAAGCTAACAAATATATACATACGTTTTTGCTCCTATCTACTATTTCATGATATGGAATGAATGATGGATGAATCCATTTATCACAGGGCAGACAGATGCCTACAATTCTTTGTATTATGAACCAAAATTGAAAAAAAAGATGATTGCAATTAGGTTACACTTCCCATGTCCTGAAGTCCTGTTAGTGTCAAAGGAGCACGATTTCAAAGAAGTTGCTGTTGAAATGTAGGAAACACAACTTTTTTTGTTCACTGTAAGTTCCCACAGATAGCAACTATAATAAATCCAGATGTTCTGCTATTCTGCTGGGTGAAATTGTATCAACGGGAACTAATGATAAATCTACCGTAGATTTCGCACTACAGAGCGCACTGGATTAAAAGCCGCTGGCTGTAATTTTAGAAAGAAAATCAATTTTGTACTTGTACAGGCCGCACCGGATTTTAGGCCGCAGGTGTCCCACGTTGTAATATGAGATATTTACACAGAAAGATATTACACGTGAGGATTTTTTAACTTTTAATTAAATCCATATGGTAACAAACAAATACATATTGCAAATGCTTTTTTTCGAACCGTGCCTGTAATACGGCTACTTTTAAATATACATACGTATCGGTAACACACAAATTACGTTGCGTATACTTTTTTACTGAACAGTGCACGAACAACATTCCAATATCTCCTAGCGACTGGTAAAAATATATATACTGCAGCCTACCAGGAAAAGTTATTGATTGCCTTTAACTTAAAAGCAGCGTTTTCGATCGGGTCTAATGCCGCTCGCCCCCACCTTCCTGTTTATCGCAAACCGGTATTTCCCACAAGACGCGGCGAAACCGGGTGTGACGTCTAGCATTCCGGGCTGTAGTACAGAAAACATACTAACAAATGAATTACTAAGCGAAAATATTATAAACTAAATAACTGCCATAAAGGCAGCACAATGCTTTTCTTCGAGTGTTTTCCATGTTGATGAGGGTGAGTACAAATGACTGATTTACAATAATTTAATTGTGAAAGTGCGCTTGATTTATCGTACAATTTCATTGGACCTCTGTGAACTACTCATCAATTTTATTGGTCTACTGTTACGAGGCAAAATGTTTTTGGCGGCATGAAAAAAAATCATGCATTAGCCGCACCGTAGTAAAGGCCGCAGTGTTCAAAGCTGTTCAAAATGTGGGAAAAAAGTAGCGGCTTAAAATCCGGAATCTACGGTACTTCAAAGTGCTGAAGGATCTTAACAGGTCAGGCAGCAGCATATGGAGAGGGAGAGTGTCAACGTTTCTGGCTGAGACCCTTCCTCTGGATTGAGGAAGGGCCTCGACTCGGAACGTCGACTCTATTTCTCTCCATAGATGCTGCCTGCCCTGCTGAGTTTCTCCAGCATTTTGTTCGTGTTACACTGGATTTCTGGCATCTGCAGAATCTGTTGTGTTCCTGATAACTCTCCTGCTCTGATTGGTTTGTGAGCTTCCTTGCTTACTGTAGCGTAAAACATTTCTTGTGTGAATCTGACTGTTCAAAGAGTAATCTAAATTAAAGTAAGTTTAGGGATATTTATAAATGTACGCAGGTCAGCCATTTTCATGAGATGCTGAGGTAGATTTTTATGATTATTTTACTAATAATGGAGGTGTGAAAAATGCCATCAAAATTTAAATATTGAGGAGCCAAGACAGAAAATGTTGTTCGTGACTGAAACAACTATTGATGTGGTAAGCTGGGTGTTTCAAATGAAGCCTGAAGACATACACTCAGCACCTTTTTGAGACATCTCCTTCAGACTGTCAAAGCAAGGAGTTGAAGGAGGCTGTAAACACTCCAACCAGTTGATTACCACAGGTCTTCAGTACTGGGCCGGGTACACCAACAAGGGCAGATGGTTTCTAGGGATTCACCCTCCTGAAGAAAGCTCTCGTCTCAGAGACTGAGATCATAGGGTCATCGGGGTCTGTGGGGGTTTGTGAAGTTGCCTCCCTGTTCTTTTGGTCAAAATGAGCATGATAGACATAGGGAGCAAAATCTTGTTGTATTTGTATTGCTTGGCTTTGTTGTGTAGGAGGTGATGGCATTCAAGCCCTGCCAGTTGTTGACCATCCCCCTGTGATTCAAGTTTAGTCTGGAAATGCCTCTTTGCCTGTGAGATAGATCTCTTGTACATTCTTCGATTGCCAGATCGGGGATGCACCAATCTAGCTCTCATCAGATTTCAAATCTCTTGGATCTTCCTGGCTTCAGGTTGGGGCAAACTCCAAATGATCTTGTGAGTACTTGCTCATTAGATTTGCATCTCACACTTTTACCAAACATTTTCAACTGACCACATCCTTCTCTCAGCTCCCAAATTCAATTCCATGATTGATGAAGGCCAATACATCGTATGCCTTCTTAACCACAGAGTCAACCTGCGCAGTTGCTTTGAGTGTCCTATGGACTCGGACCCCAAGATCCCTCTGATCCTCCACACTACCAAGAGTCTTCCCATTAATACTATATTCTGCCATCATATTTGACCTACCAAAATGGATGAATTCACACTTATCTGGGTTGAATTCCATCTGCCACTTCTCAGCCCAAGTTTGCATCATATCAATGTCCCACTGTAACCTCTGACAGCCCTCCACACTATCCACAACACACCCAACCTTTGTGTCATCAGCAAACTTACTAATCCATCCCTCCACTTCCTCATCCAGGTCATTTATAAAATTCACGAAGAGTAAGGGTCACAGAACAGATCCCTGAGGCACTCCACTGGTGACTGACCTCCATGCAGAATATGACCCGTCTACAATCACACTTTGCCTTCTGTGGGCAAGCCAGTTCTGGATCCATCGACGGCACGGCACACGGCAGCAGCGGCCTTTCAGTCCTGGTGCTACTTTAATTTAGTTTTTAATTTAATTTTAAGGCACAATTAGGGTTTAGGGCAATGAATAACAGAGCGACTGTCTACCATCGCCAGCTACTGCTACAATACAGAGATCACCCAAAAACAAACCTTCATGAAAACCTGCTGGTTAGATTGCGAGACCTCGGCTTGTTGAGGGAGTTGGGCCTACAGTCCTCAGAGTCGCCTGAGGCCGGTGGCCGGAGTTGGGGGACGTCGTAAGCGGTGTGCGAGGAAGTGGAAGCGAGGCGAGTGGGTAGGAGTCCATGCCAGGAAAAAAAGTAAGCCCTAATCCGCCAGCTGTCCCATCCATTCTGCTCTCCAATGAAAATTAAATTGGACTACATCCGTGGCAACAAAATACTCGGTGGGAGTACAGAAACAGAGGGAATCCTGGACACGGCCATTCAGCTGTTTCTTTATGTAACAGATTTTCCCCCAAGCCATCAGACTACCAACCTACTGCCCTCTGCTGTGCCTATTGCCTTGTTTATTATTCATTGTAATGCTTGCACTGTTCTGCGTACTTCATGCAGTCATGGGTAGGTCTGTAGTCTAGCGTAGTTTTTGTGTTGGTTTACGTTGTTCATGTAGCACCATGGTCCTGAAAAACGTTGTCTCATTTTTACTGGGCACTGTACCAGCAGTTATGGTCAAAATGACAATAAAAAGTGACTTGACTTGACTTGACCTGACTTGATCCACAAAGCAATGGCCCCTTGGATCCCGTGCCTCCTTACTTTCTCAATAAGCCTTGCATGGGGTACCTTATCAAATGCTTTGCTGAAATCCATATACACTGCATCTACTGCTCTTCCTTCATCAATGTGTTTAGTCACATCCTCAAAAATTTCAGTCAGCTCGTAAGGCATGACCTGTCCTTTACAAAGCCATGCTGACTACTCCTAGTCATATTATACCTCTCCAAATGTTCATAAATCTTGCCTCTCAGGATCTTCTCCATCAATTGCCCAACCACTGAGGTAAGACTCAAAGGTCTATAATTTCCTGGGCTATCTCTACTCCATTTCTTGAACAAAGGAACAACATCCAGAACCTCTCCTGTCCCCACTGATAATGCAAAAATCATCGCCAGAGGCTCAGCAATCTCCTCCCTCGCCTCCCATGGTCGCCTGGGGTACATTTCGTCTGGTCCCGGCGACTTATCCAACTTGATGCTTTCCAAAAGCTCCAGCACATCCTCTTTCTTAATATCAACATGCTCAAGCTTTTCAGTCTGCTGCAAGTCATCATTACAATCACCAAGATCCTTTTCCATAGTGAATACTGAAGTAAAGTATTCATTAAGTACCTCTGCTATTTCCTCCGGTTCCATACATACTTTCCCGCTGTCACACTTGACGGGGTCCTATTCTTTCACGTCTTGTCCTCTTGCTCTTCACATACTTGTAGAACGCCTTGGGGTTTTCCTTAATCCTGCCCGCCAAGGCCTTCTCATGGCCCTTTCTGGCTCTCCTAATTTCCTTAAGCTCCTTCCTGTTAGCCTAATAATCTTCTTATTGATCTGTAACATTACCTAGTTCTCTGAATCTTTTGTATGCTTCTCTTTTCTTCTTGACTAGATTTATTACAGTCTTTGTACACCATGGTTCCTTTACCCTACCATAATTTCCTTGTTTCATTGGAACGTACCTATACAGAACTCTACACAAATAGCCCCTGAATATTTGCCATATTTCTTTGGTACTTTTCCTGAGAACATCTGTTTCCAATTTAAGCCTCCAATTTCCTGCCTGATAGCCTCATAATTCTCCTTACTCCAACTAAACGCTTTTCTAACTTGTCTGTTCCTATCTCTCTCCAATGCTATTGTAAAGGAGATAGAATTATGATCACTATCTCCAAAATGCTCTCCCACTGAGAGATCTGACCCCTGGACAGGTTCATTTCCCAATACCAAATCAAGTACAGCCTCTCCTCTTGTAGGCTTATCTACATACTGTGTCAAGAAACCTTCCTGAACACCCCTAACAAACTCTACCCTATCTAAACCCCTCGCTCTAGGGAGATGCCATCGATATATGGGAAATTAAAATCTCTCATCATGACAACAGTGTTATTATTACACCTTTCCAGGATCTGTTTCCCTATCTGCCCTTCAATATCCCTGTTATTATTAGGCAGCCTATAAAAACACCCAGTAAAGTTATTGACCCCTTCCTGTTCCTAATCTCCATCCACAGAGACTCAGTAGACAATCCCTCCAAGGCGTTCACCTTTTCTGCAGCCATGACACTATCTCTGATCAACAGTGCCACACCTCCACCTCTTTTGCCTCCCTCCCTGTCCTTTCTGAAACATCTAAAACCTGGCACTTGAAGTAACCAATCCTGTCCCTGAACCATCCAAGTCTCTGTAATGGCCACCACATCATATCTCCAATATTTTCTGTATTATATTCAATTTGCAGCACCTATGATACTTTGCATTTGGATCAAGTACCATATTTTAACATTCAGTTAAACATTTTTCTGGGGGAGCAGCTCTACTTGTAAGGAAAGATATTGAGAGAAGGAATCATTATGAATGTTTATTTTTCTAAATGATTGTCAGGCTATAATCTTCTTCTTGGGTCCTTAGCTCCCAGTGGAGCATAGACCATCGCTGACCTCCCATTGGAGTTCATCAATGTTTCTGTAATCCATTATATCCACTGTACATGGGGATTGGCCTATACAGTTCCACCAGAGCCCTGTTGGCCAGTGTTACCTGCTTCCACCTCTCACAACGGGGGATGTAGGGTTGGATTTTGAGAGGTGTCAGGCTATATTAATCTCTTTGATGTTCTTCAAATAATTAAGATGTGGGAATTAGTGTTTAGGATGCAAGTCAAGTACCTGAATTGATCCCAAGAAATTCATCAAAATACTTTAGAGATTTTTTTTGGATTTTTGATTACTTGGTAGTAATAGAACATTGTGGTTTTAAAAAGCGGAAGGGATTACATTGTGCGGTAGGTAAATCAGTCTGGAATAAATTTACCTTGTTCAAACAGAGCCTTGAGCTGAATAAGTTATTAAGAACTAAAGGGGATGACATATTTGAGCCTACGGGAAAATATGAATGAGAAACATTGCAATTCAGCGTTAATCGGCTTGGGCTGATGAGTGGAAACAAGACTAGTTATCACCTGTATAAATAGCACGGTGATGGCAGGTACGCTTTCCCTAAACCTATCATCACAGTAAACGTGAGGCCGGTTGGACTAATTTTGCTGACAGAGACCAACAATTCATGAGAAATTGCCAAACCAGTGAACAGAAGCCAAAGCCATGCTGTGCAAATGAACCTGATCTCAGCAGGAAAAAGATAATGATCCAGTTAATAAGAGAATAAAGAGCAAACATTCTAAAGTAAAACACAGAGGACAGTGACAAGTCAAAATGGCGGTGAGGAATAGCAGACAATGGATCATATAATTCAAACAAGAGCCAGATAATATAGTATTATCATATTTTAAAAGAATCCCATTTCTCAGCACAGGGCCCATTGTCATGTCATTTCAAGTGCTCACCTACCTGTGTACCAAATAATAAGGCAGACCTCCCACCCCCCATTCTCACTACATTCTACAAAGGATGTATCACGGGCATCCTGAGCAGCTGCATCTCCGCCTGGTTTGGGAATTGCATCGTCTTGGATCGCAAGACCCTGCAGCGAATAGTGAGGTCAACTGAGAAGATCGTCGGGGTTTCTCTTCCCGCCATTACAGATATTTACACTACACGCTGCATCCGCAAAGCAAACAGTATTGTGAAGGACCCCACTCACCCCTCATACAAACTTTTCTCCCTCCTGCCATCTAGAAAAAGGCACCGAAGCATTCGGGCTCTCACGACCAGACTGTGCAACAGTTTCTTCCCCCAAGCCATCAGACTCCTCAATACTGAGTCTAGACTGACATCTACATCATTTATAATTATATTGTAATTTGTCCTCTACTGTGTCTATTGTCTTGTTTATTAATGAATGTACTGCCCTGCACTGTTTTGTGCACTTTATGTAGTCTTGTGCATTTCTGTAGTCTGGTGCAGTTTTTATATTGTTTTACATATTCTAGTGTAGTTTTGTGTTGTTTCATGTAGCACCAGGGTCCTGGATGAACATTGTTTCATTTTTACTGTGTACTGTACCAGCAGTTTATGGTCGAAATGACAATAAACTTGACTTTACTTGAGTTGAAATGAAGGAGAAATAGCACCAGTGATTTTTGCAGACCCAGGCGACTTCTTTCGGTTCATCAATGAAACAGAGTATTCTTCTTCTCTTATGTCTTTCTTTTCTTTTCAAGATGGTTGAGGTTCTGTCAGAGCCTATGATCTATAGTCCAAACTATGTTCTTTAGAAGAGCTTGGATTTCAGACAGTCTGGGTGGCCTAGCCCTTCGTTACCTCCCGGAGCAGTCTGGAAACATGAGCCCTTGGGGAGTGGCCCCGTAGATGGTGCGGCTCCTCGCCAATTTTGCCAGCTGAAGCATCATGGGAGACTGAAACATTGAGACAACAGCCAATGCATTTGCTAATTGCCGGCTGCTGTCAGAAGGAGGTCCCTGTACGTGAGTGATCACCCCCCTCCGCCCCCCCCGATGGAGAGTGAGAGCCTGTCAGCACTTGAGATAGGGGGCTTGAAAAAGCAATGCAGAAGGTCATAATATTGGAGCAGAGAGTTGCTGGTTATCAATCTCATTGTTGAAGGAGCGACCTCTCTCTCCCTTGTTGAGTAGAGGGAAAGCCTGTCTGAGACATCGAAGTGCTGGGTTATCTACGGTAGTTTTGATGGACTCTGGTTCAAGGTCTCTTTGGGGGACTTTTGCTGATGCTTGCATGGTGGGAAGTGAGGGGGGGTTGATGTTTCTGCTGGCAAGAGTGAGGGAGGGTTGATGCTTTTGCTGCTGCTTGCAAAGGATGGGAGGAGTGGAGGGGTTATGGGTCTTTGATGCTTCTATCATTGATTCTATGGGCTTTCATGTTGACTGGATATCTGTGAAGCGTACAGATTTCAGGTTGTATACTGCATACATTCTTTGATATTAAATTAACCTTTGAACCTTCCTCCACCACTCCTTCAGATTTAAGCCACTTTCTAGGTGAAGGAGTTATTTTACCGAACTTCTCTAAATGACATACTTACAATAAACCAATCCTCCTGTTTCTAGATATCATTGTTATGGAGAAAAGTTTCCTCTTATCTGCCCTATCGCGATTCATCACAATTTTGTGTACATCTGTCAGGTTCTCCTCAGTTCCATGGAAAACAACCATAGCTTATCCAGTCTCTCCTCATAATGCTTCATCCCAGACGACATGCCGGTCAATCACCTCTGCACTTCTCTGGCTGGTGTGGTGAAAATGCATCTCTACCAAAGGGGGTGCAAAGCACTACTCCTCTCCGCTGGCCTGCAGGTCACCCTTGGGCAAGGTATAGCACCTGCTTAGCCCCTCGATCAGGGTCACTTGAAGCCAAGGGAGCAGGTGGTGGATGGTCATATGAGTAGCTGATGCATGTTATAAGTCTTGGTTGACTATTGATGCCATGGAGATAATCTCTGAGGAGTATTGATAATGGCTGGGGTGATCCATCTTGTAAAGACACTGCCCAGAAGAAGGTAATGGCAAACGACTTCTGTAGAAAAATTTGATAAGAATAATCATGGTCAAATAGCTACGCCATATGACATGGTGTAGCTCTCTGTCAGGCACCGACCATTCATGGTTATACCCATCCAAAAATCATATTACAAACAAGAGAAAATCTGCAGAAGGTAGAAATCTGAGCAACACACACAAAATGCTGGAGGATCTCAGCAAACCAGGCAGCATCTATGGATACGTCAACTGTACTTTGTTCCATAGATGCTGCCTGGACTGCTGAGTACCTTGAGCATTTTGTGTGTGTTGCCCAAAATCATATTTCTTCAATTTAACAGTGTCCTCATTAAAATGTAATTTCACTATCTTTCCTCCCCATCTCAGTCCTCAAATGACCCACAATCTTCATATGGCCCACTTGCTGCTCCAGCTCTTATCACCCATCCACCCTCTCCCTCCCCATGTGTGGTGTATCTAATATTCCAGTAATATTTGATTAATATTGCAAATATATTGTTTGATTTATTATTCATTGGTTGTTTACATAATTCAGTATGGGTTATATGTAAGAAGTACATGAGTGGCATACTTCATTACACCACCATATTATAGGTGACTGTCTCACTAAAAGAAGGAACTATGTAAGTAGACATGATTCCGGGCTCCAGTGTTTTTCTTTCAATTAGTTTCTAGACTACAAAGCAAACAGTGGCAATGAGTAAGTTTTAAAACGAGTACCTACTTGTTGAAGCACAGCACGATTTTCTCTGAAAAGGGGAGGGGGACTTTCAAGTTAAAGAAAAAGCACAGCACATGTTTCTTCGGAAGAGGAGTAAGATATTCAAGTTAAAAAAAAAGGCAGGAAACAGATGAAATTAATGAGTGGAAATGATAGTCCACATTGGAAAGATAGATGCATTTAACTGTGCAACAGATAGATGAATGATTACAGTATTTTGAAGTCAGTAAGAAAAGAGTGCTAGTGTTACTGAATACAATAGGTGGAAAAGGATACAGTTTGCTTAGATATTTAATTGCTCCAACCAAACCAGACAAAATTTGTGTTGCTGATATCATGAACATAATGCAGGAACATTTAGAACTGAAAATATTGTGATTGCAGAATCAAAAGGAAAGGGAGTCCATTTCAGCTTACATGGCTGAATTGAAGAATTAGCTGAGTATTATCAGTTCAGTAATGGACAATAATGTACTGAGAGATTATTTAGCTCGTGGAATCTTAAAAGAAAACATTTAGAAGATGGCTCCTAACTGAAGCACAACTCACATTTAAAAAAGCAGTTGAGTTAGCTGTATCAATGGAAACAGCAGCCTGAGATGCAATTGAGTTGTAGTGAGGAATAAAAGTGAGCATTAACAAAATTGCAGTATCTAAACAGAAACTTGTGTGAATGAACAAATTGTGTTACTATTGTGGCAGCGGCTGACGTACACCAGACGTACAGCAGGTTTAAAGGTGAAACTTGCAGAAAATGCAACGAAGTAGGACACATGCAAAGAGCACGTCAGGCAGACAAAAATAAATGGACTGGACAGGGAAGAGGAAGAGATAAAAAGACATGTTGCAAGGTCGATGCTGTTGATGAAAAATCTGATAGTGATGAGAGTGACACAGGACTGAGTAGTCCTGAGATATACAATGTGAAAGCTAACAAAAGACAAGCAATATGGCTTACACCAGAAGCGAACAGCAAATTATTTAAATTGGAATTGGACACTGGCTTAGCTGTTACAGTCATTCCACAAAATGAGTTTGAATGGCATTTCAAAGATGTTTAACTGAAGCCTGCAGATATCCAGCTAAGAGCTCATTCTGGAGAAAAGATAATTCCTGTAGGAATAACATTCTTAACAGTGAAATACAATAACCAACAAGCCACATTGGGTTTATATTTGGTAAAAACAGGAGGACCAGCATTGTGGGGCCATGATTAGCCGAGACAATTACAACTTGATATGGAGATCCATCCACCATTTGCATGCCATATCCCCTGCAACGGAGTCAACTGAAAGTGAATTAAGAAAGCTATTGGATGATGCCAGAACAGAGTTCAAAGATGGCATTGTAAATCTCCAACATATGAAAGGTAAAATAGTGTTAAATGAAAATGCCACACCCAAGTTTTACAAAACCTGTCTGATTCTTCATGCCATCCGTGATAAATTAGCCAGTGAGGTAGATCGCATGGAGGCTGAAGGAATTCTTTCCAAGACTGAATGAAGCCTATTGGCAATAGCAGTGGTCCCAATAGTCAAGAAGAATGGGACTGTTAGGATCTGGGTTGATTTTAAGGTCACCATTAATCCAATACTGAAAGTAGATCAGTGTCCAGAACAGAGGACAACCTTGGAGGGAAACACTTCAGCAAAGTGGACTTAGATGAGGTCTACCTATAGAAGGAGATGGAAGAAGAGTCCAAAGTGTTTCTTGCCATAAACACCCACAAAGGGCTTTATCACTATAATAGGCTTATTTTTGGAGAAGCATCTGCACCTACACTCTGGTAGAAAGGTATGGACCAGGTGCTGCAAGGCTGCCCAGCACTCAGTGTTACCTGGATGTCATCATTATTACCGATAAGGATAACAAAGGACAGCTTCAAAATGTCAAGACTGTGTTAAAAAGGTTAGAATATTATGGGGTCAGAGCACGACATTAACAAGTGTGAATTATTTAAACCAAGGATCACTTACTGTGATCATACCATTGACACACAAGATTTACACAAGTGTGCTGAGAAAATTCAAGAATTGGCAGCTGGTCCCAGGCCAAAGGACATGCCACAGTTGCAATCTATATTACCATGAATTCAGAGATGGGCTGTGTTTCTTGGAGGACAAAATTACAAGATCAATTTCAAGAGGACAACTAATTATGGAAGTTTTGGTAGAATGTTCTGTTCACCCTTGGAAAAAGAAATACCTGAAAAGCTTACAAAAGAGGACACTCCTCTTGATGCGTTTTCCCTTATAGAAATCAAAAGTCTCCCTATTACAGCAGAGATGATCCAAAGGGAAATCAGAAAAGACCCCACACTGTCTCTGGTCCACATGGCAACACAAAATGGCTGGGAAATGCAGCAGAAGTTCCAGTTCCCCATTTATACCACTGCTAGGATGAACTTGCCCTTGACGGAAGTTGCCTTATGTGGGGATTGAGAGCCGCTGTACCATCAAAGCTGAGAGTTAATGCATTGTAGGAGCTACTTGCCAGTAATTTAGGCATGGTCAAAATGAAAGTGTTGTCTCGCAGCTTTGCCAGGTGGCCTGACATCAATGAGCAGATGAAGCAGCTCGCCATGCACTGTTCGGAATGCCAACACATCCAGAAGATGTCAAGAGCAGCACCTCTCCATCCCTGGAAATGGTCTCCATTGCCCTGGCAGACGATTCGTGGGAATTTTGCTGGACCATTCATACACACACATTTCTAGCTATTAGTGGATGCAGCTACAAAGTGGCCGGGGTGTTACCAATACACTTCAGCCTGACACACTGTTGAGAAGCAACTCCTCAAGGCCTTCTGTTCCAGAATACTTAGTCACTGAGAATGGACCACAGTTTGTTGTGGAACAGTTTCCGTCACTCCCGATGATGAATGGAATAAGACATATTACATATGCTCCTTGCGTGTCGCAATGCAGCACACTCCAGACCAACAACTCACCAGCTATGCTGTTCCTCAGTCGCCCCTTGCGCTTACACTTTGATCTTCACAAACCCAGTCTCAGAAAGAGAATGCAGGACAAATAGCTGAGGCAAATTGAGGGCTCCTCAAACAAGGAGGTTGATGTTTCACTCCTTGACAAGCAGTGCTGACGAGGGACTATATAGGGCATCAGAAGTGGGTAGCTGCAAAGATTAAGACGGAACTGGGCCATTCTCCCATACAGTGGAAATTGCATCTGATGTCACCTGGAGATGACATATTGATCAGTTGAGAAGAGCAGAGTCAATTGTTCGAGAAGAAAGGTGTCCAGAGCCGTCAGAACCACTTCCTGCAGTTCCAGAGTCAACCCCAACAACCACCGTGGATGAGGACCCAGAACCTAAGATTGTTTCACAGCCACAAATCCCACCTGCCAAGCAGATCGCCACTTGTCAGGAAAGACATTATCCCACAAGAATAAGAAATCTTCCACAGCAATTAAATGACCAGAGAGTAATAAGCTACATATTTGAGTTGAGATGCATTCCATATTGAGTTGGAGTTTATAGCTAAGCAGGAAGGAATGTAGGGTATTTAATATTTGAGTAATATTGTAGATACCTTCTTTGTTTGATTAAGCATCCTTTGCTTGTTTACATGGTTCATTATGGGTTATATGTCAGAAGTACTGTTATGTACCCGTGGGTATCTTGTGACTGTCACATGACCATGATGTAATTGAGGCTGTGCTGGGCATGATGTAGTGGTCCTGTGATGGTGGAGTGACGTAATTTTCCCACCAGTGAGAGGTCATGTGATAGTTTTCAACAGGGTATAAAAGGAGAACCCCTCCCTGTGACGCAGGGCAGTTCGTGGTTGAATTCATTCAGTGACTCCGTTCTGCTGCGTATTCGATGTTATGACGAAGTTTTGTTTTAAATTGGAGCTTTACTTTCTGCCTTTAAGTCTCAAAGGTTATTGCCAACAGTTCTGCTACAATACTGCCAGTTAAAGTCCAGTCGGAGAGTGAAGATTTATCGAAGTTCGGGCAGCTAGAGGATCGAGGGCAGTTGATGTCAGCGGTGAAACATGTTCGACCTTATTTAATCTTCGTACAAGGAAGTAGTAATTTGTGTCCGAGATAGCTTCTACATTTCTGAGCAGAAAGAGCTGGACGCAGAGTTTCGCCAAGGAAAGGTCAGTGTCTTTAAGCCGTTGTATTTCCTTCAATCGTAAATCCCTCGGCAAAGCATACATTGGCTGGGGCCATACTTGGGTGGTAAACTACTACAATAATTGAGGGTTTTCTTCACCCAACATAGCCATTCTCTCTCTCCAGCAGTGGATATACTGTGGTCTTTTCCCACAGAGCTCTTGTGGTGGCTGTTTCAAGTTTCAGTGCTTCCCTTAGCATTTACCCTTGCAGGGAAGCACGGGCTAGTCCATGGACATCTCTGCCTGTTGCCAGACCAGCAAGCTTTGGGCAGACAAGGGGCGTCTTTCATTGGGCTGATGATCTGCCTGCAGCATTTGATGTCCTTCTGCATGTGTGTGTGTTTCTCTAGGAACAGCCTTTGCAGAGTCCTCTGCTATCCTCAGGATGAACCATGACGTATGTCCTTGCATCTTCCGCCCCACGGTCTGTAAAGAGGTGAGCTTCTGAGAGCTGAAGCAAGAAAAACACTTGATTACTTTAAATGTACAAGGCCTGAACCATGTCCCTTTGGGTCCAAAACAGCTGAATGCAATGGCTAGCCCTCACACTAGCTTGCTGGCCTCTCTCCTTTCTCACACTGTAGTATATCCAGGCCATGCTGTGAAGATGTGGAAAGGCCAGAGCAGTTGAGGCCAATTTTATCCTGTGGGCTCAAGATTCACATGAATTCTGTCTTATAAATGGTTCATGGAGAGGAAATCTGGGGCTGGAGATCGCAGCCTGGGAGCTCTGTCAGAGCATCTTCAGCACTGAGATAGGCACTTTGATACAGTCATTGTAAACTACTCTTACGGTACTGACACTGTATACTTTCCTGTTCAAAGTACTGGCAGCATGCTATGAGGAATGGAAAGATTGGCCACAAAGGACAAAGGATCCAATTCACATATCCCAGACAGCCCAGGATTCTGGTCCCTCTAATTGTGCACATCGGCACTTATGAACAATTTCTAATCAATTTGAGAGTGTGAACCTGGAGGAAAGCCTTGTAAGACCAACTGGTCAAGTTTTCAATTAAAATATTCTCTTCCAACCTATTAGGAACTACAAACCAAGGAACAAAGAGATCAATAAGAGGCCAGACTTACAAGATTCAGCCTTGAGGCTCCAGTCAGCTTCGAGCAACCTGTCAGTGTGTCCCTTGCCGATCATTCCGTGGCAGTCTCAGAGTGTTGTGCTCTGCCTCAGAAATACACTCCTCTGAGGATAATAGAATTAATTGTGGAAATAGAATAAATAAACGGTTGCAAATTTTGCACCTACCTAGACCCATCATTCTTTTAGACATCTCCGTCAGAGTTGCTCCCATTCTTCTCTGCTCTGAGAGGGATAAATCCGGCTTCTCCAGTCCTTCTGCACAACATAAGCCCCTCATCCCTGGAGTCACTCTGGAGATTCATTTTTGGATCTTCCCTGGCTTTGCTAAAGCTCCTGATGAAGGGCCTTGGCCCAAAATGTCCTCTGTCCATTCTTCTCCATTGATGCTGCCTGACCTGCTGAGTTCCTCCAGTATTTTGTGTGTGCAACAATGGCTAGAGCTGAAGGAAAGTAGGTATCAATGTCAAAGGTCATGGGGAGAAGGCAGGAGAATGTGGCTGAGAGGGATAATAAATCAACCATGATGGAATTGTCCAATGATCTTATGAACTGAATTGAATTGAATTGAATTGATTTCATTACTCAGGTCCTTCAGATACATGAGGAATAAAAATCTTTATGTTACGTCTCCATCTAAATGTGCAATGTGCAACTTATAGCCATTTATAATAAATATTATGTACAACAGGATAGTCAATATAACATAGAAATATAGCTGTGACAGCTTGAATTAATCAGTCTGATGGCCTGGTAGAAGAAGCCATCCTGGAACCTGTTGGTCCTGGCTTTTATGCTGTGGTACCACTTCTCTGATGGTAGTGACTGGAACAGTTTGTGGTTGGGATGACTCAGGTCCTCAATGATCCTTCAGGCCATTTTTACACACCTGTCTTTGTAAATGTCCTGATAAGATTATCCTTACATCTACACACCGTCCTTAGACATCTGGAGAAGAGGGATGCTTATGTGAGAATGCTCTTCCTGGACTACAGTTCAGCATTCAACACCATAATTCCCTCGAGGCTCAACAAGAAGCTCAGAGTCTTTGGCTCCTTTTCTCTCTGTAAACCCATGACTGTGTCACCACCCACAGTTCCAATCTGCTAATTAAATTTGCTGACAGCACTACACTGATTGGCCTAATCTCAAATAATAATGAGGCAGCCTACAGAGAAGAAGCCATCACCCTGACACAGTGGTGTCAAGGAAACAACCTCTCCCACAACATTGCAAAAACAAAGGAGCTGATTGTGGACTATAGGAAGAATAGAGACAGGCTAACTCCCATTGATCTGGGGTTGAGAGAGTGAACAGCTTTAAGTTCCTCGGCATAAACATCACCAAGGATTTCACGTGGTCTATACCTACAGGCTGTGTGGTGAAAAAGGCACAACAGCACCTCTTCCACCTCAGACAGTTGAAGAAAGCACTGACAAGACAAAAAAAATCATTTATAAGCTGTACAAGACATTAGCGAAACTGTTGTCTTGCTGTAGGAAAGAATCTATTAAGTTGGAAAGTATGCAACAAAGGGTCACAAATCTATTACTAGTACTAGAGAACAAGAGTTATGAGAGTGATAGGCTGAGGCTTTATTCCCTAGAGAGCAGGAGGTGGAGGAGTGACCTTACAGAGGTGTATAAAATCATGAGGGGCTTAGATAAGGTGAACAAATGATCACAGTCCTTTTTCCAGGGGAGAGAGTATGGGTTTAAGATAAGAGAGGAAAGACTTAAAGGAGACCTGATGGGCAACACAGAGGATGGTAGGTAGGTATATAGAACAAGCTGCCAGAGGAAGTGGTAGAGACAAGTACAATTACAATATTCAGAAGATTCCTGGACAGGTACATGGAAAGGAAAAACTCTGAGAGATGTGGGCCAAGTGCAGACAATTGAGAATATGGGACCAGGTCAGGCAGGCAACTTGGTCATCAAGGGCAAGGTGGGCTGAGGATGGTCTTTCTGAGGTAACTCCATGACTCTTTGACAATTGTACCTTATGATAACTATCCATCACTTGTACTGCAACAGAATGTTGAGATATTCTCTATCCCGAGGTAGCTTAATCAATGAACCTCAAGGCTGAGATTTATGGACAACTGAGGAGTCAAGAATAGTGAGGAAAGGGCAGGAAAATAAGATTTAGGATCAGAATCAGATGAGCTATGCCCTTAATAATGGGCTTGAGCAGCCCATTGGTTCACGTCTGCCCCTATTTCTTATGTTCTGATATGAATAGGCTTTTTTACATACCAGGTAATACCATATAAGCTCTTCAGACTGCAAACTTTATTCTGCATACTAAGTCATGTACTAAATTATTTGAGAATGATGTACGATAAGAACTGTAATGAATCTTTTCCCTTTCCTGACTCCTGGGCATTGTGTCTAATGTCACCATTTCAGCTAAACCAGCCTCCCCTACATCTATTCTCAATGACTCAGTAAACAGACAACATTATCAAACACAGCACCAATCTGGACATTCTCTCTTCTCCCATCTCTCTTTGGGCAAAAGATACAAAAGCCTGAAAGCCTGTACAAACAGGCTTAAGGGCAGCTTCTGTCTCACTGTTATCAGACTCTTAAGTGGGCCTCTTGTATGATAAGACGGACTCTTGACTTCACAATCTATCTCATTATGATCTTGCACCTTATTGTCTACCTGCAATGCACTTTCTCTGTAGCTGTTGCGCTTTTTCTATATTGTTACAGTTTTACCTTGTCAAGTCACTTTTATTGTCAATTCAACCATAACTGCTATGTACAGTACATAGTAAAAATGAGACAACGTTTTTCAGGACCATGGTGTTACATGACACAGTACAAAAACTAGACTGAACTACGTAAAAAAAGCAACACAGAGAGAAAAAAAAACAACTACACTAGACTACAGGCCTACCCAGGACTGCATAAAGTGCACAAAACAGTGCAGGCATTACAATAAATAATAAACAGGACAATAGGACAGTAACGTGTCAGTCCAGGCTCTGTATATTGAGGAGTCTGATAGCTTGGGGGAAGAAACTGTTACATAGTCTGGTCGTGAGAGCCTGAATGCTTCGGTGCCTTTTCCCAGACGGCAGGAGGGAGAAGAGTTTGTATGAGGGGTGTGTGGGGTCCTTCATAATGCTGTTTCCTTTGTGGATGCAGCGTGTAGTATAGATGTCCGTGATGGTGGGAAGAGAGACCAGGGTCTTGCGATCTGAGATGGTGCAGTTTCCGAACCAAGAAGTGATGCAGCTGCTCAGGATGTTCTCAATACAACACCTGTAGAATGTGATGAGGATGGGGATGGGAGATGGACTTTCCTCAGCCTTTGCAGGAAGTAGAGACGCGGCTGGGCTTTATTTGCTATGGAGGTGGTGTTGAGGGGCCAGGTGAGATTCTCTGCCAGGTGAACACCAAGAAATTTGGTGCTCTTAACCATCTCTACCGAGGAGCCGTCGATGTTCAACAGGGAGTGGTTGCTCCGTGCCCTCCTGAAGTCAACAACCATCTCTTTTGTTTTGTTCACATTCAGAGACAGGTTGTTGGCTCTGCACCAGTCCGTTAGCTGCTGCACCTCCTCTCTGTAAGCTGACTCATCATTCTTACTGATGAGACCCACCACGGTCGTGTCATCGGTGAACTTGATGATGTGGATCGAGCTGTGTGTTGCAGCAGTCGTGGGTCAGCAGAGTGAACAGCTTTAATGCACTCTGTAATAAGTTGATATGTATGAATAGTATTCAAGACAAGCTTTTCACCGTACATGTGATAATGATAAACCAATTCCAGTCCAATTCAAACTCAAAATTGAGCCAGATAATAAATCAAACATGTTATCCTCTCAGTTTCTGCCAGATGGGACAGCCCTTTCATCCCATGGGTGACAAAGAGCGCATAAAGATCAACAGAGCTTCTGTAGGTCTGTGAGTGGAGCACTAAATCCATGTTTGAATGGTATTAAACTGCTGTTGAATACTCTCTGATTTAGCAACTTGTTTGTCCTTGCTGAGCAAAAGATTAACAGAAACTAAATTTGCTTTCAGTACATTTACTTTTATCGTACACGGATGATACATGTACTCTGGAACTCACTCTTGACTCTGTGCCAGCACTTTACCGATTTTAGAAGAACTGTTGAATTCCAAACATGCCATCATTGGAAAGTAATCAATTATGGTCATTTATTGACTGCATAGTCGGATTGCTAAACATGTACAACTTTCAACAGAAACTAATGCTAAACATGGGTCTTGGTCTGTTTTTAATTTATCTTCTTTTTGTTTATTTTAAAGCTGTATTCAATTATGTAAGTGTGAATTGTACTAATTTATAATGTATATTTCATGTCTCTGTTGAGCAGACATTGAAGAATGTTTTATGTGAAAGAAACTGAGGATTATTTAGACAAGTAATTATTTGATGGATTGAAAGGCCTGCTTCCATTCTTTAAGCTTACTTGGTGCCAGAGGAGTTACCAGTCAGCATTGAACTCAATATAGAACTGCCTTAAGAACTCCAGCACTGGATTTTTCCCTTAGGGTTTACTCTCAAAGTCTTCCCACAAGTGAATACAACTGCAAGGCAGCAGAGGTTTGAGATCAGAGTTTTCCTTCTTGTAGGTGAACAACCATGGTTGACGAGACCCATCTGCCTGAAGCAATTGGTTTTAAGACCCCAGTAACCTGCCTTTGCCCCTTCTCCTGTCAGTAGAAATGGTACTACCAGGCTTAGTAGCTAGGCTACACATGAAGGCCAGGAGCTGGACATGGTTGTTAGAGGCTATTTGAGGTGCACATCATTGGAAGCATTTAGATCAGAATCAGGTTTATTATCACCAGCATGTGATGTGAGATTTGTTAACTTAGCAGCAGCAGTTCAATACAGTACATAATCTAGCAGATAAAGAATAAAAATAATAAATAAAATGAAACATAATAATAACTTAATCAATTGTGTATATTAAATAGATTATTAAAAACATGCAAAAACAGAAATACTGTATATTAAAAAAAGGTGAGGTAGTATCCAAGGCTTCAAAGTCCATTTAGGAATCGGATGGCAGAGGGGAAGAAGCTGTTCCTGAATCGCTGAGTGTGTGCCTTCAGGCTTCTGTATCTCCTAGCTGATGGTAACAGTGAGAAAAGGGCATGCCCTGGATGCTGGAGATCTTTAATAATGGACGCTGCCTTTCTGAGACACCGCTCCTTAAAGGTGTCCTGGGTACTTCGTAGGCTAGTGTCCAAGATGGAGCTGACTAGATTTACAACCTTCTGCAGCTTCTTTCGGTCCTGTGCAGTAGCCCCTCCATACCAGACAGTGATGCAGCCTGTTATCCTCACTATCACCCCTGGCTATGACAGCCTTAACGAACTAGTGTATAGATGAGTAATAGAATATGTGGGGGAGTCAATGTAAATGTGTGGAGGATAAACTGGGTTAGTGCAGAATTATTGTAAAAAAATATGCTGGTGGTTGGATGAGACCTAGAGGACTGAAGGGCCTGTTTCTGTGCTTATCCCTCTATTTCAGTCTCTGTCATTGTTTCAACCCATTGCATTGTTGCATGAGTGCTGAAGTAAGCAAGAGGGCACTTCACACCTTCAAGACAAGCACTGGGTCCTTTGAACGGAACCTTACAAAAAGTAAAATTAGTGGAAAAAGTCAGATATCTTTTCAGCTCTATTGAAATAATATAAGCATAATTAATGAACAGCCCACAGACCACTGAGGTGCCTAAAGGGGGATATCAATCAGTTACACACACAAATGCTGGAGGAACTCAACAAGTCAGGCAGCATTGATGGAGGGAAATGAACAGTTGACATTTCGGACCAAGAATCTTCATCGGGACTGGAAAGGAAGGGGGCAGAAGCCAGAATAAATTAAGGAAGTGTGGGGAGGAGAGGGAGTACAAGGTGGTAGCTAATAGGTGAGAGACCAGGTGAGGGGGAAGTTGGGTCAGGGAGGGAGAAGATGGGAAGGGATAGATGGAAGTGATAATGAGCCGAAGAAGAACAAACCTAATAACTGACTGTGGACCATGAAAGAGAGGGAAGGAGGAAGCGAACAAGAGGGACGTAATTAACAGGTGATGTGAAGAGAAAGAGTGGGAGGGTGGCCAGAATGGGAATGGAAAAAGAGGGAATGATTAAGGTGGGAAAAATGAACAGATGCTAATGACATCAGGCTAGAGGTCACCCTCTAAATATGAGATCTTGCTAAGTTTGGTCTCATAATGTCAGTACAGGAGGCCATGAACAGACACATCGGAATGAAAGTGGGAAGTCAAATTGGAATGTGTAACCATTAGGTGATCCTGCCTTTCGTGGTGGTTAGCACAAAGGTGCTTAACAAAGTAATTCGCCAATCTATGCTGGGATTTAGCAATGTAGAGGAGGCTGTACTGGGGACATCACATACTATAGATGACCGTGACTAGCTCACAGGTTAAGCGTCTCCTCACCTGGAGGGAGTGTTTGGGGCCCAAAGGGAGGAGGTGTAGTGACAGGTGTAGCACTTGTCAGGAGGGAACTCAGTGGGGAGTGAATGAAGAAGAGAGCCCCATAGAGAATAATCCTTCTGGAAAGTGGGTGAGGTGGGGAGGGAAAGGTGTGCTTAGTGGTAGGATCCCACTGGAGATTGTGAAAGTTGAAGAGAATTCTCTGCTGTATATGGTGGCCTGTGGGGTGGTTTCTCCATAGTGGACCTTTCCTTGGGCATTTGAAGCTCCATCAATTATTAAAAGTGCTGCTGTTCTGCAACTTAGTCAGCACCATCATAGGCTCTAACTTCCATAGGACCCAGGACACCTTCAAGGAGGCGTTGTCCATCATTAAGGAAACCCATCATCACCCAGTTGTACCTGGTTCTCACTGCTACCATCAGGAAAGTGGTAAAGAAGTGTGAAGGCACACACTCAATGATTCAGGAACAGCTTCTTCCCCTCTGCCATCTGATTTCATAATGGACATTGAACCCACAAACACTACCTCACTGCTTTTTTATTTCTAATTGTTGCACTACTTATTTAATTTAAATACTATATATATATAAATGATTTTTGTAAAAATTATTATATATTGCATTATACTGCTGCTGACAAATTTCATGACACATGCCAGTGATATTAAACATCATTCTGATTCTGAGCTTAATTTAAAATTAATTTCCAAGAGCAGAACACAAGTTGAGTAAGTCCCCTTTAAATTATATATTTCGGCATGTTCTTGACCCCATCCTTAGTTTCACCCAGTCGATCCACGCTACCAACAGGAACTGATGAGAGATTGTCAAGCCAGCTACCTGCTAGGACATATCAAAATCTGTCAAGCAGGTGATAATCTTCAAAATTGGTTGGTGAGGAACTTGTAACACAATTTCACAGACACATCTACCACCTCATAGTACAGTATACAGTTCGTTCAAAAATATCTTGTTTTTATTTTGAAAAGGCTAATCCCTAATTTTCTCTTTGGGTGGGTCAGAAAGGTAAAGTAATTAAACTCCGAGTAGCAGCTCTTGGCGATGTTCTTTACTACGTGTATTTATTTTATGTACTGCCTGTGTTTGACCTCCCCTATATTTAAGTTTTTTTTGCTGAAAAGTAATGTTATAAGTCACATTTCTCTACAACAGTGTTGCTGACAAGGTCTGGCCACATCTGAGTTGAAGGGTTACAAAAGTGAAAGTAACAACATGGGTGGTCTTATGGGAAAAAAAGCACATACATAGATAAAGAAAACAAGATATTCACCTTCCAGGCAGGAAGATTTGGCTTCTGTGTTACAGGAGTGGGAATCACAAGCCTAATATACAGAGATCTCCAGTGTGGAAGCAAGTACTTTGAGAGGTTGAATGGTTTCAAGCACACCTTGTTAATCAGATTGATTCCTGGAATGAGCAACTTGTTCTGTAAAAAGAAATTAAGCAGATTGTGACTTTACCCTCTTGAGTGTAGGTGATCACTTTGAAGCATTTGTTTCATTCAGGCCTTGATGAGATGGAGTCATGGACGATGTTTGCCCCCCCCCCCCCCCCCCCGGTGTATGTTCATAACCAAGTGCCTGAATTCCCCTCAAATGCTCCCATTGCATAAAGCTCGCTTTAATACTTCTGTTTATTTCCCTCCTCACTAACTTAATAACCTATTCACATATGCTTTTAATTCCATGACATTGGCAAAAGAAGTATTAGGGAATGGGTTATCACACTGTAGATAATCAAGCTTGATATAAAAGAAGTCTTCTTGTCCCTTTTTGAATCATATGCTGCGGTGTATTGTGGATTTACTGAAAGGGAAAGTACAGGCCTAATCTGCTTAATCTTTTTCCACTGGACCACTCACCTTTAGCTCAGTCTGAGGAACCAATCATGACATCCGAAATGGCTGCTTAATACTAGGCTACAGATACTCGGTGCCCATTAGCTTCCATGTTGGTTTGAGATCAGCATGTCCATTGATGCCCTGGAGAAAGATAAGCAATTATCTTTCCATCAGTTATTTGTTAGTTTCAGTGATTTAATTATAAGACCATAAGATATAGGAGCAGAAGTAGGCCATTTGGCCCCTTGAGTCTGCTCCACCATTTAATCATGGCTGATCCAATTCTTCCAGTCATCCCCACTCCCCTGTTTTCTCCCCATACCCTTTGATGCCCTGGCTAATCAAGAACCTATCTATCTCTGCCTTAAATGCACCCAATGACTTGGCCTCCACAACCGCTCATGGCAACAAATTCCACAGGTAATTGTTTTACTTTTAGACTCACAGTGGGCTTTGTAGTTATTTTTAATGTAAAAGAACAATATTTTTACTTGTTTACTTACATACTTATGGCCCCGTATGCTGCTGGCATTTGGAGCAGCAATGAAGGTCCTCCATCTTTTTCTGTCCATACTGTCACACACAGATATAGAAGGAATCTTTACTGCAGTTTCTGTAACAATTTTTTTGACCAGTCATGGTTGTTAGCCCTGAGCTGAATCCCCAAACCTGGAGGACCAGTGGACCACTCTTGGTCTGGCCTCTACCCTTTGACCTGTTTTGATTGGGTGACCCTACCAACAGTCAATGCACAAGGCCCCGACTTGAGCCAATATAGCTCTCCAGGTCATTAAGGCACGCAAGCCTCCAAACCCTACAACGCGCTTGTGATCCTCTTGGAGGTTTCACTTGTCTGACTCACATGTTAATGAATGTGCAATTCTCAGATGTTCAGTGGCATTCATTGACCCTTGGTCCCACTGACATCTTTGACAGGGCATGACTAAGCAGGTGGGAGGGGAAGTGGCAAGGGAGAGGCTCACTGGCTGTCAAAGCCATTCTGTGATTGTAACAAGTGGAAGGCTGCAGTGTTCCAGAGTTTCAGAATCCAAATCGCAGTGGAAGACTGGAACAAATAGGTGACTAAGGGCCAGGCAGAAAGTGTTCTGGGCAATAGAAGATCTGTCCCATCCTCGTACAGTTCCTGAAAGGCACACCATTTTACCAAGAATTGAAGCTGCAGGTGCTCGCTATTTTATAGAAAGACTTGATGAGATGGGATCAACTCTATTATGAGCAATCTAGCTCCAAACTCTCAGGAATTATGAAAGCAAATGAAGATTGACCCACAGTCATCACTCTTCTGCCCCTGAGTCATGCTGTTAGTTCTTTTTCTCCCATTTGGGAACTTGGATACCAGTGCCAGCACAGGGCAATCCACCACCGCGTTGAACTGTCACAGTGCAGGCTGCCGACTGCATTCGTGAAGTGGCTTTAACTGCCAGTGAAGTTCTGCCTCCTTCTCCCAAATGCACATTGGCTATCAAAGGCCACAGTAATGCTGAATGATTTAAAAGGTGAAAGTCTTTGAAACTAAAAATCCAGTCTAATTTTGTGGAGGTTAATGGTGGGGTGGGGATACATCTCCAATAAAGGAAGTGTAAGGCGTTCCTTCCCCCCCCCCACTAGCCTGTAGGTCACCCTTGGACAGGGTGTAGCCCCTGCTTGGTCCCTGATCATGGAACATGAGAAGTAATGGGACCAGGTGGTGGGTGGTCATATGAGAAGCTGGTGCATATCACAAGTCCTGGTTATACACCCACAGATGCCAGGCAGGCAATCTCTGAAGAGTATTGATTATGGTCACCCATCTTAGACCATACGACCATAAGAGTGGTATTAGGTCATTTGGCCCATTGTGTCTGCTTTGCCATTTCATCATGACTGATCCATTTCCCTCTCAGCCCCAATGTCCTACCTCCTCCCTGTATCCCTTCAGGCCTTGGTTAATCAAGAATCTATCAAACTCTGCCTTAAGTATATCCAAATGACTTGGCATCCACAACGCCTGTGGCAATGAATTCCAGAGATTCACCACTTGTAAAGACACTGCCCAGAAGAAGGCAATAGCAAACCAATACTGTAGAAAAATTTGGCATAAACAATCATGGTCATGGAAAAACCATAATCACCTACGTCATATGATACTGCACATAGAGAATGAAAGAACAAAGTTATTACACTATATTGGTGTAAGATTGCACTATATAATTACACTATATATTACACTATATTGCTCAGGGCCTGAAATCACAGATAAGCCCGATTGGATAAGAATGGCAGATCTCCTTCATTAAGAAACTGAATTACATTTTGCATGATGATTTTGTAGTTTCAGGATGATTATTACCGAAAAAATCTTTCTCACAGATTTAATTAATTAATTAATCAATCCTACATTCCCCAGCTTCTGTGTCGGGATTTAAACTTAATGACTTCTAGTCTAGTAATATTACCATGAAGCTATCATTCCCCTAATGTAAACTTTATTTCTAAACCAAGGAACCAAGTAATATGAAACAAGGCTGATGAGCTTATAGCACAGTTAGGAACCCTCATGTAGGGGTGCATTAGGATTAGCTTACAGACTGAATTGATAGTAAAGAAGGCAAATTAAATGCTTGCATTCATTTTAAAGGGACCAGAATGTAAAAACAAGGATTGAATGATGAACTTTGCAAGCCATTGGTCAGACTACATTTGGAGTATTGTGAGCAATTTTGGGTCTCATATCTAAGAAAGGATGTGCTGGTTTTGGAGAGGGTCCAGAGGAGTTTTATGAAAATGATCTCAGGATTGTAAAGGTTAACATGAGCTGTGGTGGATGGCTTTGGACCATAAGATATAGGTGCATAATTAGGCTATTTTAGCCATCAAGTCTGCGCTGCCATTTCATCATTTCCCTCTCAGGTGCAATCTCCTGCCTTCTCCCATAACCCTTCATGTCTCTACTTGCTGGAATTTAGAAGGGTGAGGTGGTATCTCATTGAAACTTACTGAATATTGAAAGACCCATGCAGAGTGACATGGAGAGGATGCTTCCATTAGTGGAAGAGTCTAGGACCAGAGGGCACAGCTTCTGAGTAAAAGGGTGTACCTTTAGGACAGGAAAATTTAGCTGGAGGATGGTGAATCTTTGGAATTCAATGCCACAGAAGCTTCTGGAGGCCAAGAGATTGGGTATATTTAAAGCAGAGGTTGATAGCTTCTTGATTTGTAAAGGTGTCAATGGTCACAGGGAAAAGGAAGGAAAATGAGGTTGAGAGGGAAAATAATTCAGCCATAATGGAATGGATGGGTCAAATGGCTTAAAACTACCCCTATGCCTTATGCCATTTTCAGAACAGTATAAGCTGGAGGGCTGTAATTTATTCCAGGATCTGCATATGTTTGTCCTGGTGATCTATAGACATTTCATTTTGATCTTGAGATGGCAAAATCTGCCATTACTCTGAGCACAATTATAAAAGCAGTGGGGAATGTAACTGGGAGCAGGTGGGCTTTATTAGCACATGAATTCCTCCTCTATCACGTCACATCTCCAGGACAGTACACAAAGTTAGTTCAGGTGTACCCAGAGTCAATTGAAAGCTGAATTGTGGGCTGTGGACTGAGCCAAAAAATGGAAGAATAAGCCAGCTTCAAAGGAAGGGGGTGGGGGGTGGTGATGGAGTGGGATCACATGCATATTGGGAAATGTCTTCAGTGGGGAGGAGGCTGGATAGAAAAGTATGCACAAGTGAGGCATTAAAAACTAGAGATTTGAAGGAGTAAAAGAAAAGTTGGAATAGTGATTCACTCCTGCCGCTGTGATCAGCTTACTAACCTTGCGAATTTTGGCATTGAAGAACATGAGCTGACACATCCTAAAACCAACATCACATTCAGGTCTTTTGGATAATCATGTCCCCAGTCTAGGGAAGGATCTCAGCAACTGAGTTATGAATGCATTCTTTTGTAAATCAATTTGGCTTTGCTGCAGCTGGGCCACAAAGGAAATCAACCCCTCTGTTCCCAATCTGTTGAAATTGAGCAAAGCCAGCTCATGAAGTATGGCAACAAGGGATGCCTCAGGAACACATGGAAGAGCACAATGTTCTCCCCTCCAGTCGAAGTTGTTGCTTCCAAGCTCAGAAGTAATCTAGCAGATGGTGCATTCATGAAAGTACAACATAGCACATCAAGTGTACAAGCAGCAAACTTTTCTTTCCAATCAGTACATGAACATCTTTTACTGATAACTGAATGACTTGTTTTATGTACTATTTAGATACTTCTACAGTTACTCCTTGTTGTTGCTGCATACTTACATCAAAAGTACCTTGTTACTTTAAATCATGGAGTGACATCACTTCTCTGCTATATAAATTGAAACAGCTGAGATTTTTCTTTTGGCCAGTACCCCAGCAGTATTGAATTTTACAGAGGAATAGGCTGATACAGCACAGATGGAGGTCAGCTGGCACATTTGTACTCACTTCTCCCGCTCCCCTTCAGTTTTCTATTTGATCTATTTCCCAAACCTTCTCCTCTCCTCAGTTAATGACTTACTCAGAAAGGAGAAGTTCCAGTGCCAATGACTGTAGCAGTGCTCTTAGCTAATCATGGTGGCAGGGTGAAATTTTAGTGCTGTTTTGATATTTTTCTCTGTTTCCTCCCTCACACTCCAAACTCAAATGGATCTTGCAGTGAACTGTTCCATCCACCAAATCATGTAATATTGGTTATACTCAAAGTGTTGGACTCGAGCAGTTTAAATTCATTTGGTTTATGATTGTATTCATATTAGGAGTAACTTACAAAGATTAGTTAATCTACTTCAGGAATTTTAAAATGCTTTTAACTCTTTACCTTTGACAGTTATGCAAATAAAACAAAGATTCAATGTACATATGCAGTATCCAACCCTGAGACTCAGCTTCCCACAGACAACCACGAAACAAAGAAAACTCTGGAACCTGTTCGGAGAAAAGCACCACACCACCACCCAGCACAAAAACAATGAGCAGAAAACGCAGAATATAAAACACAAGACTGAAAGAATCCAGGCATATTCAGTTCAATTCAATCTAGCGCCACGCCGCTAGTCATCTGCAGGCTGCCCCAATCAAAATCGCTCCAAGTTGCAACAAGGAAGAAGAAACGGCTGGAAAGCAGAAATGTACCATAATGTGACAACCAAGACCATCATCCACATTCACTGAGAAACAACTGATACCCCAGCAATCAAACGTGTGTGTGATTGATAAGTTCGTGGCCCAAGGTAGAAGGAGTCAATTTTAGAAAACCTAGCTCATTTATTTTTCCAACATAGTCCCCTCCTACATTTACACACATAGTCCAGGAGTCGTGGAGCTTACAGATATTGGACCTCCAGAAAACGTCCACAGATGGGTGATTGATAAGTTCATGGCCTAAGGTAGAAGGAGATGAGTTATACAGCTCTTGTTACATGCACATGCAGGTCAACTCTTTTAGTGATTATTCAGAAAGTTTGGTTAATAACTCATCTCCATCTATCCTAGGCCATGAACTTATCAATCACTGTGTGTGTGTGTGTGTGTGTGTGTATATATATATATATATATATACACACATATATATATATATAGGTCTCTATTAGTCTCAATAGACCATGGATTTTGTGTCTTGGAAAGTTTACAGGGGGCAAGCCTGGGCAAGGTTTTCTTTTATGGAAGACCAGCACACACACATAAGGTTTAATTGTGAACCACTGAGTCCAATCCATAAACCACATTGATTAAATCTTCTAGAGGAAGAACCAGTCACCATCAGAGCAGTAGATGTCCAGCAACAGGCAACAACTATGAAGAACTGGACATCACTAGGGCCTGGCATGATCCAAGCCTATTAGTTGAAGAAACTAATAGCTTTACGTACACAGCTGGCAGCTCATACGAATCAGCTGCCTGGAGCGGGATTCCACCCTGACTGGCTAACTCAAGGAAGGACAGTACTCATTTTGAAGGATCCTCACAAAGGGGCAACACCATCAAACTACCGGCCTATAACCTGCCTGTCAACAACGTGGAAGCTCCTATCTGGTACCATAGCCACCAAGATGAAGGAATGTTTTTGTGCAAGGTCAACAAGACACTAAGGACCTTCATCAAGAACTCAATGGGGCACAATGGAGAACAATGTTAGATGCTAACTCAAAGCCAATACCTCCTGACCATCAGATGTGGAATATACCAGGGTGATGAACTATCCCCACTGCTGTTCTTGGATCCCCCTCAGCCAGATCATCTCAGAGAGTGGACATGGGTACAGGTTCAAGAGTGGAGAGACCATCAGCCATCTCCTGTACATGGATGACTTCAAGCCGTTTGCCAGAAATGAAAGAGACATTGACTCACTAACCCACCCGACAAGGATGTACAGCAGAGACATTTGGACTGGAAAAGTGTAGCTGGATGGTTGTGAAAAGAGGAAAACGCATCGACTGAAGGAGTCGAGTTACATGAAGGCCATATAGCAGATGTCCAGGACAGCTATCTTCCCTTCTGAATGGGAAGAACAAGACCAGAGCCACCAACGCATTTGCCTTAACAGTAATCAGATACCCAGCCACAATAGTGTGCTGGCCAAGGAATGAAATGGCAGCTTCTGACATCAAGACCCATAAACTAAAAAACAATGCATGGAGGATTCCATCCAAAGTCCAAAGTTGAGCGATTGTACATCTCTCTCCCTCCCCTGCCCTCCCCGAAGATGGTGCCTGCATTTGACCGGTCTTTCTCTCACTCCATGCTGCTGGGTGAAGTCTTGGGTTCTGGGCAAGTTTGATCAAGGCAGACTGGCTCAATGACTGACAGTCAACCAATGACACAGTGCTAAATTAAACTGAACTGAGCTAAATAAACTGAATAGTCCTGGATTGTTTCGATGACTTCATGGTTTGATGTTTTATATTCTGTGTTTTCACTCATTTTTTGCCACTTGTGTGATTTGTTCCTTTTTTGTGCATTTGGTATTTCATGTTATCTTTGAACAGATTCCATGGTGCTTCTTTGTTTCATGGCTGTCTGTGGGAAGATGAATCTCACGCTGTATACAGCATACGTGCTTCGATAATAAATGTGCCTTAAATCTTAGAATCTTTGATTCTAAGATTTAAGATTCTAAGGTAATCAGAGGGATCATATCTTTACTTTTTGTTCAATATGGATCTCTTTGTTAAAAGAAGGACATAAATATACTGGTGACACAGTCATGGGCATACAGAGAGCAAAGGAGGGGGCTTCAGAGACACCCCTGAGGGGCACCTGAGTTAATCAGATGAAGAGAACATCATCTAATTAAAAAATCACGTATCTTAAAGTGAGAAGATGTTTCGCTTTGATCTATTATGGATCACTGTTCATACAAGACAAGAATTAAGGCATAATTTTTACTTTCAAGAGATTGTGAGTCTTTAAACACTCTTTCTCAAAGGGCAGTGTAAGCAGTGTTTTGAATATTTTAAGGCAGAGCCATGTTGATACTGGGTCAGCAAAGTGATGGATGAGAATACAGAGTTGAGTTACTATCAGATCAGACATGATTTTATTGAATTCAGAGCTGACTTGAGGCCCTACTCCTGCTCCTAACTCATTGTTTTGTAACATGTTGCATCACATCTCCGCTCTGAAGTAGGAGGAAATCCAAAGCAACACACACAAAACACTGGAGGGACTCAGCAGGTCAGGCAGCATCTATGGTTAATAATAAACAGTCAACGTTTCGGGCCGAGACCATTCTTCAGGACCGAGAAGGAAGAAGGAAGGTGCCAGAATAAAAAGGTGGCGGAGGGGAGAAAGGACAGCTGGAAGATGATAGGTGAAGCCAGGTAGGTTGGAAAGGTAAAAGGTTGGAGAAGAAAGATTCTGACAGGAGAGGGGAGTGGCCTATAGGAGAAAGGGAAGGAGGGGGGACCAGAAGAAGTAACAGGCAGGTGAGAAGAAGTGAAAAGTCAGAGTGGGGAGTAGATGGGGGGGGGGGGGGGGCGGAGTGGAATTTGTTTACCGGAAGAAGAAATCAATATTCATGCCATCAGGTTGGAGTACATTCACTTGAAAAATAAGCTGTTGCTCCTTCACCTTGAGGGACTTCATCTTGGCACAAGAGGAGGCCGTGGACTGATACACTGGAACGGGAATGGGAATAGGAATAGGAATTAAAAGATGTTTGGCCACAGGGAAGTCCCGCTTGTGGCAGACAGAGCAGAGGTCCTTGATGTTTTGTTATTCATTGTTTTATTTTTGTAATTTGTAGTAATTTTTAAGTCTTTGCACTGTACTGCTGCTGCAAAGCAACAAATTTCATGTCATATATGTTAGCGATAATATATCTAATTCTAATGCACGTCTAGATGGTCTATAATTGACTCAGCACTGCTATTCATTGAGTTGTTGGAATTTTAGGAATTCTAATGTTAAATATTGATGCTTTGCCATAAGCAACACAAAAGATAGTGTTTGTAGAGGCAATGTTTTCTGTTATAATTCCAATAAGATTTCAAAGCATTAATTTTCCAAAGTTACGCTTTGGCTAAGGAGAGTATTAACTGAATGGCAAATTCTGAAATTATTATCTGAATTCAAAAAGCTTGACATTTACGTTAAGCGCAAGGAATGTTTGCCATCTGGAATGCATTCCCTGACAGTGGTGGAGACAAATTCAATCATGCCTTTTGAAAGGTATTTGAATCAGTACATGAAAACTGTTCTTTCACAAAAGGGCATGGGACTGGCAGTGGCTTTAGGGCCCATGGAGAGAGCTGGCATTGATTCAATGGGATGAATATCAGTTACAACTCCAATTCTCATCTTCTTCAGAAGGTGCTCACTCTTTTCAAGGTTGCTGTCTCCAGTGCCTTAACCAAACAATAGTTCTACATACAAGCCCAGGCATTGAGTATTGAGAAGTCAGTCAATAACAAAGGACTTCACAACGCAGCCTATTCCTTTTATTGCCTAGCATATACAGGTCTCTTTTCTTGGATTACACTCAGAAAGAAGGGCCCTAGAGCAACTTTCCCTCCCATCTCACTGAAGTATCACCTTGAAGGTTATCGTTGAGATGCTTCCGTTAGTGGGAGAATCTCAATCAAGTTATCAGATTAGGCTGTCTTAATTTAAAACGTAACTCTGCAAGAACTTCTTCTCATAAAGCCATTTGCTCGCTGCTGTCAGAGGAAGGTGTCTGTGTGTGATGTTCTCTCTCTCTGTGTCCTTCTCGCTTGCAGCTCCTGAGGGAAGGTCCTTGCATTTGAATGATCTCTCTTTCTCCCTTGATGCAGTCAGAGGATGGTGGAGCAAGATTTAATTGATGCATTTTGTGGATTGTGGACTCTAATTCACATATGATGTGATTCTAGCTTTTCTGGTCACTCCTATTTTGTTGCTAGTTTGAATAATTTTGAATAAGGATGGCCTGTAGATAATGAACACTAAAATGGACTGAATATGCCTTTTGATTTTGTGTTTTATATTCTGTATTTTCCCTCTGGTTTTTTGTTGCCGTTTGCACAATCTGTTTCTTTTTACACATGGGAGTTAATGTTTTTTTTCCCTTTGAACAGGTTCCATGGTTCTTCTTTGTTTCATAGCTGTCTGTGAGGGAGACACATCACATAGTTGTATACTGCATGCATACTTTGATAATAAATGTACTTTGAATCTTTGGGATTCTCTATCACTATGGGTTGTGCAGGCTAGATCACAGGCTAGAAAATGAGAAGTAGAATTGGGGGTTTTAAAGTGAAAGTAGATACTTTTTTGAAAGACCAAGAAATTGAGGGCAATGGAGAACTGTGACAGAAGTGGAGATGGGACCAAGGATATGTCAGCCATGATCATCCTAGGGTGATGATCTAGGGTGATAAGGCCTAGGATGGATCGTCCATGATCATTCTGATCAAGATGGACAAAGGAGAAGCAGCGGATGTCATTTACTTAAAATTTCAGAAGGTATTTGTTAAGGTGCCGCACATGAGACTGCTTAACAACATAAAATCCTATGATGTTACAGGAAAGATACTTGCACGGATAGCGGAACGGATGATAGGCAGGAGGCAGTAAGTGGGAATAAAGTTTGGCTGCCAGTGACTAGTGATGTTCCTCAGGGATCAGTATTGGGACCGCTACTTTTCACAGGCATTGGCGGGAATTGAGCCTGGGTCGCTGTCACTGTAAATTATTGTGCTAATGCCACCCCTTCACTGGACCCCCTGCAGTTTGCGTACCGTTCCAACCGCTCAACAGATGACGCCATTGCCATCACCCTCCACCTGGCCCTAACGCACCTGGACAAAAAAAGACACATATGTTCGGATGCTGTTCATAGACTTCAGTTCAGCATTCAACACAATCATCCCTCAGAAACTGATTGGAAAGCTGAGCCTACTGGGCCTGAACACCTCCCTCTGCAACTGGATCCTAGACTTCCTGACTGGGAGACCTCAGTCAGTCCGGATCGGGAGCAACATCTCCAACACCATCACACTGAGCACGGGGGCTCCCCAGGGCTGTGTGCTCAATCCACTGCTGTTCACTCTGCTGACCCACGACTGTGCTGCAACACACAGCTCAAACCATATCATCAAGTTCACCGATGACACGACCGTGGTGGGTCTCATCAGCAAGAACAACAAGTCAGCTTACAGAGAGGAGGTGCAATGGCTAATGGACTGGTGCAGAGCCAACAACCTGTCTCTTAATGTGACCAAAACAGAAGAGGTGGTTGTTGACTTCAGGAGGGCACAGAGCGACCACTCCCCACTGAACATCAACGGCTCCTCGGTAGAGATCGTAAAAAGCACCAAATTTCTTGGTGTTCACCTGAGGGAGAATCTCACCTGGTCCCTCAGCACCAGCTTCATAGCAAAGAAAGCCCAGCAGCATCTCTACTTTCTGCGAAGGCTGAGGAAAGTCCATCTCCCACCCCCCATCCTCATCGCATTCTACAGGGGCTGTATTGAGAGCATCCTGAGCAGCTGCATCACTGCCTGGTTCGGAAATTGCACCGTCTCAGATCGCAAGATCCTGCAGCGGATAGTGAGGTCAGCTGAGAAGATCATCGGGGTCTCTCTTCCTGCCATCACGGACATTTACACTATAAGCTGCATCCGCAAAGGAAACAGCATTATGAAGGACCCCATGCACCCCTCATACAATCTCTTCTCCCTCCTGCCGTCTGGGAAAAGGCTCCGAAGCATTTGGGCTCTCACAACCAGACTATGTAACAGTTTCTTCCCCCAAGCTATCAGACTCCTCAATACCCAGAGCCTGGACTGACACCTTTCCCTATTGTCCTGTTTATTATTTATTGTAATGCCTGCACTGTTTTTGTGCACTTTATGCAGTCCAGTGTAGGTCTGTAGTCTAGTGTAGCTTTCTCTGTGTTGTGTTTTTTTTATTCCGTAGTTCGGTCTAGTTTTTTGTACTGTGTTGTAACTCCATGGTCCTGGAAAACGTTGTCTCATTTTTACTATGCACTGTACCAGCAGTTATGGTCAAAATGACAATAAAAGTTGACTTGACTTGACTTGACTTGACTAATCATTAAGCTACCGTACCACCCATGCAAACTATACATTTCACTATACATTTTGATGTACATCTGATAAATAAATTAATTTGAGTCTGAATCTGTAAGTGGATTAGCAGCTATATATGTGAACAGACCTCAGCTGTTCATAAGGTTTAAAGGAAATGAATTCAACTCAGTTTCTTGCAGTTGTAAGTAAATCAGCATTAATTAACAGCAACTACACCTAAATTAAAATGGTTGGTATTTGTCCTGAAAGATCACACTGGAGTAACTCTATATAAAATTAATGCTTAACGTTAATTCTCCTTAACACTACAGATGACTCAGGAGCCCTTAAAATATAAAGGAGTCCAAAAAAGTCCATCAACAACCCTTATTTTGATGAGGTTGACTCAGGTTATCAAACATATGACTTGCTTTGCTTTTAAGCCACTGTTCCTCATTGGGCAAAGTTCATTGCTCTGGGTACAATTTGTAACCCGTTAAAGGTCAGGAATTGTAAATATTGTCTTAAATAAATGCTTCAGGCCTGTGGGAATTGATCTGTAAGGATCCCTTTTTGTCGGAGACTGATATTCCCCACGTAACTCAAGCTGGCTGTGGCCCTCACCCCTCTGATGTCCCTTGTAAATATTGCTAGTGTAGCGTAGCTTCATCACCCACTGCCTGACTATGGTGTAATACCTTCAGATGAATAACTCCGGCATTGCTGCTGGAAGCAGCTTGCTAAATAACTATTCTTCATGACCCCAGTGCATGAAGAACAGAGCAATCAAAAGGTTAACATTGTGACATTGACAGCCCATTGAGAAGGTTTTGGATTAGCAGTGACTCTTTTCAGTTCTGATTAAAAAGTGTGCCCAAGTTTTATTGTGTCTCATTTTGGGGATTAAACATAGCAGAGCACGTTTGAGAGAGCCTGTGATCAACTTTGTTACTTTTAGTTCACTCCCAGTGGATTTCTGGTTTGACAGCCAGAGACTGAAAATGACTTTGCTTCTGAAAACTTCTTCACAACAGTTGCACTGAATGACAATTGCTGATGGTCCCAGGGATGGAGGTGTCCTTGCCTCTGATTGTGTTTTCTGTCAATCACTAAATCCCTCTGGCCATTTGGTTCATTTTGCTTTCAAGCACCCAAAATTTACTTCAAACTACCCCTTAAAACTTTTATTTGAAAAAGTGAGCCAGTGTTCTTCTGCACCATGGGCTTACATGATACAGTGCATGAGTCAACAAAGGGACTTTCTTAGTGATTCATGGTAGACGTTACAACGGTGCTGATTTTCATGCCTTGTCATGTTCTTTGGAGCAGTGAAATTCTTCCCTTCATTGTGGAAGGTACATTGGTGTAGGTGGTAAACCTGAGCAGGTTTCTGCAAATTTCCCATGGTGGCTGTGATTCAAGTCTGCACAGATTTCCACTCCTATAGATTTCCTGTCATTCTGGTTTTCTGACTTTCTCCTATAATTCCAATTCCCATTCTTGTTCCGACATGTCAATCCATGGCCTCTTCTTGTGCCTCGGGGTTGAGGAACAACACCTTATATTCTGTCTGGATACCCTCCAAACTGATGGCTCGAATAGCAGTGGCTCGAATGGCCTGCTGAGTTCCTTCAGTATTTTGTGTGTGTTGCTTTGGATTTCCAGCATCTGCAGGTTTCATCGTGTTTGTGATTGATTCCTCCCTTACATCTGGCAGCTTGTTTACTCTGCTCTGCCCCATACCCCACACTGATTCAATACATGGTTTGTTTCCTTCTCATTCTCTTTTGCAATTTAGTCCTTTCTTTCTCAATCAATTTCCACTGTGAATGGACAGTCTCTCCCCCACTCAGAGTTAGCTCTCTGCTTCCTTCCCTAATCACATGTTGATGCAAGGAAACCACTGACTAAGTAATTATGAACCACTCAACCACACATGCAGAGTCTAGTAATCATCAGCATTGACATCCTTCGTTTCGCTTCCTCTTTTTTCTCTTTATGACGACTTAATCTCTAAATGAGTCTGCTGCTTTCCAACAATTTAGTGGGAAGCTGCCTGCAATTAATTTCAAGATTAATTGTCATTCAACCATACATGAATACAGCCAAACAAAACAGTGTTACACTGGGCTAAGGTGCACAAGACACATCCAATATAGCACTTTTAAGATAGAAACAAAGCTCAATGTTCATAGTACACTTATTATCAAAGTACGCATGCAATTTACAACCCTAAGATTCATCTTCCCCATGGACAGCCATGAAGTGAAGACTCATCATGGAACCTGGTCAAAGACCCAATGCGCAAAAAAAGCACACAAACGGTGAAAAAACTAGAGATAAACACACAATATTAAACATGAAACCACACTCATTGAAACAGTCTCGGGATGTTCAGATCAATTCAGTTCATTTCAATTTAGTGCTGCGTTTGTTGTTTGTTGACTGCAGGCCACGGGGCTAGCATGAGAGAGAGAGAGGGGGGAGAGAGGGGGAGAGAGGGGGAGAGAGAGAGAGGGAGGGAGGGGGAGGGAGAGAGAGGGAGAGAGAGAGAGAGAGAGAGAGAGAGAGAGAGAGAGAGAGAGAGAGAGAGAGAGAGAGAGAGTGAGAGAGAGAACATATAGAGGACAGGAGGCGGGGAAAAGTTAAGATGGCGCTAAATGGCGACTCCTTTGCCTGCATCTTTGGAAACAGCTCTATTTCCATCTTTAATATCTTTATTTTTCCCTTTCAGGGTTCTTGTTGTTTGGCACATCAAGGTTTCGGCCTGAGAGTCGGGCTCGAGTTCGGAAGCCTAAGATCTCGGGGCCCTGGAGATGGGCAGATCGGGGGTCGGTGTCACGGCAGGAAACCCGTGTGTTGTCGGGGGAGTCAGGATATCTGCTGTGGGTCCAAAGACACAAGAACTTTGTGATCTTCCCTTATTAGGGGGAGGGATGATCTGCAGTATGTCGTATGCTGGAAGAAATGTGAAGTCTTTGGGGTAACTGCCAGTCTGTGTCTTTGCTGTTGTTTTGCTCACACTGAGTGCTCGGTGGTGATACCGGTGCTTGCTTTTTTTTTTTGCTGCTGGGGAGAGGGGAATTGTTGCTTGCTGCCTCTTCCGCGCGGGAGGGAGGAGAGCTGGGGAGGGGTCTTGTGGTTCTTACATTTATCTGTCATTCATTCTTTGGGGCACTTCTCTGTTTTTGGAGATGGTTGTGAAGAAAAAGCATTTCAGGATGTATATTGTCTACATTTCTCTGACATTAAATTTGACCTTTAAAACTTTGAACGTTTGATATAGGATATCAGCAAAATACAATCGCACAAAAAAATAAGGCCGTTACAGGAAGTGTTCTTGCTACACCCCTTTCATTGGGCTTATGGAACATGTAGTTCAGATTCAGATTCATTTTATTTATCTCACTTACATTTATCTCACATTCCCCCATATCCCTATCCCTAATCCCTAACCTGACCCGTAACTGCCCACTCTGCCGCTCAAACCACTCCTACAAACTAAAAAAACCCCTAAAAACAGATGAGCCTGCAGACACCACAGCTCAGTGCCATCTTGACCAGATCACCACAGATCTCAGCAATGGAAAGCAAACAAGTGAAAAATTTGCTGATATTTGGCAAGCCAAGTTAAAATTAACATTGAAAATTGGATGGCCAAAATGAGATGCCTTTGAATAATTGAAGGCTAGACATGGAAAACTGTAGACATCAGAGGTGATCTACTCACATCACATTTTGAGGTCATTATGCATTCAGATATGCTTGGATATCTAATCCAGAAATCTCAGGATCAAATCTAGAATGTACCAACCATGGAAGCCCTGATGGCAACTTTCCTTACAGCAGCATTATTGTCAGTGTCAATTAAATTCAACTTTAATTTCAAATTAGTACAGTTGTTTTAGATGCTGCATGTGCACAGATTAAATGGATGATCAGGTGGGTCAGTAGAGCCAGCACTTCTATGGACCTGTGTTTCTTTTTTTGAGCAGTGTCAGGGCTAGGGTTAGAAATACAAGGTTTAGTAACCCATTTCCAAAGGTCTGGCTAGAAGTAACCATGTAGCTATCCAGTCACTCTTGCGTCACTGTGTGACCTTGTATCATGAGGGTTGGGTGGGAGGGAATGGAGACACATTTCTACCAAAGAGGGTGTAATACACTCCTTCCCTACGCTAGCCTGCAGGTCACCCTGCTTAGTCCCTCGATCAAGGTCACATGAAGCCATGGAAGCAGGTGGCGGATGAGCATCTGGTACATATCACAAGTCCTGATTACGTGAACACTGATGCCAGGCAAATCTCTGAAGAACTTTGGCTAGGGTCACCACTCTTGTAAAAACACTCCCTAGAAGAAGGTAATGGCAAACCACTTCTGTAGAAAATTTGTCAAGAACAATTGTGATCAGCAGCTGGAAGACCATGATTGACTGCATCATAGGACATGCCACATAATGATGATAATGATGACTGGAATGGCAAGGTTGTATAACTCAATCCCACAGTTATGTTTCCAAAGCCATCCTAAAAGTAGATATGATGTCATTGTCAGTAACCACGTGATCATCCAGTCAGTCTTGTGTCAATTTGTGACCTTATGTCACGAGAGTAGTTTGAGTGACGCATACATGCAGGGTGCTATCAAGAACCAGTTTGTTTTTAATACAGAACACAATGAAGTCATCTCTCTGATCGATTCACTGTGCTGAATGCTTGGAACATTAAAAAGCAAACACAGAAAAGTACAGCACAGGAACAGGCTGGAGAAAATGATGTGAAGACAATGATGATTTTGAGAAATGAATTTGTACAGCAAGTTAATTTTAAACACAAGACACTGCAGATGCTGGAAATCTTAAGCAACACTCACAAAATGCTGGAAGAACTCAGCAAGTCAGGCAACGGCTGTGGAGGGGGATAAACTGTTAACAAAGAAGATGAAGAGTCCTAATGAAGCCTTGGCCTGAAACATCGACTGTTTATTCAAGAGGCATATATGCTGCCTGTCTTACTGAGTCCTCCAGCAGCAAGTTAATCTGTTGGTCAAAGGATTGTACTAGGATGAAGCAAACCAGCGTAAAAGATGCCAGGGCCAGTGAAAAATATTATTGTCCCTTTATACTGGAGTTGCCAATCCAGGATGTCTTTTCGACGGTGAGTTGGCAACTTCATAAAAAAGGGACCATTCACATATTTCAAAATAGGCAGTTTGTAACCTGTTTGAGTAGCACAAGAGAAGCAGTTCACTAAAGATTTATTAAACAGTTGTTTCTCTTCAGGCAATAGGCTCAGTTTGAGGTGCTATAGTGAAGTGAAGTTGGTTTTGTCATGCAATACTATGACCAATGGAGACGCTAAGACCATCAAAGTTCAAAGTACATAAAGTTCATCTCCTTACAAACAACCACAAAACAAAGAAACTCAACAGAACCCATTAAAAAAGCTGTCAAACACATATTCGTGCATATCATGCAAACAATAAAAGTAGCAAATAATATTATGAACTGAAGTTCACGGAAGTGAGAGCACAGTTACGAAGCCAGTCACAGCTCATTAGTTGCAGGCCACAGCCTCAGTTCAGCGCAGAGGCAACTAAACCATGTGGAGCAGTGAGCTGAACACTGTCCTGTCCCTCACTTCTGGCCCCAACACCCTGACATTTTCAATGTGTCCCGCCACTTAAATAGGCCAAACCTTGGCTCGTTCTTCACTCTCAACCAGGCCCGTATCAGACCTCTCCAATCCGGCCAGGTCAAAGATCAGCTCGTTCCTCACTCTCAGGCTGTGCCTTGCCCCCTTGGCTCTGCTTCACCTCAGTTCTGCTCCTTTGAATCAGCTCCAAGTCCGATCCAGCAATAGTCAAACATTGGCTCACTCCCTGCATTCAGGTCTGGTCCACGCTGCCTCAACTTAGCCCGTACATGCTGCGTCGCAACTGTCCTGCACCTCCGAGATTTCGGTTCACACCGCAAAATGCCAGATCATACAGGTGGCTTGAAAGGTCAGCTCTGAAAGGGAAGTTAGAGACTACTGACTGCTGTGACTGCTTACCAGAGCTGTGCAATTAGTAAGGTAGTTAGTAGCTTTAATTGCTGCCAGCAAGTCATCACTGTGTTTCACCAGCACTATCTTAAACCGGGTAGGTTTGGGAGCAGAGCTCAGTGTTTACAATCCTCTTCAGAATGGGACAGACCGAATCAAGTGCAGGATAAATAGAAAGCTTTAAAAGAGGATTTGTCTATCAGATGTTCATCAGCAGCAAAGTGATTATGTGGAAGTTGTGGTAAGGCAAAGGTTAAAACGAGAGTAGCCTGGGGCAGTTGCATCGAGTGAGAGCACTGGAGGGACGTCTCCTTACTACAGATGAGATAGGCTGGGGTGGCTGCAGCAGAGTGTACTCAAGCAGACAAGCGAGGCCTCTGTAGTGAGACTTTTACAAACAGGGGGTGCCGGAGATAGATGAGATTCTAGTCAAGGTAGTGCCAGTGAGCGACGATTCCTCGGGCGACACCTTCAGATGGCCAAGCTCTTCAATTATTTCACTTTTTCCACACTTCCTGCTTGTTCTTTTTGTCTTGATTGTGTTATAGAAACTGCTGGAGCCTGTGACATGAGGCTGGAATTTGGAAAATACTCCTAGTTCTCTGAGAGATGTGAAAGTTGATGCAAGGAAAGGTTCAAAGTTCAAAAGTGCAAAATAAATTTTATTAACAAATTATATATACGTCACCATATACAACCCTGAGATTCATTTTCTTGTGGCTGTACTCAATAAATCTATGGAATAATAACCAAAATAAAATTAATGAAGGACAGACCAACTAGGACATTCAACCAGAGTGCAAAAGACAACAAACTGTGCAAAATACTAAAAAAAAAGAAACAATAGTAACAAATAAGCAATAAATATTGAGAACATAAGATGAATAGTTCTTCAAAGTAAGTCCCTTGTTTGTGGAAACATTTCAATGATGAGACAAGTGAAATTGAGTGAAGTTATCTCCTTTGGTTCTAGATGGTTGAGGGTTGTAAATGAACCTGGGATATTGAGGGCTTTAACAAACAAACAAAATAGTAATTGTTGCATCTAAATTTATGGTATCCAGCAACATATCAATTACGAGTTACTACAGTTGTCAGTATTCTGGTTGAGTTTCACATGGACAATTTAGTACATGCAGAAGACACCCTAGTAGATATTGAGCCAGGATGCTGCTCCACAATATGTCATACAATATATTGAAAGTCATAATCCCAATTTGCTCTGGCAAAAGTTTAGAAATGAATACGAGATCAAATGTCTATGAAGCTTACTAACGCCTGGAACGTAAACTTCACATTTGTCAAATGGAACTTGAACAGGGATCACTGGATTGAATGAATTCCTAGCAGTCTGAATTTAAAGTTGTATTTCAATGTAAATAGTTTATTGATAATACAATTTCATGCGTATTATTGATTGTATTCCTTTTTTCAAATTCTGAAGTGGCACTCAATGCAACCAGCCAGCAATGCCAGGTGCTTTAAGAAAACCCATGTTTAATGATGGACAGCAGTATCCCCCCATTACCCAGAAATACCCTCTTCTCATTACTACCATTGGGGAAGAGGTACTGGAACCTAAAGGCATGCTCTCAATGATTCAGGAGCATCTTCTTCCTCACTTCCTCTTTTTTTGCGGGAGGGTGGTGGTGGTGGTGGTGGTGTGTGTGTGTGTGTGTGTGTGTGTGTGTGTGTGTGTGTGTGTGTGTGTGTGTGTGTGTGTGTGTGTGTGTGTGTGTGTGTGTGTGTGTGTGTGTGTGTGTGTGTGTGTTTATTTATATTTATAACATATACACACACATATACTTCTAGCTGTAATTCATAGTTTTATTATGTATCGTAATGTACGATATTAAACCTAATTCCGATTCTCATTCTCATTCTGAGAATCAGAACGTACAGTTGATTTTAGATGGTACTTTTATGTTGACAGTATTATTTTTTGATATGGTAGAAGGTGTCTACTTTAGCTCTAAATTTCACTGTCTCAGCGAAGGCAAGGTCAAGCAGCGGTATATATTTTTCAAATATCTCATGAGACTTTGTGGTCAGTGGATCAGCTTTACAACTGTTGGAGTGGGGAAATATATCAATAGTTACCTCTGACAATTAAACAATGCTGCATTGTTGCTAATACAAACCAGCTCAGCAGCAGTCTATTGCATTAGTGACAATTGTTCCTTATAATTGGAGCTTAACATTGTGTGTGTTTTCAGCAGGAGAGGGAACATTGAAGTTTAGATATGGCTTTTCATCTCTCCATTCCCACATCTGTTATCTTATTTAGAAAAATGGTATTTAATATTTTAAATGCCTTATACTTCATAGTCCGGATTTTGTTTCATGAATCTGCTTAATATCCACAACCACTAGAATTTTTAAATTTATGTTTACAATGGAATAATGTGGTAAAAATCTTATATATGAATCGAGATGCAAAAGAAATACTCATGACTATAGCACCACTAGGTGGCTCAAGACATAACGTTTTTGAAATGCTTCAGCACTCTAACTGGTTTAATCTAAGAAAAAAATATGATTAATGGGGATTATGCTTACAATAAAATGGCACGATGCAGAAAAGCAGTATCCATCATCAAGGACCCCCACCATCCAGATCATGCTCTCTTCTTGCTGTTGCCATCAAGAAGGTACGGGAGCTTCAGGACCCACACCACCAGGTTCAGGAGCAATTATTACCCGTCATCTATCAGGCTCCTGAACCAGAGGGGATAACTTCATTTGCCCCATTATTGAAATGTTCCCACAACCTGCGGAGTCAATTTCAAAGTCTCTTCATCTCATGTTCTTGATATTTATTGCTTATTTATTTATTATTATTATTTCTTCTTTTTGTATTTGCACAGTTTGTTGTCTTTGATACTCTGGTTGAACACTCCATTTGGGATGTTTTTCATTGATTCTGTAATGCTTATTACTTTATACATTTCTTGAGTATACCCACAAGAGTGTGAACCCTCGCAAGGCAGAAGGTCCCGGGGGAGTACCTGGTAAGGCTCTGAAAACCTGTGCCAACCAACTAATGGGAGTATTCAAAGACATTTTCAACCTCTCACTGCTACGGGCAGAAGTTCCCACTTGCTTCAAAAAGGCAACAATCATACCAGTGCCTAAGAAGAATAAAACAAGCTGCCTTAATGACTATCACCCTGTAGCAGTCACACTGACAGGTGATGAAGTACTTTGAGAGGTTGGTTATGACTAGACTGAACTCCTGCCTCAGCAAGGACCTGAACCCATTGCAATTTGCCTATTGCCACAATAGGTCAATGGCAGATGCAAAATCAATGCCTGTCCTCATGGCTTTAGACCACCTGGACAAAACAAACATCAATGTCAAGATGCTGTTCATCGACTATAGCTCAGCATTTAATACCATCATTCCCACATTCCTGATTGAAAAGTTGCAGAACTTGGGTCTCTGTACCTCCCTCTGCAATTGGATCCTCAACTTCCTAACTGGAAGACCACACTCTGTGAAGATTTGTGATAACATATCCTCCTCGCTTAATATCAACACTGGCGCACCTCAGGGGTGTGTGCTCAAAGGCGCTACTTTCTATATACAAATGACTGTGTGGCTAGGCATAGCTCAAATGCCATCTACAAATTTGCTGACGATACAACCATTGTTGGTAGAACCTCAGGTGGTGACAAGAAGAAGTACAAGAGTAAGATACTGTATGCCAACTAGTGGAGTGGTGCCTCAGCAACAACCTGACTCTCAACGTTAGTTAAGACTGAAGAGATGATTGAGGACTTCAGGAAGGGTAAGATGAAGGAACACCTACCAATCCTCATAATGGGATCGGAAGTAGAGAGAGTGAGCAGTTTCAAGTTCCTGGGTGTCAAGATCTCTGAGGTCATAACCTGGTCCCAACATATTGATGTAGTTATAAAGAAGGCAAGACAGTGACTAGACTTTATTAGGAGTTTGAAGAGATTTGGTATGTCAACAAATACACTCAAAAACTTCTATTAATGTACCGTAGAGAGCATTCTGACAGGCTGCATCACTCTCTGGTATGGGGCGCGGGGCTACTGCACAGGACCGAAAGAAGCTGCAGAAGGTTGTAAATCTAGTCAGCTCCATCTTAGGTACTAGCCTACAAAGTACCCAGGATATCTTTAGGAAGCGGTGTCTCAGAAAGGCAGCGCCCATTTTTAAGGACCTCCAGCACCCAGGGAATGCTTTTCTCTCACTATTACCATCAGATAGGAGAAACAGAAGCCTGAAAGCACACACTCAGTGATTCAGGAACAGCTTCTTCCCCTCTGCCATCCGATTCCTAAATGGAGATTGAACCCTTGGATATTCCTCACTTTTTTTTAAAACACAGTATTTCTTTGTTTTGCACGTTTTAAAATCTATTCAATATATGTATACTGTAATTTATTTATTTATCATTATTATTATTTTTATTTTATTGTTTCCTCTCTTCTATATTATGTATTGCATTGAATTGCTGCTGCTAAGTTAACAAATTTCATGTCACATGCCAGTGATAATACACCTGATTTGATTCTGAAAATGAATCTCAGGGTTACTTATGGTGACAGGTATGTACTTTGATAATAAATTTACTTTGAGCTTTGAACTAGGTCCTTATGAATTCCATTATCAGAAAGCAATCTTCTCCCTGCAACTGTGTGTGTTCCTCCTTAGTGTTCCTGTTTCATCTCACATGTGCCAGTAGCAAGGTTACTTGGTTAGTGTAAATGAGTCCTGGTCTAGTTAAATGGTAGGAAGATCAGGAGGGAGTTCATGAGCACGTGGGAGAGAATAGATCACGGGTAAGTAAGAGAAAGATTGGACTGAGAATGCTGAGAGTCAGTATAAACGTGATTAGCCTAATCAGAGTGAAGTTATCCCCTTTGGTTCAAGACACTGATGATTGAGGGCTAGGTGATTAGCTGGAAAAATCAAAGTAAGCCAGGTATTTGTGGGGAAAATTGTTCAATGAAACGACTATAGATTATGACAGCTATTATTGAGAGAGCAGAATATAAGACCTGTCAGACAACATGTTTAAAGATCCATAAAGATATCCAGGCTCCAATGATCCTTTTACCGGAATGTGTGGCAACACTTGAGGGCAGCCTCCAGCACACCCCTAGGTTGTGTTAATTGTTAATGCAAATGATACATATCACTGTATGTCTGGATGTACATGCCATTAATAGAATAAATCTGATATCTTTCATTTTCTGATTACTAACTGTTGGACGGAAAGCCAGTGATTTATTCAGATTTATAGCAAAAATCAGAACATGTCATGTTTAAACCGAAGAGGACCCATTAAATGCAGGGAGATAATTAAACTCAATAGAGAAGGACCGCAAAACTTTTTCTAATGCTAGAGAACCAAGTTATGGGGATCGGGGTTATTGAATCTCAAAAAAATAGCCTACCTTGAAGCATTACCTAATTAATTCATTGTTATAAATGGTGGTCTAGATTTTCCAATGGGAATACTTTAAAGCAGGATGATTGTAGAACATAGCACAATACAGCACTGGAACCAGCTTTTCAGCACACAATGTTGTGCTGAACCAGATAAAAAATAAATAAAAATACAAAATCTAAACCCTCCTATCTACATATTCCGCCGCCTTCCTCACAATCATATGCCTATCTAAACATTTCTTAAAAGCCTTTGACATTTATTTATTGTAGTCTGTGCTAATCACTCCAGCCAAAGTAAGCTGCATTTGAAACCATGACTCACCTCCAGATGGTTCCTTAAACCTATCAGAATAAAAGTGTTTCTCAGGGAGAGAAATAAATCAAATTGAACTGAAAATAATTGAGTCTAATAAGTAAGAATAAAATCAAAAATCTACTTTGGTAAATCTAGGAAAAGAAAACTTCAAGCTACATCGAGATTCCTGCCAACCATTGAGCACATCTATACGAATCGCAGCCGTAGGAAAGCAGCAGCCATCGTCGGGGACCCCACCACCGAGGACGTGCTCTCTTCTCACAGCTGCCATCAGGAAGAAGGGCTCATATCATCAGGTTCAGGAACAATTTCTACCCCTCAATCATCAGGCTGTTGAACTAACGGGGATAATTGCACTCAACTTCACTCGCCCCATTACTGAAATATTCCCACAACCTATGGACTCACTTTCAAGGACTCATTATCTCATGATCTCGATACTTAATGCTTATTTATTTATTATAATTATTCCTTTCTTTTTGTATTTACACAGTTTGTTGTCTTTTGCGCTTAGATTGAACACCCAGGTTGCTGTGGTCTTTCATTGATTCTGTTAAGGTTATTATTCTATAGATTTATTGAGTATGCCCTCAAGAAAATGAATCTCTGGGTTGTATATGGTGACATACATGTACTCGGATTATAAAATTTACTTAGAACTTTGAATTTAGATCAAGCAAGCACAACTGAAAGGAACATTTAATTTTTCTATCAGGAAGCTTACCTTTGTCCACAAATGATTATTATTTGGGGTGAAGCTTTTAATAGTATTCTGCAGGTGAAGAATAACAACAAAACAGCTTTAAAAAAATCATGTATTGTGAAAGATCATGAAATGTACTGTTGCCGTATGCATGGTTTATTTTTTTTGCGTGTGTGGGTGGTTGATGTTATTGTAGCAATTTGCGTGATTTTCTTTTTTTGTTCATGGCTGTCAAGAAGACATATCTCAGAGTTGTATACTGCATACATACTTCGATAATAAATGTACCTTGAACCTTGACAGGGAAACTAAAACATAGTGAGATACAAGATTAGATATTCCATGTGACAATTCACATTTTCATCTATCACTTGATACCATGAGCATCATAACTAAAATGAACACATTGGAAAGACAAATAATCAAATAATTATTCTGCTGTTTTTATGCATCGGTTGTGAACTGAAGCTACACATGGCCTCTGCATTGTCAGTCTTCCAGCGGGTCAAATATTTTCTGTTCCGGGGGCTTGGTACTTGAGGGAAAGGAGAACTGATATTTCTGACCACTTATCTGAATCAGCATTGGGAGAAGGGTTGATTATTTAATTGCATATTTTTCCCAAAAGAGGAAGTGTTCATCTGCAAATCTGGATTATTTTGTCATTTCAATCTCCTATTCACAATGATTCTTTTACACTTGTTCTTTCTATATATATTTACCTATCTTATATCTGTTTGGTACTGAAAGGTGATAGATGGAAGGTGAAGTATGGCTGCTCCCCTTTTGCTTCTGTGTGCCAGAGTCACTGATTCTTCAGCCATCTCCATGTCATAAGCTCTGCGGGCCTCTGTAGCCTGCCACAGAGCATTGGGCTTCCCGATTGCTCAAGCACTTGCATTTACAAATTACTGTCTTAACTAGAGCTGTTAAGCCCTGTGTCTTTCTGTTTAATTTTGGCAAGTTAATTCTGAGGGGCATGGGTTCCCTGCATTCTATCATTATTTAAAGGGGACTCCTGTTTAGCACTGGAACGGAGTCCTTGTTTTTAGGGAGTACGTCTCGCGGTGTCGCTCGGTCATGCCACCAATACTTTGTTGATATTCCTATGTATAGCCTCTTGTTTCCTTCTCAGCATGGAAGTCGGCTGTTCCTCCACACCTGGGTTGAGTCGTTGCCCACGCTCCATGACAAAGTCTGCCATTCCTTAGCCAGGGTCTAGTCCTGCTAGTGACCACTCCATGAATTAAAGGTGAATTTCCAAAATACTCATGAGTATTGGAAGAAAGACAAAAAAGTTGATTGCATTAAAATAAACACAATTAAATAAATGCATTAAAAAGTTAAGCATTTCCATTATTACATATTGGAAATTTTATACAGTAGGGGATACAGTCATGATGTCTGCATTGAATTTTTAGCAAGAGAAGTATATGTTGATTTTTCCTGCAGGTACATAAAATGGCTTATATGGGTCTGTCATTAAAAAAAAATGCTAATTGATCTCAACAATTTTCTCACTCAATTTTCACATTTCTGAGCTGCCTTATGTCTTCACTGTGGATTTAAATGTTAAACTTGTTACTTCTAGAGAGCCATATTAAACAAGTACATATCATACATATTTAAGTTATCATAATGATTTTAATGTGCTGATAAATTAATAACAATAATAAAATAATAAATAAATTAACAGATATGGTCCAGTCCATCGCAGGTAAAGCCCTCCCCACCACTGAGCACATGTACATGGAGTGCTGTCACAGGAAACGAGCATCCATCATCAGCGACCCCCACTATTGAGGCCATGCTCTCTTCTCAATGCTGTAATCAGGAAGAAGCACCCACACCACGTTCAGGAACGGTTATTACCTCTCAACTATCAGGCTTCTGATCCAGAGGAGATAACTTGACTCAAATTCACCTGCCCCCATCTCCGAATGCTCCCTGAACCTATGGATTCTCTTTCAATGACTGCTTATCTCACATTCTTGATATTTATAGTTTATTTTTTATTTTTTTTCTTTTTCCTTTTGTATTTGCACAGTTTGTTCTTTTCTCTTGTACATTGACTGTTGTCCATCCTGTTGGTTGCGGTCTTTCATTGATGCTATTGTATTTCTTGATTTGTTATGACTGCCCCCAAGAAAATGAATCTCAGGGTTTGTATATGGTGACATATCTGTAGTTTGATCATGAATTTACTTTTAACTTCATATGTTTATTCGGAGAGGCAAAGGAAAATTGTTCCAGTGCGACAAGGTAACTGCGAGAGAATGCTGCCGGCTGACACATTGCTGGCTGCAGATGTACACCTTAGGGAGATAAAAAACCAACACAAAGGCTTTGCAGGGAAGAGCTGCAATCTAAGGTCATGCCACCACTGGACACTGAGGGCTGGCTCCTGTGTAACAACATCTCCGACTCTTCATTTGTGTATTGTTCATAGCTGTCACATGAATGGCACTGGTGCTTTAAAAACTGTATAAATGTACTGGTTTGATGACACTATGAATGCAAAGAAAGGTACGTACTAATTATTTTGTATTCTCTAAATGGTCGACTCACTATAGAAAGGATGTGGAAGCCATAGAAAGGGTGCAGAGGGGATTTACAAGGATGTTGCCTGGATTGTGGAGCATGCCTTATGAGAATAGGTTGAGAGAACTCAGCCCTTTCTTCTTGGAGTGACGGAGGATGAGAGGTGAACTGTTAGAGGTGTATAAGATGATGAGAGGCATTGATTGTGTGGATAGTCACAGGCTTTTCTCCAGGGCTGAAATGGCTAGAATGAGAGGACATAGTTTTAAAGTGCTTGGAAGTAGGTACAGAGGAGGTTTCAGGGGCAAGTTTATTACGCAGAGAGTGGTGAATGCGTGGAATGGGCTGCCAGTGGCGGTGGTGGAGGTGGAAATGATAGGGTCTTTTAAGAGACTCCTGGATGAGTACCTGGAGCTTGGAAAAATAGAGGGCTATGGGTAAAGCCTAGGTAGTTCTAAGGTAGAGACATGTTCGGCACAGGTTTGTGGGCCAAAGGGCCTGTATTGTGCTGTAGGTTTTCTATGTTTCTATTTAAATGAATAATATTTATTATTGAAGTAAAAAAGACACAGGAAATATGCTGGGTCACAAAGGTGGAAATGCAGAGCGACAAATCAAAATTCAAAGTAAATTTATTATCAAAGTACATATATTGTCACCATATACTACCCTGAGATTCAATTTCCTGCAAGCACTCACAGTAAATACAAAGAAACACAATGGAATCGAAGAAAAACTGCACACAAACAACCAATCTGAAAGAGACAACAAATATAAAATAATAAATCAATCAATCAATCATCATCATCATCATGTGCCGTGTCATATGACATGGGCCATCATGGTCTTTGTGTCCGTGATAGTTCTTGGCAAATTTTTCTACAATGGTTTGCCATTGCCTTCTTCTGGGCAGTGTCTTTACAAGACGGGTGACCCCAGCCATTATCAATACTCTTCAGAGATTGTCTTTCATCAGTGATCACATAACCAGGACTTGTGATATGAACCAGCTGCTCATACAACCATCCAACACTTGCTCCCATGGCTTCATATAGAACATAGAACATAGAACAGTACAGCACAGAACAGGCCCTTCGGCCCACAATGTTGTGCCAACCCTCAAACTCTGCCTCCCATATAACCCCCCACCTTAAATTCCTCCATATACCTGTCTAGTAGTCTCTTAAACTTCGCTAGTCTATCTGCCTCCACCACTGACTCAGGCAGTGCATTCCATGCGCCAACTACTCTCTGAGTGAAAAACCTTCCTCTAATATCCCCCTTGAACTTCCCTCCCCTTACCTTAAAGCCATGTCCTCTTGTACTGAGGAGTGGTGCCCTGGGGAAGAGGTGCTGGCTGTCCACTCTGTCTATTCCTCTTAATCATGACCCTGATCGTGAGGGGGCAGAGCTAAGCAGGTGTTACACCATGCCCAAGGGTGACCTTCATGCTAGCGGAGGGAAGGAGCATCTTACACCTTCTTTGGAAGAGACGTATCTCCACCTGGCACCCATAATAATTAAACAAATAAATACATATTGATAACTAGTCTTGTTGAGTTCATGAAAGTGATTACAAAGGTTGAGGAATCAGTTCTGTTTTGGTCTTGGTGAAGTTACCTCTTCTGGTTCAAGAACCAGGTGTTTGAGGGGTAATAACTGATCCTGAACCTGACTGTGTGAGAACTAAGGCTCCTGTACCTCCTCCCTGATGGCAGCAACGAGAAGGCCCTTTGGAGTATATTCAGTTTAACTGACATGTCTTGAGCATTATTTGCATTAATCATATAATCAAGGCAGTGGCACAAGTGGAAGCATATGACTAGATCCTTTGGAGTAGATCCAGCCTTTTTTGGCATGACTTGAGTTTTTCTTACATTAATCAGTTGATCCATGCATCGTGAAATTGGCACTTGGATAGGAGAGACAGGAAACTGGCAAGCTTTAAGAAGATCCAGCCAACCGACCAGGTGTGAGGGGAGATGACAATCCCAATTAAAATTCTAAAGTACAATTGGAGAGAGGTCATATCCACCTGTACCAGGCAATGCAGAACTTCAAAACAATTTATGAAAGTCACAAGATCACTCCCCCACCAAAAAAAAGTCTAAGCCCTTATATTTTTATCAAATCAAAAAAAAAGGAGGGACCATCAACCTCAGTTTACAAAATTACCCAGCGGGAAAGATCATTGGATTACTTAGGAAACAGAGGTGTGATTCTGCCACACTGCCCCATCAATAAATTGCTGGAAGCACAACAAGGAACTGTGAATGTCAGCAGTCTTAGCCAAAATCAGTAATGTTTGTAAAAACATACTGTTTTACATAATGTCTTTTTAAGTTCTCAAGGCAGGAATTGGGATGGATTATTCAAGTACTTTTTCCCTGTATTTATTATCAGAATCAGGTTTATTGTCACCTGCATATGTCATAAAATTTGTTAACTTAGCAGCATGAGTTCAATGCAATACATAATATAGAAGAAAAATAAACAAGTAAATCAATTACAGTATATGTGTATTGAATAGATTAAAAATCATGCAAAAAAACAGAAATAATATATATTAGAAAAGTGAGGTAGTGTTCAAGGGTTCAATGTCCAGTTAGGAATCAGATGGCAGAGGGGAGGAAGCTGTTCCTGAATCGCTGAGTGTTTGCCTTCAGGCTTCCGTACCTCCTACCTGATGGTAACAGTGAGAAAAGGGCATGCTCTGTGTGGTGAACTACATATACCTGTCTGGACACGCCCCTCTGCTGACTGCTCCTGTGGCTCCTCCCACAGACCCCTGTAAAAAGGCGATTGGAGGCACTGCTCCTCCCTCAGTCTCCAGGATGTTGTGTGGTGGTCCCTTGCTGCTAATCGTGGTCTCTTGCAGCTAATAAAAGCCTATCGTTCACCTCCCATCTCCGAGAGTTATTGATGGTGCATCACTCTGGGTGCTGGAGGTCCTTAATAATGGATGCCGCCTTTCTGAGATAGCGCTCCCTAAAGATGCAACACACACAAAATGTTGGTGGAACGCAGCAGGCCAGGCAGCATCTATAGGGAGAAGCACTGTCGACGTTTCGGGCTGAGACCCTTCGTCAGGACTCACTCACCCAGTCCTGACGAAGAGTCTCGGCCCAGAACGTCGACAGTGCTTCTCGCTATAGATGCTGCCTGGCCTGCTGCGTTCCAGCAGCATTTTGTGTGTGTTGCTTGAGCTTCCAGCATCTGCAGATTTCCTCGTGTTTGCTGCCTAAAGATGTCCTACTTTGTAGGCTAGTACCAAAGATGGAGCCAACTTAATTTAAAACCCTCTGCAGCTTCTTTCGGTCCTGTGCAGTAGTCCTCCCCCCCCATACCAGACAGTGATGCAGACTGTTAGAATGTTCTCCATGGTACATCTATAGAAGTTTTTGAGTGTATTTGTTGACATACCAAATCTCTTTAAACTCCTAATGAAGGATAGTTGCTGTCTTGTCTTCTTTATAACTACATCAATATGTTGGGACCAGGTTAGGTCCTCAGAGATCGTGACACCCAGGAACTTGAAACTGCTCACTCTCTCCACTTCTGATCCCTCTTTCCTTCTATCAGACATCATAGGAACATTTTTTATTTGGAAATTGCAAATGGTATTAACTTTCAATGCGTAATGCAAAATGGAGATTTTAGAAACTCAAGTGAACTGGAACTTAGTCTAGAATCTATTACCATTACTGTAAGCTGAGGCTATTAAAAAAAAGGTTCACAGCACGTTTACAGTACCAGCGACCCAGGAACAACTCCCATTGCGATCTGTAAGGAGTGTACAGGTTCTGCCCATGACCACATGGGTTTCCTACAGGTGCACCGGTTTCCTCCCACAGTCCAAAGATGGACCAGTTGGTAGGTTAATTGGCCATTGTAAATTGTCCCATAATTAAGCTAGCATTAAATCAGGGGTTGCTGGACAGTGCAGCTCGAAGGGCCAGAAGGGGCTTTTCTGCGCTGTATCTCAGTAAAATAACCAACAAAAAAAATGTGAATCTATAGCATAGAGGAACAAACAACATATGTTTCAATCTCACCCTTAGCACATTTATATTTGTTAAAGTCTGCTTATTACAGATACAACTGGATTGCCATAGCAGATGCTTAATTATGCTTCTCAGAAAAAAAGACTAAATTAAAAGCAATTAAGAGGATGAAAGTAATGAAGCAATAAAATTAAGATCAAATTGAAAACCAATGCTTATTAATCTATAACCAGTAATTTATGAACCTGCTAACAAAGTTTGAGCAGGAGTAACAAAAACCAAGAATCTTTTTAAATAATATGGAACATTATCTAACTATATACCCCACAATAAAACTCACTTTACAGTGATTTAGAGCATTGTTTACAGCTTCACAGTCAAAGTGACTGGTTTCAACATGACTGTAACTGCAAGCCTATATGTTGGCAGTTTAAGTTAACTGCTAATTTGAATTTATATTTCACAGTCACAATAGAATTTCAGCTCTGGAATCACGGGGCATTGAGGAGGATATTGAATGCATTCACTTTTGCCTTTTATTATATTTATTGGTAAGTAGTTAAAAAGGCAAGAAACACAGAAAATTAAGTTCAAACAAAATGACCTCAAAGTGATTTACGTGCGTACAGGCTATGCAGCAGCCTATGCCATACCCTCATTTTCACTTCTGCGTCGCTCTGCGCCATAGCGAGCATGCGTTGGTGCACGCCAAAACACTAGCTGGTGGTGGGGTTTCTATGCCACTGTGTTGAGTTTCTTCGTGAGAGGCATGGACGAGGAAATGCATTTCAAATATTTTCGCATGTCGGCAGGTAGATTTGACGATTTGGTTCATCTATTTCACATCGGTGTACGCACAGCCTGCAGACATGGCGGAGAAGAAGCAACCGGAAATGCGTAGGAGGAAATGCGATGCTACCAAGCAGACCAATCACAGTTGTTGCGGTCTGCATCGCTGCGACGCGTGAGTAGTTTTTCTGGAGAGGTGCACGTCATCCTACGGCGTAGTGTACAGCATAAGTACGACGTAGAGTATGCGATACCTACAATGTAGATGCGGTGCACAAGTATAAATCAGCCTTAAGCAATTGCTTCAGCCCAAGTAGATAACCACATTTTGCCTTTTTTCCCATTTTCCTCACATTAGTATTTCCTTCTGGCTAGGCCGTCCTCAGAGGATTTTGGCCCATGTAGCAAATAATGTCTATTATTGTCCACCTTTATATTTCTCCAAGTCTTTTTATCAACCCATTTATTTCCTGCCTTTGCTAGATCAAGCCCCCAATATATTAGTCTCTGTTTACCCCTGAAGGACTTCCATTTGTGTTCAGGCTTTTACATCAAACGTCCAAGCTCAGTGTTATGCCACCTTGCAGAGCAGACAGGAAATGCCAAGCCCGGATGATGTTCCACTTCCTTTGAATCTTCCTTTTATCTTGCTGCTAATTCACGTGGCTCTGACCTAAGATGGCCTCTCTTCCAGCATCTCATAGTATTTGTGCATCTGTTAGCACTTTTGCTGCATTGTTAGGGAAGTCAGGTTCCTCCTACCTGTTCCATTATCATTAGAGATTATGCCTGATAGTAACGGTGATGTGCAACAACAATCACAGAAGATTCCACGGCAAGATAAAAGGAAGAGCACAAGAGATTCCACAGATGCTGGATATCGAGAATAACAAACACAAAATGCTGGAGAAACTCAGCAGATCAGGGAGCATCTATGGAAAGGAATAAAAAGTTGAATTTTCCTGACAAATATTTTCAGCCTGAAATGTTGACTCTTTATTCCTTTCCATAGATGTTGCCTGCCCTGCAGAGTTCCTCCAACATTTTGTGTGCGTTATTCAAGATACAATACAGGGCTGGAAGATCAATGTAATCGGTTTCACATACTGTTGTTCTTCACATTGCTTTTACTTCATAATGGAGAATAGATGAAATTTTGTGCAAGCTTAAGGGGCCCAAATTTAGATGAATGAAGCATGAAGTGGAAAGTGGAAATGCTATGACCGACTGCAGAGGATTGGAAGGGGAAGCCCAGGCGATGCCTGCACTTCAAATAGCAGAGCCTTAAGTTCAGTAATGAGAAGGTGAAAATTGTCAGTCACATTACTGCAATGTGAGCAAAGTCACCAGAGAAGCAATGAAGCTACTGGATACAGAAGTGTTTTATTCAACAAAGAGAGACACTCTCACAGGAAGAGGCCTGTTTGACCCAATATTACACAACATTTTATATGCTAAAGATCAAAGGCAGCAGCAGGACAATTCTATAGTTGCAATGTATCTACCATGCTTCCTTCGAATTACATATAATGTTGACACTTTCTTCTTTGCACCCACACTCCAGACACCCAAAATGAATGTTAATCAGCATTGTCTGGATTTTAATTAACTGATGTCCACAGCTGCAGGAAGCTATTTTCCAGGGCTGCATTTTAAATTCAATCTACAATCCATGTACAGTTCTAAAGATTGGTTGAAGTTAATATTTTGCTATATACCCTAACTCCAGAATATGCCCTATCAGCATTTCCTGTACTTACAAAGTACTTCAATGGCAGTGAAGCATATAGCACTATGGAAGATGCTAAAAAAAGACATTCAAGTTCCTAATATGTTTCAGAACATTTTGAATACATGCTGAAAATATATTCAGTGAGATAAAACTGCATCACAGTAGTTTTGACTGCTCTGAGGTATTCCAAATAATGTGTGAGTGCTTGTAAAAGCTCCAGAGATGGTGTAAATGTAATTATGGTGTTACACCTAATGTTCCAATCAGCCAAAGTAATTTAGCTATTTTCATGGAGTAAGTCCATTCTACAATTCCAAAATAAAAGCTTGCCTTGACTTGGAGAACATTGGAAGTTGGAAATGTTTAATATCTACTTCTCTTGTATATTCCATTAGTTTTCTCCAAAATTAATCATATCAAAGTGTGCAAAAGCTCCAAAGAAAAATAGAGAATAGGTAAATATTTCAACCTATATCATGATTATGATAGCTCAGGGAGTAAGTTATACGTTTTAACTACAACGTATCACCAGCTCTCCAGGATATCAATTAGGGTGCTTGAGCCACAGTGTCAAAGAAAATGTCATCTTGGTGTGCTTGACATTCATGTTTATATGAATCTCACACATTCGTAAAAGTCGATGTGAATGTGTGTCCAAAATTGCACCTCAGTTCTTTAGCCTCTCAGATTATTTCATTCCTTTCATAAAGTTGAATGACCTATTTCAGAAATTCAAAATAAATAAATAAATAATGCATTATAGAACATTATTAACGATATTCTGTCAGCCTCAGGAACAGTTTCACCATCAGAATCCTAAACCAGAGAGGATGACTTAACTCACCCCAACACTAAACTGAATCCAGAACCTATGCAGTCACTTTCAAGCAATCTATAACTCATGTTCTCAATATTATTTATTATTATATTTTGTTTTTCTTTTTTGTATTTGCACAATTTGTTGTCTTATGTGCATTGATTGTCCATCTTTGTGTGTAGTTTTTGTAAACATATAACCATATAACAATTACACTACGGATACAGGCCATCTTGGCCCTTCTAGTCCGTGCCGAACGCTTACTCTCACCTAGTCCCACCGACCTGCATACAACCCATAACACTCCATTCCTTTCCTGTCCATATACCTATCCAATTTTTTTTAAAATGACAATATCCAACCTGCCTCTACCACTTCTGTTGGAAGCTCATTCCACACAGCTCACTGATTCTATTGTGTTTCACTTTATTTACTGTGAATGAAAACTAGAAAACAAATCTCAGGTTTGTAAATGGGGAAATGTACAGTATGAACTTCGGTAGTAAACTTAGTTTGAACTTTGAACTAAATTGATTCAAGGACAGAAGGAAAAAGCAAATGTGAGGAACAACTTGTTTGTTCAAAGAACAGTTATAATCTGTAATTTACCGTCTTTAGGGTGATAGAAATAGAATCATTTAATGTCTTCAAACATTAGAAAGTCACTTACTTCATTGCTGACATTTAGGGTACAATGAAGGTCCTCCATCTTTGTATAGAAGGATTCTTCATTGCTGTTTCCGTAACAATTGTTTCTTGACCAGTCGGAGTTGTTAGCCCTGAGCTGAACCCCCAAAGCCCGGAGGACTGGCGGACCACCCTTAGTCTGGCCTCTACCCTTTGACCTGTTTGGCATGGGTGACCTATCAAGATCCAAAGCACAAGGCCCTGACTCCAGCCAACACAGCTCTTCAGGTCATTGAGGCACACAGGCTCTCAAACCCTACGACAAGGTTGTGGTACTCTTGGAGGGGAAAGTCATTTGATAGTGAGTAATTTGCAGGGTCACAGGGAAAGAACAGGGTAATTTAATCGATAAGTTTTCTTCACTTGTAGCAGTTACTTTTAAACAAAGCAAAATCGCTCAGAGACTAAGCACAGACGGGGGCTGACCCTGTATGACGCAATTCACCAATAGTGAAGTTTGAAGTCAAAGAAAACATGTTTGATCCATTAATAAGAAACCAGCAAAGATGATCAATCTTGTAACGATTATAAAAACAATGAAACTAAAAGTAGTGATGTAACAATATAAGCAGTCTAATCATATTCAAACATACATAAGTGTATTTAAACATCAGCGTTAAACATATTTAAATAGTGTAAAAAAAAAGAAAATATCATTCCTGGCTGCCTTTAACTCTAACCAGACTAAAACTGAACTGAAGACAAATCACGAATATGTAATTATCACGAGGAAATCTGCAGATGCTGGAAATTCAAGCAACACACACAAAATGCTGGTGGAACGCAGCAGGCCAGGCAGCATCTATAGGAAGAAGCACAGTCAATGTTTCGGGCCGAGACCCTTCGTCAGGACTAACTGAAAAGGCTGAAAATATGAAAACTGAAAATATGTAACTATACTCTTCACATCGACCACACTGACGGCCATGTTACAAATTAACCATAATAAATGTGCAACATGAAATATGTTACAGACATACAGAAAATAGATACATGACCCCTACATCACTGAAACCAGTGTTGGCTTGATGGCCAAGTAGTCCCCGTATAGGGTGGAATAATTACTCCATGATAATACACTGGATAAATTCTTTGAGCAGTTATCATGGACCAAGTACTTTTCTGACATTATGGTTATAAAGTTATATTGTTACATAGCTTATGTGTGTATGCTGCTTTTAAAAGTTTAAAATCTATTGAAGATGCTTGGGAATCATTTGATTAATTATGAGACTTACCTCAAAGCTCATATTGATGAGGGAAATTTTTTAGTAGAAACTGAAGAAAAAATATTAATTTTCTCAAACATAATTATACGGAGTAAATAGATTGCCTCATTACTTATAAGCTGCTTTCTCATTTAGTGCTGTGAATTCATACAAATCATCACCCTAATTCTTAAATGGGAGCGAAGATTACTCACATTTTTCAATTTAATTGGCATGTCGACCCGAAGAGACCAACTTGAGACATGGAGCTAATAAGTTAAAATTATCAAATAGGAAAGCTCGTAAATGAAAACAGTCAAGGTTTATTCACCAAAGTGTAGCTTTCCACAGCGTTTTAATACATCACCACTTACCTCCTTTTCCCAATATGCAGCAACTCTGAGAACCTAGTTACTTACTCACTGGCTGTTACGCCACCTGCATTTAGGGCAGCAATGAAAACCCTCTAACTCCGGCAGTGTCCAGGGCTTCCTTCATCATGTCAGTAGCTTCCTCTCAGTTTTCACTACTGTCAGACATGTCCCGACTGAAGACTCAGGAACACTAGCACACTCAGACGCAGAAGGATTCCTCATTGCTGTTTCCATTAACAGTTTTGCTTTGCCTGTCAGGGTTGTTAGCCCTGAGATGAGCCCCCAGACCAGGAGGACCACTCTTAGTCTGGCCTCTACGCTTTGACCTGGTTAGCATGGTGATAAATGCTACCAAGAGCTAAAGCGTAAAGCCCCAACTCCAACCAACATAGCTCTCTTGGTCATTGAGGCACGCAAGTCTCCAAACCGTGACAAGGTTGTGGTCTTCTTGAAAGCCTGTTAACTATTTTGTGTCTATATCCCCCAGTATCATCTCAGAATAATGCTTGTCATTTTAATAGAAGTGTTAATAGAATGGAAAGGAAAATATGAGGATTTTAAAAATAAATATATATAATAAATATATATATAAATATATTTGCCTCTTAACTAGTTCTAGTTCAAGGGCAATTATGGGTGAGTAACAACTTCACAGATAATTTTTAAAATATTTGAAAGAAATCTTCAATTTGTCCAATGTAATGACCCCAAGTGATACATGTTCCATTAGTGCCTGCTGAGTACTATAAATATCACATGTAAAATTCATTTCAATGGGTTTCAATTTCAAAAGGTACATTTAATGCCAAAGAAATGTATAGAATATACATCCTGAAATTATTCTTCTTCGCAAACATCCATGAAAACAGAGGAGTGCCACAAAGAATGAATGACAGTTAAATGTTAGAACCCCAAGTTTCCCCCCAGTTACCCCTTCCACACATAAGCAGTGGCAAAGCAATGACCCCCTCTCCCACCAGCAAAGAAGCATCAGCAAGCCCACCAAACACTCAAGCGCGCAGCAAAGGACCAATAAAGACACAGACTTGCAGTACCCCAAAGACTACTCATTCACCCAGTGTTCAACATACCACAGGCTCTCTCTCTCCCTAATATGGAAAAAGCGGTGCCCCATTTCACATTTAATAAGGTTTTTAAATGCACCAATTAGAACAATTATTCCTAATTAATTAAAGCATTTTTATTGATTACTTTCCAAACTATTATTTGAATAGTAGAGCATTTTAAGTGCTAGTTTCTGGTGAACAGTCCATGGGATTGATTAGAAATACAGGACCACAAAAACGATTCAGTATTTTTATTGAAATTTCCTTTTGGTTTAAATTTACATCAAATGACAATAGATAATAGACAATAGGTGCAGAAGTAGACCATTCGGCCCTTTGAGCCTGCACCGCCATTCTGAGATCATGGCTGATCATCTACTGTCAATACCTGGTTCCTGCCTTGTCCCCATATCCCTTGATTCCCCTATCCATAAGATACCTATCTAGCTCCTTCTTGAAAACATCTAGAGAATTGGCCTCCACTGCCTTCCGAGGCAGTGCATTCCAGACCCCCACAACTCTCTGGGAGAAGAAGTTTTTCCTTAACTCTGTCCTAAATGACCTACCCCTTATTCTCAAACCATGCCCTCTGGTACTGGACTCTCCCAGCAGCTGGAACATATTTCCTGCCTCTATCTTGTCCAATCCCTTAATAATCTTATATGTTGCAATCAGATCCCCTCTCAATCTCCTTAATTCCAGCGTGTACAGAATGCTCAGAAGGATAATCAATTTTCACAATGAAGACCATGATTATTTGAAAGATCTTTGCCTAGTTGTCAAAAAGGATGAATTAAATTCAGTTTGTCACATAGGTGTGTCTACTTTCTGAATAAAAGTCTGTTTTCAAAGTTTTCAATTTCTTTCTGATTAAGTGGCAGAACTAAGGCTTGGGTAAGAAGCATTTGGAATTGCATTGTCTATATAGACCTATTTATGCCTTCAGTGGACAATTTATAAAGAAGCAGGATCGCCATTGCTATTCATATTGTGCTTAACTTCAAGGCAAGTTTAGTGCTATTTAAGTATGTACATATATACTGTCAAAAAAAGTTTCTCTGGACCACAGTGTAGAACACTGTAGTACACATGACACACCTATAACACCTGTAACTTAGGAAATTAAAAATTACATTTACAAATGAATTCCATGTCAGAATTTAAAGTTTAACGGTTCAATTTTGTGTTTCATATTCTGTGTTTTTCAACTGTTTTATGCATGTGAGGAGGTTGGGGATTGATGTTTTTCTTTGTTTTGTAGCTGTCTGTGGAGAAGATGATTCTCAGGGTTGTGCACTGCATTTATACTTTGATAATAAATGTACTTTGAATCTTTATATCCATTTTGCACTGGGTAATAGAGCAGAATGCCAGCTGGTGGTGTAGTGCCATTAGCACTGGACTTTGAAGCAAATGGTCCTGGGTTCAGTTCCAGCCGGCTGCAGGCATACTTTCCAGCCATGCTGGATTAAGCATCGAGCTAGTAACTCAGCCTCATATAAAAAACAGACAAATGCTAAGGAAACGACAAAACTGCCCCCCAATATGCCACAAGGCATGAAAAGAAACAACATCAGAGAAGACTAAAGACATAATTAAACTGAAAGTGAATTTTGCTTCTCAAAGAGTCAAAGGCAGGTTGTGCCTTACGAGCCTGATTGAATTTTTTGAGGATGTGACAAAGCACATTGATGAGGATAGAGCCATAGATGTCGTGTATATGGATTTCAGCAAGGCATTTGATAAGGTACCCCATGCAAGGCTTATTGAGAAAGAAAGGAGGAATGGGATCCAAGGGGACAGATATTGATTTGTGGATCCAGAACTGGCTTGCCTTCAGAAGGCAAAGAGTGGTTGTAGACAGGTCATATTCTGCATGGAGGTCGGTGACCAGTGGTGTGCCTCAGGGATCTGTCCTGGGATCCCTACTCTTTGTGATTTTTATAAATGACCTGGATGAAGAAGTGGAAGGATGGGTTAGTAAATTTGCTGATGATACAAAGGTTGGGTGTGTTGTGGATAGTGTGGATGGCTGTCAGAGGTTACAACGGGACATTGATAGGATGTAAAACTGGGCTGAGAAGTGGCAGATGAAGTTCAACCCAGATAAGTGTGAGATTGTTTATTTCGGTAGGTCAAATATGATGGCAGAATATAGTATTAATGATAAGACTCTTGGCAGTGTGGAGGATCAGAGGGATCTTGGGGTTCGAGTCCATAGGACACTCAAAGCTGCTACACAGGTTGACTCTGTGGTTCAGAAGGCATAACGGTGCATTGGCCTTCATTAACCATGGGATTGAGTTTAAGAGCTGAGAGGTAATGTTGCAGCCATATAGGACCCTGGTTAGACCCCACTTGGAGTATTGTGCTCAATTCTGGTCGCCTCACTATTGGAAGGACATGGAAACCCTAGTAAGGGTGCAGAGGAGATTTACAAGGATGTTGCCTGGATTGGGGAGCATGCCTTATGAGAATAGATTGAGTGAACTTGGCCTTTTCTCACTGGAGTGACGGAGGATGAGAGGTGACCTGATAGAGGTGTATAAGATGATGAGAGGCATTGATCGTGTGGATAGTCAGAGGCTTTTTCCCAGGGCTGAAATGGCTAGCATGAGAGGGCATAGTTTTAAGGTGCTTAGAAGTAGGTACAGAGGAGATGTCAGGGACAAGTTTTTCATGCAGAGAGTGGTGAGTGCGTGGAATGAGTTGCCGGTGGCGGTGGTGGAGGCAGAAACGATGGGGTCTTTTAAGACACTCCTGGATGGCTACATGAAGCTTAGAAAAATAGAGGGCTATGGGTAAAGCCTAGGTAGTTCTAAGGTAGATACATGTTCAGCACAGCTTTGTGGGCCGAAGGGCCTGTATTGTGCTGTATGTTTTCTATGTTTCTAAAAATATTAAGCAATTGTAAAAACCTGTTATTTCTCAACAGCACTGACTGCATTTTTGTTTTATGTAGCATTTCATTTACTCAGTTAGAGGCAAAGATCTTTTTTGTTAAAAACTAAGAACAATTGTCTTAAGAATACTGACACTAAAGCACAATTGTTGAGAAATATTAACTCACTGAACAAAAGTAGTTCAGATCTCATGATATCTCATAATATTGGACAGATGTCTTATTTAAATCTTGACAGTTCCGTTCACTTAGAAATGCTAACTTTGCCTTTGAAATTTATAGTTTTATGCTTGACAATTTTAATAAGAGGCATGGCTTATCAGGCTGTCAAAGGATCTTGTGACTGGGGTTTATCGCAGGTAGGAACTGGTCTGTTCACTGTAGAGGGTGCATTTGAAAGCTTACTGGGAAGATTCCTGCATGTTCAGTTGAAGCTTACCACGATATCCAACAGCAAGCCAACAGAGCTCACTGATAAGCAGAAAATCCTGCACCAGTGTGTTTAATGGGGGAATCTGGAAGCAATTCTGCAAGAGAATTATGTAGCAGGGAACCACTTGGCTTCTTGTAGTTCAAGAGCCTGCAAATATTATATAAGAGTAAAGGTACTCTGAAGCTAATTGCATACTAAAACACAAGACACCCTGAAAACCCTCTGCATCTTAAGCGCTTCCTTAATATCAGAATTGACCATCTTCCACACCAGTTTTGTAAAAATCTGAAGTGGAAGCTGATGCCAATGTAGGGACCACTGTCTCTCCCATATTTGGGGCAGAAGATGCCTGAGTGAGTGTGCTCTGGTGATAATTTATGAGGTAGTGCTCCTTCTGCAGCTTACACTAGGCTTCTGTGTTATATAGGAGACTGCTGGCAGAGACATTACACACGGTGCTCTGCTCTATCTATCTGCTGCCCTTTTATTTCTATAGATTAAAATCACTGAAATCTTCTCCATTTCTTATTACCCTTCCTTAAATTTCCACCAGTGACTTTTACTACACTTTTCCTCATCTGAACCCTCAATCATCAGGCCCTTGAAACAGAGGGTGTAACTTCACTTACCCCATCACTGAATTCTTCCTACAATCTATGACAAACACGAGAAAATCTGCGGATGCTGGAAATCCAAAGCAACTCTTACGAAATACTGGAGGAATTCAGCAGGTGAGTCAGCATCTCTGAAAAAGAGTAAACAGCTGACATTTTGGGCCAAGACCCTTCATCAGGACAGGCTATTCTTTTCCATCGATGTTGCCCAGTTCGCTGAGATCCTCCAGCATTTTGTGTGTTTTGCCTAGAATTTATTAACTCACTTTCAAGGACTCTTCATGTCATGTTCTCAATATTTATTTTTTATTTCTTGTTATTATTTTTTCTTTTGTATTTGCACAGTAGTCTTTTGCACATTGGTTGTCTGTCCGTCCTATTGGGTGAAGCCTTTCATTGATTCTATTGTGTGTGTATATATATATATATATATATACATGCTTGGATAATGAACTTACTTTTATGTTTGAACTACAAACATATATACACACACACATATACATACTTGCATAATGAATTTACTTTTAAGTTTGAACTCAAATTTTGTTGACTTTATTACATGAAAGATGCTAATTAAAATGCTAATTAAAATTATGAGGGGGATAGATAGAGTTGACGTGGATAGGCTTTTTCCATTGAGAGTAGGGGAAATTCAAACAATAGGACATGAGTTGTGAGTTAGGGGGCAAAAGTTTAGGGGTAACACGAGGGGGAGCTTCTTTACTCAGAGAGTGGGAGCTGTGTGGAATGAGCTTCCAGTAGAAGTGGTAGAGGCAGGTTCGATATTGATATTTAAAGTAAAATTGGATAGGTATATGGACAGGAAAGGAATGGAGGGTTATGGGCTGAGTGCAGTTCGGTGGGACTAGGTGAGAGTAAGCGTTCAGCATGGAATACACGGGCCAAGATAGCCCGTTTCCGTGCTGTAATTGTTATATGGTTATGTGGTTAAATAACAGCTGATGATAGTTATGCTTTGTCTGTACTGATTGGCATCTAAATCCTATAATATTCCAGATGGAATGAGAATGTTTTTTTCTCACTAATCCAAACATTTTTCATACAAAGCTATCTGAAATTGTCAGGAAGCCAGAAAATTGTGTTTCAATTTATTGCATCTACATTTGAAAATAGATTATATATAAAATACTTAATTGCAAAATTACCCAGCTATTACCATAGCCAGTGTATGTTAGAATCCCTGTATTTGTTGTACAATTGGCAATTAAACTGCTGACAAATTACAATTGGCTACTTTTTCATGAATGATTAGACTTCCATGGGAAGGTGTATAAGAAGGACAGAATAAGAGCAGAAGAAGTCCATCTGCTCTCTCAAGTCTGCCCCACTGTTTAATATAATTGTGACTGATTGGTGCCATGCCTCATTTCTCCTTCTGTTCCAGCTCCCAATCTACTCAGCTTTTAAAAAATATAGCTACCTCCTCCTTAAATACTTCTGATATTCTAGCATTTACAGCACTGAAGGATAGAGAATTACAAATCTTCACCAGAAAGTTCTGCTAGAGTAGGAATGGGAGCGCCTAGGAGAAACATGCCCCCCCCCCCCCGCCCCACTGTGAACAATGCTTACCAATCAGAGAATCGTCTTGAGAGAACTGGAAAAGGATTTATAGCTACCACCAACTTGTCACTAGCAAGCTCAGGAGCAAGTTAAATGGCCATGTTATATACATGCCTCTCTACTAAGTGACTATGAGATGTGAGGGCAGCATGTTGTGGAGAATGGCCATTATGCCTGCATACCACCGCACTCCCCCCTCCCCCCCATCCACTTGGCGAGGTGGAGATACGTCTCTACCAAAGAAGGTGTGAGGTGCTCCTTCCCTCCACTAGCCTCCATGTCACCCTTGGGCAAGGTGTAACATCTGTTTCATCCCCTGATCAGGGTCAAATGAAGCCATAGGAGCAGGTGGTGGATGTTGTACGAGCAACGGGTACATATCACAAGTCCTGGTTATGCAGCACAGGCGCCAGGCAGGCAATCTCTGAAGAGTGTTGATAATGGCTGGGATCACTCATCTTGCAAAGACACTACCCGAAGAAGGCAATGGCAAACCGCTTCTGTAGAAAAAAATTGCAAAGAATAATCATGGTCATGGAAAGACCATGATTGCCCACATCATATGACATGGCACATAATGAATGGACCAAACTGGTGTTACAGGGAAGAACTGGCACATGGATAGAGGAATGGCTGACAGGCACGAGGCAGCAAGTGGAAATAAAAGGTGGCCTTTTCTGGTTGGCGGCCAGTGACTAGTGGTGTTCCTCAGGGGTCAGTATTGGATCGCTACTTTTCACATTGTTTGTCAATGATTTGGATAATGGAATTGATGGCTTTATGGCAAAGTTTGTGGATTACATGAAGATAGGTGGAGGGGTAGGTAGTGCTGAGGAAGCAATATGATTGCAGCAGGACTTAGACAGATTGGAAGAATGGGCAAAGAAGCAGCAGATGGAATACAGTGTTGGGAAATGTATGATAATGCCTTTTGGTAAAAGGAACAAAAGTGCAGACCATTATCTAATTGGGGAGAAGGTTCAGACATCAGAGGTGCAGAGGTGCAAGGTTCCCAGAAGATTAATTTACAGGTTGAGTCTGTGGTAAAGAAGGCAAAAGCAGTGTTTGCATTTATTTATAAGGGGAATAGAATATAAAAGCATGGAGATAATGCTGAGCCTTTTTTTCGGGCTGCACTTGGAGTCTTGTTGACAGTTTTGGGCCCCATATCTCAGATGGGATGTGTTCTCATTGGATAGAGTCCAGAGGAGGTTCATGAGGATGAGTCTGAGAATGAAGGGGTTAACATATGAGGAGAGTTTGGCAAGTTTTGGGCCTGTACTCACTGAAATTTAGATGAATGCCGGGGGGTGGGGCATGTTCTTATTGAAACCAACTAAATGTGGAAAGGACTAGGTAGGGTGGATGTGGAAAAGATGTTTCCCATGGTGGGGGTTTCCAGAACTAGAGGGTACAGCCACATAATTGAGGTGTGACCTTTTAGAATAGATGTAAGGAGGAACCTTTTTAGCTAGAGAGTAGTGAATCTGTGGAATGCTCTGCCACATACTGTGGTGGAGGCCACGTCGAGGGTATATTTATGGCAGAAATTGATCGGTTGTTGATCAGTCAGGGCATCAAAGGATATGGCGAGAAGGAAGGTGTATGGAGTTGAGTGGGATCCGGGATCAGCCATGATGGAATGGTGGAACAGACTCAATGGTCACATCGTCTTATGGGAGAATGGTGCTGGCCAAGTGAATATATAACTTATTTATGGAGTGATCGACAGTAACTTGGGCTTTCATACCAGTGATGTTGGCCTGGGAGAGAACTTGAGCATGGGTTCACTTATTTTTCTGGTGAATTTGGAAGAATTTGGGGAGGCATGTTTCTTAAGATTGTCACAGCTGGAGGGAGGAAGTGGGGATAAGCTCTCACTTCCTATAAATGTTCCCAATGGCATGCCTCTCAAATAGCAAGGTGTTACATATAATAATAATAATAACATGCAGAGCACTTTTCATGCAAACAGTATAGATCAAAGTGCTTTACGATAGGTTAAACTGCAAACACAAAAATAAAAAAAACAAAATTATGTTTATGAAAAACAAGGTTAAGTAAATAGTTTTGATCTGATGTGTAGAAGTGTCAACTGTGTCATTATTCCACATTGAGTCTCACAGCTTAGGGGTATAGTTTTGAAAAAGAAAGCTGACCTGCCAATTTTCTTTTGAGGGAGTTTGTTTAAATTTAAGAGACCAAGGGAAGAAGATCTGAGGGCTCGAGCAGGATTATAAAACAATAACAATTCTGAGAAGTCCTCCTGTCCCAGACTATTAAGAGCTTTAAAAACAAGTAAGAGAACTTTAAGCTCTTAGGAATTCAAGTAGGGGTTGCACATATGCAGCAACTTGTAGGGAGCAAATGAATGCTGATGAATTGAGGGGCCTCAGAGTTCAGTCCATAGATCCCTGAAAATGGCAACATACAGTAGGTTGATAGAGTGGTGAAGAAGGCGTATAGCATGATTCAGATGTTAAACTTTACAAAATATTAGCCAGACTGCATTTGGAGCACTGCGTGCAATTGTGGAAGGGAGGATGAGGCTGCTCTAAAGAAAATGTAGAAGAGATTCATCAAGTTGTTGCCAAGAGTGGAGGACTTCAGTTATGGGTAGAGATTGGATAGGCTAGTTTGTTTTAGAAGGAGAACTGAAGCATGATCTTATAGAGGTTTATAAAATTATAACAGGCATAAATAGAGTAGATAATCAGAATCCTTTCCCCCACAGTCATCATCTTCATTATGTCCTGTATCGTATGACATGGGCAATCATGGTCTTATGGTCATGATTGTTCTTGGCAAATTTTTGCTATAGCCTTCCTCTGGGCAGTGTCTTTACAAGATGGGTGACCCCAGCCATTATCATTACTCTTCAGAGATTGTCTGCCTGGTGTCAGTGGTCACATCAACAGGACTAGTGATATGTACCAGCTGCTCATATGACCATCCACCCACTGCTCCCGTGACTTCACGTGACCCTGATCAGTGGTAAGCAGGTGTTACACCTTTCCCAAGGGTGATGTACAGGACAACAGCAGGAAGGAGCACCTTACCCCTCCTTTGCTAGAAATGTATCGCCACCCCATAGTAAGTGTAACAAAAAACGAGAGGGCATAAAAATAAAGTTAGTAGAATAACTTAAAAAGCAGATTTGAGATTCCAATTCCCATTCTGACATGTCGGTCCATGGCCTCCTGCCGTGCTGAGATGAAGCCACTCTCAGAGTGGAGGAACAACATCTTATATTCCATCAGGGTAGCCTCCATCCTGATGGCATGAATATTGATATCTCCTTCCAGTAAAAGAAAATTACCTCCCCTCTTCTTCTACTCTGGCCTCCTACCTCTCCTCACCTGCCTATCACCCTTGGGTCCCCTCCTCCTTACCTTTCTCTTTATGGTCCACTCTCCTCTCCTATTAGATTCCCTCCTCTCCAGCCCTTTAACATTCCTACCCACCTGGCTTCACCTATCACCTTCCAGTTTTTTTCCTACCCCTCCCCCACCTTCTTATTCTGGCGTCTTCCCCCCTTCCTTTCCACTCCTGAAGAAGGTCTCAGCCCAAAATGTCGATTGTTTATTCATTTCAATTGATACTCCCCAACCTGCTGAGTTCTTCCAGCATTGTGTGTGTTGCTTTGAAGCGATTTTTTTTAAATACAGAGAATAATTGATATCAGAAGGGAATAGAATCAGATGCAATAACTATAGCTAAGAGACATTTAGATGAACACTTAAATAGGCAATGCATAGGAGAATAGAGACCTAATGGAGTCAAATGGGATTATTGTAGATGGTCAGAAAGGTCAGCATGATAGGAATGGGCCAATCGTTCAATTTGCAATTCAACAAATCTTTGAAATAAGTTCAGATTAAACTAGAACTAATTTATTAAGAAAATAATCCTCCTACCATATTTCATAGGTTTTCTCAAACTATGTTATGTCTAAATTTGGAAAAAATTAGAAGTGTTGTATTTGATACTTCTATTAAATTTGAAAAGATATGGAGACCATTTATTCAATATTTTCATATGATGTAATATGACCCTGTTCCAAGCCTATTTGTTTTTCTGTTTTTCCAGTTTCGATTTTATATATGTTGAGAGGATCGGAGTTGACGACACTGATGATTTTGTATTTTTGTTAGATATTATAAACAGCCCTTTTTTTCATTTTTTCTTTTTCTCTTTTTTCTTTTTTCATTTTTTTCCTTATTAGTTATTAAATTATTAGATTAGGGTTTTTTTGCATATTTTTTTTTCTGTTTCTTTTTTCTGTTTTATTTTATATATATTATGATATACCTAGGTTTGCCTTGTTTATTTGTTACTTGTATCGTCCATGATTTGGGAATACTCATTTATACTGTAACTATTGCTTATGTATTCTTTCATGTTCAGTTGAAATGTGTATGTTTGTAATCCCATTATCTATGTATCAATTTTATTTTGTTGATATTAATAATAATAATAAAAAGATTGAAAAAGAAAAATACCTAATTTATTAGCAAACCTGGTTCAAAGATCAATCCCATTCCTCCACTTACTTTCCTGCAATCTATTCCTTCACGTGCGAAAAAAGAACGCTATTTCTAACACACTAATCACTCAGGCAATTTGAAGTAGCCAATTAGCCTAGCAAAGTGCACAGGGATTCTCAACCTTTTTTTGTGCCACAAACTCCTACCATTAACTGAGGGGTCCGTGGTTGCTAGGTTGGGAACCCCTGAATCTTGCATGTCTTTGAGATGTAAGTAAACACTTGAGTACCTGGGAAACGAGAGCTGTTTCAAGGTGCAAACACCGTACAGGCAGCACTATCTGCTGCACCCTGGTGCCAGTAGAAGTTGTTGGCCTTGAAAAATTTCCATGCTTTAGCTGGTGTGTTGGAGTGGATCTAAGCCAGGGGTTCCCAATCTTTTTTTTATACCATGAACCCTTATCATTAACTGAGGGTTTCGTGGAACCCTGGCTGGGAACCCCTGGTGTGAGTAGAAGGCATGGATTTTCTGCAGATGAAAGCCAATATCTATTGTCCAAGAATACATACACAACGCTGGAAGGACTCAGCAGGTCAGGCAGCATCCATGAGAAAAGAGTAGCCAAGGTTTCGGGCCGAGACCCTTCATCAGGAATGGGGGGGAAGAGAGGGCCGAAGCCCAGTAATAGAGATAGGGGAGGGGGTAGGGCCTAGAGGCGCCAGGTGGAAAACCAATCAGAGGAAAGATAAAGGGGGGAGGGGGAGGGGATAAGCATGAAAGAACTGCAGAGATAAAGAAGCAGAATGTTGAAAGGGGAGAGAGGCAGAGAGGGACCTGGGATAGGGGAAGGGGGAGGGAGAGGGAATTACCGGAAATTGGAGAATTCAATGTTCATACCACCAGGCTGGAGGCTGGTCAATCAAGAAATGAACACCAAACTACAAAATATTAAAGAAGGCATAAGTCTGGACTCTTTGACACGAAACTAAAGGCGAGGCAAGCCTCAACTCTCCATTTCAGTGTGGATTAGATGTGATTCACTGTTTGCCAGCCTCAGAGCTGCAGAAGAATTTTGTCTGAGGGAAGGCACAGTACTTACTTCACACACAGATGGTGCATAGATATCCAGCAACCACTGTGTGTTACACTGGCTGTTTGCACAAAGGCCTGGCTGATTTTCTGGGAGTGTACACAGAAAACATGCTTGGGGTTTTAGATGACATGTAGTTGTGTAGAGTGCAAAAAAGTTGCACCACATGAAAGAAATGCCAGCATATTATCGTTATATTAATCAGCCGGTCATTGTTCTTCCAGACACATTGAATAATAATGGAAAAATCGCACAGCTACAACCTTAGGGAAATAGGTGTGGCTTTTAGCTTATATTTTTCGGTTTGTTTGACCTAAGTCCAATTAAATTTGTATTCAAGCCATTAAAAATGCCCTGGCAAAGTGCACAGTATGCAGACGCCTGGCAGTATTCCAAGCTTTTTGATCTAATGATGTTTGAAAAATTCAAACTGAGCAAATTAAAACTCAGTTGTGCCTTGACCTCTTAGTATAGCCAAGGAATAGAATTTAAGTCACAGTCCGACAGTTACTTTCAGAATCAGGTTTAATATCACTGTCATATGCCATGAAATTTGTTAAATCTGCAGCTCAGTACAATGCAATACATGATAAATATTAAAAAAAGAAACAGAATTACAGTAAGTATATATATGTATTTTAAGACAAGTAGTGCAAAAACAGACATTTTTAGAAAAAATAATGAGGTAGTGCTCACAGGTTCAATGTCCATTTAGGAATTGGACGGCAGAGGGGAAGAAACTATTCCTGAATTGTAGAGGGTGTGCCCTCAGGCTTCTGTATCTCCTTCCTGATGGTATTAATGAGAAGAAGGCATGCCCTGGGTGGTGGGGGGTGTCATTTCAACTTTTGTTGAAAGTCGCCCTGTACTCCACTGCCTTTGGTTTGGTCTTAGAGATAGAAACTGAGTGGGAATGGTAAAATTATGACTTAAACATTTATCCAAACAGTTGTAGTTAATGTGCAAGACATCTTTAAAAAACGGATTGCAGTCATCAGGTTTATTTTAAAATCTGCTCAGTTCACCCGTTGTAGTGCACTGCCTGGGATGCAGGTCCCTAGTGAGATAAGTTTCGTACTATGTACATATCTACGCCCTTACAATTTTGGGTATCTCAGTTAGGTTACCTCCCAGCCTTTTCCAATACAAGGAAATTAAACCCAGCCTGTTCAAACATTTCTCTTAGCTGGAATGCACAGAAGACCATAAGATATAGGAACAGATTTGGCCCATTGAGTCTGCTGCACTTTTTTAGCATTGCTGATCTAATTCTTGTCTCAGCCCCAAATTTCCTGCCGTCTCCCCTTTCCTCTTCATCCCCTAACCAGTCAAGAATCTACCAATCTTTGCCTTAAATATACATAAGGACTGCTGCCTCTGGAGAAGAATTCCACAGATTCACCACTCTCTGGCCAAAAATATTTCCCTTCATCCCCTCTATTCTAAAGTTGTGTCCTCTGGTCTTAGGCTCTCTCACCACAGGATACATCCACTCTATCAAAGCCTTTCACCATTCGATAGGTTTCAATTAGGTCACCCCTCATTTTTCTGAATTCTAGTGAACACAGGCCCAGAGCCATCAAACACTCTTCATACGACAAGCCGTTTAAATCTGGAGTCATTTTCATGAAATTCTTTTGAGCCTTCTCCAGTTTCAGCACATCTTTTCTAAGATAAGAGGTCAAACACTACTCACAAGACTCCAAGCGAGGCCTCACCAGTGCTTCATAAAGTCTCAACATTACATCTTTGCTTTTAAATTCTAGTCCTTTTGAAATGAATGCTAACATTGCGTCTGCTGTCCTCATCACAGACTCAATCAGCAAATTAACCTTCAGGGAATCCTGAGCAAGGATCCTGAGCAATACATCTTTATTTGTATTTCTCTCCATTTAGAAAATAGTCAACCCTTTCAATTCTTCTACCAAATTGCATACCATACACTTCCCAACACTGCTTTCCATGTGCCATTTCTTTGTCTGTTCCCCAAATCTAAGTCCTCTGTAGCCTCTCACCTTCCTCAAAACTACCTGCCCCTCCACCTATGTTCATATCATCTGCAAACTTTGCAACAAAGCCATCAATTCTATCACCCAGGTCATTGACATTTTAACACAGAAGACTGTGGAACACTACTCGACACTGGCAGCCAGCCAGAAAAGGCTCCCTTTATTCCCAATCAGCCCCTGCTTCATCCATTCTCAAATCTTTCCTGTAATACCACAGGCTTGTAGTTTGTTAGGTAGTCTCATGTGTTACACCTTGTCAAAGGCCTTCTGAACATCCACATCAGCTGATTCTTCCTTGTCTATCCCGCTTGTTATTTCTTCAAAGAATTCCAACAGATTTGTCAGGCAAGATTTTCCCTTGAAGAAACCATGCAGGCTATGACCTATTTTATCATGTGCTTCTAAGCACCCTGAGACCTCGTCCTTAATAATCAACTCTAACACCTTCCCAACCACTGAGGTCAGACTAACTGGCCTTTTTCCTTTCTTCTGCCTCTCTCCCCTCTTGAAGAGTGGAGTAACATTTGCAATTTTCCAGTCTTCTGGAACCATTCCAGAATCTAGTGATTCTTGAACGATCATTACTAATGCCTCCACAAATCTTCAGCCACCTCTTTCAGAACTCTGGGGTGTATACCATCTGGTCCAGGTGACTTATTTACCTTCAGTCTCCCCAAGAATCTTCTTTCTAGTTATGGTAACTTTCACACTTCATAACCCCCGACAACTGGAGCATCCACCATACTGCTAACGTCTTCCACAGTGAATACTGGCACAGAATAATTACTCAATTACTCAGTTCATTTCTGCCACTTCTCTATCCTCCAGGATCACAGGCAGCATTTTAAGTATTGTATGTTATTAGTTTTGCTACAACAAGTGTATGGGAAAAAAAGTTGAATTTCCCCATGGGGATGAATAAAGTATCTATCTATCTATCTACCTATCTATCTTGGTAACCTGCTCTGCACCTTCTCGAGTGCAATTATATCCATTCCATAATGTTGTGATTAGAACTGCATAATGTATTCCAGCTGGAGCTGAACTAATACTTTGTATACTTGTGCCATAAACTCGTTACTGTAATATTTTAAGCGTTGGCTAATGAAGGCAAGTATCTAATTTGCTTTCCTTACCATGTTAACCACTTCTCAAGTTTGGACATATCCTTTTGTTCCTCTATACATCCTAGGGTCCTACCATTCTCTCTATATTTATACTTTTATTGAGATACAGCACAGAGAAGGCCCTTCCAGCCCTTCAAGTTGTGCTGTCCAACAATCCCTTGATTTAATCCTAACCTAACTACAATGACCAATTAACCTACCAACCGGCACGTCTTTGGAGAGTGGGAGGAAACCCACACAGTCACCGGGAGAACATACAACCTCCTTACAGGCAGTGATGGGAATTGAACCAGGTTGCCTATACTGTAATGTGTTGCGCTAACCACCGTGCGACTGTGCCACCCCCATAGTTCTTGCCTTATTGGTCCTCTCAAAACATAAAACCACATTTTTCAGATTTAAATTCCACCTGCCTTTTATTCTGGAGGAAGCTAGAACAAAAGCTGCAGAAAAAAAGCATGAAGGAGGTGTGGGATGGGATGAAGATCATCACCGGATGCGGTGCAAAGCGGGGGGCAAACATAAGTGGAGATGTGGAGAAAGCGAACCAGCTGAACAACTTCTTCAACAGGTTCGACAGCACAATCTCATCCTCACTGCAGAACTCCACACCAGGCTTACTTCCCTCACAGGAAAATAGCCACTCATAGGAGACCTTGCCCATGCCCAGGATTACGGCTGAACAGGTGGAAGGTCAACTGAGGAAGATCTGTACCAGCAAGGCGGCTGGACCGGATGGAGTTTCCCCACGATTACTGAGGGCCTGTGCGACTGAGCTGGGAGAACCACTACAGCGCATCTTCAACATGAGCCTGGAGCAGAGAAGAGTACCCAGACAGTGGAAAACATCCTGTATTGTTCCGGTACCGAAGAAACCACAACCAAAGGAGTTGAATGACTTCAGACCTGTTGCCTTGACGTCGCACGTGATGAAGACCATGGAGCGGCTGATAATACAGAATCTGAGGCCACAAACCAGGCACGCCCAGGATCCTCTTCAGTTTGCGTATAAGGAGAAGGTGGGAGTGGAGGATGCTATCACGTATTTGCTGCACAAATCACTCTCTCACCTAGATGGGGTCAGTTGTGCTGTGAGGATTACATTCCTTGACTTCTCTAGTGCCTTTAACACCATCCAGCCCAAGATCTTAAGGCACAAACTAACGGAGATGGGAGTAGACTCTCACACGGTGGATTGGATAGTGGACTACTTGACAGATAGACCTCAGTATGTACGGTTGGGAGACTGTAGGTCTGACACGGTGGTCAGCAGCACAGGAGCGCCGCAGGGAACCGTACTCTCTCCGGTCCTGTTCACCCTGTACACATCAGACTTCCAATATAACTCGGAGTCCTGCCATGTGCAGAAGTTCGCTGATGACACGGCCATAGTGGGGTGTGTCAGGAATGGACAGGAGGAGGAGTATAGGAAACTGATACAGGACTTTGTGATATGGTGCAACTCAAACTACCTGCGTCTCAATATCACCAAGACCAAGGAGATGGTGGTGGACTTTAGGAGATCTAGGCCTCATATGGAGCCAGTGATCATTAATGGAGAATGTGTGGAGCAGGTTAAGACCTACAAGTATCTGGGAGTACAGTTAGACGAGAAGCTAGACTGGACTGCCAACACAGATGCCTTGTGCAGGAAGGCACAGAGTCGACTGTACTTCCTTAGAAGGTTGGCGTCATTCAATGTCTGTAGTGAGATGCTGAAGATGTTCTATAGGTCAGTTGTGGAGAGCGCCCTCTTCTTTGTGGTGGCGTGTTGGGGAGGAAGCATTAAGAAGAGGGACGCCTCACGTCTTAATAAGCTGGTAAGGAAGGCGGGCTCTGTTGTGGGCAAAGTACTGGAGAGTTTAACATCGGTAGCTGAGCGAAGGACGCTGAGTAGGCTACGGTCAATTATGGAAAACTCTGAACATCCTCTACATAGCACCATCCAGAGACAGAGAAGCAGTTTCAGCGACAGGTTACTATCGATGCAATGCTCCTCAGACAGGATGAAGAGGTCAATACTCCCCAATGCCATTAGGCTTTACAATTCAACCGCCAGGACTTAAGAACTTTTTAAAAGCTATTATTAATGCTTTTTGAGATAGTGATTTAGATGCATATCATATTTTTTACTGAGTTAAGTATTGTATGTAATTAGTTTTGATACAACAAGTGTATGGGACATTGGAAAAAAAAAGTTGAATTTCCCCATGGGGATGAATAAAGTATCTATCTATCTATCTATCTATCTATCTATCTATCTATCTATCTATTAATGCATCATTATTATAAAATTATCAATATTTTAACCATATCAAAATCCTTCTTCACCATCAACAACATCTTAAATTTATATGTCATCTGCAATTTACTAATACCTTTTTAATTCATATTCAAATCTTTAACAAATGCAGCAAACAACCAAAATCTCAGAACAAGTCCCTGAAGTATACCACTGGTCTTATTAACTACCCACACCCATTCCCCCGTTTCCTACCACATAGCCAATTCAGATTCAATTTGCCACTTACTCTGGATTTATGTTGCCTTACCTTTTGAATCAGTAACCCACGTGAGAGATCATATTAAAGCCTTACTTCATAAACTGCAGTACCCTCATTATACATTTGGTCACTTCCTCAATCATATTGGTCCTATAGGAGCTTTCCTTACAAAGCCAAGCTGAGTATCTCTGACCAACGGAGTGGAGTGTGTGGACTGAAGGCCAAGAAGCCTGGAAACAGAATGCAGGCCCACGATCAACTGCATTTCTTTCCGATCTTGCCGATTAAATTGTCAAGCAATATTGAAATCAACGAGGATGAGAGAAGGTGAGCGGATGTTCAGCACTGTCTGCCTGTGCTTGACTGGCCTCTCTTGCCTTCTCAGTCGATGCTGCCAGAGGAAGGTGCCTGTGTTTAACTGGTCTCACTTGATGCTGTTGGTGGGTGGTGCTGGAGTATTGGGTTTTGGGCAAGGTTTAATCAACACGGTTTGTGGATTGGACTCTGCAGTTCATGTTATGATGTGTTTCTAGTTTCTGGTTACTCCCCCTTTACTGCTGTTTTATGCCATTTTGATCAGGGCAGTCTGGCTCTGTGACCTCCAGTCAACAAACAACACCATGCAAAATTGAAATGAACTGAACTAAACTGAACATTCCTAAACTGTTTCAATGACTCTGTGGTTTTATGTTTTACATTCTGTGTTTTCCGCTCACGTTTTGCCATTTGCACAATTTATTCTCTTTTTATTTGTGCGTTGGGTGTTTGATATTTTTTCTGAACAGATTCCATATAACCATATAACAATTACAGCACGGAAACAGGCCATCTCTGCCCTTCTAGTCCGTGCTGAACGCTTACTCTCACCTAGTCCCACTGACCTGCACTCAGCCCATAACCGTCCATTCCTTTCCTGTCCATATACCAATCCAATTTTTTTTAAAAATGACAATATCGAATCTGCCTCTACCACTTCTACTGGAAGCTCATTCCACACAACTACCACTCTCTGAGTAAAGAAGTTCCCCCTTGTGTTACCCCTAAACTTTTGCCCCTTAACTCTCAACTCATGTCCTCTTGTTTGAATCTCCCCTACTCTCAATGGAAAAAGCCTATCCATGTCAACTCTACCTATATCCCTCATAATTTTAAATACCTTTATCAAGTCCCCCCTCAACCTTCTATGCTCCAAAGAATAAAGTCCTAACTTGTTCAGCCATTCTCTGTAACTTAGGTGCTGAAACCCAGGTAACATTCTAGTAAATCTCCTCTGTACTCTCTTTATTTTGTTGGCATCTTTCCGACAATTTGAAGACCAGAACTGTACACAATACTCCAAATTTGGCCTCACCAATGCCTTGTATAATTTTAACATTACATCCCAACTCCTATACTCAATGCTCTGATTTATAAAGGCCAGCATACCAAAAGCTTTCTTCACCACCCTATCCACATGAGCTTCCACCTTCAGGGAACTATGCACCATTATTCCTAGGTCACTCTGTTCTACTGCATTCCTCAATGCCCTACCATTTACCATGTATGTCCTACCAAATTAGTCCTACCAAAATGTAGCACCTCACACTTATCAGCATTAAACTCCATCTGCCGTCTTTCAGCTCACTCTTCTAACTGGCCTAAATCTCTCTGCAAGCTTAACTCAATTCCATAGAGTTTCTTTGTTTCAAGGCTGTCTGGTGGAAGAGGAATCTCAGGGTTGTATACTGCATGCATACTTTGATAACCAATCTACTTTGGGTCTATGAATTATTCCCTGCAACTCCAGATACAGATTAATCTCGTTTTGACTTTGAGGGCCTCAGGGTCATACATTGGGAATACACAAGGAGCCCTGCATTAGTGATAGAAATAACCCTCCCACTTGGTACATCGCCCATTGTATCCAGAGATACCGGCCACGTGACAGATGCACTGCCACCTGGCTGGTCGGAGGACACACCACATGCCAATCAACATTTGGTCCCTCCCAACTAATCAATGCACACCTAAATTATTGGTCACCTTAATTGGATTATCTCGCTCAGCCCCATGCTATAAAAGGTGAGACTTGTCCCTGGCTTGCCCTCTCTTACAGACCACCTCATTGAAGGTAAGTGCATTGACTTATGTTTGGGAAGGTCTATCATTTGTCCTGATAAGGGAGCCGCAGCTATCCAAGGTCAAGGGGGATAGCTGTTGTAGTGCTTTTCCCTTGTTTTTTGTTTGTGTAACTGTATCCTGTCCCCACACCGCTTCCTGTGTATTGTAGTTCCTTGTGTTGACCCGACTTCCCCTTGTAAATAAATTCCTTATTATTAAAACTGTGTGTGTCGAGGCCTCTACTGTTGATACTCAAAGAACCAGTTATTTTCCATCACAACACCCATCATCTCCCCTATCTGTGGCCCCCATTGGCCCCACTAACCACCTCAGAACTCACAGAACCAGAGTGGAAGGAAGGAATTCATCCTTGATCCTGAGAGAGTACTGAAGAAGAAGCTGAAGAAGTAGAAAAAGAAAGTGTGAATCTGTCAAGTTTTCAGCAAAATTATGTCTTTGATCTAAGGTATTCACTGATGTAATACTGTATTTAAAAAAAAAACACACCCGGTCTTTCAATATGCATTGAACGTGCCTTCAGTATTCCTTGCAGGTTTGTCATGAATATTTTGTAGATAATTATTTTCAATATCAGACAGCCAGACTGGATCATTGGCAATCCTGTAAGGTAGCAAGAGAAACTTGTTTGTCTAACATTTGGCATTTTAACCATTTTGTTTTCCTGTCGAATTTTCAGACCTTGAGAATTCTTTAACTGTTGGATTCAGCTTAAGTGCCATTTCTCATTTAAGAATTCCAGAAGCAAAATCTGATATTTTGAAATTATCCCATTCAAACCTTTCTTGCTGATGCAAACTTGGCAGATAAAATTTGTGAAAAATTGCAACAAATTTTAAAATATTCAAAGTCACGATTCCTTCTGTCAATGCTGTGCTGCGGAACATCTACCCTAATATTTATCTGAAACAAGTGACGTTAGAGAAATAGAGAAAAGCTAGTGGAAACCACACAAGAAGTCCTTTCTGGGTCCAGCTATTTCTTTCCATTGTCATCGCACTCTCCAGGAGCACTATATTTAACAACACTCTGTCCATTTTTGTTATTTCGATCCAATGGGGATGGTGAAAATGGAGGAACAATATTAGTCTCATATAAAAGTTTAGCAATGGTGAATCAGGTCTTGGAATGATAAATGTGCCATTTGACTATTTAATTGGCATTAGGTCTGGAATGTTCTACATATGTGAAATATGGTACCAGATTTGATGAACACTGGATGGTGTGATGGTGAAGATCCAACGTACTGAGATTCCTCAGCACTCATGATGGGAAATCACCTCTTAACTCTTATGCCAGGTAAGACCTGGCACACAGCTGAAGATCCCTACTGCACCCTCTTCACAAAGCAGGTTTTGTTCTGTTGTAATCATGAATAAATTCACCAGAGAGATGCAGCTGGTAGATATAAAAGTCATGGGGAGGGGGGAAAGGGGGAGAGGAAGAGGGAGAGGGAGATACTTGAACGTTGGTTGCTGTTTAGATTAATATTTGTTATATACCCTAACTCTACCATACATCCCAACAGCTCCAATAAAAAAGGGAGCCAAGATGACTAGAACCCAGGCTGTACAGCACAGTCTTCATCCACATAGTTGAATACACTCACATACACACTCACTCAACCTTGCCTACAAATCTTCTCACTGTTAACTAAACACATACATTTTATATCAACTGTAAACTTTATTATGCCCCTCATTTAGGACTGTAACATTTCAGGAGATGCAAGGGACAAGGTGACCCATATAATAGATGTTTCCAGTCACAAAAGCACTCATCATTTTGATTCCTGCCTCACCACTAGTTTCGGGTCCAATTTACAGGCTCTCTTAGATGCAATGGATTTTACTTGTTTTTGTATCCTGACCTGACAGACATCATTAAAAGCCTTACTAAAATCCATGTACACCTCCCTTATTAATCTTCCTTTTCATCTTCATCATCTTCATTACGTGCCATGTTGTATGACATGGGCAATCAAGGTCTTTCCATGACCATAATAATTCTTGTGAAATTTTTCTACAGAAGGGGTTTGCCATTGCCTTCTTCTGGGTAGTGTCTTTACAGGACAGGTGACCCCAGCCGTTATCAACCCTCTTCAGATATAGTCTAATTGATGTCAGTAGTCACATAACCAGGACTTGTGATAGGCATCAGCTGCTCACATGGCCATCCACCACCTGATCCCATGGCTTCACATGACCCTGATGGTGAGGGTGGGGGCTTAAACAGGTGCTACACCTTGCCCAAGGGTGACCTACAAGCTAATAGAGGGAAGGAGTGCCTTACACCCCCTTTGCTAGAGATGTATCTCCACCTTGTCACCTGTCTTCACTTCCTCAAAAACTCAATTAGTTTAGTCAGGTGGAACCTTTCCTTAACAAATATACACTGACTGTTTACCAAAGGTAGTTTAAGTACACAGTATATTTTTCCAAATTGCTCATAATTTTGCTGTACAATTACTATCAAATCAAAATCAGAACATTAATGATAGGGATACTTTTAGTATCTGTAATACCATTTAGCATATTTAGATATGAAAAAGAGATTGATCAGGTCATTAGATAAAAACTAGTCATGCTTGAAGATGCTTTTAAGATTCATTACTGCACATACAAATTGATTAATTAATCAGCCTATAAATCAATATCATTAATTTTAATGACATTCAGAGCCTTCATTTGACATTCATCAATCTGATTCTTAATTTACTTAATGTGACACCACTCAGAATAGGCCCTTCCGGCCTTCCAGCAACCACCAATTTAAAATCCTAGCTTAGACTCAGTACAATTTACAATGACGAATTAACCTACCAACCTATGTCTTTGGACTATGGGAGGAAACCGGAGCACCTGGAGGAAACCCATGCAATCATGTGGAGAACGTACAAACTCCTTAGATGCAGCGGCAGGAGTTAAAACTGAATCGTTGCTGCTGTAGAGCAGAGTGCTAACCATTATCAATGTATCATATACATCATGGATGTCTGTGAAGAATAAGAATTTCAGGTTGTATATTGAATACATTTTCTGATATTAAATAGAACTATTGTACCATATAAAATTGGTATTGTCTGCTCTTATATCCCAGACCAGTGAACGTTATACAAACATATTATTACTCAGCATTCATTTCTACTTTATAATATGATAAGAATTCTTATTCTTTGCCAATACATTAATAGGCCCACACAGGCACTGATTATAATTACATGGGATAGGATTTTCAGAGGTTACAGATATTAGTATAAAATTTTGTCCATTAAGGTCATTGTTAATCTTCAGATGATGTTCTGGTGGGGGTTTTGTTCCCCCCTCCACCATGGAAATATTTCTTATATTTACCATTCAAGTAAAAGTCAAATGTGTTCCATTTTCAAATAGTTTCAGAAAAATGTTGATTTTGTAATCTCTGGCACGATCTAAACCAAGAAGACTTCGAATTGCATCTTGGACCAGTGATGAATTAATTGTTCTGTTTGAAGATTTATAATTGGTCCCACAAACACTGCTTCATGGAGATGAAAATCAGGCAGGTTACTTCTGTTGGTGTGTGTGTGTGTGTGTGTGTGTGTGTGTGTGTGTGTGTGTGTGTGTGTGTGTGTGTGTGTGTGTGTGTGTGTGTGTGTGTGTGTGTGTGTGTGTGTGTGTGTGTGTGTGTGTGTGTGTGTGTGTGTGTGTGTGAAATGGAGGCCATCATCAAGAACAGCAGACTAATAATCTCCAAAAACCTGCCCCATGTTCACCGGCACACTAATATTCCTAACACAGATTGTTTGGTCACTGCTACTGTGAGCTCTAGCTCTGCACAATGACAACAAATAACCCAATAACAGCCCTGTGGCTGATAAGTATCTCTGGCATTCTGCAAAGGCACTCATTAAGGAAATGAGGAAGCAGGAGTCAGCCATTCAATCCACTGTGCTTGCTTCTCCATTTAATAGGGATATTATCTCAGTGAAACTTTCCTGTACGTATCAAGTTTTTTTCATATCTAAAAATTTCTCCAGCTCCCTTGTGTAAAGAATTATAAAGATTCTGGGTGAAGTAATTTCTTTTCATCTCAGCCCTGAGTGATTGTGATTCCAAGTCCGATATGCCCCAATCAGAAGAAAATCATCCTTGTCAATCCTTCTCAGAGTATGGTATGTTTCCATGATGTCACCTCTTATTATTCTTATCTGAAAATGGTATAAACTAATCTCCTTTAGGTCTCTTTACATAACATTTCCCTATATCAGGAACCAATATGGTGAAGCTTCGCTGTGTTCCCTCTTTCACAGGGACACTACTGCTTAAGTAGGGAGATGAGACCCATAAGCAGGATTCCTGTTACCTTTCAGTAAAATTATTGTACTCTGCTTGAAATAAACATTATTGATATTCCCTCACCTCACTGCTTACTGAACCTGCCCCTTAACTTTCCATGATTTGTGAAGAGCACAATCATCTCTCACCGCAGCAGGCGGAAGTTCCCATTTGCTTCAAAAAGGCAACAAGTATACCAGTGCCTAAGAACAATGTGGGCTGCCTTAACGACTATTGCCCGGTAGCACTCACATTAACAGTGATGAAATGCTTTGAGAGATTGGTCATGACCAGACTGAAGTTCTGCCTCAGCAAGGACCTGGATCCATTGCAATTTGCCTCTCACCACAATAGGTCAATGGCACATGCAATCTCAATGGCTCTCCACACGGCTTTAGACCACTTGGACAACACAAACACCTACGTCAGGATGCTGTTCATCGACTATAGCTCAGCATTTAATACCATCGTTCCCATAATCCTGATTGAGAGGTTGCAGAACCTGGGCCTCTGTACCTCCCTCTGCAATTGGATCATTGACTTCCTAACAGACCACACTCTGTGTGGATTGGTGATAACATATCCTCCTCGCTGATGATCAACACTGGCACTCTTCAGGGGTGTGTGCTTAGCCCACTGCTCTACTCTCTGTATACACGTGAATATGTAGCTAGGCATATCTCAAGTACCATCTATAAATTTGCTGATGATACAACCATTGTTGGTAGAATCTCAGGTGGTGATGAAAGGGCGTACGGGAGTGAGATATGCCAACTAGTGGAGTGGTGCTGCAGCAACAACCTGGCACTCAACATCAGTAAGATGAAAGAGCTGATTATGGACTTCCAGAAGGGTAAGACGAAGGAACACATACCAATCCTCATAGAGGGATCAGAAGTGGTGAGAGTGAGCAGCTTCAGGTTCCTCAGTGTCAAAATCTCTGAGGACCTAACCTGGTCCCAACATATTGATGTAGTTATAAAGAAGGCAAGACAGTGACTATACTTTATTCGGAGTTTGAAGAGATTTGGCATGTCAACAAATACACTCAAAAACTTCTATAGTTGTACTGTGGAGAGCATTCTGACAGGCTGCATCACAGTCTGGTATGAATGGCTACTGCACAGGACCGAAAGAAGCTGCAGAAGGTTGTAAATCTAGTCAGCTCTATCTTGGATACTAGCCTACAAAGTACCCAGGACATCTTTAGGAGCAATGTCTCAGAAAAGGCAGCACCCAGGACATGCCTTTTTCTCACTATTACCATCAGGTAGGAGATACAGAAGCCTGAAGGCACACACTCAGTGATTCAGGAACAGCTTCTTCCCCTCTACCATCCGATTCCTAAATGGACATTGAACCCATGAACACTACCTCACATTTTTTAAATATTTGGCATTTCTGTTTTTGCACGGTTTTTTAATCTATTCAATATAGACCTGGAGGTAAAGGAGCCATTAGGAGGTAGTGACCATAATATGATATGTTTTAACCTACAATTTGAGAAGGAGAAGGGAAAATCGGATGTGTCAGTATTACAGTTGAACAAAGGGAACTATGGAGCTATGAGGGAGGAGCTGGCCAAAGTTCAATGGAACAAAACCCTAGCAGGGAAGACAGTGGAACAACAATGGCAGGTATTTCTGGGAATAATGCAGAAGGTGCAGGATTGGTTCATTCCAAAGAGGAAGAAAGATCCTAAGGGGAGGCTGTGGCTGATGAGGGAAGTAAAGAACAGTGTAAAAATAAAAGAGAAGAAGTATAACATAGCAAAGATGAGCGGGAAACTAGAGGACTGGGAAGCTTTTAAAGAGCAACAGAAGATAACAAAAAAGGCAATACGCAGAGAAAAAATGAGGTACGAAGGTAAACTAGCCAAGAATATAAAGGAGGATAGTAAAAGCTTCTTCAGGTATGTGAATAGCAAAAAAATAGTTAAGACCAAAATTGGGCCATTGAAGACAGAAACGGGTGAATTTATTATGGGGAAAAAGGAAATGGCAGATGAGTTGAACAGGTACTTTGGATCTGTCTTCACTATCTCCCAGATGTAATAGTGGCCAAAGGGACTAGGGTAATGGATGAACTGAAGGAAATTTATATTAGACATGAAATGGTGTTGGATAGACTGTTGGGTCTGAAGGCTGATAAGTCCCCGGGACCTGATGGTCTGCATCCCAGGGTACTTAAGGAGGTGGCTCCAGAAATCGTGGATGCATTGGTAATCATTTTCCAATGTTCTATAGATTCAGGAACAGCTCCTGCGGATTGGAGGGTGGCTAATGCTGTCTTACTTTTCAAGAAAGGAAGGAGAGAGAAAACAGAGAATTATAGACTAGTTAGCCTGATGTCAGTGGTGGGAAAAATGCTGGAGTCAATTATAAAAGAGGAAATTATGACACATTTGGATAGCAGTAGAAGGATCAGTCTGAGACAGCATGGATTTATGAAGGGAAAATCATGCTTGGCTAATCTTCTGGAATTTTTTGAGGATATAACTATGAAAATGGACAAGGGAGACGTAGTGTACCTGGACTTTCAGAAAGTCTTTGATAAAGTCCCACATAGGAGATTAGTAGGCAAAATTAGGGCAAATGGTATTGGGGGCAGAGTACTGACATGGATTGAAAATTGGCTGGCTGACAGGAAACAAAGAGTAGGGATTAATGGGTCCCTTTCGGAATGGCAGGCTGTGACCAGTGGGGTACCGCAAGGTTCGGTGCTGGGACCACAGCTGTTTACAATATACATTAAAGATTTAGATGAAGGGATTAAAAGTAACATTAGCAATTTTGCCGATGACACAAAGTTGGGTGGCAGAGTGAAATGTCAGGAGGATGTTATGAGAATGTAAGGTGACTTGGACAGGCTAGGTGAATGGGTGAATGTATGGCAGATGCAGTTTAATGTGGATAAATGTGAGGTTATTCACTTCGGTGGCAAGAACAGGAAGGCAGATTACTATCTAAATGGAGTCAAGTTAGGAAAAGGGGAAGTACAACGAGATCTAGGTGTTCTTGTAGATCAGTCAATGAAAGCAAGCATGCAGGTACAGCAGGCAGTGAAGGAAGCTAATGGCATGCTGGCCTTTATAACAAGAGGAATCGAGTATAGGAGTAAAAAGGTCCTTCTGCAGCTGTACAGGGCCCTGGTGAGACCCCACCTGGAGTATTGTGTGCAGTTTTGGTCTCCAAATTTGAGGAAAGACATTCTTGCTATTGAGGGAGTGCAGCGTATGTTCACAAGGTTAATTCCCGGAATGGCGGGACTGTCATATGTTGAAAGATTGGAACGACTGGGCTTGTACACACTGGAATTTAGAAGAATGAGAGGGGATCTGATTGAAACATAAGATTATTAAGGGATTGGACACGCTGGAGGCAGGAAGCATGTTCCCGCTGATGGGCGAGTCCAGATCTAAAGGCCACAGTTTAAGAATAAGGGGTAGGCCATTTAGAACTGAGATGCCGAAAAACTTTTTCACCCAGAGAGGGGTGGATATGTGGAATGCTCTGCCCCAGAAGGCAGTAGAGGCCAAGTCTCTGGATGCTTTCAAGAGAGAGTTAGCTAGAGTTCTTATAGATAGCGGGGTCAAGGGATATGGGGAGAGGGCAGGAACGGGGTACTGATTGTGTATGATCAGCCATGATCACAGTGAATGGTGGTGCTGGCTAGAAGGGCAGAATGGCCTACTACTGCACCTACTGTCTATTGTCTATAATATACATAATTAATTTACTGGTTTATTTTTGTTTATTATTTATTTATTTATTTATTTATTTATTATTTTTTTCTCTCTGCTAGATTATGTATTGCATTGAACTGCTGCTGCTAAGTTAACAAATTTTATGTCACATGCTGGTGATAATAAACCTGATTCTGATTCTGATCTTTCAGTGTCTCACCATTTAATAAAATACCCTCATAATCCATTTTTGGAGCACAGTAGATCTTATATTTTCCACAATATATTTCTTCTCCTTCATCCATTCACTTAAGCTATCTATATCCCTCCAAAGCCCCTCCATGCCCTCTTCTCAATTCAAACTGCCATCCAACTTTGTATCATTAGCAGTCTTGTATATATTGCATCCCTGAACCCCTGATCCAAATCTGTTATATCAATTATAAACAACTGGATCTGAGTGGATGTAATTCTTGCTTTTGTTTTCCTCTTCTTCCTTTTCCAAATGATGAGGTTACATTTGCTACTTTTATCCTCGAGGAATAGTTTTTAAAGCTGTGAAGCTTTGGATAACAGTAACCAGTGCATCCATTATCTCAATACCAGTCTTTGAAAACTTTGAGATTCAGGCCATCTGACACTGGGGACTTAATGCCTTTCATTCTCCTTAATTTCTTGTAATCTACATTAATAATATTTATTTCAATTATATTTTCTTTTGCACTAGACTATTGTCCTTTATGGCATTGAAAAGAGATACAAAACGTGTTTAATTTCTCTGATGTTTCCTGATGTTCTCTGATGTTTCCTTGTTCTCCAGTATATGTCATGCTCCTACCTGTAATTGATGCTTGTGAATTTTTGCAAATCTAGTATTCTTTATATACTGCTAGAATTCTTTTGTGGTTTGTTCTTATGTTCCTCCATAAATTGTCTTCCCCTTTCAGACTTACTACTCTTGTTGGCAATACTCTAAGTTTTTTTCCTTTGTTCTACTCTCACCTTTAACCTACCTTGTCACTGCATCATTTTTCCTGCTGAATATTTTCTGCCTTCAAGGAATATATATTTGCACAATACTAAGTATAATTTCTTTAAATATTAACTATTGCTTTTACCTTGGCATTGTTTTGTTGCTGGAGAAGTAGTCTGTGTGGATTTTTGCTGTGCCCAGAGAGTAGGCCTCTGCGATTGAGCAATATCTCTCTCTTTCAATAATGTCGGAAGATGTTCCTGAGCTTCTGCATTTATGGATTTGAACTCTGGACTATGGACTTTTTTCAGGCTCATGGTTTTTGTGTTCTGTCTTGTCACTCGTTCTTTCTCATTTTATTGTGCGAGCAGAGGGGGGTTTGGGGGTCAATGTTCTTGTGATTTTATTAGCTTTTATGCAGGGGAGGGGAACGTATGGGCTGAAATTCCTGTTATGTTTTGTGCGGGGGAGGGGGGTCTGGGGAGTTGATGATCATGTTACCGTTCTTTTATTGTACGGGGAGCAAGGTTTGAACTGACTTCCATGGTTTTCTTTGTTTCATGCTAACTTGGAGAAGATGAATCTCAGAGTTGTAGACTGCATACATACTTTGATAATAAATGAACCTCTGAAGCCTTTGAAATTTGTAATGTAGTTTAAAATCTTTCATAGACAATTCACACTTCATATCCCTGTAGTTTGCTTTCTATGGATTTAATACCCAGGTTTCATAATGAACTGAATCAGTAACTGTACAATGTTAATGTAAAACTCAACTACAGTATACTATTACCACTTTCTCCTAATGGTCCCTTAATTAAAAGGTTATTAATTAACCCTTCCTCATTTCACCACTTTAGATCTAAAATGGCCTGTTCTTTGGTTCTTTTCTCAACACACTGGTCTAGAAAGCTACCCCATAGATACTGATAATGCAAGACTTCCTTTCCCTTTTCAATTCTGAAACCCTAGCAGTTTAGTGACCAAATGAGCTTTTAGTTCCTAGTTCATTCACAGAAAAGGGTCACTGAAACAATGCATGAGAGAGCAACCAGAGTTTCATGAAACATCACTTCTGCAAAGCAAAACCATTCAGAGATGAAGAAACATAATTACCAAGGCAGCCTGCATTTAGAAAGTGCTTTTGTGCAGTTAAATTTCCTCTAGAGCAGGGGTTCCCAACCTTATTTATGCCATGGACCCCAACCATTAACCAAGGGGTCTATGGATCCCCAGGTTGGGAACCCCTGGTCTAGTGCTTCACCTGGGTAATTTTTTCCAGAAATAAATACTGTATATTAGGATATCAGGAAAAGAGACCTGGTATTTCAACAAAGAATACAGCTTTAATCAATGTCCTAGAAAGAGGAAGGGTAAAGGAGATCCAGAGCCTGCAATAAAGGCAGATATATGAATGGAAACCCCATTAATGATGAAGATCAGGGTTTCACAAAAAGGTTAGAATTGGAGGAATGCAGTGAGTTTGAAATGAATAGTGGAGGGAAGAGATCATGATGCAGGAATTTTTAACTAAGTATAAGAATTTTAAAATTAAGAATTTTAAATGGAGGAATAAGAAAGATCCTGGACTCCAATCTTTAAGGTTTCATTTTCTTATGGACTCCACACTTCAACCCTGATCCATATTCCTCCGACTGCTCCAAAAGGACTATTGCACAGGGAATAATTCCAAACCATTCTCAGATAAGGCAGAACTTTCATTGGGGCACGATAGTAAGTTATCCCCAGGAATTGTTCGTTATTGCAACTCACTCAGAAAAGAAATGACAATTTATAATTGAATAGCTTTTAAAAATAATACAGTACTATGTGACTGCCTTTATCAGCTTCGGTCAGGGATTCCCAACACAGGGCCCCATGGACCCCTCAATTTATGGTAGGGCTTCATGGTATAAAAAAGGTTGGGAACCCCAGACCCTAGTACTGGACTTTGCTGATAATGGTTTTCGATGAACCATTCGTTTATATTCAGCAAATGAACATAGTTTTCTTATTCTAATTTAATTGATATTATTTATTTTAATTGTGCTTTGTTATGCCCTTAACATGATTCTTCACTCTTGAAGAAGAATCATTCTATCCTTACTGCACATGGTCCATTGTCTCTTTGAATTCACTATTCCTTAAATTCATTGTCTACTCAAATATATCATGATATAAAAGATGACCATTTTTGTTCAACACAAAAAAAGTCTGCAGATGCTAGAAATCCAAGCAACACACAAAAAATGCTAATGGAACTCAGCAGGTCTGGTAGCAGCTATGGAGATGGATAAACAGTCAACACTTTGGGTCGAGACCCTTCTTTAGGAAGGAGGAAGATGTCAGAATAAAATGTAACAGGAGGAGGAGGAGGTTAGCTGGAAGATGATAGGTGAGCCAGGTGGATGGGAATTTTTGCATCAAGTGATAATTTTCCACTTTTTTTTGCTTTATATTCCAGTGAAGCAGCCACACTGTTGTATGCTGTGACACTACAGTGTAATGGCATAACATTTCATATTTGTACTCCTATGGTTAAAAATTTTTATATGCCTCATCAGTCCTCTCCTTGTAAGAATCATATTCGATGATTAGAATATTTCAATTTGGACAATCTTTGGTTTCCTAGTATTAATTATATTCACTTCACAATCTGTATCTACACCCTCCACACCCCCAACCCTGCCATACTCATCAGTCCCCTTCAGTACCATTGTTTGAAGTTCAAAGTTCAAAGTACATTTATTATCAAAGTGTGTATAAATTATACAACCTTGAGATTTGTCTGCTTACAGGCAACTACAAAACAAGAAACCTGAAAGAACCCAATTTCTTAAAAAAAGACCAACACCCAATGCAGAGAGAGAAATGCAAATCATGCCAACAGTAAAGCTGAGAACTGGAACACAATTGAATCCATAATCCCAAAGGCCGGGTCAGCTGGAGTAGGCTCATAGCCCCAGTTTCAGTTCATCACACAGTGAGGCAAATGGCCGTGAAGCTCACAGACACTAAGCTCGGAGCAGCTCGAGCATAACATAGCCTCAGCGCTGAAGAGAGCGGAGTAAAACATCATGGAGCAGAACCATACCCGACCCTTGCCTCGGGTCCTGACACCCTGCCTTTTCAGTCCATTTGGCCCGACGCTTAGATTGTCTAAGCACCGAGTCGTCCCCTGCACTAGGACCGAGCAAATATCACTCCACTTCCTTTGTCCTCACATCCTTATCAATTATGTAAGATGGTCTCAAGACAAACTGTTAGGCTGCACAATACTAGCTAAATAAAACTGGAGGATTATGGAAGCCCTTAGAATTTCAAAGCAGCATTTGTGGAAAGAAGAAAAAAATTCAAATGGAGCGGCGAGTGGAATTTGAGGACTGAGCGCTAACCTGGAGCAAGCTGTCGGCAATGCTTCTGCAGACTGTAGAGTTTCGCCTTCTACCACTTGTACATCGGTTTACAAGTGTATACTCTACAGCAGGGATTCCCAATCTGGGCTCCACGGACCCCTCAATTAATGGTACCCTTAATTCTACAGGGTAGGTGTGATATATTAAAACACTGGGATAGGTTTAAAAGCATTACTGGCTCATCTGAATTGTTTGAATTAAGTAATTACGGTAGGTTACTTTTTTGTTTTCAATATATGAATGGTTAAAAGTGCAGTATAAACATCCTGTACTGTTCTTCAGTAACATTTTCCTCAATATTTCTTCTACCTGCTAAAAGGGAACCATTGTAGACTCTGTGCTCTCCCTCTATCTTTCATCACCGTTTGTTCTAACAGACTCCATAACCTGCAGCAATATGTCCAAAATGCTGGAGGAACTCAGCAGGCCAGGCAGCATCTATGGAAAAGAGTAAACAGTAGACGTTTCTGGCCGAGACCCTTCATCATATCTGCAGATATTTTCCTGTCCATAATCTGCAGCCCTGTGTTAACTTGACCTGTCACCTCCATGCATCTGTCACTTTCCCTGGCCCTCTTTTCCCCCATCTGGCTCCATCTACCATCAACATCTCCTCACCTGCATCCACACATCGCTTGCCAACTCTTGCTGCACCCCTTCTTCTCACTGTTTTACACTGGCAGTCTCTCCTCTATACTGTCAGTCACAGAGCAGTGTCTCGATCCACAATGTCAACCATTACTTTGCCTCCACAGATGCTGCCTGACAATTCTATTTCTCTCCAGCAGTTTGTTTCCTGCTCAGGCGTTTTCTCAAGTGTCACTATATCCATACGCAACCTTTCTTTCTTGACACCTGTATGCACCTCACAAGGTCCAGAAGTGATCAGAAGTGAAGAGAGTGAGTAACTTCAATTTCCTGCGTGTCAATATCTCTGAGGATCTATCCTGCACTCAGCATATCGATGCAATTACAAAGAAGGCAAGACAGTAGCTATATTTCGGGGGAGTCTGAAGAGAGTTGATATGTCGCCAAAGGCACTCGCAAATATCTATGAATGAACCGTGGAAGCTGTATCAACATCTGGTATGACGGGGTGGGGTGGGGGAAGGGGTCAGGCCTCTGCATAGGATTAAAATAAGCCGCAGAAAGTTATGAACTCAGTCAGCTCCGTCGTGGGCACCGGCCTCCCCAGCATCCAGACCATATTCAGGGAGCAATGCCTCAGAAATGGGACATCCATCACTAAAGACCCCATCACCCAGGACATGCTCTCATAACAACAAATTTCATGACATATGCTGGTGCTATTAGTTCTGATTCTGATCTGACTTTTCATGCTACCCAAGTACATGTAAAGGTATTGCTGGGCTCTTTCCTGGCTCTGCCCTGTCCCCATTATCTGATCTCAGCAAATATTAACGAATCTGGGAGGGACCGTGCACATACCTTTAATGGAACCTAACTGGTTCTTCTATCAATTTATTTATTGGAGTGAAAATGTTGAAGGTTCCTGTCTGGCTGCATTTTCCAAAATGAACTATTTTACGTCAAACATTGTGGTGTATCTAATGCTACATTCCAGTGATGCTGCCGTAAATAAGGTTTACATTACATTAGTGCATACATATACTTATGCTTGGTTTCTGAGGTTGTTATAGTCGGGGGTGGGAATGTGGATAAGCTCCCACTACTTATTAAATGCTCCTAGTGGCATACACCTCAAATAGCATCTGACAACCAAGTCCACCTCCTGGACTTCATTTGTGGCTCAGCTACTAAGCCCAGCGGAACCATTTTTACTGGCAGGAGAAGAGGCAAAGGTGGATTACTGGCGCCTTAAAACTAGTCACTTCAGACAGAGAGGGCTCGTCAGCCATGGTTGGTGGCTCATTTAGGAGAAGGAAACCTCTGATCACAGACCTCCGCTGCCTTGCAGCTAAACTCACTCATGGGGAAGGCTTTGTGGTAAACCCCAAGGAAAACTCTGGAGCTGGAGTCCTCAAGGCTGAGTTTAACACTGATTGGCAACTCCTACGACGCCACTGGTGCCAAACTGTATCGGTCTCTGCCGTTCCTTTGGGTTCATCAGATGTGAGGAGAGGGACAGTTTGCTACCTGGGCAACAGCTTGCTCTCCATATTGTGCTGCCCAGGCTTGCGTATCTAGACAGCTAGGATGCTACATTCGTGGTCGACCCTGACAGAGGACTCAGAATACTTACGCATCTGACAGTAAACTCACCTTTGACTGTTGAATACAAAGCAAGAAATCGTGCAGAACATAGCCAGGATTCCATTTTCTAAGAACTATCATTCATTCATTATGTGCCATGTCATATGATGTGGGTGATCATGGTCTTTCCATGCCCATGATTGTTCTTGGCAAATTTCTTTACAGAACTGGTTTGCCATTGCCTTCTTCTAGGCAGTGTCTTCACAAGACAGGTGATCCCAGCCATTATCAATATTCTCCAGAGATTGTCTGCCTGACGTCAGTAGTCGCATAACCAGGACTTGTGATATGTACCAGCTGCACATATGGCCATCGACCCCCTGCTCCCATGGTTTCACCTGACCCTGATCGGGGGGCTAAGCAGGTGCTACACCTCGCCCAAGGGTGACGTGCAGGATAGCAGAGGGAAGGAGCACCTTACACCTCCTTTGGTAGAGAGGTATCTCGACCCTGCCCACCCATCTAGGACTTATACCTGTTACAAATTGAGAGATATTTTTTTTTTTTTAAATCACATGTTAGGACTGCTTATGCAGTGAATTAATACTCCCGTCCTAAGAATACTCTGATGTTTGCATAAAGTAGTTTTGTCATTAACATCTGCTCTGTTGATTGGAGTATGTCAGTACATTTATTATACAATCAGCACAATTGAAATTAGGAAACAAAAGCCTTTGAAGTTGGAGTGGCAGCATGAATTTATGGACTTTGTAACCTGAATAGCACAGGCAAGAAAAAGAAACTATTATACGTTCATAGCAGCAAACACTGATCAGTCAAAGCATATGCAAACAAGGCATTGTGTTAACCTTTTATTTAAATTCACCCGAAAGTGGCATAAAGATCAAAGTCAAAAGTTCTTATTTCCAACATAAATTCTACCTATCTTGTTAAGGTTTTGGGGAACAGAACTAAATGAATGTTATTCAGTATTTCAATGTTCATTCAGCACAGATTGTAACCACAAAATGTAAAAGAAATTTCTTAATAAATGCAAATTGGTGTACAAAAGAAGTCATTGAAACAAAGCCTGTGCAGGAAGAATAACTCTCTGATTTTAAATACTTTTACTTGGCTAGCACACAATTTAATGCTCAAAGTTGCGCAAAGGTATTTCCTCTGTGACTTTAAGGAACTTAAGTGAAAACATTATATCAAAGTAATAAAAAGTCATGGTTTCTGTTTGGTGTTGCGGTGTTCCCCAGGTTTGGTAACGCGCTACCAGTCGAAGTGATATCCTCAGTGTGCAGTTGTTGCTGTTTCTCTCTGGGAGTGCTCATGTTTATAGATCACCGACATAGACGCTATCTACGAACACCTAAGAGTGGGACTAGGCAGAAAAATGGTTCAGCACAGCCAAGAAGGGCCATAAGGACTGTTTCTGTGCTGTAATGCTCTATGGTTCTATGGTTCTAACCTGATCCCAACATATTGATGTAGTTATATGAAGGCAAAACAGCCACTATACTTTATTAGGAGTTTGAAGAGATTTGGCATGTCAAAAAATATACTCAAAAGCTTCTATAGTTCTACCGTGGAGAGCATTCTGATAGGTTGCATCACTGTCTGATATGGAGGGGCTACTGCACAGGACCGAAAGAAGCTGCAGAGGGTTGTAAATCTAGTCAGCTCCATTTTGGGCACTAGCCTACAAAGTACCCAGGAAATCTTTAAGGAATGGTGCCTCAGAAAGGCTGTGTCCATTATTAAGGACGTCCAGCCCCCAGGCCCATACCCTTTTCTCAGTATTACCATCAGGTAGGAGATACAGAAGGCACACAATCAGGATTGCATATGGTGATACATATGTAACACTCACTTCACTTAGCAGCTTAATAGAGGAGTTGATAACCCCTTGCCCGGCCAAACTTAAAAAATCTTGTTTGGGTAGATGCTGCGCGATATGTCCCATTACAAATCAGTACCCTAAAATAACAAACAGTACACAACATGTGATTAAATGAATAAGCTTTATAACTCTTACTTTGACGATATGGTTAGTAGGGAAACAAAATATAAAAGAAAAAGGGCCCAAATCTTAGTAAACAGTCTGTTCACACAAAGTTGGAGCTCACACAGTTCAGTAATTCTTCTTCCACCATCGATCTCCTCTGAGCATCGCCGACCTTCGGATCCCCACTCCGAGTCCACCCCATCCGGCGGTCTACCACATTTTTCCATTCGCGTCTTCTCTCTTCATCTCTCTCTCTCTCCCTCTCACAAAAGCCCGTGAAAACAACTGCTTCCAGAATCACAAGACTGGGCAACAAAATCCTGATTGGCTAACATGCATCAACAGTCCTGTTATCTCCAGCCATAACTCAAACATTGCTGCTACAGAGAAACCGTTACCTCAGCAGTGACCATTACAAAAAAACCATCACATTCCAGTGAACCCTTACAGCGTGTTACATATATGTAGGGCTCTCAGTACCAGTAACTGTGGTGTTAACTATTCAAGCTAACAAAATGGCTTCTCTGTATTGTTATAATGAAATGGCTTCTCTGTAATGTTATTTAATGCTGTAATGGGTTTCCATGTCTGGAATGTTTGGGTTATGACTGCAGATAAGGGGGGAACTAACCAATGGAGAATTGTTATGCTATCTTGTATGTGTAAGCTGAGTGGGAGTTCGCAGTCATTTTCAGGAGGAGAGCGAGGAGGACGGACGTGTGAGGAGCGGACGGCGGTTCAACCTAGGTGAACGGGGGTAAATTAGGGGCACAGATTCTACGTATATATGTACTTAGATAATGAAATTTATTTTGCATGTGATACAGTGTTCAATGCCAGAAAATGCGCCCGAGATAAAAGGTCAGCTCTGTACCGATAACCAGTTCCTGCTTCATTTCCTAATGCCTTATGATTTCACAGGATTTATAAACATGTTTACTTCCATTGTTTATTTCTGCCAGGGAGAGTAATGGCTTGAGTAAGTTATGGATGCCTGTCCCACTATAGAAACTTAGTCAAGGTTGACCACTAGTACAGATTTAAAAATTACACACTGTGGATAATGGTTTCATGGGGATTAATCTAAGATATATAGTTGTATAGATGAGATGTCAAACCAATGGTCTACTTTCTCAGATAGATGAAAGGGATCTCTGAAGAGTAGGTTCTAGTGATTTAATCACTTTCCCCCCATAATTTAGATCATTAACACATTAGACCACTGTCAAATGTAAAAGAAGTTCCGATGCACCAACTTGTTAAGATGAAATAGTGACAATTCAGATCTCTGTCATTGGTTTGGAATGTACTGATATCATGAAAAGTGCTTATGTAAATACAGTCGGTATTCCATTGTTGAGTATTCTTGATCTGTCAATTTTCACTGTGGACTGAATACAGGAGGTAAACACTCAATGGCCACTTTATGAGGTACTCAAGCTTGATAAAGCAAATATCTAATCAGCCAATCATGTGGCAGTAACTCAATGCATAAAAGCATGCAGACATGGTCAAGAGGTTCAGTCATTGTTCAGACCAAAGACCAGGATGGGGGAGAAATGTGATCTAAGTGTCCATGGAACGATTGTTAGAGGCAGACAAGGTAGTTTGAGCATCTCAGTAACTGCTGATCTCCTGAGGTTTACACACATAAAGTTTACAAAAAAGGGTGTGGAAAAACAACAGAACGTCCAGTGAGTGGCAAACACACCTTGTTCATGGAAGAGGTCAGAGGAGAATAGCTAGACTGGTTCAGTCTATCAGGAAGGTGACAGTAACTCAAATAACCACATTCTATATATAAAATAGCTAAATTAAATAAGTAGTGCAAAAATAGAAATAAAAAAAGTCATGAGGTAGTGTTCATGGGTTCCTTGTCACTACAAAAATCAAATGGCAGAGATAGAGAAGTTGTTCCTGAATCACTGAGTGTGTGCCTTCAGGCTCCTGTACTTCCTTCCTGCTGGTAGCAATGAGAAGAGGGCATGACCTGGGTGATGAGGGTCCTTAATGATTGATGCCACCTTTTTGAGGCATCGCTCCTTGAAGGTATATTGGATTCTATGGAAGCTAGTGTCCATGATGGAGCTGATTAAGTTTACAGCTTTCTACAGCTTATTTCAATACTCTGTGGTAGTGCCCCCCCACCCCCCAATACCAGACAGTGATGACATTTAGAATGTTCTCCATGGTTCATCTGATGGAGATCATCCAGTGCCACAAGACAGGTAAAACATATTTAATCTACCATTTAATCTTGAACCAGGTTCACTAGTCACATTTTATAATGAAAATATAGCTAGATAGATAGATAGATAGTGGGTTATATAGGCATGGCAAGAGTTAACATTACAATAACAAGAATATCAATGACAGTACTCATAATGTCCATTGACAATACTCCATGCGATAGAGGCAGTTTGGGCTTTTGCCTGGGATCACAGCAAACAGATTAGAAATCACTTGGTGCAGAATACAAAGTCAGTTCAAAGAGTGAAAGAAACAGAATTTATGATAGGAACCCAGAGGTACTTCTCCCAATTCTGACAGGATAATTTCTCCAGAGAAATGCAGTGAACAGGGACTAGCTACAATAAAGTTATGCAGAAAAAAATATAAATCCAATGGTAAGTGCAATTCAGTTATGATAGATAGGGGAATTGACTATCATTTCCACTCTGGTTGAGAATAATGCTGTCACTATTTGCAGACTAAATGACACTTTATAAAACACATATTGAGCTAAATTAAGGTTAGATATTATAATGCCGGAATTTGTCACTCTATATTGATTTAAACTTTTTTTTGAACTTTTTTTTGAATTATGCTTGAGTACTGTGAGCTAGAAGTTCTTCTGCATGTAAAAATGTGTTAAAGAGATCTATGCTTTGAGATGTATGTGTGTGTGTGTATGTATGTATATATATATACACACACATTTCATTTATGGCCAGTAGTTAGATTCAAGTTGGAAACTTTTGTGTGTGTAAAGAGGCTCATGAAAGTGATTCTGGGATTGAAAGGCTTGACATATGAGAAACGTTGGATAGCTATGGACCTCGACTCACTGGGATTCAGAAGAATGAAGGGTGACCTCATTGAAACGTATCAAATGTTTTAAGGCTTTAATAGACTGGACTTGGAGTGAATGTTTCCTATGGTGGAGACAGCCTCAGAATAGAGCAACAGCCATTTATACATCCTTTGAAGAGGAATTTATTTAGCTGGAGAGTAATGAATCTGTGGTATTTGTTGCCACAGGTAGCTATGAAGGTCGAAGCGCTGGATATATTTAATGCAGACGTTGATAGGTTCTTGACTGATCAGGGCATGAAGGGGTACTGGGAGAAGGTAGGAGAATGGGGTTGGGAGGAATAATGGATCAGCCATGATGAAATGGCAGAGCAGACTCAATGGGCCTCATTCTATATGTTATGATCTTGTGGTCTCAATCACAAAAAGCCGTTTATGACCTTTTGCGATTGTGAAGGGTCATCCTTGGGGGGGAGGGGGTGGTAGAGATAGAGATAGGACCAGAACAAGAAATTGATATTCATGCCATCTAGTTGGAGGCTATCCAGACAGATTACAAGGTGTTGCTCCTCCACCCTGATGGTGGCATCATCTTGACATAAGAGGCAGCCATGGACTAACATGCTGAAATGGGAATGGGAATCGGAATTAAAATGTTTGGCCACTGGGAATTTCTGCTCCTTTGTGAAGATAACTGTTAAACCCATACCCAAGTCTGAACCAGCTGGGGAATTAAGAAAAAACCTTTCATCAAATTCCCTCCAGTTCTTTTATCAATCATCTTTAATTGGTGTAAGATAATGAAGCAAATCGACAATTAATTATTATTTCATTTAAACCTGAAGGAATCATTACCATGATTTTGTAGATTTATGACTAGATAGGCATCCATTTCAATTTTCAAGCAGATTTCAGCTTTAGCACCCAGACAGACCCTCAGGAATATTTGTTCATCAATTAGTGTGATCAATAATTTACATCAATCTTACTAGCTTTTTAGTCATCAAATCTTTGATTTGTGCACAAAAGATGGGTTTTCAAATCAGGTTTTCGACTCCCATGGAGGCATTGAAAGAGTATTGAATGTCTGACCCTCAAGGCTGATGAAGGGAAGGTCATTAGATATTTTGAATTTGGAGGTAGATAAATACTTAAAGGGTCAAGTAATAGAGTTTAGGGCAATCGTGCACAGAGGAACATTTGAGGCTAACTATTATCATATTGGGCAGGATAGGCTAGAGGAGCTTAGTGGCCTACTCTGCTCCTATCTTCTTGTGAGATTTCATACATGTATTAGATTTTGGGTCAAATTTAACCCCAACTTTCAGGCAGAAGCAAAATGAATAGAATGATAAAATCCTCTGGTACACCTGACCACTTGTCTCCAATTTTCTTCTATTTTATTTTGGCCTTTCCAAGTACAAACAGCATTTGTACATTCATTATGAAAGTATGTATAAAGTATACAACCCTGAGATTTGCCTTCCTGCAGACAAAATAAAGACAACAAACCATGGACCCCATTCAAAGAAAAACATTAAACCCAAAAAAATAGAACAAATTGTGCAAAAACAGTAAAAAAAAACAAGGAAAAGCACAGAATATCAGGCTCAGTTCAGTTCAGCCTTGCTCTGTGTCATTTGCTAACTTCATGCCATAGAGCCTGAAGTCCACCCCAGACAAAACTACACAAAACAACAAAAAAAGCGATCAGAAACCAGAAACATATCATAACACAAACTACAGAGATTACTCCAGAACCACATTGATTGGAGCAATTAAGCAAAAAAAAACATCAGACCCCTTGCTTAATGGTATTTTTCCATGGCATAGAAAAGGTTGGGAACTCCTGGATTAGACCCTGATGGTATGGCAGGATCAGACTTCAGCCAGGCAAGGAAATGGCTATAATCGATCTGTCTGCTTAACTTAGCAGGAAGGTGACTCAGAGTCAGAAGTGCCTCATTAATTAAGTAGTTATTTGTTTAAACTGACTCTCATTGAGACAGGAGTGAGGTCCTAGATAGTCATAGAATCTCATCGCACTAAAACAGGGCCTTCAGCTTGTCACATCCTTATCAGCTAATTGTACCCATCTATACTAATCCTATTCAGAATTAAATTAGGAATCAGAATTCCTGATTTCACCCAGAAATTTTATGAAGCCATGTCAGAATCCAGAATCAATCTCAGACCTTTTCCCGTTGAACATCCCCAAGTATCAGCAACCACTTATTCAGGAACTGACCTATCAGAGGTGTGATGCAATCACCTTTGCTATCCTCAAGCAATAGTTCAATTGTCTGACAGGTTTGCTACAATCTGGTACGTTGCCATCTCTGAGAGGCTGGGATGCTTCCTCTCAATCTGTGGGGCAGCATATGATCTTACTGCACATCTTAGCCATCTTCCTTCACTGCTGTCAACAAGCTGTTGGGAAAGCACAGTCATGCAGTAGGGAAAGAGGCCCTTCTGTCCATCTAGTTTGTACCAGCCACCAACCATACATTTTATTCTCCACACAATCAGCAACTCTTCCTCACCCCACCTAACTGACCCCAGATCCTATCAGTAACCTACGTCCCAGTGGCAAGTTACAGCTGCCAATTAATCTGCTAACCCACATGTCTTTGTGATGTGGGAAGAAACTGGAGCAGCCCCTAGTGCGCTCCTGCACAATCCTAAAACATTCAGTCTTTGAAGATTCAGAATGTTTTATCTGTGTTATACTTTCTGTATTTCCACAGCTACATGGGGGGTGGGGGGGGGGGCGATGGTTCCTGGACAACATCATGGTGCCTGCTGCCTCACTAGCTTTGAGTGGCATTCCTCCACTTTAAAAGCTACGTGCCACCTTATAGCAGCTGCTTACCTGCCAGATTTCCCATTATCCCACTCACTAAGCCATTCAAAAGTGGACCTGGTGGCTCTCCTGTCGAAATAAAATGATGAGGTCTCACACAAATTGATCAGGATTCCCGCCAACTATTCAGTGAATTGAGGAGATAGCGTGCCAAAACTCTTAGTTTATGCTAGACACATTAATCCAATGTAGCAAATGTTACAAATTTCTGTTTCATGATAATGCAATTAAACAAAACAAAGAAATCTAACATAATTCAGGGCTTTAATCACATCAAATATTCTAAAAATGCAATTACGCACTATAAATCAGGAGCAATTTATTGTGAGCTGACTGAAATAGTATTTACCTTTCAACTACAGACTTCTAAACCCAGAGGCTAATTTTGAGCACTTTGCAAGGCTAGAGTGATTTCTTAGTTTAACTGATTTTTTTTTGTTTTGCTTTGAAAGGCAGCCATGTGCAAAATGTTTATCTTTCTAAATTCTTTAAAAATAAAGCTCTTCCAGCATTGTGTGTGTTCCCTGGTAATCTTCAGATTAGCAACACCAACATCTATCCAGTGTGTAAGAAAAAAATTGTTTTTTTTTTCAGACCATTTAATGAAAAAGCACTTGAACTCTGGTAGCAACTTCAACTGCCATTCTTTGCTTTTTCAACAGCTTCTGTGCTATTAAGTTGAGCAATTTCATACATACTACACAAAACAGGGGATCACTATTAATAAAACAGGTAGTTACAGAAGTATTATTATACTGATTTATCAAAAATGTTTGGATTTTGTTCTTAAAGTTCACTCTTATATGTATGTTTCTCCTCATTTCACATCAAAGCACTTGCCAAAACAACACACACAAAATGCTGAAGGAACTTAGCATGTCTGTCAACGTCTATGGAAATGAATAAACAGTTGATGTTTCAGGCGGAAACCTTTCTTCAGGACTGAGAAGGAAGGGGGAAGATGTTGGGTGGAAAAGGTCAAGGGCTGGAGGAGGAATCTGATAGGAGAGGAGAGTGAACCATAGGAGAAAGGGAAGGAGGCAGGACCCAGGGAGAAGTAATAGGCAGCAGAGAAGAGGTAGAAGGTCAGAGTGGGGAATAGAGGAAGAAGAGAGAGAGCAGAGAACAAGGATTTTTTTTTACCAGAAGGAAAAATTGATATTCATGCCTTGAGGTTGGAGACTACCCTGACAGAATATGTTTTTGCTCCTCCCCTCTGAAGATGGCCTCGTCTTGGCACAAGAGGAGGCCATAGACCAACGTGTTAGCCTGTCGAAACAGGAAAAGGAACTAGTTGATTTTCTGATGATCTTGGGTCCTCTTTAAGGGGTAGGAATGAGGAGGTGCGTGAGAGTTGCTGCCTAGCCTTGGCAAGGTAGAGGTCAGCGAGCCAGACTACAACAGCACCCCCTTTGGGTGCAGGGTTGGGATTGATGCAGAGCGAGTAGAGGGCAGTGTGTCCAGAGGGTGTAAGGTTTGAGGAGGAGAGAGGAATGCTGAAGCTGAGATGGTTGATGTCTTGTTGGTAATTCAAGATGAAAAGATGCAGAGCAGCCAGAGAAACAGAATGATTTGTCCAAGAAGGGGAGGAAAGAAAATGCATAATAACCAAGATTAATGGAAATTTCATAAAACTCTGCATTCATCAAGGGTTGATGGCTTTGCTTTATATTTGGTCGGACTTAATGTCGTAATTATCAATTTGCACAGATTACAGTGCTTTCCAAAATTGAAGATGCAGGGAAGCTTAAACCAAATGCTGAAAAATAAATAGATCCCCATTACTTTTTTTACAACTATTATTTCATAATAGAAGTAAAATTTGGAAGGTTGTGATTGGCTATTTTACTGGGGCACTGTGCCCTTGAAAAGCAGTGTGGTTTTTTTGGTCTTTTAAAAAGTAATTCCAGACCATAATAAAAACACTCAAGGAAGTTAAAACATATTATTTACAAAAACATATTATTATATAAACTGCTCTGGTCAGTAGATTCCATGAGTTACATCAGTTCAAAGTCTAACTAAGGATGTCTTCTCCTGTTCCACAATGATGTGTATCAAACACAAGTACACACACTGCCTTCTCCTATAGCCTCTGGGATAAAACTAATATAAATCTAGTCAGACAAATGAATGCAAAGCTTTTTTTAAAAATCTGATAGCCCTAAGGAGTTGGACAGTTTCACCAAATTGAGTGCACAAGAGGACACAGCAGGCAGAGCCCAAAATATTGCAACCTGCTTCCTTGCCAGAAGAACTGTGATTTTTTTTGTGTGATTAGGATTATCCAAGAATCTGTGTCTGCTTAGTAATGTTTAGGGCCTCAGGGTATTTCCAGAGCTGTTGCTGTAATTTTGGCAAAAGTTTAGCAAAGATCCTATGGAAATTTCCCGCAAAATATCCCCTGAGATGTTTGCAGTATTCCTCACACATCAGGTCAAGCTCTTCTGGTGAAAAGGAAAGTAAACAAATGATAGGGGACGAGAAGTTCTATCAGGTTCCATAACCTTGTGCAATGTTTGATCTTTTGTAACTACCCTGCCCTTCCATGTTAGAAGCAGTTTTAGAAATTTGGCACTGGTCATAAAGTGCTGATTTGTGGAGGCCTCTAGATTTGGGCAGTTCTACCCAGCACTGTGCAACACTCCATCTGATTCCAATTGCAAAATTCTGCTTAATATCATAATCATTGACCTCTTAATCTTCTTGTTCTTCACATCATCCACTTTACTCGAACTCTTTCACCTCCATCCTCAATTCCTTCTCAAGCTCACTCACTTCATCCACGAGTTTCATTCTCTGAATTAATGGGAGATGAGTGAAAAAAAAGTAATGTGTGGATATCTACTTCCTACTTTACCAGTCCTATTTTACACAAACTGTAATGTATGGATCTATTTCTTTAGAGCATTCCACTTAGCACTATGAATTGATCTGGTGTCTGCATTTAGGCTGCTGTCTATGCATGCCCATTCTTTTCTCTCTCTCTCTCTCTCTCTCTCTCTCACTGCAATGTGACTACACCAGTTAAAGCCATCGCCTGCTTGCCTGTTTTTGTTTAATTGATATGTAGTTGTGTACAGACACAACAAATTGGCGACAAGTACGGACCTGAATGTCAGAAAATATCACAAACTGCACCTACAGTTACGGCATGATTACGGGATGAAACTTTGTGAGTAAAACAGTACAGAGAAGGCCGTCACAGATGGTAACGAAGGTATGAGTACAGTGCATTGTAACAATGAAAGATGTGCTGAATTTAAAGTGAAAATAATGTGGCCATGGCTTCAGTCAGGAAAGTCCATGAATTTGATAGTGCTAATGAAGACTGGGAGTGATATATCAAGATGGTTGAAATGTACTGTAATGCAAACAATGTGGAGGAGCAGAAGAAAACCCATACAATAGTATAATAGATCACAAAATCATCGGGATCACAACAGATCTGTCCGGTGTAAAACTGAAAATGGAGCTGAATGCAGGGCTAGCTTTGTCCATAATTCCAGAAGCTGACTATAACAGACTGATTTCTAAGATATCACTAGAGAAGTCCTCAGTTATGCTAAAATCCTACACAGGTGAAAAAGTGTCTCCCAAAGGCAAACTGAAAGTAAATGTGACCTATAGAGACCAAACACAACGGGTCAGAGCTTTATGTATTGAAAAGTGAAGAGTCAGCACTTTTTGGGCGTGATTCGTTGAGAAAATTCCAACTAGACTGGCACTCAATCAAAATTCTTAGACAGACAGACAAACATACTTTATTGATCCTGAGGGAAATTGGGTTTCGTTACAGCCGCACCAACCAAGAATAGTGAAGAAATATAGCAACATAAAACCATAAATAATTAAATAATAATAAGTTAATCAAGCGAAGTGGAAATAAGTCCAGGACCAGCCTATTGGCTCAGGGTGTCTGACACGCTGAGGGAGGAGTTGTAAAGTTTGATGGCCACAGGCAGGAATGACTTCCTATGATGCTCAGTGTTGCATCTCGGTGGAATGAGTCTCTGGCTGAATGTACTCCTGTGCCTAACCAGTACATTATGGAGTGGATGGGAGTCATTGTCCAAGATGGCATGCAACTTGGACAGCATCCTCTTTTCAGACACCACCGTCAGTGTGACATCAACAGCTCAAATAGCAGCACTAACAAGAGACTGACACAGTTACTTAATGCTGATGAGAAGGTGATTAAGAAGGGGATTGGTAAACTCAAAGGCATGAAGGCCAAATTTGAACTGGATGAAACAACAACACTAAGATTCCATAAAGCGCATGCAGTACCTTACGCACTATGTTCTAAAGTGCATGCTGAACTTCAGAAGTTGGAGGCATCTAGAATTCTCTCCAAGGTTCAGCGGAGTGATTGGGCCATGCCCATTGTCCCAGTGATCAAGAAAGGGAAGGCTGGAGCTGTTTGCATAGGTGGGGATTTCAAGGTGAGCATCTACCTGGTACTGTGTACTGTGCAATAACCCCTGCTATGGATAGAAGACATTTTTGCATCTTTGGTAGGCGGGAAGAGGTTTTCAAAGATTGACTTGTCACAAGCCTTTCTGTAAATGGAGAATGAGGAGTCAAGCAGGAAGGTCCTCACAATCAGCACTCACAAGGGTCTGTTCCAGTATAATCATTTTGTCCTTGGCATTGTATCAGCTCCAGCAATTTGGCAAAGAGCAATAGACCCAAGTTCTCCAAGATATTCCAGGAACACTTTGTTACCTTGATGACATCATTGTGACTGGCAAAAATGATGAAAAGCACCTCCAGGGCCTTGGTAAATTGCTTACCAGGCTAAGTGAGTATGGTCTGTGTGTAAAGAGAGAGGAATATGAGATTTTCAAGAATGAAATCTCATTATGGACAAGTCATTGACAAGCACGGCTTACCTAAGTCACAAGAGAAGAATGAAGCAGGGCTATAGGCATCCATAAGACCATAAGACAAAGGAGCAGAAGTCGACCATTCGGCCCATCGAGTCTGCTCCGCCATTTCATCATGAGCTGATCCAATCTCCCCTTTAGTCCCATTCCCCCACCTTCTCACCATAACCTTTGATGCCCTGACTACTCAGATACCTATCAATCTCTGCCTTAAATACATCCAATGACCTGGCCTCCACTGCCACCCGTGGCAACAAATTCTGCAGATTCACCACCCTCTGGCTAAAAAAATATTTTCGCATCTCTGTTCTGAATGGGCGTCCTGCAATCCTCAAGTCATGCCCTCTCATACTAGACTCCCCCACCATGGGAAACAACTTTGCCACATCCACTCCGTCCATGCCTTTCAACATTTGAAATGTTTCTATGAGCTCCCCCCTCATTCTTCTAAGCTCCAAGAGCATTCAAACGTTCCTCATATGTTAACCCTCTCATTCCCGGAATCATTCTAGTGAATCTTCTCTGAACCCTCTCCAACGTCAGCACATCCCTTCTTAAATAAGGAGCCCAAAACTACACCCAGTATTCCAAGTGAGGTCTTACCAGTGCTTTATAGAGCCACAACATCACATCTCTGCTCCTATACTCGATTCTTCTAGAAATGAATGCCAACATTGCATTCGCCTTCTTCACCACCGACTCAACCTGGAGGTTAACCTTAAGGGTATCCTGCACGAGGACTCCCAAGTCCCATTGCATCTCAGGACTTTGAATTATCTCCCCATTTAAATAATAGTTTGCCCATTTATTTCTTCTACCAAAGTGCATGACTGTACACTTCCCAACATTGTAATTCATTTGCCACTTCTTTGCCCATTCCCCCAATCTATCCAAGTCTCTCTGCAGACTCTGTTTCCTCAGCACTACCGTCCCCCCCCACCTATCTTTGTATCATCAGCAAACTTAGCCACAAAGCCATCTATTCCATAATCCAAATTGTTGATATACAATGTAAAAAGAAGTGGTCCCAACACGGACCCCTGTGGAACACCACTAGTAACCGGCAGCCAACCAGAATGGGATCCTTTTATTCCCACTCCCTGTTTCCTGCCAATCAACCAACGCTCTATCCACATATGTAACTTTCCCTTAATTCCATGGACTCTTATCTTGTTTAGCAGCCTCATGTGCGGCACCTTGTCAAAGGCCTTCTGAAAATCCAAATACACAACATCCACTGCATCTCCCTCGTCTAGCCTACTTGTAATTTCCTCAAAAAATTGCACTAGGTTTGTCAGGCAGGATTTTCCTTTAAGGAAACCATGCTGAGTTCTGCCTATCTTGTCATATGCCTCCAGGTATTCCGTAACTTCATCCTTGACAATCGACTCCCACAACTTTCCAACCACCAATGTTAAGCTAACTGGTCTATAATTTCCTTTTTGCTTCCTTGCCCCCTCTTAAATAGTGGAGTGACATTTGCAATCTTCCAGTCCTCCGGAACCAGGCCAGAATCTATCGACTTTTGAAAGATCATTGCTAATGCCTCCGCAATCTCCACAGCTACTTCCCTCAGAACATGAGGGTGCATTCAATCTGGTCCAGGAGATTTATCTACCCTTAGACTATTCAGCTTCCTGAGTACTTTCTCTGTCGTACTTGTGACTGCGCATATTTCTCTTCCCTGACACCCTTGAATGTCTTCCTCAGTGAAGACTGATGCAAAATACTCATTCAGTTCCTCCACCATCTCCTTATCTCCCATTACAATTTCTCCAGCATCATTTTCTATCGGTCCTATATCTACTCTCACCTGTCTTTTACTCTTTATATACTTGAAAAAGCTTTTAGTATCCTCTTTGATATTATTTGCTAGCTTCCTTTCATAGTTCATCTTTTCCCTCTTAATGACCTTCTTAGTTTCCTTTTGTAAGCTTTTAAAAACTTCCCAATCCTCTGTCTTCCCACTAATTTTTGCTTCCTTGTATGCCCTCTGCTTTGCTTTTACTTTGGCTTTGACTTCTCTTATCAGCCACGGTTGCATCCTTTTTCCATTCAAAAATTTCTTCTTTGGAATATATCTGTCTTGCACCTTCCCCATTTCTCACATAAACTCCGGCTACTGCTGCTCTGCCATCCTTCCTGCCAGTGTCCCTTTCCATCCAAACTGGAAAATGTGTCAGAACTCGGGTCATACTTGGGCCTTGTAAAATACTACCACCGGTTTATCCCAAACATTGCTACAGCGCTGCAGCAATTGAATACACTGTTACAGAGAGAAGCAAAGTGGGAATGACCAGAAAGATCTGAAAGAGTATTCAAGGAAATAAATAGACTAATAACATCTGATGTACTGCTCACCCATTATGACTGGTATGTGATTCGTCTCCTTATGACATTGGAGCCATTTTGTCACATAATATGAAAGATGGATCTGAACATCCGATTGTGTTTGCTTCAAGATCACTAACAAGTGCAGAACGCAATTACGCACAGATTGACTGAGAGGCCTTTAGTTTATATGGGGAATAAAGAAGTTCCACCACTACTTCTATGGACAAATGTTTACACTAGTGACAAATCATCAGCATGAGTAAATAAATAAGAAAAAATATCAAGAACATGAGATGAAGAGTCCTTGAAAGTGAGTCCATAGGTTGTGGGAACATTTCAATGATGAGGCAAGTGAAGTTATCGCCTTTGGTTCAAGAGCCTGATGGTTAAGCGGTAATAGCTGTTCCTGATCCTGGTGGTGTGAGTCCTGAAGCTCCTGTTTCTTCTTTCTGATGGCAGCAGTGAGAAGAGAGCATGTTCTGGGTGGTGGGGGTCCCTGATGATGGATGCTTGCTTTCCTGCGACAGTATTTCATGTAGATGTTCTCAGTGGTGGGGAGGGTTTTACCTGTGATGGACTGGATTGTATCCATTACTTTTTATAGGATTTTCCATTCAAGGACATTAGTGACCGTGATGCAGCCCGTCAATATACTCTTCACTACACATCTATACAAGTTTGTCAAAGTTTTACATGTCATGCCTGATTTCCACAAACTCCAAAGGAAGTAGAAGCACAGCCGTGCTCTCTTTATAATTGTGCTTGCGTGCTGGGCTTAGGTTTTTCAGGTATTGTTCAGAGTTACCCATGATTCTTAGCCCACTGCACCAGCTGAATAAAAAGAAGGAAAAGTAGAAGTGAAATGAAGATTAACAGAGAGCCGGTGATCAACACACACAGAGAGTGAAATCAGTGAATTCTTTAGTTGATTATGTCACAAGGAGAACACTGAAGCTTGAGTGTGTGTGACGCTTTAAACGATGGATTGGATCCTGCTCTCAACTATATCACCTATGAAGTACAGAATAAGTTGGTAACATTTGATCCCTTACTTTAAACAGAAGTGAATGGAATCACATTCACTTAGAAAAAGTTATAGGTATTCATTTTTGAAGAGAAGAAGTTTCATTAATTTTTTTGTCACAGATCATATTCATTAGCTTAATTTATGAGAATGATGCTGGGAATGAAAGGATTATTGCATGAGGAGTGTTTATGGTTCGGGGTCTGTTCTCATTGGAGTTTAGAAGAATGAGGGGGGATTTCATTGAAACCTATTGAACATTGGAAAGCCTAGATAGAGTAGACGTGAAGAAGATGTTGCAATAGTGGGAATAGTCTAGGACCAGTGGACACAGCACCAGAGTAGAAGGATGTCTGTTTAAAACAGAAATGAGGAGGAATTTCTTTAGCCAGAGGACAGTGAATCTATGGATTTCATCACCACAGATGACTGTGGAGGCAAGTGGAGGTTGCTAGGTTCTTGATTAGTAAGACACCTAAGGACATGGGAAGAAGGCAGGACAATGGAGTTGAGAAGGAAGATAAATAGTCATGATTGAATGGTGAAACAGAATCGATGTGTTGAATAGTGTAATTCTACTCCTACGTCTTTTGAAAGTGGTCTTGTGACCTTATTCCAGATAACTCCAACCATGGCAGCTTTTAGAAGAAGTTTCAATTTAAGAAAACCAAGATACTGCAAATGCTGGGAATCTGGAATAAAACAGGTACACAGGCAGCATCTGTGCAGAGCCCGTTCATAAATTGGCAAATGAACGCACGACTGAGGAAGTGGTGCAGGTGTAGAGTTCTAGAGTTATGGATCACTGGGACATCTGCTGGAGAAGGTATGACCTGTACATAAAGGATGGGTTACATCTGAACCCAAGAAGAACCAATATCCTTGCAGGCAGATTTACTAGACCTGCCGGGGGAGGTTTAAACTAATTTGGTAGGGGGGTGGGAACTGGGTTGATAGAGCTGAGGATGGGGCAGTTAGTGTACAACAAGATGCAGTGTGTGGTGATGCTGTGAGGAAGGATAGGCGAACAATAGGGCAAAATTGCAGTCAGTGAGATGCGTTAAAATGCAACAGGTAGCCAAAATCAACAAGGGGGCTGAATCCAGGACTGAAGGGGTTATCTTTGAATGAATCCGGTATGTGAATTAAAGTAGATGATCTTGTAGCACATTTAGAGATTGGCAGGTATGATGTTGTGAACGTCTCCGAGTTGTGGCTGAAAGAAGATCATAGTTGGGAGCTTAACATCCAAGGATACATATTGTATTGAAAAGATAGGCAGGTAGGCAGTAGATAAAAAATGAAATCAAATCATTAGGGACAGGTGACAAAGGATCAGAAGATGTAGGAACTTTGTGGGTGGAGTTAAGAAACTGTAAGGGTAAAAAGACCCTGATGTTTATCGGCCTCTGAACAGTAGCCACGATGTGGGATGCAAATTACAATGGGACATAGAAATAGCATGTAAGTAGGGAAATTTTAGATAGATAGATAGATAGATACTTTATTCATCCCCATGGGGAAATTCAACTTTTTTTCCAATGTCCCATACACTTGTTGTAGCAAAACTAATTACATACAATACTTAACTCAGTAAAAAATATGATATGCATCTAAATCACTATCTCAAAAAGCATTAATAATAGCTTTTAAAAAGTTCTTAAGTCCTGGCGGTTGAATTGTAAAGCCTAATGGCATTGGGGAGTATTGACCTCTTCATCCTGTCTGAGGAGCATTGCATCGATAGTAACCTGTCGCTGAAACTGCATCTCTGTCTCTGGATGGTGCTATGTAGAGGATGTTCAGAGTTTTCCATAATTGACCGTAGCCTACTCAGCGCCCTTCGCTCAGCTACCGATGTTAAACTCTCCAGTACTTTGCCCACGACAGAGCCCGCCTTCCTTACCAGCTTATTAAGACGTGAGGCGTCCCTCTTCTTAATGTTTCCTCCCCAACACGCCACCACAAAGAAGAGGGCGCTCTCCACAACTGACCTATAGAACATCTTCAGCATCTCACTACAGACATTGAATGACGCCAACCTTCTAAGGAAGTACAGTCGACTCTGTGCCTTCCTGCACAAGGCATCTGTGTTGGCAGTCCAGTCTAGCTTCTCGTCTAACTGTACTCCCAGATACTTGTAGGTCTTAACCTGCTCCACACATTCTCCATTAATGATCACTGGCTCCATATGAGGCCTAGATCTCCTAAAGTCCACCACCATCTCCTTGGTCTTGGTGATATTGAGACGCAGGTAGTTTGAGTTGCACCATATCACAAAGTCCTGTATCAGTTTCCTATACTCCTCCTCCTGTCCATTCCTGACACACCCCACTATGGCCGTGTCATCAGCGAACTTCTGCACATGGCAGGACTCCGAGTTATATTGGAAGTCTGATGTGTACAGGGTGAACAGGACCGGAGAGAGTACGGTTCCCTGCGGCGCTCCTGTGCTGCTGACCACCGTGTCAGACCTACAGTCTCCCAACCGCACATACTGAGGTCTATCTGTCAAGTAGTCCACTATCCAATCCACCATGTGAGAGTCTACTCCCATCTCCGTTAGTTTGTGCCTTAAGATCTTGGGCTGGATGGTGTTAAAGGCACTAGAGAAGTCAAGGAATGTAATCCTCACAGCACAACTGACCCCATCTAGGTGAGAGAGTGATTTGTGCAGCAAATACGTGATAGCATCCTCCACTCCCACCTTCTCCTTATACACAAACTGAAGAGGGTCCTGGGCATGCCTGGTTTGTGGCCTCAGATTCTGTATTTTATGATAGTCATGGTGAATTTCAATATGCAGGAAGATTCAGAAAATCAGGTTGGTGCTGGATCCAAAGAGTGGGAATTTGTAGAATGCCTGTGAGATGGCTTTTTGGAGCAGCTTGTGGTCGAGACCACTGGGGAATGGCAATTCTGGATTGGTTGTTATGTAATGACCCAAATCTGATAAGGAAGCTTAAAGCAAAGGAACCTATAGGAGGCAGTGATCATTATACAATAGGCTTTCTCCAGCAGTTTGAGAAGGAGAAGATAAAATTGAATATTTAAATGTTACAGTGAGTAAAGGAAATTACAAAGGCATGAGAGGGCAACTGGCCGAAGATAATCTGAAGGGGGCATTAGCAGGAATGACAGCAGAAGAGCAATGGTTGGTGTTTCTGGGGGAAATTCGGAAAGTGCAGGAAAGATAGATCCCAAAGATGAAGAAGTATTCTAAAGGGAGGATGTGGCAGCCATGGCTGACAAAGGAAGTCTGATGCACCATCAATAACTCTCAGAGACGGGAGGCAAAAGATAGGCTTTTATTAGCTGCAAACGTGACCACAACATCTTGGAGACAGAGGGAGGAGCAGTACCTCCAATCGCCTTTATACAGGGGTCTGTGGGAGGAGCCACAGGAGCAGTCAGCAGAGGGGTGTGTCCAGACAGGTATACACATAGTTTACCACAAAGTCAAAGACAGCAGAAGAGCAAAAGAGAGTGCATAGAATAGAGCAAAAATTAGTAGGAAAGTGGGGGTTTGGGAAGCTTTTAAAAACCAACAGAAGGCAACTAAAAAGTCATAAGGAGAGAAAATATGAAATATGGAGGTAAGCTACCAATAATATCAAAGAAGATATAAAAAGTTTTAAAGAGTAAAAGAGAGATGAGCGTGGATATCGCACCTCTGGAAAATAGAAACATAGAAAACCTACAGCACAGTACAGGCCCTTCGGCCCTCAAAGCTGTGCCAAACATGTCCCTACCTTAGAAATTACCTAGGGTTATCCATAGCCCTCTATTTTGCTGGAGAATGATGCTGGAAATGTAATAAAGCCAAAGAAATGGTGGATGAAATTATTAGGTATTTTGTATCACTCTTTTCTGCGGGAGACACTAGCAGAATGCCAGAAATGCAAGAGTGTCAGGGGGCAGAAGAGAGAGTTGTTGCTATTGACTAAGGAGAAAGTGCTTGAGAAGCTGAAAAACCTGAAGGTAGATAAGTCAGTTGGACGAGATGGACTGCACCCCAGGATTCTGAAAAAAGTGGCTAAAGATCTTTCAAGAATCACTAGATTCTAGAATAAAAACTGGAAAATTGCAAATGCCATATTCTATTGTTTAAGAAGAGAGGGAGACAGAAGAAAGAAAATTATAGGCCAGTTTGGCTGATGTCAGTAGTTGGAAAGATGTTGGAATCTTTTATTAAGGATGAGGTTTTGGAATGCTTGGAGGCACCTGATAAAATAGGGCAAAATCAGAATGGTTTTCTAAAGGGGAAATCTTGCCTGACAAATTTGTTGGAATTCTTTTGAGGGAATTAACAGGCAGGATAAAGAAAGGAGAGTTGGTGAATGCTGTTTATTTGGATTTTCAGAAGGCCTTTGACAAGGTGCTGGACATGTGGCTGCTTAACAAGATAAGAGCCTGTAGTATTACAGGAATGGTACCAACAAGGATAGAAGATTGGCTGACTGGCAGGAGGCAGAGAGCAGAACTAAAAGGGATCATTATGAGAGAACTGGGATACAAAAGCAAGGATGTAATGCTGAGGCTTTATAAGGCATTGGTCGGACCACATTTGGAGTATTGTGAGCAATCTTGGGCCTGTTATCTTAGAAAAGCTGTGCTGGCATTGGAAAGGGTCCAGAGGATGTTCACGAGAGTGATCCCAGGAATGAAAGGGTTTATTTATGAATTTATGAGGAATATTTGATAGCTCTGAGCCTGTACTCACTGAAGTTCAGAAGAATGGTGGTGGGAGGGGGAGGTCTCATTGCAACCTCTGGAATATTGAAAGCGCAGGATAAAGTGGATGTGAAAAGGATGATTCCTGTAGTGGGGAGTCTAGGACTAGAGAGCACCGCCTTAGAACCAAGGGATATCCATTTAGTACAGAGCAGAGGAAAGAAATTATTTAGCAAGAGGGTGGTGAATCTGTGGGATTCACTGCCACAGACAGCTGTGCATGCCAAGTCTTTAGGCATTTTTAAGGTGGAGGTTGAGAGGTTCTTGATTAGTCAGGGTGGCCAAGGTTATGGGGAGATGGTAGGAGAATGGAGCTGAAAGGGATAGTGAATCAGCCCAATTCTCCTCCTATGTCTAATGGTATTTTTGGACTTATAGTCAAACTGGGAAAGTGCAGAAAAATGGTTGGTATAGGAAAAATACCTATACCAAGGTGGGAGCAAGATGGAGAAAACAGATGAATTTCCCTTAGTAACTTAAGCCATTGTGAATACAAAGCTAGCTACAGAAGCTTTGTATAATGGCAAAGAAGTGATAAAGATCTGCAAGATATAGTTTCAGCATGTTCATTCTGTTAAGGGTGAAAAATGAAACTGCAAAGACCTTCAAAAATCTGGAAGTGGACAACAAAATCGTGTTGAAGCATTTATGTCACTAGTTTCTTTGTCAATTTCAATGCCCACTTGGGATAAATTAAACTCCACATGTGGGATCATGCACAGCAGATAAAAAAGTGCAACTGAGAAGCTGGGATCAATTTTCGCTACTCGTGGCATACCTGTTAGAAAAAACTTCCCACTTCAGATCCTATCCACTAGATTGTTTTATGAAGAGAAATGGTGTCAAACGCACACTAATTCTCCTGTTCCGCCGAGTCTGTACCAATGTAGCTGAAAAGTCTGTACAAAGGCAAGGATGTAAGGTTAAGGCTCTATAAAGCACTAGTGAGCTCTTGCTTGAAGTATTGTGAGCAGGTTTGGGCCCCTTATCTAAGATAGGATGTGCTGACATTGGAGAGGGTTTGAAGAAAGACCATGAAAATGATTCCGGGATTGAAAGGCTTGTCAAATGAGGGGTGTTTGATGGCTCTGGGCCTCTACTCTCTGGAATTCAGAAGGCTGAAACGTGACTCCATTGAAACCTATCAATTGTTGAAAAGTGTAGATAGAGTGGATGCGGAGAGGATATTTCCTATGGTGGGGAAGTCTAAGACCAGAGGACACGGCCTCAGAATAGAGGGTAATCCTTTTATTAGAAAGGAGATGACAGGGTATTTCTTCAACTAGATAGTCATGAACCTGTGGAAATTGTTGCACGTGCAGTTGTGGAGGCCAAATCACTGTGTATATTTAAGGCAGAGGTTAATAGATTCTTGATTAGTCAGGGTATGAGGGTATCGGAGGAGAAGGCAGGAGATTGGGGTTGAGAGGGAAAGTGGATTAGCGATGGTGGAGCAGACTCGATGGGTCAAATGGCCCAATTCAGCTCCTATATCTTATGGACATATCAAGACATTTTGAGGACAAAGTTTCAAAAAACGCTTGAGTCGAATCCAGAGGTAAATTTAGTAAAGGCCAGTACATCTTACTTGTAAGAAAGTGGCAGAAGCGGTCAGTACAAAAGGGTAATAAATTCTAAACCAGTTCTTTCATATTGTCTGAGTATCAATCATTATTTAGGTAACTTTCTGCTGAAGTATCACACAGTACTATGTTCTACCACAGATGCCATGGAATCTGTATGCATGGTGCTAAGAGGTATCGAAAGCATTACTGGGAGTTGTATTATACTCCGCTACTGTCTATAAGGAATTTGCCCATTCTCCCTGCGACTGCATGTGTTCCCTCCAGGCACTTTGCTTTCCTCCCACGTTCCAAAGTTTAGTGGGCTAAATGGTCACATGGGTGGAATTGGGAGTTGTGGCATTGTTGGGCAGAAGAGCCTGTACATCTAAATGGGAGAAAAAGCAATGGTGGTAATTTTGAGGTTGGCATTAAACTGGAAACAATTGTAACCAGTGTGCACCCTTTAATCTGCACACACACTGAAGTTGTCAGATTGGAAACAACAGTGTGGAAGAAGAATTCCTGCAGTTTGTATAAGATGGTTTTCTGGGCCAAAATATTGAACAACTAAGTAGAGAATCTGGAACGGGCATTGTGCAATGAGTGATGAGTAATGGTTGATTTGGAAGTAGTTACCACAAGATAGTATCCATTTTTAGTAAGGTGTAAAGTGATGCAGTTAATTTGAGATGAGGATGCTCAATTTAACTGAAGGAAATGTTATTTATTTATTGTGATACAGCACAGAATAGGCCCTTCTGGCCCTTTGAGCATGCCACCCAGTGATCCTAGCCTAATCACGGGACACTTTACAATATCCGGGATTTCAGGACTAAGTATTCAGCTCAGCTTTAGAAGTCTCGGATCTCGGGCCTCTGGAGACAAGCAAATCAAGGGCCAGTGTCATAACAAGAGACCCGTGTGTCGTTGTGGGAGTCGGAATATCTGCGGCTGTGTGCCCAGAGACTCGTGATCTTTGGGCACAGAGCTCGGAAAAAGCGACGTGGCGGACTTTTAACATCGTAAGCCAGGGAGTTGTTTATCGTATCTCTCCGCTCACTGTGAAAACTGAGATACCTCTTTCTCCCTTATTAGTGAGAGAGAGGGAGAGAGAGAAGCTATGGCATGTCAAATGCTGAGTGAACAAGTAGTCTTTGGGGTAACTGCAAGTCTGTGTCTTTGCTATTGCTTTGCTCATGCTTGAGTGCCTGGTGGCAGGTGCTGATGCTTTTTTTTGCTGGTGGGGGCAGGGGTGATCGTTGTTTGCTGCCACTTATGCGTGGGAGGGGGAGCTAGGGGGAGTTTCGGGTTCTAACATTTGACTGTCGTTCATTCTTTGGGGTACTCCTCTGATTTTGTGGATGGTGGTGAAGAAAAATCATTTCAGGTTGTATATTGTATACATTCCTCTGACATTAAATATACCTTGAAAAACCTGAAACCTTTGAAACTTTTAACCAATTAACCTACGAAACCACTATGCATTTGGACTGTAGGAGGAAACCCACATAGTCACGGTAAGAATGTATAAAATCCTTACAGGCAGTGGCAGGAATTGAAGCCAGGGGTTGCCTATAGTGTAACATGTTGTACTAGTCTCTATGTTGCTGTGCCACCCCAAAATTGCGATGGTACGAGAGAAGCATATTTTATGGGTTGATGGTGGATTAACGAGGGCAAACATTTAATGAGGACACAATTGTGAGCCACAGCAATTGTTCATTCCTTTCTGGGACAAAAAAGAAACAGCAACGGAGGCTAACAAAGGAGGTTAGAATTGGCATTAAATTTAATGAAAAGAAACCCCAAGGAGCAGTAAAACCTGAGGATCTGGATCAGTTCAGAATACAATAAAAGAGAGCCAAGGGATTAATTACAAGCAGGAAAGTACTGTAAGTTTGCAAGGAACATAAAATTTGGCCATAATGCTTTCTACAAATAAGAGAGAAAATAATATTGTGTCTGAGAGTCAAAAATAGGCCTTTTATAATTGGGAATAAAGAAATGGTGCACCAATTGAATGAATACTTTTGGGCCAATGAACAATGTGTTGGAAGAATTCAACAGATCGAGCAACCATCTGTGGAAGGAAAGGAATCACTGATGTTTGAGTTCAAAACTCTGCATTGGGACTTTGGGTCCACATTCACAAAAAACACACACAAATAACTTCCCAGGAATATTAGAGAACCTGGGGTCTGGTGGAAGAGAGAAACTAAAGTAAATCAGTATTGGTAGGGAGATGATATTAGAGAAATTGCTGAGATTGAATGCTGATAAATTCCCTAGAAATTGTTCAAACATTGATGGCCATTATCCAACTTTACTTACAGCTGTAATAGAAGAACATTTGAAAAGCAAACAGGATCAGAAAAAGTAAGCATGGACCTATGAAAAATAATCATGCTCATCAAGTTTCTGGAACATTATGAGGACTTAACCAACCAGTAGAGTTGATGGTGGAGAATCAATATATGAACTTGGATGATCATATTGAACTAGCTAAAGGGCTGAATGGCCTGCCACTATTCCTGTTTTCTATTTTCTGTGTTTCTGTGATTTTACTCCAGCAGAGCTGTTAATGGATAACAGATCTCAAATACTTTCAATGTTTACTACAACTCAGCATGGAGGGGAAAATGTTTGGACAGCAGTTGAAACAAGACCGATCATTATTCACATCCTTGCAATTCTTAGGGAAGAAGGTAAGTGAAGCAATTCAAGAAAGGAAGAGATCTAAGTCCAGTGAAGAACCATGGCATGAAGAAGAAAGATATAGGTGAAATTGTATTGAATATATTGTGCAGCTTAGAAGAAATAGTACAAGTGTCCTTGTTGACCAAATTGTTTGTTTGTTATGTGCCATGTCATATGATGTGGGCTATCATTGTCTTTCCATGTCTGTGATAGTTCTTGGCAAATTTTTCTACAGAAGTGGTTTGCCGTTCCCTTCTCTGGGCAATGTCTTTATAAGATGGAACCCCAGCTATTATGAGTACTCTTCAGAGATTGTCTGCCTGGTGTTAGTGATCACATAACCAGGACTTGTGATATGCACCAGCTGCTCATGCAATCTTCCACCACCTGCTCCCGTGGCTTCATGTGATCCTGATCGGAGGCGGGGTGGGGGGGGGGGTGCAGTGGGGGGCTAAGCAGATGCTACACCTTGCCCAAGGGTGGCCTGCGGGGTAGCAGAGGGGAAGAGTGTCTTACACCTCCATTGGTAGAGACATATCCCCACCCCGTCACTCAAGTTGACCAAATAAGTTCTGCAAAAGGCTTACAGAAATACAGGATGATGAAGTTATTCCAGAAATTAATACAAAATGAACTAAAAAATCAACATTAATTTTGAAAGAAAAAGAGACTAGATACTGGAAACATGAACATTTTTTGAGAACTCTTGGCTAGTAGGAGAAATTCCTAATATTTTGGGTTCAGGGTTTTTCATCAAAGGGGAACTCAAGTTAGGTATCAGTAGGGGAAGATTTGGGGGCAAGAAGCTTGCATGAAAAAGAGCCTTTTCTACTGAGTGTTTCCAGCATTTACTATCCTTGTTTCACACTAAATGTGAGTCAGAATTTCACACATCCTCCAGATCGCAAAACAACTATGATATCAAAGATCCAAATGCAGTTAAGAACGTTCAGGTATCAGAGATAGCTGATACATTGAAGCCATCATGTTTGTACTTCAGTGGAAAATCCTTTCAAAGGCATATTTTATGTAACTGGATGAATGGGCCTTGTGAACATGCGGCATACTGACATTATTGTATATTTGACATGATCAAATATGGTATAGTTGCTAATATGCAATCAAAACAGCCCATGCTTTGAAATTTTACTTGTCTCCTGGAATCTTCCTTAATACAGTAACTACTAGAAGACGTTAGTTAAACTTTTGGTAAAAATGGCAACTCGTTTGACTGCCTAGGCTTCTACGAGGTCAACCAAAGGTGTTATTGTCCATTCTAAAGGTATTTTTTTTTACATTTAGAAATGGCATAACGAATGTAAATTACTGCAGGTCTATCCCATCAGCGAGTTGCTGGTTAGCAGAGAAACAGAAGGAGCTGGACTTGGTGTGGATTCTACGGCTGCCTGCATCAGAGAGGCATCATTGCTCAAAGGAGGTGAGCAGTCTAAGCGCAGGTGATTGTCTCAGTTGCTTTTCTTGTGATCGTAAGATCCTGTTTGGACGTTGTTAATGTGGGATGCTGCAAGTCCAACTCACTGAGTGATCGGTGGATGGCAGGTGCGGTTAGCCGGGGACCTGTGTGGCCTCGGTTGTAGTGAGGACTGGACTTCAAGCCATGGTGTCAGCTGTTTAAGGCTGATTTATACTCGTGCATAGGGCTACACTGTAGCCATGATTTTCACTTCTGCGTCACTCTGCACCGTAGCGAGCGTGCATTGGTGTGCGCCAAAACGCTAGTGGGGTTGGCGGTGGGGTTTCTATGTCACTGTGTTGAGTTTCTTTGTGAGAGACATGGATGAGGAAATGCACTTCAAACGTTTTTGTATGTCGGCAGGTAGATTTGACAATTTGGTTCATCTGTTTCGCCTCGGTGTACAGACGCGGCGGAGAGGAAGCAACCGGAAATGCGATGCTACCAAGCGGACCAATCACAGTTGTTGCCGTCTGCATCGCAGCGACGCGTGAGTAACTTTTCTGGGGAGGTGCACGTCACCCTACAGCGTAGGGTACGCGATACCTACAGCGTAGATGCAACGCACAAGTATAAATCAGCCTTTACAGTCACTCAGGAGAGAGGCATTAGAGTCGGCACGCTCCACTGGGAGCAGAGTGGTGCGGCATCCAAGTTGGAGTCGGTGCTGCCCCCTAGTGTTTGCTGGGCAGAAGACAAGCTGTATTGTATTTGCAGATTACTACAACATCTGTGGACTAAGGGTCTTGAACTATATCTTTTGTGTGATGACTGTATTTTACTGATATCTTATAGGTGCTTGCTCTTTTATCTGTGCTATACGTGCTTTGTGCTGTGTGTGACTGTGGGCACTGTGTTTTGTACCTTGGTCCCTGCAACATGGTTTTGTTTGGCTGTAGTTATGAGTATTCATATATGGTTGAATGACAATTAAACTTGAACTATGAACTATAAGCTATGAGCTATGAATAGAACTACAACAGTTATGCATGTATCATCCCCAACACAACACAACATGCAATTTGCCACTTCAGAGCATGTGGCTGTATGCCTGCCCTCCACTGGAAACTGTTGGACACCTTTAAAGCAGATGAGTAATCCCTATTTCCAATTCATTAACTTAATATCGAAATGAAAAAACTAGTTTGATAGCACTGCTGGAAGCCATTGGCTAAATCGGTTTGACAGTGAATTGCAGCTCCAACTGGCAGTCAAAATGGTATAACTCAGTCAGCACACATATGCAGCTAAAACTTTACCCACGTTAATATAATGCTGAAATCTCAACTTCAAATATTTTTGAGTATTGGTTATTTGCATGCCAGAAAGAAATAGGTTACGTGATTTTTGACACTGCCAATAAAAGTATATGCGGATTTTTTTCAGAGCATTCAGTGCAGTCTAATTTATTGTTTAATAAAACCAGTGGGAATGCACTGGGTCGCAAGTTTTCTTTTCTGGGTGACAAACTGGTGTCGATTTCATCAAAGTTCACTTGTTTTTCAGGCCATTACTCTCTTGGTCACATGTTTTTGTAAGCATAATGAACAATAAACAATAATCCAATTCAACGGCATGTCCATTCATAAGCCTGAATATTCTCCTGTTACACTTTGTTCGGCTGAATGAACCATTAAATGTACTCGGTTTGAACTCTGCTGCAGGCACTTATATAAACATTAAAAGCTGGTTGTGTGGGCGCTAATCAAAAAGCAGAACCACCGTGGTCATAAACCCTAAGTTTTAAACAAATTTGCTTTGCATTTGAACTTCTCCCTGAACCCCGATTATGTGTGGTGTCAAGCTTCACAGATTGCTCAAGACCTCAAGAAGAATGTATACGGAAATGGGCAAATGTTTCTGACTGCTGCCTGACCAGACTCTTGTATTTTTTATATAATCCTCTTTAGCAAGCTCCCGTACTGCAGCGAGTTTCAGGATTTGCCATTGTACTTCATGATGCAGTTCAAAGGGAATCCTCAGTGGAGAAAATAAAAACAGTTGCTTCTCCCAAGCCATCAAACTGATCAACATCTTTATCTATTAACTGAGCCCACCACTGCTGTAGTGTCATTTTATATACATACAGACCATGTACAAAGCAGATACTTGTACACTGTGTTTTATATTTATATTTATTGTGTTTTTGTATTGCATTTTTTATGTTTATTCTGTTTTTCTTACACTGCGTTGGATTGGGAGTAGCAATCATTTTACTCTTTACGCTCATGTACCGAGGAATGAAATTAACAATCGTGAACCTTGAAAGCATTATCAAGTCAAGTCAAGTCAACTTTTACTGTCATTTCGACCATAACTGCTGGTACAGTGCATAGTAAAAATGAGACAGTTTTTCAGGACCATGGTGTTACAACACAGTACAAAAAACTAGACTGAACTACGTAATAAAAACAACACAGAAAAAGCTATACAAGACTACAGACCTACACTGGACTGCATAAAGTGCACAAAAACAGTACCGGCATTACAATAAATAATAAACAGGACAGTAGGGCAAGGTGTCAGTCCAGGTTTCGGGTATTGAGGAGTCTGATAGCTTGGGGGAAGAAACTGTTACATAGTCTGGTCGTAAGAGCCCGAATGCTTTGGAGCCTTTTCCCAGATGGCAGGAGGGAGAAGAGTTTGTATGAGGGGTGTGTGGGGTCCTTCATAATGCTGTTTCCTTTGTGGATGCAACGTGTAGTGCTGCATCTCTCGTCCGTGATGGCAGGAAGAGAGACCCCGATGATCTTCTCAGCTGACCTCACTATCTTATATACATATACTATACTTATATAGTAGCAAGTTATGACAAAGTAAGCAGCAACAACAGCAAGAAATGGCCCTAGTTTCATTTCCCTTTGAAAAACATGTTATCTGCTTCCTATCTGTTTCTGGGTCACAAACATGGAAATAAAACTGGCCTCAGATCTGCAAAGCCAGAGGACTTTAAAAGTCAACAACAACAATACCCATCCTAGGCTGCTGAGGAGTGGGCCTGTGGAAAGCAGGCTCAGGCATTCGCTAAAGATGAGATTAAAAACGTGGCTATAATACAGATGCACTTTAGCAGCCTCCTGACACTAATTATCTGCTTTTCTACATGAATAATAGTTTTTAATCAATATACCAGTGGGCTGTTGATATCTGTGAAGACAACAAAGCAAGTCAGTGAGTGCATTCATAAATAAGTAAATAAATAAAACTGTTTTATTTAGAGATACAGCATGATAACAGGCCTTTCTAGCCCAATGAGCCCAAGCTCAAGTCAACTCGCTTTTTATTGTCGTTTTGACCATAAACTGCTGGTACAGTGCACAGCAAACATGAAACTATGTTCCTCCAGGACCCTGGTGCTACATGAAACAACACAAAACTACACTAGACTATGTGAGGCACTAGACTACATAAAACAACACAAAAGCTACACTAGACTACAGACCTACACAGGACTACATAAAGTGCACAAAACAGTGCAGGGCAGTACAGTAATTAATTAATAAGCAAGACAACAGGCACAGTAGAGAACAAATTTCAATATAATAAAACATGATGTAGCTGTCAGTCAAGACTCTGGGTATTGAGGAGTCGGATGGCTTGTGGGAAGAAACTGTTGCACACAGTCTGGTCGTGAGAGCCCAAATGCTTCGATACCTTTTGCCAGATGGCAGTAGGGAGAAGAGTTCATATGAAGGCTGCCCAATTTCACCGATCAGACTAATTAAACTACTAATCTGTACATCTTTTTAATGTGGGAGGAAACCAGAGCTCCAGGAGGAAACCTGCATTGCCACAGGGAGAACATACAGATGCCCTACAGGCAGTGGCAGGTATTGAACCTGGGTTGCTGGTGCGGTAATAGTATAATGCTAACCACAACACTACTGTGCCGTCCCTAGAAGATGAAATAAAGAAATTTAAGTCAAAGATACAGATGGGCCCCACAGTAGCGTAGCGGTTAGCACGATACTATTGGAGCTCAGGAAGTTGAAGATTGGAGTTCAATTCAGGTGTCCTCTGTAAGGAGTCTCTGTAGGTCCTCCCCATTATAACTGCCTCTCCTCCAAGATGATCACAACCTTGTCATGGGTTTGGAGGCTTGCGCGCCTCAATGATCAGGAGAGCTATGTTGGCTGGAGTCAGGGCTTTGTGCCTTGCCTCTTGATAGGGTTACCCATGACAACAGGTCAAAGGTTAGAGGCCAGTGGCCCACCGGTCCTCCAGGTTCGGGGGTTCAGCTCAGGGCTATCGCTGACCGATCAAAAAAAAAACAACTGTTACAGAAATAACAATGAAGAATCCTTCTATACTGACAGAGATGGAGGACCTTCATTGCTGCTCCAAACACCAGCGGCACAATGGGCAAGTGTGCTGGTTTCTGCCCACATTCGAAAGACGTACCAGTTAGGTTAATGAGTCATTGTAAATTGCCCCATGATCGGGTTAGGGTTAACTCGGAGCTGTCGGAGGTTGCTGAGTGGTGTGACTCAAACCGCAGTGCTTTATCTATAGATTTTAAAAATGAAAATTAAATTTGCATCTATAATTCTGCATCACTTGCTTTTCTTTCATTATTTTTGATCTTCCGACATGGGACACATGTCTGCTCCTCCTTGACAAAAGGATCCTACAATATAATGTTATCTCTTTTGCTACAGTTGTTGTTGTTCCTTTCTGTGTGCCCCGTGGCACATTGGGCAGCATTTTTGCCAGTTCCGTACCATTTAACTGTTTTTTACGAGGCTGAGTTGCCAGCTCGACACTCAACCCAGCAGGAAGACAAAGCATGTGAGGAGCCAGCCGGATTTGAAATCAGGGCTATTTACCTCAGGATTGTTTTTTTCCCCTATTTCCCAAAGTTAGTTATACACAGGTAGCTTTCTTGGTCATCAAAGATAATTGCTCAAAATTGGGCGATGACATTTTTACAGTCTTTATCACATTATGTTTACAGATATCTGCAAAGTTATGTACTGGCCTGTTGAAGATGGCCAGAAATTTTACAGAGTAAATATTGTAGCAGTAGCTGGGAAATTAGAGATGCAATTTCATTAACACAGTGATTCAGATACAAAGCAGAAATGTTATCCCTCCTTGGAGAGTAGCTTAGTTTAATCATCATTGTGATTAACTAGCCCAACCTTGTAAATTTAAAAGGTATATAAGTTTCAAACTCCGTGAAGACACATCAGATATTGAAACCAAGTGTTGTCTTTAAACTTCTGCTCTAATGTGATACATATCATTTAGTTTTATTGAAAATTGATGCTTTGTTGAGATATGCTTTATCCTCATAAAGCTTATGATTGTGAAGCGGAAAGAGTGAGCAATTTCAAGTTCCTGGGTGTCAACATCTCTGAGGATCTAACCTGGACCCGACATATCGATGCAGTTACAAAGAAGGCAAGACGGTAGCTATAATTCATTAGGAGTTTGAGGAGAATTGGTCTGTCACCAAAGATACTTGCACATTTCTATGGATGTACCATGGAGAGCATTCTAACTGGCTGCATCACCGTCTGGTATGGGGGCTGGGGTTGTGCACTGCACAGGACAAAATAAACTGCAAAAGGTTGTAAACTTAGTCAGCTCTATTGTGGGCACAAGCCTCCCCAGCATCCAGGACATTTTTAAGGAGAGATGCCTGATCACCCAGGTCATGCCTTCTTCTCATTGCTACCATCACAAAGGAGGTACAGGAGCCTGAAGGCACATGCTCAGTGATTCAGGAGCAGCTTCTGCCCCTCTGCCATCAGATTTCTCAATGACCATTGAACTCATGAACACTACTTCATTAATTTTTTAAAAATCTTTTTTGCTCTATTTATTTAACTTAACTTTTTACTATATATTCTGTATTTCAATTGGTCCATTTAATATCAGACAATGTATACAATATACATCCTGAAATTCTTGTTCTTCACAGACATCCACAAAAACAGAAGAGTGCACTAAAGTGAGTGACAGTAAAAACGTTAGGACCCCACGCACAATCATGCAGCAAAGCATTGACCCCCCCCTCCCCAATTACTTCAGTTGAAAGCATCATCACCCTCCACCCACCGAGCAAGCAATAGATAAGCCCCCAAGAAAGACCATAATCTGCAGTACGACAAAAACTGATCATTCAGCTAACGATTTGTCATGCTACAGGCTCTCTCTCTCCCTTTAAAGGGCAGAGAGGTATCACACAGTGAGAGGGGAGACATAAACAATGCAATTCACTGATTTACAGTGTTAAAATCCCCACATCGCTTTTTCGCCAAGATCTCCGACTTGAAAATCACCAACAAGCTCTCCCCACCAATAAGAGAGAGAGAGAGAGAGAGAACGATTCACTGAGTACAGACCCCACGACAGCTGATTCATTGTTCCCAATATTCCGTTTTCTCCCACAACGCTTCAGTCAGTAGCACAGGCATAGGATCCACTCATCCCCAGGGCTGCAAAAACTCAGAACCCCGAAGGCATGCTTGTCTTCTAGGCTGCATCCTTGGGATATAGAAAAATGTCCAGTCGGTGGGCCCTGAGAGTGGGAGCCAACATTGTAAAGAGCTAAAGTTTGATTGCCGCTCTAGGTCAGTGTCTTCAACAGAACCCTATGCACCTTGAAAAGGAAAATGAGAGACATTAATCGTAGAAATTAAGCTGATTCCACAGATGAGCTCGAAGAAGTTGCTGTCTAGCGCCATTGTAACTCCATAATTTACAGTTTTTATTATTGTGTATTGCAATGTACTGCAGCTTTATAACCACAAATTTCATGTCATATGCCAGTGATATTAAACCTAATTTTGATTCTGTGTCTATCTAGTATTTAGTATCAAATTTTGTGAATTATGTTTCACAACTAATCCATTTACTGAAAAACTTTCAACCACTGATAATTAGGTAGAATTTATTCCTCATGTGTAACAATTAAACCAGTGCATCAGTCCATTTAAAAGATAACTCTAGATTTTGTTTTTAATTGTTGCAGTTGATTTACACATTGCACAATTGATACACCTATCTATCTCATTTATTTTGTAGTTTGTATGATCTAGCTGAGTAAAAATTAGTTGTGGTAACCTAAACAATTTTATTTCAAATACATTGCTTTTTTATAAATCTTTGAGGCACATTGATAAGTAACAAAATGCATTAGAAGCTCAGTTTTACTTTTTGCCAGTGAATAGGTTAGAGAAGCATGATTCAATTCTAAATCCGGCAATGGTCATCGTGAGCTCTAATTTCATCACTCTGTAAACTACAATGCAGGAAATCCAACACCTGGGGCATCCAAGTAATAGAATAGTTTACACCTCCCATTTGACTTCTTATAATAAACTGCAAGGAAGTGTCTATGATTCCATTTGCGCTGTTATGTTGTCCACTTGCTTTTCGCATTTGCACAATTCGTTCTTTTTTTGCATGATGGGTGTTTGATGTTCCACAATGTTTCTTTGTTTTGCAGTTGCCTGCAGGAAGATGATACATACTCTGTATACATACTTTGATAATAAATGTACTTTGAGTCTTTGAAACTTGTATCTTCCTCTGATTTATTGATACTGCCAAAGGCAAGACAACTAATTGGAATAATTTGTACATACGACTTTCAAATTTAGATGCATAGGTTCTAAAAGGGAGTTGCAGTTCATTCAGCTGCTACAAACAAACAGCATCCAATCAAACACTGATATTCACATAATCTGGCAAAATAAAGAGTTCATGCTTCATGAAGTGATGTAATTGCTACAACTTTTATTCTTTCCTTACTTCACATGCAAGAAAGGATGGAGACCTTACTGAACTGATAATAAAACTATTTTGATCTTAAAATGATTATCACCATCGGTTATGGACGGTGAGGACTTCTGCACAGGATTGAAGTAAGCTGCACAGAGTTGTAAACTCAGTAATTCCATCATGGGCATCAGTCTCCCCAGCATCCAGGACATCTTCAAGGAGCATCTAAAAAAGACAGTATCTATAACTAAGGACCCCTATCACCTAGGACATACCCGCTTCTCATTGCTACCCTCAGGAAGGAGGTATAGAAGCCTAAAGGCACACGCTCAGAAATTCAGGAATAGTTTCTTCCCCTCTGCCATCCAATTTCAGAATGGACATTGCACCCATGAACACTACCTCATGACTTATTTAGTTTTATTCAGGTTTTTTTTCCTCTCGTTATTATGTTTTGCATTGTCCTGCTTCCAGAAAGTTAACAAATTTCATGACATATGCCAGCGGCGTTAAACCTGATTCTGATGCCAAGTGACTTTGAAAATTTAAATCCGTCGATCATACTTCTGTATGGATAGAAAAAGGAATGAATGCAGTCTTACAGAGCTGGAAGTAAGGCTTTGTTCAATAAAATGGAACACAAAAGCCTACAGGATTTTCATTCAAATAGTTTTTTTTGTGTAAAGTGATGTTCCTAATGAATAATGCAAAGTGAGTCCCATGACAAGGTTTAATTCTGTTTAAAGCAAATGGAGTCACTACTTGCGAAAAGGAATTGAAAGAAATCAAAAACAAATGTGACATGAGGTACCACAAGGATTAGGTCTTTCTATGCTTCAAGATGATCCGTCATTTATGAAATGCACCTTGAATTAACAGCATGCAGTATGGTGCGAGTTCAGTTTCAAGAGTGAATACAGATTTAAGTGGTCTCTCATTTATTTTATTTTCCATTACACCAAGGGCTGACTGTTGCCAAAAAATTTTCCTGGAGACACACTCCTGTGGAAAGTATTATTCAGAGCAAACCTTTATTGTTGTCAGCTCTCTGTTGAAGTCCAGTTGCCTGAGAAATAGATGGATATATCTTTTGATGTTGTAGTCGTGTTTGCCAAGCTTGGCAATTAGCTTGCAGACATTTCATTACCAGTAGAGGTGAGATCCTCAGTGTGCAATGGTTGGTGTTTCCCTCTGGGACTGTTTATATAGCCCCCCCACACCACGACCACCACCACCACCACCACCACCACTTTGTTGCCTCAGTCCAGATTGGCTACCCCTTCAGTTGACCTTTGAATTCTATTGGCTCACATTTCTTTGGCTCTTAGGGGTTTGTAGGTAGCAATGATTTTGATTTGTTTATTTACAGAGTTATCAGATGAAGGGGTACTTTTTATCAAGAAATGGATAGTCAGCATCACAATAAACTGTCCTTAACTTTTCTTGTACCATTTCACTGCAGCTTCCTCTCTGCTCATTGCAAAACACATTACAGATTGCTATAAAGATTAGCCTTTATTTTCTGACCACAAAATAGTCAACTAAAAATATCAAGTAAGGAGAAGCTAGGCAATCACATGTGCAATCTTCTCACCATCTCAGCAAATCCCTCTCCCTGCTCTTCAACCACGCAGCAACTTAGTTGAACAGAGAAAACAGGAGAAAGTGTTCTTTGGATTATCCATCTCTGACCTCCAAAAGGCAACACTACACTGAGCTGTCCACTATCTTCCACATGAAGGTAGTGGATCAAACGTTTGGCCTTTCAAGAAGTTGTCTACCCCCTTTGATACATTGCTGAAAATCTATAATCAGTGCATGTGCCTCTTTTTTTTTCAAAAATGGCTAGATTCCTATAATAAGGGACTCTTGACATTTAACTAAAGATGCTTCTTTGCTAGCTTACAGATTCTTAGGGTTTTACAGCAAGGAAACAGACCCTTCACCTCAACTTGTCCATGATGAACAAGTTGTCTATCCACACTCATTCCATTTACCTGCATTTGACCCATATCCAAACTCAACCTTTCCTGTCCATGTACCTGCCAAATTACTTTAACGGTTGTAATTTTACTTGCCTCTATCATCGGGTGACAACACAAACAATATAGACCACATTCAGAACAGTGGAGCACATCTGTAGTGTTTTTCCTCCACTGATTAGCAGACTGTCCAAATTACTGCAACATTTTCTAGCATCATATACTGTACGTGGTCTACCTAGCAATAATCTTACCCTGCATCTACAAAGCAAGATCTTACCTGAAGGATCCTGCCAAAAGAGCTTCATTGCAAATGTTCCTGTACTTGCTATACATTAAATGGAACACATTAGTTGGTTTTCAATTTCCCTGGCTGGAAGGGTTTGAGGTTAACTGGTCACCTCAATATTTTGACTTTCTGACCAGCAGAAGGACAAACAAATAAAAGCAAGAGGCCATTCAGGCTCTCATGGGAGATATTTTAAACACATCACATTCCATCACCATCTATATATTCCATGATTCCCTAATGGCTAAGTATCTCTTTTATGAATATATTGTGTTTCTGAGCCTTCACAGACCTCTTAGGGCCAGAAACAGGACCTTCAGCCCACCTAGTCCATGTTGAACTATTGTTCTGCCCAGTCCCATTGACTTAAACTAGGGCCATCGTCTTCCATACCCTTCCCATCCATGTAGTTATCCAAACTTCTCTTAAGTGTTGAAATCCAGCCTGCATCCGCCACTTCAGCTGGCATGGTAGATGTGTCTGGTTGGCAGCATTTATCCTTTTGGTTAGACATAACCCAGCAATTATTTTAGAAATTTTGACCCCGATCCAAGATACCACAGCCAGGTAAAATGTCAAGTTCACATCTTCTCTCTCATCCCTATATGAATGTTTTTTACCCTTCATCCTCTTTTAAACTCCAGAGGATATCAGCTATACTGTTTAATCTCTCCCACTGTGGCAAAATCATTATCCAAAGATCGGGACTAATTAACTTTTATCATGTTTCCTGTATCTCTGATATGTACTTTCTGACTTTGTTCTTGTGTTCCCACAACCAGTTAGTCTGGCTACCTTCTTGTTCTGTTTAGTTCCTTGAGTAAATTCTTTAATTAATTCCCTAATTAATACTCACAACAGCCAGTTAGCTGGCCAAGTGTGAAGGCAGGATTAGACTGATTACAGCTACAAATCTGCAGCATGGCTGGGATTGAAGAGTCTGCCTGAACTTCTTAAATCAGCAACTGGAAGAGGAAGAGAGAATGGTTTGGTTTCCGAAAGACTGCAAGACTCGCATTACATCAGTCAGACTGAATATTCCATGATACAGATCTTGGGGAGTTAATCAGAGGTCAACACATGCCAGCCTATACATCCATCTCCAACAGCATCAATTACCCTTTATGAGATATCATCTTGTTTTTTTTTCATGGGATTAATTACAGTCTGGGGTCAGCAGTACCATCACTGGTAGTGCATTGATCCCTGCTCTTGCAAACTAGCCTTAACCTCAAAACAAGAAACCAAAAAAGGCCGAATTATTTTTATGACATGAAAAAGCAGGTTAGGCTCCACATGTGACTCACATTGGGTGTCAGTTATCTTTACTGATGTTCCTCATTCCAAAAGGTATTTAATCTGCTGCAGGAGAATACCCTTTCAGCCCCAGAAAATGGAGACCATTCTCTGCTATCTACACATGGTTTCAATGTTGTGTGAAGTGCACGTTTCTTGTTATCACAAGCTAAAATGTTTCTGATAAAGCTTATCCTTTAAGTTGCTTCAGGTGTTTAAAGCATAGTTTAGAATTGTTATATTTCTTTTGTTGAATCTGTAATGCAGATATTGACCCAAGTTCAACAGCTGTAGGACTGATTTCAGCAAAGAGTAAGTCAGTAATACTGTCTCACTGCAACTTCAATTCTCCATTCCATTTCTGAGCAAGTTTTGCACATGAAACAACTTTCCAATCTCGTGACTTAATGTGCCAAATGTTACCCTCATTTTAGATTTAGACTAAAGAGCCAGTATATTGAAAGCTGATTGACATTCATTTTAGATGTACCATGGATAGTAATAAAATGGTACAAAGTTGCCAGCCAGCCATTTGGAACTGATGAATTGTGATCTCCAAGCAAGTGTGCCAGCATTCCAGCATTCTGACCTGAATGAGTAGGTAACCCACACACAGATTTAACAATCCTTTGGTTCATGCACAACATATATAGGACTGCAACAAGCAGATCTTTGGAGCTGACAAGTTTCCTGTGTAGAAAAATATATATTCCTACAATTTCTGCTTTTGGAAAAGTAATTTCTAACACCTTTCAGGTTTTGATACAACAATATTTTGGTAAAATCTGTAGATTTGTCTCAAACCTACTGTATCACAAAACGACAACCAGTAATCTTTGTAAATTGCAAAGCTCTCATTTTCTCTCTCCCTCTCTCTCCTTTGTATTGTTGCACATGGTGCAAAAGTGACTTGCACTCATTCCCATGCAGCAGCCGTCACTTGAGTCATCTCCCATTTCATCTGGAGGCTCAAAGTGGATTATGTGCACCAGCGTCTGATTTACAGATCTCCAAAGAGAGAGAGAGAAAACATCCCCAAATTAGCCCTCATCCTGATAATTAGTGCAATGAGCCTGAGTTCATAAACACCCGGGGTCATGGCATGCTGAGGTTCTACCCAACCCAAGTGCTGCAAAGGATGAGCTTGGCCTCGTTGCTATACAATGTTCTGATTAGATGAGTCTGGTAGTACCACCTGTACCACCTGTGGTAAACTCCTGTAATCACAAGTCTACCAGCAGCATGGAACGTCCTGGAAGCCCTGTGGAACAAGAAAATAATGGATCCTATAGGATCTTGCCTGAGCAGACCATCAAAATCAATGAGTAATGAGAAGGGCCCTTCCCCGTCAGGTCATTCATGCACACCTGGAGTCTCAATCCCAACTCATGTCGCCCTCAGAGTAGTTGCTGTGTGGATGAGACATTCTTGTGTCCACATACTTTGTGCATTTGGCAAGATGGTGTGGAAAATCGTTCAGCGGTCCGTGTTCAAGTCTGAGCTGAACAGTTGTGTAAAACTGGACTCTTTTATCAATGGGCTGTTCACAGGAATGTACATATACTGACATAAATGTCAGTGGCTGCTGGAAGACCATCAGCTATTTGTTTATTTATTGAGAGATAGCACAGACGGAGTAGTCCCTTCTGGCCCTAAGAGCTGTGCTGCCCAGCAATCCTTCAATTTAATCCGAGCCTAATCACAGGACAATTTACAATGACTAATAGGTCTTCGGATTGTGGGAAGAAACTAAGGCACCTGGAAGAAACCCACGAGGTCACGGTGAAAACATACAAACTCTTTACAGGCAGTGGTGGGAATTGAACACAGGTCATTGGTACTGTAAAGCTTTGTGCTAACCACTATGCTACCTTTTCATCTCGGTGAAAGACTCACTCTATTCTGCCTCAACTCATTTTAGAATTTACTTCTTGCCTCTCATTTCCTGCTATCATTTCTTATTTCCTGGTAGTGCTGTCAGTCCTTTGTCGGACTTATGGCAAGAAGTTAGCAGAAGCCTATGGGAATGAGTTTTGTAACTTATCTTCAAATGCCTTCATATTTTAAACACCAGCTGATTTAAATTAATATTACTTTTTTTCTCACAAAATTATAGATATTGTGTTATGCATTTAATTAAACTTGAAATAACAGATGAGTTAGATTTGTTTCTGCAATAACATTAGAAATATATGCCATGGTATATATACCTATCCATACCTCAATTAGACATCAGAATGTGACTGATGTTAGATTAATTACCTGTCTGGAGAAGTTGTGGCCTTTTTGCAGATAATCAAGGATTTTGATAACAATTTCCTGCTTGCTCTGCAACAGCTTTATTTATTCCTAAATATAGCTTCACTGAATGCTGCACTGATAATATTGTCTGCTTGATAGGCTGTGGGTTGAAACAGCACACCAGCTCATAATTATTGAATTTTGTCAGCTGAATAATGAGGTTTACTTTCCAGATTTGTTTTTCTTTCAGGATTTTCTCATTTGGCGACTGCAGGTGGTCGCTGTTTTTTGAGAAAAATGGAAGCTATGCTCACAGCTTTGTTAATTTATAATCAGCATTGGAGCTGTGCTGTGCAGTTTGCCTCTGTCAGCCGATGTGAACGTCTCTTTGTGTACTGTTGGATTGGGAGGGTCAGTTTCCACTCTGCAAACTCCAACTCTCGCTCATGTTTCCTCATCTCTGCAATAAAGCCATTATTATTCTACACACAATATCATTTATATGGTGCTAGATTCAACCTGAATTCAGTATTATATTTCAGTCCTTCTGTGAAATCCATGTTAACCTATCTCATCTTGCATTCTGATCTTTAACTGAACATCTGCTATTGAAGTCATTCATTGCTTTAGTTCTCATTCTGGGCCCAGAAACATCTGCACATCTGGAGTATTTGAATACATCAGATTTTTTGAGAGTATTTTGTCAAAGTAAAACAAATACAACATGATTTTCTAGGTAGTCTTCTGCAGTGTCTTTTGAAACTGAAAAATTCGAGCACTACTTGCTTCAAGCCTCTCTCAGTAGTTTAGTTACATTCTTATCTCCTGACTCGAGCTTGCACTGTAAGAGGATTGCAGAAGGTGCATAAGGTGTTTATCACCCTGATCTCAGAGATGAAGGAGTTTATTTACGTGGATACACTGAAGGATCTGCGGAGAAATAACAACATTCATTTTCCTTAACCATGCTTTCCACCTCCACCATGTCAATATGGTTCTCTGTCCTGACTGATTGATTTCCCTAACCACCCCTCTCCTCCAAGTCAGAGCATGGATAGGGTTTCCTCTTGACCTTCTTCTCCACCCTGATAACCCCACATTCAGTAGATCAACCTCCATAATTTTTTTCGTGTCCACAAGAGATTCTGCAGGTGTTGGAAATCCAAAGCAACAAACATAAACTACTTGGGCAACTACTCAGGTCGGGCATCATCTATGGAAATGAATAAACAGGTGAACATTTTCACAACATATTCCTGTGATATTAAACCTTAATCTGATTCTGGTTCTGACATTTCGGGCTGAGAAGGGTCTCTGTTCAGTCATTTCCATAGATGTTGCATGACCTGCTGAGATCCTCCAGCGTTCTGTGAGTGTTGCTACATAATCCTATTACCATGGACATCTCTGCTATTCAATATTAAAAAGCCACTGTTCCCTCTGCAGTTCCCTGATTCAGTCTCCAAAGTCTATTAACACCCGCAACTATTCATATGGCACTTACTCTTGTAACTACAGAAGATTAACACCTCTCTCAACATCCAAGGAAATAAACATTCCCCAGGTGAAGCAGCAATTCATGTGCATTTCTTCCCATTTCGTGAACTTCAATGGGTGCTCACTTTGTGGCGTCCTCATAGTATTGGAGAAATCAAAGAAGGTTGGGTAACTGCTTTGCAAAACATCTACGTTCATTTCATAAGGGTGAACCTGAGTCTCCAGCTACCTGCTGCATTAGTTCTCCATGCCAATCTCAATCTGACCTCTCTGTCTTTGACCTCCTACACTATTTTCTCTCTCTCTCTCCATCACACATTTCCAGAATTGTTTTTGCTCCACTCACCTCTTTTTCAGCTCCTTCAGACAGATCCGATGACAAGTGTTCTCCACTCTCTCAAAGATGGCATCACATCTCATTCACTCACTCTTAGTTTCCACCAAACCACAAATATCCCCTTTGTTCTCTCCTTCACTCCTCTCTCTCCTCTGCAATCGTCTCCTAATTCTGCTGAGACATCATCGATCTGAGACATTAACTCCATTTATTTTTCCCATGGGTACTTCTGTTCAAACAAAGTCAATTTCTGTTTGTAATGCATATTTCCAGCATCTGCAAATTGCTTTTTATTTTTAGCAGGATGTGCTTTGGATCTTGCAGGTCTGAACTAACAACACATCATCAGGGACCTTATACTGCAGGATACATTTACCCATGTTGGGTATAAGAACTGGTGGAAAGAAATGTGAATTGGCAGCTGGGCTCCGTGAAATAATGCAAAAGTTTCTGTTAACACCTATGTCCACCTTGATCAGAATCAGAATCAGGTTTAATATTACTGGCATATGTCGTGAAATTTGTTACCTTTGTGGCAGCAGTATAATGCAATACATATAACTATAACAAAACAAGTGTGAATATATATATGCACACTCGAAATAGTTAAATAAGTAGCGCAAAATAGGAATGAAAAATAAGTAGTGAGGTAGTGTTCATGGGTTCAATGTTCAATTCAGAAATCAGATGGCAGAGGGGAAGAAGCTGTTCCTGAATTGTTGAGTGTATGTCTTGAGGCTCGTGTATCTCCTTCCTGATGGTAGCAATGAGAAGAGGGCATGGCCTGAGTGATGGGGATCCTTAACGGTGGATGCTGCCTTTTTGAGGCATTGCCCCTTGATGATGTCCTGGATACTACGGAGGCTAGTGTCCATAATGGAGCTGACTAAGCTTACAACTTTCTGCAGCTTATTTCAATTCTCTGCAGTAGCCTTCCCTACCCCCCCTCCATACCAGCTGGTGATGCAGCAAGTTAGAACGCTCTCCACAGTACAGCTGTAGACATTTGCGAGTGTCTTCGGTGACATACCAAATCCCTTCAAACTCCTACTGCAATATAGCCACTGTTGTGTCTTCTTTGTAGCTGCATCGACTATTTTGGATGGAAACCTTGCATCGATATGATCGTCTCCCCTCTCCTACAATTGTTGCTTGATCCACTAAGTTCCAACAGTAGTTTGTTTGTAGCTGCAGATTCCAGCATCTGCAATCTCCTTTGTCTGTAGATGTGCATCCTGAATTTTCTCTTTGCCATAATAACAGCTCATATTCATTTTTCTGCGCTTCAGCTGCCATTAACTTTTTGGATAAAAAAATGTGCGACTCTCATTTTGTGATTTGGCTATTGGTAGGGTCACCCATGCCAAACAGGTTAAAGGGCGGAGGCCGGACTAAGAGTGGTCCACCGGTCCTCCTGGTTCAGGGGCTCAGCTCAGAGCTAACAACCCTGACAGGTCAAAAATTTGTTACAGAAACAGCAATGAAGAATTCTTCTTTATCTGTGTGTGGCAGTATGAACAGACAGAGATGGAGGACCTTTGTTGCTGCCCTAAACACCGACAGTGTAATAGGTAGGGCAGCTCAAAGGGCCTATTCCATGCTGTATCTCAATTAATAAATAATATACAAGGGTTAGAAAATTCACTGCTGGGCCCAATGATTATTTCTGCTTAAGCCTATTTCTCGCCACCTGGCAAAAACAGTGAAGGAGCGGGATTAAAACTGACATATGTGATTTACTAGGCCCATTCCTACATCACTGACATATTAGCGCTGGCCTTTTGATCTGTCAGCAAGATAGAGGATATTAATCTACACAAACTAGCATGCAATGACAGACAGACACCTGAAGCAATAATAGAGGACAGACTGTGTAGAACATGATCAGTGCGCTCTTCCTGCCTGGCTGAACTGACGAGAAAAGGAAAGGTCCCAAGCAGGTAGAAATAACACAAATATTATGTTCTGCATTTTAATCTAATGAAATGCACTGAAACACATCACTGGAGCATACTCAGACAAGATTTCACTGAGCAGTAGAAGGGGATTTTAGGACATGTGACCCAAAGCTTTGTCAAAGGTTAGATTTTAAGGAGTTTGAGGCCTAGTGGAATTATTAAAATCAGGGAGGTTAAATAACCAGAATCGGAGGTGTGTAGTTATGGTAATATTGGTTCCTTAAGGTTGTCATGGCCAGGGGAAGTAATGGGGATAAGCTCCTTGTATCTATTAAATGCTCCCATTGGCTTGTACCTCAAATAGCCTCTGACACCAAGTCCAACTCCTGGCCTCCACTGGGCTTAGCCCAGTGGAACCATTTCTAATGATGGGAGAAGGAGTAAAGGCAGGTTACTGGCATCATAAAAGAAGTCACTTCAGACAGATGGGGCTCATCAGCAGCTCAACTAGGAGAAGGAAAACTCTCATCTCAAACCTCTGCCCTCTTGCAGCTATACCCACTCATGAAGAAGGCTTTGGAAGTAAACTCCAAGGAAAAATGCAGAACTGGAATCCCTAAGGCAGTCCTATGTTGAGCTTCAGGATGCCTGGCAACTCCTGCGATGCCACTGGTGCCAAACTATCGGTCTCTGCCGTTCCTTTGGATTTCTCAGCTGCATGGAGAGTGGGAGCCCTCTGCATGGGTAACAGCTTGCTGTCCATATCGTACTGATCTGGCCTTCTTGCGTACTGGCTGCATATCATGTAGACAGCTGGCACGCAACATCCGTGGTTGACCCCGGCCAACGGAGGGCCTCAGAGTTATGACACATATACTGTAAATGGTTGAATGACATCAAAGGGATAAGGTATAGCCATATAATCATATAACAATTACAGCACAGAAACAGGCCATCTCAGCCCCCCTAGTCCGTGCCGAACGCTTACTCTCACCTAGTCCCACTGGCCCGCACTCAGCCCATAACCCTCCATTCCTTTCCTGTCCATATACCTATCCAATTTTACTTTAAGTGACAATAAGGAACCTGCCTCTACCACTTCTACTGGAAGCTCGTTCCACACAGCTACCACTCTCTGAGTAAAGAAATGCTCCCTCGTGTTACCCTTAAACTTTTGCCCCCTAACTCTCAACTCATGTCCTCTTGTTTGAATCTCTCCTACTCTCAATAGAAAAAGCCTATCCACGTCAACTCTATTTATCCCCCTCATAATTTTAGATACCTATCAAGTTCCCCCTCAATCTTCTACGCTCCAAAGAATAAAGACCTAACTTGTTCAATCTTTCCCTGTAACTTAGGTGCTGAAACCCAGGTAACATTCTAGTAAATCTTCTCTTTACACTCTCTACTTTGTTGACGTCTTTCCTATAATTCGGTGACCAGAACTGTACACAATACTCCAAATTCGGCCTTACCAATGCCTTGTACAATTTTAACATTACATCCCAACTCCTGTACTCAATGCTCTGATTTATAAAGGCCAGCATACCAAAAGCTTTCTTCACCACCCTATTCACATGAGATTCCACCTTCAGGGAACTATGCACCATTATTCCTAGATTACTCTGTTCTACTGCATTCTTCAATGCCCTACCATTTACCATATATGTCCTATTTGGATTATTCCTACCAAAATGTAGCACCTCACACTTATCAGCATTAAACTCCATCTGCCATCGTTCAGCCCACTCTTCTAACTGGCCTAAATCTCTCTGCAAGCTTTGAAAACCTACTTCATTATCCACAACACCACCTACTTTAGTATCATCTGCATACTCACTAATCCAATTTACCACCCCATCATCCAGATCATTAATGTATATGACAAACAACATTGGACCCAGTACAGATCCCTGAGGCACACCACTAGTCACCGGCCTCCAACCTGACAAACAGTTATCCACCACTACTCTCTGGCATCTCCCATCCAGCCACTGTTGAATCCATTTTACTACTTCAATATTAATATCTAACGATTGAACCTTCCTAACTAACCTTCCATGCTGAACCTTGTCAAAGGCCTTACTGAAGTCCATATAGACAACATCCACTGCTTTACCCTCGTCAACTTTCCTCGTAACTTCTTCAAAAATTTCATTAAGATTTGTCAAACATGACCTTCCATGCACAAATCCATGCTGACTGTTTCTAATCAGACCCTGTCTATCCAGATAATTATATATACCATCTCTAAGAATACTTTCCATTAATTTATCCACCACTGACGTCAAACTGACAGGCCTATAATTGCTAGGTTTACTCTTAGAACCCTTTTAAAACAATGGAACCACATGAGCAATATGCCAATCCTCCGGCACTATCCCCATTTCTAATGACATTTGAAATATTTCTGTCAGAGCCCCTGCTATTTCTACACAATACTTCCCTCAAGGTCCTAGGGAATAGATTTATCCACTTTTATATTCCTTAAAAGAGCCAGTACTTCCAACTCTTTAATCATCATAGTTTCCATTACTTCCCTACTTGTATCCCGTACCTTACCTTACCCAATTCAATTTCCTTCTCCTTAGTGAATACCGAAGAAAATAAATTGTTCAAAATCTCCACCATCTCTTTTGGCTCCACACATAGCTGTCCACTCTGTTTCTCTAAGGGACCAATTTTATCCCTCACTGTCCTTTTGCTATTAATATAACTGTAGAAACCCTTCAGATTTTTTTCACCTTACTTGCCAAAGCAACCTCATATCTTCTTTTAGCTTTTCTAATTTCTTTCTTAAGATTCTTCACACATTCTTTATATTCCTCGAGCACCTCACTTACTCCATGCTGCCCACATTTATTGTAGATATCTCTCTTTTTCCAAACCAAGTTTCCAATATCCCTTGAAAACCATGGCTCTCTCAAACTTTTAACCATTCCTTTCAACCTAACAGGAACATAAAGATTCTGTACCCTCAAAATTTCACCTTTAAATGACCTCCATTTCTCTATTACATCCTTCCCATAAAACAAATTGTCCCAATCCACTCCTTCTAAATCCTTTCACATCTCCTCAAAGTTAGCCTTTCTCCAATCAAAAATCTCAACCCTGGGTCCAGTCCTATCCTTCTCCATAATTATATTGAAACTAGAGTGAGATCATGGAACAATTTGAAACGCCGGTTCTAGATAGACTGGAAAGCCCTAGTGTCGGGACTGGAGGCGAGGGTTGGGCTGATTTCACTCGCTCTCTTGCAATTTCATTCTTCTCTCAGTGATGAACTGCTCCAGTTGCTGTGCTACTGAGACCAAAGCTAGAGCCTACTCTGGCTGCTCTGGGGAGTGGATCTAAGGACTCAATCTAGTTCAGAATGCTGCCACTTGCTTCTATTGTTTGCATGATTGTGTTTTTTTTCTCTTTCTGGTTTTAGTTTTCACTTTTTAAAAAATTGGGTTTTTTGGGTTTCTTGCTTTGTGGCTGCCTGTAAGCAAAACAAATCTCAAGGTGTATAACTTATACATTCTTTGATAATAAATTGTACTTCGAACTTTGAACAAGGATAAGAATCAAGTCATCACTTTACTGGAAACAACGTAAGATCCGGACTAGGCAAATCCTAAGAACGGGAAGTAGAGAGTTAAATTATAGGCAGTAGAGTTCTGGGTGATCTAAGTTTGTGGAGTGTCACCAAAGAAGGCCAATCAGGGGAAAGTCAAATTGTCTAGGCCAAATACCCATCTGAGGGTTTTAGCAGAAGAAGAGCTGGTGATGTTACAGATCTGAAACTGGTGGACTAGTTAATGAAATAGATACCTGGGCTAAAGCTCTCTTCATGTCTAAACATAATACCTAGAGCTTTATCATGACGTGCGGAAGAATGGTAGAGTAGGTGGCTGGTGAAGAGAGTTTCTCTGAGGTCCACTAACCTTGTTGTATTTTACACACTAATATTTAGTTGACAGAAATTTTTGGCAATCGAGAGACAATGGAGAGGAGGGGATTTGTAGTGGTGTGGGAAAATGAAATGTGCCAATTGGAAATAGAGGCAGTATTTTTGAACGATGTTGTTTTGTAACTATTACACGGATGAGGAATAGCTGAGCTTTAAGGTTAATTGCTCGCAAAGCATCAGAAGTAAAATTTTTGGAGCAGCAGAGAAACAATTACAGGTAAATGAAAACTTATCTTTGAGGGACCGAGGCACAAGCACCGCAATGAGGGATCGAGGCACAAGCACCACAGTGAGGGGCAAAGCCACAAGCACCATAATGAGGGATCAAGGCACAAGCTCCACAGTGAGGGCCCAAGGCACAAGCACCATAATGAGGGATCGAGGCACAAGCACCACAATGAGGGATCGAGGCACAAACACCACAGCACTGAGGGATCGAGGCACAAGCACTATCACAATAAATGCCCAAGGTACTCATGGTTCAGTAGACAACACTTGCACAAATTTGGACAAAGTTCTAGTTTAATTTAACTTCCAAGTATTAAAGTTTCGCACAGCTATCCTTCTGCCACACATTGTAAAGTAAATCAACAGGAAGAGATGGGCAGGCTATCCGTTTAGACCTTGAATTAACAATGCAGTTTGCTCTGGCACTGACCTTTACTTATATCTTCAGCTCTTATTGTATAAAAGGGGTTGACCTCGGCCTACTCAGGTTACAGCAGCTGGCTCTTAAACTCACCTTTTATTTATTTATCGAGATAGAACACGGAATAAGCTCTTCCAGCCCTTAGAGCCACGCCATCCAGAAATCCCATGATTTAACACTAGCCTAATCACAGAAAAATCTACACTGACCAACTAACCTACCAACCAGTGCGTCTTTGGACTGGGGGAGGAAACCGGAGCACCATGAGGAAACCCGCGCAGTCACGGGAGAACAAACAAGCTCCTTACAGGCAGCAGCAGGAATCGTACTGTAAAGCATTGTGCTAACCACTATGCTACTGTGCTACCCTGCATTGCAAGAATATTGTTAGAAGTATTTGTTAAAAGCCAGCAGCTGCGGCATTAATGAAAATGGAATGAATTTAGTGTTCTGTGAATAGTGAGAAACAGATGCAAAAATCATAGCTGAGTTATTTTATTAATTAACAAAATCAACTTACATGTTTTAAAGCAATGGGGTGAACAGTGTGACAGACAGGCTTCCCCACTCTCAATAATCAAAAAATATGTATACGAGGAGCTCATGGGCATGTACACACATGCTCACTGCGTTACTTATAGATGTAAACCACCCAAGTCAATAACTTTAAATTTTTGCACACATCTCTGACTTTAAATGTTTCAATGTTTTAAAAGATTTAAATAGAATTAAATCTATTTCAACTGTTTCATTGATTTTTAATAATTTTTGAACATTTGTATATGTCTTTAGTGGCAATGAGGCCACGTCATTGAGAACTGGATCACTACTTTGCAAAGAATGGGGAAAGATGGATCTGCAAAGTGTAAGTTCAAATATATCATGTAGTTCCAGCAACAAATCTGCCTTCTGCTACCCAGTGTAAATTTTACAAGATAAATCCATTAAACACAAGCTCACCAAGCAAGTGTCCAATATTGTGGGTCATAACCGTTTGCTAAATGCATGGATCAATTTACTGCAAGAAAATGGTTCTCAATGGCATATGGTGACATACCTGTATACTTGATAACAAATTTACTTTGACTTTGCATATATATTCCTTTAAACTCTCTAAACTTTGCATATATATTCCTTTAAACTCTCTAAACTCACAAATGCTTCTGGTCACCTTCCTACAGGAGAGGTGTAAATAAGGTTGAAAGAATACAGAGAAAATTTACAAGAATCTTGCCAGGTTAAGAAGGCCTCAGTTACAGGGAAAGATTGAATAGGTTAGGGCTTTATTCCTTGGAATGTAGAAGATTAAGGGGAAATTTGATGGAGATATACAAAATTATGAGGTGTAAAGATAGGGTAAGTGCAAGCAGGCTCTTTCCACTGAGGTTGGCTGGGACTACAGCTAGAGGTCATGGGTTAGGAGAGAAATGTGTAAAGTTTAAGGGAAAATGAGGGGAAACTTTTTCGCTCGGAAGGTCGTGAGAGTGTGGAATGAGTTTCCAGCACAAGTAGTGCATGTGAGCTTGATTTCAATGTTTAAGGGAAGTTTGGATAGGTGCTTGTATAGTAGGGGTATGGATGGCTGTGGTCCCGGTGCAGGTCAATGGGAGTAGGCAGTTTCGACATGGACTGATGGGCTGAAAGCCCTGTTTCTGTGTTGTACTCTCTATGACTCTTCTATTGTGGAACTCAGAAAATGATGGATGCTTTTACGTCACATAAAATAGCTTTGCATGGATTTTTTGAATATGTACTTGTGTATATGCATAGAACATAGAACAGTTTAGCACAGTTCGGGCCCTTTGGCCTATGATGTTGTGTCAATCTTTTAACCTATTCCAAAATCAATCTAACACTTCCCTCACACACAGCTATGCAATTTTCTTTCAGCCATGTCTCCATTTATGAGTCTCTTAAATGTCCTTAATTTATCTGCCTCTCCCACCAAAGCATGTTCCACGTACCCACCACTGTCTGTGTAAAAAACCTACATCTGAAATCCCCTCTATATTTTTCTCCAACCGCCTTAAAGATGTGCTTGCTTGTATTGGCCATGCGTTTGGAAATCGTTTGATCTTTTGGTATCTTGAATGATTTTGAATGATTATTTGCCTCTGTTCTTTCACCTGTTAGATCCCCTGTAAGCAATATTATAAAATATCAACCACAAGTATTTTCAGCGACATTACATCATTCCTTGTCTTCTCAATGAAGGAAAGTCATCTGTTCTTAGTTTAGAGTTCCTCTTGTCCTTACCTACCACCCCATCAGCCTCCGCATTCAGCACATCATCCTCTGCAATTTCTGCCATCACCAAAGGGATCCTACAGCCAAACATATTTTTACATCACCTCCCACACTCAGCGTTCCACAGGGATCACTCCCTCCATGGTTCCCTTGTCAGTTCGTCATTTCCCACTAATCTCCCTCCCAGCACTTTTCCCTGCAAGCGGCCAAAGTGCTACACCTGCCCATTCACCTCCACCCCCACCTCCATTCAGGGCCCCAAACAGTTCTTCCAGTTGAGGCAAATTGGCTGGGGTCATCTATTGTGTCCAGTGCTCCCTCTTCTAAATTGGTGAGACCCACTGTAAATTGGGGGACGATTTTTTTCCAGCACCTCTGCTCCATCCACCAAAAGTGGAACCATTGGCCAATCATTTTAATTCCATTTGCCATTCCCTTTCCCACATGTCAGGCAATGGCCTCCTCTTGTGCCACGATGATGCCACCCTCAGGGTGGAGAAACAACACCTTATATTCCACTTGGGTAGACTCCAACCTGATAGCATGAATATCAACTTTTCTTTCTGGTAAAAAAAATTACATCCCCTCCCCTCTTTTTTTATTCCCCACTGTGGCCCCTTATCCCTTCTCACCCATTTATCACATCCCCCTTCCTTTTCTCCCATGGTCCACTCTCCTCTCCTATCAGATTGCTTCCTCTCCAGCCCTTTACCTTTCCCAACCACCTGGCTTCACCTATCAACTAGCTATCCTCCTTCCCCTCCCCCCAGCCTTTCCAGTCTGTTGTCTTCCCCTTCTCTCCCAGTCCTGAAGAAGTGTCTCAGCCTGAAACATCAGCTGTTTATTCATTTCCATAGACGCTGCATGTTGATTTCCTTCAGCATTTTGTGTGTGTTGCTTTGGATTTCCAGCAACTGTAGAGCTTCTTGTATTTTTAAGCAACACACACGAAATGCTGGTGGAACGCACCAGGCCAGGCAGCATCTATAGGGAGAAGCGCTGTCGACGTTTCGGGCCGAGGTCTTTCGTCAGGACTAACTGAAAGGAAAGATAGTAAGAGATTTGAAAGTAGGAGGGGGAGGGGAAAATGCGAAATGATAGGAGAAGACCGGAGGGGGTGGGGTGAAGCTGAGAGCTGGAAAGGTGATTGGCAAAAGGGATATAGAGCTAGAGAAGGGAAAGGATCATGGGACGGGAGGCCTAGGGAGAAAGGACAGGGGAGGGGAGCACCAGAGGGAGATGGAGAACAGGCAGAGTGATGGGCAGGGAGAGAAAGATAAAAAAAAGGGAGGGGGAAAAAAACAAAAAAAACTAAATAAATCAGGGATGGGGTAAGAAGGGGAGGAGGGGCATTAATGGAAGTTAGAGAAGTCAATGTTCATGCCATCTGGTTGGAGGCTACCCAGCCGGTATATAAGGTGTTGTTCCTCCAACCTGAGTGTGGCTTCGTCTTGACAGTAGAGGAGACGCAACGCACACAAAATGCTGGTGGAACGCAGCAGGCCAGGCAGCAGCAATACCTTTTTAAATTTTAACTTTTAAAAGAACTTTTAAGTTCTTTTTTCCCAGCTCTAGATTCTCAAATATGTTATTGCACGATCAGGTAACCTGATCATTTGCAATTGTGCTTTATAACACATTGTATAAATATCCTTGTTAGTATATGTATATAATTATAAATTCATATACTATATAAATTAGTATATGACTGGTAATTATTGATTTGTTTTCAGGGTTCCCTCCAATTGAATAGTTAATACCATTGTTAGCTTCCATTGAGGTAATTATCACTTAAGCATATATATATTAGAAGTATTATTTGGCTGAATCAAAAGGAATATTTTGGATGAAAATGGTCTTCAAGCTTTATAGGCATAAATTATACTCAGTGAGTTAATAGTCAATGGTTTACCCTTTGTGGAAAAATCATTTTTATCACTGTTGGGGAAATCCTTGAACTGCATTTCCCTTTGTTAATTTGCCACTTTGATCAATCCACAAACAAAGATTAATCAAAGTGTGCATCATGTTTCCTGTAATGGCTGCAGAATCAACAACTGGCGCCATGAACTGCCCTGAGACCCATGGTGATTTAGGAAACTACACATTTCCAGCTGATAGTCTGATTTACTGGTTTGTCTGCAGCGATTCACCCACTGACTGCTTTGGGACCTCATTGCGCCTCTAAGTTAATTAAGTTGAAGGAAATTTAGAAACATGCAAATTACAGAACTCCATGCATTTATTACAATTTGGCATTTCTGCTAGAGATTCAGCTCAGTACTTTGATGCAGTTTGTCACACTGATGACAACAGTTAAACGTGAATCCCAGGATCCTCCCCAGTTAGCTGATGGGAACCAAGATAAATGAGCATCACTACAGTTGGGTGCAGTCGGCATTCCTGGCTTGAGCAAGGGCACAATTTCCTTTTCCTGTTTGTTCTCTAGTGGCCCCTGTTGGAACCATTTATAAATGCCTATCAGCTTCTCCAAAGTGCAAAGTTCAAAGCACACATATGTCACCACATACGACACTGACATTCACTTTCTTGTGGAATTCAACAATAATTATAAAGAAACACAATAGAATCATTAAAAAACTGCTCACAAAGATAGACAAACAATGTATGAGCAAGAGACAAAAAAATTGTGCAAATACAAAAGAAGCAAAATAATAATAAATAAATAGATAAACGAATGAATGTGAATGGATAAATAAATAAATGATACTAAGAACATGAGTTCTTGAAAGTGAAATCACAAGTTGTGGAATCAGTTCAAAGTTATCTATGCTGGTTCAGGAGCCTGATGGTTGAGGGGCAATAAGTGTTCCTGAATCTGGTTGAGTGGGAACTTAGGCTCTTTTTGCACCTCCCTGTTGGCACTAGCGAGAAGACAGCGTAGTCCGGGTGGTGACTGTCCCTGATGATAGAAGCTGCTTTTCTGCACCACGCTCCACGTAGATGTACCCAATGGGTGGGGAGGATTGCTTGTGAGGAGACAAATCTTAAGGTTACATACAGTATAGTAGACTCTACATATCTTTATAATAAATATACTTTGAACTTTGAACTGAGGCAAGTGGAGAATCAGTCAGAGGTTTCAATCTGATGCCAACAGGATATGTGGCTCTTCCCGAGAATAAATACCATTTGGAAGGTTGGATTGATTGGGCACCCGTTCAGCAGATTTTCCAAATTATTTTCACTATTAGAAGGAATGAAACTATGAAGAGATTTAAATCTGATGGTGAGGGTCTTAAATTGGAGACACTTGGTGCTGTGGAACAAATATATCAATGATTATAGGAGTGATGTGTGAGTAAGACATGGTTTACAGTCAGATACATGCAGTATTTGATGAGCTGAATTTTGGGATCAAGAGATGGCGGACAATAGGTCATTGGTGTTGGAGAATGTCAGTCTAGTTATTTTCAGAAATGATAAAGTAATAGACAAGAATTTGATCAGCAGATGGGTTAAGACAGAAGTTGAGGGTCTAGAAATCCCATTACATAACAATGAATGTTAGTAAGCACACATTCAAATGCCTAATACAAGGGGAATCTATATCTGGAAACTTCATGAACATACAGGGGAGTCACAGGACAAGTACAGTGATATGAAAGTGTGTCATCCATGCTATCGTATACCTGAAGCTCACAAGTCTCAGCAGCCACTTAAACTGAACAAACCTTCCCTTGCTTGGATTTACTTAAAAAGGTTCAAGCTTATTTAATTGATTGCCAAATAACACGAATTATCCTTACTTTTTCTCTGCTTTCACTCCCATATCCTCACAATATCTTCATGTCACCCAATCACTTCTTCAGTCAAAACCTACTTAATAGTCTTCATGCCACTGCCTGTGAGGAGTTTGCACATTTTCATCATGACCCCGTGGGTTTCCTTCAGGTGCTCCAGTTTCCTCCCACAGTCCAGAGACGTACTGGTTGGTAGGTTAATTGGTCATTGTATATTGTCCCATGATTAGGCTAGTGTTAAATCAGGGGTTGCTAGGCAGTGTGGGTCAAAGGGATGGAAGGGCCTATTCCATGCCTCCAACCCCTAAAGTCCAAGGTCTTCTTAATCTGACTTAAGTCTCTGATCCTCTAATTGAACCATCTTGCCCATGTTCCAGACCAGTCATCCTATAATTTCATAAGTAGTGCAAAAATAGAAATGAAATATAAGTAGTGAAATATAAGTTGTTCATGGGTACAATGTCCATTCAGAAATCAAGTGGCAGAGGGGAAGAAGCTGTTCCTGAGTGATTGAGTGTGTGCCTTCAGGCTTCTGTACCTCCTTCCTGATGATAGCAATGAGAACAAGGGATGACCTGGGTGATGGGAGTCCTTAATGATGGACAGCCTTTTTCATCATGCAAGCATAGTGGTTGATGTAACACTATTGCACCGCGGGCAGTCCAGGTTCAGTTCTGCCACTGTCTGTAAGGAGTACATCTTCACCATGACTACATAGACTTGCTCCAGGTCCTCCGATTTCCTCCCACATTGCAAAGGTGTACATGTTAGTAGGTCAAATGGACATGTGGGTGTAACTGGACAAGGTGGACTTGTTGGGGCGAAAGGGTCTGTTACCATAAATCATGAATCAACCACAACCAAAAATAAAAATATCAGAAGGGCAAATGAAGCAAGTTTAATGTCTGTTCATCTGATTGGAATGAAAGCATGGTGTAGCAGTTCATATGCTCTTTGACAGGTGCAACAGCCCTGGTCTGATCCTGACTTTGAATGTCCTTGCAGAGTTTGCACATTCTTGATGTGACCGTGCAGGTTTCACCCTGTTCCTTTTGATCTCCCAAACATGTGCGGGTTGGATACTGTAACTCAACTATACAGTAGTTGGTAGGAGATCTGGGGAGGAGGAGAGCTGATGGACACTTGAGAGAAAATCTGTTACAGGGTAATAAATCACAAAGGCAATTGATAAGTTTGCTCTGAGGGCTGTAAGTGACCAGATGGGCAGAATGGTCTCCTTTCATTTCTTAGGAAAATATGAGCTGTTTATGCCCTGAAGCCTGGGTGTAAAATAAGATGAAGACTATACTTGGCACATGTTATTGATAGGCAATGAATGATGTTTTTAAAAAAAATATGGATCATCATTCAGCTTGCCTGACATGTCTTATTATTGCTCACAGAGTTTTAGATTGAGAAAACTTTGCCGAGGCAAACGAAGTGACAAGTGAAATTATGGCCTAGTAGTTGCATACACAATATGCGTAATGATGAACTACCTCACAGTAGTGGCAGAACACTTGGCCAAAAATGGAAAGCAGTGGATAGATTAGCAGTAAAGGCTAAAGCGCAAGAGGAGAGAAATAAAATTTGGGGATAAGTAGATAAATTAGAACATAAAACAGCATGAAAGCAAAGCCATATACTAAAAGGCAAAAAAATTAAAGCGAGCCCTATTATACGCATGACAATCACCAAATATCTCACATTATTGTACTTGCTTATGTTGCTAAATAGAGTTGTTTGACACTTGTATTCAAGTTGTGCTCCATACAGCTTGATGAAATTGATGGATATACAGATCCTTGAAGATCAGAGTGGTGATCTATGCCTGGAGCTAAAAGATCTGTGAGAGATCTAAAATGGATTTCTTGCACCTGTAGTTACAGTGATTGGGAGAGGGACATAGAGTCTACACATGTGAGGCAATGCAGCAGTGAGGTCATGGGCTCTATACAGATTACAGAGAAGGAGGTGTTTGCTGAATTGAGGCAAATTAGAGTATACAAAATTATGAGGGGTATAGATAAGGTAAATGTAAGCAGGCTTTTCCTCTGAGGTTGGTGGGACTAGAGTTAGAGGTTATGGGCTAGGGTGTAAGTTTAAGGGAAGCAACATGAACATGTTCAAAGAGGTGCAGGCTGAACATTCCTCATTGAACATAAACAGCTTCTCAGTGGAGGCAGTTAAGAGCACCAAGGTTCTAGGAGTGCATCTAATGGATGATCTCATCTGGATGCTCAACACCCCCACTTTGGTGAAGAGAGCACAGCAGCATCTCCACTTCCTGAGAAGATTGAGGTGAGGAGGATCCCTTCTCATTCTAACCGAATTTTGCAGGAGCATCATCGAAAGTGTCCCGACCAGCTGCTGCATCGCTTTGCATAGGAATCACAAGGCATGTGACTGCCAGTCCCTGCAAACGATTGCAAGGACTGCTGAGAGTATCATCAGGGTCTCTCTTCCATACGTCAGAAATATTTATCATGAGCACTGCATACACATGGCTCGTAGCATTGTCAATGTTCCCCCCCACCATCTGTCCAGCAATTTCTTTGACCACCTACCAGCAGGCAGGAGGTAGTGTTGTATTAGAACAATAGAAAATAGGATGAGAACAGCTTCTTCCCCCAGGCCATAATGCTATTAAACTCCTTGTCTTCACCCAGGTTTCAACATGCATGAATCGCCAGTAGTGTTATACTGTTTACTTTTTACATGTCATAAATGCACCTTATTATTAGTTAGCAACACAACATAAAATGCTGGAAGAACTCAGCAGCCAGGCAGCATCTATGGAAAAGAGTAAAGTCAAGGTTTCAGACTGTGACCCTTCATCAGGACTGGTGAAGGGTCTCAGACCGAAACGTCGACTGTACTCTTTTCCACAGATCCTCCCAGGCCTGCTGAGCTCTTCTAGCATTTTGTGTTCTGTTGCTTGGAATTCCAGCATCTGCAGATTTTCTCTTGTTTGTGACCAATATTTACTGTCCATTCCTATTCGCTTTGAACTGGTAAAATGATTAAAATAGTTTCAATTAGACCAGACTGGTTAGATTTTCTTTCTTGAAATTGAGTGTATTTTTAAAGCATTCTGATAGTTTCATAGTTAACTGTACTGTATGTAGATTTTTAAAAGAAGTACATATTTAATTAATTATTTTAAGAAGTTAAGTTTGCCAGCTGGGATTTGAATTTATATCTCTAGATCAATACACAGGGAAGGTAAACTCTTAAGGTATATATTCAACTTCCCCCCTAAAAAAATGAACTATCAACTATCATTAATGTATACCAGCTATAAATGTTAACTACTTACATCTGTAAAGTTATAGAATTGACTAATTACTTACGGCGACATATATACCAAAAATAAATTTACTCATTTTCATATCTACAGTTAAATATTTATGTCTGTGAAAGTATTGAATTGACTATTTACTTACAGTGACTTATAATATTTGTTTGTCACAGTAGTGTAGCTGTTTTTTATACTGCCGTTACATTGACGGCGTTTAGGGCAGCAATGAAGATTCTCCATCTCTGGCAGTGTTCACAGGATCCTTCATCAGGGCAGTAGCTTACTTTTCAGATTTCACTACTGTCAGTTATGCAAGTTCTGGGTGGAGACTCACGAACACCATCACACTCAGATGTGAAAGGATTCTTCATTGCTGCTTCCATAACAATTTTGTTTTACCAGTCAGGGTTGTTGGCCCTGAGCTGAATCCCTGAACCTGGAGGACAGGTGGACCACTCTTAATCTGTCCTCTACCCTTTGATCTGTTTGGCATGGTGACCCTAACAAGAGCCAAAGTATAAAGCCCTGACTCCAGCCAACATAGGTCTCGAGGTCATTGAGGCACGCAAGCCTCCAAACCACAAGGTTACGGTCCTCTAGCAGAAGCATAGTTGTTCGAGCAATGCTATTACAGTGCAGAGTTTAATTCTGACTCCATTTATAAGGAACCTCTATGTCTTTCCCGTATGCATGTGGGTTTTCTCCAGGTCCCCAGTTTCCTCCCACAGTCCAAAGATATATTGATTGTAATTTAATTGGTCATTGTAAATTGTCCTGTGACTAGGGTTAAATCGGGGGGTGGGGGGGGGGAGTTTGCTGGGCAGTGTGGCTTGAAGGGTCGAAGGACGTATTCCGTGCTGTATCCCTAAATAAATATTTCAAATATAAATTGCCTCATTTTATTAGCTTTCTCAATCACACATTTTACACTATAAGCTCAACTTAATGTATCTACCTAATGCATTCCAGATACTAATAATTCTTGTGAATCACTTCCCTAAACAGGAATCATACCAGCTCCTATTTGAGTACATATGACAATTGTTACATATGATTGCATGAAAGTACATGATGCCAAATATTTTCTAAACATCAATCATAACACTGAATACATATTAGCTGCTACAACAACTGAAATTAAATATCATTGTTACTAGGTGGGTGAGATGGAGGCTCCAAAATATCCCTACGCATAATGACAAAGGTACATTAGCAGCTGTAGGTTTCTAACTTTGATTTATAGCAGCAGTCCTTCATCATTGTTGATAAACCCTAAAATGCCCTCACTAACAGTACTGTGGAGTGCCTTCACTACAAGCACTACGGTTGTTCAAAATGGTGACTCACCACCACTTTCCCAAAGTTATTTAGGGATAGGCAATAGGTCTTGGTAGTGATGCCTAGAAGATTAAAAAAAAATAAAGAGTAATGACAAACTATTGTAAACACAGTTATGGTATATAGCAAATAATACTTCCAACAGCGGCCAGTTTTCAGACCTGAACATGGATTGTAGATTGAATTTAAAATGTAGCTCTGGACAATGGTCTTGTTGGAGCTGCATTTTGGGGTTGATTGCAAACAAAGGAACACACCATTTGACCTCAGATGTCTGCATATGCATAAATGCAACCCAGAGTCAGTGGAAATTAATGTTCATTTTCTGTGTCTGGAGTGCTTGCTGTGAAGATCGAGGTGTCTGAAAATTATATGTCATTCAAAGGATGCATTGTAGGCTTTGTAACAATAGAATTGACCTGCTGTTACCTTTGATCTTTAGCATATAAAATGTCATGCAATATTGCGTCAGGCTGGCCTTTTTTTCCAAGAATGACTCGAATATCATGCTGGCTGGTCAATTTGCTGAATAAAGGCTTCTATATCCATTAGCTTCAGTGTCTCTCCAGAGACTTTGTTCACAGTCACAACAAGCACAATCATGCGTGTGTGTGTATATATATAAAATTATTCCTTCTGAAGTTTGCCCATCTTCATGCCTCTACTCTCACTCTTATCTTATTTGGATATTTGGATCATTTGGAATATTGTGAGCAGATATGGGCCCCATACATAAGAAAGGATGGCATTGGAGCGTGTCCAGAGAAGATTTACAAAAATGATTCTGGGAATATTCAGGTTAGTATATGAGGATCATTTGATGGCTCTGAGTCTGTACTCACTGGAGTTTAGAGGAATGATCTCATTGGAATCTACCAAGTATTGAAAAGCCCAGATAGAGTAGATGTGGAGAGGATGTTTCCAGTAGTGAGAGAGTCTAGAACCAAAGGGCAGAGCCTCAGATTAGAAGGACGTCCCTTTAGAACAAAGATAAGGAGGAATTTCTTCTGTCAGAGGGTGGAGAATCTGTGGAATTCGTTACCACCCATTCAGGGCAAGCCATTGGGTATATTTAAAATGGAGGTTAATAGGTCCTTGATTGGTAAGAGTGTCAAGGTTTACAGGGAGAAGGTAGGAGATTGGAGTTCAGGTCATGATCAAATGACAGAGCAGACTCGATGGACTGAGTGACTGAACTGTGCTCTTATGTCTTATGGTTTTATATTACTTACACTCTAATTTTCTGTAGGGGTTGGATTTTTTCACCTTTCCTGCTCTCCCTGTTGAAGTTATTAAATTCCCTCTCTGTATTGATTCCAATGATCGTAATACGGTATATAGCTGTTTTCAGCTTCATTTAACACACTCTTGCTACACTATATTAAAATGGATTTCATTAAGTCTTTTTCTAGTCTGCGGATTCAGGCTATTTTTGTAAATCTGTAAACAATAAAACATGAATAGACACCAAATCGTCTAGGATTCTTGCAGTGTCTCATTGTTCACAATGGCATCATTTGACTTAATACCAGAAAACACTGAAAACACTCAACAGGTCAGGTAGCATTATGAGATGCATTACAGAAATAAAGTTTCAAGTAGAAGACCCTAATCAGAATTGTGAAGGAAAGAAAACAAATTAATGACAATGCAGGGACAGTGAGACTGAGGTGGATAGGAAAAAGGGAACATCTCTGAAAGGCCGGGTCCATGATTGCCTGTAGGATAAGTTGTAAATGAGGTCATCTCGTTGACAGGTTTATGATCATAGTTTCGGAGGGAGAACATGCTTGTCTGTTCATGAAAAGCATGAGCAGATGAAGGGTGAGAATACAGACAAAAAAAAACTGTACAAGTTGCAAAACGCAAGGCTGCAGGACATAGCCTGTGGGTCATGCCTGATGACAGAGAGAGGAAAACCAAGACAGACTCAGAAAGGCAGCAAAATGTTGGGATGAAAAATGAAGTGTGTTTCTTCTCAAGCTTATGGGGGGCATTGTTATAACTGTAGTGTATTCAATATTTCAGTAATATTTGAGTAATATTGTAAATATATTGTTTAATTAAGCATTCTTTCTTTACATAATTCCAAATGGGTTATATATATGTGATCGGGGTTAATCATTATGTCACCACACTATCTCTGAGCGCCTCACTAAAGAAAAACTAAGTAGGCAAATTTCTCAGGCTCCAGTTTTTATCTTTCGATTAGTTTCTGGAGCTACAAAACATAGCAGTGGCAACGATGAAGTTTTAAATGAATACCTACCTGTTGAAGCACAGCACGTTTTTCTCTTCAGAAGCAGGACAGAAATGTTTAAGTTTTTAAAAAAGGCAGAAAATGGACAAAATTAACAAGCTGTGAATACTGAGTGATCATAATAAATAACAGAAATGGCTGATTACTTTAGAAAGATAGATGTGTTTGATTGCACCACAGGTAACTGGATGATGCACACTGAACAAATTAAGTAGTATTTTGAAGCAAATGAAGATGAGTGCCAGTGTTGCTGAGTGCCATGGGTGCCATGGGTGTCAAAGACACAAATAAATTGCAGTCGGGAATGAAAATGAGCATGAACAAAATTGCAATGTCTAAACAGAAATCTACTTGGCTGAACAAACTGTGCTACCATTGTGGCAGGAGCTCACATACACCAGACCAATGCAGGTTTAAAGGCAAACTTGCAGAAAAATGCAACAAAGTTAAGACACATAAAGAGCATGTTGGGCAGACAGAAGTTGATGGGACTGCACAGGGAAGAGAAAAAGATAAAAAGTCAAGCAGCACTTTCCCAAAGAGCACTGATCAGCATGCAGTTGATAAGAATCTGATAATGATGAGAGTGATAGAGGACTGTGTAGCCTTGAGACTTACAATGTGAAAACTAACAATTGGCAAGCAATACGGCCTACACCAGAAGTGAATGACAAAGTAATTAAAACGGAGCTGGCTGAGCTGTCTCAGTCATTCCACAAAAGGAGTTTGAATGGCAATTCAAAGATACTGAATTGAAGCCTGCAGATATCCAACTAAGAATTTATATTGGAGAAAAGATAACTCCTGTGGGAATGGCATTCATAACAGTGAAATACAGCAAATAACAAGCCACATTGAGCTCGCATGTGGTAAAGGCAGTGGGCCAATATTGCAGGGTCATAAATGGCTGAGACAGCTACAACATAATTGGAGATCCAACTACCATCTGCATGCCACATAACCTGTGACAGAGTCAGCTGAAAGTGAATTAAGAAAGGTACTGGAGGATGGGTTCAAGGATGGCGCTGGAAAACTCAAACATATCAAGTGTAAAATCGTGTTAATGAAAATGCCATGCCCAAGTTTTACAAAGTTCATCCGGTTCCATATACCATCCATGCTCAAGTAGCCAGTGAGCTAGATTGCTTGGAGGCTGAAGGAATTCTTTCCAAGGTTGAGTACAGCCCATGGACAATGGCGGTGGTCTCAGTAGCTAAGGAGAATGGATCGGTTAGGATGTGTGGTGATTTTAAGACACCATCAACCCAGTACTGAAAGTAAATCAATTACCACTGCCCGGGAGAGAGAATATCATTGCAAACCTTTCTGGAAGAAAACACTTCAGTAAGGTGCCTACCTACAGACGGTGAAGGAAGAAGAGTCCAAAGAGTTTCTCATTATAAAATACTCACAAAGGGCTTTATCACTATAATAGGCTTATGCTTAGAGTAGCATCTGCACCTGCACGGTGACAGAAGGCAATGGACCAGGTTCTGTACGGCTGCCCAGGCACTCAGTGTTACCTGGATGACATCATTGTTTCTGGAGAGGGTAATAAGCAACATCTCCAAAATCTCAAGACCGTGTTAAAAAGATTAGAAAGCTATGGGCTCAGAGCACAACACAACAACTGCCAATTCTATAAACCAAGCGATATGTCACATATTTGAGTTGAGATGCATTCTACATTGAGTTGGAGTTTATAGCTAAGCACGGAAGAGTGCAGTGCATTGTAAGTATATTGTTTGATTAAGCATTCTTTGCTTGCTTATACAATTCATTATGGGTTATGTGTAAGAAGTATATGAATGACATATGCCATTATCCCACCACGTCATATGTGAGATCATCACTAAAGAAAAACTAAGTAGGCGAACTTCCCGGGCTCTGGTGCTTTTCTTTCAATTAGTTTCGGGAGTTACAAAACATAACAGCGGCAGTGCAAGATCTGAAGATAGATAGGGAGCAGTGAGAATGGGATGGGATCTGAAGATAGATAGGGAGCAGTGAGAATGGAATGGGATCTGAAGATAGATAGGGAACAGTGAGAATGGAATGGGATCTGAAGATAGATAGGGAGCAGTGAGAATGGAATGGGATCTGAAGATAGATAGGGAGCAGTGAGAATGGGATGGGATCTGAAGATAGATAGGGAGCAGTGAGAATGGAATGGGATCTGAAGATAGATAGGGAGCAGTGAGAATGGGATGGGATCTGAAGATAGATAGGGAGCAGTGAGAATGGAATGGGATCTGAAGATAGATAGGGAGCAGTGAGAATGGAATGGGATCTGAAGATAGATAGGGAGCAGTGAGAATGGAATGGGATCTGAAGATAGATAGGGAGCAGTGAGAATGGGATGGGATCTGAAGATAGATAGGGAGCAGTGAGAATGGAATGGGATCTGAAGATAGATAGGGAGCAGTGAGAATGGGATGGGATCTGAAGATAGATAGGGAGCAGTGAGAATGGGATGGGATCTGAAGATAGATAGGGAGCAGTGAGAATGGGATGGGATCTGAAGATAGGGAGCAGTGAGAATGGAATGGGATCTGAAGATAGATAGGGAGCAGTGAGAATGGGATGGGATCTGAAGATAGATAGGGAGCAGTGAGAATGGAATGGGATCTGAAGATAGATAGGGAGCAGTGAGAATGGGATGGGATCTGAAGATAGATAGGGAGCAGTGAGAATGGAATGGGATCTGAAGATAGATAGGGAACAGTGAGAATGGAATGGGATCTGAAGATAGATAGGGAGCAGTGAGAATGGAATGGGATCTGAAGATAGATAGGGAGCAGTGAGAATGGGATGGGATCTGAAGATAGATAGGGAGCAGTGAGAATGGAATGGGATCTGAAGATAGATAGGGAGCAGTGAGAATGGGATGGGATCTGAAGATAGATAGGGAGCAGTGAGAATGGAATGGGATCTGAAGATAGATAGGGAGCAGTGAGAATGGGATGGGATCTGAAGATAGATAGGGAGCAGTGAGAATGGAATGGGATCTGAAGATAGATAGGGAGCAGTGAGAATGGAATGGGATCTGAAGATAGATAGGGAGCAGTGAGAATGGAATGGGATCTGAAGATAGATAGGGAGCACTGAGAATGGGATGGGATCTGAAGATAGATAGGGAGCACTGAGAATGGAATGGGATCTGAAGATAGATAGGGAGCAGTGAGAATGGGATGGGATCTGAAGATAGATAGGGAGCAGTGAGAATGGGATGGGATCTGAAGATAGATAGGGAGCAGTGAGAATGGAATGGGATCTGAAGATAGATAGGGAACAGTGAGAATGGAATGGGATCTGAAGATAGATAGGGAGCAGTGAGAATGGAATGGGATCTGAAGATATATAGGGAGCAGTGAGAATGGGATGGGATCTGAAGATAGATAGGGAGCAGTGAGAATGGAATGGGATCTGAAGATAGATAGGGAGCAGTGAGAATGGGATGGGATCTGAAGATAGATAGGGAGCAGTGAGAATGGAATGGGATCTGAAGATAGATAGGGAGCAGTGAGAATGGGATGGGATCTGAAGATAGATAGGGAGCAGTGAGAATGGGATGGGATCTGAAGATAGGTAGGGAGCAGTGAGAATGGAATGGGATCTGAAGATAGATAGGGAGCAGTGAGAATGGGATGGGATCTGAAGATAGATAGGGAGCAGTGAGAATGGAATGGGATCTGAAGATAGATAGGGAGCAGTGAGTATGGAATGGGATCTGAAGATAGATAGGGAGCAGTAAGAATGGAATGGGAATTAAAGCAGCAGCTAATAAGAATCTCAGGTTCCCGTCTGTGGACTGAATGCAGATGCTCTGCAAAGCAGTCATCCAATCGGCATTTGCTTTTTCCAGCGTAAGACTATCATTTCTTGAGTACAGTGTAATTACTGCTTCTGTCGGCTTGTTTCATGTCTGTACATTCAGGTTTTGCCCTGAGAGCAACTGCTTCACATTTCCCAGCATCCTATCCATACAGCTGGATGTTCTGCCCACTTTCCTCCAGCATGTCAATCAATAATCCCTAAAACAGCTCGGGTATGAACAGAATTCTCCCTGTATCCTTCACAATCCTGCAGTGAGTACCTGACCCAAAAGAGATCTGCACATTACAGCTTTGAAATAATCATCAACTATGTGGGGACCGTTACGTCGAGCACTTCCACTCCATCTGTCAAAAGCGAAACTTCCCGGTAGCCAAACATTTTAATTCCAATTCCCATTCTCGTGCTGACATGTCGATTCATGGCTTTCTCTTGTGCCAAGACGAAGTTACCCTCAGGGTGGGGGAACACCTTATATTCCATTTTGGTTGCCTCCAACTTGATTGCATGAATATCGGTTTCCCCTTCCTTTTAAAAAAAAATTCCCTCCCACTCCCCTTTTCTTCTGTCCCCCAGTCTGGTCTCTTAGCTCTTCTCAGCTGCCTATCACCAACCACTGGATACCCTCCTCCTTCCCTTTCTCCTATGCTGCACTCTCCTCTCCTTTCCTATCACCTTTCCCACCCACCTGGCTTTACCTATCACCATCTAGCTATCCTCCTTCCTCTCCCCCCACTCCTCCCCCCACCTTTTGTTCAGGTGTCTTCCCCTTTCCTTTTCAGTCCTGAAGAAGGGTCCCAGCCCAAAATGTCAACTGTTTATTTTTTCCATAGATGCTGCCTGACCTGCAGAGTTCCTCCAGTAGTTTGTGTGTGTTGCTTTGCATTTCCAGCATCTGCAGAATCTCTCATGTTTATAGCTACTCTCTCTGATCACTGGTCTTCTGTGCTGCACTTGGAACCCTGGAAAATCTCTGTATGGACTGGGCTACAAGGTTCAATCAGGGACTTCACAACAACCTCATCAGAGACTCATCTGTGATTTGTGTTGCTTTTAAACTCATTGACATTTCATCCGTCTTCAATGTCTCCAGCAGCAATATAACGCTTTTCTTCTCGTGTAAGGCTATATTGCTCCGTTATATGAGCCCAACGATACTATTAAATTGCAGGAACATCTCAACTTTTTCCAAATGCAGGAAAAATGGCTAAGGCTTCTCATATTTCTGAAGCATGCAGACATATTATGGGCACTTGATGCCTGCCATTATCACTAATCCACTTAGCAAAACCCCATTCTCTGATTATTACTCTTCTGTTCGCTCCAGCAGCAACACACCAATGCCATGTCTGAAGGCCTTTCTCAGTTGCTGCTTTCTGAGGCGAGTTAAAGGATAGAGTCAGCAATAAAATGTCCTTAACATAAGGCAGTTGTTACTCCCAAATGGTGCTCTCATTTCCTACCACATTCCAAAGACATACAGATGGTTCAAATAGTTAACCTTAATATCAGAGAATGTATACGGTATACAACCTGAAATTCTTACTCTTTGCAGACATCCATGAAACGAGAAACGCCATAGAATAAACGATAGCAAAGTCAGAACCCGAAGCTCCTCCTCCACCCTCCCATCACAAAAGCACCAGCAGAAACATTGACCCTTGCCCTCCCACTCCCCGCCAATTGCACCACCATGCAAGCAATAGCAAAAGCCTCCAAAAAAACCTTGATCTAGAGATTAAATAGCTGCCATTAATTTCTGTTGTTGCAAAAACAAAATCAAACGGGAAATGATGGGCTTAAGAGAGAGAAAATGTTCTAGGTCTACAGGGAAATCAGATGACTGCGAATTAGGCAAATGGGTTAACTCTGCTGGGAGTCAACATAGATTTGTGGGGCAGAATGGCTTCCTTCTCTGTCACAATAAAGATGGTAAGTTGGCCTCAACAAACAACTTTACCTTAGCCAAAAGCCTTAAAATGTGAGCTTTCTGCTTCAGTTTTCCAAACATTTATGTATCAAAATTCCTACCATATTGTATGAACAGTTCTCGCAGTGCACTCAGTTGTTCATTTCATATGTTAATTTCTTCCTTACCCAGGAAGCAGAGTGAAAATGAGTTACACTTGCCTGCAGTTTAATTCCAGTTTGTCTACTCTACATTAATTTTCAGGCTGTAGCCAATACATCATGCAATGATTATGTTTTTAATAGACAGCACAGTTTTGTAGTCGTTAACACAGTGATTTACCGGGCTTCAAATCCCGCCACTGCCTGTACATTCTCTCTGTTACCGCATGGGTTTCCTCTGGGTGCTCTGGTTCCCACCCACGGCCTGAAGTTCTACCAGTCGGTAGGTTAACTGGTCATTTTAAATTGTCCAGTGATTACATCAGGAGTCGCTGGGCAGCGCAGCTTGAAGGGCTGGAGGCTGTATCTCAATAAATAAATATCAGTCATAATAATTATATAGATTATTGCTTAAATGCTCACTTAAGAAATGTAATTCATGTGTGAATGTATGGGAAAGAACAATTAAATTCATGTCCTGTCACAACTGACTTAAGTTCCACACTGGGACACTTTTGCTATTGTTTCATACTTTTGGTGTTAACAAACTGAAATACACAAAATGTTGTCAAGGCAATTTAATGTATGAAGGAGATAATGATCTTTTCAGCTACCAGTTGTGATGCAAATATAAACTCATTCAGCTCCAATATTTTTGGCTGAATTTCAAATGTGCATTGAGCAAACTTCTTCAAAGTACAATACATCTTTATTAGGTCGCGGCTGTCTCCATCTCCTGGCTTCACAAGTTATTTGGGGTATCATAAAAGAAGCCTCTGTGAATCTGTAGCTTCTTATGTTTCCCAAGAGTCCAGAGAAGAGAGATAATCCCAGAGCAATGAGGCTATACTTAGACATAACTATGAACCTTTTTGGTTAAGTGCACTTACAGTGTTTGAAAGGCCTGAATCATCTAAAGTCTTGCAGATTAAATTTCTTATTATTGTGTACCATGTTAAGATGAAGTGCTTGATGGGGAATTACAGACCCCACAATGAAAATCACACACCAGAATTCGCTATGCGGAGAAAAAAGCCTTAAATTGTAAGTTTTCTGTTTCAGACATTCTATCCTACGAGCTGAAAAAAGAAGCTCTTCAAATTTCCAATAATAAAGCATTTATTCTAATTCCCTGCATGGAGGCATACTTGTAGAAAGCTTTAATTAGAGACAAAGCTATGGAGATAACTTGTTAACATGCCTAGAAAGAATCACGCTTGCTGGAAACTCATATAGCAGAATATGTGAACTGCACCTCATGTGAATCATGTTCACAATCACTCCCATCTGGACTCCTAGACTTCTGGAGGCATCAAGGAGTTTTCCCAGTTCAAGAGAAACCTTAATTGATGTGTCCTACATATACGACCACTGAATCATTGATCAGTCTGCTTTGGAGAATTCCCAATGAATATAAGCCCTGTATTTAGACTAATCGTATGATAAATTATAGATTCAATCCCTTTATTCTGGCACCCTTTCAACCTGACTAGTGCAGGGTCACAAAAATTCTGGACACAGAAATTGACCTCCACCACCTTCTTCTGAGTAGAACTGTTTCTTTTAAGTATGGACACTCTCCAGGCTACGTAAGCATTCCAAGAATTCTCCATAACCCGAAGTTTCTGTAAATCAGAAAAGCTGTTGGCTGGGATCATTGTAAACTGAGATTGTAAAAGTTGCATTGGTATGTTAATTATCTACCAATTAGTACCGATCTTAATTAATTTTAGAACTTAGTTAGAATTGCTTAATTAGTAGAGATGTGTACTAAACATTCAAAACATAGCAGACCTCAGGATTTGCCAGACCATGGAAGGCCAAGCTGGAGAGTGTCCGACCTGTATCTGCAGTGAAATCACAAACTGTTTATCTTCTAATTCAGATGGCTTGGTAAAAGGATGACTGCTCAAATTAAACATTTAAAATAAATATTATTTACTGTCATCTCTTCCATGTCACTGAGGTAAGGTTCTCACCACAGACAACACTGCAATATTTACTTAATTGATTATCTGTCAAGAAGTGGAACATCAACAAAATTTTACAGGCAACTTTAATGCATAAGGAAAGATTGTACGAGGTAAGTTTAACTTTTCACTCAGGAGTAACTAAATCCTTCCTTTGGGTATAAAAATGGCTGATTACTACTGACAAGAGAAACATAATTAAGATGTAACAGTGAGAAACAATCGCTCTGGGACTGAGAGTTTTGTGCGCAGTAATATGGAAACACATGAAAACCTTGACTGAACAATCTGATATGTTTATTCAAGTGGCTGATCCAATTGCAAACAGAGTTCCGATTCTCAATAAATTGCTCATAGTGAGGTAGAAGATGAGCTGTTTTATAACAATAAAGGTGTTATGCATGCTGTGTGATTATCAGGGTCACAAACCAGGGATGAATGAATAAGGTAAATTTTATCTACCTAATCTACAAAGTATAACAGTGAAGCTGTGTTGGGAAATTGTTGCAGGGAGCAAATGTAACTCTTAAAGCATATATATGCAATATACATGTATTAGAATATTAGCAGAGAAGTGATTTGTACAGTTTGAAAAAGCATGAGTTGATTATCCCAAAGAACACAATGGTGCTTACATGAATAATAAATACACTGTTCAACAAAGATTTTGATTCCTGAATACTTTTGGGTGTACGTTTTGGATTTTTGGGCTGCTGATTATGACAATCACCCTGAAATTTCCCTATCACATACTATTTTTTGTAATCATATATATTTGTTATTTTAATTCATAACTCAAGTCAGAATAACTGATGCCAAGATTAAGGAGGGCTTTTTTTTTGATTAAGGAAGACATTTTTGTTGGTCCACAAATCAAACACGTCATCTACGACGAACAATTCAAAGAACTTTAGGGGTGGACCAGAGGAAATCACATGGAAGGCGTTCAAGAATGTTGTTGAAAGTTTCTTTTGGCAACTACGGAGCACCGAACTACATGCAGTTGCTTGACAACATGCTTCAAGCATACAATACATGCAATATGTCACTAAAGATTCACTTTCTATACTCCCATTTAGACTTCTTCCCTTCAAATCTTGGGGCTGTCAGTGACAAGCATGGTGGATGGTTTCACCAGGATATTGTAGTCATGGAAAAACAATATCAGGAAACTGGAATAAGAGCATAAGAAATAGGAGCAGGAGTAGGCCATCTGGCCCATTCAGACTGCTCCGCCATTCAATAAGATCCTGGCTGGTCCGACCATTGGCGCTAACTGATTATTGTTGGGCACAGCACATAAGCAAGAAGCCTCAGACTCTGAGTACAAATGGAAATCATCAACAAAATATTTTTGGCTCAGTGCGACTACACAATTAAACACATTATATTCAATCAAAATTAATTTCTTGTTTCTCCTAATTCCAACGTGATACAAGTAATCTGAAATTATATCCGTGTTCAGCTTCAAGTGGTCTATCATAAACATGGAAGATTTCTGAGGAAGTAAGCTTCGAAAAAAAATGTTGTCTAGAGTTATTAACAAAAAGATAGCTATTTATTGAAGTGGTATAAGAGTTATCAAAGCTGAAGATTTATCATAAAACTTATCAGGAGCCCAAACCCAACTGGGATGATGTCCAGACTAGAACAGACAGCATGTTTAACCACTGTGGAGTAAACAAGGTGCAGCAAAAGAGGGCAAGGATTTCTCGTGCACACCCAAGTTTCACAGATGTACAATGGCCTGCAGTATGTAATAATCCATCACCATTCTGGAAATGCTGGCTGGTGCATTTTGAAGCACACCTGCAGTGAATCTTCAGCATACCTGAGGCCTAGTCAATTAATAACTTACATATAATGATTTATTGTTGGGTGTCGGTGTTGTGATTTTTGATGTGTGCCATGAGCAACATTGATTGTTGATATGTCTTGCTACCTTGCAGCCACCACTTAACCCTGCTCCTAAACAATAGGGGTTGAAGGGACCAGAAAATTAAGCGTTAGTTGTATCTTCTGAGCAGTCTTTCCCACGCATGGATAGAGATCAAGTTATGCTTGAGTTGCAGGTGTACATTTATAGAGCGTGAAATTTTAGTTCTGTTGGCAGTGCCTTGATTCCCTCCCGGAGCTCTTTGAATGGAGAAGGACTATCTTTGTCATGGAGCTTATTCTGATTGGAATTAGTGGAGTCAAATTTGTCACATGTAATGGCACTTCCAAACAACCCAACAGTGGCCTTATGCAGCTGTACCTGTAACCAAATTGGGTAGAAAGTGGAGTCAAGGTGAGTTTGACCACAATAGGTATAGCATACCCATCAGTCAGGTTTTCTCCTAGAAGGTTGCATGTGGCTTCCACTCCATTACAAGGGTATACTCAGGCTTGCAAATGATCACTCTTCAGCGAAGGCAAGGAAACGGATCCTCGGCTTCTACTCCATGTTCCCAGGACAGTGAACTGGACCTTCTGTACTAAAGCACTGAACATAGAACATAAACAGTACAATACAGTACAGGCCATTCAGCCCATGATGTTGTACCGACCCATTAACCTAAATTAAGATAAATCTAACCCCTCTCACATAGCCCTCCATTTTTCTTTCATCCATGTATCTATCTAAGAGTCTTTTAAATGTTCCTAATATATCTACATCTACTACCACACCTGGCAGCATGTTCCATGCACTTGCCTCTTGCTCTGTAAAAAAACTACCTCTGCTTTCCCCCATACTGATCTCCAAATACATTAAAGTCATGGCCCCCATGAGCCATTTCCCACCCTGAGAAAAAGTCTCTGGCTGTCCACTCTATCTTTGCCTCTTATCACCTTGTACACCTCTATCAAATCACATTTCATCCTCCCTCGCTCTAAAGAGAAAGATGTAAGTTGCACAACCTATCCTCATAAGGCATGCTCTCTAATCCAGGCAATATCCTAGTAAATTTCCTCTGCATTGTCTCTAAACCTTCCACATAGTTTCTGTAATGAGGCAACCTGAACTGAACACAATATTTTAAGTGTGGTTTAACCAGAGTTTTATAGAGCTGCTACATTACCTCACAGCTCTTGAACTCAATCCCCCAACAAATGAAGACCAACACACTATATGCCTTCTTAACCATCCTATTAGTTTGCGCTGCAACTTTGAAAATCTATAGGCTCTGTGAATCTGTGTATCTCAAGATCTCTCTGTTCCTCCACAATGTTAAGTATCCTGCCATTAATCCTGAATTCTGCCTTGAAGTTTGACCTTCTAACGTAAATCACTTCATACTTTACAGGACTGAACTCCATCTGCCAATTCTCAGTCGAGCTCTGCATCCTGTCACTGCCACATTGTAGCCTACTACAATCTTCTACATTATCTACAAAACCATTACCCTTCATCTGTAAAATCACTACCCCACCCTTTCACTTTCTCAGCCAAGTCATTTATAAATATCACAAAGGGCAGAACACCACTGGTCACTGACCTCCAGGCAGAGTACAGTCCATCTACTACCACCCTCAGCCTTCTGGACGAAGTCAATTCTGAATCCAAACAGCTCAATTTCCCTGGATCCCATGCCTGCTGACTTTCAGAATGAGTTTACCATGGGGAACCACGACAAACATCTTACTAAAATCCATATATACCACATCCACTTCTCCGCCTTTATCAATCTGTTTTGTGACTTCCTCAAATAATTCAGTCAGGATTTCAAGGCACGCCCACCCTTACAAAGCCATATTGTCTACCACTATGCAAACTATGCTTCTCCAAATTCTCATACATATTATCTCTAAGAATCTTCTCCAATTCTTTTGTCACCACTGATATAAGACTCACTGGTTAATAATACATTTCTTAACCAAAGAAATAATATTTACCACCCTCCAATCTTCTTGTACTACTTCTATGGCCAGTGAGGATGGAAAGGTCATCACCAAAGACAATTTCTTCTCTTGCTTCCTCTAGTAACCTGGGGTATATCCCATGTAGCCCCTTAACTTATTGATCCTAATGTTCTTTAAGCACATCCTATTTCTTAATGTTCCAGTATATCAGCTGACCTCACATTCATCAAGGTCCCACTTACAGGTGAAAAAGACCATAAGACATAGGAGCAGAATTAGGCCACTTGGCCAATTGAATCTGCTCCACCATTCAATCATGGCTGACCCTTTTTTCACCTCCTCAGTCCTACTCCCCTGCCTTCTCCATGTAACTTTTGATGCCGTGTTCCAACCAAACACCGATCAAGCTCTGCCTTAACTACACCCAATGATCTGGCTTCCACAGCTGCCTGTGGTAATAAATTCCACAAATTCACCACCCTCTGACTAAAGAAATTTCTCCACATCTCTGTTTTAAATAGATGCCCCTCTATCCTGAGGCTGTGCCCTCTTGTCCTAGACTGTCCCATCATGGGAAGCATCCTTTCCACATCTACTTTGTCTATGCCTTTCAACATTCAAAAGGTTTCAGAGAGATCCCCCAGTTACTTGCCTCCTGCAACTTAGGTGTGATTACCTCACTGTAGCTCTGAACTCTCAGCTCCACATTATTCCAAAAGGATCAGGGGTCATCCAGCTGCAGCTCCAGTCTTCAGTCCCCAGTTATGAGCTGCACCTAGATGTACTTCTCACAGATAGAACAATCAGGGAGACCAGAGGTTTTCCAGATCTCCCACATCTCGCTAGATGAGCAGGATGACCTGGGATCTATTCTCACTACTCTATTTAGGCAATAGTTAACAAAGAAAGAGAAAGCCAATTGAAAGCTAAACCTCATCTCTGCCTCTCTTCGCCAAAGCCTCTGTCCCCCACTGTCACCTTTTCCCACTCCAGCAATAGTTGCCCCGATTACGCATAGCTTCTTTCTATTGGCCCTTGCCAAGTGCCTATTAAACCAATCACTCTCAATCTCTTCAGAAAATCCTGACAGGATATAGAATTTCAATTGGTTCTCTCAGCACTATCCTCAATAATCTCCAATTCATTTGCAAACACAATCTCCTTTCCACGAAACCATGGCTTTCCAATCTTTTTTATTCCATGGACCCTTATCATTAACCGAGGGGTCCATGGGCCCGAGGTTGGGCCCTAATCATAGCGTCTATTTTCTAAGTGCTCTTTTAGTACGTTGTGCCTCTGTTGGTACAAAGGGGACTAGCAATCACTGGAGTCTTATGTATCAATCATTTATTTGGTCAGCCTTATTTTAATAAGTAATTTTTATTGTGTTTATTCCAAATCATCTCTAAGTTTGCAGTCTGGAATGATCAGACTTCCTGATCATATCTCTAAGCCCTGACTCAAATCATATAGTTGGGCACTTGCCTGACAATGGCATAATTCCACTCCTGATTGTGTTTTGGCCCACAGTGTTGTACCCATTGCTGTCCCAGTACCTCCCTCCCATCCCTATCCAAATGCAGGCCTCATTCTTTCTAAACTCGGCAGTTGCTCCACATCCTCCCATTCTATCTCAGCAGGATCCACAAAGGCCCTTGAACAAGGTCTTTTATGATCTTGTAGGAGAGCTGAGATCTCATGCACAATGGGACATTACCGCTGGGAGGCCACATACAAAACTGAAGTGCGCTTCTCAGAAAGCACAAATGCTATGTAGTTATTTTTGGTGTCACAGTGCCATAATTCAGTCAACAAACCATTCTCTAGGTACTGCACTGGCCCTGTCAGCTTAGTATGTTGACCTTTCAAAGTAAAAAGTGGCAGAAGTTCAAAGGGAAAATCTCAAATAATAGAGATAGACAAGAAAAATTCAACAGAGCCTGTAGCGGAGACTACTTTCATATTAAGAAATAAAACTCACCCAGAGCTGTGAGAAAAATAAAGTAACATGATGAGACTTTAAGTTCCTGGGTGTTACTATTTCAGAGGATCTGTCCTGTGCCTAGCATGTAAGTGTAAGTGTGAAAACAACACAGAAGTGCCTCTACTTTCTTAGGAGTCTGCGGCGATTCAGCATGACATCTAAAACTTTGACAGACTTCCATTGATATGTAGTGGAGCGTGTATTGACTGGCTGTATCATGGCCTGCTATGGAAACACCAATACCTTTGAATGGAAAATCCTACAAAAGCCAGTGCATTGGACCCAGTGCACCACAGGCAAAACCCTCCCAACCACTGAGCACATCGGCATAAAATGCTGAAATAGGAAAGCAGCATTCATCATCAGAGATCCCCACCACTGAGCCCATGCTCTCTTCTCACTGCTGACAACAGGTGGAACTTACAAGGACCTCAGGACTCACAAAACCAAGTTCCAAAATAGTTATTGCCCCTCAATCATCAGGCTCTTGAATACAGGGGACAACTACACACTTGTCCCATCATTGAGATGTTTCCCACAAACAATGACCTTCACTTTAAAGACTCTTCATCTCCTTATCTCATGTTGTCATTATTTATTGCCATGTATTTTCAGTTCCTATATAAAATATTCACCCTCCCTTTTTTTAAGTTTTCATGTTTTATTGTCTTACAACATTGAATCACAGTGGATTTAATTTGACTTTTCAGACACTGATCAAGAGAAAATGACTCTTCTGTGTCAAGGTGAAAACAGATCTCTGCAAAGAGATCTTAATTAATTACAAATATAAAACACAAAATATATAAGCATTCACCCCCTTCAAATCAGTATTTAGTAGACGCACCTTTGGCAGCAATTACAGCCTTGAGTCTGTGTAGATAGGTCCCTATCAGCTTTGCACATCTGGGCACTGCAATTTTTCCCCTTTCTTCTGTATAAAACTGCACAAGCTCAGTCAGATTGCCTGGGGATTGTGGGTGAACAGCCTTTTTCAAGTCCATCCACAAGTTCTCAATTGGATTGAGGTCTGGACTTGGACTTAGCCACTCCAGGATATTAACTTTGTTGTTTTTAATCCATTTCTGTGTAACTTTGGCTTTATACTTGGGGTCACTGTCTTGCTGGAAAACAAATCTCCTCCCAAGTCGTAGTTCTCTTGCAGACTGCATCAGGTTTTCCTCCAGGAATTCCCTATATTTTGCTACATTCATTTTACCCTCTACCTTCACAAGCTTTCCAGGACTTGCTGCAATGAAGCATTGCCACAACATGATGCAGTTATCACCATGCTTCATGGTAGGGATGGTGTGTTTTTGATGATGTGTGGTGCTTGGCTTACACCAAATACAGCATTTAGTCTGATGGCCAAAAAGCTCAATTTTGGTTTCATCAGACCATAGACCCTTCTTCCAGCGACTTCAGAGTCTCTCACTTGCCTTCTGGCAATCTGCCAATATTCCATTTGAGTTCTTTTCAACAGTAGCTTTCTCTTTGCCGCTCTCTCAGAAAGCTGCAACCAGTGAAGCCCCCGGCAACAGTTGCTGTATGCGGAGTCTCTCCCATCTCAGCCAGTGATGATTTGGTGTGTCATATTAAAGGGGGTGAATACTTACGCAATCAGTTATTTTGTGTTTTATATTTGTAATTAATTTAGATGACTTTGTGGAGATCTGTTTTCACTTTGTCACAAAAAAGTCCTTTTCTGTTGATCGTTGTCAAAAAAAGCCAGATTAAATCCATGGTGATTCAATGTTGAAAAACAGTAAGGCATGAAATCTTCTGGGGTGGGGGGGGGGGGGTGAATACTTTTTATAGGCACTGTATATGTGCATTTGCACGATTTGTTGTCTTCCTCACTCTGGTTGATCTTTACTGCTCCTGTTATAGTTACTAATCTATAGATTTGCTGATACTTTAATAGTTGTATTGATTACAACATTTACTTTGAAATTTGAACTTTGTTATTGCAGTCTCGACTCCTTGCTGGAATGTTAACTAAATTTACTTTGGATCATGACTGAAGATATTGATAAGTTATCCTCCCTTTGTTATAATTTCATTTCACTGGATCTGTTGATGTTATTCTTGATTACAATGTTTACATGTAGCTAATATTATAATGCTCTTACTATCAATGTTCATTGTTGTGGCAATCTAGAAATTTTAAAAAAGTACTCTGGAACTTGATGAGTACTCTTCTCCCTAAAATTTAATGAAGTGAAAATCAATTTATTTTTTCAGAATTTTCATTGTTTCTAGACAGTGTCCAGTACCAAGTGTTCTCTCATTAACTTGGACTGTACATGCTCTACACAAAAAGACACAAAGATAATTATCATTGTCCTTATGTAATGTGGAAGATTGTTCTACATTAAGGTAAGATATTCTCTAGTTTTTGTTTGCTGCAGTATATTGATGTAATAGGAAAGTTACCAAACACTCCTTTTGAATTTTATGGTTCTAGTTTTTACATGCAGAACTATAACAACACCCACATTAAGAAGTTTCTGAACTATGAAGTCCTTCATTAAATTTCAATACATGGCCATAAATCATCATTTCACAATTTGTATCATGCTGAGTTGCAGAACAGCCATGATTTCAGCATATTAAATCTTTACTTTGTACTTTCAAGAGAAACAAGCATGCACTGGAATTAATATTTTGAAGCACAAAACTGTTGGTGCTTTAAAAAGTAGGCAAAATTAATAACCTGTTAAAGAAATGGTAAAATAAAAACCAATTTTGAAAAACAGATCTTTATTAAATGTAATAATTGTTGGATAAGAATTTTTGACTGTAATGATTGGAACCATATAGGGAATATGGCAGCTAATTTGCCAAGAGCAAGGACCTGTAAACACAATTAAGTAAGTAACCAGAACATTTGCTTAAAGAATTGAGTTGAAACCCATAATTTTATGAACATAAAATAGGTTCTGAGTTTCTGAAAGTGAAGAGAGCATGTTTTTAAGTAGTTACAAGAAAAAACATAATTTGAAATTTGTTTTTCCTTTTACTGGTTGTTTTATTTTTCTCAGTGTCTAATCTCTGCCAATTATCTGAGAAATGCAGAAGCAAGAGGAATTTTTCATAAATGTTTCCAGTTGCCATTTTACAATCTGATTTAAATTGATGTAATAATATACATATTAAATAATGACAATGACACTATTGCAGTATGTTAGTGAAAACAGTAGTCATTTTATTTATTTCAATGCTTAGGTTTGTTCAGCAGGTAACATAATTCCTCCAGAAAAAGATAAAAGAAAGCATAACAAGTTAATCACAAAAAGTAAGTGAAACAAAGCATAAAATAACAAAATACAAAAAAAACTTCCATTAACTTTTACACAAAGTTGTATTTAATCACAATTGAATTCTTTGGAGAAAACTGACATGTAAAAGTTGTCAAAGAAATACTTTTTAACAAGTCATGACCTTTCCATTTTATGGATCTATTATTGGCAGAGGGTTCAATGGCAGATACTTACTGTTCCCTGAACTAGGAAATTTATCTGGGCCATGTCATGGTCAAATTACCAAGGTCAAAGTTATTGCATAAACTTTTGATCTTACTTCAAAGAATCACACTTAACTTCAAATTAGTAACCAATGGACATTTCAACTGGATGATGATTCAGTGAATATATTTTCATGACTTATTTCAGCTGCAGAGTAAGTATTAATTATAAGCGAGATCACAACTGAAGTTTGTCATCTTACCATAATTTGCTCTTTCTAATACTATGTCTTGTATTTTCAGTTAAAGAAATTAAACAGCATGCATGCTCTTTTGAAATACTTTTAACCGTATGAGAGTACATAAGGAATTAATATTGTAGGCATGCTAACTATAATGATCTGTCATTTATGGGAATTGTAAACTGTTGCAAACACCAGTATTCAACGCCCACTGATAAACTGTCTTACACAGATTGGGACAGTTCATCTCAGTGCAGAGTCAAGACAACATTTAAGAACTATATTTTTCTGTAGTTTTCAAATGTTGCCCATGCCAGGAAAGGTCTGAAATCTCTATTCTCTGAAGGATATTGGTGAATCAATTAGGAGTTTCTGATAGTTCATAGTTTCATGATCTCCATTATTAATCATAGCTCTTTTCTCCAGATTTACTTTATTATTTGAATTCAAGTGTTCCAATTAGCATGGTAATTGCATGCCTCCTGTTCAAGAATTTGGTTACTTAATATCAGGCTACCATAATTACACAAAATAAGAAAATAATTTATATGTTCTCCATCTTTAAGAGAACAAAATGTATGGATTATCTATGATATTTTCTGCACCCTGAATTATTGTACTGAGGGTACCATTCCTGCCTTGCTGAATTTGCCAGATACTAGGAAGTAATGCAAATGGTAGGTATTGTTGTGTAAAATGCACAAAATGCTGGAGGAGCTCAGCAAGTTAGGCAGCATCTACAGAGAGGAATAAAAAGCTGATGTTTCAGGACGAGGACCTTTATGATGAGTCCTGGTGAAGGGTCTTGACCTGAAACATCGGCTCTTTATTCCTCTCTGTTGATGCCCACTGACCTGCTGTGTTCCTCCAGCATTTTGTGTATGTTACTCTGGATTTCCAACATCTTCATAAACTCATGTAATTTGTGTAATTTGCTTCAGTGTTCAAAGTGGCTGACATTTGAGATATATTGGCCTGTAGCATTAGCAGATACTTAAGGGATGAGCTCTACTGCCTCTGCAATTGTACAGAATATTCACGCTCTAAATAGGATTCACATTTTTCCTGGCTGAAATTGAACTGATTACAGGGCTACCCAAAAGCTGTTGGGAAAAATGTCATCTGGTCGCTGACTGAAAAGGATCTCATTTTGTCTCATTCCTAGCATAATCGGTGCAGCTTTGACAATGCAAAGTGACCTTAGTGTAGTAATTCCCCATGGACAAGTGTGTGTTTTAAAACTAACAAATTTCAAAATCAGGGTGGCCGGCACACAACGAACGACACAGTGCTAGATTGAACTGAACTGAATATGTTTGGACTCTTTCGAGGACTTTATGAGCTGGTGTTTTATATTTTGTATTTATTGCTCTTTTTTGCCGTTTGCACTATTTGTTTTTTTTGTGTGGAGGGGTGATGCTTTTCTTTGGATGGGTTACATGATTTTCTTTGTTTCGTGGCTGTCTGTGGGAAAACAAACCTAGGGCTGTATACTGCATATATTCCTTGAAAATAAATGTACCGGTACTTTAAATCTTTGAAATCTAAGTGAAGACTAAGCCTCAGTGTGCTGTGCTACCAATACTGAAGGAGTAATATGACATGATTAATTCACACTGTAATTCACATTAAAACCTTAGATTCCAAGAGGAAGGATATGAAACAAGTTGTACTCTCTTGCTGATTTCAAATATTATCCACTGTCTAATCCTGTGCAAGAGTCAATGTCAAACTTGCATATCAACAGAGAAATATAATACACCCTGGTTTCATTAATCCATCGGTCTTTCATACAAATTCATGCATTTCAGAAGGCTGTGTGCCTCTGCACATCAGGAAGTGATACAATAGCTTGGTTAAAGTTAATCCAAATGCTTACTTAATAAATAATAGCTCCTCATGATAAATTGATGCGTTAGTCACAATTAGATCGAGCATCCCCTCAACTCCATCCAGATCTGAAATAGAGGGGAATTCCCAGTCAGGACTCAAGGTAACCTTGCTGAGTAAACATTGGATAGTTTGTAGGGTTCAGTGATCCCTTGGCCCAGAGCAACTACCTGCCACCTTTGAGATTTCATCATTATCATCATTACGTGCCATGTCGTACAATGTGGATAATCATGGTCTTCCATCTGTCTTTAGTCTATGCCTGTGTGGAAGACCTCCTTCATGCTGTTGTTCTTATTCTTTTCTCTATCCATGACCATGATTGTTCTTGGCAAGTTTTCTACAGAAGTGGTTTGTTATTGCTTTCTTCTGGGCAGTTGAGATTTAAGGTCTGTAAAATGACCATGGCCACTCAGAATGCAATGATGAAGTTCAAAAAGTGTGGCTGCTTCAACATATTACAAAACAGGAGTCTCGCTGTTTACAGCACTAACAGGAAAAATTACTTTACGGACTAAAACCCTGCGATAAAGGTAACATGTCCATCTCGTACATGGCTGAACAACTTCAGGTATTTTACATCATATAGGATCCTACTGAGGCCTGAATACAGCAGACAGACTCACAATTAGAATGTTTTAATTTGTTTTAGAAGTCTACTAAATTTTAAATAATAATCTTCACACTTGGAAGCATGTACTTTCCCTAATCTCTGATGTGCACATAATGGTTATAGATCTCTCAAGACGTGCATCTGTCCCAGGTGTCCTTAACATGACCTGGGAAGAACTCGTGGGAAAATCTGGCAGAAAGAATTTTATGTCTGTTACAGAACAGCTGGACTTTTTTTTTCTTAATTCATATATATGAAAGTAATATTAGGCAGGTTCTATTCATGACACAAAACTCTAAACTATTTCCATTCTGTTCCAATGAAGTTTAATACACAGAATGGAAAGACAAACTTTTCTCTGCTATATCAATACTGCAAATTGGAAAACTAGCAATTTTTAAATCAAGATTTTTATTGCTGCTTTATAAATAGTTATATGGTGTCACTTTTGTATATAAATATAACTTTAAAATGAATTTTCAGCATTATTACTAATTTACATCGATACTTTTTACTCTAAGAAATCATATATGACATGTAGGCTATATATACACTGCAAGAAAATCACCCAATCTTCAAAATAAATGTTTGTTTTCACTAACTATTCATTAAAAGTCTTGATAACTTGCTATTCACTGTTAGCACCTGCCAACAATATGTCTGAATAGTGTAACTATAAAACTTACTACAATTCACTTCGGTTCATTGCATAACAATCTAAAGTATATAGAGTGGATTCCGGTTAACTGGGCCATCAGTTTATCAAGTCAGACTTTATTTGAGCCAACACTTAAAGAACAAAAACTAAACTGAGAAAATAGCCGGGATTACCTTTGATCCCACAAAGGTATTACCTTTAAGGGACACAATGCCGCTTAACTGGAAGAGTTTCCAACTAGCTCAGTTGAATGCACTTGTATGGTCGTCAGACACAACATATGCTTACAACTATCAGTTTTTAAATAGTACCAGTTACATATGTTTGTGTTCAAACAGCAGTGATTGTGTCACTGGTAATTAGTGAGGAATAAGCAGTAAGACAACTCAGAACTGTTTTGCTCACTGTGGTTTCAAGCATTCGGGCTTGGGGATGCCAGAAAGAGCCAGAGTGAAAATGAACGTATTTCACTACTTCAACAAGTTAGGAACTGCTGAAGTATGGGCAATCGTCTCGAATGTTACAATGAAAATGAAGACTTGGAGAATGTAATGATCTAAAAGCATTTCATGAAGGCAGTCCATTATCTGCAGTAGGTATCTGTGCTGATTTTGTTCACTTAGTCAATCAAGAGAATAGGGCAGTTGAATTCCTCTATCGATAACCATTAGGAACCAATACACTGTTTTACAGTACCGTAGATGTTCTGTACTTCGTTTAAATACTTACAGTATTACTAAGTTTATACCTTTCTACTATTTAAATAAAGTTTCCACTAGTTGGGGTTAATTGGGTCAAAATTTACTGATCCCGATGTGTGCCAATTAACAGGAATCCACTGCATTTGCATCCGTGTGTACCCATTAGTTTCTCTTGATGCCCATACGTACGCAGGGCACAAGCGCACAAACAGAAACGGTACAGATAGGTGGGCTGCACTGATGCAGGTTTTGCAGTGCATCCCCCGAAAATCGCACGAACTACTCGCTCGGGACTTTACGCATTACTTTTAAGGTGCTATCTTTGCGCAGTAGCATGTGCGGAGTCCAAGTGCTTTCACATTTTAAATCGGTTTATAAAGTTTCCCGATAAGTTGTCACCTTTACGACTTTCGCAACTTAAATCGGGAGTTTATTTTTCTAAAGCATTCTCTGCTTGTGCACCACTGGGTCCCAGTAATCGTTCGTCTAATCTTTCATGTTCACACCCAAGGCATGTATGCGAATGAGTGCGTTTGTATACATCAGAGTCATCTTAGTTCTCCTAGTGATCGTATTGAAGTCTTATAAACTGTTATGCCATGGCGCCTGGTCTTAAAAGAGAATAAGCATGTACAGGCAATTTCCACCACACTCTCCGAAGTTCCGGACCTGGAATGTTGGAACCCACACAGTCAATGACAGTCGCGATTGATCTCTTATCTTAAAGATTTGTAAGCGTTCAGGCTTCTTGCAGTTAAAAAAAAAAGTGACAGGTAACAACTAGTTGACACAGTAAGATGACGTTACATTTTCTCGGTTACCATTCAAACCGAATGTCGGTCATGTTTTTAAACATCGTATCCTCACACACACACACACACACAATAAAAAGATCATTTCGTTAACAAGCGGCGAGGATCACTAAAAGCAACTTGTGGAAGTGGGCACAACCTCGACACAGGACGGTTCAGAGTCCTGGCTGTGCGTAGAACTGATCCCGGTGTCTGAGTCTGTGTCGTTCACGTCGGAAGGTGAGGGAGGCTCCGAGCTGCCCTTGAGTCGGGCACTGGCACTCTTTCGGGGCGAAACGCACTTACTGGCAGGCTTGTACGGTCCGGACTCCGGAGCATCACCCTCCGCGCCCTCCGCCAGGTGCAAAGACTGCAACTGTTCGGCCAGTTGGTCGCACTCGGCCGCCTTCTGTGTCAGCACCTGCTCCTCCTGTTTCACTTTCTCCTGCACCTCTGTCAGGTTTTGCTGGAGTTGCAGCGCGACGCCCATGGCGGCTTCCAACTCGCTCTCGACTCTCTTGATCTCGGCCGCTCGCCCTGGCTGACCGATGCTCGGGGAGCCGGGGACACCCTGCGCCTTCCCCAGATCGCCCCCGCACAGCCTGGTCAGCTCCAGTTGGATCTCCGCTGACAGTTTCTCGATGGCTTCCCCGTGCTGCTCAAGTTGCTCTTGCAACTTGAAGGTGGCGTCCCTCTTGCTGAGGTACTCCTGAAGCGATGCCCTCTCACCTACCTGTCCGTCCCCCTCTCTGCTCTCCAGTAGGTAAGTCTCCTGGACGTAGTTCTCGCCCTCCTTCTGTATCCGCTCCAAGTGCGTCCACGATTCATACCCGTCAATTTCGGCATCAAGTTCCCTCATCCTCTGCAACTGTTGGCGGATGGTGTGGTCCTGAGATATGATCAGATGCACCAAGGTCTCAATCCCTTCTCGGCCCTGCTTTAGCTTTTTCATCTTGGCCAGTTTCCTGAAAGCTTTGCGCACCATCCTCCTCTGCTTTTCGGCCGGCAGGCTGTTGATGTACTGGGCGGCACTCAATTCCCCTTGTCCTCCCTTGTTCTGGATCACCTTGGCTTCTGCGCTCCTCAGCCCCGGCACGGCCAGGGAAGCCCCAACCTTGACCAGGACGAAATGCACGTTGGGCTGCTCCTCTCCCCAGGACGCCCAGAGCCTCAGCAGCTTGGTGGCGGGGGGCAAGAGCCTTTCGAAGCCCCTCCACTTCTCCACGATGCAGTAGTCTTTGGCAGGTGCGTGGAGCAGCCTGGTGGCGCCAGCGTTGGCGAGATGGTCCTCCAGTAAGGCCCTCACCACCTGGGCACAGCTGGTGCGCTTAGTCAAACCGCACACCAGCTTCTCTTCCTGGCACACCCACACCGCGATCTCGGCGCCGTCCAGCGATGCCATGGTCGCACTCTGAGCCTAATGTGGAAAGAGCAAGAGAGACGAGCTGTCAGAACGACGCGATGCCTTAAAACACAGACGCGCATACCAAAGTTTGGCTGAGTTAAGTTGCATTGGTCACGTGACTGTGGATACAAGCTGCCTAGTTTCCCGCAGGCAAACTCTCCTCTTGTGTCAGATCTGTACATTGAAAATACTGCTTCTAAATGCTTCTTAATTGACGAGACAAACTAACAAATAGGTATCACCCCATCCATAATTAAAGAATATGACAGCTTCAACTGTCTCCATGCCTTCTCAGCCTGTTCAACCTGTACAACCTTTGGAGCAGCAAATTGGGTAATGAAAGTGTCATCTGTATTCAGAGTGTTTCCCTTCCTTTTAGCACCCATTTGAATGTTGACCAAGAGCATGTCCCCCAATCCAAACCACTGTTTAAGATATTTTGGCTGCCAGTTGCAAATAGATTATTCCCTTTACCCATCTTTTCATGCTTTGAACCCAGTTTACTAGCAGCAAGCTGGGCCCCACACTACTGGCAATAACAAGAAAGTCCAGCATAATAAAAACAAAAGAATAAAAATATATTGTTATCTTCTGGACGTGGATTCACAAAAGTGAGATTAAAAGTTGATAAAACCTCACTACCAACTGTTTAACCGCTTGTTCATAAAGCACTTTAGATGAAGTGGAATTTATATTTGAAAACATCTTAAAGGTGCTGACAGTAATGTATCGAAGTTCTTCTGCTCAAACACATTTTACATTATCACATTATTAAGTTACCTGTTTTCGTCAGAAAACACTTACTTGATATGTTCAAACTTATATAAGAGCTGATAATTTAATTTAAATAAGAGCTGATAATTTGCAATAGTGTAGATATGTACTTGATTTGCATCGGCAGTGGGCCAAAGGTTTTGTTTCTATGCTGTACTCTTCTATGACTATGACATAATCCTTGGTACTGCATATACATTTAAAATATATAGGTGTTAACATTTTTCTCCCATATGTAACAAAATATATGGTTCACACACACACATATACATATATGTACAGTATATGAAATTAATTCTTGTTTTGTGCTTCAGTTTCTAATCTTCTTCCTGTTGTGCTGAAACACCCAAGAGCTGTGGGAATGCAGTTCCACAACTTTGGCAAGAGCATTCTTATTTAGGTTTGACAAGCAACTTCATTTTGACAGATGTGTGAAACCTGAATGGCATCTGAGATTTTTACATATCGAGACTCTTTTTAAAAAAATTATGTAGCTAACTTAATATGCCAAGTTCTTAGCATGTATGAAAAGCCCCTTGATTATAACTAATTGAACTTTAGAATCTATGTATCCATTATTGCTTGTTCTCATCCTCTCCAAAAGTTAAACATGAACAGAATTGTGTGAATAATATTCAATTAACATTAAGTTAAAGCCCATTAATTATTGATTAATTATTAATTTCAAAATACTTACTCCAAATGCGACCAAGATTGCAGGTAACACTTGTCAGAATATGAGGCAATAACATAACGTACTACCAGATTATTAGCTTGTGATAGTGGACCTTCCAGAATATCAGGTCATCTTGAGTTTGCTAATCAGCAAGTAATGCATGATACTTTTGCTACGCAAGACCATAAGACATGGGAGCAGAATTAGGCTATTCAGCCCACTGAGTTCTCTGTTATTATCATGGCTGAAAACATTTAAAAGTGAAGGACATGCTCAAAATACACCCTCCTAACTTATGATTAAAACTTTGATTTGTTGTGATGAAGGTAATACTTTAAACAAAGCACAATGTTGAAAATTCTAGCACAATTATGCTTTAATTTGGCATTTCACTTTGCATGTCGGAATGTTCAAGAAACGGGATGACAGTTTAGGCATTTAAAGACATTGATTGTTGATGAATAAAGTAAAGTAAATTTTATGGTCAAAGTACATATATATCACCGTAAATAAACATAGATTAGTTTTCTTGTGGGCATACTCAGCAAATCTATAGAATAATAATTATAACAGGATCAATGAAAGATCTACCAGAATGCAGAAAACAGCAAATGCAAATATAAATAAATAGCATCAATTAACAAGAACTTGAAGTAATGAGATAAAGTGTTCTTAAAGTCAGATCATTGGACATACCAATGATGAGGCAAGTGAGTGTAGTTATCTCCATTATTTCAAGAGCCTGATGTTTGAGTGGTGGTAACTGTTTTGAACCTGGTGGTGCAAGTCCTGAGGCTCTTGTACCTTCTACCTGATGGTAGCAGTAAGAAAAGAGCATGACCTGGGCAATGGGGATCTCAGATGATGGTTGCTGCTTTTCTACGACAGCTTTTCAGGTAGATGTGCTCAGTGGCTGCGATGTACTGAGCCAAATCCATTAACTTCTGCAGGATTTTCCATTTAAAAGCATTGGTGATCTTATAGAAACATATAAAATTTTGAAAGGGATAGATAAGGTAGAAGTAGGAAAGTTGTTTCCATTGGTAGGTGAGACTAGAACTAGGGGACTTTGCCTCAAGATTCAGGGAAGATTTAGGACAGAAATGAGGAGAAACTGTTTTTCCCAGAGAGTGGTGAATCTGTGGAATTCTCTGCCCAGGGAAGCAGTTGAGGGCTTCTTCACTAAATGTATTAAAGATACAGTTAGATAGGTTTTTACATAGTAGGGGAATTAAGGGTTATGTTGTAAAGGCAGGTAGATGGAGCTGAGTTTATGGACAGATCAGCCATGATCTTATTGAATGGCGGGGCAGGCCTACTCCTGCTCCTATTTCTTATGTTCTTATGTGTTTCCATACCAGGCCATGAGGCAGCCAGTTAATATACTCTCTACTACATATCTAAAGAAGTTAGTTGAAGTTTTAGATGTCATGTCAAATCTGAAGACTTCTAAGGAAAGATACATACCAAGTATTTTCAAACACTCACTGCTTCTAGATTGGGTCATAAATGCAAGTCTTATTTTGGTACACTGCGAACCATCAAAATAACCTCCAAGCAAATTAGACTGGACAATGGGTTTTCAGAAATTTGAAGGTGCCAAGTTATTATTTGAATAGACCTATAAATAAAAATGACATTTTGAAATGTGCTGCTGTGATTAGCCTTAGTTTCTGAAAAGGATTGACAATGCTAGGGCACGCTAAAGGAAATGAGATGTAGATTTTGAAATCTATTCATTTAGATCAAGTTCACAGTGCCACAAAGAATTGGATTTAAAGAACTTTTTTTGCTTCTGGGTTTCAGAGGCTTGTTCTCTAAGAAGGTATGGGAAGATTCTAGAGGTAATATTTAGTTAGTTGTGCTGGGATAAGAAATAAGAAACCATGTTAAAGTTTTACTAGGAGTGCTTGCACTTGGAATTTTATAGTGAATTTTCGGTCCTACATCAGGAATTAACCAAGCCCAAAACAGGGTACCAGTCAAGACAATTATTATGACATCCTATTTTAAGACTCTTGGCTACAGGAATGGACCTTACACAAGAAAGAGGAGAAGCAAATTCTTTGAAGAGTGCTCCACCATTCATTATGGTCATAGCTGACTTTTTACATAAACTCCAAATGGTCGACTTGATATAGAAGATGTCGTACAGAAGATGTTTGAAACTTCTGGAATTAGATCGCTAAGTGTTCTTAAACAGTTAGCTAGGCAACTTGAGGTGGACAGCAAAATGTGAACTGAGAAGCACAAGCATGAAATATACAGTATACCAGCAGAATTCAGTTTATCGTTAGAAATATACTTTCACAGGCAGCTTTTGTCTTTGGAGCAGCTTACCAATGTGTGCAGGAAGCGTGGATTTCCTATAAGCTCTCAAAAGGAGTTCATGGGAAGAGTATATATAACGCTGTAAAAATAAAAAGTGGAATTGCTGTAAACAGATTAGAAGAAGGCTCTGGAACATGTTGGGTACTTCATGGCATCAGAGGGAATGTTTTTAAGAATACTTCATAAGTTGAGCAGAAGTTCTTTCTCTCATTTTTGCCTCTCCAGGGGAATCCCAAGGCTTGGATGGGAGAGAAATTGTAAGACCCTGTTCATAGTTGTACTCTTTGCATTCTCGCCATTTTTATACACTTGTATCTTCATATGTGTCCTTTAGGGACATATTCTAACTATTTTCTGACGTCAACCACAATTTCTTCACGATTTGAGTAGAAAATTTGGCAATTTGTGCAACTCCAGCCTTAGGTCAGAAGCATATCAATTTTCAAATGTAACATTTATCTATTCTGAAACTATTATGGTAATCCAAAGGTGGCCTATACTACAATTTAAAAGTTGAAAGATATAGAATTAAAGTGTATTAAAACACATGAAATTATTGACCTTCCTACTCTACAACTTGGGGAGACTCTGTTCCTGGCTGGTATGAAGAGTAAAAAGAGAAAGTGATCTAAATTATTAGACTCTGCAGCTAAATGATTTCCTTCCAATCTTCCCTCTGTTTTCCTTCAAGCACCTGCGCAATTTGTTTGAGAGGCATACTGCAGAGAAACAAGGCCAACAAACAATATGCTGAAGGAAATCAATGGATCCAGTAGCTTCTGTGGGAGGAAAGAAGTTGTCGACATTTCTGGTCCTGATGCCTGACTTTTCCCTCCCACAGATGCTCTTCGGCCCATTGAATTCTTCTAGCAGATTGTTTGTTGCTGCAGATTCCAGCATCTGCAGTTTCTTGCGTTTCCATGGAAGTAGGCCCTTTGGCCAACAGAGACTACAGGCTGGCCATTAACCACCTCCTACACTAGTCTTAGATTGACCCTTTTTAAAATTCTCCACAGGATCTACCGCTCAGGGTAATTTACAGTGACTAATTAACCCACCGACTGCATGCCTTTGGGATGTGGGAGGAAGTCAGAAACCCACAGGGTCATAGGGAGAACAAACAAATTCCACGCAGAAAGCACCTGGAGGTCAAAATTGAGCCTTGCTCACTGCTGCTGTGAGGATGCTGTGCCACCCACTCTTCCTTTCCCATTGTGTCTTCGGTCATTTCAAACCCTGTTATTCTTCCATCCTACTTTACTTATCTATTATGCCCACGCTATGTCCACATTAGGAACAATCATGCCCACATTAGGAATAAGCAAAAACGCAGTATTAAAATGTGGAAGGTGGGGGAAGGGGGGGGATCATAGGTTCTTCCTTCACTTTCCAATCAGACTTATTTGTGGGTACCAATTTGAAATAATTTTGCAGACATGGTAAGGCCAGCTGAGGTGCCCGATGTTAATGGCCAGCATTGACTTCCTACTTCCATTCCCCTCAAAATACCAAGCTGAGGGGAATTACTTGGCTGATATAAACAACCAGTAACCAAAAGCCTATGTGAAGTACAAATGACTTTGAGGAGGAGGCTGAGGGGAAACATCGTCTCCCATTTGTTTCTGCATGTGGCAATCAGGCCGAAACCTGAATGTTTTGAATAGAATGCTGGTTGTTTAACCCAACTAGAAATCCAGAAAATTTTCAAGCTCTGAGTTTGAAACTGACAGCAGAGAACAGGGACTTTAAATTTAATTAGTTAATTCAGAAAATAAATGTAGATTGGAAAAATGTATCGGTAATATAGATAATTAAAGCATGAACTGATATTATATCTCATTTAATGTCCTTCAAGGTTGCCAGTTTAAATTAGGAATGAGGAGCACTATCATAGAAACATAGAAAACCTCCAGCACAATACAGGCCCTTCGGCCCACAAAACTGTGCTGAACATATCCTTACCTTAGAACTACCTAGGCTTACACATAGCCCTCTATTTTACTAAGCTCCATGTACCTATTCAGGAGTCTCTTAAAAGACCCTATTGTTTCCACCTCCACCACCAACAGGCCATTCCATGCACTCACCACTTTCTGTGTAAAAATCTTAACCCTGACATTTCCTCTGTACCTTCTTCCAAGTACCTTAAAAATATGCCCTCTTGTATTAGCCATTTCACTCCTGGAAAAAAGCCTCTGATTATCCACATGATCAATGCCTCTCATTATCTTGTATACCCCTATCAGGTCATCTCTCATCCTCTGTAGCTCCAAGGAGAAAAGACCGAGTTCACTCAACCTATTCTCATAACGCATGCTCCCCAATCCAGGCAACATACTCTGCACCCTTTCTATGGTTTCCACATCCTTCCTGTGGTGAGGTGACCAGAACTGAGCACAGTACTCCAAGTGGGGTCTGACCAGGGTCCTAGATAGCTGCAACATTACTTCTCAGCTCTTAAACTCAATCCCACAGTTGATGAAGGCCAATGCACTGTATGCCTTCTTAACCACAGAGTCAACCTGTGTAGCAGCTTTGAGTGTCCTATGGACTCGGACCCCAAGATCCCTCTGATCCTCCACACTGCCAAGGGTCTTGCCAGTAATACTATACTCTGCTATCATATTTGACCTACGAAAATGAACCACCTCACACTTATCTGGGTTGAACTCCATCTGCCACTTTTCAGCCCAGTTTTGCATTCTATCATTGTCCTGCTGCAACCTCTGACAGCCCTCCACACTATCCACAACACCCCAAACTTTATGTCATCACCAAATTTACTGACCCATCCCTCCACTTCCTCATCCAGGTCATTTATAAAAATCACGAAGAGTAGGGGTCCCAAAACAGAACCCTGAGACACACCACTGGTTACCAACCTCCATGCAGAATATGACCCGTCTACAACCACTCTTTGTCTTCTGTGGGCAAGCCAGTTCTGGATTGTCTTTCAACAGTGAAAAATTTATGGATTTCTTCATCCCAGAGAACTATGTGGGCAGATTTGTTGAATATATTTTCCACCGAGACTGGGTGGGATTACAACCAGAGATCATGGGTTAAGGGTGAAAGGTGAAAAGTTTAAGGGAAACATGAGGAGAAACTTCTTCACTCGGAGGGTGGTGAGAGAATCAGAATCAGGTTTACTACCACCGCCTTGTGTTGTGAAATTTGTTAACTTAGTAGCAGCAGTTCAATGCAATACAGTGTGGAACAAGCTGCCAGCAGGAAGTGGTGGGTGAGGGTTTGATTTCAACATTTAAGAGGAACTTGGATAGGTACTGTGAGATTCAAGTACATTTATTATCAAAGGATGTGTAAATTATACAACCTTGAGATTTACTTGCTCACAGGTAGCCATAAAGCAAGAAACCCACAAGAACCCAACTTAAAGAAAAAAGGAATAAAATTAAAAATAAACACGATGCGCAAGAGAAAGAAAAAAACACACAATTCATGCAAGCAGCTGAAGCGAACTCCAGCACTGAGAACCAATAATAAATCCTCAGATCTGACCCTGGAGCAGCCCAGAGTAGGCCCAAAGCCTCGCTTATTAGTTCGTCATATTAGTGAGTAGAGGCTCTGCAGTCGGGGCAATCTTCATAGCCTCGGCACCATGGAGATGACCATTGTAGAGAACAAGCAAAATTGGCTCTCATACTGATTGACACCCTGTCTTTTCAGTCTATCCGAGCTGACATTTATATTGACCCATCGACAGCACAGTGAAAGGCACCAGTGCGCTAGAGAGAAGAGTGAACATCAAGAAGAGTGAGCAATATCAGCTCTCGTGTCCGACCTGGGACGGTGTTTAGATTGTCTAAACAGCACATTGTACCTCGCACTAGGACCCAGGCACTGCTGTTGCGAAAGGCTCCGGGCCTAGTCCACGCCGCCCAGTGACTCACTCCAGGCCCAGATTCTGTCACCCAGCCCGAAGCTGTTATCAAACTCTTCATTTCAAATCAGCTCAGTGCCCAGAGCGATCCAACCTTGCTCCTGGACCAGTTGTACGGGCATCAGAACTCCAATTGCATTGATTCATCCCCTAAACTTGTCTCGCCACAGCACACCCCTTCACTGTTTGCGGTGATAATTTAACACAATTTACCTCCAAACAATTATTTTTAGTGATGTTTTTAGTCAGATTCCTTAGCTTTTTTGACTACCAGGGAACTGTTGCACATGTTTGGTACATGTTTGCACATCTTAACCTATACTTGATTGGGAGGGGTCTGGAAGTCCATGTTCTGGATTAGGTAGATGGGACAAGGCAAATTAATAACTTGGCATGGACTGGATGAGCTGGAGGGCATATTTCTGTGCAGTAGTGTTCTATGAATCTATGAGCTGGAGATGGAAGTCTCTCAGAAGGAGGTGGAAGCAGAGTATCTGAATAATGTTGGAAACAGATAAAAATAGAATCTTAATAACGAAGAGAGTAAGATTACCAGGGCTAAGCAGAACTATGGGATTGAAGTGACAACCAAATCTCATTTGACAACGGAGCAGGCTTGAGGGTCTGAGAGAAATGACCTGCTCCTGCGCCTCAGGTTCGGGATTGGGCAAAATGGGAACAGAACCAAAGCATGAGGGCTAGAATGAAGAGAAATTCTGTGAATTAGCTTGACCATGGTAAATTGCCGGAAGTTTTCAATGTTCACCTTAAACAGCAAAAAAATTGACCGAGCAGATCAGTTTTGAATGGTCAGTTGATCAAGCATACCATGCTGGAAGGTGAGAAAACAATGAATTCATGGTCACAGAATCTCTTGGTATAAACTATTGTATGGTTGGCTTGGTAATGTCAGGATCTTGAAAGCTAGAAGCAAAACATTTTGTCAATATTTGTCCTTGATTGTTTGTCAAAGTGTGCTAGATGTTCTCACCCCCAGCCTTATGGAGATCAAGGCCTCTGAAGTGCAAACATAACGCAGGCTGTTCAGGACCTGCTCACTGTTCAGAAATGTCTCAATCGGAGGCGTTCCAAAATAGTGGAAACAAATTTAAATAATCTTTAAACAGATTGAAAGTATGTTTGTTTAACAACAAACTCATCAGAATGTAAAGATGAAGAGAAGTTAAAAAAGATGTCGGAAACTTCAGTTAAACTTTAAGTTTTAACTTCAGTTTACAGTTAGCATTTTAATTAAATTGACTCCATTCAAATAAACTAGATAAGTCAGCCTTGTCTAGAGTATAACTGAGAGACCAGATACAAAGAGTATTTCTCCACTCACATTACAGAAAACTGACAATGGTGATCCCAGGAGTTGGTGAAGGATCAGACTCACCCACATCTGATGTCTGGTGCATTCCATATGACTTGGTACAGAAGTCTGGAACATGCTAACAAATACATTGCACCTAATTACTGGTTCACTATTTTCCTTTTTCTCTCTGCTGCCTTCAGGTAGAAGGTACAAGAGCCTCAGGAGCAGTTACTACTCCCCAACCATCAGGGTCATGAACAAAGAGGTTAACAACACCCATTTGCCCATCCAGTGAGAAATTCCCACAACCAATGATCTCACTTTAAGGACTCTTTATCTTGTTATCTCATGTTCTAATTTTTGCTATTTATTTATATTTGCATTTGCACAGTTTGTTGTTTTCTGCACTCTACTTGATCTTTCTTAGACCCGGTTATAGTTACTAAGCTATAGATTTGCTGAGTATTCTATGATGATGTAGACACAGACAAATTACATGTTTATTTTTACTGGTAATTAAACATGAATTTCTCCTCATTCTTTGCATGTTTCAAGGCTTCAAGGAATCTTCCAGCTCAGAAGGAGGGCATTTGGCACATTATGCCTGCACTAAACTTTGAAAGAAGTTTAGTGCTAAACTTTCCAGTCAATCCCACACTCCTGCCTTTGCAGGACTGGTGGGGATCATAACCCTGACAATGTTAGACAATAAGACCATAAGCTTAGGAGCAGAATTAGGCCATTCAGCCCATTGAGTCTCCTCTACCATTCCTTTGTGGCTCATTTATTTTCCCTCCCAACCCTATTCTTCTACCTTCTCCTTGCAACCTTTGACACTCCTACTAATCAAGAACATATCAAACTCCACTTTAAATATGCCCAATGACTTGGCCTCCACAATCATCATTACAAGATTCACTATCCTCTAACTAAAGAAGTTCAAAGTTCAAAGTAAATTTTTATTATCAGAGGACATATATGTCACCATGGACAACCCTGAGATTAATTTTCTTGTGGGCATACTCAATAACAGAATCAATGAAAGACCACACAATTTGGGTGTTCAACCGGAGTGCAGAAGGCAAAAAACTGCAAATGCTAAAGAAAGAAATATTAATAATAAATTATCATGCTGCCACTTTATGTTGTTATGATACCAGCCCCCTCCTTTGTGAGAATTGCAAGAGCCCTAGTGAAAGGGGGGTCAATGACCCGAGAGAGAGCAAGAGAGAGAGAGAGACAGGCCGAATGGACACAGGAAATGGAAAGACAGCGACGTGCTGGATACCGCATTCCACTGGGACAAAAGCTGGCGACTGTGGCATTGTTCTCAGGAGACACCTGGGAACTGCAGACGTGCCCACTCGCAGGGACATTGTAAAGCCCTCGGGCAAAGTGGGCTGGTTGAGAGAGAGATTGCATCACCTGCAACCTGATTGACACCTGAGATCCCGTGAGGCAGTATAAAGAAGGGTCTGAAAGAGGACGACCCTCAGACGCACCAAGGAGACATCAAGAAGCACGATACCGCTTCCCGTGGGAACGGGAAGCCATTTTGAAGGAGGCCACGTGCGTTAAATTCCGAATGCGGAGTTTGTGGCTGGAACCAACGGAGGATCGCTTTTAACTAGCAACGGGGAAGATCGCTCCCCTGATTCCACGGATGTTTTGGGCAAGTTTTTCCGTTTATCTCTCTCTCTCTCCAACACGTGAAACCAAAAGGGAAAAGCCTGCAGACTTCAGAGTGACTCTTTATATTTCCAATTGGACTCAGTATTATACCCTAGACAACGAAAGAGCTTATTTCTGAGTGATTATTAATGTACCTGCGTTTTAGATTGAGTATTGACGCATGTTATCTGAATGTTTGTATTAACCTTAATTTTTGTGCCCCTTTATTAATAAAACTTTTGAAAATAGTACCATTGGACTTCAACTGACATATCTATCTTTGCTGGTAAGTGAAACCAGTTACTGGTTTCATAACAATGTGCAATTCCCAGTGTCAATTGACAGATTTTATCGAATCTGTTTTCACCAAGTATAGGAGCCGTGAATTCCAAATCATGATATCTCTGCATTAAAGAAACACTCCTCTCTTCCCTTTGAAGTTTGCACGAGCAACGTCTCCATTCCTGATTCCAATTAGCATCAGAATCTTATACTTGTCAATTCATTTTGTGCTGAGCTGATACAACTTATTAAAAATCTCTGGCATTGAATGTAAAGTTGTACCCCCAAAAAACCTGTGTTAATAAGATCAGAGAGCTAAATGCATGGTCCAAAGATTGACATGGGAGAAGTGGGCTTGAATTTGTGAGACTTTTGACACCAGTATTGTGGAAGAAGGGAGCTGTTCCAATGGGACATGGTCCACTTGAACTTTGCTGCGGCCAGGGTCCTGGTTAATTGCATAACAAAAGCTTTAAACTAAATATTAGAGGGTTGGGTTAAACAGTTTGGAAAATTATGGGTGAAGTAAAGGGGAAGGAGAGTGCAGGAGAGGGCACTGAAGTCTCCAGAATGAAGAACAAGACAAAACATTTACAAAGTGAAAAGAATTTAACTTCAAGCAACATGGAGACAAAATTAGAAAGGGTGGTGAATACAGGACAAAAGGAGTTAAATTTTGAATGCACACAGTATACAAAATAAGGTAGATGATCTCGTAGCACAGTTAGAAATCTGCAAGTCTGACATCGTGGGCATCACAGAGTCAAGGCTGAATAAAGATCTAAGCTGGGTGTTTAACATCTGTGGAATCTAATGCCAGAGGCAACTGTGGAGGCCAAGGAATTGGGTATATATGAAAGCAGAAGCAGATATGCTCTGCAGTAAGGGTGTCAAAGGTTATGGGAAGAAGGCAGGAGAGTGAAAATAAATCAGCCGTTTTCGAATGGTAGAACAGACTCTATGGGCCGAATGGACCAATTCTACTTCTATGTCTTAGAGTCTTAAAAACTTTCTGGTCTGTCTTTAACTGTTTTTCTATCAACATGCTCCATTTCTGTTTGACTAGTTTTGCTGCTGTTTTCATCTCTGTCCTCCATTCTAATATGTCACCTCTCAGGTTATTGTTCCTCCCTCTCGTAAATCATGCTCGAAACGCTTTTGTTGCACTCCTGTAGCCAGGAGTGCAGATTGAGCTGTTGGTGAAAAGTGAAACATTACAGCTGCTGATAAGAAAACTAAAAGTGGGAAAAGGCTTTCAGGAAGTTATTCTGTGGGGACTGGGGATTTGGAGTGAAGAAGCAGGATGGAAATTAATTAGGTGGGGTCAGAGCAGTGCTGGGTGGGTTAGAATTGACGAGAAGTGACAACGTCAGAATGAATAGGATGCCGTGTACCGCAGCAGCAACCAAATCGGCTGGGAATGCCTGCTGGACGGAGAAAGCCAAGAATGCAGGAAAGCCTAGTAATCATGGTGGGTGGATCAAAAAATGTAGAAAGGACTTGCTATGATTTATGTGAGCTGCAGTCACTTGGGAAGAACAAAAGTAGTTACAAAAAAATAAAACAAGCCCAACAACTGGAGACCCAGCCCAAAAAAAAAGAATCTGCGTTGCTGGGAAATATTTTTCAAGGCTGACAATTCTGTATGCATAACTCCCCTGTCTGTAACTGAGCCTGTTTGCTACTTTTAGAATTTCATCAAAGATTTGCTTATTTACATCTATTTTTCAAGATTCAAAGTACATTTCAAATCAAAGTATGTATACAGAATACAAATCTGAGACTCGTCATTTAATAGTAAAATGACAAAGTATGAACTGCAGTTACCAGAAGAGGAATTAAACTAATTTACAGTTTGTATTCATGATATGATGTGTCAGAATGTTTTATGACCAAACTCCATGCCCAAGAAGTGCTCCACTTTCCTGGTAGCTCTGGGCAAAAGATTAACAGGGCACATGGATTTCTGATTATTTTATTTCAATTAGCACTACAGCTTCCACTTTAGCGGCATTTTAATTAGATTGAGATCAATGGCACAGCAACTAGCTAGTCCTGATGAATGGCCTCGGCCTGAAACAATGACTGCTTACTCTTTTCCCTAGTTGCTTCCTGGCTGCCTGATTTCCTCCAGCATTTTGTGTATGGTGATGTGTGTGTGAAAGTTAATCGATGTGAAGTGATTACCTTGCAACCTCTCCACAGATGCTGCCTGTCCTGCCAAGTATTTCTATATTTTCTGTCCAACATCCACGTTATTTAGTTTAGAGCAAATACACGTATTCAAACTGAACTGCAGCACTGAAACCATGCAAAAATTTGCTCACACAGGTGAATTTGTGTTGCCACTTCTTTAGTGTTTCAGGTAGGTGTTTACAACAACACTATAAGCCTGTATGGGAAAATATTTATTTATTGAGATACAGTGTGGAATAGGCCCTTCTGGCCCTTTGAGCTACGCCACCCAGCAATTCACCAATTTAATCCTAGCCTAATCATAGGAGAATTTACAATGACCAATTAGCTGACCAACCGGTATGTCTTTGGACTGTGGGAGGAAAACTGGATCACCTGGAGGAAACAGCACACAGTCGCAGCGATATTTTGCAAACTGCTTAGAGATAATAGCGGGAATTGAACCCTGCTCGCTGTTTATTGAATTCTACTGCGGCCATGGTCTTTTCTACTCACCCCTAGTCTTCCATTCACTGACTTACAAGCCACTGATTGGAAGGAAGGTAGATTATTATTATTATTATTGCTTCCTGTGAATGTATGATCAGCAAGGTCAGCCATCTGGCCTACTTGGATCATTTTCCAGTTACCTACCCTTAAAATAGAAGATAGAAGAGTACAGCACAGGATCGTGCCATTGAGCCCACAATATTGTGCTGAACCAGCTAAAACACAAATCAAAAACACCCAAACGCTGATCACTTCTACCTACACCACGTCCATATCCTCCATCTTCCTTACATCCATGTGCCTATCCACACGACTCTTAAAAGACTCCAATGCATTTGCGTCTACCACCATACCAGGCAGCGTATTCCACTCTCTGAGTAAAAAACTTACCCCTCACATCCCCCTTGAACCTACCCCCTCCCACTTTCAGTGCATGCCCTCTGGTATTAAACATTTCAACCCAGGGGAACAGATACTCTCTGTCCACTGTGTTTATGCCTCCCATAATCTTCCAAACCTCTATCACATCTCCCCTCAGCTTCCGGCACTCGAGAGAAAACAACCCAAGTTTATCCAGCCTCTTGTGATACCACACGCCCTCTAAACCAGGCAACCTAGTAAACCTCTTTTGCCCCTTCTCCAAAGCCTCTACATCCTTCCAATAGCGAGGTAACCAGAACTGCATGCAATACTTCATCTGTGGCCTAACCAGAGCATTATAAATCTGCAATATAATCTCTATTAGGTCTAAGTAGATGGGCTGGTTTGACACATTTAGGGTTGGAGCATGTGCTTTGCAAACTGACATTAGTTCCAATGAATAGATCAAGGATTTTACTCACATTTAACCCAGTCAAATTTCATTAACATGACTTTAAAAAACCCTTAAAATGTAATTTTGTGTTGGTAAGGCCAAATATGGATAAGATCTGAAGATTCTAGTGATCTGCTCACTGGAATTCATAGGAATGGGGAGGGGGGGAATGTGCCATTTAAACCTGTCTAAGGCCTCAATAGATTAGATTTGGAGAGGAAGTTTCCTATGGTGGGAGAGTCTAAGACCAGAGGACACAGCCTCAGAACAGAGGATGACTATTTAGAGTGGAGATGAGGAGGAATTTCTTTATCCAGAGAGTGGCAAATCTGTGGAATTCATTGCCACAGACAGTTGTGAAGGCCAAGTCATTATATATATATATATTTAAGGCAGAGGTTGATAGATTCTTGATTAGTCAGGACATGAAGTCATACGGGGAGAAGGCAGAGGCTGGGGCTGAGAGGGAAACTGGATCAGCCATGAAGAAATGGTGGAGCAGACTTGATGGGACAAATGGCCTCATTCTGCTCCTATATATATTATGGTCTTTATGGTCTAATGCTGTTAGTTGACAAATATAACCTTAGAACATATATCTGGATGCTGCTTCATTGTTAAAATAGTCCAGATAGAGAGGCATAGTAGAATTTTGGAATTGTTTTGTTGAAAGATTATCCAGTATGGATGGTGTTTTTTTAAAGAATGCTGTTTTGCAAGTGTGGATATCAGAGGACTGTAGGAACAAGCTTTTGGTAAAATGGGAAGTGAAGAATTTCCCTAGTCCCTTGTGCCAACACAGATAGGCTCATACATTTCATCATTGCAAAATTCTACATTGCATCATTCCACAGTCATGCACAGAAGCTCCTGGGTGTTAACATCTCTGAGTATCTAACCTGGACCCAGTACATTGATGCAGCTACAAAGAAGGCAAGACTGCGACTATATTTGATGATGAGTTTGAAGAGATTTGGTATGTCACCAAAACACTCACAAGTTTCTACAAATGTACCATGGAGATCATTCGAACTGGCTGCATCACCCTCTGGTAAGGGTGGGGTGCGGCTACAGGATCAAAATAAGCTGCAGGGAGTTGTAAACTTAGTCATCTCCGTCATGGGCACGAGGCTCTATTGTATCTAAGATATCTTCAAGGACTAATGCCTCAAAAAGGTAGTGTCCATCATTAAGGATCCCCATCACCTAGTTATGCTTTGTTCTCATTGCTTCCATCAGGAAGGAAGTACAGGAGCCTGAAGGCACACATCAATGATTCAGGAACAGCTTCTTCCCCTCTGCCATCAGATTTCTGAATGGATATTAAACTCACGAACACTACTTCACTAATTTTTATTTCCATTTTTGCATTACTTATTTATTTTAACTATTATATATATTACTATAATTCAGGCTTTTCATTACGTATTGCATTGTACTGCTGCTGCAAAGACACCAAATATGCCGCTGATATTAAATCTGATTCTGGTGACGCAACACTGCAACAATTGAAAATGAATACCTTCCAAATGATAAAAGAGTTATACATTTCACAGTCCTCTGTACCAGAAAGCAAGTCCCTCTAGACTTGCCGTTTCACAGGTTTCTGCAGCTCAAGCCAGTCACCTTTGTAAATAACTGCGTTCTTCAAAGTCAATCCTGACAGTCCAGGCTTATTAATTACTTCTAAGGACTACGTTGTCACCAATCGTTTAGCTTTTAATTTGGGCGCCTGACAATAATATTGGAGGTGCTTTATTAGTCATAATCCATTATTTGCTTTATCAGAGTATGTTTTTATAATGGGCAATTAGATCATGTGGTTTTCTGCTATTTACCTTTATCTGACTGGCACTCCTGAACCAAAAGTGTTCAATGTGTTCCTGCAGGAAGTTAAGGCAACATATCCAAGGAACTCTGGATGCTTACGAAAGGGTTGCACATGGAAGGCATGAAAATTCATAACAGGAGAATAGCAGATGCTGGAAACCTGAAACAAAAACAGAAAGTGTAGCTGTTAATGGGAAGGTCAGGCAGTATCTGTGGAAAGAGATAAAGAGCTATTGTTTCAGTCACTGACACCTTGATCGGACAACCATTAAACACTGTCCTGTTTAAGAGGACCTAAGTCAATGATCAGATCCAATCATATGAAAATGCAGCACAAAATAGGCCTTACAGCCCATCTAGTCCACACTGAACCATTTCAACCGCCTACTCCTATCGACCATAGCCCTCCATACCCCTACCATCCATGTACACATCCAAACTTCCCTTAAACGTTGAAATCAAGCTTGCATGCACCATTTGCATCTGTAGCTCGTTCCACACTCTCATGACTCTCTGAAAGTCTCCCTTAAACTTTTCACTTTTTACCCTTAAACCCTGACATCTAGTTGTAATCCCAGCCAACCTCAGTAGAAAAAGCCTCCTTGCACTTACCCTATCTGGAGCCCTTATAATTTTGTATGCTTCTATCAAATCTCAGATATTTAATGGTTACAAGAAACTTAAAAGTCATCTACTATTTGTTGCAGTCTGTCTTTTCATCTTCATGCTCATCCTGAAAGTAAAAGAAAAATTGGAAGGGAACTTCTTATTTTTGTCACATTTTCTAAAGCATTGAAAGAGGCCGGTTGGCCAACTGAATCAATGTTAGTTCTCAGCCTATTAGTCCCATGTCTCCACATATTTCCCTATAACCTATTCTCTCACATACAGGCCCAACAACCAACCCCCTCCCCTCTGAATCCCTTTCCTCCCACCTACACGAGAGATGATGTACAATAACTAATTGACCTTTCAACCAGCTGCTCTTTGGGAAGTGGGAAGCGACTGCGGCACTTGGGAGGAAGTCACATATTCATAATCAAAATGCACAATCTCCACACCTGAGGCTGGAATTGGACTCCAGTTGCTGGAGCTGACCAGCAGCACTAAGCGTTTTGCCACTGGGTTGCTCTCTGTACCACTGCAGGCCTTCATGGTCAAGGTGACATCAATAAGGCAACTTGGCCATCCATTCAAATACTGAATACATAACTAATTAGAATCAGAATCAGAATCAGGTTTAATATCACCAGCATATCCTGTGAAATTTGTAGTCTTTGTGGCAGCAGTACAATGCAATACATAATAAAAGGAAAAAAAACTGAATTACAATATGTATTTTATACACACACACACACACACACACACACACACACACACACACACACACACACACACACACACACACACACACACATATATACATTAAATAGTTAGATAATTTAGTGCAAAAACAGAAATAAAAATGTTGCAAGGTAGTATTCATGGGTTCAATGTCCATTTAGAAATCAGAATACAACGGGGAAGAAGCTGTTCCTGAATCACCGAATGTGTGCCTTCAGGCTTCTGTATCTCCTTCCTGCTGGTAGCAGTGAGAACAAGGCATAACCTGTGTGATGGGGGTCCGTAATGATGAATAGCATCTTTCTGAGGCATCGCTCCTTGAAGACGTCCTGGGTGCAATGGAAGTTAGTGCCCGTGATGAAGCTGGCTGAGCTTACAATTCTCTGCAGCTTATTTCGATCCTGTGCAGTAGCCCCCCTCCCCATACCAGACAGTGATGCAGCCAGTTAGAATGTTCTCCACAGTACAGCTGTAGAAATTTGTGAGTTTCTTTGGTGACATACGAAATCTCAATCTCTGAATGAAATAAAGCCACTGTTGTGCCTTCTTTGTTGCTGCATCGATAATTTATGTGCAGGTTAGATCCTCAGAGATTTTGACACCCAAGAATTTGAAATTGCTCACTCTCTTCGCTTCTAATCCCTCTGGGAGTTCTGGTGTGTGTTCACTCATCTTACCCTTTCTGAAGTCCACAATCAGTGCTTTGGTCTTATTAACGTTAAGTGCAAGGTTGTTGCTGTGTCAACCAGCTGGTATAACTAATCCATTGCAAATAAACTATCCAAATCCAATAACACCAAATTCTATTGTTCAGTATGGCATATTGACACTTCAAATTAATTGCAGATTTTGATATTTAGATAACTAAAGAGCAAATATCATTCCCTACACAAATAATGGTCTCAATTCCGTGAAACTACAATTTGAGCAATTGATTTTCTTTCTCTCGTCTAACAGCTAAGTCCCATAGTGCCACACATCCAGTAAAGAACTACGCATGGGCCACAATCAGGAAAGTAACCTCTTCAGGTTGAATTCCACAGCAGCCTGTTAAGGCTTATACTGATAGTCTCACCATCTTAAAGTGACAGAACGTTAAATATAGTGCTTAGAATAAAATATTTCAGCCTGCTTGAAAAGGTGATCAAATGTTGATGTAAGAGTCATAGAAACAGAACAGAGGTTAACAGATTCTTGATTGGTCAGAGCATGAAGCGATTCAGGGAGAAGGCTTGAGATTGCGGTCGAGAGGGAAAGTGGATCAGCCATGATGAAATAGATGATGGGATGGATGACCTAATTCTGCTCCGAAATCTTATGATCTTATTCACTTTCACTGTGACTTCAGGTGAGGCTGAGGGACAGCGCAGTAGCACAGCTAATAGAGGGGTCTGGTCTGTATTGACTTTGAATGCTGACTTTGTGTCTGCATAAGTTTCCTTCAAGAGATCCAGCTTCCTTCAACATCTCAAAGGTCTGCAGTTAAGCACAATAAGATATAGAAGCAGAATTAGGCCATTTCATCATGGTTGATCCATTTTTTCTCTCAGCCCCAATTTCCTGCCTTCTCTCTGTATCCCTTCATGTCCCGACCAACCAAGAATCTATCAACCTTTGCCTTAAATATCCATAAAGACTTGGCATCCACAGCTTCCTGTGGCAAAATATTCCACAGATTCACCACTCTCTGGCTAAAGAGATTCATCCTCATCGCCTTTCAGGAAGGACGCCCCTCTATTCTGAATCTGAGTCCTCTAGTCTTAGACTTCCCCACCATAGGAAACATCCACTCCATCAAGGCCTTTCATCGTTCAATAGGTTTCAATGAGGTCATTCTTCTGAATTCCAGTGAATACAGGCCCAGAGCCATCAAACGCTATGACAAGCCATTCAAATCTGGAAACATTTTTGTGAACCTCCTTTGAACCCTATCGACTTTCAACACATCCTTTCTAAGATAAGGGGCCCAAAACTGCTCATAATTCTCCAAGTGAGGCCTCACTAGTGCTTTATAAAGTCTCTGTATTACAACTTTGCTTTTTTTGTGGTCCTCATGAAATGAATGCTATCATTGCATTTGAATTCCTCACCACTGACTCAACCTGCAAATTAACCTTTAGGGAATCTTGCACAAGGACTCCCAAGTCCCTTTGCGCCTCAGTTTTTCGTACTTTGTCTCCATTTAAAAATGAGTCAACCTTTTCATTTATTTTACCAAAGTGTGTGACCATACTCTTCTGGACACTGTATTCTATCAGCCATTTCTTTGCCCATTCTCTTAATCTGTCTAAATCCTTTTGTAGCCTTTCTACGTCCCCAAAACTACCTGCGCATTCACCTGGCTTTATATCATCGGCAAACTTTGCAACAAAGTCATCAATTCCATCATCCAAATCATTGACGTATAACGTAAAAAGAATCTGTCCCTACCCAGACTCCTAAGGAACACCACTAGTCAAAGACACCAACCAATTGGCTTCTCTATAGGTTATATCTAAGATGTAGGTGAATGATGGAATTTTTGGGACATTGATGTAAGAGTCATGTGAATAAAATGGAATTAAATGGAGTTAAAATTGCACATAGACCTAGTAGGCCAAACAGCTGATTTCCGTGCAATGGTTCTATGACCTTATTAAACATCTGGGCCAGCATTTTTGCCTACCCCATAATCTTTAGGGATTTGCTGGGCTGTACTCCAAGGTTCCTGGTAGAGCAGTGCGGGCATGATGCGAGCCCATAGGGATGTGGTGTAGAGGTTCTGCTGACTGTTCACTGTGCACAACCTATCCTGCCCTTGGCATTATAGGGTTGCAAAGAAAAAAGCCATCAAGACCATCACATAGGCTGCTGAGCGAGTCTTCAGAGGGCTGCTGGGACACAAGCCAGAGCCTGATCAGCCTTAGCTGGGTCAGCTGAGCAAGAGGGCCTGATGTGGAAAGACCCGAAACACCCAATGACCCCAGGTTACATCGCCAATGATATTTCCTAGGATGCATCTCAGCATAATGCGCTATGATCTGTCAGTATCCCACCACTTGCTCTTATTATTGTTTTAGCTTTCCCTCGCTTGCTTTATATTCCATTCAGGCAGGCTCCAACCTGATGGCATGAACATCAATTTCCCCAACTTCCAGTAATTACCCCCCTTTCCTTCACCACTCCCCATTCTTTATTCCCTCTCTCATTTCTCTTCTTACCTACCCATCACGTCCCTTGGTGCTTCTCCCCTTTCCTTTCTTCCGTGGCCTTCCATGGAGACTATCAAATTCTCCTTTCTCCAGCCCTTTATCTCTTCCACCAATCAACATCCCAGCTCTTCACTTCACTCCCTCCCCTTTCCTGGTTTCACCTATCACCTGCCACCTTGTACTTCTTCATCCCCTCGTCCATCTTCTTATTTCTGACTTCTTCCTCCTTTTTAACTCCTGAATAAGAGTCTCAGCCCAAGATATCACCTGTTTATTCCCATTCACGGATGCTGACCGGCTGACCTCTCCAGCACATTATGTGTATTGCTCTAGATTTCCAGCATCTGCAGTACCTTTTTAGTCGGTAAATTACCCTCAATTCCCCTGGTTTGAATTCCATTTGGCATCTACCTGCCTCTTGATCTGTGCTGGAGTTGCAGTGCAAACATACTGTGAACTGTACTGATAGTGCAAACGTAAACAGAAATGTTCTGTTCTTTAGATTCACTAATCAACATCAGAAAAGTGATGTGTATTATATTAGAAGTAAATGTTGACCAGGCCATTACTTTACAGGAATAATGTTAACAAGGGGCTACTGTCAACAGGTCTGAACATGCCATTTTGTCTTATCTCAAAATTAAACATTAGCTTCCTCAGCAATAATACAGACAAAATGCTAATATATTCTTAGTCTATTAATTATACCTGTATGTTATCTGGTTTTTGATAGCAGCAAAATTTTAGCTTCATTGAGTTTTTCACAGTATCCTCCTGCACAATAGATTTTCCCCCCCAAGGACACCGCACTGGTATTTCAGAAAGTTGAACACATTCCCATGTACTTACCTCCACAGCCCCCCCCCCCCATATATGTAAGAAAATAATCTTTAGGTTGTCCCATAATTTATCAATGCAAATTAGAGTCATACAGTCATAGAAAAGCACCGCAGAGAAACAAGCCCTTCGGCCCATTCAGTCTGTGCTGAACCATTTAAACTGCCCATAACCATCTATCTTCACTGAGACCATAGCCCTCCATAACCCTATCTATCCAAACTTCTCTTAAACATTGAAGTTGAGCTTCCATGCACCACTTACGCTGGCAGCTTGCTTCGTACTCTCGCCATTCTCTGAGTGAAGAAGTATTTCACTCTTAACCCATGACCTCATGTTGTAGCTCATAAGACCATAAAAAGTAGGAGCACTATTCGGCCATTTGGGCCCATCAAGTCTGTTGCGCCATTCAATCATGGCTAATGCTGTTTTTCCCTTCCTCAGTCCCACTCCTTGGACTTCTCCTCTTAACCTTTGATGCCATGTCCAATTAGGAACCTATCAAGCTGTGCCTTAAATATACCCAATGATGTGTCCTCCACAGCTGCCTGTGGTAACAAATTCACCACCCTCTGAATAAAGAAATTTCTCTGCATCTCTGTTTTAAATGGACACCCCTCTATCCTGAGCCTATGCCTTCTTGTCCTAGACTCCCCCACCATGGGAAACATCCTTTCCACAAGCTCTACTGCTGCCTCTTTCAGAACCCCAGGGTGCAGTTCATCTGGTCTGGGTGATTTTTGTACCCATAGGTCTTTCAGCTTTTTGACACCATCTCCCTTGTAATAGTAACTGCTCTTCCCTCACACCCTTCAACATCTGATCCACTGCTAGAGTCTTCCACAGTGAAACCTGATTCACTGAGTCCCACCCGAACTCAGTGGAAAAGGCCTGCTTGCATTTCCCCTATCTCTACCCCTCATAATGCTGTTTACCTCTATCAAATCTCCTCTCAATCTTCAATATTCCAAGGAACAAAAGTCGTATTCAATCTTCCCATTTAACTCAGGCCCTCCAGCCCCCGCAACTTCCTTGTAAATTTCCTCCGTACGTTTTCAACCTTATTTAATCTTGTTTGAAATAGGATGGCAAAGGGAGTTCCCAAACAAGTTAAAGATAGAAAAATCAGATTCAGAATCTGGTTTAATATGTGGTGAAATTTGTGAATAGAGGGGAAAAAAAGTGGTCAACTTAAACACTGAAGGTTAAGGGGAAGAATTTAAATAACGGCAAGGAAAAATAATTGCTTTAATTGTAAAGTGTGACAGTGTCTGGGAACAAGTTTCAGAGTAGGAGTGAGACTGCACAGATTCATAATTCTGTTCCTGGGTTAGAGTGTCCGGACTTGATCACACCATAACCAACATCCCTCTGATATAAATAGTATGGAAGCGACTCTCTTAATTGTCACAAGCAACACAAATCTAATAACTTCATCTCCGGATCAAGGGGCAGGTGACGGTGAAGGGGTCGTTCTTTTGGGTTTGCGGAGGCCAAAGTTAAAGTAGCACGCATTTGAAAACAGCTTATTTGAAAACTGATCTCCCACCTCCTGGCCAGGAAGCGCTGCCGGTGAACACCGTGGAACTCACCGTTAACTTACGAGTCATCGAGTCGTAGAGCACTACAGCACTGAAATAGGCCATTCGGCCCACATCGTCCTAGTAATAAACTTTCTGGTAATGTCTTTGCCCATACCTTCAGCCATTCACCTGAACCACTTCTCGAAATGTTCGCAATACAAACGCCAAGAACTCAGAATATTTCCAGCAAGTACGAGTGTGGTGTTTTTTTTCAGTGAGAGTCGGAATTCGCATCTGATCGCTTTTGCACGGTTACCACAGACATGTTTATACACATTACCTGCAAATGTGTGCATTCTTAATATGCTAATAATTATGGGCAGGGCGGTGTTCGAACCCCTCTTCACTTGCCCCTTGTCCACAGTGACCTTGGCATTCAACGCAGAGAATATAGTTTGTAACATTACAACGTTAGGCAAATACCACTCCCATTGCCCCTTCTCAAGCTGTAAAGACTTGTTTTGGTTGAAATTCACACTGGGTGAAACGATGCATCAACAATAGCCACTCATCTCATCCATTATAGTAAATGAATTTCTTCCTTCGAGTTGCCTAATATTTATATCACATACTCTTGTTAGCGCCGTAACGTCACCCCGACCCTCTCTGCGAGTTACATAGGTTGTTGGACAAGTTCACTTTACCTTGCTGCTTTCGACTAAAAGTTTTGTAACTCCTTCAAGCGGCGAGCATTGGGCGTCTGTAACAAACATTCCCGGAAAGCTTCCTTCAAATAATGAATTCCATTCCACTGATGGCTTACTCATTAATTGTGACCCTTTGAATACCGGAGATGCCGAGTGAGCGGTTTGGCACGATCCCACACCAGAGAGAAAAAAAACCTCCCACCTGCTCGAGATACAAAACAACATACATTATGGAGCACACCCGAAACTTTCAGTTTGGACCCATCGCAGGCCCTACAGTATTGTAAACGAGCACTGGTAGAGGTCAATGAGGGACACCAAATCTAACTGAGCCAAAATCGTGTTATAAAGTTGCCTTTGACTGCGCTCCACGCCCTCCAATAGGGAAAAAAAAAACTTTTTAGTGGATTATGCTGTGTCTCTTGTATTTCTGTATCCTGCAAATTCTTGGGGCTTTTTTATTGCTCAATTTATGGACGAGATATAGTTTCATACTTCATTAGAACCTCATTTTGAGTTCCGGTTTGCTGTGTCCAAGTCCGTGGGAAATGAGTACTGTACTGCCCGCGTTTGTTGTTAGTTACCAGCAGGAAAGCGGAGTTTGGCAGCGGGAGTTGGTGCTCCGGGTTGCCTCGCAGTGACCTCTGCTGGACAGTGACCGGTCCAGCGGGATGTTCGCAAGCACTGTCCACACAGGACTGAGGGCGGGGTAGAGTTCAGACCGATGGAGGAATGTGTAACAGGGGCCATTTAAAATACTGGTAGGTTTATTAAACGAATACGGGGGGGGGGGGGGGGGGTGAGACACTCCCTTCCCTGTTCGCCTACATTACAGAGATAAGAAAAGAGGGAGAGGGGGTGGGAGAGGGAGTGAGAGAGATTGAGATTTCTGGAAACTAATTCTCCAACACTATTGCAATATATAAGGCAAGATGCAAGGCTCATGCCACAATGCTTACAGCGTTATATACCCAATACTACAAAAGCCAAATAAGTGATTATTGCTAAGATAAGAGAGACAACAGATGGAACGGAAAACAGAATGCTCTAAACATTTAGCAGGCTGGGCAGCTTCTGTGCAGGCAAAAGGACCTGACGTAGATTTTTTTAATAGGTGACAAGATCTTACATTTCTTATTTATTAGCGTCTGGCTGTCAAGCTGCTCAGGTATACAGTATATAGTGAAACTTGATGTGCAAGTGGAGCTTCTGTCCTGCAAATGAAAATGTGAGAACCCTGACTACTCATGCCTGCAGTACAAACCATAGACAAACTGCTGTAATTAGCATAAATTAACATTAGGCATGCACAGGATATGAGGCCCAGGTCCCCATCCCTCCGTCAATTATCATGAAACAGTTTATGCAAAATTATTTTTAAATATCTGCCAATACTCGAAATCTGAAATAGAAAATGTTGGAACTCGTCAGCAGGTCAGGTTACATCTGCAGAAAGGGAAACGGAGTTAACGTTTCTATCTGAAGACTCTGTCAGAACTGGGGACAAGAGAAGACTAAGGTAGATTCAAGATGCAAAGGTCATTGTAACTTGTCCCCTGATTAGGCTAGGATTAAATCAGGGGATTTCTGAGCAGCATAGTTTGAGGGCTGGAAGGCCCTAGTCCAAGCTGTATCTCAATTCAAAAAAAAGTGGTGGGAGGATTGGATAAGACAAGGGGAATGTCTGTGATGGGGTGAATTGTGCTGGGTGGGGTATCTAGCCTGGTGGATCAGTTAGAGATTGATAACACAGGCACAGACAAAGAAGCATTATACTGTATTTTGCTCATAGCAGGGCGGTGGACTTGTGCACTTCTGTATAATAAGCACTAGTTTCATGGAGTTATCCAGCAAGGAAGCAACCTCTTCTGCCCACCCTCTGCCAGCCACTAAGTACCATTTTACCCTAATCCCATGTTATTCTCCTCAGATTCCACCACTCATCAGGGGCAATTCACATTAGCTAATTAACCTACCAAAATGGATGTCTTGGGGATGTAAGAGGAAAGCAAAGTAAATGAAGAAAATCAACGCCTTCATTGATAGCACCAGATTTCAGACACTATGAAGAAACAGCTCTACTAGATGTGCCTCTACCATGTATTTAACCTGACTCAGAAAGAAGTCAACTTTAACTTGACTAAAAGAGAATAAGAAACAACAAAAATACTCAGCAGCTTCTGTAGAAAGAGAAACTGAGCTGATGTTTCAGGTCTGAGGCCTCTTGTCAGAACTTCCTCTGGATAGAACAAAGGAAGTTTTTTTTTGGTCCTGTTCTTCTATCCAAAGCTGGTGTGTCTATCTTGGGCCTGTAAAAGGTTGAAGACACATCCTCTCCTCTGTGTGTGGTATATGAATTGAAAAAGTTTAGAGCAAGAGTTCCCAACCTGGGAGCCATGGACCCCTCGCTTAATGATATTGGTCCATGCCATAAAAATGTTGGGAACCTCTGCATTAGAGGAAATTGAGCTAAATTTGGATAAATGGGAACTAGTTTAGATGGTCATCTGGGTCTGCATGGGCCGATAAGAGATTTCCTCTTTCCCTAACTGCTGTAAATGGGGGTGAAGTTGGATTGCAATGAAAAGGTGATCCAGCCACTCTTTTCCTGACATGAGAATTTTGCACACTTGACTAGTTAGACGTGAAAGAAAGAAATATCTGAATTTTTATAAAGTTTTTAAAACCACAAGATACCTTAGTTGGCACAGCCAGAGGGTCTGTTTCAGTACTGTGTAACTCTATGACTCTAATTAATGCACACCAAGATCCCACGGATGGGAAATTTATAATGGCTAAGTATTGACTAATAAAAGATAAATACTGATTAGGATACTAAAGATAATTCCCCTGTCTTTCCAAATAGATTCATAGGGCCCTTGAGAAATCCCAGAGAGAAACCCACTTAATATCTCACTAATATGGTTCCTCTGAAGGTGAAACACTCCCTCAGCACAGTAGGGGCAGTAAAGGCATTGGAAAGAGCTCAGAGAACAATTGTAGGATTGGTCCCTCGGATAAGAGTCAGGAGTTACAAGTTAGGAGTGACTGGGCTGTTCCCTCTGGACAACTGAGTATTGAGGGGGTGATTTGATCATAAGTAAAATGTGGAAGTTATAGAATCAGATTTGAAAGAAGAAGAATCCTTGGGTCTTGGACACAGTTTGCGTATTGGACTCTGGTTCATGTTGTCATGTTCTGCTTTCTGGTTGCTTATTTGTTGGTATTTTGTGTGGATTTGAATGGGGCAGACTGGCTCTGTGGCCTCCAGTCAACTAACAATGCAGCGATGGATTGAACTGAACTGAATATTTCTGGACTCTTCAAAGACTTGAGATTTGATGTTTTGTATTCTGTGTTTTTCTCTCGTTCTTTTGTTCCGTATGCAAGATTTGTTCTTTTGCGCATTGGGGGTTTGACGTTTTTCTTTGAACCGTGTACACGGCATTCTTTGTTTCATGGCTGTCTCTGGGAGGATGAATCTCAGGCTTGTAAACTGCATATATACTTTGAAACTTTAAATCAAAAAGCACTACAGCACCAAAAGAGTATCGGGATTACTCAGAAGCATTTATTATCCTTAAATGAAGGAAGTAATGTATTTCTGTAGCAAGTTTACGTGCTTAAGCTCCTCATAGCATATTAAGTATAAGTTTAAATTTGTTATCATAAGCATGCGTATTCAGAGTATAAATGCCATAACAATGAGCTTTGTGCAGTAGCTGCAGATTCCATTGCAGACGTGACAAACATAAATTAACATAAACGAGTTCAAAGCCATTCACTCATTGACTTTGCACTGATAAAATAAGTTTTATAAAGTTTATATCTGAATGGGAATAGGATGCTTTGGATTCCACACTTTAAATGACTTTGGAGGTTACACCTCTCTGCTGGCTTGTACCATATCCCCATTCAGTCCAAAGTTGTATAAGACAGAGGCAAGTTAGAGACTCTGTGGCACCAGTCACAAGAGACTAAATAGATACTGTGTTTCAGAGTTCAGTTCTAAGATAATGGATTAGTACGGAGGGACTTTTGTTGTTCACCATTATCCAATGAGCCTGTAATTTGCTGTTTGTATTCGATACTGCTCATTTGCCTGTTTGACATTCAATAAATGTGACGAATGGTTAACTGACAAATCGACTGCTTAGACATGATGCAGAAAGCCATGTGAACTCAAATGTATATCCAATAATTATTGGCTCCGTGTATTCACCTGAATATTAAGAAAGTTAAGACATGCTTGAATCATTAAGATGAGGTTTGTTTATTGGCATGGTCTTTCATGTTTAACCTGCAAAATATATCAGGAATAAAATTCACTGCTATTCACATTGTGATGTCTAGAATCTGAAAGACATTTATAAGCACATTAATTAAAGTGTCTAAATGTGCAACTTATAATTGACTCTATTGGGCATGTGCTAACCTGAAAGTACATAGCAATATTTACATTCAAAAGGAAGGATTAAAACTAATTTATTATTGACATTTACAGAAGGTTCTCTTTAACTGGCTGCTAATTTAAACAAGTGCCTCCAGGTTGCAAAGAACAAATATCTTGATTTTTAAAATTCCAATAATTCAACACAGATTCTGTTAGAAGTAATTATAAAGAAATACTGGGTGAAAATATGTAGTTAGCTGATATATCATCAATTAGACTTTAAGGCTCATGTTGTGTGTTTAAAATTTCAGTAATGTTTGAGTAATATTGGAAATCTATTGTTTGATTAAACATTCTTTGTTTTTTACATAATGCATTGCGGCTTATCCGTGAAAGTGATGGAAGTGAAGTTCCCATACCTTGACATCAAGTTCCCTCACCGCTGCAGAGAAAAATTACGCGCAGATTGACAGAGAGACCTTTGGGGTGTAAAACATTTTAATTATTACTTGTATGGAGAGAGTTTACCTTTGTTACTGATCTTCAACCACCAGTGTCAGTTTTCAATTCACAGACGGGTATTCCACTAACAGCAGCAGCTTGAATGCAGAGATGGGCTCTGTTACTTGGAAGACGCAATCACAGGATTGAATTCAAGAGGACAACTAGTCACGGAAATGCTGATGGATTTTCCCATTTACCCTTGGGAAAGGAAATACTGGAAAAATTTACAAAAAAGAACACTGCATTGATGTATTCTCCCTAACACAAATTGAAAGTCTCCCTATTATGGCAGAGATGATCCAAAGAGAAACCAGAAAAGACCCCACACTGCCTCAGCTCTACATGGCCACCCAAAATGTCTGGAATGCACAGCAGAAATTCCACCAGACCAGAATGAATATGCCCTTGCTGGTGGTTGCCTTCTGTGGGGATTGAGGGTTTTTGTACCATTCAAGCTGAAAGCTAAAAGGGTTGAAGAACTTCCATGCAGGATATCTAGGCATGGTTAAATTGAAATCGTTGGCTTCAAGCTTTGTCTGGTGTCCTGGGATAGATCAGCAGATTGAGCAGTTTGGTATGCCAACATGCCCAGAAGATGCAAGAGCAGAGTATTTCCATCCTTGGGAATGGCCTGCACTACCCCGGCAGAGGATTCATCAATAGCCTCCACTACAGCCTCGTACACTGTTGAGAAACCTCTTCTCATAGACTGGTGTTCCAGAACACTTAGTCATTGACAATGGATCACAGTTTGTGGGGGAACAGTTTAAATCATTCCTAAAAATGAATTGAATAAGACATTCCATCTACACAGTAGCACCCACCTACAAATGGCTAATGTCTGTCCAGAGTCTAAAGAATGTGCTCCGAGCAATATCAGCAGAACTCACTACACCGACACTAATCAGAAGCTTGCCAATTTCTTCCTTGCATATCCCAATGCAGCACAGTCCACAACCAACAACTCTCTAGCTATGCTGTTCCTGGGTCATCCCTTGTGTTGATGCTTGGATCTCCTCAAACCCAATCTCAGAAGGAGTATGCAGGTTAGACAACTGAGCCAAATTGAGGGCTCCTCAAAAACAGAGGACCAATGTTTCATTGCTGGATAAGCAGTCCTGGCGAGGGACTATAGAGATGCTTAAATGCAGGTATTCAGAGAGACTAAGGCAGAATTGGACAACTCTCCTACGCAATGGAGATTGCGTCTGATGCCACCTGGACATGTGACATCGACCAGTTGAGGAGAGCAGAGCCAATTGTTAGAGAAGAAAGGTGTCCAGAGCTGTCAGAATCACTTTCTGTGATCTCGGAGTCAACTCCTGCAACAACCACAGACGAGGACCCAGAACCTGAGATTGTTTCACAGCCACAAACAGAATGTCCTCCCCTTGTCAGGAAAGACGTTATCACACAAGAGTAAGAGAGCCTCCACAGCAATGAAATCTTTAGACCTGAATGGGACAATCTTAAATTTGCTATGCGGTAGATACCTTTATATAGCAGTTATATTATACACGTTGATATGCATGTGTATTGAGTTGGAGTTTATAACTAAATGGGGAGAATTGTTGGGTATTCAATATTTCCATAATATATGAGAGATATTTGTTTGATTAACCATTCTTTGTTGTTTTCATAATGCATTGCAGATTATCCGTAGAAGTACTCAAGTAGCATACAACATGATACGCGTGTCAGCAAGCTTGAAGTAAAAATCTATGTTCGACCAACCTTCCCATCTCTCTTGTTTTACTTTCAATTCATTTAATGTTTTGGAGCTATAAAATGTAACATGCAAGAACCACAACGTACATTTCAAGATGGATTTCAAACAACATTGCCTTCATCAGAATGTTCTAGCGATTTGCTTTGTTCAGTTAGCAATTATTAGCAGTATTGAGGCTGAATTTCTGCTCAAGGATCCTCACATTCAGCGCCCAAGAAGAACAGCGTGAGCTGCCTCAATGACCGTCATCCTGTTGCACTCTCCTCTATGGTGATGAGATACTTTGAAAGGTTAGTCATGGCTAGAATCAACACTTGTCTCTGGAGGGACCTGGACCCACTGCAATTTGCCCATTGCCACAGTAGGTCTACAGCAGATGTGATCCTAATGGGTCTCCACTCAGCCTTGGATCACCTGGTCAATACAAACACCTATGTGAGGATGCTGTTTATCGACTATAGCTCAGTATTCAGCACCATCATGCCTACAGTCCTGATTGAAAAGCTACAGAACCTGTGTCTCTGTACCTCTGCACCTCTCTTTGCAAATGGATCGTCAATATCCTACCTGGAAGACCACAGTGCTGACAATCGACACTGGCGCTCCTCAGAGATGTGTGCTTAGCCACTGCTATACTCTCTCTACACTCATGACTGTGTGTCTAGGCACAGCTCAAACAGCACCTATAAACTTGCCGTTGTAACAACCATTGTTGGCAGAATCTCAAATGGTGACGAAAGGGCAAGATATACCAGTTAGTTGAGTGGTATCACAGCAACAACCTTGCACTCAATGTCAGCAAGTTGATTGTGGAATTCAAGAAGGGTAAGATGAAGGAACACAAACTAATCCTCATAGAGGGATCAGAAGTGGAGAGTGTAAACAATTTCAAGTTCTTGGGTGTCAATATCTCCGATGACCTAACCCGGATACAACATATTGATGCAGCTATAAAGAAGGCAAGACAGCAATTATATTTTATTAGGAATTTGAGGAGATTTGGTTTGTCAACTAAAACACTTAAAAACTTCTACAAATGTACAGTGGAAAATATTCTGACTGGCTCCATCACTGTCTGGTATGGGGGAGAGGAGGGTTGGGCTACTGGACAAGATTGAAATAAGTTGCAGAAACTTGTAAAATTAGTCAGCTCTATCATGGATACGAGCCCCCATAGTATCCAAGACATCTTCAAAGGATGGTGTCTTAGGAAGTCAGCATCCATCATTAAGGATCCCCACCACCCAGGACATGCTCTCTTCACACTGTTACCATTGGGAAGGAGGTATGGAAGCCTGAAGGCAGCCACTCATTGATTCAGGAACAGCTTCTTCCCTTATGCCATCCGTTTTCTAAATGGACACCGAATCCATGGACACTACCTCATTATTTTTTTATTTCTGTTATTTTATTTTCTACTTATTTTAACTTAACTACTTAATAGGCATAATACACTTAATGCAAAACAAGAGAAAATCTGCAGATGCTGTAAATCCAACCAACACACACAAGATGCTGGAGAAACTCAGCAGGCCAGGCATCATTTATGGAAGAGAGCATAGTCAACGCTTCAGGCCAAGACCATTCATCAGGACTGGGAAAAAAGATGAGGAGTCACAGAAAGAAATTTGGGGGAGGGGATGAATGTAACTCAATTTTTTTCCCTATGTTTATTTATCATGCTTTTCATTGTACTTCTGCTGTAAAGTTAAGAAATTTCACGAGATATGCTGGCGATATTAAATCTGATTCCAAGTCTGATTTTGAATTTGCTGTTCGTTACATACAGTACTTAACCAGGCAGAAACTCAGGACTCTTGAACAGGGGTTGAACTTTTACGTAGTCCACATCATTTTCAAGACACCTGAGTTGTCTTTGATGCTTGGCTAACTTAGCACAAGAAGTGGGATGTAGGGGATTCGCAGCCCATTCCTTAGCCAGAGCCTTCAGCAATTTGGGCATCGAGGGAGAGAGGAAGAGGAGAGCCATCCGCAGTACCACCGATGCGGCAGAGAGGGCCTTAAAGTGGCTGTGGCTCAAGAGAGGGGAACCATGGAGTCATGTGTAGCTAGCCATCTGGACACAAGCTGGGGTCTGATCAGCCCCGGCTGGGTCACCTGGAGAAGGATGTACGATGTTGAAAGACCCGAAACACCCGATGATTCCAGGAACATCACTGATGATGTGTCCAGAAGCATCAGTAGATGTATGCACACAGATTAAAATAATTAAAATTTGCCTCCATTATTATTCTTTTTTTTCTTGAAATTACACCATGGGTAATTTCACCCATTTGGTCTATTTACTTGATTGTGATTGAAAAGGTGGATTTCAATCATGATTTGCTGATGTATTGATCTCTGAATGGAAAATGGTTTCTGACTATTGGAATGTATGGTGAATTTGATTGCAACAACTGGTAATCATATTATCTACTTGTAGTAACTTTATCAATTCATGCACAGGTTGTAGATGTGACCAGGCTCATCGGCATTTACTGATTTATTGTCTATTTCTAATTGTCCCTTCAGCTGAATAGCTTGCTAGGTCATTAAAAGTCAACCCATCACCAACCATCCAGGCCATGCTCTCTTCTTGCTGCTGCAGTCGGGAAGGAGTTGCAGGAAGCTGAGGCCCCACACCACTAGGTTCAGGAACAATATTACCTCTCAACCATCAGGCTCCTGGACCAGCATGGATAACTTCACTCAGCTCAACCCCGAATTGATTCCGCAATCTTTTCGACTCACTTTTAAGGTCTCTGCAACTCATGTTCACAGTATCATTTTTTAATTTATATTTACACAGTTTGTTGTCAGTCTTTGTATGTAGGTTTTCATTAATTGTATCGTATTTCTTTGTTGTACTGTGAATCCCTGCAAGAAACTTAATCTCAAAGTTGTATATGACGAAATGAATGTACTTTAATGATATGTTACCTTGAACTTTGTATTTCTGGGTCAGAGTTACATTCAAGGGAAAAATATTAATGTATCTTTCACCTTAAATATATTTTCAAACAGCGATAATGATGCAAGTTTTTATTTTAACATACTTATCGACTACTTGAATTGAACTTCCACGATAGAATTTGAATTGCTGTATTCTGACCGTTAATTGAAATCTCTAGATCAGTGGTTCCCAACATGGGGCGTACTCCCCACAGGGGGGTAATTTGATTTTTAAGGGGGGCAATTCGAGAATGAGTTATTAACAGTGAATTTTTTCTAGTAAGTCTGTGAGTATGAGTGTGTGTGTGCGAGTTAATACATATGTGTATATACAGTATGCATACATAAAAATACTTGTGTGTATGTACATGTGTAATTGCATATGCACTGTATATATAGTGTATCACCATCATTACAACCATCAAATGGCTTTCATAATTAAATTAATGAATTGACTGATGTAGGAAGGAACGAATGAACAAGTCCAAACGCGTAAGAAACTCGTACGAGGTCGCGCCAATGCTGCTTTTTGCAGTAGCTTTCGGTTCTTGGTGGTGTGAAGGTGTGTACATTGCGTCATCTCTTTTAAACGGTGTATCTGTCTTTGTATGCTGTAGAAACGAATCGGCATTGTTTTATTTATTTATTATTATTATTATTATTATTATTTTAATATCACTTAATGTTCTTTTTTTTACAATTTCTTAGTAATTTCTTCCTCAGAACTTTAACAGTCCTTTGGTTCTTTTATTTTTCTCTTCCATGAATGCCATGTTCTTTGGAAGCTTGTTTAAATCAAGTTAATGGTCTTTTAGGCTTCCTCCAGGTGAATAGGAGTTCACTTTTTGAATAATAAGAATTATATATCACCACAGGGGGCATCAGGATTTTAGAGGTGATTAGATGGGGCATGGCCAAAAAAAGGTTGGGAACCACTGCTCTAGATTGTAGTCTGGTACAAACCATCATGTTGCAATGCCCCACAGCAAAGAAGGTGGACATGAAAGTGAAGCCTGCAATTTTAAAATATCTTGAGATGTTCCAAAACTCAGAATTTCAAGATGCAGTATCAATAGACAATAGACAATAGATAATAGACAATAGGTGCAGAAGTAGACCATTCGGCCCTTCGAGCCTGCACCACCATTTTGAGATCATGGCTGATCAATTACTATCAATACCCGGTTCCTGCCTTGTCCCCATATCTCTTGATTCCCCTATCCATAAGATACCTATCTAGCTCCTTCTTGAAAGCATCCAGAGAATTGGCCTCCACTACCTTCCGAGGCAGTGCATTCCAGACCCCCACAACTCTCTGGGAGAAGAAGTTTTTCCTTAACTCTGTCCTACATGACCTACCCCTTATTCTCAAACCATGCCCAAATGGCAGCAATTCACAATACAAGGTCAACTGTGGTGGTGAGCATGTACACAAAATTAAGATCACCCTGAAATTTTTCAGTATTCTGGAATCTTGTCCGTACCCAGATTATGTCAGAGCCACAAGATTTGTTTGTACTTGCGGCAGAGCTGGGCAATTGCACAAGGTTTCTAACATTTAGGAGATCGAAGTTAGACAATGTGACTCAATGTTTTGGCCTTAATCTTACAGATAACAAATTTAATGCAATCACAACACCGCCAACTTGTTTTATTTGTCTTAAAATGTCTACTTTGCATCATTGATATTGGTTCTTTCAAAGTGAATAATGAACAGACTCGCTTTTGTTCTGAAATGAGGTCTACATGACCAAAGTGGTCATGAAAGTAGGCTGCATGAAAAGGAGACAATGTAATCAGACTTTGGAATCTTTCACTCATCTTAATGGTAATTGATTCAGCTCCTAATTCAGCAGCCTGATATATAAGCTTATACTGGGATATAAAAATACTGGTTAGGTGAGCTCCTTTACCATTCAAATCAATACGGCAATTAATGACTAAATTTGTAAATGAAATTTTGTAAAATGCAAGCGAATAAATGTAGAATTTAATATATCATAACTGTCATTTCATATTATCCTTCTTTTCTCTTAATATAGAGTAGAGCGCAAAACAACACTGCACAGTAGGGTCATTTCAGCTCATGTTATTGTGCCGACCATTATAAATCTGAGTTGCAAAGCAACTTGAGAGCCCTTGTGCGAGATCACATAAAGGTTAATTTGCAGGTTGAGTCTATGATGAGGAAAGAAAATGAGATGTTAGCATTCACTTTGAGAGAACTAGAATGTAAAAGTAAGAATGAAACGTTGAGGCTTTATAAATTTTTATAAAGTTGAAGCTTTATAAAGTTTTGGGCTGCTTATTTCAGAATGTATGTGCTGACACTAGAGAGGGTACAAAGAAGCTTCACAAAAATGATTCCAGGAGTGAACGGCTTGTCATGTGAAGAGCGTTTGAAGGCTCTGGGCCTGTGTTCACTGCAATTCAGAAGACTGAAGCAAGGACCTCACTGAAACCTATTGAATGGTGAAAAGTCTTGATAGAGTGGATGAGGAGAGAATGCTTCCTATGGTGGAAGATTCTAAGACCAGTGAAAACAACCTCACAATAGGGGGTGCCCTCTTAGAATGAAGATTAGGAGGAATTTCTTTAGCCAGAGAGTGGTGAATCTGTGGAATTTGTTGCCACAGACAGCTCTGGGGACCAAGTCTTTAGGACATATGTAAGGCAGAGGTTGGTAGATTCTTGACTGGTCAAGGCATGAAAGGACATAGGGAGAAGGCAGGAGGTTAGGGCTGAAAGGAAAATTGGATCAGCCTTGCTGAAATGGTGGTGCATACTCAATTGGACAAATGACCTAATTCTACTCCTATATCTTGTGGTCTTATGGATTTGTCGACCTGGGTTTGGAACCCCTGATCTAGACCAATTGTGAAAATGGGCAAGAGAATGGATGACGAAGCTTAACTCAGACGAGTGTGGAGCAAAGATTTCATACAAAGTATGGTTGTTATCTAGAATGGGCTGCCAGAGTAGATGTTGGAGACACAAGCAATAATAACATTTTAAAGGCTTTAGCACAGGTACTTGAATGAGCAGGGCATGGAGGGATATTGAATCAATGCAGGCAAGAGGGTTTCTTATAGATAGGCATGACGGTGGGGTGCAATATGATTATTACAGATAGGCATTGTTGTGACACTGAACAAAGTCACCAGAGAAACACTGAAGCTGGTGATGTAGATGTCCTTATTCAGTACAACAAGCCAACATTATTCTTGGAGACACTCTCAGCACAGGCATACTGACCTAATATTACATGACATTTTTTTAGGCTGAAGATCAAAGGTAATGGCAGGATGATTTCTATAGTTACAATGTATGTACATTGCTTCCTTTAAATTACATGTAATTTTCAAGCACCTCGTTCTTCACACCAACACTCCAGACACCTAAAATGAGTGTTGATTATCATTGTTTCTGGGCTGCATTCTCACATATGCAGACACCCCAGATGAATTGGGCTGTTTCTTGGTTTGCAATCAACCCCAGTCTGCAGCTCCAAGAACACGTTTGTTCTGAGCTTCATTTTAACTCACTCTACAATCCACATTCATGTCTGAAGACTAGATACTGCTGTAATTAGTATTTGCTATATTCCATAACTCCAGAATACATCCTAACAGGCATGATGGTAGGACTACTACAGGTAAGTCAAGTCAAGTGAAATTTATTGTCTTTTCATTACATACACATAGGTAACATATATAACCATACAATGCAAATAGAAATGAGACAACATTTCTTCGAACCATGTGTAGTACACATAACACATATAACACATGATAACTTATGACGATAAGGATAAAATCTACAGATGAATCACACATAAATAACAAACTAAAGTGTGTTAATATTAACCACTGTAAGGTACGAAACAGATTAACCAGTAACTCTTCGAATATGTTAAGGCCAGGAGTTCAGAAGCCTAATGGCCTGGGGGAAGAAACTGTTTCCAATCCTGACCATTCGTGTTATGCATTGTAGTCTCCTGCCTGATGGTAGAAAGTCAAAGAGGATGATGGATGGACAGGTGGGATCCATGATAACACTGAGGGCCCTGAGTACACAGTGTTCCTGATAAATGTCCCTGATGGATGATAGAGAGAGCCCTATGATCCTCTCAGCTGTTCTCACAGTCCTTTGTAGGGACTTCCAGTCTGATGCTTGACAGTTTACATACTAGGTGGAGATGCAACTTGCTGTTTTCCTATAAAGCTTCAGTGTAGTTGTGTGTTCAGAGAGTTTCTCCAAAGATTTTCCAAGAGAGTGTTTCAAGAGATTCTCCAAGACAGAGTTTCTTGTGTTATTCACCTGAGATTTCCAGAGCTTCTGCAAGAGGTGAATTCATGCCACTTTTGGCAAAATAAATTCCCTCTCATCTCTGTTCTAAAGGGACGTCCTCCTATTTTCTGAGGTTTGTGCCCTCTGTTCGTAGACTCTCCCATTATTGGAAACATCCTCTCGATAGTCATTCTAAGCCTTTCAATGGGCTAGTATTATGGGCCAAACAGCCTCCTACAATGGTCACATTTCATGGTCACAAAAGAAATGTGAATCTATGATGTAATGTATCCGTTCATATGGAATATTTGTTTGTATACCTGAACAGTAAAAGGTACATTGTTCTGAGGAAGCAAGAAAGCACCAGGCAATACTTATTTACACTTGTACCTACATACATCTTTTGGAAATTCTAAGTTATCATCGCTACTGAAAATCAAATAAAGCTTTGAAACTGAATAAAAGACCATTAACTTCAAGTTGAGAACCAGACAACAACATTCTCAAGTGATAGCAAAGATAATACCATCTTCCTCCACACTTTCATCTCCCTAGCTGATAACCAAAGATATGTCTAAGTTGACAGCAGCTCCTTGACATTTTTATCTGAAGTTAGAAGAAATTGCACACAACCAGCATTTCAGTCAAAAAGCATTTCAAAATGGGTGAATGATTAAAAAAAAAACAGGAACTATAACAGCAAGATGCAGGTGGAGAGAGCAGTTGTGAGAAAAAAATGTCTCCAAAATTTGATCTTATAGAATGTTGAGATCAAAGAAACCCTTTCAGGAATCTGCATGAGGACATCAAACAGCAAGTTACATATTTCCCTGCTCCAGCATTTCTTATTGAGTAAGTAATGATTAATCTTTGTCTTTGTACCTTTGGGACAAGGTGTCAGGGATGTAACTGAACTAACAGAAATGGTGTTGTACAGTTTGACACTTTGCTGTTTGCAGCCTTTGCAAATGTTTTGGCTTTGTATATTGTATAATTGTAAACTTCAGCAAAAGCATTTAACATTTCTTGCATTATCAAATATGGCTGTTCCTTTCCATGCCTTTTGGCATATCAGGTGGCAACCTTGCCATCTCTTTAGCGTTTTTTTACGAGGGTGAGTTGCTACATCGATGTACAACCCAGCACAGATGGAAAGTGTGTGAGGTGCGATTCGGATTCGAACCCAGGACTACTCACCTCAAAGTCTAGTGCTGAAGCCACTACACACTGGCCAGCAAATCAAAGATCAGGATTAGTTAATCACAAACAAGAGTAAATCTGCAGATGCTGGAAATCCAAAGCAACACGCACAAAATACTGGAGGAACTCAGAAGGACAGACAGTAAGTATGGAAAAGAGTAAACAGTCGACGTTTCAGGCCAAGACCCTTCATCAGAACCAGAGAAAAAAAGATGAGAAGTCAGAGTAAGAAGGTAGGGGGAAGGGAGGCAGAAATACATGGCATGAACATCTATTTCTAGAACAAAGTTCATCCAGCATTTTGTGTGTGTTGTTAGGATTAGACATCACTCTAGAATTGCCTTCCTCTCTGAAGTTGTCACATGTTTTTCTTCATTATTGCAAATAGTAGATAGGATATCCAAGGCAATAACTTGTGGCTGATAAAAGCATTTATAGAATCAATGCAGCCAACAGTTTTCTAACCACTCACATGGAAAGAGAAGCCAGTTAACATTTCAATCAGTGACCATTCCTTTACTCTGAGAAATGGTCCCTGTCCTGAAATATGAACAGTTTTCTCCTTTCACAGAAGCTGCTTGACTGACTGAGCTCTTCCAGCAACTCTGTTCTTGTTTTTTATTCCAGCATCTACAGTTTTAAAAACATGAGGAAGTCTGGGAAGTCTGGACATCCACAGCTACACATACAAAACGCTGGAGGAACTCAACAGGCCAGGCAGCATCTATGGAAATGAATAAACGGTCGATGTTTCAGGCTGAGACCCTCCTTCGGGACTGGGAGAGAAGGGGGAAATTCTCAGAATTAAAAATATTGGTGGGGGGGATGGAGGATAACTGGAAGGTGATAGGAGAAGCTTATCAAATGGATTGGAAAGATAAAGGGCTGGATAAAGGAATCTGTTAGGAGGGGAGAGTGGACTATCAGAGAAAGGGAAGGAGGAGAGAACCCAGGGGGAGGTGAGAAAATGCAAGAGGCTAGACTGGGGAATAGAACAAGAGGGGAAGGGGTGCAAATTTCTTTCACTGGAAGGAAAAACTGGTATTTATGCCATCAGGTTGGAGGAACCTTGACAAAATATAAGGTATTTCTCCTCCACCCTGAAGTTGGCTTCATCTTGGCACTGGAGGAGACCATGGACCGATGTGATGGATTTGTTTTATTTGCTTCCCGTTTTAATCATTAATTCCTGATAGAAATGTTGCTTGGAAGTTTTCAAATGGCAATCTCAAATTTTATCATATTGTCAGGATATAGCTTAAGTAATCTGATATCATCATGTAGTCTTCAGCTAAAACATAATTCCTACCAAATTGGTGTCTTAATTCTCAACCGTATTAATCGGTCATATCTTTCCCTTTGCGTATAATCTTCATTCTCCTGACATTAATGTGAAGCTTTTTTTTTGCTTTTGCTACTTATTCTTCATTAGTAAACAAACAAATCTGATCTTCGCAATAACAGTAGGAGATTGTGTAAATTATTGATCAGACGCAGGAAACTGCAGCTACTGAAACATTAAAACAAGATATGAACAAGCACTTTGAAAAGCATATTATTTTTTCTTCAAGGCAAGTATTTAATGAGGGGAGTAGCTTGTTGTACAATTCAAATTTCTGCGCAAAAAACTATTTTGAATCCGATTTTAAAAAACTGTGCAGATGTCCATAGACAGGTCCAGCTTATTGAGAACCTACCAACTTTGGAAACAAGATTGCTTGTGAGCAACTAGTCTGTTCAAATCTTATTATCCCTCCATAAACACAGCATCTTGTCAGCTGTTGGGTCCACCTTACCACTGGAGTCTCGTCACTTTGTTGGACCTTCATTTGTGCCATTTGTGGTACATCTAAACAGTTGTTTCCCATCAGTCTTGATCATTTTGTGTAATTGACCACAACCATTTGCAGTGTCCTCACCACACCCTTGTACCAAACAGAGCACAATAATTTGCTCAAAATTTGTAGGGCCTCCCCAGAAAACACCGGCAAAATGATGCTGATGGTTACACATGAAATGAGATATAAACCAGTTCATGTATAGCATGAATATTAATTTTGGACCATAAGGCCATAAGATACAGGAACAGAATTAGGCCATTTGGCCCATTGAGTCTGCTCCGTCATTTCATCACAGGTGATCCATTTTCCTCTCAGCCCCAATCTCCCACTTTCTCCTCATTTCTCATCATGCCCTAACTAATCCAGAATCTATCAACCTCCGCTTTAAATATACCCAATAACTTGGCTTCCACAGCCACCTGTGGCAACAAATTACCCGAATATTGGTTAATTATTGTCATATGTACCAAAGTACGGTGAAAAGCTTGACTTGCATACTGTTCAGACAGATGAAATCATCACACTGTGCGTTGAACTAGAATGAAGTAAACCAATAATAACATGTAACAGCTACGGAGAAAGTGCATTGTAGATAAACAGTAAAGTGGAAGGTCATATTGAGGTACATCGTGAAGTCAAGAGTCCATTTTATCATATAAGAGTTTTGTTCAAGAGTCTCATAATAGCGGGACAGAAGCTGTCTTTGAGCCTGATAGTATATGCTTTCAGGCTTTAGTACCTTCTGCCTGATGGAAAAGGGGCAGAGAGAGAATATCCAAGGTGGCTGGGGTCTTTAATTTTGCTGGCTGCAAGGTTCAGAGAAGTATAGACGGAGTCCTTAGTGGGGAGACTGGTTTCCATGATGTGATGACGTAGGTCACATGCAGAGCAGTTGCCATACTAAGCCACTATGCAAACAGATAGAATACTTTCTACTGAATATCGATAAAAAATTGGTAAGGCTCGACCGGGACAAGCCAAACTGCTCTAGCCTCATGGTGAGCTTTCTTAGCTGTGACATCAATGTGTTTGGACCATTGATCTCTCTCACTGTTAGGAGCTTGAAGCTCTCAATCCTTTCAACATCAACACCATCGATGTAAAAAGAAGCAGGTGATCGATGATTGAGCGATGTGCACCTACATCAACTTCCGTGCTCAGTGATTTTAGAATGACTACCACATTGCAGGCCTGTGTTGACCTTAGCAGAGTTACCATTAGTTTCTGAAACTGCCCGGTGTGCTTGCAGAATTCTAGTCTGTGCACCTCTCCATAGCTGTTTTAGCGCATTACATTCTTGATCCTTCCCACACGTGCTACTGTGAACAAGAAAACCACCATGATTTTTCCACATGACCACTATTTTCATTCATACCGTTGGTCAACGTGCCCATGGCAGCAACTCTCCTAGATGGTCCCTCGGACATTATGGTGTCAATACAAATTGAATCTGCTATTCATAAATTCACATATCCACCAATCCCACTGCACAAAGCTCGGTTCAAAGTAGTTTTTTTTTGCCATTGACATTAGCCTGATCACACTGTCACAAACCATCTCCTAAGCTCTCAAGATATACATGCCAAATGTGTAACTGTAAGGCTGCATCTCTGCTCCACTATTCCTTTCGCAGAGGTTGGCATCTCTCTCTGAACTGAGACTTCACCGGGGGCTCAATATTATTAACTCTCAGGAATATTGCCACTCATTCCAGGCTGACTGTGAACTATTATACATTTCCAGCTCACCAACATATTCACTGTCCACTTCTTCCATCATTGTTGTTAGACCGTGACACTGTAAGATACAAGAACAGAATTAGGCCATTTGGCCCATCATGTCTGCTTTGGCATTTGATCATGGCGGACCAACTTCCCTTTCAGCTCCAATCTCCTGCTTTCTCCCAGTATGCCTTCATGTCCTGACTAATCAAAAATCTATCAACCTCTGCCTTAAATATACCCAATGACTTGGCCTTCACAGCTGGCTGTCACAATGAATTCCGCAGGTTCACCACTCTCATACCTCATCATCTCTCTTCTAAATGAATGCCCCTCTATTTTGAAGCTGTGTCCTCTGGCCCTAGACTCCCCCTCGAAAGGGAACATCATCTCCACAACCATTCAACTGAGGAATTTAAACATTTGATAGGTTTCAATGAGATCACCCTTCATTCTTCTGAATTCCAGTGAATAGAAACCCAGAGCCATCAAATGTTCCTCATTTGGCAAGCCTAGAATAATTTTTGTAAACCTCCTTTGAACCCTCAGCACATTTTTTCATAGATAAGGGGACCGAAACTGTTCACAATACTCCAACTGAGGCCTTACCAGTGCTTTATAAAGACTCAATATTACAGCCTTGCTTTTATATTCTATTCCCCTTCAACTGAATGCTAACACTGCATTTGCTTTCCACACCACCTGCAAATTAACCTTCAGGGAATCCTGCACGAGGACACCCAGTCCCTTTGCACTTCAGATTTTTGAATTTTCTCTCGATTTGGAAAAGGACCTCATTCACTTCATCTGTTTGAATACTGCCTTTCTGCTTCTCCAAGCAGCAACATTCCATATTCAATGTCAGATGTAGAACCCATAAGCTTCTCTGTGGGTGGTAAAGTAAGGAACAAGGGTGGCCATGAGCCCAACCTATCACAGCCACGTGTCCCTCCTGAGAATGTGTTTCTGTTGCCACCTTGTTTCTCTAACTTCCAGTAACTTCTCCTCCTCTCCCATTCACCACCCTGGCTCCTTTCCCTATCATCTCTCCCTGCTGCCCCTCCTCCTTCCCTTTTTCCCATGGTCCACTCTCATGTCTCTTCAGAATCCTTCTTACTGAGCCTTTTACCTTTTGTGTCTATCACCTCCCAGCTTCTCTCTCCATCCTCTCTCCCCTCCCCAGCCACTTTCCCCTCACTGGCTTCACCTATCACCTAGCTTGTACTCCTTCCCCTCCACCCACCACTTATTCTTGGTACTTGCCCCTTCCTTTCCAGTCCTGATGAAGGGTCTTGGTCTGAAACATAAACTACTTATTTCTCTCCATAGGAGCTGCCTGATCTGCTGAGTTCCTCTAGTATTTTGTGTGTGTAACTAAAGAACAAGGGTAGAACTTTAAGCCAAAAATATTTTATTAAAAGTGATCAGCATTCAAATATTAGATCCAACTGGTATAATAATATATTGCTAGTCATAACACATCAAACAAGCAGTTGTTAAAGATGTTATTAATCACAATAATAAAGTACAGGCAGCGAGGTATCACACAGCATGCTAGGTAGCACAGCAGTTGCTATGCCAATATTACAGTGCAGTGACCTGGGTTCAATTCCCACCACTGTCTGTAAGAAGTTTGTATGTTCTCCCTGTGACCACATGGATTTCCTCTGGGTGCTCCAGTTCCCTCCCACAGTCCAAAGATATATTTGTTATTAGGTTAGTTGGTCACATGGGTGTAATTGGGTGGTGCGGATTCACTGGGCCTGAAGCACCTGTTATTGTGCTGTATCTGTAAATAAAATAAAAACGGTGACAATGCTGAGTTTGCCACTACAGAGAGCAATTAGGGTAAATAGTGGACAAATATAGTTGATTCATTTGTTATGTACTGTGCTCTATGACGTGGAAGATCATGGTCTTTCCATGACCATGATTGTTCTTGACAAAATTTCCTACCAAAGTGGTTTGCCATTGCCTTCTTCCAGGCAGTGCCTTTACAAAACGGGTGACCCCAGCCATTATCAATACTCTTCAGAATTAGTCTGCCTGGCATCAGTGGTCGCATAACCAGTATTTGCGAGGCAACACTTCACCTGTGAATCAGCTGAACAGTCCTTCCAAATGAGGCAACACTTCATCTCTGAATCTATTGTGTCCAGTACACCCAATGTGGCCTCCCTTATATTGTGGAGACCCATTGTAAATTAGGGGACTGCTTTATCAAGCACCTCTGCTCCATCTGCCAAAATGTCCTTTTAGCCAAACATTTTAATTCTGATTCCTGTTCCCATTCCAACATGTCAGTCCCTGGCCTCCTCTTGTGACAAGAGGAGGCAACCCTCAGGACTGAAGAGCAACAATTTATATTCCGTCTAGGTAGGCTCCAACCTAATAGCATGAATATCGGTTTCTCCTTGCTATAAAATAAATTTCTATCGCCCTCCCCACTTCTTCTATTCTCCATTCTAGCCTTTTATTTCTTCTTACCTGCCTGTCACTTCCTGCTAGGTCCCCTCTCTCCTATGGTTCAGTCTCCTGTCTTATCAGATTCCTTCCTCTCCAGCCCTCTATCTTTCCCACCCACCTGGCTTCACTTATCACCTTCTAGCAAGCCTCCTTCCCCACTCCCCCACCCACCTCTTTATTCTGGCATCTTCCTCCCTCCTTTTCAATCCTGATAAAGGGTCTCAGGTCTAAACGTTGACTACTTGTTCACTTCCATAGATGCTGCCTGACCTGCTGATTCTTCTAGCATTTTGTGTGTTTTACTTGTGACATGCGCCAGTTACTCAGAAGACCATCCATCACCTGCTTCTCTGGCTTCACGTGACCGTGATCAGGGGGTGAGGGGACTAAGTAGGTGCTACACCTTCTCCAAGGGTGACCTGCAGACTAGCAGAGAAAAAAAATTGCTTTACACCTCCTTTGGAGAAGAGCCAATTGATTGGAACATCCTAGCTGGCGTGAAGGATGGGCCGAATTGCTGTGTGTCGCTTGGAAATATCTCAATGAGTAAACAAGTGCAAAGCATTTTTAAAACAGAAAGAGTGGAAACCTATAATCAGCTTTGCCTCAGTATATTTGAACAGTGTTAGTAAACTCAGGGGATTGTATGATTAATTGATATCATGTGTTTCTAAATTATAGATTAGCTCTTGAGCTGACAAACCAAAAAGCCATCAAATATGAGATTTGGAAAGATGCTCATGAAGTTCTTTGTTGTAAATTAATTACATAGAGCTGCAGAAATCTCAAGCATGTCTTCCAGTAAATGCATTCATGTCAGCACAAAATATTCTCAAGGCAATATCATCTAGGATCAAATCCAATCTTTACATGGGTTATCTAAAGTCCATTTGAATTTATTTGTTCTGGATGATAATATATTTGGATCTTTTATTACTTTCTTTAAACTAGGTCTTGCTCATCATCCAATCCAGCTGCTTATTTCTGTATTGGGCTCTTAACTCATGAAGCAAAGCATTCACAACAGAAAGAAAAACAGTTTGATTTGTCTTTCTAATCAAGATGACAATTGTAATTTTCACATGTAGATAATGTTTACAACAAACAAGGTGTGAATTTTATGACTTACATTTAGAATTTCTTTTCTATCCTATGCCCAGCAAAGCGTGACATTTTTCATTCAAATATCATAAGACCATAAAACATAGGAGCAGAATGAGGCCATTTGGCCCATCAAGACTGTTCTACCATTCCATTATCGCTGATTTATTATCCCCCTCAATGCCAACCTCCTGCCTTCTCCTTGTAACATTTGATACCCTTACTAATCAAGAAACTATCAACCTTGACTTTAAACATATCCATTGACTTGGCCTCCAGATCCATCTACGGCAATGAATTCCACAGATTCAGCACCCTCTGGCTGAAGGCATACCTCCTCATCTCTGTTCTAAGGGGATGTCCCTCTATTCTGAGACTGTGCCTTCTAGTCCTGGACTACCCTACCATTGGAAACAGGTGGATGTCGTATACTTGGATTTCCAGAAGGTGTTCGATAAGATGCCGCACAAGAGACCTACAAAAAAGATACGGATGCATGGAGTCGAGGAAGTGTATTGGCATGGATAGTGGATTGGTTAACCAACAGAAGGCAGAGAGTTAGTATAAATGGGTGCTTATCCAGTTGGCAGTCAGTGACGACTGGGGTGCCGCAGGGGTTGGTGCTGGGCTGGCAGCTGTTTACCATTTACATTGATGATTTGGAAGAGGGAACTGAGTGTAGAGTAGCAAAATTTGCTGCTGACACTAAACTGAGTGGAAAAGCAAATTGTACAGAGGATGTGGAGAGTCTGCAGAGGGATATAGATAGGTTAAGTGAGTGGGTCAAGGTCTGGCAGATGGAATACAATGTTGGTAAATGCGAGATCATCCACTTTGGAAGGAATAATAGAAGACCAGATTATTATTTAAATGGTGAAAGATTGCAGCATGCTGTTGTGCAGAGGGACTTGGGAGTGCTTGTTCATGAATCGCAAAAAGTTGGCTTGCAGGTACAACAGGTTATTAAGAAGGCAAAAGGAATGTTGGCCATTGTTAGAGGGATTGAATTCAAGAGCAAGGAGGTCATGCTGCAACTATACAGGGTACTGGTGAGGCCGCACCTGGAGTTCTGTGTACAGTTCTTGTCTCCATACTTGAGGAAAGATATACTGGCTTTGGAGACAGTGCAAAGGAGGTTCACCAGGTTGATTCCAGGGATGAAGGGGTTAACCTATGAGGAGAGATTGAGTCGCCTGGGACTTTACTCTCTGGAGTTCAGAAGAATGAGAGGGGATTTTACAGAAACATCCAAAAATTTGAAAGGGATAGATAAAATAGAAGTAGGAAAGTTGTTTCCATTGGTAGGTGAGACTAGATCTAGGGGACATTGCCTCAAGATTCAGGGGAGAAGATTTAGGACGGAGATGAGGGGAAACAGTTTTTCCCAGAGAGTGGTGAATCTGTGGAATTCTCTACTCAGGGAAGCAGTTGAGGCTTCCTCACTAAATATATTTAAGAAACAGATAGGTTTTTTCATAGTAGGGGAATTAAGGGTTATGGGGAAGAGGCGGGTAGATGGAGCTGAGTTTACAGACAGATCAACCATGATCTTATTGAATGGCAGGGCAGGCTCGATGGGCCGGATGGTCTACTTCTGCTCCTATTTCTTATATTCTTATGTTCATATCCTCTCCACCCACTCTATCTGTGCCCTCCGGTCCTAGATGCGCCCACTATAGGAGACATCCTCTCCACATTCAATCTATCGTTCATAGAAAACATTGGGCAATTGGGGGTATTTGAAGTTTTAGAATGATCTCAGAGAAGTGTTTAAGAATTAAAAAGCAAAGCATTAATAAGTTAATTCAATCTTTAGTCCCTAATTCATTATTTACTCTCTTCTGCCGAACTATTTTCTTCATGATCTGTCATAACCGTATATTCTGCAATGCTAATCTGAATCCTTTCAGACAGAGTTATGTCAATGGGACCACAAATAAAGTTGCAACAGTTTTTGTGAATAAAATATTCATGTCAACTTTGATCACGGCCGCAGATTATGGTAAACTGTTTTCTCTCATGTGTATTGACTGTGGGATGGTGGGGTGGAGTTACATCTCTACCAAAGGAGGTGTAAGGCACTGCTTCCTTCCACTAACCCGCAGGTCACCCTTGGGCAAGGTGTAGCACTAACTTACTCCCCTGAGTAGAGTCACGTGAAGCCACAGGAGCAGGTGGTAGATGGTTGTATGAGCAGCTGATGTATATCACGTCATGATTATGTGATTACTCTTGCCAGGCAGACAATCTCTGAAGAGTATTGATAATGGCTGGGGTCACCGGTTTTGTGACGAAAATGTCCAAAAGAAGGCAATAGCAAACCACTTTTGCAGAAAAATTGTCAAGAACAATCTCGGTCATGACCAATTGCCCACATCAGATGACACGGTGCATAATGATGACGATGATGATCTACTGTACCTGCTTGAAGTCACCAACACAGCTGATCACAGCTTTTTCCTCAAACACCTCCTCAGTTACTTAGCTACCTTGCTTAGTTCCACTTTTCTCAAGCCAGTGCTAGAAAGAGAATTACCAGTAATAGCTTCTCTTCCCATTCTGCACTGGGACTTGCCCATGTATCACCATTTCCCTCCTGTACTTTCTCCATATCACTACGGACATTTAAGCACAAAAAATCAAATTCGCAATCCAATGATAAACTGATACTATGCTGCCAGAGGTGCCATCTCTGATCTAAAATATTAAAGTAAAAGGCATAAAAGATCCTGTGTTACCACGTACTTGTGTTCCAGATAATATTTATTGCAAATTTAATTCTAGCTGATTATCTGACCATTACCACTTTACAATTTGTAGGGGTTTTAATGTGTAATGTCTCCTCTGTTGCAATAGTGATTTATGGCTGCATTTATGGTAGGATATGGACAGCCTACTTTTTGGATCAAGATCCTTTACCACATAAATTCCCAACCTTGATTAATAGTATAGATCCATGGCATCAAAAAGGTTGGGAACCCCTACTTTATCAGGATTGGGATGGAGTCTCTCCCCTGTTCTGATGAAAAGTCTCAACCTGAAGCATTGACTGTCTATTTCCTTCCACACATGCTGCCTGACCTATTGAGTTCTTCCAGTTCCATTGTGTCTTGTTTCAAGAAATGTAAAGTGCTTTGGCACAAAAGAAATCTATTAAATAAGGTTCTCATTTCTTTATTCCATAAATACATGCTTTTATTTTAAGTCTTCACTGCATTGCCAGATGTTAATGTGCAAATTCGACAATCACAGATGAACATTCCAATTGTACGTAGCAGATTTGCCTTCACCCTTTCTGTCAATTACCTGGTGATAAATAATTACTTCATGTAAATTTCTCCATTTTTTGGACTCATCCTTACTTGCATTAGGATAAAAATTTCAGTTTCATATGGTTATTAAAATGCTTAGAATATCATTATTCATTATATACTGTATATATCCATGTATTCAAAGATTCAAAGTGCATTTATTATCGAAGTATGTATGCAGTATACAACCCTGAGATTCATTATCCTGCAGACAGCCATGAAACAAAGAAAACCATGGAGCCTGTTCAAGGAGATACATCAAACCCACCTCCCCCAACCTGCAATAAATGAACAAAAAGCACAGAATATAAAACACAAAATTGAAGGAGTCTAAGCATATTTAGTTCAGCTCAGTTCTAGTTTAATCTAGTGCTGTGTCATTCGTTGTCTGCAAGCCACCCCAAACAAATTCACCCGAAATAGCAACACACAAAAGCAGTGACCAGAACCAGAAGAAACGTGAACTACCAAGTCCAATCCACAAACTGTGTTAAAACTGCATTAAATTGTCATAGTGTTATGTTTTGTAACTTCAAAACATTAAAATAATACAAAGAGAAGCACAGGAGGCCAGAAATACAGGTTGAAATTTGAGTTTGCTTTAGGCTATGTGCGCACATATCACATGCTAGTGTGATAACATACGCAATTACATATAAGCCATAATTAATTATTTAAATGAACAAGAATGCTTAATCAAACAATATATGTACAAGATAACTCAAATATTATTGAAATATTAATTACACAATACACAGGTTTCAAATATTGTTAGCAATAATTTCATAATGGATTAGAAAGTAATTCATAGATGTTTTAGAAGCAGAAAATATTGGAAAGACTCAGCATGTCAACAGAATCTATAGAAGGGGAAACTGTTAATATTTAATGCTTATGAACTTTTGACAGGATTGAGAAAGAGAAATAAAAGTTAGTTTTCAGCAGAATGAAGCAGGATTTGTAGAACAACGTATCTGCAGTTTTTTTCTGATTTTTATTCACCATTTCCAGCATCTGCACTTACTAACATTTTATTTATTGTTTCATTTGTTCTACCTATCCCTCCCCCAGCATCGCTCTATCTGAAAGCTAACTTGATTTTCCTCACTCTCCTGTTTCTGTTAGAGTATCAGATGTGTAACATTGAATCTTTCCACAGATGCTGCCTGACCTGTTGTGCTTTTCCAGCATTTCCTGCTTTTATTTCAGATTTCCAGCATCTGTAGGTTTTTGATTCAGGAGCATACCACTTTTCACTCAATCACTTTTGCAATGAAAGCAAACATTCCAGTTTGCCTTCTAATTTACCAACAATGCTAAATTTTTCAGAAAAAAGACACTCAGATCCCTTTGTTTAGAACTATTTAAGTCTTTCTCTGTATAAAATATATTCCGCTATGTGGTTAATGCTTATTCCTTTTGTCAAACTTTGGCATCTTCATTTTAACTATTTATACAGTACTGTGAAAAGGTCTTAGGCATAGTCCCCTCCTCCTTCCCTTTCTCCTAATGTCCACTCTCCTCTCCTATCAGGTTCTTTCTTCTCCAGCCCTTAACCTTTCCTGCACCCTTGCCATCATCAATCACCTTCCAGCTAGCTTCCTTCCATTCCCCCTACATTTTTATTCTGGCATCTTCCTCCTTCCTTCTCAGTCCTGATGAAGGTTCACAGCCTGAAACGTCAACTGTTTGCTCTTATCCACAGATGCTGCTTGCTCTGCAGTGATCCTCCAGCACCGTGTGTATGTTGCTTTGGATTTCCAGCATCTACAGATGTTCTCATGCTTTTATATAGCTAGGGTTCCTAAGAATTTTGCACAGTGCTATAGTATTGTCAAATTTCATGACATATGTGAGTGATGATTAGCCTGATTCTGCCAAGGGCCTCTATTGTTTGCTGAGTGTGGGAAGGGGGCAGGGAGAGGGGAATCATGGTTTGGAAAAGGGGAAGTGACAGGGGAGGCAGCCGGAAGCACCAAAGAGACATTTTGGAATGATCAATGAACCAATTGCTTGGAATCAACTGGTGTCTAAGGGCTGGGTGTGTCTTCACCTGTGCCACGCTCCCAGCCCCTGGTTCGCCTTCTCTGCCACCTGTCCAAAATTCTCCCACAGCACTCCACCATTGCAATTCCGAACATTCTTTGCTCCCACCAGATTCACAAATTCGCTCTTCTCTCCATGTCAGCAAATACAGTATTGTGCAAATATCTTAGGCACCCCAGCTATATATATGTGGCTAAGACTTTTTTAAACAGTACTGTGTCTCCTGTCAACCCCTTCACTTCCTACTTCCTCACATCAAATTTCAAAATTCAAAGAACATTTATAATAAATGTATGTATTCTATATACCAGCAAGAGATTTGCCTCTAAACAAAGGAACCCAATAAAACCCATCAAAAAAGAAGGCTGTCAAGCACCCAATGTGCAAAAAAATAAGAGAACAGATTGGGCAAACAATAAAAAGTAAGCAAATAACATTCAGAACTAAAATTTACAAAAGTGAGTTCTTAGTCACAAAGCCAGTCATCACTGAAGCCAGTCCAGCAGCCCATTAGTTGCAGGCCAAAGCATTTGCATTTGAGATCAGATTTGGTTACTATCCCTTCATCTATGTCATTTTTATTAATGCTAATTATAACTTTCAAAGTATCCAGTGGCATTATTTTGGTCGATCTGTCTGGACAAGTTGCAAGAAGAAACAAATCCATAAAAGTTATGAGTCATCCTCCACTCTGAGTCCCCCTTTAAACATTAACTTTATGCTGCTTTATTCCCTTGCTGTCCAAAAATCTACCAGTCTCCTTATTAATATACTATAGTTGGAACAGAGACCTTCAAAGACTTACCTCTGAGAGATGAAATTTCCTCTAATCTCTATTCTGAATTGCTAATCCCATTCCAAGACTATCCACTCTGATTCAGAACTTCCCAATCAGCAATAACATACTCTCTAGTCTGTCAATCACTGTGGAATATTTTATACTCAGTGATGTCATCTCTCTTTCATCTAAACCCAGACAATGTAATCCTGTATATGCTTATTCCTGATTATTCAATTACAAAATTAACCAGAATCAGATTTAATACCACTGGTAAATTTTGTGAATTTTCTTGTTATGCAGCAGCAGTACATTGCAATACATAACAATAGAAACCGTGAATTACAGTAAGAAGTGTATATATATATATATATGTACACACACACACACACACACGAGTGAGCTAGTGTTCATGGGTTCAACATCTATTCAGAAATCAGATAGCAGAGAGGAAGAAGCTGCTCCTGAACCATTGGGTGTGTACCTTCCAAGTCCTGTACCTTCTCCCTGAAGATAACAATGAGAAGAAGGGTTGTCCTGGGTGATGGACGTCCTTAATGATGGATGCTGCCTTTTTGGGGCATCATTCCTTGAAGATGTCCTGGATGCTATGGAGGCTAGTACCATGATGGAGCTGACTGAGTTTACAACTTTCTGCAGCTTATTTCGAAGCTATGCAGTAGAGCACCCTCAACCCATACTAGGTGGTGATGCACCCAATTAGAATGCTCTTCATGGTACATCTGTAGAAATTTGTGAGTGTTTTTGGTGACATTCCAAATCTCAAGTCCCTAATGAAATATAGCTGGTGTCATGCCTTATTTGTAAATGCATTGATATGTTGGGCCCAGGATAAGTGTTGACACCCAGGAATTTGAAAAATGCTCATTTTTTCCACTTCTGATCCCACTCTGAAGACTGGTGTGTGTTCTCTCATCTTACCCTTTCTGAAGTTTATGAACTTTACACATGTTACTGCTTAATAATGAATCATTTAAAAACCTATTAAAACATGAATTTCAGCAATAAATCCTCATATTTATCAAGTAGATAAATGAGTAGAAAGTAATTGTTTATTAATATTCCCAGATGACACTGTAATTATAATAAGCATCTTTTCAGACTTACGCCAAACTTAAGATGAAAGAACATCTAAGGAAGCGGCTTACTATAATGTTTCAAATTATTCATAATAAAAATAAAGCAATCATTGAGTTTTAAGTTTTTCCCTTTGGGAATTAAATGTCCTGTAGTTTTAAACCTATTTGACAGCAAAAATTTCATGTATTTCTGGAAGGATTTTATTCTGCTTAGATCCGTTAAAAAAAAGTGATCTACATTCAGAGGTGTAAGTTTATTTGCAAACTATGTCAATAACTTATTCTGGCTTTTGTTTGCCATCAGATCTTATTTGTGAAGAACTGTGTCGTGTATAGAAGCAGGCAAGTAAAAAGCTTTTTCAATTTCTATAAAACCTTTTATATACAGTAAGCCACACTGATGTATATAAGGATTTCAACTTCAATAAAATACATTTTTGGGGGGATTTGAAATCTATTCAGATTTTTTCCTTACGCTTTAGGACAAAGAGGCAGAATTTGAAGTGCTATTTATTCCATCAAAATATGCTGAAATTTTGTTTTATAATTTCAATGTTACATGTCTAATATGAAAATACAGACATTATCAACTAATGGTTTGAAAAGTAAAGATTGAATTCTGCCAAGCCTAATTTTAATAGATCAAAGGTTCAAAGGTTCATTTATTATCAAAGCATGTATCCTTATACAACTTTGAAATCTGTCTTCTCTAGCTAACCACGAAACAAAGGAAGAACATGAAAGTCTTTCCGAGAGAAACATCAAACCCACCCCGCCGCCCCGCAAAAAAGAATGGCATCCTATTCATCAGCCCCCTTCCTCTGCGCAAAACCGAGCAGGGCCATTAACCACCCCCCCTCCAAAACAAGCCCTCCCCTGCACAAAAGAACTAACAGAACACAACAGAACATTAATCTCCAAACACCCTCCCTTTGCGCAACAAAATGAAAAAGGAACAGGCGATATAAAACACAGAATATAAAAATCATATGTCTGCAAAAAGTCCATAAAGAGAGTAGTCCAATCTATAAATACAGAACCATGATGCCATCCTACAAAACCACTGACATTCATCAAAACAGCAGGACTCCACATGATGAGGAGAGGCCTGCCTGCCTGTCACAGCGATAGGCGGGTCACGGATTAAATTAGTATCTTTTGCATAAGGTATGTTCATGTCTAAGTCATACACTAACCACCCTCCCCAATACCCATTTACAGATCCTTCAATAATACCTTACAGTACATGTACATACCAGATTTTATTCATAAATTATTCACTGTAAAAATAAAGCCATCATATGGTTTTATGTTTTGCACTGTTGGGAATTAGATGTGCAGTAGTTTTAAAGCAATTTGACAGCAAATATTTCATATATTTCAGAGGCTATGTTATTCTGTTAGATCAGTTCAAAAAGTGTGGACTCTTATTTGGTAATTGTCATCGTGAACGATGATGACAGGAGACCAATGTGGGAGAGTTTTTGAAGTGGAAACACTTGCACCGGGGCATTCCCACTCTCTCCACCTCGGGAGTCCGGTTCCAGTGGTACCAACAAGCATCTCAGACTCAGGTCTTCCTTGGTTGCAGCGGATGACCATGATGTCTTCTGTGCCTTGTCATGCTCTTCCTGGCTATTGGCTCTCACCGTAGATCTTACCCGCCCAGTCCGCTGGAGGTGACTTTGTACGCTGGGACGGGCATGTGCTTATCTCACTGCGGTGCGATGAGACCGGCTACCCTCACCCGATTTAGCCCGCTCGTCGAAGCAGTGTACCAGGGTGTAGCTGCGGCAACATGCAAACAGCTACTTGGAGGCAGAGGTCAGAACTGAGTGTTCAATGGAGACCAAAGGTGAGTGAGCTGTCCCAGAATGGACAAGACAAGCCCCTTCACCAGAGGTGTTACCTCTCCCTGGATACCCCATACACCCTAGACTACATTTAGTATGCATTATTATTCTAAGTTTATTTATTATCATAATGAAGGAGAAACCATAAGACCTTAAGGCACAGGAGCAGAATTAGACAATTCAGCCCATCCAGTCTGCTCTGCTGGTTCATCATGGCTGATCCCTGATCCTACTCAACCCTGTACACCTGACTTCTCACCATAACCTTTGATGCCCTGACCAATCAGGAAACTATCAATTTTTGCTTTAAATATACCCACGGTCTTGGCCTCCACAGTTGTCTGTGACAGAGCATTCTACAGATTCACAACTCTTTGGCTAAAAAATTCCTCCTTAACTCCGTTCTAAATAGTCGCACCTCAATTTCAGGGTTCTGTCCTTTAGTTCTGGATACCTCCATAATAGGATACATCTTCTCCACATCAACCTTATCTAGTCCTTTCAACATTCAAAATGTTTCTATGAGATTCCCCCACATTTTTCTAAATTCGAGAGAGTACAGACCAAAAGCTGACAAACACACCTCATATGTTAACCAGTTCATTTCCAGAATCATCGTTGTGATCCTCTCTGGACTCTCTCCAATGAAAACACATCTTTCTAAGATATGGGGCCCAAAACTGTTGACTATACTCCAAGTGCGGCCTAACTAGTCTCTTATAGAGACTCAGCATTATCTCTTTGCTTTCATATTCTATTCCCATTGAAATGAATGCCAACATTGCATTTGCCTTCTTTACCTCAGACTCGACCGGTACATTAACCTTCTGGGAATCTTGCATAAGGACTCCCAAGTCCCTTTGCACTCCCAATCTCTGAATTTTCTCCCCATTTAGTTAATAATCTGCATTTTTGTTCATTTGTTCAAAATGTATTACCATACATTTCCTAACATTGTATTCCATCTGTCACTTTTTGCCCATTCTTCCAATTTATAGATAATAGACAGTAGGTGCAGGAGTAGGCCATTTGGCCCTTCTAGCCAACACTGCCATTCACTGTGATCATGGCTGATCATACACAATCAATATCCCGTTCCTGCCCTCTCCCCATATCCCTTGACCCTGCTATCTATAAGAGCTCTATCTAACTCTCTCTTGAAAGCATCCAGAGCCTTGGCCTCCACTGCCTTCTGGGGCAGAGCATTCCACATATCCACCACTCTCTGGGTGAAAAAGTTTTTCCGCATCTCTGTACTAAATGGCCTACCCCTTATTCTTAAACTGTGGCCTCTAGTTCTGGACTCACCCATCAGAGGGAACATGCTTCTGGCCTCCAGCGTGTCCAATCCCTTAATAATCTTAAATGTTTCAATCAGATCCCCTCTCATCCTTCTAAATTCCAGTGTATACAAGCCCAGTCGCTCCAATCTATCAAGATATGACAGTCCTGCCAATCTGGGAATTAACCTTGTGAACCTACACTGCACTCCCTCAATAGCAAGAATGTCCTTCCTCAAATTTGGAGACCAAAACTGCACACAACACTCCAAGTGGGGTCTCACCAGGGCCCTGTACAGCTGCAGAAGGACCTCTTTACTCCTATACTCAATTCCTCTTGTTATAAAGGCCAGCATGCCATTAGCTTTCTTCACTGCCTGCTGTACCTGCATGCTTACTTTCATTGACTGATGTACAAGAACACCTAGATCTCGTTGTACTTACCCTTTTCCTAACTTGACTCCATTTAGATAGTAATCTGCCTTCCTGTTCTTGCCACCAAAGTGGATAACCTCACATTTATCCACATTAAACTGCATCTGCCATACATTTGCCCACTCACCTAGCCTGTCCAAGTCACCCTGCATTCTCATAACATCCTCCTGACATTTCACACTGCCACCCAGCTTTGTGATATCGGCAAATTTGCTAATGTTACTTTTAACCCCTTCATCTAAATCTTTAATGTATATTGTAAACAGCTGCAGTCCCAGCACCGAACCTTGTGGTACCTCACTGGTCACAGCCTGCCATTCCAAAAGGGACCCGTTAATCTCTACTCTTTGTTTCCTGTCAGCAAGCTGATTTTCCGTCCATGTCAGTACTCTGCCCCCAATACCATGTGCCCTAATTTTGCCCACTAATCTCCTATGTGGGACTTTATCAAAGGCTTTCTGTAAGTCCAGGTACAGTACATCTTGTCCCTTGTCCATTTTCATAGTTACATCCTCAAAAAACTCCAGAAGATTAGTCAAGCATGATTTTCCCTTCATAAATCCATGCTGACTCGGACTGATCCTTCTACTGCTATCCAAATGTGTTGTAATTTCCTCTTTTATAATTGACTCCAGCATCTTTCCCACCACTGACGTCAGGCTAACCGGTCTATAAATTTGTCTAAATCCAACTGCTATCGCATTGTTTCCTCAACACTATCTATCCCTCTATCTATCTTCATATCATCTGCAAACTTTGCCACAAAGCTATCAATTCCATTACCTAAATCATTAAAAAAACAATGTGAAAAGTAGTGGTTCCCAATACTGACTCCTGAGGAACGTCACTAGTCATTGGCAGCCAGCCAGAAAAAGCCCCCTTTTATTCCCACTTGTTGTCTCCTGCCTGTCAGCCATTCTGTTATTTATGCCAGTATCTATCTGTAACACCATAGGATTTTATCTTGTTAAGCAGCCTCAAGTGTGGCATCTTATCAAATGCATTCTGAAAATCCAAGTAAATGACACCACTGCCTCTCCTTTGTCCACCCTGCTTGTTACTTCCTCAAAGAACTCTAACAGATTTGTCAGGCAAGATTTCCCTTCACAGAAACCATATTGACTTTGACTTATTTTATCATTAGTCTCCAAGTACCCTGAAACTTCATAATTAATAATAGACTCCAACACTTTCCCAGTAACTGAGGTTAGGCTAATGGGCCTGTAGTTTCCTTTCTTTCGCCTTCCTCCCTTCTTAAAGATAGAGTGACATTTGTAACTTTCCAGTTCCCTGGAACCATGCCAAATTCAAGTGATTCTTGAAAGATCATAACCAATTCATCTGCTGTCTTTTAGCAACCTCTTTCAGTACTCTGGGATGCAGTCCATCTGGCCCAGGTGACTTATCCACCTTAAGACCTTTCAGCTTGCTTAGCACTTTTTCCTTTGTAATAGCAATGGTACTCACTCCTGCTCCCTGACACTCACAGACCTCTGGCACATTGCAATTGTCTTCCACAGTGAAGACCGATGCAAAGTATTTATTAAGTTCATCTGTCATTTATTTGTCCCCCATTACTATCTCACCAGCATCATTTTCCAGTAGTCCAATATCAACACTCTCTTCCCTTTTACACTTTATATAACTGAAAAAGAAACTTGCAGTATTCTGCTATATATTATTGACAAGTTTGCCTTTATATTGCATCATTTCCCTTATAGCTTTTCTCGTTGCCTTTTGTTGGATTTTAAAAACATCTCAGTCATTCAACTTCCCACTCACTTTTGCTACATTATATGCCTTTTCTTTGGCTTTTATGCAGTCCTTAACTTCCCTTATCAGCCATGGTTGCCTACCCTTGCCGGTTGAGAACTTCTTCCTCTGTGGGACAAATCTATCCTGCGCCTTGTGAACTATTCCCAGAAATTCAGCCACCTCTGCTCAGCCATCATCCCTGCAAAAATCCCTCTGCAATCCACCTGGGCAAGCTCCTCTCACATGCCTCAGTAATTCCCTTTGTTCCATTGCGATACATCTGACTTAAACTTCTCCCTCCCAAATTGCAGTATGAATTCAATCATATTATGATCACTGCCTCCTAAGGGTTCCTTTAACATCAGCTCCCTAATAAAATCTGGATTATTACAAAACACCTAATCTAAAATAGCTTTTCCCTGAGTAGGCTGAAACACAAGCTGCTCTAAAAGCCCTTCTTGTAATCATTCAACAAATTCCCTCTCTTGCGATCCAACGGCAACCTGATTTTCCCAATCCCCCATTACAATTGTAACATTATCCTTATTACATGCCCTTTCCAGCTCCCTTTGCAATCTCAACCTCACTTCTTGGCTACTATTTGGAGGACTTTATATGATTCCCATAATGTTTTTTTACTCTTGCAATTTCTTAACTCCACCCACAAAGATTTGACGTTCTCTGACCCTATGTCACCTCTTTCTAAAGATGTAATTCCATCTCTCACCAACAAAGCCACACCACTGCCTATTCCTTCCTGCCTGTCCTTTCGATACCATAAGACATAGGAGAGAATTAGGTAATTCAGCCCATCGAGTCTGCTCCGCCATTTCTTCATGGCTGATCCCAGATCCTACTCAACCCCATACACCTGCCTTCTTACCATACCCTTACCAATCAGGAAACAATTAACATCCACCTTAACTATACCCACCAACTTGACCTTCACAGTTGCCTGTGGCAGAACATTCCAGAGATTTACTACTACTCAGTGAAAAGAAAACAGAAAGTACACTGCAGATGCTGGGGTCAAAGCAACACGTACAACAAGCTGGCAGAACTCAGCAGGTCGGGCAGCATCCGTGGAACCGAGCAGTCAACATTTCCGGCCTGAAGAGGGAGGGGGCAGGGGCCCTGTAAAGAATTCCTATAAATATGGTGAAAAGAATTCCTCCTTACCTCTATTCTAAAAGGCTGCCCCTCAGTTTTGAGGCTGTGCCCTCTAGTTCTGGGTACCCCCACCACTGGGAGATCCCATTTCATCTGGAAGCTGGAGCACCTTTGATCCCAGTGGCCACCCATTTTAATTCCACTTTCCATTCCCACTCCGATATGTCTATCCATGGTCTCCTCCACTGTCACAATGAAACCTCACTTAGGTTGGAGGAACAACACCTTACATTCTGTTGGGATAGCCTCTAACCTGAAGGTATGAACACCAATTTCTCAAACTTCTGGTAATGTCCCCCCTCTTCATCATTCTCCATCCGCGTTTCCCTCCCTTACCTTATCTCCTTATTTGCTTATCGCCTCCCTCTGCTGCTCCTCCCCCTTTTTCACTCTTCCGTGGCCTTTTGTCTTCTCCTATTAGATTCTTCCTTCTCCAGCCCTGCATCTCTTTTACCAATTAACTTCCCAGCTCTTTACTTCATCCCTCCCCCGACCGGTTTCACCTATCACCTTGTGTTTCTCTCTCTCCTCCCCCCCTTTAAAATCTACTCCTCATCTCTTTTTCTCCAGCCCTTCCGAAGGGTCTTAGCCCAAAATGTCGGCTGTACTTTTTTCCATAGATGCTGTCTGGTCTTCTGAGTTCCTCCAGCATTTTATGTGTGCTCGTTATTTATCCACCACTTTAATGCAAATTGTTGAGTACCCCAAGGCATAGTCTTTGAACAGCTAGTTGTTTCATGCTGGAATATAGATTCACAGGAAGAGAAAATAAGGTACAGTATTATCTATGCATGACATCTATTGAGACTTCATGTTTGTAAAGTCAGTCATTTCATATCACCAGGCTGCATCACCCATAATGTGAGAAGGGAATGAGCCATGCTGGTCAAATCATAAGTAATTTATGTATTGAGATTTATCACCATCTGTTACCAGGTCTGTGCATAATATCCATCCATTATAAATTTCACATTTAATGTTAATTTTGTGCCACTGAAAGTTTATATTGTTTCACAGATGACTGCATCTTCATGTAGCTGTCAATTTTTATATCTGAAATAGTCAATTAGTATGTAAAATCTAAATACTGTTGATGCTATAGATCTTAACCAGAAACAAAAATGCTGGAAATGTTAGGCAGCATCTATGGCAACATTAACATTTTGAGTGAAAGACCTAATATATTTTTCTTTTATGTTATTGCCTAGTAATAGGCTGAAATCAGTCCTGATGAAGGGTCTCGGCCCGAAATGTCAGCTGTTTATTAATTTCCATAGATGCTGCCTGACCTGCTGAGTTCCTCCAGCGTTTTGTGTGTATTGCATATGATGCAGTTGGCCAGCTGCAGACTGTGCTTTAAACAGCTATGCCTAAATGATGCTGTAAAAAATCAGGAATACACCAGAAATGAATAGTCATTGCATCCTTGCTCCTTTTTCAAGATTCAAGATTGTTTAATGTCAGATCCTGTATATAAAACAAAAATTCAAAATCTGCATGACTTTCTTTACATTCCTAGTGTCATTTGGACTGTACATTCATTGGTTTATAGAACATAGAACAGTCGTCATCTTCTTGGAGAAATGCCTGGGTATGAGGACTTTTAACACGGGGAGACTGATGCACAAGCAGCCACCACACGAGGAAGGGCCAGAATCCATTGGCATGGAGACCAAGATGACTGGGGCCCTATTCTGTGCTGCCTTCCTCCGCCTCTGAAGCCGTTGTGGTTCTGAGATTCCAGAGCTTATAATTTACCACCATCTTCCACCTGCTCCACCGTTGAGATCTTAGTTGGACTGTGCTTCATCTGGATCCTCCCTCTTGACCTTACTGCCATGGGTGACCCCACCAGGAGCTACGCTCCAGATGACAACACTCTCTGGTTCTCACTATCACACAGGCCTCTCCACCATGACAAGGTGGTGGCACCCCAGAGTGGATAGAACAGTACAGCACAGGAACAGGCCATTCAGGCCACAATGCTGTGCCAAACCAGTTAAAAAGCAAATCAAAAACACCCAAACTAATCCCTCCTACCTACACACCATCCTCCATCTTCCTTACATCCATGTGCCTACCCAAACATCTCTTAAAAGCTTTCAACTATCAATTTGCCTCTACCACCATACCAGGCAGTGTATTCCAGGCATCTACAACCCTCTGAGGAAAAACAACTCCCCCTTATATCTCCCAAGTATAGGATCTATACATTTGCAGTGTTAGTACAAGCCTTCATTTAAATGAAGCAAGCTTGACATGCCTGAAAGGCTGTTATATATACAGAACCTGGTCCCTCAAGGTCCCGAGACAATTCCTTAGACAACACACTTTCCCCATAAGGCTGCACTAAGTTTGACTATGTTCATTAGTAAATAATCCTGCAGTCTGGAATGTACCAGGCTGCAGTATTCCCTTACAGTCATTCCCTTACAGACAGTTGCAGATATTGATCAATCTGTGGACTGAACCTGGATCTGAGCAGAATATATTAACATCATCTAGGTGTAGGGAAATTTTAAGTTTGGTGTCTTCACTGCCAGATGTCATTACCCATCTCTGTTACTTCCATCCTAGTGGATTAGGCAAAGGTTTTGTTACAACACTCAATAAGAAATGAGCAGTGAACAAGGTCTTTTTTAATATATTAAAATAAACTTCATTCATAATAAGAAATATTTACAAGAATAAACCATGCAATGCATTTTCATATATACATTCGTAGTCAATACTTTCAATGGTGTTCTATTACATTCCTTAAAACCAATAAAACCTCTTCCTTAAACAAGAGCACTGTTGCCTCTCTTGTGGGGGTGATACATTACCATAATAATTGAGGGGCTTCCTCCTGTAACCCAGCCCCTCACTTTCCAGTAGTGGAAGAATCCTATATTTATTTATTTAGAGATAAAGTGTGGAACAGGGCCTTCTGGACCAGCGAGCCACACCACCCTACAATCCACCTATTTAATCCTAGCCTAATCAAAGTACAACTTACATTGACCAATTAACCTACTAACCAGTGGGGGAACTGCAGGAAGAAAGCAGAGCACAGGAGGAAATGCATGTGGAACATACAACTATATTGCAGATGGCACTGGAATTGAACTCTGAACTCCAACTGTAATAGTGTTGCGCTAACTGTTATGCTACCGTTGCTACCTTTTTTCTTCCAGTCTTTGAAACTATTAGCGCACCTGCCCTTCCCTCATCCAACTGTAACATTAGTGCTTTGGAAGGTATCCCGAACCTTAGTGTAACTACATCACATTACCAGATCCTGCATTCAATTGTCAAAACATTCAAATGTGGTACCTCCTTCCAAAAAGGTAAACATTACTTTGACTCACAAAATTTTGTTTCAAAAAAGACATTAAATTTTATTTGCTTGGAGGTACAGCACAGAAACAGTCTCTTCTGGCCCAGTAAACCTGTACCACCCAATTACACCCATGTAACCAAGTAACATACCTATACAACTTTGGAATCTGGGAGGAAACTGGAGCACACAGACAGTTAAGTTTAAACATTGTTGTTGATTGGTTTATCTAAAGGTTAAGGTGACTTATACTCATGCACAATTTTCTTATTAACATGGAGCTATAGAAATATTCCCCTATGTTCCTAAATAAGTTGAGATCAATTTCACATTCCTTGATGATTGTAAGACAGGTGGACCCTTTAATTCTACCTGAAAGCAGTTTCAGATGGTTCCACATCACTGCTGCGCCATTACAAAGAAAACACATCATTGCTTCTATTTTCTTGTCATGTCACCCAAAACTTTGACAAACTTTGATAGATGTGTGGTGGAGAGCATGTTGACTGGTTGCATCATGGCCTGGTATGGAAACACCAATGCCCTAGTACAGAAAAGCTGACAAAAAGTAATGGATGCGGCCCAGTCTATCATGGCTAAAGCCCTCCCCACAACGGGACACATCTACACACTGTACTGTTTCAGGAAGGTTCCATCCATCAACAAGGACCTCCACCACCCAGGTCATGCTCTCTTCTCACTGCTGCCATCAGGAAGAAGGTACAGGAGCTTCAGGACCCCACATCCAGGTTCAGGAACAATTATTACCTCTCAACCATCAGGCTGGTGAACCAAAGATGATAACTTCAGTTATCCCATCATTGAACTGTTCCACAGAACTTACGAACACAATTTCAATGACCCTTCATTTCAAGTTCTCAATATTTATTGTTATTTATTTATTATTATTATTGCTTTTTTTTTCTTTCTTTTTGCATTTGCTCAGTTCATTCCTTGCTTTTGCACGTCCTGTTGGGACACATTTATTCTATTGTGCTTGTATTTACTATGATTGCCCGCATTAAAAATGAATCTCGGGGGCTGAACTAGTGACATATATGCACTTTGATAATAAGTTTACTTTGAACTTAGAACTTCGACTGTCTCCACTTCTGATAAACTTCCAAATACATCTCTCAAGAATGTTAAGGGCTGAAATAAGCTTTTGCAAACACCAATCAAAGCCCTGTTGTCACCAAATTAGTTATTCATGGTACTTAAACATGTCTCAATAAAACTCAGACATAATAAATCAGAGATGGATTGAATTTGTGGGGTTAGCTTAGCTGTCTTCCTGCTCTAAATCAACCTTTTCCTATTAGTTACAATTTCCACTTCTAACATTTGCATTGTAAATTTTCTACTTAAAAGAAATGTTTTTAACGTCAGTGATGTTGTGCAATAAGATCAAATAACAGTAATTATATTTTAAATAGAGCAATAAAAAATCAGAAAAGCAACCTCATCAGCTAATAACCTTTAGAAAAAAAACAATACATAACCTGAGAAATTAACTTGTTCTTCTGTTTCCATTTGAATAACAGATCTAAGAAACTTTATTTTTGCTCAGTTTCCTTATACAACTATCAAAATCCAACAATTTTAAAACTATGATCCACTAGATCACAAAGTACCCAAGAAAACTGGCTTGCAATGATAAAATTGAAAGCCTTGAAAATATGGATTATATAGCTTTTATGAAAATCATTTCAATCTGTGTCTTGCAGTGAAATTAAAATGAAACAGTGATTATTAATTGGTTTATTATTGTCACATATGTATGCAGGTTATGTGAAAAAGTAATCTTGCATACTGTTCATATGGATTAATTCATTACAACTGTGTATTGTGGTAGTACAAGATAAAACTAACAGAGCACAGAATAAAGTTCAAAGTTCAAAGCAAATTTATCATCGATGTACATATATTTCACCATATGCTGTACAACCCCAAGATTTGTTTCTTCGCGGGCTTACTCAGTAAATCCAATAGCTGTAATAGATTCAAAGGAAGCCCGCACCCAATAAGAAAATGTGCATTGGTTTTGCGCATTGGCAGAAAACCAATGCACAAAAGACAACAAACTGTACAAATACAAAACAAGAAATAATAAAAATAATAAATAAACAATAAAAATCGAGAACATGAGATCTCCTTCTTATCATGTCCATGGACGGCCCAGCCAGAACTGGACATGCCTTTGCGCCTTGTTGCTGAATTCAGCAAGATCTGCAACAGTACAGGGCTCCTCTAGCGATGGGCATTGCCGGAGATGTTGCATAGCTTGTGGCTCAGTTCCACATTCACAAGTTGTCGGGCTGGTTGTATGTCCCCATTTGCTTAGTGACACCTTTGAACGACCTACACCGGTCCTCAGTCTGTTAAGGCACTTCCAGGTTGCCCAGTTGCCATTAGCTCCTGGGGGAAGGCTTTCATCCAGTGGAATTTCCATCGTTGGGGGTTGTTTGAGACTGGCGAGCTGGTCTTCCCACAAGGCGATGCGGGCTTCAGATGGGGTTGACTGTAATGGAACAACACTGTTCATGAAGCTCTTCCTTGACTTTAGGCGGCTGGGTGTGGGTGTATGACCAAGAAGAGGGTGCCTCTCATCTGATGTCTGACGGAGACGTTCTTTTTTGCTGGCTACCGTTCTTCTTATATCGGGGGAGCGATACCCGCCAGGATATATAGGCTGTTTGTGCATTCCACCTCAGGAACCGTGAAGCCAAACGATAGCTTAAAGTAACCTGGGGTGGAGCCACACTGACGCATTGTAAGCACCCTGTCTACTTAGGAGTCACCCTTAACAGATGTCTCACTCTCAAGAACCACATCAATAAGACAAAGGCAAAAGTGAGCGCATGAAACAACATCCTGAATAAGCTCACTAACACAAAATGGGGAGCAAGCTCGAAAACATCGCGAGCCAGTGCACTCGGTCTTTGCTATTCCACTGCCGAATATGCCTGCCCTGCATGGGAAAAATCTACTCATGCTAAGAAGATGGATGCCATTCTGAAAAGCTGCCGACTTATCACAGAACATGAGAATCCTTGAAAGGGAGTCCATAGGTTATGAGAGCAGTTCAGTGACAGGGCGAGAGAAATTGAGTGAAGTTAACCCCCTGGTTTAAGAGCCCCTGGTTTAAGGGTAATAATTGTTCTTGAATCTGGTGGTGTGAGTTCTGAGGGACCTGTTCCTTCTTCCTGATGACAGCAGTGAGAAGAGAGCATGAGCTGGGTGGCGGGTGTCCCTGATGATGAATGCAGCTGTCCTGGGACAATGCTCCATGTAGATGTGCCCAATGATGGAGTGGGCTTTACCCGTGATGGACTGAGCCATATACAGTTACAGTGAAACTGTAGATGGACAATAAGGTAGATTGTGAGATCAAGATTCCATCTTATCATATAAGGGGTCTGTTCAATAGTCATAACAGCAGGATAGAAGATGTCCTTGAACCCAGTGATACATTGTTTTAGGCCCTTGTAGCTTCTCTACCATGGAAGAGGTGATTAGAGAGAATGCCAAGCATGGGTAGTGTCGTTGATTATGCTAGATACTTTATTAGGGCAGTGAAGTATCGACAGAGTCTATGGAAGTCAGGCTGGTTTTCGTTTAAAAAATGGTGAGGGTCAGGACTAAAAAGAATTAAAGGTGATTATGTTAGAGTTAAATAGGATAGAGAGGATCAAAATAAATTTAGAATAAATTAATTTTCATGAAAATATCTGAAAATATCTTATAGCAGATGGTGCTAAATCTACATATCACACCTACTCACATAAATTAATGCTTTGAAAGATTTTCCCCTCATGCTCATTTTCATCTTCTTCTATGGCCTGCTCTGTTCAAAACAAAACCAACAATCAATGTATGAGCATCACAAATTGTCCTGAAGAAGAAACTCAGCCTGAAGGACCTACTGTCCATTTCCTTCCATAGATGCTGCTTGACCTGCTGTGTTCCTCCAGCACTTTTTGTGTTGCTCTAGATTTACAGCATCTGCAATCTTTCTGATGTTCCAGTAATTGGCATGCTTGGCTTATCGGTACGAGATTTATGTGATTTGCCACAATTGTAAGAAATAATAGATTAGATCTCCTCAGCAATTTTCATTTTGGAAACTTAGCATTTTACAATTACACAATTTTTTTCATGATTGTTTAAGTTTGTTTTCGTAGAAAAAATTCAAGAATAATCTGCACTGATTGAAATTCATAGATAGATGCACAGGATTTGCTATCTTGCATGAGACTCCAGTGAAATAATTTGCTTCCTGGATATAGGGATATAGATCTGTATCTAGTGTGCACTGATGAGTATAATTTCAATCCTATGCAAATTTCCCTGCGTCAATTTTGCAATATATGTATATATTTATATATATCTGTGTGTGTATGTGTGTGTGTGTGTGAGTGTGATTTATATTATACATAATTATTATATTTTGATATTTAATTTTAACTTTAATGAAAATATATTAAATATATATTATATTTACCTACACTATTTTACATACATTTCCATTGTATGTTATGTTTGCCACTTCTTCAGAGACAAAAGGATTATGATTATTTAATGAACTCCAGAAATAAAAACATTGAAATAGGGAAGTAGTTTTTAGACATTTTGAGAAGTATCTAATTTGCTTTTTAATTGATTTCAAAAGAAATAAGAATCAGTGGGTTGCAATATGTACTTTTGACTTGCACAGAGCCACTTTCATGAAACTTGAAAAAATCAATTTCGCACTGCCATTTACAACCGATTATCTGCAATAGTCTCACCAAGTGCCAGTCTCAAACCGTGAAGCCATGTATCTGGTAAAAGAGGCATTTTGACGTGAAATAAAGCAAAATTAGTTTTTACTAATTGTACTCTGTAGACAACTTATTCATGAGAAAGAGGTTAATTGGCCCATGTACGTCAATCAATAATCTCTCCCATTTTTCTCCATATTGCATCCTTTTGTTTAATACTGATGTCCTCCAGGTAACTGCTAGGGGTGCTCAGAGTAAATGAATAAAAAAATCATTCGCAACTACATCTGTTATTGAAGAGCATTCTTACATTCTGGAACCATGTTCACTCTGTATCAATTTGGCTATTACTGAGTACTTCTGCAATATATATTCAGTGGCCACATTATTAGGTACACCTGTACACCTGCCTGTTAATGCAAATATCCGATCAGTTAATTAGGCACCAACTCAATGCAGAAAAGCATGCAGACATTGTTAAGATGTTCAGTTGTTGTTCAGATCAAACATCACATTGGGGAGAGAAATGTGATACAAGTGATTTTGACTGTGGTATGTTTGGTGGTGCCATACGGGGTGGTTTGAGTATCTTAGAAACTGCTGATCTCCTGACATTTTCACACACAACAGTCTCTAGAGTTTACAGAGAATGGTGTGGGAAACAAAAAACATTCAGTGAGTGGCTGTCTGTGGGCGAAAATGCGTTGTTAATGAGAAAGGTCAGAAAGGAATGGCCAGACTGGTTCAAGCTGACAGGAAGGTGACTAACGTGTTACAACAGTGGTGTGCAGAAGAGCATCTCTGAGTACACAACACATTGAAACTTGAAGTGAATGGGCTACAGCAACAGAGGGCCACAAACATACTCTCAGAGGCCACTTTATTAGGTACACCAAGTGTATATTGATGAGACCTAATATAAAACTGCTATTATTTATAACAGCCAGAGAAGCATACTTAAAATTAACAAATAAAACCTTTACACAAGGGGTTCCCAATCTGGACCCCTTGGTTAATGGTACAAACCCACGGCATAAAAAAATTGAAACCCTGCTTTAGACAGATCTGGATGCAACTAAAATATTCCGCCATAAATTATTGATGCATATCTAGGATTTACTCATGGAGGCAAGTGTATTGAGGTTTCCAGAGCTCTGCCATTCTGTCAACTGAAGTGAACATAAAGTGTGGTACGTGGACTGACAGTGGCCCCTCTTGTAAGTGAGGATTAGTGAGAGGCATCACAAAGAGATCATATGTGTGTAAGGAAGTATTTTTAAGACCTTTTGTCAAATTAATTCATCAGTGATAATAAGATCATTAGAGCATAAGATAAAGGAGCAGGATGAGGATACTTAGCCCACCGTACCCAGGAAAATGCCTCTTTTATCAGCCACATGGCTTCACAGTTTGAGACTGGCACATGGCAAGAAGATTGTAGACTATGAATTGTAAACAACCAATGAAATTGATTTTGTCAGGTTTCATGAAAGTGGCTCTATACAAATCAAAGCACATATTGCAAACCCACTGATATTTATTTCTTTGAAATCAATTAAAAAGCAAACCTGACACATTTCAAAATGTAAAAAAAATAATTTCAACAAGCATTCCCCCAATTCAATGTCTGTATTTGTGTGGTTCATTATATAATCATGATCCTTTTGTCTCTGAAAATGTGGCAAACACATCATACAATGGAATTGTATGTAAAACAGTACAGATAAATATAATAAAATATATATTATATATATATTAAATTTTAAATATAAAATATAATAATTAATTGTAAGAATATAATGTATATATAATGTAAAATTGACACTGGGCTATTTGCATAGGACTGAAATTATGTTCATCAGTGTAGAATTAGGCCATTTTACCTGCCATAGTTGCTGATTTATCATCCCTCAACTGCATTTGCTTGCCTTCTCCCTATCACCTTTGCTACCTTGATTAATCAAGAATCTATCAATCTCTGCTTTAAATATATCTAATGATGTCACCTTCACAGCCATTTGTGGCAATGAATTCAACAGATTTAGCACCCACTGGCTAAAAAATTCCCCCTCATCTCTTTTCTAAATGTACATCCTTCTATCCTGAGGCTTTGTTCACTGGTCCTAGACTTCCCCACTACAACACAGAGTCTTGCCATCTTCAGAAGTTTTCTGAAGACTCTGCCATAGTTGGATGCATCAGCAAGTGAGATGAGGCTGAGCACAGGGCTACGGTGGGAAACTTTGTCACATGGTGCGAGCAGAATCATCTGCAGCTTAATGTGAAAAAGACTAAGGAGCTGGTGGTGGACCTGAGGAGAGCTAAGGCACCGGTGACCCCTGTTTCCTTCCAAGGGGTCAGTGTGGACATAGTGGAGGATTACAAATACATAAGGATACGAATGGACAATAAACTGGACTGGTCAAAGAACACTGAGGCTGTCTATAAGAAGGGTCAGAGCCGTCTCTATTTCCTGAGGAGACTGAGGTCCTTTAACATCTGCCGGACAATGCTGAGGATGTTCTACAAGGCTGTGGTGGTCAGTGCTATCATGTTTGCTGTTGTGTGCTGGGGCAGCAGGCTGAGGGTAGCGGACACCAACAGAATCAACAAGTTCATTCGTAAGGCCAGTGATGTTGTGGGGGTGGAACTAGACTCTCTGACGGTAGTGGCTGAAAAGAGGATGCTGTCCAAGTTGCAAGCCATCTTGGACAATGACTCCCATCCACTCCATAATGTACTGGTTAGGCACAGGAGTACATTCAGTCAGAGACTCATTCCACCGAGTTATAACACTAAGCGTCATAGGAAGTCATTCCTACCTGTGGCCATCAAACTTTACAACTCCTCCCTCGGAGTGTCAGACACCCTGAGCCAATAGGCTGGTCCTGGACTTATTTCCATTTGGCATGATTAACTTATTATTATTTAATTATTTATGGTTTTATGTTGCTATATTTCTTCACTATTCTTGGTTGGTGCGGCTGTAACGAAACCCAATTTCCCTCAGGATCAATAAAGTATGTCTGTCTATCTGTATATGAAACATCTTCTCCACCTCCACTCTTTCTAGGCCTTTCAATATTCAATAGGTTTTCAATGAGATTCCTCCCTCATTCTTCTAACCTCCATTGAGTACAGGCCCAGAACCACTAAATGCTTTAAATGACCGATGGACATCAATGAAAATCCAAAATAATAAAAGAATTTGCTCTTTTTAAGTAGTGGGCATGTCAGGCTTTGGTGAGAGATACTGAGTTAATGGTTCAATGATCCTCCATCAGAAATTCCACACTTCCCAGGGGAATATGTTAAGCTAGTTAACATGTCCTATTTTCAAATCCACATGATCTATGTTGGGTTAGTGATCCTGAGGAGTATCATACCATGTCATTCCTAATGAAGGAGAAGTGGTGATATGGCTGGATATGAGGGGCCAGGCTACATGGGTGAGGACAGCACCTTGTTCTCCTGATCATAACTGAACTCTTAGAAGAACAGTGTTTTTAATGATGTCAGTTGGTCTCTACTACTGTCATTCTGAAGAATTGCTGACCACATTTTTTTTCCATTATAGCTATTCGGACAAAAAGCTTCAACTTCTTTGATCTAACTTAGTTCTAGGTTGTTGCAAAAAGCAATATAATCTGGCAGCTATGAGTGAACATGGTGTGTGGGGCTGAAGATTTCCTTGTGTCAATAAATTACTCTATTTGGGCATCAACCTCAAATTTCAGCACAAAAAAACTGAGAAATTGTAGGTCACTTCACTACAGGAAAACTATCAACCAGATGGAATGAATAGAGAGAAAATTTTCAAGGATATTGCTGGGACTTGAGTTATAGTGAAGGGTTGAATAGGTTAGGACTTTATTTCCGAGACCAGAGAAGATTGAGGGGCGATTTGATAGTGGTATATAAGATTTTGTGGGGTACAGACAGGGTAAATGCAAGCAGGCTTTTAACTGGGTGAGACTAGAACTAGAGGTCATGGGTTATGGGTGAAAGGTGACATGTTTAAGGGCATCTTCTTCACTCAGAGGGGGATGAGAGTGTGGAATGAGCTGCCAGAGCAGGTGATGGATCCAGGTTCGATTTCAACATTTGTGGGAAGTTTGGATAAGTACATGGAAGGGAGGCTTTGGTCCAGGTGTGGGTCAATGGGACTAGGCAGAATAACAGTTTGGCACAGACTAGATGGGCCAGAGGACCCGTTTCTCTGCTGTAGTGTTCTATTGAGAACTATAATTGTATGCCCAAAGTGATGCTGGTGGTGAGGGATGTGTGTGGGGGGGGGGGGGGGGTGGTCAACCGTTGCTGTATCTGAAAAGGAAAGTGTTCAGTTCCTGGGACATTGAGCTCATTAGGCTGCGTTGTCACTCATCACTAGGTGGCTCAATAGAGGAGATGTTCTGCAAATTATCTCCATCAACTGCTGTGGTAATTCCTTGTTCTTTATTTGCCTTAACATCTTATTCGTCTGGTAGGATTTTACATGAATATTTTACATAATAAAGTTTAAATCTGCTGAGTGGTAATGATAATGTTCTGTTTACTGGTACCTATGTGTAAGGAACCAGTTACGCGACACATTTCAAGCATATTTGAAAGCAAACATTCATTTTTTTGTGAACTAATTTAAGGGAAAAGTATGTGAGGATTGGAAAAAAGTTGTCAGTTAAATGCTTATGGCAATTGTGTATGTTAGGAGTGATGAGTCGAGACGCATGGAAGGTGAATGTGATATAATAAATTAAGCAGTTCCGGAGCAGCATATGATGGTGCTGTTAATCATGGGGTTTCAGTGACCAAATATGCAATTTGCTTTCAGACAGAATAGGCAGAGCTCAGAGCAGGGCACAATCCAATGTGACGAAACCAAGGCTAGGCAGCAGGCCTGTTACAGCTCGCTGCTCTGCTACACTTACTCAGCTCTGTGCTGAAATATTCATCTCGGACTCTCTTTGTGGACTTCAGTTGGAATGCGATTGTTTGCATGATTTGTTTTTTCTCTCTCTGCACGTTGGGTGTTTGATGATCTGTTTTTTTCAATAGGTTTCCTCTGGGTTTCTTCTTTTAGTGGCTGCCTCTAAGGAGACAAATCTCAGGTTGCATAATGTATACATACTTTGATAATAAATGTACTTTGAACATTTATCTGACATCATGAATGGTTTTCTTTCAGCACTGCTAATTGGTCCTGCAAGTGTGAGGATACTATTGTCAGTACCAGCCCCTCCGTAGGCAGCATGACCACTATTTGCGGTTATTTTCTGTTCCAAATTGGCAGGTCTTCATCTGGACAGTTGGTCGTACGGTTGATACCAACAGCCTTGGTGTGAGAATCCAATTGGGTTTTCTGGTATCAGTCTGAACTTGGTGAGAGATACCATGAAGTGTCAGTGGGAGAATCTGATTGTTTATCTTGGTCCTGCAATATTTTATGGGGAAGGAAATTCCAGCGAATTATGTAGTACCCACACCCAGAATCAGCCAACTTTACACCAATATGTTTACATTTATTCCTGAAAAATGGGTTGTAACTTATCCTTCCAATAAACAGCAAATTTCTCAACAGTATACGTACACAACGCTGGAAGAACTCAGCAGGTCAGGCAGCATCCGTGAGAAAAGAGTAGCCAACGTTTCGGGCCGAGACCCTTCATCAGGAATGGGGGGGGGGGGTGGAATTTCTCAGCAACTGTGGCATAGCAGTCAGCAAAAATATTGAGGCTTGCTGTGTATGACAAGTACTGGTGTATGCTGGGTAATTGACCTTACTGTGGTCTGTTGTCCATTATATCAGTATGTGTGACTGGACTGTGCTTACTGAAGGGGCTCTTTCTGAATCATTGAGTGTCTTCCTTCCGGTTTCTGAGGCTCCATCTTGATGGTAACTATGAGAAGAGGGCATGACCTGGATGGTGAGAGTCCTTAATGATGGATGCTGCCCTTTTGAGGCACTGCTTTTTATGCACCAAAATCCCACAGGCAGCTTTGAGATAATTAGTTTCAGGGTTGTCAGAAGATAAACTCCTTTCAATTTTCAAGTCATGCCAAAAGATCTTTTGAGCTGGTCTGGGTCCTTAATAGGACAACTTGTCTGAAAGCCCACACTCCAGCAGTAACACGTTCCCTCCAAACTACATCTGGAGTGCATTTCTGAACCCATGAGCTGCCCTTTCAGGAAGAGATGCTGGTATTCATTGCTGAGATTTTCCATTAAACTGCTATACAGTAAAGCTTTTAGATATAAGAGTATTGCGGCTAAGAGCTATAAAGAATGATGCACGTTTCAATCGGGGCACTTCATCGAACCGTTGAGTTAAACTTCAATACATAGGAATGATAGCATGGTAATAGAAACACTGAATAGAAAAAAAACCTCTTCGTGCAGTAACACAATTTATATATCACCATGGGTATTCCAGCAATACCTTAGCACCAGGCTAAAGCTTGTGATCTGGTTTGCTGTTGAGCGACTTTGAAATAACTACTTAAAATCAATTCTCTAAACACCCTTAAGGTCCGCAGTATTGATCAAGACCAGTCCCAAGGGAGCGTCGATAATAGATGCGCCGTTGGGAAATGAGTTCTCGCGTCTCACTCTCTTTAGTGAAGTGGAGACAAACACTCTCTTGACGTCAAGACAGCCTGGAGATTTAAAGTCTGCTCTGCCACTTGTGTGTTAGAGAGCGAAAGCAGAGACCCGGCGAGGAGGATTACAGCGCAGCTGCCCGCTCTCTTCGAACTTTGATGGACTCCAGATCCTAGAGGAGCGAGGATTCACCGCTGGAAGAATGAGGAGTCAGGCGATGACTTTGCTATTGGTCCTCAGTTTTTACAGCATGTGTTCAAGTGAGTAGGGGTATTTAAACGATATACTTACCCAACAGAAAAGAGCCATGACTTTTTTTCTCTTGGTTAACACTATTTACCGCTCAAATTTGAAGTAATGGGATTTAGGCAACTTCTTTGTTTCACAGAAAGTAGAATACAGCCTGAGGCTTTTCTCATTTAATTTGCTGGCAAGTCAGATCCAACTCGGATTTCTGACGATTATATTACATGGCGCAATAGATTGGTGAGTTTATTTCCAAATATATTTACCGATGTAACAACACACGAAAATGTTCAAGTTTGCACGACGTGTTTTCTCCTGAATAACTCCTGAATATATTCAGGATCACATTCACCTCCTGAATGTGATCCTGCTTGACACTAATAATCGATCCTACGAACCATGATCATAAAGAATCGTTCAAACACAGCTAATCTAACAAACTACCACACACAAAACAACACATTTTCCCCTTTGGGTATTGTAAACTTGACAGGAAACACTATAATAACTAACTTAAACATATAAGCAGTTCTTATGATTGATTTTCCACCATATTTAATTTAGAATGGTTATCTAGTGTTCGATTTTGATGCAGTGATTGAATTTATTCATTTTATGATCAGAGACTGTTTCAAAGTTTTTCACAGTGTTTAGGGCAGAAGTACAGTGCGCTGCTGGAGTTCGTTAATTCATATCAGTCATTAACAGCTCAAGAACCCGTTAAGTATTTGAACTGGCAAGAATGTATTCAGATTGAAATTATCACAGCTTCGTTAGGAAATTATTTTAAATAAAGTTTCATAAGACAAATTTACAAGGGTAAAATCTCACAACTTTTTGGGTTTTTTTTGCAGAATATTCCGTTCAACACTGTTTATTTTTCCCTTTATAATTTATGTCCTTCAATCTTTCCTAGGTATCGTTTGCTCTAAAGAAATAAAATCAATTCATTTTTCACATTTAAAATTTTACACTTCTGGTAACATTTTGCTAAGTTTCCGTGAATCAGAATCAAGATTAATATCTTGGCATATGTTGTGAAATGTTTTATTATGTAGCAGCAGTACATTGCAGTTCATAATAATAAAAAAACTAAATTACAGTATATATATATATATATATATATATATATATAAAACATTAAATTAAATAAGTAGTAAAAAACAAAAAAGAAAGTGGTGAGGTAGTGTTCATGGGTTCAATGTCCATTCAGAAATCTGATAGCAGAGGGGAAGAAACTAATTCTGAATTGTTCAGTGTGTGCCATCAGTCTTCTGTATCTCCCCCCTGTTGGTAGCAATGAAAAGAGGGGATGTCCTGGGTGATGGGAACTGTAATGATGGATGCTGCCTTTTTGGGGCATCGGTCCTTGAAGATATCTTGGATGCTGGGGAGGTTAGAACCCATGATGGAGGTGACTTCACAACTTTCTGAAGCTTACTTCGATCCTGTGCAATGCCAGACGGTGGTGCAGCCAGTTAGAATGCTCTCTATAGTACTTCTGTAGAAATTTGCGAGTATCTTTGGTGACACCAAACAGTAGCATGGATATTGGGTGCAAGTTGAATAAGGAGTTAACATTGGCATGTGGCAAAGGTAGTGTCGCAGTAGTTATGGGGGATTTCAACATGCAGGTGAACTGGGAGAATCAGGTTGGTGCTGGACCACAGGATAGGGAGTTTGTAGAGTGCCTACGGGATGCATTCTTGGAACAGCTTGTACAAGAGCCGACCAGGGACAAGACTATTCTGGATTTAGTGTTATGTAATGAACAGGATTTGATAAGCAATCTCGTAATAAAGGAGCCATTAGGAGGTAGTGATCACAATATGATAAGCTTTTATCTGCAATTTGAGAAGGATAAGGGCAGCTCGGAGGTGTCAGTGTTGCAGATGAACAGAGGAAACTATGGAGCCATGAGGGAGGAGCTGGCCAAAGTTGACTGGACGGATAGCCTAGCAGAAAAGACAGTGGTACAGCAATGGCAGGTATTCTTGGGAATAATGCACAAGGTGCAAAATCAGTTCATCCCCCAGAGAAGGAAGGATTCAAAGGGGGGAAAGGGGCTACAGTGGTTGACAAAGGAAGTCAGAGATTGCATAGCATTAAAAAAAAGGAAATATGACAGAGCTAAGGTGATTGGGAGGACAGATGTTTAAGGAACAACAGAACTTAACTAAAAAGACAATATGGGGAGAAAAAATGAGGTACAAATGCAAGCTAGCCAGGAATATAAAGGAAGATAGCAAAAGCTTTTTTAGGTATGTGAAGAGAAAGAAGATAGTTAAGAACAATGTTGGGCCCTTGAAGAATGAATTGGGTGAAATTGTTATGGGAAACAGAGAAATGGCAGAAGAATTTAATAAGTACTTCAGATCTGTCTTCATTAAGGAAGACACAAGCAATCTCCCAGATGTATGGATGGGCCAAGGACATAGGGTAACAGAGGAAATGAAACAGATTGATATTAGGAAGGAAACGGTGATGAGAAGACTGATGGGACTGAAGGCTGACAAATCCCCAGGTCCAGATGGTCTGCACCCTAGGGTACTAAAGGAGGTGGCCCTGGAAATTGCGGATGCATTGGTAATCATTTTCCAATGTTCCTTAGATTCAGGATCAGTCCCTGAGGATTGGAGAATGGCTAACGTTATCCCACATTTTAAGAAAGGAGGGAGGGAGAAAACAGAGAACTATCGACCTGTCAGCCTGACATCGGTGGTGGGAAAGATGCTAGAGTCCGTTATTAAGGATGAAATAGTGGCATATCTAGATAGCAGTGATAGGATTGGGCCAAGCCAGCATGGATTTACCAAGGGTAAATCATGCTTGACTAATCTGTTGGAGTTTTTCGAGGATGTAACCAGGAAGTTAGACGGGGGAGATCCAGTGGATGTAGTGTACCTCGATTTTCAGAAGGCATTTGATAAGGTCCCACATAGAAGATTGGTGGGTAAAATCAAAGCTCAGGGCATCGGGGGGAAGGCATTGACATGGATAGAAAACTGGTTGGCAGATAGAAAGCAAAGGGTAACGGTGAATGGGTGTTTCTCGGAATGGCAGGTGGTGACTAGTGGGGTGCCACAGGGCTCGGTATTGGGACCACAGCTGTTTACCATTTACATTAACGATTTGGATGAAGGCATAAAAAATAACATCAGCAAATTTGCTGATGATACTAAGCTGGGTGGCAGTGTGACATGTGATGAGGATGTTAGGAGAATTCAGGGTGACTTGGATAGGCTGGGTGAGTGGGCAGATACTTGGCAGATGGCGTTTAATGTGAATAAGTGTGAGGTTATCCACTTTGGGAGTAAGAACAGGAAGGTAGATTATTATCTGAACGGTGTAGAGTTGGGTAAGGGAGAAATACAAAGAGATCTCGGAGTCCTTGTTCATCAGTCACTGAAGGTGAATGAGCAAGTGCAGCAGGCAGTGAAGAAGGCTAATGGAATGTTGGCCTTTATTACAAAGGGAATTGAGTACAAGAGCAAGGAAATCCTCTTGCATATGTACAGAGCCCTGGTGAGACCACACCTGGAGTATTGTGTACAGTTTTGGTCTCCAGGGTTAAGGAAGGACATCCTGGCTGTAGAGGAAGTGCAGCATAGATTCACGAGGTTAATTCCTGGAATGTCAGGACTGTCTTACGCAGAGAGGTTAGAGAGACTGGGCTTGTACACGCTGGAATTAAGGAGATTGAGAGGGGATCTGATTGAAACATATAAGATTATTAAGGGATTGGACAAGATAGAGGCAGGAAATATGTTCCAGATGCTGGGAGAGTCCAGTACCAGAGGGCATGGTTTGAGAATAAGGGGTAGGTCATTTAGGACAGAGTTAAGAAAAAACTTCTTATCCCAGAGAGTTGTGGGGGTCTGGAATGCACTGCCTCGGAAGGTAGTGGAGGCCAGTTCTCTGGATGCTTTCAAGAAGGAGCTAGATAGGTATCTTATGGATAGGGGAATCAAGGGATATGGGGACAAGGCAGGAACCGGGTATTGATAGTAATTGATCAGCCATGATCTCAAAATGGCGGTGCATTCTCAAAGGGCCGAATGGTCTACTTCCGCACCTATTGTCTATTGTCTATTGACATACCAAATCTCCTCAAACTGCTAATGAAATATAGCCACTGCCATGCCTCCTTTATAGCTGCATCGACATGTTGGGCCCAGGTTTAGCAAAATGCACTTAGTAAGTTGCTGCAGTGTGTTTGCTGTGGGGTCTGCCTGTGAAGAAATGCGTAACTCATGGGTGGGGTTTAATCAAAATGGATATTTTATCTTGGATGATAGCAAGAAATTGCCTCACTTACAGAAGGATTCCATGAGAAAAAAGAAAACATGATTATGAGGTTAACAATGGAGGCTAAGAATAATACTACACTGGAAACAAAAGCATAAGCAAAGGCAAAAGTTGGTGGGAAACCACAGTACTGGAGAGATATTGGTATCCAGTAGCAAAAGTCGTAAAGTCTCACAAGAAGGAAAAAAATAATAATTTGAGAGAAAAGTTGCATGTCATATCAAAGCAGTTATGTGTTTCTGTGGATATATGAGTACAGAAAGGGTGGCTGAGGCAAGTATGTGTCCTTTAGAGAACCAGGCTGGTGAATTAATAACAGGAAATGAAAGAGAAGGCAGATATGTTAAATCAATTATTCACATCAGCCTTCACGGTGGAGGACACTGAAAACTTCATTAAGATAACTGATGAGATAATTTCAAATAACAGGGTGGAACTTGTAGCAAACCCAGTCATAAGGGTTATGGTATTAGAATAGCTCCCGGGGCTGAGGCAGACAAGTCGCTGGGATGTACTAAGTTAACAACAATCTTAGATGCACTTCATTGATTGTGATATCCGGATATCTTGAAAGATACTATGGAAATGGAAGTCTTTCTCTTTGACATTAAGGTTCACACAATATTCCCACAGTTTATCTCACAGATTGTCAATCCTCTCATTGATTTTTGACTGATTTTGTGAAACATCTTGGCCTTTATTACAAGAGGGTTGGAGTTTAAGTGTAAGGAGTTCTGTTTCAGTTTTAGAGGGTGCAAGGAGGCCACACCTAGAACTCTATGCACAATGTTGATACTCTTCCTAAAAAAAGGATTTGCAGTTAATTGGGACACATTTTGGCCCAATTAAGCAGTTGCCTCAATTAGCAGAAGTCTCATGGAAATAGTTGAAAAGATATAAAAACACAAACTACTGTTTAACCGAGTAACAAATTAAGTACTTAAATGAAATACAGAACAGATTAGAACACTACCAATGCTACTACAGTAATATAAAACTGTGTATTTGTTCCTAATAGTTATTGATGGGATAATTTATCTGACGCATACTATTATGTATGGGGTATCCAGAGAGGGGAAGCTTCACTGGTGAATGGGCTTTTCATGTCCATTCTGGGGCAGCTCACTCACCTTTGGCCCCCACTGGACACTCAACTCATGTCTCCAAGTTACTGTTTACATGCAACAGCAGACACACCCCAGTCCACTACTTCAATTGGCGAGGGTAACCAATGGGCCTCATGCCCTGGTAAAGTCGGGACATGCCTGCCCTAGCAGGTGAAGTCAGCTTCAGAGAACTGGGTGGATGAGATCAGCAATGAGATCCAACAGCCAAAAAGGTAGGTCAGCAATGCTTTGTGGAGAGCAAAGAACATGATAAGGCACAGAGGAAGTCATGGTTATCCACTGCAACCAAGGAACTCCCCAGTTTGTGATGACTACTTGTACCACTGGACCTAGACTTCCAAGGAGCAGAGAGTGGAACTGTCCCAGTGCAATGGCTTTTCCACTTTAGAAGCTCTGCTGCACAGAATACAATGTCATCGTCAGATATGAAGGACAACCAGCTCACTGCTGTGTCCTTTTGATTGTAACTGTAAATGAACTAAAAGCAGTACAGCACCTAGTGCAGATAATGCATTGTCTTCATACAATGCTTTCGATGATGCATCTTCCAAATCTTCATTTTCATTATAACGTTCAAGATGATTCAAATTCCTTGCAGTACCTAACTAGTTGAAGTTGTGAAATAGTTTCATTTTCATGCCCGGTCATTTCTGACAACTCCAAGCCTGAATGTTTGAAACTGTAGTGAGCAAAACAATTTTAAATTGTTTTACTACTTATTTCTCACCATCTATCAGTGACAAGAATCATTTTGAACACAAACACACATAACTGACGCTATTTAAAAATTATACACTATAAGCATCCTGTAGCATCTAATGATCACACAAGTTCATACAACTAAGCCAAGTTAGAAACTGTTCAGTAAAAGTCTCCTATCACAGTTAAGCAGCATACTATCACAAATGAACGAATTTTATGTTCTCTGAAAGTTGTACCAAATAAGTACCTGCCCCGATTAACCAATGGGCCAATTAATTGGAATCTACTGTAGTGATACTGGAGGCTGCCCAAAGGAGATTCACCAAGCTAATTCCTGAAATGAGAGTGTAGTCCTATTAAGGGAGTCTGAACAGTCTGGATCTGTTTTTCTAGAGTTTAAAAGAATGAGGGGTGACTTTAGTTAACACATAAAATCCTAAGGAGCAGTGATCCTAAGGACGTTGAGATAGTTTCACAAGGGGGAAAATCATGAACAAAAGAATATAGCTACAAAATAGGAGATAGTTATTTAAAACTGAAGTGTATGGAAATTTCTTCTGTCTTAGAGTAGTGATTCTCTGGAATTCTCTGCCTCTGAAAGTGGTGGAGGCCAAATCATAAAATCATAATCATCTCAGGTGGAGATAGATAATTATTGAAAGACCTGTTGCACAAGAGGATTTGATGCTAACATGGATCGACCATGATAGTCAGCATCAGGTTTAGCATCACTCAAATGTATCATGAGATTTATTTTCTTTTGTGGCAGCGGTACAGTGCAATACATAAAATTACTACAGTGCTGTGCAAAAGTCTTAGGCACCCTAACTATATATATGCACCTAAAACTTTTGCACAGTGCTGTACACTTTCACTTTTTTAGTATTTATAAAGCACCTTTGGGTCATTTCTGGCTTGCTTAACAATATTTTCTCTTACCTTTGTTTTGCCTTTTCTCAATTACTTTTAAACTTCTGTACTTAGCTTCTCTGCAGTTTTACATTCTTTAAGTTGATGTTGGATTTTCTTTTTACCCTTCCATGTATGATCCTTGCCATCCAGGAGTCATCAGATTTAGAGCTGGATTCTTTTCCACTGCAAGACGCATTTGCTCCTTAAATTATCTCAGATCAGTCTAATATTAATTTACATTCATTTTATGTTTCCATTTCAGTTTTACTAAATTCAATCACTTCTCGATAAAACTCGCTAATTCTCAATTCAGAACCTTTATTGTGCCCTATCTCCATCTTTATTTCATATCATATATAATTTCCAGAATTGAGTTTAGTCCATTTTAAGATAGTTTCCATATGCCTAGTCTCATTCCCTTTAAGCATGCCCAGAAATGACCATTCTCTTGACTGAAAGTATCTTCTGCAGAGTATTTGAAATGTTTTATGCCCTCTGCAATTTGAATAATCCTATTCTATTCCAGTTAATACTAGTGTTGCTGAAATCCCTTGTCATCACTGTTCTAGTGATTTTGCAATTCTCAGACTTCTGTGTCCATATTAGCTTCACCATCTCCTTGATTATTTGTGGATCTACAGAAGACTCTCAATGGCATAATTATTCCTTAATATTCTTCAGTTCAGCCCATACATCTATAAATAATGATCCTCCAAGCACTTCATTCCTTCTCATAAGTAAGATCATTTCTTTAGTTGGCAATTCTGACCACTTTTTTTTGAAAAACTTTCCTCAACATGGTCTGAAAACTGTGAACAAGAATATTGAGTGTTCATTCCCTTTCATTTTTAAACTATGTCTCATGAATTTCAATAGTGTCTGTCTGTGCATTTAGTCTTTCAGCCTTCTTCACTACAATCCTTGCATTGAAACTGCACAGCATTAAGCTTTGACATCAGGATGGATTTCTCGCATATTCTAACCGTGCTTATTAGTTCCAAGCCATCTTCTTACAGTCTTGCCTCCCTTCCTCATGAATTTAATTGCAGGTTCCTCTCCACCTTTCAAGCTAATTTAAACCCATCCCAAAGGCACTAACAAACTTCCCAATGGGGTAGCATTGCCCTGGCCTGTTACAATACAATCTTAACTGATCTATTTCTTCCAAGATTAGTACCATTAAGATATATAGTAACTAATTACACAGAGAAACCCTAAGATCAGTGTCACCTGAAGTCTTGCTTTTTCATGGCTTTTATAGTTTCTAAGAGAAATATAACCTTCAGTGTTCAGTTCTGGTCACTTCATTATAGGAAGGATGTGGAAGCTTTTGAGAGCATGCAGAGGAGATTTACCAGGGTGCTGCCTGGATTAGAGAGCATGTCTTATGAGGAAAGTTTGAGCGAGCTAGGACTTTCTTTTTGGACTGAAGGAGGATGACAGGAGACTTGATAGAGGTGTTTAAAATGATAAGAGAATTTGATAGAGTGGGCAGGCAGCAGCTTTTTCCAGGGCAGCAATGGCTAATAGAAGAGGACCACATGGATTTTCTCTGGGTGCTCTGGTTTCCTTCCACATTCCAAAGGCATATGGTTGGGTTTAGTATTAGTAAGTTGTGGGCATTCTGTATTGGCGCTGGAAAACCCCAGCAGACCAGCCTTGCTGATTTGATTTGATGCAAATGAAGCATTTCACTGTATGTAAACATGTTTTTATGTTCATGTGTCAGATAAAGCTATTATATTGATTTGAAGGTGGTTGGAGGAAAATATGAGGGAGATGTCAGAAGTACTATTTTATACACAACGTTAGGTCAATGGAAAGCACTGTAAGGGGCTGTGGTAGAGATGGACACGTTAGGGAGATTTAAGAGACTCTTAGATAGGCACCTGGATTGGCAACATGGGCGGTAAGGATTTGATTGAACTTCGTGTAGGCTAAAAGGTTATCACAACATTGTGGAGCTGAGTGCCCTGTACTGTGCTACACTGTTCTATGTTCTATGTTCTAATTTCTTCCTTCATCATTATGTGGTGTTCTCCAGCTATGGTTTTTCCAAGACCTGATATGCAGTATTAACAGAAAATTACTTTATTCTTAGAATTTTTTTTTGTAACGAAAACCTAAAATGTTATCTTGTTTCTTAATGGCTTGCTTTACTTAAATGTAAACTCACATTTTTCCCCAAGCTCTCACTATTTAAAATATATTCCATATTTCCTGATCTTCTTACCAAAGCAGGTAATTTCACATTTCTCCATGTATTGCTCCCTTGTGTACTGACTTTGTCTGTTTATTATACTTTACAAATACCTAAGATCTCATCACAATTTTCTTTGCCACCCAGCGCAGAATTGGCAGTATATTGAGCAGTATTTGGTTTTCCTACCTACATCAGGGCATGAAGGGATACGGGGAGAAGGTAGGAGATTGGGGCTGAGAGGGAAATGGATCAGCCATGATGGAATGGCAGAGTAGACTCAATGAGCTGAATGGCCTAATTCGGCTCTTATATCTTATCTTATGGTTGTCAATGATGGTGATAGTTAGCTGGCACCCATGCTATGATCCTTGTAGTACCCTACTCTTTCATTTTGCTAGTTCTAAAACTACGCATTTATTCCTTTTATTCTGGTTTCAGTTCAGAAAATCATCCTCAGACTGTGCTAGGAGGCTAGTTTTAACCAACGTTATTATTCTTTATAAATACTTAAGACCTCATCATAATTTTCTCTGTCACCCGACTCAGAATAGAAGAGGCAGGCGGGGCTGGCAGCTCAGTGTTCTGGGGTTCTCTTGCTTTAAACATGATAAAGTGGGAGGGATTAAAGAAGAAGAGAGTCAGGGGAAATGTCGCTGCGGTGATCAGACAGGACAGACTGGAGAACTCGTCTAGTGAGGTCTTACAGGTAGAACTGAGGAATAAGAAAGGGCTGACCACATTAATGGCAACAAGAGAAAATCTGCAGTTGCTGGAAATTCAAGCAACACACAAAAAATGCTGGAGGATCTCAGCAGGCCAGGCAGCATCCATGAAAAAAAGTACAGTAGGCGCTTCGGGCCAAGACCCTCATACTCCTGCTGAAGGGTCTTGGCTGAAACATCAACTGTACTTTTTTGGCTGAAACATCAACTCAGCCTGGCCTGCTGAGTTCCTTCAGAATTTTGTGTGTGTTACCACATTAATGGGATTATATTATAGACCACTTAACAGTCCATGGGATTTAGAGGAGCAAATTTTTAGAGAGATCGCAGACTGCTGCAAGAAAAATAAGATTGTGATCGAAGGTGAGCTTAATTTATCACATATTGACTGGGACTCCCATACTCTAAAAGGACTAGATGGGATAGAGATTGACAAATATGTTTGGGAAAGTTTCCTTAATCAGTATGTAGAAGTCCCAAATAGAAAGTGTTCGATACTTGATCTGCTATTAGGAACTGAGACAGGGTAGGGGACAGAAGTTTGTGTAGGGGAACACTTTGCATCTAGTGATCAAAATGCCATTAATTTCAAAGTAAGTATGCAAAAAGATAGGTCTGGTCTGTGGTTTGAGATTCCAAATTGGAGAAAGACTAACTTTGATGGTATCAGAAATGATCTGACAAATGTGGATTGGTACAGGTTGTTCTCTGGCAAAGGTGTATTTGGTAAGAGGGAGGCCTTCAAAAGTGAAATTTTGTGAATACAAGGCTTGTATGTACCTGTCAGAATAAAAGGTAAAGATAACAAGTGTGGGGAACTTTGGTTTTCAAGAAATATTGAAGTCTGATTAAGAGAGAAATGGAGGTGCATAGCAGGTATAGGCCAGTAGGAACAAATGAGGTGCTTATGGAGTACAAGAAATGCCAGAAAACACTTAACAAAGAAATCAGGAAAGCTAAAAGAAAGCATAAACTTGCCCTACCAGACAAGATGAAGGAGAATCCTAAGGGATTCTACAGATATGTTAAAAGCAGAAGGATTGCAAGGGACAAAATTGGTCTTCTGGAAGACCGGAATGGTAATTCATGTGTAGAGCCAAAACAGATGGGGGAGATCTTAAATAGTATTTTTTTCATTTGTATTTAGTCAGGTGGACACAGAGTCTATAGGAATGAGCCAAAATGGCACCATCTTCATGGACCCTTACAGATTACGGAGGAGGAAGTGTTTGCTATCCTGAGGCAAATCAGAGTGGATAGATCCCCAGGGCCTGACAAGGTACTCCCTTGGACCCCATGGGAGACAAGGACAGAAATTGCCGGAGCCGTAGCTGAAATATTTAAATCGTCCTTAGCCACAGGAGAGATACCGGATGATTGGAGGATAGCCAATGTTGTTCCGTTGTTTAGCAAAGGCTCTAGACAAACCAAGAAATTATCAGCCAGTGCGTCTGACATCAGTTATTGAAGGTATTCTAAGGGACCGGATATATACATATTAGGATAGACATGGATTGATTAAGGATGGTCAGCATGACTTTGTGCATGATAGGTAATGTCTACCCAAACTTATGGAGTTTTTCGAGGAAGTTACCAGGAAAGTGGATAAAAGCAGACAGTAGATGTTGTCTACATGGACTTTAGCAAGGCATTTGACAGGGTCCCATATGGGAGATTGGTGAAGAAAGTTTGGGCACTCAGCATTCACGATGTGGTGGTAAATTCAAGAGCCAGAGAGTGGTAGTAGATGGTTGCCTCTCTGACTGGAGGCCTGTGACGAGTGGTGTGCTGCAGGGATCGGTGCTAGGTCCATTGTTGTTTGTCATCTATATCAACAATCTGGATGATAATGAGGGAAACTGGATCAGCAAATGTGCAGATGACTTCAAGACTGGGGTGTCGTGGATAGCAAGAGAGGCTTGCCAAGGGATCTGCATCAGCTGGAAAATGGGAAGAAAAATGATAGATGGAATTTAATGCAGACAAGTGTGTTGCACTTCGGTAGGACCAACCATGGTAGATCTTAAATACTGTGTGAGAAGGCACTGAGGAGTGCAGTAGAACAAAGAGATCTGGGAATACAAGTCCATAACTTATTGAAAGAGGCATCACAGGTAGATGGAATTGTGAAGAAAATTTTTGGCACATTGGCCTTCATAAATCAGAGTATTGGGTACAGGAGATGGGATGTTAAGTTGAAGTTGTATAAGATGTTGGTGAGGCCTAACTTGCAGTATTTTGTGCAAGTTTGGTCACCTACCTAAAGGAACGATGTAAATAGGTTGAAAGAGTATGGAGAAATTTTACAAAAATATTGCCTGGTTTGCAGGACTTGAGTTATAAGAAAAGATTGAATAGGTTTGGGCTTAATTCCTAAACATATTCCCAAACATAGGAGATTTAATGGAGGTAGAAAATTATGAGGGGGGATTAATAGGCTAAATGTTAGCAGGCTTTTTCCACTGAGGTTGGGTGAGACTACAACCAGAGGTCATAGGTTAAGGGAGAAAGGTGAAAAGTTTAAGAGGAACATGAGGGGAAGCTTCTTCACTCAGAGGGTTGTGGGAGTGTGGAATGGGCTGCTAGCACAAGTGGTGCATGCAAGCTGGATTTCAATGTTTAAGCGAAATTTGAACAGGTACATGAATAGTGGTTCGGGTTAGGGTTAATAGAAGGGATACGGAGGGCTATGGTCCCAGTGCAAGTCAATGGGAGTAACTGTTTAAATGGTTTCAGCATGGACTAGATGGGCTGAAGGGCCTGTTTCTGTGCTGTACTTTTCCATGACCGTATGATTCTAACCACTTGACACAGAGCACCTTATCAAAACTTCAACCGGATTAGTTAAACATAATTTTTTTGTTCATTGATCTACGATGATTACATAGAATAAGTAAAGAAAATTATGTCCAAATAAATCATGATTTTCCAAGTGCCTTTTTACCATGTCTCGATATCCTAATCACATTTTCTCTTCAGCTACCGTCAGCACAACTAGTTTACATTCTGGAATGGATGCAATCCATCATATTCAGAGTTTTATCATCTTTTATTCCCTCATATTTCTCCATGAATATTTCATTACCTACTAATTTCTTTATTCTCAGTTTCCTCATTCTCAATAGACCATCGAGTCAACTACAGACCCTGATACAAAGTTTGTTTAATGTCTCTGCCTTTTCTGACTTCCCATTATAATTTTTTTATCTCTGCCTGTGAGGGATGCATTCATAGAACATGAAATCCAAACTGACACAGTGTGTTGGGAAGTTAAAATTTCAAACATTGTTGTGAAAAGTGTGATAATAAAGAAAGTTGAAGTGGAAGTTCGGGGTGGGAGTTAGTTTGCATTTCAGAGTGAATACAGTAAACTTTCTCATGGTTGCTTTCAGTGTCTTCAGTGCAAACGGAAATAATACCATCAGAAGGCAAACTTATGGATCATCTTTACAGCTTAAAGGTAGGACTGCTGTGATGAAAGTAAAGTTTTACAACACTTACTTCATTTTGGTCTTCTATCTTACAATACAGATGTTTCTTGCAGTGAGGCAGTCATCTAATAAATCAATCGCATCAGCTTGACTGTTGAATTTTAAAACACTGACTACTGAGGTAGGAAAAATTTTTAAAATATATATTGTGTGTTGACTCTTTAAAAGAGCTGTACAGGCCATTCCACTTTGGCTGTGCCAATTTCTTCCCTCTTTGTAAGCGGTGATCCACTTCCTCCGTGATAATTTCTCTTCAATATTCCAGACAGAGCATTTGCATTGTAGCAGCTGTAGATTTGTAAAATATATTCTCCTTATTCCTAAGTCCCAGTTTTTTTTGCCATTTATTTAAAATCTGTAACTTTCGGTAACAAATGTACCTGCCAGTGTAAATAATTCTCCTATCATTGGAAATGATGCATGTGGTAGAACTAATATAATTTTTGTAACATTAAAAACATTAAATACGCACATCTGTATTACCTGTTTTGTGACTAGGTGAATTATTTAAGGTACATCGGTTCACATTTCCCAACAGGTTTCACCAGTGAATCACACTGATGTAGATCCATGTGATTAACTATGTGATTTCTTTAAGTCTAGAAGGCCATAAGACCTCAAGGCCACTTGGCCCATTGAGTCTGCTCTGCCATTCCATCGTAGTTGTTGTTCCTCTCTGTGCCCTGTGGTGCATTGGGCGGCAACCTTGCTGCTTCTCTGTTTTTATTTTATGAGGCTGAGTTACTAGCTTGACATTCAGTTGAGCATGGATGGAAAGCGTGGAAGGAGCTGGCCGGATTCGAGCCCAGGACTACTTGCCTTGAACTCTACACCAAGGGCCAGCTACCATTCCATCATGGCAGATTCATTATCCCAGTCAACCCCATTCTCCTGCCTCTTTCCCATAACCTCTAATGAGCTGACTAATCAAGAACCTTTAAGCCTCTGCTTTAACTATACTCAATGATTTGGCCTCCACAGCCATCCATGGCAATGTATTCCACAGGTGCACTACCCTCTGGCTAAATAAATTCTTTCTCATCTCTGTTCTAAATGAAGTTCCTATATACTGAGTCTATGACCTCTGGTCTGATTCTCACCAACTATAGGAAACACTCTTTCTACATCTACTCTGTCTAGACTTTTTAATATTTGATAGGTTTTAATGAGATTTCTCTTCATTCTTCTGAACTCCAACAAACACAGGCCCCAGAGTCACCATCAAATGCCCCTCATACATTAACCCTTTCATTCAGGAATCATTCTTGTGAACCACCTCTTGACCCTTTCCAATGTCAGCAAATCTTTTGTTCGATAAGGGTCCAAAAACTGCTCTCAATATATCAAGTGTGGTTTGACTTAAAAAGCTTTGGCATCACATCCTTGCTCTTAGGTGCTAGCTCACTTGAAATAAATGCTAAAATTCCATTTGCCTTCCTCACCACTGATTCACCCTGCAAGTTAGCCTTTAGGACTTGGGAGTCCTTGTGCACCTCTGGATTTTGAACTTACTCCTCATTTAGAAAATAATTTACATCTTTATTCCTTTTACCAAAGTGCATGACTACACACTTCCCTGCACTATATTCCATCTGCCACTTCTTTGCTCTTTCTATCAATCTGTCCAGGTCCTTTTGCAGACTCCCCATTTTCTCAAGACTACCTGTCCCTCCACCTATTTTTGTATTGTCTGAAAACCTGGCCACAAAGCCATGAATTCCAGCATCCAAATCATTTACATATAACATGAAAAGAAGCGATCTAAAAACCAACTCCTGTGGAACACCACGTGTCACAGGCAGCCAACCAGAATAGGCTCCTTTTATTCTGACTCATTGCCTTCTGTCAATCAGCTAATCTTCTATCCATGCTAGTATCTTTCCTGTAATACCATGGGCTCTTATCTTGTTAAGCAACCTCACGGGTGGCACTTTGATGAAAACCTTCTGAAAATACAAGTAAACACCATCCACTGACTCTCCATTGTCTATCCTGTCTGTTACTGTTCTCAACAAATCCTAAGAGATTCTTAAGGAAACCATACTGACTGACTGATTTTATCATATACCTTCTTGTACCCTAAAGCCTCATCCTTACATCTTCCCAACCACTGAATTCAAGCTAACTGGCCTATAATTTCCCTTCTTCTGCCTCCCTCCCTTTTTTAAAAATGGAAAGACAAATGCAATTTTCCAATCCTCTAGAAACATTTGAGAATTTAGTGATTTTTTGAAAGATCATTACTAATGCCTCCAGCTGCATCTTTCAGAACCCTGGGGTGTAGTCTATTGGATCCAGGTGACTTATGTAATTAGTTTTGCTACAACAAGTGTATGGGACATTGGAAAAAAAGTTGAATTTCCCCATGGGGATGAATAAAGTATCTATCTATCTATCTATCTATCTATCTATCTATCTATCTATCTTCAAACCTTTTAGCTTCTCAAGTACTTTGTACTTAGTAATATCAACTACCCTCACTTCTATTCTCTAACACTCTTGAAAATCTGGCACACTGCTTGTGGCTTCCACAGGAAGACTGGCGCAAAGTACTTCTAAGTTCGCCCGCGACTTCTTGTCCCCCCATTACTATCTCTCCACCATCATTTTCCAGCGGTCCAATATCCACTCTCACCTCTTTTACTTTTTATATATCTGAAAAAAAAATTGGTAACCTCTTTGATATTGTTGGTTTGCATACCAAATATTTCATTTAGTTGCCTTCTGTTGGATTTTAAAAGCTTCCAAATCTTCTACCATCCCACTAATTTTTGCTAAATTGTATGCCTGCTCTTTTGCTTTTGTGTTGTCTTTGACTTCCTTCGTCAGGCATGTTTGCCTCATTCTCCCGTTAGAATACTTCTTCATCTTTGAGATGTGTATATCCTGCTTCTTTTGAATTTCCCCAGAGAATCCAACCACTGCTGTTCTTTCATTATCCCTGCTAGTGTCCTCTTCCAAACAAATTTGGCCAGCTACATTTCCATGCTTCTGTAATTCTCTTTGCTCCACTGTGATATCAATATATTCAACTTTATATTCTCTCTCTGAATCTGCAGGGTGAATTCTATCATATTATGATCACTGTCTCATAAGGGTTCTTTTCCCTTAAGCTCCCTAATCAAATTTGGTTCACTACACAACATCCAATCCAGAATTCCTTCCCCTTAGAGGGCTCAACCACAAGCTGCTCTAACGATTCCCTTTCTTGGGATCTAGCATCATCCTAATTTTCCCAGGCTACCTAAATATTGAAATCCTTCATGGCTATCATAACTTTTCCCTTTTGACATGCATTTTCTATTGCTCCTGTTCAAAGGCCTGTAAGTAGCTGTACCCTTGCATTTTTTTTTAATATACCCACTAAGATTCTGCATCTTCTGATCCTATGTCTTGATCCAACCTTTTTCTAATGATTTTATTTTATTTTTTACTAACAGAACTACCCATCCTCCATGCCAACCTGCCTGTGTTTTTGATACAAAGTTTACCCTTGGATGTTAAGCTCCCAACTATGATCTTCTTGCAGTCATGCCTCAGCGATGCCCACAACACCGTACCAGCCAATCTCTAACCACTGCTGCATGCATTCATATATAACACCTTCAGCCCTACATTCAGCACCATTTTCCATTTTGCTTCAATGTTCCACTTCATCTTATCCCACTGACTGCAATTTTGCCCTATCATCTGCCTGTCCTTCCTCATTGTCTCACTACATACTGCATCGCCTTGTATAACAACTGCCCCATCTTCATCCCTATCACTCTAGTTCCCATCCCCTTACCAACTTAGCTTAGACCATTCCCAACAATATTGAAATATTTTTATTTGAACAATATGGATTTTTTCTCCACATTCAACCAAGTGATAACATAAATTTGCTAGCTGATAATCAAGAGTAGAATGAATATTCTTTTATGTGAAGAAGTAACCTCAGTTACAGTCAAATATCTTGTTTCATTATATATTTTTCAAATCATCTCTTTAAATATGGTGACTTTCACAAGCTCAGTATGTCACAATAATTTACTGCCTGAGAGGTACTTTTTGAAGAGTTTCTTACAACTGAGATGCAGCAAATACAACAACTAAATTTCACACAGTGAGCTTACATAAATAGCAAAGGAACAATTACCATTTAATCTGTTGTAATGATGTTGAATAAAGGATATGTTTTAGCTTATATACTATGGATATCTCTCATGATTTTCTTCAAAACTGTGCACTGCAGTTGTTTAAATCTACCCAGGAGACCATTTGCGATCTCAGCTCAACGTCAAATCTGGAAGGCAGATCACTGAAGTGGAACTAGACTGCATGACCCTTTGGTTCCAATATATTCTTGCTGCCAGTAAGCCATGTTGTTATCACAGATTGCAATTCATTGTGTAGTGAACTGCATTGAAGGTTCCAATACACAGGGCATAACAACATGGATTTTTTTTTAGGTTTTTCTCAGAATCTCAGAAAAAGAAGTAGAAATGTTATAAATGATCATTTTCATAAGTGCCTCCACCATTTGGAGATATTGGAGGGCACTGTTGTCTGGAATCAAAGGCAAAAAGTTCAGAAGCACCCTGCACTTCAAAGATCAAAGTAAATTATATTGACATTCTTGAGGGCACACTCAATAAATCTATAGAATAATAACTATGATAGAATCAATGAAAGACCGCCCAATTAGGATACTTGACCAGAGTGCAGAAAACAACAAACTGTGCAAATGCAAAAAGAAGCAACAGTTATAATAAATCCGAGGGTGATTGATAAGTTCGTGGCCTGAGGTAGAAGGAGTCAATTTTAGAAAATCTAGCATATTTATTTTTCAACATAGTCCCCTCCTACATTTACACATTTAGTCCAATGGTCATGGAGCATAGGGATCCCTTCTTTGTAGAAGTGATCCACAGCAGCAGTGATTGATAAGTTTGTGGCCTAAGGTAGAAGGAGATTAGTTATTAACTTCAAACTTTCTGCATTATCACTCAAAGAGTTGAACTGCATGTGCATGTGACGAGCATCTTGGACCTCCAGGTGGTCCACAGCAGGAGTGATTGATAATTTCGTGGCCTAAGGTAGAAGGAGATCAGTTATACAGCTCTCGTTACATGCATGAGCAGTTGAACTGTTTGAGTGAAAATGCAGAAAGTTTGAAGTTAATAACTAATCTCCTTCTACCTTAGGCCACGAACTTATCAATCACTGCTGCTGTGGATCACTCCTGGAGGTCCAAGACACTAACTTCTACAAAGAAGGGATCTGTATGGTCCACGACCGCTGGACTAAGTGTGTAAATGTAGGAAAAATAAATGTGCTAGGTTTTCTAAAATTGACTCCTTCTACTTTAGGCCATGAACTTATCAATCACCCCTTGTATATAAGCAATAAATATCAAGAACATGAGATGAAGAGTTCTTGAAAGTGATTCGATTGGTTGTGGAATATTTCAATAATGGGGCAAGTGAAGTTATCTCCTTTAGTTCAAGAGTCTGATGGTTGAGGAGTGATAACTGTTCCGGAACAAGGTGATGTGAGACCTAAGGCTCTTGTATATTCTTCCTGATGGTAGCAGTGAGAAGAGAGAATGTTCTGAGTGCTGAGGGTCTCTGATGATGGATGCTCCCTTCTTGCAACAGTGTTTCAAGTCGATATGCTCAATGGTTGGGAGGACTTAACTCATGATGTACTCAATTACCTCTTTAACAAAATGAAATAATACCAAGACATAGCACAATGGGAATTGGACATCAATAGTACAGAGAAGAGAGATTACATTGTTGATGGAAGCTTGGTGGAAGTATAATTTTAAAAAATTGCACAAGAGGAAGAAAGGTACAATAGCAGTTCTAAGGTATTGGAAGACCTCTTAGATCTTTCCAATGCCCTTGAAAATGCAGACAGTGGGTGCATGGGGAAACCATCATCACCAAGTCCCTCCAAGTCACTGTCAGAATCAGAATCAGAATCAGATCACTGTCATATGATGTGAAATTTGCTGTTTTGTGGCAACAGCACAATGGAAAGACATAAACTACAACAACAAATAAATAATCCAAAAAAGAAGGAATCAAGAGGACTATTCCTAAATCACTTTGACCACGAAATGAACAAATAACAGATCCAAGATACGGGAATCTAATTAGAAACAGGAGGAGGAGCGAATGAGGGAGGGTAGCACAGAAGATTACTATTCTATGGCCTGGACCTTTGATCTATATCCATGACTTTAAATCACTCCTCGTTGATCAATGAACTTAAATCTAAATATTATATACATCAGGAATTAAAGAAATAGCTAGTCTCAACAGTGCAGACCAATGAATTATCAGATTCTGCAAAAACCTAATTAATGTCTTCCAGTAACAAAGAACATCTTTCTGTGCTTCCATACAAATTGATATGCTAAGTAAAGATAAATAATAAAGGTCAATTTTTCCATCTATTGACCAACTAATGTGCCAGCAAAAACAGAGGAAGCTCTCAGATAGATTTGGTGGAGGTTTTGAAGTGACAATGGGAAGAGACTAGATATTTAGGATTGTAAACCCTAGAGAGGATTTCCTTTCTATTATGGTTAGCTGATTGGCAATTGACAAGAATCTAATTCCTCATTAGAGCAGAAGACAACATGGTTATGCAGGTGGTAGAATGTAATAATGAACAGGGTTAAGATTTGGAATATCACATAGCAGTCTATTAACGGTAAATGTATAGTTTATCTGTAGAAGGTTTTCTATCAAAATACATTTGAAGAAATAGAGTGGCAGATAATAAGTTCATGGTTTGAATTAATAATTCCAACTAGACATTATGCTACTGAATATATATACTCCATGACCACTTTATTATGAACTTCCTGTAGAGTATGTCCATGGTCTTCTGCTGCTTCAAAGCATGGGATGTGGGCATTCAGAGATGCTCTTTTGCACACCACTGTTGTAGCCTGTGGTTATTTGAGTTACTGTCACCTTCCTTTCAACTTGAACCTGTCTGGCCGTTCTCCTCAGACCTCTCTCATTAACAAGTAATTTTCAGCCATAGAACTGCCACTCACTGGATGTGTTTTTATTTTTCATTTTTTGCACCATTCTCTATAAACTCTATAGACTGCTGTGCATGAACATTCCAGGAGATCAACAGCTTCTGAGATACTCAAGCAATCCCATACGGTACCAACAATCATTCCATGGTCAAAGTCACCCAGATCACAGTTCTTCCCCATTCTGATACTTGGACTGAATAACAAATCAACCTCTTGACCATATCTGTATGCTTTTATGCACTGAGTTTCTGCTACAAGATTGGCTGATTAAATATTTAAATTAATATATAGGTACATCTAATAAAGCAGCCACTGGGTGTATATAGAGGTTTATTTAAAAAAACTATTTGCTGGTAAATTTGCCATTTTTATTTCCTAATGCAACTCAAAGTCTAGAGAGCAAAAACTATGCCTCTTTTCATACCTGAATCCAGGAATATTGCTATATCAAGCAATTTTCAGTCCCATTCTAACACCCACCACCTTAGTCATTCCTTTATTGTCTGCACATTCCCATTTCCTATTTCACTTCTCAGTGCTAACCTGGTACTATCTCTAATTCTGATGTACTTGTTTTATTTTGTGTTAGGAATGTTCTTGACAGATATTAAGTTTGGCACATTCATTAATGCAAACCTTTTGACAATTTGGTCTCATAACTGTTTGCCTGACACATACTGTCTAAATTACAATGGGGATTTGTTATGCAGTTGTTTCAGGACAACCAAGATTATGGTGACTATGAAGATTCAAAATATGAGAAAGAGAAACAAATGAAACGAAGATACCCATACATTTTGAAAAGACAAGCACGTGTTGGAAAAACTCGTCGACCTTATGTACTGAAACGAAATTCTGTTTTCTTTATGAATTAACATCTTGTCATACGTCTGACTTTTCAAGTAAACATGGATTAGCATGTATATCATATGTTTAATGAATTTAATCTATTTATGCAGAGACAATTGAAAATCCAGAAAAAATATATATATTTGGCTTATAGCTTAGTTTCTTCTGTGTTTCAAAAATAATTTACTGTATGTTTCAATGGTGTGTGTTGTCCAATCCTGTTTTCAGTTCGAGAGGTTGCTAGAACTTTCCATGTTTTGTTTCTTAGCAAGAATTGTGCATTCTTGATCTGGAGGCTTTTTCTATCAATGTGTAAAAACATGCAGGACACAGAGAGGATGAAGGCGTACATTTCTCAACATGTATTTACAGCATCACGTGGTTGGATATTGATGAATTTAATGTAATTTAATTGACTCAGTAGTGTACAGGGCAAATAAACCCTGAGTAGATTGCATGATCATAGATACGAATGTCTGAGATGAATGTTCAAACACTCTGCATGAAATCACTCTCAGTTTATGGACAGTATCTTTTGTGCTTTTCTTACTCTTTTCAAATATTTGCTAACATCAAACTGTGCACAATAATTTCACTAAAATCTATGTCAGATACTTGATATTAAATGTCAAATAAACTACAATTGAACTGCCATGGGAATCTGATGATATTTTGCTGGCTTGTTTTTGGTCAAAATATTTTAATCCTGCATTAAATAGAAACTGGAAGTTTACCCCCTCAATAATTTGTGATCTTTGTGGCATTACTCAAGGGCAGAGAAATACTTACCATACAAGGCAAAGGGTCTAAGATTGGTCGATCCATATCATCCTAAATCTCCATCTGGGACTTGCATGAGTGACAGTAAGAAAAAAGAGATACTGACATGATGAAGGAAGCTGTGAATACCACCAGAGATGGAGGACTCCTTGCACAGGATTGTTGTATATCCCTTAGGTTTAGAAGGAAAGGCAGCATGCATGCAGAAAATTCTCCACAATATTGCCAGTATAGTCATAGACTTTCAGCAAAGGTTTTCACTGCCAAGGCACAATGGTATCATTTCCCTAGTATAATTTTCACTGTCACTGGTACAATCCTTCATGCATGCACTGAATTCCTCCATTTTCTTTTACCTTGGACAGGTTTGATCACGTAGGTAGAGGGGTGAATTTATTAATACACCACCATTTCCAGGTTATTTTAATGTTTTAGTAGCTTCCAAAAGTGAGAAGTAAGCTTCACATAGGTGCCTTGTAGACTCTCTGTGGAAACCTTTGCTCCACTTTGGAGAGGTGTGTCATTTGAAGAGAATCTGGCTTCTAAGACACTGTTCATCTACTCAGTCTTCTCACTCAGATCAGTGGAGGCATTACAGTGCTGCTCCATGATGGTATGCTACTGGTGATGAAGAAGACAGAATGGCACGTATTCTCATCTGTCAGTCAATCCATGCCACTTGTTCAATCAATACCTTGTACAGAAGTAGTAGTGCACTCAGCCTAGCTTGTACAACACAACAACAACTTTCAACAGTTATGAGGCTAGTGTACCCTGGGGCCAAGTCAAGGAGGACCCAAGCAATTCCTGCTGCTGCCTATAATGAGCTTGCACGTTCCCCCTGTGACTTCGTGGATTTCCTCTGGGTCCTCCAGTTTCTTCCCACCGTCTACAGATGTACCAGTTGGCAGGTTAATTGGTCATTGAAAATTATCCTGTAATTAGGCTAGGATTAAATTTAGGAATTGCTGGGTGTTATAGCACGAAAGGCTGGAAGGGCTTGTTCTGTACTGATCGTTAATAAATAAATGGCAGAATGTCTGACCTTGATATTTCCCATATCCTATTATGTCACATCCAAGCTGTTCCTTGCACTGAGGTGATTTATTTTACCAATATTCTCTCATTGAGAAATATCTGGTCTTATTGACCCCATACTGATGAATTTCATACATCGGTGGTTTCCTGCACTGAGCATTTAGATTCCCAGTTTTTCTCTATACACCGGCAACAGAAATGGGTTTGTTGGCTCCTATTATTCCACTACAAGGAAGAATTGAAGCTATTCCAATGATTAGACTATTATTAGATAATGCTTGCCCATATCTTATTACTTGACTTAAAGTAGACTAGGTGAGGAGCTGAAGAGAAAGCCCTATCCCAAGGGAAAGGTAAGTTACGAGTTTAATATCACCACCAGTTTTGAAATGTCAGAATACCTTTAAGTAGATGAGCACATCCAGTAAAAATGTTTTCATTAGCAATTCTTAAATAAGTTATGCACTGTTTCTGAATTACATGGGCAAATAAATGGAACACTTCTCAATGAATTGAGTATAGTGTATATGGATTTTAGTAAGGCATTTGAGTAGAGTATAATGATTTTAGCAAGGCATTTGAAAAGGTACCCCATGCAAGGCTTATTGAGAAAGTAAGGAGATATGGGATCCAAGGGGACATTGCTTTGTGGATCCAGAACTGGCTTGCCCACAGAAGGCAAAGAGTGGTTGTAGACGGGTCATATTCTGCATGGAGGCCGGGGACCAGTGGTGTGCCTCAGGGATCGGTTCTGGGACTCTTACTCATTGGGTTTTTTATAAATGACCTGGATGAGGAAATGGAAGGATGGGGTAGTAAATTTGCTGATAACACAAAGATTGGAGATGCTGTGGATAGTGTGGAGGGCTGTCAGAGGTTACAACGGGACATTGATAGGATGCAAAACTGGGCTGAGAAGTGGCAAATGGAGTTCAACCCAGATAAGTGTGAAGTGGTTCATTTTGGTAGGTCAAATATGATGGCAGAATATAGTATTAATGGTAAGACTCTTGGCAGTGTGGAGGATCAGAGGGATCTTGGGGTCTGAGTCCATAGGACACTCAAAGCTGCTACACAGGTTGACACCGTGGTTAAGAAAGCATACAGTACATTGGCCTTCATCAACCGTGGAATTGAGTTTAAGAGTTGAGAGGTAATGTTACAGCTGTATAGGACCCTGTTCAGACCCCACTTGGAGTACTGTGCTCAGTTCTGGTCACCTCACTACAGGAAGGATGTAGAAACCATAAGGGTGCAGAGGAAATTTACAAGGATGATGCCTGGATTGGGAAGCATGCGCTATGAGAATAGGTTGAGTGAGCTCAGCCTTTTCTCCTTGGAGAGACGAAGGTTGAGAGGTGACCTGATAGAGGTGTATAAGATGATGAGAGGCATTGATCATGTGGATAGTCAGAGCCTTTTCCCCAGGGCTGAAATTGCTAGCACGAGATGGCATAGTTTTAAGGTGCTTGGAAGTAGGTACAGAGGAGATGTCAGAGGTAAGTTTTTTATGCAGAGAGTGGAGAGTGAGTGGAATGGGCTGACGGCGGTGGCAGTGGAGGTGGAAACAATAGGGTCTTTTAAGAGGCTCCTGGATGGCTACATGGAGTTTAGAAAAATAGAGGGCTATGGGCAAAGCCTAGGTAGTTCTAAGGTAGGGACATGTTCGGCACAGCCCTGTGGGCCGAAGGGCCTGTATTGTGCTATATGTTTTCCTTGTTTCTGTGAATTTTATCATGTAATTTTTCAAAGCAGCACAAGCAAAACGCTGGAGGAATTCAGCAGGTCAGGGAGCATCTATGTTTCAGGCCAAGACCCTTCTTCAGGACTGAGAAGGAAGGGGGAAAATACCTGAATAAAAAGATGAGGAGAGAGGATCGAAGCTAGCTGGAAGGTGAAGCCAGGTGGGTGGGAAATGTCAAGGGCTGGAGAAGAAGGAATCTGATTGGCGAGGGGAGTGAACCATAGGAGAAAGGGAAGGATGAGGGAAACCAAGAGAAAGAAATAGGCAGGTGAGAAGAGGTAAAATATCAGAATGAGGAACAGAGGAAGGGGGAGAGGGTACATTTCTATTTGCTTTGGCCATCTTAAAAAATTAGATAGTATAAGTGTGTGCCTTAATGTACGACTCTCTTATTTAGCTTCTTTTTTAATTCAAGAGTTATCCAATCATTATATCACATATTGGAAGTATATTGCATATTATTAATTTCTCATATTTATGCCCTTGTGATTTATCACTAATATCAAAATCTCCAAAGCATTACAAAAAAATTAAAAACTACTTATGGATGGAAAGAAATACTGCAATTTACTTCACAAATAATTAACTAAATGATTTAACACATTGGTTATAATAAAATTATAGTCGACATATAATGAAATTCTGAAGAATTTCTTTGCATGGCACTTAATGAACATTGGAACAGCTCTTACACACAATTCAGTGCCAATTCTATTCGTAACAAATTGCTTAATCTCCATCTGTGGCTTGACAGATGCTTGTAATTAAAATGTCAACCGTAGTTCAAATATTGCAGACATTCTCAAGACATTTTATGTTGTTGTAAGATTGTTTTCTGAATCACGGAAACAATGCCAGACCTTTTCTATTAACTTGTCTCTGTCAAATTTGTCTCTGTGTAATGGACCACCTGTGCAAACTTACCAACACAGGCACTTGTTCCATCAAAATTCTCCAATAATTGTATGCTAGCTATGAAATGTTATTTATTTATTTATCAGAGAAGTTGTTGCTAATCTATTTTGAGCCCATGTTGCATTTTTTCTTGCCTTTAGTGCATATAGAGTAATATGATGGAAATTAATTGTCCCTCAGTGATTAATAGAGCTTTGCCCAGTCTGGAAATTGGAAGTTTGGAGAGGAGGGGACTTTAATCTGGTCCGCTGCCCTAGGATAAAGGGCAGGAATGGTTCATGGCAGCATAATAGAGCGTTGACAAGGAAGGGAGATCCAAGTGCAGTGGCCAGCGTCACTGCGGCCAGTGTCTGTGTGGACAATGGCGAAGCTTCTGCAAAGAGAAGCTTCACTCAGAGAAAGCAAGAGAAAGAAATGCTCAGGTTTTTCCATCTCTTCTTTATATCTGCTCAGCTTGGACAGTAGAGATGTCAGGCAGGATTGTGCAATGCTCCTCTTGCAGGATGTGGGAAGGCAGGGAGATCTCCAGTATCTTTGACCCCTACAACTGCGAGAAGTGCATCCAGCTGCAGCTTCTAACAAACTGCATTAAGGAGTTGGAACTGGAACTGGATGAACTACGGATCATTCGGGAGGCTGAAGGGGTGATAGATAGGCTATATAAAGAGCCAGTTACACACAAGGTGCAGGGCAATGGAAACTGGGTGACAGTCAGGAAGGGGAAAGGGGTTAAGGAACCAGGGCAGGAACCCTGTGGCATCCCCATCAACAATAGGTATATCACTTTGTATATGGTCGGGGGGTGAGGGTGAAGGTGATGACCTAAAAGAGGATAGTCACAGTGGTCAGGTCTCTGTGGCTGAGAAGGGAAGGGAGGAGAAGAGGTAGACTGAGGTGATAGGGGATTCATTAGTTAAGGGAACGGACAGGAGGTTCTGTGAGCAAGAACAAGATTCCCGGATGGTGTGTTGCCTCCCGGGTGGCAAGGTCCAGGATATATTAGCTTAAGCGCTCAGCATTCTTAAGTGGGAGGGTGAAGAGCCAGAGTTCATGGTTTATGTAGGTGCCAATGAACTGGGTAGGATGAGTGAGGGGGTTCTGCATAGGGAGTTCAGGGAGTTGGGTGCAAAGTTAAAGGACAGGACCTCCATGGTTGTGATCTCAGAATCGCTACCCGTGCCACGTGCCAGTAAGGCCAGAATGAGGAAGATTATACGGTTTAATACGTCGGGAAGGAGGAGGGGCATAAATTTTTGGATCATTGGGCTCTCTTCCAAGGAAGGTGGGACCTGTATAGAAGGGAGGGTTTGCACCTAAAATGGGGAGTGGTGGAGGGAACTAATATCCCAGTGGGAAGGTTTGTTCTTGCTGCATGGTGGGGTTTAAACTAGAGTTGCAGGGGGATGGGAATCAGACTGCCAGAACAATTAGTGGAGCGGTCGTGATGGCAAATGTTGGTAAGACTGCAGACAAAGTCAGGAATCAAAAGTTTGAGCATGATATGAAAAAATGGAAAAGGTTGAGTAGGGGACTGGAAGTGTTGTATCTGAACGCGCACAGTATATGGAATAAAGTAACTGAACTTGCAGCACGGTTGCAGATTGACAGGTCTGCTATTGCAGCCATAACTGAATCATGGTTACAAGATTATAGCTGAGAGCTTAATGTCCAAGGAGACACATTGTGTTGAAAAGATAGCAGGAAGGCAGAGGGGATGATGTTGCTCTGTTGGTGAAAATATGAAATCAAATCATTAGAAAGTGGTGCCATAGGGTCAGAAGGTGTTGAATCATTGTGGATAGAGCTAAGGAGCTCCAAGAGTAAAAAGACCCTGATGGGAGTTGTATACAGATCCCCAAACAGTAGTAAGGACATGGCCTACAAATCACAACAGGAGATAGAAAATGCATGCCAAAAGGGCAATGGTACAATAGTCATGGGGGACTTCAATATACAGATAGATTGGGAAAATCAGGTTGGTGCTGGATTCTAGGAGAGGGTATTTTTAAAGTTCCTATGAGTTGGCTTTTTAGAACAGCTCATGGTTGATTCCACTAGGGTATCGGCTATTCTGGATTGGGTGTTGTGCAATGAATGGAAATTGATTAGAGAGGTTAAGGTAAAAGAACCATCGAGTGAAAGTGATCATAATATAATCGAATTCACTCTGAAATTCGAGAAGGAGAAGCTAAAGTGACATATATCAGTATTACAGTGGAGTAAAGGGAATTACAGCAGCATGAGAGAGGAGTTGGCCAGAATTGATTGGAAAAGAACACTGGCAGGGATGACAGCAAGCAGCAATGGCAGGAATTTCTGGAAGCAATTTGGAAGGCACAGGATCTACAGTATACACCCAAAGAGGAAGGAGTATTCGAAAGGCAAGATGACACAACCACGGCTAACAAGAGAAGTCAAAGCCAACAGAAAAGCCAAAGTGAGGGCATATAATAGCTTTCGAATACAAACAGAAGGCAACTAAAGAAGTAAACGAGAAGGTAAAGATGGAATACAAAAGTAAACTAGCCAATAGTATCAAAGAGGATACAAAAAGTTTTTATAGATACGTAAAGTGTAAAACAGAAGTAAGAGTGGGTATTGGACCACTGGAAAATGATGCTGAAGAGGTAGTAATTCAGAAGAAGGAAATGGCAGAAAAATTGAATAGGTTTTTATCATCAGTTTTCTCTATGGTGGAAGTTCCAGGTGTCAGGGGTCATGAAGTGTGTGAAGTTCCCAGAACTGGAGATAAGCCTGATGAGCCAAACCCACTCTAAGCACTGGCACATTCACAAGCATAGCCGCTTTAAGAATGGCCACTCCGCCGGCACTTGAATTATTCTTACTGGCCCTTTCTAATGAATCCCTCTTGCTGACTGGTCACTCCTCAACTCAGAAAAACTGACCAAATGCGCTGCCTTTGAAATCTCGAACATCCTCCTGATTATAAAATAGCTCTTTTCATGCTTGATAGACTAATGGTTTCAGACTAAGTGTCGTCCATTTAAATTTAAAATTTAAATTAAACTCAGCTCGAGTAACTACAACTTAATTGAAAAAGTGAATCATAATGTATAGATCTACTTCTTTTAGAGCAATGACTCCCCTTAGCACTATGTATAATCTGTTGTCTATACATGCATATCGATTACTGACTCTCTCTCACTGTCGCTGCAATGCAGATACACTAATTAAAGTATTTTCTGCATGTGTGCCTTTATTTAATGGATATGTAGTTGCACAGACACAATAGAAATACCTTAACTAACTTCAAGTCTCAATAAAAATGGAACCTTAAAAACGTAAACAATTGTTTATATTGACTAATGGTTTGCATCTGCAGGACTAATATCTTTTTGAGAAATAAGATTCTAATCCAGAGAATTATTTATTGTCATGGCAATCAATTAATTAACCATTGCAAAGGGACAATCAACAATTACACACTACCAGTTGTTTACATTGTTACGGTTCCATTTTTTATTGAGATTTGAAGTTAGTTAAAATCCAAATGTAGAGATTCATTTCTTGAACCGTTACTGATGAAGCTGGGAAAGACATAGCTCACGGGTTTCCAACCTTTTCTATGCTGTGGATCCCTACCATTAACCAAGGGGTAGGCCCCAGGTTGGGAACACCTGCTGTAGCTGGAATAAAAATCCTTGGGGCAAGGATGTGAAATATCAGCCAGAGAATGGAGTAGCAACACACACAAAATGCTGGTGGAACGCAGCAGGCCAGACAGCATCTATAGGAAGAAGCACAGTCGATGTTTCGGGACGAGACCCTTTGTCAGGACTAACTGAAAGGACTAACTGTCAGGACTAACTTTCTCTGTCCGCCAGAGAAAGCAGGATCTTCCAGTGGCCACACATTTTAATTCCACGTCCCATTTCCATTCTGATATGTCTATCCATGGCCTCCTCTTCTGTCAAGATGAAGCCACACTCAGGTTGGAGGAACAACACCTTATATACCGACTGGGTAGCCTCCAACCTGATGGCATGAACATTGATTTCTCTAACTTCCATTAATGCCCTTCCTCCCCTTTTTACTCCATCCCTGATTTATTTATTACCTCCTCCTCTTTTTTTCTCTCTCTGCCCATCACTCCTTGCCTGTTCTCCATCTCCCTCTGGTGCTCCCCTCCCCCTTTCTTTCTCCCTAGGCCTCCCGTCCCATGGTCCTTTCCCTTTTCCAGCTCTGTATCCCTTTTGCCAATCACCTTTCCAGCTCGTAGCTTCACCCCACCACCTCCTGTCTTCCCCTATCATTTTTGATTTCCCCCTCCCCTTCCTACTTTCAAATCTCTTACTATCATTTCTTACAGTTAGTCCTGACGAAGGGTATCAGTCTGAAACATCGACAGTGCTTCTCCCTATAGATGCTGCCTGGCCTGCTGTGTTCCACCAGCATTTTGTGAGTGTTGCTTGAATTTCCAGCATCTGCAGATTTCCTCACGTCAGCGAATGGAGAAACTAGCTACTCTTTCCTGAAACACATACATGACATTGAGAGAGGATAAAGCTGAAATCTGGTGCAATAGCTGTCATGGTTGAACACCCACCGATGTTGTAGTGAACATTGCTCTCACCCTGAGATAAGTATTCGTCTTTACAAAGAAAGAACTCCTGTGAGATTGAGAAAACTGTTTTATCATTTGGTTGGGTTTTTGTGAGGTTATGGTAATGCATGTTGCACTTGGGCTCTTTGATATACTTTCCTGTCAATCGAGCCTTGCCTTCGTGCAGCTCTCTGGGGTCTTCTGATGCTTCTTTTCACTTTCCTGTAGTTCTGGGACCACCCAAGCGAAGCTGAAGTTCATCTTCTGCTCATAGCCCACTTTACATTTTCCGCACAAGCACTGAAAATGAGTAATGACTCAATTCCTTAGAGGATGGGTGAAGTGAAAGTAAGTAGAAAGAAAATTCTTTATGGAGGAAGTGTCAGTTTTGCCCTAATTTCATGACTCTTCAACAAAAGCCCTTTCCGCTATCTTTAATTACAGAATTGCAATTCTTCGGCTTCATGAGTTATTTTTCATCTAACATGTTCTCGCAAAGTTAAAAACCTGAAGTCAGGTACATCACTCATCTAATTTTAATTTATAAAACTAAATTTGGAATAGTTAGTTAAAATAAAAAACGCACAAAGCAAAGAGGTTTGGCCTTTGGAACATTAACCAGGACCAGGGTGAGAACGCATCAACTGCAAGTGAAGTGGAATTCACTCTACAAAGCTTTTAGATGTTCACATATAAAAAAAAGAAGAAACAGTAGGGGAACTTACATGCACGTAGCAAAAATTAAGGGGCATGGGCTATGTAGGAGGGAACGGTTAGATTGATCATAAAATAGATTTAAAAACTGGCACAACATTGTGGGCTGAATGGCCTGTATTATGCTGTACTGTTCTGTGTCCAGTGCTTAAAAGCTCAACTGGCCAAAACAGCCAACATTATTTGTTTGCTCTGCCATGGATATCAAAAACTTTTATGAAAGCCTCCTTACAGGTTATGACTTTAGAGTCAAAGAGTCATTAAAAAGCACAGCACAGGAACAGACCCTTTGGCCCATCTATTCTATGCTGAACCATTTAAGCTGCCTATTCCCATCCACTTGCACTGGGAACATGGCCCTCCATACCCCTACCATCCATTACCTATCAGTGTAAAGTATCTATGTACTTTATTGGGAAAATCTTATGTAATGGTACATAGTCCTTCCATTGGCTGAATCAAATGTGGTGATGAATCAGCACTTAAGAAAGACTGAAAATCTGGTAAAGTGGTGCCACGGCAGCAGCCTCTCGCTCGACGTCAGCAAGACCAAGGAGCTGATTATAGACTTCTGGAAGAAGAAGTTGGAGGTCCATGAGCCAGTCCTCAGCAGGGTAGCAGAGGTAGAGAGAGTCAGAATTAGAATCAGATCAGAATCAGGTTTATTATCATCGTCGTGTGACGTGAAATTTGTTAACTTTGCAGCAGCAGTTCAATACAATACATGATATAGAAGAGAAAAATAAATAAAATAAAAGTAATAGTAATAATAAATAAATAAGTAAATCATACATATATTGAATAGACTAAAAACATGCAAAAACAGAAATACTGTATATTAAAAAAGTGAGGTAGTGTCCATGGGTTCCATGTTCATTTAGGAATAGGATGGCAGAGGGGAAGAAGCTGTTCCTGAATTGCACAGTGTGTGCCTTCAGGCTTCTGTATCTCCTACCTGATGGTAACAGTGAGAAAAGGTCTTGCCCTGGGTGCTGGAGGTACTTAATAATGGTTGCCGCCTTTCTGCAATGCTGCTCCCTAAAGATGTCCTGGGTACTTTGTAGGCTAGTGCCCAAGATGGAGCTGACTAGATTTACAACCCTCTGCAGCTTCTTTCTGTCCTGTGCAGTAGCCCCTCCATACCAGCTGGTGATGCAGCCTGTCAGAATGCTCTCCACAGTACAAATATAGAAGTTTTTGAGTGTATTTGTTGACATGCCAAATCTCTTCCAAGTTCCTAATGAAGTATAGCCGCTGTCTTGCCTTCTTTATAACTACATCGATATGTTGGGACCAGGTTAGCTCCTCAGAGATCTTGACACCCAGGAACTTGAAGCTGCTCACTCTCTCCACTTCTGATCCCTCTATGAGGATTGGTATGTGTTTCTCCATCCTGAAGTCCACAATCAGCTCTTTCGTCTTACTGACATTGAGTGCCAGGTTGTTGCTGCGGCACCACTCTACTAGTTGGCATATCTCACTCCTGTAAGTCCTCTCATCTCCACCTGAGATTCTACTAACAATGGTTGTATCATCAGCAAATTTATAGATGGTATTTGAGCTATGCCTAGCCATACAGTCGCGTGTATATAGAGAGTAGATCAGTGGGCTAAGCACACACCCCTGCAGTGCACCAGTGCTTATCATCAGCAAAGAGGTTATGTTATCACCGATCCACCCAGATTGTGGCCTTCTGGTTAGGAAATCGAGGATCCAATTGCAGAGGGAGGTACAGAAGCCCAAATTCTGCAACTTCTCAATCAGGATTGTGGGAATGATGGTATTAAATGCTGAGCTATAGTGGATGAACAGCATCCTGACATAGGTGTTTGTGTTGGCTTGGTGGTCTAAAGTCATCTGCCATAGACCTATTGTAGCGATAGGCAAATTGCAGTGGGTCCAGGTCCTTGCTAAGGCAGGAGTTCAGTCTTGTCATGACCAACCTGTCAAAGCATTTCATCACTGTAGATGTAGTTGCTACCAGGCAATAGGCATTAAGGCAGCTCACATTATTCTTCTTAGGCACTGGTATAATTGTTGCCTTTTTGAAGCAAGTGGGAACTTCTGCCCGTAGCAATGAGAGGTTGAAATTGTCCTTGAATACTCCCGCTAGTTGGATGTCATGCCTTACCAGGTACTCCATCTGGACCTTGCGCCTTGCGAGTGTTCACTCTCTTTAAAGACAGCTTAACATCATCCTCTGAGACAGAGATCACAGGATCATCAGGTGCAGTAGGGATCTTCACAGCTGTAGTTGTGTTCTCCTTTTCAAAGCGGGCATAGAAGGCATTGAGTTCATCTGGTAGTGAAGCATCGTTGCCATTCATGCTATTGGGTTTCACTTTGTTGGAAGTAATGTCTTGCAAACCCTGCCAGAGTTGCTGTGCATCTGATGTCATCTCCAACCTCATTCAAAATTGTCTCTTTGCCCTTGAAATAGCCCTCTGCAAATCATACCTGGTTTTCTGGTCCAGGCCTGGGTCACCAGACTTGAATGCCACAGGTCTATCCTTCAGCAAATGACGTACCTCCTGGTTCATCCACTTTAAATTATTTCAGAGGATCTGTCCTGGGCCCAGCGCCAGAATACAATTATGAAGAAAGCACAGCAGTGCCTCTGCTTCCTTTGGAGTTTGCAAAGATTCGGCATGACATCAAAAATTTTTTGACAAACTTCCATAGATGAGCGGTGGAGTGTATATTGACTGGCTGGATCACAGCCTGATATGGAAAAACCAAAGGCCTTGAATGGAAAATCCTACAAAAACTATTAGATATGGCCCAGTACATCACAGGTAAAGCCTTTCCCACCATTGAGCACATCTACACAGTGTGTTGTAGGAAAGCAGCATCTATCTACAGGGACCCCCACCACCCAGGCCATGCTCCCTTCTCACTGCTGCCATCAGGAAGAAGGTGCAGGAGCTTCAATTGTTTTTCTTTTTAATTAATTGTTCCTTTTGTTCTTTTTCCACACATTGGATGTTTGACGGTATTTGTTGTGTGTTTTTTCATGGATTCTATTCTGTTTCTTTGTTTTGTGTTTGCCTGCAAGAAGATAGATCTTGAGATTGTATACGGTATACATACTTTATATTAATTTTTCTTTGAACTTTGACTGATGGTAACTTTGGTACTTTACCTGGTGCTTTTCTAAAACTGTTTGAATCTCAGGAGTATATATGGTGACATGTACAGTATGAACTTTGATAATTAAATTTACTTTGATTTTTGAACTTTGAACTTTGAATCTCCCTTACCAATGAATTTTTAGGACAATCCTTATTATGGCCTGGTCTCTATTGGCAAATTTTGCATATACTTAGATTAATGTAGAATTTACGTGCCAAATTATGAAAATAATCAAGCACAATTACACCTATGTCATTTCTATATTATCTATCCCGAAAGTCCTTATTATTTTGACATCGCTATTTTGAATTAGCTGAAAACAGTCATTAATCAAGTCTGCACCAATCCAGACAGCATGTATCAAATCTGAACCTCTATAATCTGACATGGCAAAACTACTTCTGCAGAAAAATTTGCCAAGAACAATCACGGCCAAAGACCATGATAGCCTATGTCATGACACAGCACATAATGACGATAATGATGGTAATCGAGATGGTTCATTAATAAAATTGCTCAGACTACTTAACAGAAAAAATGATCAACTAACTTTTTTCCTGCAATTAAGTCAAAAGAAGGCTTGTAATACAACTTGTATTTTTTGGCTTCATAATACATGCCTTTGACATCAGTTTCAATATCTTTTAGAGTATTGATAAGTAACTTAGAAACAAGTTTTTCCTGAAAGCTTTATATACCAGTTGAAATTGCATAGAACTATCATAATATTGGGCAAATGATGATAAGCTATTCTGGGATGTAGTGTACATAATGTCCCATAAAGTTAAGAACTTTTCTATGTAACTAGTAGGTTGTATCTTACCTAGCTTTGCCTTACCTCATGTAAAAGAGAAAGATAAAAATTGAAATTGCAAATCTTTGGAATACTCTATTGCAAAGATCGGTGGAAGCGATTCACTGAATAAATTCCAAGCTGAGAATGACAGGATTTTAGATTAAAAAAGAATCAAAGGTTGAAGGGAGCACTAAAAATGTGACCAAGATCAAACCACCCTTGAGCGTATTGAACAGTAAAGCCAGTTTGAATGCCATATGGCCTACTCCAACTCCTATTTCATACAGTAGGATTTATGAATTGAATTTTGGAGATTACAATGGTATCTAACACTTACACTAAAATGGAAGACCATTTTTTAATCCACATCTCCATTGTCTTTATTTGTGTTGATGAAAATTAATTTAGTGACATCAAACTATTCCCTAAGAACTATAAAGTAAAGAGCCTTCAATAATACTTCAACATTATGCAGCACATGTTTGGGCTCAACTAAAAGAATGATAGAAAGAGATTGAAATATTTTTTATTTACACCAAGTAATGAAACCTTACCACTTCTAACTTTCATATTCTATTTGTGACAATGATATTGTCAATAGAAAATAGTATATTTGTGTACTAGTGTAAGATGTACTAACCTGAAAGTTAAATAAAGGCATTCCCCAGTGAATTCCAAATAAATAAAAAGGCAATTCATAGAACATAGAAAACCTACAGCACAATACAGGCCCTTCGGCCCACAAAGTTGTGCCGAACATGTCCCTACCTTAGAAATTACTAGGCTCTATTTTACTAAGCTCCATGGACCTATCTAAAAGTCTCTTAAAAGACCCTATCGTATCCGCCTCCACCACCGTTGCGGGCAGCCCATTCCACACACTCACCACTCTCTGAGTAAAAAACTTACTGCTGACATCCCCTCTGTACCTACTCCCCAGCACCTTAAACCTGTGTCCTCTTGTGGCAACCATTTCAGCCCTGGGAAAAAGCCTCTGACTATCCACATGATTAATGCCTCTCATCATCTTGTATTATAATTCTGCTTCAACTCCAAGGAAACTAAACGAACACTGAACAGTAAATTGCACAATAGCAGAATTATAACAATGCTGTTATGAAAGCTTGGCAAATAATTGGTAAAGTTATATCACACTGCAGCTAATGTTATTAAACAGTTATCAGAACAGTTAAAATCGGAGTTGAAAATACTAGGACTTACCTGAGAAAGGAGTTTGAGTTTTAGAAAGTAATGTAACTTTCCTTCACATAAGATTTTTGCCCAGTCTTCATGCTGATTTGTTTTTCCAACAAAGATTTGTGTCAGCTTATTCAGGTCAGCATTTTTACATCAGTGATGTTTTAAAATGCTGCAGGACATTTTCTATCATTATTTTATCAGTATAATGGCGCTTAAATGAAGTAGGTGCCTAGTTACTCGGTAACCAACTAAAGTAACTGAAAAGATTGGAGCAATACTTGTAAAAATGAAATGTATTCCACAGGAAAATTCCTCATACTTCTACTGTTCTGTCTTTGAGTCTCACTAGACTATACCATGTGCCATCTAACACAAAGCCTTCACTTTAAGAAAACCCGTATTATTTTAGCAAAAAATGCATTTTTATTGCTGTATATCAAGTAATCAAAGCTATTACATATAATGAAATAGAAGACATTTGTTTTATTTCAATAATTTTTAATTAAGTAAATTTTGCCGGTACAGTCATCATCAGGAACATCGATCTTCTCTGTCTAGGATAATCAAGTTGATGTTGCCAGTGGTCTTTCTCTAACCTGGTAGACTAGGTTGTCTGGCAGTAGTTGATGAATCTTCATCTTACATAATTGTGGTGAACTACATATACCTGTCTGGACACGCACCCCCCGTTGACTGCTCCTGTGGCTCTTCCCACGGACCCCGGTATAAAGGTGATTGGAGGCACATCCCGGCCTCAGTCTCCAGGATGTTGTGTGGTGGTCACTTGCTGCTTGTTCTTTCTTCCAGCCAATAAAAGCCTATATCTTGCCTCACGTCTCCAAGAGTTATTGATGGTGCATCAATAATAAAACTGTCCTTCAGACTCATGGGGCAAATACAGATATGTCCTGGTTACCCCATGCTCCATGCAAGCTTAATGTGACAAATACCTCCCCACCGTGGTGCAAAGTGGACGTGAATTGGCCACCTTCAATACTCCTACCATCTGCACACAGTGAGAGATTGTTCCCAATCATTGAATCTGTCAAATTTTAGCCCTGTGAGGACCTGTCTCAAGTGGTTCTGAAGACCTTTCTCTCAAGGTCAAATGGCGTCTGATCTGACAATTTGAAACAAAATTGACTAATTACATTCTGACCCACAATCCCAAGGCTTCCAGCTACTCTTACTGTTCTCTATGTATCAGCCTATGCGGCCCCGCCTATTACACCAATGTACATTTCTACACATTGATAGACAGAATGGGAAATGAAAATCCAGGTGTCCTAAGGCTAAATTCTACCTCAAAAATTATTAACTTGAATTTAGTAAACATAAAAATGCTAGATAAGCTCAGGAGCTCAGGCCAAATCTGTAGGAAGAGAAATATAGTTAATGTTCGAAAACCCTTTGTCTGGATAACAGCATCTGCAATTTTAATGTTTTTCAATATATTTGATAACTTGTGGGAAGCAACCCTAGATCTGCAATTGACTGGGGCACTGATAATTGTATTGTTGTTTACTCTCTCATAAATCAGCAAGTACTACAGCCCGAGTGTTCAGAGCAGAATAGACATGCCAATGTCATACTGATCTTAGAATTGGAATCAGAATCAGGTTTATTTTCCCAGGGTTAAGTTGTGAAACTTGTCGTTTTACGGCAACAGTACCATGCAGGCATAACAAATTACTGTGAGTTCCAATAAAGTAAATACATAAATATTAGAGAAGGGATAACAAGGCAGTGTTTATGGTTCAAAGATGGCAGAAGAGAAAAAAAACTGTTCCTAAAACATTCAGTTTGGGTCTTAGACATAAGGCATAACAGGAGAAGTAAACCATTTGGCCCATCGAGTCTGCTCCACCATTCTATCCTGCTCATGTCTTCATGCTCCTATATCTCCTTCCTAATGGTAGTAGTGAGAAGAGAGAATGTCCTGGGTGCGTGGGTCCCTAATGATAGATGCCTCCTTCTTGAGCCACTACCTTTGGAAGATGTTCTTGATGGCAGGGAGGCTAGTGCCCAAGATGGAGCTGGGTGAGGTTACAACCCTCTGAATCTCTTTAAATTCTGTGGTGCCTCCATACCAGCCGGAGATACAACCAGGAAGAATACTTTCCACAGTACATCTGGTGACATAGCCCATGATCGACTCCATTTCTCACTGACCCCACCAACTGAAGTATCGAGGGAGCTTGAAATCATCAAGGTGAGAATGGAAGGTGAGAAGGTGTTCAGTGCCACCTACCAGCCTCTCTCTCTCACTGCTGTCAGAGGAAGGTATCTGCACGTGACAGTCACTCTCTCTCTCCCTCTTGTCCGCCGCTCCTGGAGGAAGGTCCTTGTGTTTGAATGGTCTCCCTCCCTCTTGCTCAATGCTGCCAGAGTACTGCACTTTGGACCAGGTTCGATTGACGTGCTTTGTGCATTGGACTCTGCCATTCACATTATGATGTGTTTCTGGTTTCTGGTCGTTGCTGTTTTGTGTGATTTTGATTGGATCTGCCTAAAGTTAATAAAGGTTAAAGAGTCTGGGTTGAACTAAACTGAGCTAAACTCAATATGCCTCGACTGCTGAATGATTTGTGATTTGGTGTTTTATATTCTGTGCTTTTCATTCTTTTTTTTTTGCCGTTTGCCTGATTCATTCTTTTTTTCATGTGTTGGGGGTTTGATGTCATTCTTTGAATGGGTTCCGTGGTTTTCATTCTTTGGTTCGTGTCTGCCTGTGGGAAGATGAATCTCAGGGCTGCATACATACTTTGGTAATAAGTGTACTTTGAATACAAAATCTCCTCAAACTCCTGATGAAGTATATCCTTTGGCAAGCCTTCATCATGATTGCATCAATATGGTGGGACCAGGATAGTTGGTCTGAGATTTCGATCCCAGGAATTTGGAAGTGCTCATCCTTTGCCAATCTACTGATCCCAAACGATTTCCAATCTACCTTGTCATGGCTCGGGAATTTTATCAATTTGGACTGCGTTGTCCCTGTAGCTGCATTACTATATTCTACATTCTGCTTTTTCTGCGTACTGCCTCAGTGGGATAATGTCACGTGCGGTGGTAGTTTACTCGTCAGTCGGAAGCTGCCGGTCATCGATTGGCCTATTTGAAGGATACAGCATCTCTTTCCCATCGATTGCCTTGCGTGCCATGGCACACCAGTGTCCGGTTTCAGTCGCCTTTCCTTTGTCTTCGGGGCACTCACATTCACACTGAGATCCTGACCAGTGCTGAAGAATCATTGGGTAAGTCTGCTGCAGATATAGTGTTGGGGGGGTGGGGGGGGGGGATGCACATTCTTAGCTAAGTAGCTGTTGGTTGAATTTTAGTTTTGTAGTTGTGTAACTTGGTGGGGAACTTACAATAGACACTTGGTCGAATGTTTTGCTATCTGTAAATAAATGTTTAATGTGCTCATTCATGATCAGTATCTTCTGCCTCACTCACCAAACCCACGAACTTGATTCCTTGTTACAGGTAATGCAAGCAAAACCTTTTCACTGTATTCCAGTACATGTGACAATTAAAAAGCAATACTAATGGTTAACAATGATGCCTCATGTTACAGCAGCTCATCCACATCCACCCCATCATCACTTCCATGTGTTAGAAAATTAACAGTATTGAGCAGCCCTGCATATCGATGGGATTTAGCATCTTGAAACTGCGCCATCTCCGGCTGAATGCATGAAACTCAAAAGGCTTCTCAGATAAAAGGTTTTCAATAAGGTGAGACAAAGGAACCTAAGCAGGTTAGCTCATCAAGCAAGACACACACAGACCGTCAGGAAGAGAGAAGTAACAGAAGATAAATTCAGAGACAAATTAAAATCTTATGGGTAAAAGGGTATAATTGTATTCACAGTTTCACCTGTGAGACAAGGGAGAATGATAAAGACATAAAGTACTATAGCATGAAAAAGGCCCTTTGGCCCAACTCATCTATGCTGACCAAGCTGTCTTCCTGAGCTGGTACCATTTGCTCATTTTTAGTTCTGATTCTTCTAAAGATTTCCTTTCCATGCACCTGTCCAAACGTCTAGCAACCTAGGTATGATCCTTATCTCTCGGGCCGCCCTTGTGGAATTTGCAGGTTCTCCCTGTGATTGCATGTGTTTCCCTGAGTCCTCTGCTTGCTTGCACATTTGAAGAACTCGAGAGTGCCTGAGAGAGCAGCTGATGCAGGATCAGTGCTAGCATTTAAGATGAATTTCTCAGTCTCTTCGGATGAGAGGGCCATGGACCAAGTGCTGGGCATTGTGTTTAATATGGAAGGAGGCCACTGGTTATCACAGATTAGACCTGTTCAGATACAGCATGATTCTACAATATGCCAGTCAGTAGATTAATTGATCACTGTAAATTGCCCTCAGTATTTGTGGGTGGAAGCAGAATCAAGGGCAGTTAATGGGCATGTGTGATAGAGTGGTGACAGGGAAATAAGTGGCGAATGATGGGAGTAGCCTCCCTCCAGATTGTAAGGAATTGTATGATAATGTGAAGCCAATTACTCCTCTGTTGGCAAAGTATTCATCTGGCAGCCTACCTTTGGAATCCACCAGCTGGAATGTTACTGCTTAGGTATTCCTAAGTTCTTGCTAGCTCTTGTTTCTTGTTTTTTTCCCACTACTTTACATGGATCATTTCTGACCTTCCTTCAAGGATAATTGGAATGGAGATTTTTTTTCACCTTTTATAACCTCCAAGGTTTGGGGAAGACATTTTCGATTCAATTTTGTGAGTTACACAGAGGTGGACACCATTCACAACACAGGATAGTGACTCTGTCTTTAAGCACTTGTGGAATCTGAATGTGGCCTAGAAGCTGAACATGCCTTGGTTACTTCCATGAATTGTTGGTCACCTCCATGTTGTAAGTCACATTACAGGTGAGAACTTCAATTGCAAGACTGACAAAAAAGCGTTATCATATTTTCCCATGTATACCACTTACATCAGTGTCCATTTCCTGTAGATGTGTTGCAAATTTCCCAAGATATCACCATTTAACTCTGCAGATCTGACCTTTTCAGGCAAGTCTTAATTGTCATAACAGAAGGTAGGTAACACCTTTCCAATGATAGGGTATTGCCATTTCTGATTGAATGAATGCTATGATGATGGAAAGAAAACAGAAACATGGAAGTCAGTACCTCCCCCGCAACTGGATCCTTGACTTCCTGACGACCAGACCCCAATCAGTAAGGATGGGCAGCACCACCAACATCGTTATGCTAAACACAGGCAGTCCCCAAGGATGTGATCTCAGCCCCCTACTCTACTCCCTGTACACTCCCAGAATGGGCTTTATCTCCATCTGTAAATTTGTAGATGATACCACTGTTGTGGGCCATATGACAAATAACGATGAGTCAGAGTACAGGAGGGAGATAGAGAGCTTAATGACATGGTGTCAGGACAACAACCTTACCTATAATGCTGGCAAAACAGAAGAGCTAGTCATTGACTTCAGGATTCAAAGATTCAAAGTATATTCACTATCAAAGTACATATGCAATATACAACTTTGAGATTTGTCTTCCTGCAGACAGCCATGAGACAAAGAAACACCGAGAAACCCCTTCAGAACTCCACTAATTACAAATCATCAGCTTGAATGTCCCTTCAACCACTACCCTCAGTTTTCTATGCACAAGGCAGTTCTGAATCCGAACAGCCAATTCACCATGGACCCCATGCATCTTAATCTTCTGGATTAGCTTCCCATGAGGGACTTTGTCAAATGCCTTACTAAAACTGATGTAGAAAATGTCCACTGTCCTACTGTCATCAATCTCTCTCATCACCTTGTCAAAAAAACTCAATTAAGTTGGTAAGGCACGACCTGTCTCACACAAAGCTATGCTGGCTTTTCCTAATTAGGCTACAGGTTTCCAAATGCTCATATATCCCATCCCTAAGGTTTTCTCCAGCAATTTCTCTTCAACTGACATAGAAACATAGAAATCTACAGAATGTTATAGGCCCTTCGGCCCACAATGTTGTGCCAACCTTGTAACCTCCCCTAGAAACTGCCTAGAATTTTCGTACTGCATAGCCCTCTATTTTCCTAAGACTCACTGATCTATACTTCCCAGGATTTTCCATTGATCCTTTCTCAAATAGAGTTCCAACATTAGCCACTCGTCAGTCCTCCAGGGCCTTGCCTGTGGCTAGAGAGGATATGGAGATCACACACAAAATGCTGAAGGAACTCAGCAGGCCAGGCAGCATCTAGGAAAAGAGCACAGTTGACGTCTCGGACTGAAACCTTTTGGCAGGACACGAAGATTCTGGTCAAGGGCCCAGCAATCTTGTCTCTTGCCTCCTTCAACAACCTGTGGTAAATCCCATCAGGACCTGGGAACTCACTCACCTTAATACTCACCGGGGGCCCAACAATTCCTCCTCCTGGACCACTAAATGCCCTAACATATATATATACATTCAGCACCGATCTCTTGGTCCTCCATGCTCTTTTCCTGAAGTGAAGTACTCAATAAGTACATCACCTACATTCTCTGCATCCAAACAAATGCTCTCCTTCCTTATCCATGAGTGGTTCCACCCTCTCCCTAGTTTAATGTATGTATAGAATACCTTGTGATTCATCTTAATCCTACTTGCTAAGTACATGAGCCCTCCTGACTTTGCTAATTCTCTTCTTTAGATCTTTTCTGGCTATTTTAAACTCTCATGCGCCTCATTTGATCCTAATTTCCAAAGCTTTACAAACTTTTCCTTTTTCTTCTTGACTAGATTCATTACTTCTCTGGACATCCAAGGTTCTCTTATCTTTTCATCCCCATCCTTCCTGATAACAGGAACATACCTTTCCTGTACTCTGTGCAACTGATCTTTAAACACCCTCCACATAACTGATGTGGATTGCCAGAAAAAAGGTGTTCCCAATTAACTCTTCTTAGTTCCTACCTAATGCCCTTGTTTGCCCTACTCCAATTTAAAACAGCTCCACAAAGACCATACCGATGCTAATCTATAGCAAATCCGAAAGTTAAGGAGCTGTAGTCACTGTTCCCTAACTGCTCGCCCATTGAAAGATCAGTGACCTGGCTACTTTCACTACCAATACCAGGTCCATTATGGCCCCTCCTCTCTTTGGACTGTCCAAATATTGATTTAAGAAACCTTCCTGAATACACTTAACAAATTCTATCCCATCTAAATCCCTTGCACTAAGAAAGCCCCACCCCAGTTTATATTAGGGAAGGAAATCCCCTGATGACAACCAGTGTGTTTCCCCTGAAACTGTGCTATTTGAAGGTCTGGTGTCAGACTGTACCCTATGTTCTTTTTGAGACGGTTGACCTTCTGAGACCCCAATAAAATCTTGACTGCATTGCCTGTGGAGGTCTAAGTCCTGACTGGGACCCTTTCCAATGGCTGACTCAATTCATGTTCATTTTATTTTTATTTATTTACAGATACAGTGCGTAATGGGCCTTACTGGCCCAATGAGCCCCACTGCCTAGTAACCCCTCCTTTTAACACTAGCCTAATCACAGGAGATTTTACAATGACCAATTCACCTTCTAACCAGTACATTAACCATATACGCATATAACAATTACAGCACAGAAACAGGCCATCTCAGCTGTTCTAGTCCATGCCGACACTTACTCTCACCTTGTCCCACTGGCCCGCACTCAGCCCATAACCCTCCATTCCTTTCCTGTCCATATACATATCCAATTTTACTTTAAATGACAATACCGAACCTGCCTCTACCATTCTTGGACTGTGGCAGAAAACCAGTGCGCCCAGAGGAATCCCACGCCATTCAGATGAAGAAAATACACACTCCTTATAGAGGGCACCAGAACTGAACTCCGAACTATGGTACACCTCAAGCTGCAATAGCTTTGCTCTAGCTATTGTGTTACTATGGTGCCCTACACCAACAGTTGTATGGCTTTTCCAATGCCATATTTAAGTTTGATGATGACATTACGGTGTTGGCCGAGTCAAAGTTGGTGACAAGTCGGTATATTGGAGGGACATTGAAAACCTGGTTGAGTAGCGCTACAATATCAACCTCTTGCTCACTGCCAGCAAAACCAAAGAACTGATTATTGATTACAACAGGAAGAAGCAAAGGTTCATTATTAGAGGATGGGAAGTGGAGAGTGTCAGTAACTTTAAATACTTTGAGGTCAACCATATCAGAGGTTTTATCCTGGGACCAGCACATAAGTGCCATCACAAAGAAGGCACAACAGCATCTCTATTTGCTTAGAAGTTTGTGTAGGTTTGAAATGTCAGCCAAAACATTGACAGACTACAGCATTATAGCCTGGTATGGAAACACCAATGCCCAGGAACAGAAAAGGATACAGAAAGTGATGGATACAGCCCAGTCCATTACAGGTGAGACCCTCCCCACCATTAATTACATTTATATGGAGCACTGACACAAGAAAGCAGCATTCATCATCAAGGTCTACCTTTATCCAGGCCAGGCCCTCTTCTTGCTATTTACCATTGTGTAGGAGGTATAAAAAAAGATTTTGGTCCCACACAACCACTATCAGGAACGGTTAATACCCTACAACCATCAGACTCTTGAACTTCATTCACCACTATACTGAACTGATTTGATGATCTATAAACTTGTTTTCAAGGAATCTTTACCATAAGTTGCCTTTGTTGGTCAAGTTCAGAAATATATACTGTATTTCTATGCCACAGCAAAATACATAACATAGGGGCAGCACAGTAGCATAGTGGTTACATCAGTGCTTTACAGTGCAGCGACCTCGGTTCAATTCCTGTCGCTACCTCTAAAGTGTTTGTACGTTCTCCCCGTGACTGCATGGATTTCCTCCCACAGTCCAAGGGCATACCAGTTGGTAGGTTAATTGGTGATTGTAAATTTTCCTGTGATTAGGCCAGGATTAAATCAGGCGATAGCTGGGAGGCATGGCTTGAAGGTTTGGACAGACCTGTTCTGCAATTACAACAGATCATAGGTCAATTCATATAAGACCATAAGACCATAAGATAGAAGAGCAGATGTAGGCCATTTGACTCATCGAGTCTGCTCTGCCATTCAATCATGGGCTGATCCAATTCTTCCAGTCATCCCCACTCCCCTGACTTCACCCCATACCCTTTGATGCCCCGGCTAATAAAGAACCTATCTATCTGTGCCTTAAATGTACCCAATTACTTGGCCTCCACAGCTGCTTGTGGCAACAAATTCCACAGATTTACCACCCTCTGACTAACGTAAATTCTCCGCATCTCAGTTCTAAGTGGATGCTCTTCAATACTGAAGTCATGCACTCTTGTCCTAGAATCCCCTACCATGGGAAATAACTTTGTCATATCTAATCTGTTCAGGCTTTTTAACATTCAGAATGTTTCTATGAGATCCCCCTCATTCTCCTGAACTCCAGGGAATACAGCCCAAGAGCTGCCAGACGTTCCTCATACAGTAATCCTTTCATTCCTGGAATCATTCTTGTGAATCTTCTCTGTACCCTCTCCAATGACAGACAGACAGACATACTTTATTGATCCCAAGGGAAATTGGGTTTCGTTACAGCCGCACCAACCAAGAATAGTGAAGAAATATAGCAATATAAAACCATAAATAATTAAATAATATTAAGTTAATCATGCCAAGTGGAAATAAGTCCAGGACCAGCCTATTGGCTCAGGGTGTCTGACACTCCGAGGGAGGAGCTGTAAAGTTTGATGGCCACAGGTAGGAATGACTTCCTATGACGCTCAGTGTTGCATCTCGGTGGAATGAGTCTCTGGCTGAATGTACTCCTGTGCCTGACCAGTACATTATGGAGTGGATGGGAGTCATTGTCCAAGATGGCATGCAACTTGGACAGCATCCTCTTTTCAGACACCACCATCAGAGAATCCAGTTCCACCCCCACAACATCACTGGCCTTACGAATAAGTTTGTTGATTCTTTTGGTGTCTGCTACCCTCAGCCTGCTGCCCCAGCACACAACAGCAAACATGATAGCACTGGCCACCACAGACTCGTAGAACATCCTCAGCATCATCCGGCAGATGTTAAAGGACATCAGTCTCCTCAGGAAATAGAGACGGCTCTGACCCTTCTTGTAGACAGCCTCGGTGTTCTTTGACCAGTGCAGTTTATTGTCAATTCGTATCCCCAGGTATTTGTAATCCTCCACCATGTCCACACTGACCCCTTGGATGGAAACAGGTGTCAGTATATCCTTTCTAAAATAAGGAGCCCAAAACTGCACACAATACTCTGCGTGGTCTCACAAATACCCTATAGAGCCTCAACATCACATCCCTGCTCTCATATTCTATACCTCTAGAAATAAATGCCAACATTACATTCACCTTCTTCACCACTGACTCGGCCTGGAGGTTAACCTTCAGGGTATCCTGCACAATGACTCCCAAGTCCCTATCCATCTCTGCATTTTGAATTCTCTCCCCATCTAGATAATAGTCTGCCCATTTATTTCTTCCACTAAAGTGCATAACCATACACTTTCCAACATTGTATTTCATTTGCCTCTTCTTTGCCCATTTCTCTAAACTATCTAGGTCTATCTAAAGGATCTAAGACCTCAACGGTGGAACAGGTGGATGAAGTTACTTCAAACTCAATGGCTTTGAAGGCGGATGAAGGCTGCAACAAATCCATCAGCTCCAATCGTCGTGGTTTCCATGCAATTGGAATCAGTTGGTTGATTTGTGAAGTATCGTGTACTTCTTGGAGTGCAGCATTAAGTACACGTTAAACAAATACATGCGCAGGCGTCTTCGTTCAGTGATAGAGCAAAGGAACAAAGACTATCATCCTCAACCTCGAGGGATAGCTACGACGACGACAGGCTCTCTGTTTCCTCAACAGTACCCGTACCTCCACCTATCTATGTATCATTGGCGAATTTAGCCACAAATCCATTAATACCATAGTCAAAATCATTGACATATGTTGTAAAAAGCAGCGGTAATAGTAATTTCTCTGTAATTTCATGGACTCTTATCTTGTTAAGCAGCTTCATGTGCGGCAAAGGCCTTCTGAAAATCCAAGTACAGCACGTCTTCTACACCTTCTTTGTCTACCCTGCTTGTAATTTCCTCAAAGGGTTGCAGTAGGTTTGTCAGGCAGGATTTTCCTTTCGGGAAACAATGCTGGCTTTGGCCTATCTTGTCATGTGCCTCCAGGTGCTCCATAATCTCATCCCTAACAATCGATTCCAACAACTTCCCAACCACTGATGTCAGGCTAACAGGTCTATAGTTTCCTTTCTGCTGCCTCCCACCCTTCTTAAGTAGCGGAGTAACGTTTGCAATTTTCCAGTCATCCAGTACAATGCCAGAATCTATCGATTCTTGAAAGATCATCATTAATGCCTCCGTAATCTCTCCAGCTACTTCCTTCAGAACCTGAGGGTGCATTCCATCAGGTCCAGAAGATTCATCTACCCTCAGACCATTAAGCTTCCTGAGCACCTTCTCAGTCGTAATTTTCACTGCACAAACTTCACTTCTCTGACCCTCTTGAATATCCGGTATACTGCAGACATCTTCCACTGTGAAGATTGATGCAAAATATGCATTCAGTTTATCTGCCATCTCTGCATCTCTCATTACAATATCTCCAGCATCATTTTGTATTGGTCCTATATCTACCCTCAACTCTCTTTTAGTCTTTATATACTTTTTAAAAAAGCTTTTAGTATCTTCTTTGATATTAGTCGCCAGCTTTCTTTCATAATTCATCTTTTCCTTCCTAATGATCTTTTTAGTTTCCTTCTGCATATGCTGTTATTGCTCAACCACTCAACAATATGTTGAAGGGCAGTGAGCACTCAGATGACCCTGTGACTCTTAATGAAGAACGACTGAAATAATTTCAAACTTTAAAGATGGCATTGTGCACTGCACCTGCATGAAGAATCCCAGATACAGTTACCCTGTATGTCAACGAGAAACACATGATGGCAGTCTTAACTCAAGGAAATGAAGAGTGACAGCCTCTTGTTGGTTATTACTCTGCCAAAGAGCTTATTATGTGCACTGATGGCTCTTCAATGATTGGGAGAAGAATTTGAAACAATGGGCTGTTGTTTTTGGAATTGAAGTGTTGCTAATAGGAAGCATGGCTCCTGGCACCTCTGCACTGTAGGCAGAATTGAAAGCTCTGATTGAAGCTTGTAAGATGGCAGAAGGAAGATTAGCTAATATCTACTCTAATTCTCAAAATGCTTCTGGATTTGTTCATGATTTTGCAAACACATAGAGACAAAGGGGATTTCTTAGGGCTGGAGGAGTCCCAATCAAGAATTGCCAACAGGTACGAGTTTTCAAGATTGGTGGAAGTTCTTCCAGCAAGAATTCATCAATGTTGTACAACTGCCATCAGATGTTGCCGTACTAAAATGCTAATGCCCCTCCAAAGTGACGATAATAGAAATCTGTGGAAGTGCATTCCTGAATGAAGTTGCAAAATAGTGATCATGGGAAGGGGTAAAAGAAGTACTGAGAACATCTGCAGAGATGAACAATGAAATCCAGAACCTGCTGACAGCCAGATCAGAGGGATTCAAGTCTGGAGATCAAGAATGCTATAAGAGGTGCAGTTATGGTCTTCAGAAAGCCATATCTCAGGCAAATTAGAGATTCTGAACTAGACTGGAATCAATGAGGGATGCTCAACTGTTGTGGCAGGGTTTGAATGCCTTAACTTGCTGCAAAACCAAATCTTGCGACATCAGGGAGAGTAGAGCTTCACTTCCAGATGAGCTCAATGACAATGCCATGAGTAGAAAATCCTATAAAAGGTAGTGGATTTGGTCCAGTACATCACAGATAAATCACTCATAACCATTGGGCACAACTGTGTGAAACGTTCCTGTAGAAAAGTAGCTTCCATCATCAAAGATCCTCACAACCCAGGCCATCTCTTGCTGCTGCCGTCAGGTGGAAGGTACAAGTGCCTCAGGACTCATGCTACCAGGTTCAAGTGGTGGACGGAGCATAAGTGCTCGGTGAAGCCGACTCCCCTTTTACGTCAGAATATCCCAGTGCCCACCCACTTCAATTCTACTTCCCATTTCCTTCCAATATGTCAGTCCATGGCCTTTTCTACTGCCGTGATGAGGCCATACTCAGGTTGGAGGAGCAACACCTTGTATTCCTTCTGGGTATCCTCCAAGCTGATGGCATGAACATTGATTTCTCAAACTTCTGGTAAATGACTCCCCCCCCCCCCCCCCAACACCATTCTCCAATCCCGTTTCACTATCTCACCTTATCTCCTTACCTGCCCATCACCTTCCTCTGGTGCTCCTCTGTTTTCCTTTTTTTCCATGGTCTTCTATCAGATTCTCCCTTTTCCAACCCTTTATTTCTTCCAACTCTCAACTTCCCGGCTCTTTACTTTCTTGCTCTAATTTCTCAATTTTTTCCCCCAGTCCTGATAAAGGATTCTGGCCGTGAATGTCAACTGCTTATTCTTTTTCACAGATGCTGCCTGGCCTGCTGAGTTCCTCCAGCATTTTGTGTGTGTTGGATTTCCAGCATCACCAGATTTTCTCATCATTCTCTCCTCTCGCTGCTGCTTTCAGGAAGGAGGCATAAGACCCTCAGGCCCCACACCACCAGGTTATTATTTAAACGGTAAAAGTTTGCAGCATGCTGCTGTGCAGAGGGTCTTGGGAGGGCTTGTGCATGAATCACAAAAGGCTGGTTTGCAGGTGCAGCAGGCTATCAAGGAGGCAAATGCAATGTTGACCTTCACTGCTAGAGGGATTGAATTTAAGAGCAGGGGGGTTATGCTGCAACTGTACAGGGCAATGGTGAGGTTGCAGCTGGAATACTGTGTGCAGTTCTGGTCTCCTGACTTGAAGAAGGATATGCTGGCTTTGGAGGCAGTGCAGAGGAGGTTCACCAGGTTGATTCCAGAGATGAGGGGGTTAGACAATGAGGAAAGATTGAGTCGCTGGATTTCAGAAGAATGAGAGATCTTATAGAAATGTATTAAGTTTTGAAAGGAATAGATAAGATAGAGGCAGGAAAGTTGTTTCCACTGATATGTGAGACTAGAACAAGGGGACGTAGCATCAAGATTCAGGATAATAGATTTGGGATGGAGGTGGGGAAGAACTGCTTTTCCCAGACGGTGGTGAATCTGCGGATTTATCTGCCCAATGGAGCAGTGAAGTCGACCTCAGTAAATAGATTTAAGATAAGGTTGGATAGATTTTTGCATAGTAGGCTAAATAAGAATTACGGGGAAAAGGCAGGTAGGTGGAGTTGAGACCATGGTCAGATCAGCCATGATCTTATTGAATGGCAGAGCAGGTTCGACGGGCCAGATGGCCGACTCCTGCTCCTGTTTCTTATGATCTTTTGTTCTCAGGTTCAGGAACAGTTATTACCTCTCAACTATCAAGCCCTTGAACATTTCTGGATAACTTCACTCAACTTCACATGTCCCATCACTGAACTGTTCTCATAACCTATTGACTCACTTTTAAGTACTCTTCATCTCTTGTTTTCAATATTTATTGCTTATTTATTTCTCTTTTTTCTTTTTTATATTTGTACAGCTTGTTGTCTTTTGCACATTGATTGTTTGTTCTGTTGAGTGCAGTCTTCCACTGATTCGATTGTGTTTCTTAGATTCGCTGTGAATGCTCGCAAGAAAGTGAATCTCAGAGTAGTACGTGGTGTAATATATGTACTTTGATAATAAATTTACTTTGAACTTTGCAATCCCTCCTTGTGTTAGGTTGGTAAATTTTGGGATTATGCTCCTTGCCCTTGGAATTTCTTCACTTCAAAGGCTATTCAAAATTGCATGTCTTCATCACAAATACTAATTAGATTTCTTGGTCTCCAGGGAAATTCATGTGATGTCATGGACAGGTTTCACACAACTATTGATTTCCATGGCTACATACATTGTGTCTGGAGAAGAAACAGAGTCGCTCTGTGGTCAATCACGATACGATATGCAAAGTGTGGCCTTATTATCATTGTTTTCAAGTCCACTGGGTGCATGGATGCATCTCCAATTTGAATTGAAGTATCATTTCCCAATTTTAAACTATGTGGGACATGTTTTGTTTTCTTTTGTTCCTTATTCAATTGGTTTTGCAAAGAGCCTTCATCAGTAAGAAAAGTAAACAATAAATACTGTATATTTTACTAACTACAGTGAAATGATTAAAAAAAAGAAAATTTGACTTACTCGTGGAAAATAATTTGACTCTGTCTAATTGGCAGGTATGGTATGATGGGGAAGGGGTGTGAACTACTGCACAGGTTTGAAGTAAGCTGTAGAGAGTTGTAAACTTAGTCAACTCCATCATGGGCATGAGCCGCCAGAGTATCAAGTTTATCATCAAGGAGTGAATCCTCAAAAGGGCAATGTCCTATCACACAGGACATGTCCTCTTCTCATTGCTACCAAGTGGAAGGAGGTACAGGAGCCTGAAAGCACAATTCAACAATTCAAGAACAGCTTCTTCCCCTCTACCATCTGATTTCTGAATTGACATTGAATCCATGAACACTACCTCCCTACGTTTTTATTTCTATTATTGCAGTACTTATTTAACTATCTAGTATTTTCTACTATGTATTGCCTTGTACATGTACAATGTACTGCATATGTTAATCAAAATGGCTACTTTGTTTTGTTAAGAGTAGGAATGCTTCTTTGTTATGATAAGTGCTTTCTCTCGCAGTTGCTTAGCTTTAGAATTGCTGATAACGGGGATTGTATTCATTTGTTAACCAATGGGGGAATGTTATTTTGTCGTGGGTGTGGGAGCAGGGTTTTCAAGGTCTTTTCAGGGAATCGGGAAGAAGATGCCGAAGAAGGTGGACTTGCGCTGCACTGCTCGGTTGACCACCAGGGTGGTCCCAGGTGCGAGGACGTGGGGGTCGGAGGAAAGCGACGAGGTGTCGAATGGTTCAATGGTTGAGCTCCAACTCTGTGCACTAAACTGACTGAACTTTGATAAGTTTGGCGCCTTTTACTTTACTTTCTTTTCCTTCATATATATTGTATTGTTAGTACTCATTTAGTTTTAGTAAAATCTTTAAAGTATATTCCATAACGGTATCTGGTGTGAGTTTGATATTGTGTGTGCGACGCGGCATAAACTTGATTCCCACAGCACCTGTGTGTACGGGAGGTGGTGTTGGTGAGTGGCTGGATCTCCTTTTCCCCTAGACATATACCAGCCTGTGGGGCAAGTGTTACATACTGCTGGCACAAAGTTAATAAGTTTCATGACATCGATGATGTTAAACCTAATACTGAATCTGCCTCTGATTCCTTTTGAAATGTTGTTGTTTCTCACTTTGAATGGGCCAGTGGTGCATACTGTTGCTGATATTCCATGTGTTTTCTGTGGGATGAACTGAGAAAGGTGGAATTTATCATACTTGGAACAGTTAACAACCAGAAGCTAACAGAAGGTAGTCAGGCCTCTATTATGACAGAACTCTGTAGGCAGATGGTTAGAGTCTTGCAATGTTCAAAGGTATTATTGCTGTCATTTGCAAACAAGGAAAGAATGTGCCTGCCACTGTTCTAACCACATGGGATTCTGCTGGTGAAATCAATCTTGCTGCTCTTGACAGTGTTTGGAAGCATGTGGTGCGTTCCACTGTGTGAATGAAATAGCAGGGGTATGGATAGTTAAGATAATGCAAAGAAGCTTAATATAATCAAAAGAAAGATAAAAAGTATAGCAATTCTCCACATGCTTCAGAACCTGGTTAGTGAAATAATACTGCACTGGAACTCCTACTGCATCTATTTGACAAATCTACATGGTTGTTACAAAGAGCTTAGAGACTTAATCTTGAAAAGTCATATTCACAAGCTGTCCATCAAGCCAGCTCCTTCCCGTCATTGACTGTGCCCTTGTGGGAAACTTTGCTGCACGAATGCCTTATGACTAATGATCTTCTAGACAGCATGTAGTGGGTCTGGAGACAACGCTGTTTGAGCTCCCTATCTTTCTCTTTGATAAACATAGGGTAGCATCAGCAGTTTCAGTTCGTTCCATGACTTTGTTTTATGGTCTTTAATGATTACAGTAAAGTTTGAACATAATGTTTAAGATGGAGTTGTTTTTTAATTGACTTCCATTTGTTAACCTGCCTTTATTAGCTAAATACCAGATATACAGTATTTCTTTCCAACCACCTTAGAACATGATTAGGGACTATGGTATGAAAACTTCATTAAATCATTTTGGATCTTCACACTATCCTGTTCATATGTCATGATTATAAATGGAAAAAGATTTTAAAATGTTGGTGAATAGTTGGTGAAAATCATAGATATTTATAGAGTCATATCTTTCTCCAGGTACAATGAACTATTTTATGTACACTAAGTCTTTTGGCTTCCATCCTTTAGGGAAGTATGCTTGAGGTGTTCCTATCCAAATTTGTATGAGAGAGCAGAATTATTTGAATTATCTATGCTTCACATTTACAAATAGTAATATAATGCATCTTTAACCCTAACCCTTTTGGTACTTTTGATTACTTTACTCATATAATGAAGTATTATTGCACTGCATTATATCTGGGGGTAATAATGGCGATACATTCCCACTAACTATAAAATGCTCCCAATGGTGTGCATCTCATAGAGCCTCTGACAACCATATCCAGCGCCTAGCCTTCACATGTGGCTTAGCTACTAAGCCCGGCAGAATAGTTTCTACTGAGAGGAGAATGGGCAAAGGTAGGTTATTGGCACATTAAAACCAGTCACTTTGAGCAGTTGGTGCTCACCACTCATGGGTGGCACCTCATCTAGCAGAAGAAAATCTCTGATTTCAAACCTCTGCTGCCTTGCAGCTATACCCTCTCATGGGAAAGGCTTCGAGAGTAAACTGCAAGGGAAAAATCCAGAGCTGGAGTCCCTAAGGCAGTCCTACATTGAGCTCAACATGGAAACTCCTGCGATGCTGCTTGTGCCAAACTGTATCAATCTCTGCCGTTCCTTTGGGTTCAGCAGATGCATGATGAGGGGAGCCTGTTCCATGGGCAACAGTTTGTTCTCCGTATTGTACTGCTCTGGCGAATATGTAGATAGCTGATCAGCTATCTTTTTTTTGTATTTATGCAGTTTGTCTTCTTTAGTTTATCCGTCTTTGTGTGCAGGTTTTAACTGACGTTCTTGTTGCCATTTGTATGATTTGAGCTGCAGGATTGGCAGCTCAATATTCTGTGGTTCAGTTACATTAGACGCGACAGAGTGAGAGGGAATAAATGAGGAGGGGTGACGTTACTAGTCAGGGAAAATATCACGACAGTGCTCAGTCAGGACAGACTGGAGAACTCATCTATTCAGGAATTATGGGTGGGACAGAGGATCCATCATCAAGGTCCTCTAGCATCCAGGCCATGCTGTCTTCTCACTGATGGAATCAGGAAGGAGGTACAAGAGCCTTAGATCCAACTCCATCGCATTCAGGAGGAGCTACTACCCTTCAACCATCAGGCTCCTGAACCAGTATGGATAACTTCATTAATTCAACACCAAACTGATTCCACACTCTCTTTCTAGGACTTGATAGCTCATGTTCTCGATATTATTTGTTACTTATTCATTGATTATTACTGTTTTTTGTATTTATGCAGTTTGTCTTCTTTTGTTTATCTGTCTTTGTGTGCAGGTTTTAACTGATGTTCTTGTTGCCATTTGTATGATTTGGATTTTTGTGTGGGGCAGAGGTGTAGATGCTTTTCTTTGAACTACTTCCACAGTCTTCTCTATTTTGTGGCTGCCTGGAGAAGACAAATCTCAGAGTTGTAGACAGCATACGTACTTTGATAATAAATGTACCTTAAACCTTGTACATTGAACCTTAATTGATTCTGTTGCATTTCTTTTATCTACCTGAATTTCAGGGTGACATTATATACGTTGACATATACTTTGATAATAAATTTACTTGGAACTTTGAAAAAGGATCTTAGCCTTTAATACTATAGAAGTGCAAGGAAATTAAACCAACAGTTCTATCAAAAATGTAGGATAGACAGATGCATCTACGTGGCCTCCTTCTACATTATACGACCCTGTGACCTTAATGGGATCTCTGTCTCATTTTCAGAATGGTCCTAGTAATGATGTCTGGAATTTATGGATCTATTTCTTTGAGAGTAACAACACCCCCCACCCCCCTTAGCACTACGCATTGATCTGTTGTCAGTGCTTACACATTGCTCCCTCTCTCGCTCTGAAAAGGGAATAAACAAGTTAAATCCATCTCCCACATGCATGCTTTTATTTAATTGATATGTGGCTGTGTACAGACATCACAAATTGGCAACAAGTATGAACCTGAAAGTCAGATACGATCATGAACTGCATTGACAGTTATGGGACAAAACAGCGAGAGTTAAACAGCACGAGAAAGCCAAAGGACATGAGAGTAATAGTGAAAGATGCGCTGAATTTAATGTGAAAATAAGGTGGCAATGGCTTCAGTTGGGAAAGCTGACGAATTTGACAGTGCTAATGAGGGCTGGTCATATATCGAGAGGGTGGAACTGTATTGTAATGTGAGGTACATGGAGAAGCAAAAGAAAGCCTTGTGCTTCTTAGCTTAATGGGCCCTAGAATGTATTGCCTCTTACACAACTTAGTAACCCCTGCAAAACCAGCATGCAAGACATTCGACAGAATTATTACAATTTTACAAATCACTTGAGTCCTAATCCACTGGCAATAGCTGAGAAATTTAGATTTTACGAAAGGAACCAGTCAAAAGATGAAAGCATTTTTGAACTCATTGCGGAACTGCACAAATTTTCCCAATACTGTGACTTTAGAGATGGACTTTCTGATGCATTAAGGGACAGGCCTGTATGTGGCATACATAGTCAGGACACTCAAAAGAGGCTACTATCCAGAAAGGATTTAACCTTAGAATGGGTCTTGACCATTGCATTATCGTTAGAGACTGCAACAAAGGATGCAGTGAAACTACAGAAAAGGAGGATAGAATGTGAAATGCACAAAATGTCCCAGAATGGTGCAAAAAGCTGAAGATGTTATCAATGTGGCAAATCGTCTCATGATGCAAATGACTTTTGGTTCAAAGAAAAAGTCATGCAGAAAATGTTACGGACAGGGTTACACAGAGAGAACGTGTAAGGTAGACAAAAAGCATAACCGAGTGAGAAGTCTCAAAGACAAAACTAAGCAAAAGTACGAAGTTACCATATGTAACACAGAATCAGACAACATAGAGTTTGACAAAGGCAAACTGTCATGTCTAGAACTGCTTAGTATAACTAAGTCAGATCACAAAATCATCTGAATCACGACAAGGTCAGCTTTGTTCATAATTCCAGGGGCAGATTACAACAGATTGTTTTCTAAGATACCACCAGAGAAGACCTCAGTGATACTAAAGACCTACATAGGCGAATACTGCCTCCCAAAGGCAAACTGATGGTGAATGTGATGATTGTAGGCCAAACAAGAAGTTGGAACTTCATGCATTTAAAAATAGAGGGCCAGCACTTTTTGGATGTGAATGGTTGATAAAAATCCAACTAGACTGGCAGTCAATCAAAGCTCTCAGTGTGGTGTCAACAGGCAATGGCAGCCCAAATGGTAGCACTCACCAAGAGACTGGGAATAGATAAACAGATTGAATACTTGGCTAAAAGCTGTTAAGGATGCCAACAAGTTCAAAATGCACCCCCACTGGCATTGTTACACCCGTGGGTGTGGCTGTCATCAGCATGGCAAAGGGTACATATTGAATTTGCTGGGCCATTCATAGACTCCATGTTTCTCATTGCTGTGGATGCTCATTTGAAGTGGCCAGAGGTTACACCAATGAAGTCAACCACATCAGCAAAGACTGTCTCTGCTTTGAGGACCACCTTCACTAGAAATGGCTTACCAGAACAAATTGTGAGTGACAACCAACTGCAAAACACATCAGAAGAATTCCCGACTGTCCATGAAGAAAAATGGCATCAAACATTTCAAGTCGGCTCCTCACCACCCAGCAATGAATAAGTTAGCTGAAAAGTTTATCCAAACCTTCAAAAAGTCCATTAAAGCGATGGCCAGGGAGGATATTTCTCTACAGCACAAAGTGCACAATTTCCTTTTTGTGTATCGGAACTCTATTCATGCAATGACAAATCAAACACCAGCAATGCTGTTCATGAACAGGAATCAGAGATCTCACATATGACTTCCTGAAACCAGATCTACAGATGGAATTGCAGAATAATCAGTTCAGCCTGTTGCCAAGTGAAGCAGCAAGGAGCTTTGAGATTGAACAAGAAGTCCTAAAGCGTGATTACCGAGAAGACCAGTGGACACCTGGTTGGATAGCTACAAGAATTAGACAACTGATGTTCACAGTGGATGTTGAAGATCAAACACGGAGATATCATGAGGACTAGAAACTGGATTTTTGACTGAAGAACACACCTTAGTCACCTGCATCCAACAAGGTGAACACATTACAGTTTAAAAACTTACCTCTCAGTGATAATCATGTCACATACAGCGACGTGGTATGAACAAGACCAAGAATGTTGTCTTAGACAAGACAACGAGCAAACCTGATGCCACTCCACACATCCAGACGCTCTGTCCTGAAAGAAACAGAGAGCCACCCAAAAGACTGAACCTTCAGAACTGTGAAGTTAGTTATGGAGTGTTATTGTGAAAGCATGTTTATTTAGAATGTGGGTTTATGAAAAGGGAATTGAATGTTTTGTACCTATACAGTTTTATGGTGCATTAATATAAAGGGGAAGGAAGTGTAATGTATGGATCTACAAGGGGTGATTGATGTTTGTGGCCTAAGGTAGAAGGAGTCAATTTCAGAAAACCTAGCACATTCATTTTTCAACATAGTTTCCTCCTACATGTACACACTTAGTCCAACGGTTATGGAGCATATGGATGCCTTCTTTGTAGAAGTGGTCCACAGCAGCGGTGATTGATAAGGTTGTGGCCTAAGGTAGAAGGAGATGAGTTCAAACTTTCTGCATTATCACTCAAAGAGCTGAACTGCATGTGCATATAACAAGAGCGTCTTGGATCTCCAGGTGGTCCACAGCAGGGGTGATTGATAAGTTCGTGGTCTAAGGAGGAAGGAGATGAGTTATACAGCTCTCGTTACATGCACGTGCAGTTCAACTCTTTGAGTGATTATGCAGGAAGTTTGAAGTTAGTAACTCATCTCCTTCTACCTTATAACACAAACTTATCAATCACCCCTGCTGTGGACCACTTCTGGAGGTCCAAGGCACCAACTTCTACAAAGAAGGGATCCGTATGCTCCATGAGCGCTGAACTAAGTGTGTAATTGTAGGAAAAATAAATGTGCTAGGTTTTCTAAAATTGACTCCTTCTATCTTAGGCCACGAACTTATCAATCACCCCTCGTCTTTATTTAGAGCAATGACCCTCCCCTTATCACTATGTATGATCTGTTGTTTGTGCATGCACTGTTGTCTGTGCATATGCATTGTTCTCTCTCTCTCTCTCTTCCTCTCAATGCAATGTGAATACACTAGTTAGAATCATCTCCCACGTGCGTGCTTTTATTTTATTGATGTGTGGTTGTGCACAGACACAACTCTGACAATTTTGTTGTTAATATTGTGTAGCGAGTAACTGGGGAAATTATGACACTCCCTGCTGTGCGAAGCACCCTACTGTTTGCATCAGTCGTTTCATTTTTATTTCATTTCTGCTTGTTTGCTTGGTAAGTAAAAAGCTAGGTGACCAATCAATTGTGAAACAACACGTGGTTATATTTTTGATGTTGCAGACCACTTTAAAACAGATCTGAAAAAAAAGTGTACAGTAAAACATTTTTAAGATCAAAACACTTCACAAACTGATCACCGAACAAAGTGCAAAACAGTTGGCATATTGCCTACAAAGTTAAATACGTTCATGGATGTACAATAAATTATTGTACCAGACAATACAAATCAAACTACAAATTCTGGACAGACAAGTAACATTTTGTTAGAAAATTCAATTAAGTAAACCTCTGAAGCAGATGTTCCCAAACTGGAGTCCATGGACCCCTTGCTTAATGATACTGGTTGGGAACCTCAGGTCTAAGGGCATGATTTCCACTGCACACCCCAACTTTTTATTGACATTGACACTGTTTGTGTGGTGTACTTAAGTGAGAGATGCACTATAATGCAGACAGGTGATTTTTCCTGAATGAAGAGATCATTGACAGATGGAAATTGCAACAGTGCACCTCAGTGGCCTTCCGAACTACTGGCCCAGGAGGAGAAGGTCTTGTTATCAGGAATTAAAACTATAACTGGAGAAAACTGATTGAGTAACGGAAGGTCTCTCTTCCTTCTCTCTCTCTGAATCTTCTCTTTCAGGAAGGAAAATGTCTGACAGCCTTCGGCTTCAGGGTCATCCAGTGACCATATTGATTGGTGATACACAAGTTTAATCTGTCAAATGACAGTGCAAAGGTGGGGAGGGGGAGGAAATTGAGAAAACAAATCAATTCTGCCTTTGTGGTATCAGCTGGTGTGAATGCTCTTTACTTAATATTAATATAGGTTTACACTATTGTAAATTTAGGAGTTAATCCTACATGTTTGGTGGTATAGAATTTCTGACATTTGCCTCAGTGTTAACAAATATTATCTACACTTAATGACCTCTTTGTTGGGTACAAGAGTGGAACCCACTGTGGTTTTCTGCTGCTGTAGCTCTTCCACTTTAAGGTTCAGCATGTTCTGCATTCAGAGATACTCTTCCGCACGCCACTGTTCTAACATGTGGTTGTTTGAGATACCATTGCCTTCCTGTTAGCTTGAACAGGTCTGGCCATTCTCCTCTGGCCTCTCTCTTTCACAGAGAGTTCTCACCCACAGAACTGCAGCTCACTAATTTTTTTTTTATTTCTTGCACCATTCTCTGTAAACTCTAGAGATTGTTGTGTGTGAAAATCCCAGGATATCTGCAGTTTTTGAGATACTCAATCCATGCCGTCTGGCACCAACAATCATTTCATGGTCAAAGTCACTTAGATCACATTCCTTCCCCATTCTGATGTTTGATCAGAAGAACAACTAAACCTCTTGACCATTTCTGCATGTTTTTATGCACAGAGTTGCTGACGCATGATTGGTTGATTAGATATTTGCATTAATGAGCAAGTGACAAATGTACCTAATAAAGTGGCCTTTGGGCATAAGTTAATTTGTGTTGGAGTTAGCTTCTCTACATGTTCAACAATACTGAGGAATTTTTATTTTTTGTCATTTACTAAGCTTAACAGCATGTTCCATTAATTAATGTTTAAAGCACTCAGCCTATCTTCAGAAAGGCATTCACAAACCTTCACCTAATTCCTATTACACTGAAACAATATTTGCGTCTTTTCACGTGCAGATTATTACTGAATTGATTTGTAATGACTTTCACTGTAACACCAATACCTTCAGAGAGAAAATAACCCAGATTTAAAGATATGTAAAGTATGTATTGTGCTTCCCCAAATCCTAATTGCAATGATAGAGCGTCATCTGAGTGTCAGATATGGAACATCAGAGTCAGGACATTAATATACTTTCAAATGGGTCCCATTTAAATATGTCATGCTGTAAAACTGGTTGAATCCATTATGAGGAACCCCTATTGAAAGGTTGCAAACAGAAAGAATTTTTTTGTTAAGTCCTTATAGCTGCAATCAGTGAATAATCTGACGGATCTTCAATTAAAAAAAGCAAGAAATTGAAATAACACAATTGACTTATAGTACACTAATGGTTTACAAAAATAAAAATAGCTTTTGTAAATTTTTTGCAATCATATTCCCTATAAAAAAAGAAAGTCTTTTGTACTGTGATTTAGAATTACACTGGTTTTGAATGTAACCACTGAATTTTAGTTCTATTTCATTGAATAGGAAGTCAGATTAATTTTGTGTTTTGGAATAAAGTACAGTATTTATTAAATGGTGAAATATCTAACAAAATTAATATTTCTGTCATAAGGAAAACTTCTAAAACTTTCTACAGCGATGGGTATGGTTGAACTTTGAACTTTGAAGTTACTTAAGAAATTGACGCACAGAATTAATATTTTGCCAAAATCATTCCAATTCAAGGGCAGTGACAGAGAAGAATGTAGAGGTCTGGTACTTCATCTGCACATGATTGACATAGAGTTAAAGCACGAACAAATCTGAAGACAAGCAAATATAATGCTGTAGAAACTGGACTGTTCCTCGCATTTGAACTGGTGTTATTCTCACTTTTGGGAAAATTAAAATAGCAGGAGAAATGGCAGACGAAACATGTAAATTTATGAGTTTACTGTGTGGAATACTGATATCTGAATGTTTAATAATTTGGCCAGAATTCCTCTCTCTGCTGCTTGGGCATTGGCTAATCAGTGTCTTATGCCAGCTATTAAAAACAGAGTTAGAAACTCTAGATCAGCTGCTTAAACAATGAGATTATCATCACACAGTTTAGTTTCATGATTATGCCAGGTTAAGTGCAAACCTGGGTTGTCAAAGAATTCTGCTGGTTCCCTCATTACTAAACTTACTAAGATTTTTTTTTTGGGGGGGGGGGAATAACATATTTCAAATGCAAACCACTTGTACTCTGGAATACACAAAATGATAACGTTTTTGATTTTGTACTCTGATTTGCAAAAGCCTTTTCATTTCTTTCCATGAGATATCTTCTAAATGGATGTCTGACTGGTCCAAATGCTGATACTCCTAATAATCAGCCATTCTTTCTGGCTTTCTGTTACCAGTATTCGAATACAGTGAATGTCAAAGTTAACCTTGTGGCCAATATCCTTTATCTCAATATTTCCATGTTTAAATTCCCCTAGCGTAGTGTAGCTAGAACATTGCTTTTCCTTCTTCACCATCAGCAAATTTTGGCCAACTTCCAGTCTTCCATGATGCAAGATGTCATTTTGTCTGTCGTCTGTGCCTGTTTGGATTTTCAGTTTATCAATTTTAGCAGGTTTGTCGAGCACAATAATGAAATAATCTCCAGCTGAAGCTGATTTTCCCCAGAAGTATTCATCAACACTGCTGTACGCTTTACTGGGATTGTAGTGTTCGAACACATTCATATTTGTACAAAGAGTTGCAGGTGGATTGTCAGGAATATCAAAGGAATCCTCTTCAAAGTCATCATCTTTAAGTTTGTTTTCAGTCCCTCTGAAGGAGGAATAATATCCCATGTGCTGAAACAAAGAAGGCTTGAACCGTATGATATCTTTCTGGGCAAGCAATCCTTGGAAATGGATGAGTAGCCAATCACATGGCATTTCCTGATAAAACATTAGTAAAAATTGTGCCAGTCGTGGGAGGTCACAGGAATGGTAGAGTTTTCCAATATATCCTAATTTAGAAAACTCTAGTGTCACCCAGTAGGAGCCTTCTCTTGAGGTAATTACTTTTTTAATGGCTGATAGGAAGTTTTTAGAGCAGTGTACATCATCTTCCAACATGACATAGTAGTCTGACAAATTAGCACAAAAGTTAAGTAGAAAAGCATAATCTACATTCTGTTTAGATCTAAATCTTACGCGATCTTCTGGATCATTATAGTTCCTTTTGAGGCCATCTAAACTGGGGTAATACTCCTCAGGAGTATGAATAACCATCAATCGGCCAGATATAATGTGATGAGCAAATTTTCTGGAGATGTCTTGGACGACATTTTCACACCATGACAGATCAAAGTCTGCTAAGTGCACAATAACTATAATTTCATTCAGCTCTTCATAGCTGGACTGATCAAAAATGGATTTAATTGTTTCTAGTAGGTAGTTACCTCGTTTCCTTTTCACAGATGATAGTCCTACTGTTAAATATTCTGCACAAGAGATTAGGAAAAAAAGTTACTGCTAAATCACAGGCTATTTCAACTTTTAAAAATTGTATTTATTTATTTATTGGGATATGGTGCAGAGTACCGCCCAGAAACCCCCCAATTTAACACTAGCCTAGTCACAGGGTGGTTTACAATGACCAATTAACCTACTGCCTCTCAAAGTCCAACTCTACATCCCCGTTGTGAGAGGTGAAATCAGGTAACGCTGGCCAACAGGGCTCTAGTGAAGCTATATAAGCCAATCCTTGTACAGTGGGTGCAATGGATTATCAAAACATTGATGAACTTCAGCCATACCACTGGATTTGGACAATGGAGACGGGAGATCATCAGTGGCCTATGCTGTACTAGGAGCTAAGGGCTGAAGAAGAAGAATTAACCTACCGGCTGGTAGGTCTTTGGAATGTGGGTGGAAACCAGTGCACCCGGAATTGACCCACAAGGTAACAGGGAGAACATCCAACCTCCTTACAGACAGCAATGGGGAATGAACCCAGGGGTGGCTCCTACTGTAAAGCATAGTGCTAACCACTGTGTTACTGTGCCACCCCATTAAGTGGGATATGTTTTGTTGGATTCAATCAAAGTAAAATCGCTGCATATATTATAACTTATATATACGTTAGGTAAGGGAGAAATACAAAGAGATCTAGGAGTCCTTGTTCATCAGTCACTGAAGGTGAATGAGCAAGTGCAGCAGGCAGTGAAGAAGGCTAATGAAATGTTGGCCTTTATTACAAAGGGAATTGAGTACAAGAGCAAGGAAATCCTCTTGCATTTGTACAGGGCCCTGGTGAGACCACATCTGGAGTATTGTGTACAGTTTTGGTCTCCAGGGTTAAGGAAGGACATCCTGGCTGTAGAGGAAGTGCAGCGTAGATTCACAAGGTTAACTCCTGGGATGTCAGCACTGTCTTACTGTGAGAGGTTAGAGAGACTGGGCTTGTACACGCTGGAATTAAGGAGATTGAGAGGGGATCTGATTGCAACATATAAGATTATTAAGGGATTGGACAAGATAGAGGCAGGAAATATGTTCCAGATGCTGGGAGAGTCCAGTACCAGAGGGCATGGTTTGAGAATAAGGGGTAGGTCATTTAGGACAGAGTTAAGGAAAAACTTCTTCTCCCAGAGAGTTGTGGGGGTCTGGAATGCACTGCCTCGGAAGGCAGTGGAGGCCAACTCTCTGGATGCTTTCAAGAAGGAGCTAGATAGGTATCTTATGGATAAGGGAATCAAGGGATATGGGGACAAGGCAGGAACCGGGTATTGATAGTAGATTATCAGCCATGATCTCAAAATGGCGGTGCAGGCTCGAAGGGCCGAATGGTCTACTTCTGCACCTATTGTCTATTGTCTATTGTCTATAATAGAAACCAACTCACTTTTTCTAGCTATAGGAAATCCTGCAAGGTAACGATAGGTGACATTTATTGCTCCTGAAAAGTTAGTTAAATCTTTGAAAGTATGGACATATTTTTCGGAGTTAAGTTGATGAGAAGTCAATTCTCTAGAAAGTCTCCGCTCTCCTTCCTGAAAAATAAGGGAAAATGAGTCATATTTATGCATTAAATAATGAAGCAAAGAAGCTGAAATTTTACAAACCCTACAAATCCGGTTCTCTGCTCTAATTATAGATATGCAGTTTTAAAGTTTAAGTAAAATAGAAAATTCTAGACAAACACAGCAGGTCAGGCAACATAAATGATAAGATCGTCCAAAGCTTCTGGTTGGCATGTTCGTGGTCGGACAGCAGCTGCCTAATGCAAATCCAACATTAACTCACCACAGTTCTCTTACAGAGTTCAATGAGCCTTTCAGAACAGAGGCCGGGTGACCATGCTTCAGTGGGATACTAATTTGGGAAGTAAGAAGAATGCCACTCTGATACGGTGTTAAATGAACACAATCAGTACCCCACAGGATGGCAGGAGAAGCAGCAAATTGGGGAAAAGTGTAGGGATGAGAGACATTGCCTATAACAACAGGAACCTTCCAAGATTTTCAGTTAAAAAGTGCAGTCTCTGATAATGTCAATGAGACCTGGAGGTGGGGGAGCATTTGGTGGAAAAAAAGGCAAATATTCCTGTTGGATATAACTGCAATATGTCAAAATGGAGGTGGTGGAGCTGCTCATTTGGATATGCCAGCATTATGCTTACATGACTACACCAGCAACTCAGAGACTTGGATTAATGATATGGACACATCTTCAAATGCCAAGATGTCAATTCAGCCTTTAAACTTATTTACGTACATCTGGATTAAAGAGATAGTCTAAATTTCATCATCATCATTACTATTCAAATATCAAAAAACATCAGGGTTATTTATATCTTCATAGAAGGAATTAATACCATAAAACATAAGAGCCCAACAAGTCTTCTTTGCCATTCAATCAGAGCTGATTTACGGTATTTTTCTTTTCAATCCTATTCTCCTGTCTTCTCTCTATAACCTTTGACACCCTTACCAATCAAGAATCTATCAACTTCTGCATTGAATATGCCCAGTGACTTAGCTGCCACAGCCATCCTTGGCAATGAATTTCACAGATTCACCACTCTCTGGCTAAAGAAATTCCTCCTCATTCCTGCTCTAAAGGAATGTCCTGCTATTGAGGCTATGCTCTCCAATCCTAAACTCTCCCACTATTGAAAACAATCTCTACACATTCACTCTATCTAAACTTCTCAATATGTTATCCTTAATGGATCCTGGCTTAAATGTGAAACTAGATACAAGCACATTAACCTACTACCTCAGAAATGGCTTGGCAAGCCACTTGCTTCAAGGGCACCAAAGAATTGATAATAAATACTGATTTAATCAGTGATATCTACATGCTATGTGACTGTAATTTATGGATCTATTTCTTTAAGCGCAATGACTCTCCTTAGCTCTAATTATTGACTGATAACTTATGCACACACATCGATTTCTTGCTTTCTCTGCAAAGCAGATATACACGTTTACTTCTCCTCCGAATGTGTGCCTTTATTTATTTGGAATGTAGTTGTACAGACACAACAAGTTGGCAATGATGTCAAACTTGAATGTCAGTGAATATCACCAGAATTCGGAGGACGGAAGAGGGACAGCAAGAGGAAAGTGTGAACCAGTACAAAGAAGGCAGTCATGTTTGCTAGAAAAGGGTGCAGAAGTGACAGTGCAAAGTACACAGTGAGAGACACACAACTAGCAAAGCTGAAGTAAAAATAACATGACGATGGCCTTAATTGGGAAAGCTGATAAATTTGATAGTGCTAACGAGGACTGGGAACCGTATATCAAGAGGGTTGAATTATATGGTAATGTTAATGACATAGGTGAAGTAAAGAAAGTCTCCATGCTTTTTAGTTTAATGGGTTCTAGATTCTACAGTCTCTTTTACAACTTAATAACTCCTGAAAAGCCAGCAAGCCAGACATTCAACAAAGTTGCTGCAATTTTGTAAAATCACTTCAGCCCAAAACTGCTAGTAATAGCTGTGAGATTATCTATAAATAGATAAACATTCGCTCCACTCAACCTTGGGAAGGATTCCAGATGCCTTCAAGCTCTAGTTGGAGAATTTTCTCCCATTTCTCTATAGGTAAATGTACCTGAAGTTCTCTTTCCCATTCATTCTTAATTTTATCAGATGTACCTAAATGTATTTTCATAATCAGATCATAAATAATTGCTATTAAACTCTTCTGATAGGGGTTTAAACCTAAATTTTTTTCTGTAATTTCAGTTTGATGTGATACCAGAAAAGTAGGCAACATAATATTCAAAAAGTTTCTAATCTGTAAATATCTGAAAAAATGTGATCTAGGCAAATTATATTTATTAGACAACTGTTCAAAAGATATGAGACAGCTATCCATGAATAAGTCACGAAAACAGGTTATTCCCTTCGTTCTCCATAAAAGAAAAGCTTGATCAATTCTGGAAGGTTGAAAGAAAAAATTAGATATAATCGGACTTGATAGGATAAATTTATTCAATCCAAAAAATTTATGAAATTGAAACCATATTCGCATTGTATGTTTAGTTATTGGATTAGTCATTTGTTTATTCAGTTTATTAAGTACAAAGGGAAGCAAGGCCCCTAAGATAGAAGCCAATGAAAACCCCTGTACAGACTCGCGTTCGAGGTTCACCCATCGTGGACAATGAATTTCATCCAGATCTTGTGTCCAAAATGTTAAATATCAAACATTAATTGCCCAATAATAGAATCTAAAATTTGGCATTGGATCAAAGGATTTGATCAAAAATTTGGCAAAGGATCAAAAAATCCTTTTTTGATTTCTGTAAATATTTCTTACTTAATCTACGATTTTTATTCTGCCAAATTTTAGAGTCAATAATATCAAAAAAGGATTCAGAAATGAAAATTGGTACCACCTTAAATAGATACAGAAATTTAGGTAGAATAATCATCTTAATAGTATTATTTCTATTTCTAGATAGATTTCTTAATAGTATTATTTCTACCAATCAACAATAAGGACAATGGGGACCATTTAGTAAGCAGTTGTTTAACATGATCAATTAAGGGCAAAAAGTTAACTTTAAATAGATCCTAATGCTTCTCAGTTATTTTAACACCCAAATAAGTAAAGTAATCAGTAACCAGTCTGAATGGTGATTGTCTATAGATTGGAGCTTGCATATTTAATGGGAAAAGTTTATTCTTATTAAGATTCAATGTATAACCAGAAAAAGTACTAAACTGAGCAAGTAGTAATATTGTTGCAAGGGGGTATTTCTCTGGGTTAGAGATATATAATAACAGGTCATCTGCATATAGTGATACCTTATGTATCTCATTCTCACAAATAATGTCAAATATTTTGGGTGAATCACAAAGAGCGATTGCAAAGGGCTCCAAGGCAATATCAAATAGTAAGGGACTTAAAGGACAGCCCTGTCTAGTACCTCGAAAAAGCCTGAAAAAGGGGGATCTCTGATTATTGGTAAGTACAGAAGCCAAAGGTGTATAATATATCAATTTAATCCAAGATATAAACTTTGGGCTATAATTAAGCGTATAAAATAAATATCCCCATTCAACTCCATTAAATGCCTTCTCGGCGTCAAGTCAAATAACACATTCTGGAGTTTTAGATGAAGGAGTATAAACAATATTCATCAACCTCCTAACATTAAAGTACAAATAACGATTTTTAATAAATCCTATCTGTTCATCAGAGATAATTTGTGGCAATATGTTTTCCAATCTAATTGCCAATATTTTGGAAAAGATTTTGGAGTCCACATTCAACAAGGATATAGGTCTATATGATGTACATTCAGTGGGGTCTTTATCTTTTTTAGGAATTAAATAAATAGATGCTTCATAAAAGGATTGTGGTAATTTACCTATAGGTAAAGCATCCTTAAAGATTCTACATAACCAAAGAGAAAGTAGATTTGAAAAAGATTTGAAAAATTCTACTGTATACCCATCCAAACCAGGTGCTTTGCAGAATTCATCTAAGAAATTGCTTTCTTTATTTCTTCTTCTGTGATGGGTGCATCTAATTTTGGAATATTCAATTTCCTTAAAAATTCATGCATTATGGTAGAATCATCAGGAAATTCTGATTGGTTTAAAGAGATATAGAATTCTTGAAAAGATTTATTAATTTCATCATGGTCAACCGTCAAACTTCCATCTCGTTTACAAAATTCAATAATCTGACATTTAGCTGAAGCAATTTTCAATTGGTTGGTCAACAATTTACCCGATTTATCACTATGTATATAAAAATAACACTTTGTTTTAAGTAATTGATTTTCATTTGGGGATGCTAATATAAAACTGTTTTGCATCTGAAGTTCAACTCTCTTTTTATAAAGCTCCATATTAGGAGCAACAGAATATTTTTTATCAATTTTTTAAAATCTTATCAACCAATGTACCCATTTCATTATTAATTCATTTTTTCAATTCAGCAGAATATAATTTGACCGCAGATGTATACTTTAAAAGTATCCCATAATATCCCACTGAAAATTTCTTCCGTAAAGTTAGTTGAAAAGAAAAAGGCAATCTGTTCTTTAATCAAGTTAACGAAGTTTAAATCCTGAAGTATAGTAGAACTGAACCACCATTGCCTAGTGCTAAAAGTTACATCAATTAATTTGATTGATAGTTTCAAGGGCCCATGATCAGAAATGACAATTGCATTGTACTCACAGGCAGTAACAGATGGAACTAATCGAGAGTCAATAAAAAAATAGTCAATTCTAGAATAATTATGATATACATGAGAAAAGAATGAAAACTCTTTATTATTAGGATGTAAAAACCTCCTAATATCTAAAATTCTGGAGTCAATTTAAAAGGAATTAATAAGAACAGCAGATTTGTTTGGAGGTACCTGATTGGACACAGATCTGTCCATCGAAAGATTCAGACAACAGTTAAAATCTCCACCCATTATCAACATATATTCATTTAAATTAGGAAGAGATGCAAATAAATGTTTAAAGAATTCAGGATTGTCAGCATTTGTTGCATAGATATTAACCATAACAAATTTTGGTTATAAAGTAAACTAGTAATTAATAGAAATCTACTATTCGGGTCTGAGATTGTTTCATAGTGAACAAATGAAATCGATAAGCCTATAAGAATAGATACACCTTTCACTTTAGCCTGTGAATTAGAATGAAATTTCTGTCCCTTCCAAAACCAAAAGAAACACTGATCGTCCTCCTTCCTCACGTGAGTTTTCTGGGCAAAGATAATCTGAGCATTCAATCTATGAAAAACTTTTAAAATCTTCTTTCATTTAATTGGATGATTCAAATCATTCATATTCCATGAGACAAGGTTAGTAATATTATCCATTTTAGTTGAATAAACCATATGGCATGTAAAGGGTTAACCTTCCTGCATAGGAATCTCATGAATCAGGAAGAGGGAAAAAGCTTTAAAGGGGAACCAGAAGTTACGACAATTCAGATGTATTTGTAGTTTCAGTTCAGCCTAGAAGAAAAAAAAAACTAAACCTAAAGATAGTCCCACTTCCCACCCATAAAGACCTGAAAACTGACCAACAGACAGCCAGAAGCTAACTAGTATCTCTTGATGGCAAGTCTCCAAAATTGAAAAAAAGAAATAAAATACGACCCAGTCAAAACATTGAGAAAGGAATGCAATATTTACAAAACATTTTGAGAAGCGAAATCTTAAAAAAGTGAAACAGAATACAATCTTATTAATATTTCTGGATAAAGAACATTCAGTCACCAGATCAGAAAAAAACTTCAAACTCTGTTATTGTGAAAGCACGTTTATTTGAATTTGGGTCCGTTAAAGGGAAATTGAATGTTTTGTTCCATATACAGTTTTATATTACATTAGAGTAAAGGGCTGGAAGTGTAATATGTAGATATATTTATTTTAGCATATTTGCTCCCTTTAGCACTAATTATTGACTGATTACTTACCCATGAGCATTGATTTGTTGCTTTTTCTGCAAAATGAATACACATGCTTACTTTTCCTCCAAGTGTGTGCCTTTATTTATTTGACATATATTTGTACAGATACAACAGCGACCATATGGAAGATCCACGACTCTAACATTTGCTACACAGACCAGAGAGAGGTTCAGCAACCTCACATCTGTTTAGTGTAACATCGCTGTATTTCTCTCTTAGAACCTAGCTAACAGACTATTCTGAGACTCTTCACGTACTCAGTCATTATTCTTTTTCATAATTATGACCTCTACCTTGAGACAGATCTTTGAAACTGTTGGGATACACTAAGGCTATCAAAAAACAAGAAGCCCTATGCTGTATGAAAAGTGACAGAGAATACAGGGAGTTCTGCTAACCCTGTATAAAATAAAACACCTGGGTCACTGAACCCAATAGTTAACACCACACTTTCAGGAAAATGTGAACATTTTGGAGGAGTGTAAAGAGATTTATTAAAATGATTTTATAAATGAATAATTGCAGTTGAGGAGACACAGTCTGAGAAGACAAAGCTTGCTTTAGACAACAGTAGATTGGGGAAATTTGATTGTAATGTTTAAAATCATCAAAAGCTTGGATAGACTATGTCAGAGGTCAATAATGAGAAGGCACACGATTTGTGTGCTTGGCAAACAAACTGAGAGAAACATGAGAGAAAATGTTTTATGCAAATATTTTCAATTTGTGCTGGATTTTATGGATATATTGAAAGCCTTCAGAAGGGAATTGAATGACTGGTTGAAGGATAAGGAATTGCCAAGATATGTGGAAGAAGCCAGCAGTGGGATTAGATTCCTCCTGGGAAGAGTTAGCACAGGCTGGATGGGCAGAATGGTTGCCATAGAAAGCTTTATTGTATAAATCCTTCAGCCTCTCAACTTCACAATATCCTGATCACATGGAATCTAAAGCTCTACGAGAATAACAAGGAAATGCTCAAGTATTATTTTCTTCTTGCATTGTAAGTGGAAAATAGGCAAATAATTAAAGTGGTAGAATGGTGAGGCAAATCAAAGGAACTCTGAACAGCAGTTTTAATCTTAATCTTACCACACTGATGTGGATTACTACCTGTGACATGTGCAAATAGGCACAGGGTCAAGAAGATTAGAGAGTAAATGTGTGGCTGAAGGATTGGTGTGGGAGAAGTGGGTTTGAATTCATGGGGAACTGGCATCAATACTGGGGAAGGAGGGAGATGTTCCACTGGGATGGGCTTCACCTGCACCATGATGGGGCCTGCATCCTGGTGAATCATATAACTAGGGCTGCGGATAAGACTTTAAACTATGTAGCGGGGGGTTGGTTCAACAGACTGGAGAAGTATGGATAAAGTAAAAGAGAATGCTGTGGATAAAGATGAAGTAAAATCAAACGTTGAAAAAGAGTAAAGTAAGAGTGGAGTGCAGAAAAGTCAAGTACAAAAGAGACAAAGATTACTAGATTTTAAAAGCACAATGAGTGTAAGGACACTTCATCTGAATACTTGTAGTGTTTGAAAAAAGGTTAGTGAACTTATGGCAGAAATCAGTACAAAGGGATATGATTTAGTGGTTAATACAGAAATTTGGTTGCAGAGTGAAGAGGATTGGGAATTAAATAAGATATCAGGGAATATGGAAGGATATAACGAGCACAGTGGATAGAGGGGTTGGAATATGCATATAGTCTAACCAATTAAATGGAAATGTTGTATTCCCTGGTGAAATAGCTCACCTGGGTAAGTGATGCACCATCGATAACTCACTCTGAGACGTAAGAAGCGAGATATCGGCTTTTATTGACTGGAAGAATGAACAACACTACATCCTGGAGAATGAGGCCGGGCTCAGGCCTCAATCGCCTTTATACAGGGGTCTGTGGGAGGAGCCACAGGAGCAGTCCAGACAGGTATATGTAGTTCACCACAGTAAGCAATCTACCTGCAACGGTTTAATTAAAATGAAGATACGAGAACATGGATTCATTTTGTTTTCTAAAAACTTGACAGATGACTTTATATTTATGCCACAACCATGGATTCGGCAGCGCAGCAGATATGGCAATTGCGCTCGTGGATATGTGTGTGTCAGCTAATTATTATTTCAATGTGATAGTATTTAACTCCATTCTTTCCATCGTAGTGCTTGTCAAGACTTGAACCGAGTGCAGCAACTCTTTGCTGCTTGCTTCCATTTGGCCCTGTCTGGTAACCATAGGACCATAGAACTCTAGTCTTTTGGTCCTTCTTGGCTGTGCTGAACCATTTTTCTGCCTGGTCCCACTGACCTGCACCTGGACCATAATCCCTCTATACACCTCTCATCCATGTACCTGTCCAAGCTTTTCTTAAATGTTAAAAGTGAGCCCGCACTTACCACTTCATCTGGCAGCTCATTCCACACCCCCACCACTCTCTGTGTAAAGAAGCTCCCCCCCCCAATGTTCCCTTTAAACTTTTCCCCCTTCACCCTTAACCCATGACCTCTGGTATTTTTCTCCCCTAGCCTCAGTGGAAAAAGCCTGATTGCATTCACTCTATCTATACCCATCATAATTTTATACACCTCTATCAAGTCTCCCCTCATTCTCCTACGCTCCAGGGAATAAAGTCCTAACCTATTCAACCTTTCTCTGTAACTCAGTTTCTCAAGTCCCGGCAACATCCTTGTAAACCTTCTCTGCACTCTTTCAACCTTATTAATATCCTTCCTGTAATTAGGTGACCAAAACTGCACACAATTGGACTGTCGAGCTAAATGACTCTGAAGGCCAGTAGTGTTCATTTTATATTTAGTTATTCCTTTCAGCCGCAGTGTAGGCTTCGTTTTCCAATTTAAGAATTTTGCTTAATGGCCCTGTTTGGCCTAGCATTTATTGTTTTCTTTTCCCTCTAACTCTGTTTGCGTTAAAGTCTGTGAACTATCGACCGGCTTCATTGTCTCTCGCTCTGCACTTGGATCATATCCAAATCCAGTGACAATTTATTATCTAAGTCAGACATAGTGTATATTTAAAGATAAATATTTATGCTTTAGAACTGCTTTAGTGGTTCAAAATGGTTCAATTTAATATGAGAGAATGTATATAGTATACAACCTGAAGCCCTTATTCTTCACAGACATCAAGAAACTCCAAAGAATGAATGATAGTAATATCAGAGCTCCAAAGCCCCCTCCCTCTTCCACGCATAAACAGCAGCAGAAGCATTGACATTATGGTTATTCTCTTAATGCGATTAAATAGCTCACTTACTTCAAAATATATCACCAAAAATAACCATGATTGGATTTCAACATTATTGTCATTCACATTTCTTACCATGACATATCGGTCCTCTTCCAGAAACAGATTGAGACAAAGGAGACAAATCGCAAGGAAAGCTAACAGTGGAACAGTTGAACGCTTCCGGAAACATCTCATTTTCTCTGCACATTTCCAATAGAGTCTCATGATAAATCTGACTTCAAGTTTCCCTGGAAAGTTGTAAGAAAAATGTTCATCAATAACAAAAGTAGACAAAAAAAGTGAACAACATAGGCTTGGATATACACATTGTACAAATACACACAGCATGCTTATGCGCATACACACTCACACAGAATCATATGAATGTATAAATAAACACAGGCAGACATAGACACATACAAATATACACCAATGCACACACTTGTCCCCTTTATTAACAAGTATATTGCATTATTTCTTTAAACATTGCTTAATTTTTTGTTTTCTGTGAGAGTAATTTTTCAGCATGTAATAGAACTCAAAACTTGGACTAATGCTGTGAGCAAAAACTCAAACTGTAACATTTCAGTAACTTGTTCAGCTCCTTCCACACACTGAAAACAGCACAATGTCACTTGACTTGCAGTCAACAATAAATCAGGCCATTTTTCCTATTATTGTATTTTTTTCCCGTTTGTGTAGAACTTTGATGAACTACAAAAATTTTAAACCATTTTGTAAGGTTCCCCTACCTTCCTTGCTATTGAATCCTTGCATCTTTCTTCTCTTGATACCTCCCAAATAGTCTGGAGTCTAAGACTAGAGTTTTAAGGTAGGAAGTAAGAAGTTTGAAAGGATACGGAGGAATTATTTTTTTTCTCTCAGAGGATAGTTACAATCTGGAACACATTACTTGAGATGGTTTAGAGGCTTTTCATCATCATCATCATCATTATGTGCCGTGTTGTATGATGTAGGCGATCACAGTCAATGACCATGATTGTTCTTGGCATATTTTTCAAAGAAGTGGTTTGCCATTGTCCTTTTTTGGGCAGTGGTTTTACAAGACAGATGAGCCAAGTCATTATCAATTCTCTTCAGAGATTGTCTGCCTGGTGTCAGTAGTCACATAACCAGGACTTGTGATATGCACCAGCTGCTCATACAACCATCCACCTCCTGCTCCCATGGCTTCACGTGACCCTAATCAGGGGACTAAGCAGGTGCTAAACCTTGCCCAAGGGTACCCAGCAGGCTATATGAGGGAAGGAGCGCCTTGCACCTCTTTCGGTGCAGATGTATCTGCACCACGCCACCCATAGAGACGTGTACATTCATAATATCATAAAGGTAGAAGTAGGCCACAAACCAAGCACTGGGAAATGGGATTCGTATTTACCCAATTTCCCTCGGGATCAATAAAGTATGTCTGTCTGGTTGGCATGTAGAAGGACCTGTTTTTGGGTATTAGGCTCTGAAACTATGGCCTCGGTCTACAGTACCCTGACAATGTGTTCACTGCTTTCTGTCTCTCTGACAATGAGTGAGACTTGTAATTATGTTTGACGTTGCTCAGAACCCGAGTCTCATTGACTGCAAACATACATAGAAACTGCCGGAAAAGCTCTGCAACTGTAGAGAAAGTAAGAAGCCTCAACATTTCAAAGACAAAGTCTGATCATCATGGAAAAAAAGCCTCCGGACAGAACTGTTAACTTTATTTCATCTCGATATACGGCCTGACTTGCTGAATACTTCCAACTAGCTCGGCTTTCAATTTGGATTTGGAGCTGCCGCTGCATTTTGGTTTTGCATCTTCGACTGTGTCAGGTCACCAGAACTCCATTCAGTATCAATGGAGATACTACAGCTTCATTAATGTCCGACTAGAATCTGGTCACAGAAATAGCACTGCGCATCCTGGTACCCAGTACCGAGAAAGGCATCAAAATACTCCTGCCCTCCCACAAATCAACCTCAGTTCAGGAATAAGAAACAGAATTCTGGAAAGTCTCAAGTTATCTGTGAAGACAAAATACAGTCTAAATTCTATATTTTATTATGTGGTTATTGATATTACAATGGAGATGAAGTACTTCTGCAGCTGCCAGTTACAGTGCATTTTACCTGACAGTTTGATTTATCCCACTGAACATTTTTATTTTGGAATGGGTGCTTGTCTCACTGAACTAGCCGGAGACCAGGCAGAGTTCTGAGGCCAATTCAATACCAAATAAAAGGCAGGAATTAGATAGCTGTGCTCTTTACATTCTCCAGCTACTTACCTATTGATAAGTATTTGCTGACCATTTTAATCTGCTCCATTGAGAAAGGATCAAAGCCAGCAGAATGTTTACTTTATAACATCAGCTCCTGATAGTCTCGGTCGGACTCAGCTGCAGTGTTAAAGAGGATGCCAGACCTGACAAGTGATGAAGAGGGTCAAAAACATAACAAGTCCTAAACGGTAAGAGTAATTTTTTTTCTCTCTCTGCTATTCATTTGGGGCTTAGTGGAGTGAGTTTTAGGTCTCTCTGTCACGATCACATCTTGGTCATGAGAACATTCTCCTCTCCATCACTCATCTGGTCTCTGTTAGAGGTAACAAAGACAGGGAAGGGGTTTAACAGCAGGAAAGTGGTGCAGTGGCAACCTTTGTGAATAGATGATCCTCGTGGTGGTGAGAATTTTATTTGTTTCTTTTTCTTTCATTGGATGAAGGCTTGCATGCATTACTCATTCTGAATTATTCTTAAACCAACTCAGTGCAGTGGTTCACTGCCATACCTGCACAGTTCCAGTGACCTGATCATACTCCTGACCTCTAATGCTGTCAGTGGTGAGTCTGTACATTCGTCCCGTGACCACATGATTTTACCCTGGTGCTTCAGTTCCTTCGTACATTCTAAATTTGCGCAGGTTGTTTTGTCTATCAGCCACCACAATTACACCTGCGTGTAGGTGAGAGGTATACCAGGGTGGCATGGTAGTGAAGCAGTTAATGTAATATTTACAGTGGCACCTGTAAGACTGGGGTTCAATTCCCGCTGCTGCCTGTAAGGAGTTTGTACGTTCTCCCCATGACTGCGTGGGTTTCCTCCAGATGCTCCAGGTTCCTCCCACAGTCCAAAGATGTATTGTTATGTCTTGTAACTTCAAAACATCAAGTTAATTCAAATAAAGGTGGGAGTCAGAAATATGGGTGTACACTTCATTCGAGGCACGCACAAATCACATTGGTAGCATGATGATGTATGCAATTAGCGTATTTATGTATAAATCCTGTTCATAATTATTTAAATGAACAGGAATGCTTAATCAACCTATATATATATACACACAAAATTGATAAAATATTATTGAAATATTGAATACACAATATATATGAGTTAGGGTTATTGAGTTGTGGGAATGCTGTGTTGGCTGTGCAAGCACGCCAACAATTACGGCCTGTCCCCAGCACATCTTTGACATAAGCGATGAATTTCACTCCGTTTCAACGTTTCGATATACGTGTGACAAGCAAAGCTAATCTTTAATCTTTAAGTTTAGAATCTGTGGGGGAGTGGATAGCAATGTGTGGAGGTAAAATAGGTCACAGTATATTTAGCATACAAGTGGATGCGTTTCAGTCGATATGGGCTTGATGTGCTGAAAGGCCCGTGCCAATACTGCATCTCTCTTTACTCTATGAAAAACTTGCTAGGCAATTATAAAGTGCAATTAAAAGTGGATGCCAGTGGCATGAGCCTGAAGTCATGCAGATCAGCAGATTGTTTCCCTAAAAGATATTAGTTAACCCAATGTATTTTTACAACAAAGCCAGTAGTTATTAAGGCCAGAATTCATGATATTTAATTCCAGATATATTTAATTAGCTTAGTAATTAATTAAGACTGTCCAAGATTTCAAATAATTTTTGATTCAATATGTCTAGCTCTGGCTTCCAGCCCAGTAACATAGCCACTATGCTATCAGAACCTACAAAGCTCGCATCAGGTTGCAAAAGATCTCATCTACCTTTGGATATTTTGGGGGAATAGAGTGGATTCAGTACAGAGGAGTAGAGTTGGTCCCTGGGACCGATGACAACAAAGCATACCTTCACTCATTTTGTGCTTTATGCCAGTCAGACTGTCTGACAGTTCTAAGGCGGTGGAAGGCATCAGCAAAATTATTAATAAGGGAGATTTGGGTGCCATCAAAATCCATGTAGAACCAGAGTTTCACATTGATTGCTTGTCAGTCTTATAGTTTTTACATTGATTCTATTCTATTTCTTTGTTCTACTGTGAATGTTTGCAAGGTACTGTGAATGGTGATATATACGTACTTTGATAATAAACTTGTCTTGATCTTTGAGGAGGTGTTTTCAGATATTATGTTGAAGGGAATTGGATGAGGCTTGAGGACTCTAATGATAATAGGAAAAGGAGCACTAGATATTGATTTTGGGGATACGGGAAATGGTCATTAACAGAAACAAATACTCATCAAAAACAAAATTGAATCACCTACTTTCAGGTTTCCATGCTTATGCCGGAAATGTTTTATTTAACTCTTATCTGGGTGAGCTGAACACTTACAACATAAAACATAATCCTTGTTCATTTGGGTAACGATCAGTTTCAAAATTATGCAAAACATGCTTTTTTTCAAAGAAAAGTTTGTTTATTTAAATCTAAGTTACCGGTATATTAAATACTTTTCCGAGATCTCTTGAGGGTTGATGCTTCCAGCACCAGTTATAGTTTTGTCCACAAGGTGGCAACTGTGATCGCATATAGATTCTAGAGAAGCCCAGCTCTCTAGCTTCAGAGAAAATCTTCAATACCGCATACACAATCACTCGCATGTCAATATTTGAATGTGAAAACTAGCAGTTTGATTTCAAACACTGTACTGAGTTAGCTGATCTCAACCAGGGTGGCTTTATGGCCTTATAAACCTGGACGAGAACGGAGAAAAAAAAACCAAAATCAACCACGTTTTCTACTTATCACTTTGAGTAGCCCCAGCTGGAAATGTGATGTACAGATGTGTGGTTGTCAGGCGAAGATAGGATCAACCTTATACATAGAAAGAGCTTCAACACTTAAATCGCCTACTGCCACTCACCTGGCCCTACAGTAAAATAATGACCTGTTCTCAGAGGGATAGCTGGATAATTAGACCCAAGGAACCACAGCTTTGACATAGATTTGGAAAGAAATAACTTTGAAAGGAAATTGAAAAATTGAGCATTGATTTTGCTTTAAATCTACAACCATATGTAACTTTCCAATGATAAATTGGACTAGAAAGCAAAACCGTTATTTAGATTTATTCTTCTATGAATATCAGGACATATTAAGAGATTCCACCTCCACCACATAAACACAGAAGCCGAAGGTGTGTAATTACCCATCATTCATCAGTCATAGTTTCCTAGGTAATAATTGCTTTGACAAAACAAATGAATTCTAATTTTCAAGTCTTTCCTTTGAAAATGCACATTCGCAGAATCTCGCTCATCACTCTGCGGGTTAATTTCATAATAAGTCACCTGATTTTGATGAACTTAAAGCAAGGCAGTACTTGGTTTTCCTTTGAGGATGTTGTTATTTTAAAAAGGATTTAGTACTGACTGCCCAAAATATCAACCTGTTTCAGGGAAGCTGAATTACTGCACTGTGCAAATCTGAATGGTTAGCGAGTGTGATAGCATAATGGGTAAGATACTGGGCTATCCCTTTGAATTACACCATGCATTTTAAATACAAGTGATCAAATAAATTTGTTTTTTTTGAGAAAAGAGCTAATCTCAACAAAAGTATTCATGTAGCATTTAGATTATTGTAAAAACCAACCTGGTGCACAAGTTCCTTCAGGAAAGGAAATATGCGTTTCTTACCTGGTCTGGCCTATACGTGACTCCAGACTCACCACTGAGCGCGGCACTTAGCTGCCTCATTGGTCAGAGAAAATTAGTGATGGACATTAAGCGCTGGCTTGGACCACGACCTCCACATCCTGTGAATGAAGAAATATAAAGAAACCTTCTCAGGATTCTAATTGGAATGAAGGAATCATAGCTGACTAGACAGTGAGATCTTTTATCAGTTCCATGAAGCACTACAGAGAAAGACACTTAGCCATGGGATCACCTCCAGAAGAAATTGGATCTGATGTGATTACAGCTCACACTATCAGCCCCTAATTTCCCAACCCCGCCGTCCAGACTATACCGAGTGCCTATTTACCACTTTGCAGGCTCAAATATAAAGGCAGAGTTAGTTGCACAAAGGCTTTATCACTGATAGTGAGTGACGCCAGTGGACACCGATGTACTTGACAAAACATTGCTTGCTTCAGGTGATGTGGATTCAGAAGAGTGAGTTTATACCCTAGATCTAATTGTGCTCTTTCTTGTAAAAGTTGTGTATAATTTAGAACCATAAAAGCCATATGATATAGGAGAAGATTTAGGCCATTTGACCCATCGAGTCTGCTCAGCAAGTTTAATTACGTTTAATTTAAGTTCTTCTTGTGAAATTTGCATATCTGATGCTATGTGCTGAAGCTTTTCGTTGCATCTATGCAAGTTGTAAATATATCAATTCTTCTTTCAACCTGTGCTTCTTGATGCATATGCAAATAATGTGGATTTGTGTTATGGAAAATTGCAATACTGACTGTTCTTGGAAAGCAATTTTCCTGTAACGTGGGAGTCATTTTACTTAGTAGTTTTGTGCACCCACTTGTGTTAAAGCCCTGGGAAATAAATCAGTCAATGCAAAGTACATTGGCAATGAAAGTGAAACGTTGGGTAGAGGGGAGTGCGTACAAGGGAAACCACCTTAGGCAGAGTTGCCTAGAAGGGTAACAATGCTTTGCCTCTCCAGCAGCAGACATGAAAGCTAGTCGTCATTCTTCTCTTAAGCCGCTTTTTTTTCAAATTTAAAGCTCACTTCATACATTGGCCTCATATGCACAGAAGTAAACAAAGCAAAAACATGCAATGCATGTTGTCTAGTAAGAGTGACCATGTTCAGAGGGCTCCGTGTTTATCTACCTCATGTAAAGGATCCAGAACTGATTTCTTGAAGCCTGCCATCTGTACGATAAGCACCTGAATGTGGCAGCCACTTAGAAGTTTGATAAGATTCAATTACTTATAATGCAAACACACCTCAACAGGATTTCCAAACTACTTCTAAATACTGTGTTAACATTGAAAATAAGGACATTTACAGATTGATGCCTGTCATGTTCAGAATGGGGGAATGAATATTCTTTATATACATTTGATTAATATTTATTCACTAGATGGCATGTCACCAAAAACACTCACAAATTTCTAGAGATAGAGCATGGAGAGCATTCTGGTATGGGGTGGAAATGCTACTGCGCAGGATCGAAGTGAACTGCGGAGGGTTGCAAACTCTTTCAGCTCCATCATGAACACTAGCCTCCGTGGTATCAGGCCATCTCCAAGGAGCGGTGCATCAAAAAGGCGACATCCATCATTAAGGACCCCGATCATCCATGTCATGCCTTATTCTCATTGGTACCATCAGGGAGGAGGTACAGAAGCCTGAAGGCACACAGTCAGTGGTTCAGGAACAGCTCTGCCATCCGATTTCTGAATGGACATTGAACCCATGAACACTACTTCACTACGTTTTCATTTCTGTTTTTGTATTAATTACTTAATTTAACTATTTAATATCTATATACTTACTGCAATTCACGTTTTTTTTTCTACTATTATGCATCAGTGCCGTAGAGTCAACAAATGTTATACATATGTGGGTGATATTAAACCTGATTCAGAATCTGAATCTGATTCAAACTTTGATTCTTTGAAGCTTTGTATTATGAATCATGACAAAGAGAAGTGAATGCTGCAATCTAAACAAATCTCATGCAGTCAATTAACAAAATGCTTCCTTTTACAATGTGAAAACACTTTTAGATATATAAAAGAAATCACCATCGCAAGCACATCAAAAGTCATACCAGCTGCCTCCTAGTGAATGCGACACAGGGAATTGCTCTCGGAGTTCTGATAACAAACCCTGGCCTGGCTGTTAAACTGTTGTGCTTCAGTAAGGTTTATGGCATCACCTGGGCCATTCAATCAGATCACCTCTTAAAATATTTACAGTCCATGTACATCACAGCAATTAGCTGATAATTGTCACTTAACAATATGTTACTGATTACAGTGCAGTGATCAATCCTGGAGCAAGGATAACATAGTATGCAGAATTCATTATTCATCAGAAATATCGGCTGAAAACAGAATGGTACAATCTGTAAGAAAATCATCCCCATATGCAGTTTCATATCAAACAGATCACTTCCCAACCTTTGTCTCTGTTTCAGTCTGTGGCACTGACCTTCCAGTTGATTTCTCTTGCTGCCAGTCTCTTTCTTCCTCTTTCCTGCAATGCCAGTGTATTCCTGTGATCTTTGTTTCCTGATCTCTCTCTCACTCTCTCTCTCACACACACTCTCTCTCTCCTTCTCTCCCTCTTTCTCTCGCTCCCTCTCTCTCTCCCCTCTCCCTGCCCCTACTCTCTCTCCTGCATCCTCCCTCTCTCCTCTCTCGCACTCCCCTCTCTTGCACTCCCCTTGCTTTGCCCAACACTCTCTCTCTCTCTCTCTCTCTCTCTCTCTCTCTCTCTCTCTCTCTCTCTCTCTCTCTCTCTCTCTCTCTCGCACACACAGACACACACAGTCTTTTCTTTGACACCTACACTATGATTTGTTTCCTGCTGACTCTGTCTGTTGTCTCTTTAAAAGCTTATCTCTTTCTTGCATGCCATATCCTTGCTTTAGACTGTTTACTTTTGATTTCTGATATACTTGAACTTCACAGCCGGCTGGCAACACATTCATGCCTAGAAATTGGACATCCTCTCTCTTGATGTAGTTGCGCTAACATCCAATCACATTCACCACAATATTCACAAATCTGGATAATGAAACAGCACTGTGGAGGTTTATACACAGAATCTTGTGCTGAAGTGGGGCCCACATGGAAGGCACAGAAGGCCGTGTTATTCAGTACTGTGGTGAGCAACAAGTCTTCAAAGACCTTTTCTTATAGAAGCTAATAATTAGCTGCATAAAGCTGTTGTGGAGGTGAGGAAAACATAAAGGAGACAAGTGTGTCCTGTGGATATTAGTAATTCCCCATGATCGCCTGTTCTGATAAAGTCCTGTGCCACTGGTAGCCTCATGTTACTAAGAGCTATGGGATAATCAAGGGGCCAAGAAGTGTAAAATTTCCATAAAAGGTACTATGAGTCAGTGATACACTTCCATGAAACTTATCAAATGGTGAAAGGCCTTGATAGAGTGGATGTGGAGAGGATGTTCCTTATGATGAGGAGTCTAAGACCAGAGGACACAGCCTCAGAATAGAGGGGGGTCCTTTTAGAATGGAGATGAGGAGGAATTCCTTTAGCCAGAGAGTGGTGAATCTGTGGAATTCTTTGCCACAGGCAGCTGTGGAGGCCAAGTATTTATGTATATTTAAGGCAGTGGTTGCTAAATTCTTGATTGGTCAGGGAATGGAGGGGTACAGGGAGAAGACTGGAGACTGGGGCTGAGGGGGAAAACGGGATTTTTGTTTTGTTATTCAACACAGGTTATAAACCACCTTCAAAGACCCCAGTTTATTTCGGCAATGGAGGAAAGAAATGGAGTTGTGGAAAATCTCTGTGACCCGCAATAAGTCAGACCACCAGGGCATAAGTTCACTTTGAAATTATTCCTAATTGAACCTGTATGAGCAATTTATACATGAAAATCAGTTGCTACTGGATCCATTTTCGTGGCCTCTCTGTTGACATACCGTGGAAGAAAATTAAGAGAAAAATTAAACTTTGAATTAAAGTTTGTTGTCAAGCTGACTAGCTAAGTGTTGCTCAAGACTTGGGTCATGAGGGTGACAAGATAAGGTCCAGATGCTGCCTTGCTTGTGCAAGCTAACAATAGCTAGAAATAGATCACGCCAGTTATAAGTTATTGTTAACCTTTTTTCGAGATTGTCTAGCAAATAGAGGAATTGACTGTAGACGTGCATTCCTACTTTTGTGTATCGCATGGGAACATTGGTAGACTTGCTGATGCCTAACAAGTGTTTCTTAAAATCGCTGACCAAATATGTTCAGCTGTTGACTTTTGCCCAAAATTTACTGTGCTGCATACATTTAAGATCTAACCTGACATTGGCGGAGACAGAAGACAATCGTTCCCCGTGATCACGTATCAAAGGGTTTTTATTTCTGTTCCCTAACAGAGTAAGTACTCTCACCGTAAATTGGAGATGAAATTCTTTTACAGTAAAATATGAAACAGGGCAGGAGGCATTACTGGAAGTCTGCGAAATCAATGTTCACCATTTCCCATCCCAATGTCCCTCTCTCATGTTAACGTCGATTACTTTTGCAACTTTATTTATCTAGAAATCTGTTTGAATGAAAGCACCTTGCACGCTGGGTGTCTGATGGGTCTTCTTTTTGTTTTAATGGGTTCTATCGGGTTTCTTTTTTTTGTGCCTGCCTGTAAGGAGATGAATCTCAATGTTGTATAAAGTACACATACCTTGATAATAAATGATCTTTGAACTTTAAGTGATTTATGTTCAGCTGTGTGCAAATTTTATATGAAAATTCTAATTTTTATAATGAACCTAAGTAGATGGCACTTGAACCTGTTGGTTAGGATGTATGTACCTTTATAAAGTAACACCTGTAGTCCAATTGTACATGCCTGTGTAAAGTGAGTTATGCCACTGGTGTTTAGGGCAGCAATGAGGGTCCTCCATTTCTGTCTGTCCATACTGCCACACAGAGATATAGAAAGATTCTTCAATGCTGTTTCCATAACAATATTTTGACCAACAAGAGTTGTTAGCCTTGAGTTGAACCCGGAGGCCCATTAGACCATTCTTAGTCTGTCCTCTACCCTTTGACCTGTTTGGTACGGGTGACCCTACCAAGGGCCAAAGCACAAGGCCCTGTCTCCAGCCAGCATAGCCCTCTGGGTCACTGAGGCACAAGAGTCTCCAAACCCTACGACAAGGCTGCGGTCCTCTTGGAGGTGTGTAAAGTCAGCAACAGCATAACAGGGCTGGGTGATACTGTTGTTAAGGACATGTGCCAATTAATAACAGATAGCGACACAACAGAAGGGAACATTTTCCAGCTGCCAATAGGTGTCACATGCCTGAGGTATCACTTACAGCCAAGATACTGCTGAAATAAATGACCTCGGAACTAAATCCAATACCTCATGTTAGCCTCAAATTCTGGAACTGGATTGGTTTATAACAGAGTGCACACTGATAAATCACGGCTTGTTAAAAATGAAAGGAAAAATGTTAGGTGCAATATTGAAATGGAGGTAGGGCAAGCACTCTACTCAGTTCCAACTCCCTCACTTGCTTTTCAGAAACAGTAAATTGAAGTGATCCCTGTGACTCTGAGTGACTTCCGTCAGGGTTGGTCAGCTCATCAGTGAAGCCTCACAATCTCTGGATGGATTTCAAGGCCTCAAGGCCTGTTTGATTACTGGTCCTGGAATTGAATCTCTTGTCAGAGCTAGGGCTGATGTTGAAAGGGAGATAACTAAAGAAATTTAGTTCCTGTGAAAATGGTGTTGATAGTTATAAACTGGTGAGAAACCAGAAAGGAAAGGTTATGAGAGCTGTTATTTTTTCGCAAAATTCTACAGCACTGTAAGGACACCACTGTGTCAATCAGGGAACTGGTTGTTGATCAGTTTTTCACCTGAATTGAGGAAGCATGATTCAGGGTCAGGTAGAAAGGCTGCACAAACTGTATGTTTGGCCTGATTGAAGAATTCAATACCATACCTGCAAGCAGTAGATTTAACAGATTCAAGCAGGACTCTACAGCAAGACATTTGATATATGCAAGGCAGATGATATTAAGCTGGGTGGCAGTGTGACATGTGATGAGGATGTTAGGAGAATTCAGGGTGACTTGGATAGGCTGGGTGAGTGGGCAGATACTTGGCAGATGGCGTTTAATGTGAATAAGTGTGAGGTTATCCACTTTGGGAGTAAGAACAGGAAGGCAGATTATTATCTGAACGGTGTAGAGTTGGGTAAGGGAGTAATACAAAGAGATCTCGGAGTCCTTGTTCATCAGTCACTGAAGGTGAATGAGCAAGTGCAGCAGGCAGTGAAGAAGGCTAATGGAATGTTGGCCTTTATTACAAAGGGAATTGAGTACAAGAGCAAGGAAATCCTCTTGCATTTGTACAGAGCCCTGGTGAGACCACACCTGGAGTATTGTGTACAGTTTTGGTCTCCAGGGTTAAGGAAGGACATCCTGGCTGTAGAGGAAGTGCAGTGTAGACTCACGAGGTTAATTCCTGGGATGTCTGGACTGTCTTACGCAGAGAGGTTAGAGAGACTGGGCTTGTACACGCTGGAATTAAGGAGATTGAGAGGGGATCTGATTGCAACATATAAGATTATTAAGGGATTGGACAAGATAGAGGCAGGAAATATGTTCCAGATGCTGGGAGAGTCCAGTACCAGAGGGCATGGTTTGAGAATAAGGGGTAGGTCATTTAGGACAGAGTTAAGGAAAAACTTCTTCTCCCAGAGAGTTGTGGGGGTCTGGAATGCACTGCCTCGGAAGGCAGTGGAGGCCAATTCTCTGGATGCTTTCAAGAAGGAGCTAGATAGGTATCTTATGGATAGGGGAATCAAGGGATATGGGGACAAGGCAGGAACCGGGTATTGATAGGAATTGATCAGCCATGATCTCAAAATGGCAGTGCAGGCTCGAAGGGCCGAATGGTCTACTTCTGCACCTATTGTCTATTGTCTATTGTCTATCCCCAAGAGGTTTTCTGTTGATGCAAGTGTGTTAGACAAAGGATCTATGCTTTTGAAGAATTTTAGATTTTTATTCTGTTTGTGAGGAAAGGCACCACTTTGTTTTGTTTTATACAAACCAAGTTGTTATCGTTGCTTTTCTAAGCCTCTGCTTCTGCATTTATGGGCGTTTTTAGCATCCACTGCTTTTCTTTAGCAATTGCCAGTTTTATTGTTATACTAATAAAAGTTCAAAGTTCAAAGTTAAGTTGATTATCAGAGTACATATATGTCACCATATGCCAACTCTGAGAGTCTACTTCCTGCGGGCATACTCAGCAAATCAACAGAATAGTATCTATTAACAGAAGCGATAAAAGAACAAGCAGAGCATAGAAGACAGCAAACTGTGCAAATGCAAATATAAATAAATAGCAATAAATAATGAGAGCATGAAATAACAAGATAAAGAGTCCTAAAAGTGAGATCATTGATTATGGGAACTTTACAACAAATGAGTGTAGTAGTCCTGATGAAGGGTTTCGGCCCGAAACGTCATCACTGCCTCCTTCCATAGATGCTGTCTGGCCTGCTGAGTTCTGCCAGCATTTTGTGTTTTTATGAGTGTATTTATTTATTTTTTGTTTAAGAGCCTGATGATTGAGGGGTAGTAACAGTTCTTGAACCAGGAGTGTGAGTCCTGAGACTCCTGTAACTTCTACCTGATGGCAGCATTAAATAAAAGAACAAGGATGTGTATTTCCTGAGAGAGGTCACCATGGTAGAGGCGTAGACTGGAAACATGTAAAGAAACACAGAACTCAGGACAGCTGGTCCCAGGAATGCTTTCCCAATTGTGAATTCATCTATCCCGGGATCAGCAGCACCACATGTCAGTAACACTGCCAGCATAATCAAAGCTCCTAGCCAACACTCTCTCTTCTCCCTCTTCCATTGTGCAGAATATTTAAATTCCTGAACGCATGTACCACAAGTCGTTAGGACAGCTTCTATACTGCTGTTATTAGACCTTTGAATGGACCTCTTGCATGGTAAAATGGACTCTTGACCTTATAATTTACCTTATTATGATCTTGCACTTTATAATAGTGTGATCACTTGTGTTGAGTATGATGTTCTCCTAAAGGGTGGTTCCCTAATGGAGACCGCCTGTGCTTGACTGTGTTTAAGGTGGGTCGCCTTATGCACAGATAGCTACCAAATGTAATCAGCTACCAGATTGTAATCAGTGTTCAGTAGCAGGGAATTCAAGGCAAATGGGGTGAACCTTCACTGCTGCAGACTTCCTCCACCTTCATTGCCGCTGTGTGTGTCATTATCTTCTGCCAGCTCCACTGTTGAGATCTTGGTTGGATCGCCTTTTCTCTGGAACCTCTCCCTTAACCTAAGCACCCATGGGTGACCCCACCAGGAGCTAAGTGCCTGATGGCTAAACTCCAGACAGCATCAATCTCTGGATTTCAGGAACTCAGAAACCTCTCACCACAACAAGGTGATAACCCTTGGGGAGGTCTTGCACTGAAATTTTTATCTGCACTGCACATTCTCTGTGGCTTTTACACTTCATTTTGAATTGCTGTAGTTTTAGCTTGTTCGACCTCAATGCACTGTGCAATGATTTGATCTGTATGAATGACAGTATGCAACACAAGTTTTTCACTTTGTCTTGACATGTGACTATAAAAACCAATTCCATCACCAATAACAAAGTATTTCTGGCTCCGCCAGTGATTCGCTATCTGTTGTGAAGGATTGGTGCCCACATCTGGATCAGGCACATTGTTCCCTTAGAAATGAAGCTCATTGCAAAGGGAGTTTGCATGCTGATTTCATTACAAGTTATCTTGGCGACATCAAACACATCAGGCAGAATGCAATGCATACATGTATGAGTGAAATGCAGGCTTCTGACTTGGTAAGGGACATGTTCATCTGTAGGAGGCAGGAGTTAGTTGAACAAAACAGACAGATTTCATTTGGTGCAGGGATCCTACAAATGCAAAGTGTCACTCCAGACATCCATGTGGGATTCACAGAGTTTTCTATTAATCCCCTAGTCTTTATGAGGAGACAGCTGCTGTACTCAGTTAATGATCAGGAGAGCCAGATGTTCGAAACATAGAAATATAGAAAACCTACAGCACACTACAGGCCCTTTGGCCCACAATGCTGTGTTGAACATGTACTAACTTTAGAAATTAACTGGAGTTACCCAGAGCCCTCTATTTTTCTAAGCTCCATGTACCTATCCAGGTAACCTATGAGACCCTATCTTATCTGCCTCCACCACCGTCGCCTATTCCACGCATTCACCACTCTCTGTGTAAAAAAGTTACACCTGACATCTCCTCTGTACCTACTTCCAAGCACCTTAAAACTGTGTCCCTCTCGTGTTAGCCATTTGAGCCCTGAGAAAAAGCCTTTGACTATCCACACGATCAATACCTCTCATCATCTTATATACATCTATCAAGTCAGCTCTCATCCTCAGATGCTCCAAGGAGAAAAGGCCAAGTTCACTCAACCTATTCTCATAAGGCATGCTCCCCAATCCAGGTAACATCCTTGTAAATCTCCTCTGCAGCCTTTCTATAGTTTCCACATCATTCCTGTAGTGAAGTGACCAGAACTGAGCACAGTACTCCAAGTGGGGTCCTATATATCTGTAACATTATCTCTCGACTCTTAAAATCAATCCCATGGTTGATGAAGGGCAATGCACCATATGCCTTCTTAACTACAGAGCCAACCTACACAGCAATTTTGAGTGTCCTATGGACCCAGACCCCAAGACCCCGCTGATCCTCCACTCTGCCAAGAATCTTATCATTAATACTATATTCTGCCATCATTTTTGGCCTACCAAAACAAACTACCTCACACTTGCCTGGGTTGAACTCCATCTGCCACTTCTCAGCCCAGTTTTGCATCCTATCGATGTCCTTCTGTAACCTCTGACAGCCCTCCACACTATCCACAACACTCCCAACCTTGGTGTCATCAGCAAATTTACTAACGCATCCCTCCACTTCCTCATCCAGGTCATTTATAAGAATGAAGAGAAAGAGTCCCAGAACAAATCCCTAAAGCAGACCACTGGTCACTGACCTCCATGCAGAACATGATCTGTCTACAACCACTTTTTGCCTTCTGTGGGCAAACTAGTTCTGGATCCACAAGCAAGGTCCCCTTGGATCCCATGCCTCCTTACTTTCTCAATAAGCTTTGTATGGGGTACCTTATCAAAAGCCTTGCTGAAATCCATATACACGACCCCTACTGCTCTACCTTCATCAACGTGTCTAGTCACATCCTCAAAAAATTCAATCAGGCTCGTAAGGCATAACCTGCCTTTGACAAAGCCATGCTAACTATTCCTAATTATATTATGCCTCTCCAAATGTTCATGATCCTGCCTCTCAGAATCTTCTCCATCAACTTACCAACCACTGAAGTAAGACTCACAGGTCTATAATTTCCTGGGCTATCTCTACTCCTTTCTTGAATAAGGGAACAACATCTGCAAACTTTCAGTCCTCTAGAACTTCTCCCATCCCTATTGATGATGCAAAGATTATATCCAGAGGCTCAGCAATCTCCTCCCTTGCCTCCCATAGTAGCCTGTGGTATATCTTGTCTGGTCCAAGTGACTTATCCAACTTGATGCCTTCCAAAAGCTCCAGCACATCCTCTTTCTTAATGTCTAAATGCTCAAGCATTTCAGTCTGCTGTATGTCATTCCTACAATATCCAAGGTCCGTAGTGAATACTGAAGCAAAGTATTCATTAAGTACTTCTGCTATCACCTCTGGTTCCATACACACTTTTCCACTGTCACACTTGATAGGTCCTATTCTCTCACGTCTTACCCTCTTTCTCTTCACATACTTGTGGAATGCCTTGGGGTTTTCCTTAATCCTGCTCGCCAAGGCATCAAGTTGGGTAAATCGCCAGGACTGGAGTAAATGTACCCTAGGCTATTATGTTGCAGCTATATTGGACCCTGGTCAGACCCCACTTGGAGTACTGTCCTCAGTTCTGTTCGCCTCACTACAGGAAGGATGTGGAAACTATAGAAAGGGTGCAGAGGAGATGTTGCCTGGATTGGGGAGCATGCCTTATGAAAACGGGTTGAGTGAACTCGGCCTTTTTTCCTTGGAGCAACGGAGGATGAGATGTGACCTGATAGAGGTCTATAAGATGATGGGAGGCATTGATCGTGTGGATAATCAGATGCTTTTTCCCAGGGCTGAAATGGTTGCCACAAGAGGACACAGGTTTAAAGTGCTGGGGAGTAGGTACAGAGGAGATGTCAGGGGTAAGTTTTTTACATAGAGAGTGATGAATACATGGAATGGGCTGCAGGCAACGGTGGTGGAGGCGGATACAATAGGGTTTTTCAAGAGACTTTGGATAGGTACATGGAGCTTAGAAAAATCGAGGGCTATGGGTAAGCCTAGTAATTTCTAAGGTAGGGACATGTTCGGCACAGCTTTGTGGGCCGAAGGACCTGTATTGTGCTGTAGGTTTTCTATGTTTCTATGTTTCTAAAGCCTTCTCATGGCCCTTTCTGACTCTCCTAATTTCATTCTTAAGGTCCTTCCTGCTAGCCTTATAATCTTCCAGATCTCTATAATTACCTAGTTCTTTGAACCTTTTGTAAGCTTTTCTTTTCTTCTTGACTAGATTTTCACCAACCTTTGTGCTCCATGGTTCTTATACCCTACCATCCTTTCCCTGTCTCATTGGAACGTACCTGTGCAGAACACCACGCAAATATCCCCTGAACATTTGCCACATTTCTGTCGTACATTTCCTGAGAACATCTCTTCTGAATTAATACTTCCAAGTTCCTGCCTGATAGGTTCATATTTCCCCTTACTTCAACTAAACACCTTCCTAACTTGTCTGTTCCTATCCCTCTCCAATGTTATGGTAAAGGAGATAGAATTGTGATCACTATTTCCAAAATGCTCTCCCACTGAGAGACCTGATACTTGACTAGGTTCATCTCCCAATACCAGATCAAGTACAGTCTCTCCTCTTGTAGGCTTATCTACATATTGTGTCAGGAAACCTTCCTGAACACACCTAATAAACTCCACCCCATCTAAACCCCCTGCTCTAGGGAGATGCCAATCAATCTTTGGGAAATTAAAATCTCCCACCACAACAACCCTGTTATTATTACACCTTTCCAGAATCTGTCTCCCTATCTGCTCCTCAATGTCCCTGTTACTATTGGGTTGTCTATAAAAACCACCCAGTAGAGTTATTGACTCCTTTCTGTTTCTAACTCCATCCACAGAGATTCAGTAGACAATCCCTCCATGAGTTCCTCCTTTTCTGTTGTGGTGACATTATCAGCAGTGCCACACCCCCATCTCTTTTGCCCCCCTCCCAGTCCTTTCTGAAACATCTAAAGTCTGGCACTCTAAGTAGCCATTCCTGCCTCTGAGCCATCCAAGTCTCTGAAATGGCTACAATATCATTGCTCCATGTACTGATCCATGCTCTAAGCTCATCTGCTTTGATCATGATGCTTCTTGCGTTAAAATAGACACATCTCAAATCATCAGTCTGAACGTATTCCTTCTCTATCACCTGTCTATCTTCCCTCTCACACTGTCTCCAAGCTATCTCGATTTAGGAACATAGAAACATAGAAAACCTACAGCACAATACAGGCCCTTCAGCCCACAAAGTTGTGCCGAACATGTCCCTACCATGGAAATTATTTGTGAGCCATCTGCCTCTTCCTCCATCTCTTCAGTTCAATTCCCAAGCCTCAGCAATTCTAGTTTAAACTGTCCCCAATAGCCTTAGCAGACCTCCCTGCCAGGATATTGGTCCGCCTCAGATTCAAGTGCAACCCGTTGTTTTTGTACAGGTTATCCTGTCCCAAAAGAGGTCCCAGTGATTCTGAAATCATTGAAAAATCTGAATCCCTGCCCCCTGCTCCAATCCCTCAGCCATGCATTTATCCTCCACCCCACTCTATTTCTATACTTACTGTCGCATGGCACAGGCAGTAATCCCGAGATTACTACCTTTGAGGTATTGTTCTCAATTTCCTTCCTAACTCCCTGTAGTCTGCTTTCAGGCACCACTGAATATCAAGAAAACATCTGCCTGTATCATAAGAAAGATTGAAACTCATTGAATAAAGGGCAATTACAGCAACTGGGGAAGCCCTTAACGATAGAAGAATACTTCTGCGTGAATGCTTCAGATTGTTATTTCTCAGTTGTCATTTCCTTTTTCATGAAACATGCAGTGGTTATCGTAGGTCAACAGATGAATTAGTGCAGGTAACCAATGGATTTTAACATTACTTCAAAGTGCAGTTGCCCCAACCTACTTTTGACCTTTGCCTAATTCGTCTTCCTCGGACTTCGAGACACTACTACTAATGGTCACAGCAAGAGCTGTGTGCGAAGATGAAGAGCAAATTAGCTCCATTTCATTCCCAACAAACATGTTGTTTCAGCTGGTTCCATCATCCACACAGCCAGCATCTGTGCATATGCTAGAAGATGGGCATAATTATAAAATGGACTTGATTTTTGGAAGACACTCTGGAGAAGGAACTCAAATTCTCCATTCTCAAAGCAATTGAACTAAAAAAAAAGGTGCGGAGAGTTGTCCAAACTGGAATACAGTTACGAGGATCAGACTGGCTACATTAGGACAATTTACTTTAAAAGCTCAAAGTTCAAAGTAAATCTTAATATCAAAGTACATATGTGTCATATATAGAACCCTGAGATTCATTTTCCTGTGGGCATACTCAGCAAATCTATAGAATAGTAACTGTAACAGGATCAATGAAAGATCAACCAGAGTGCAGAAGACAACAAACTGTGTAAATGCAAATATAAATAAATAGCAATTAATAATGAGAACATGAGGTAATGAGATAAAGAGTCTTTCAAGTGAGATCATTAGCTGTGGGAACATCTCAACGAATGGGCAAGTGAGTGTATTCTTTTATTCAAGAGCCTGATGGATGTGGGGTAGTAACTGTCTTGAACCTGTTGGCACAAATCCTGAGCTCTTCTACCTTCTCCCTGATGGCAGCAGCGAGAAGAATGCATGTCCTAGGAGGTAAGGATCTCTGATGATGGATGCTGCTTTCCTACGATAGTGTTTCATATAGAAGGGGAAAATATGAGAATTAGGAACAGAAAATGCAAAACAAAATGATAAATAAATGAATCCGGATCTTAATTACTTTTTTGCCACTTTCCTGATTTGTCCTGTTATTAGTGAGCTCTGGCCATTTGAGAATTCCCACTTTGCCAGAATTGATTCCAGTTAAGTATCTTATGCTTTATCTCAGGGTTCAGCATCTTTCTGTGTGTAGGTGGGAAACATACTGAAAAATTTAGACAAAGAATTAGATAGCATGGAAGCAGGTCACACGGCCTAATTTATCCATGAGAAACAAGGGGTCATTCCAAGCTAGTCCCACCTGCCTGAATTGAGCCCTTAATCTATCGATGTACCTGTCAGTTGCTGATAGCTTTACTGCATGAATCACAAAAGGTTGTCTTGCAGGTGTATTGGATTATCAAGAAGGGAAATGGAATGTTGGCCTTCGTTGCTGGAGGGATTGAATTTAAGAGCAGGGAGGTTATGCTGCAACTGTACAGGGTACTGGTGAGGCCGCACCTGGAGTACTGCGTGCAGTTCTGGTCTCTTTACTTGAGGAAAGATATACTAGCTTTGGAGGCAGTGGAGAGGAGGTTCACCAGGTTGATTCCAGAAATGAGGGGGTTAGTCTATGAGGAGAGATTGAGCCACCTGGGACTGTACTTGCTGGAAATCAGGAGAATGAGAGGAGATCTTATAGAAGCATACAAAATTATGAAAGGGATAGATAAGATAGAAGCAGGAAAGTTATTTCCACAGGTAGGTGAGACTAGAACTAGGGGACACAGCATCAATATTCAGAGGAGTAGACTTAGGATGAAGATGAAGAGGAACTGCTTTTCCCAGAGAGTGGTGAATCAGAGGAATTCTCTATCCAATGAAGCAGAGGAGGCTACATCAATAAATATGTTTAAGACAAGGTTAGATAGATTTTTGCATAGTAGGGGAATTAAGAGCTACGAGGAAGAGGTAGGTAATAGAGATGAGTCCATGGCTAGATCAGGCATGATCTGATTGAATGTTGGAGCAGGCTTAATGACTCAGATGGCCTACTCCGGCTCCTATTTCTTATGTTCTTATGTACTGACTTCCCTCATCACTGCTATAGATATAGTTTCATCAATGGTTAAGCACTGCTAGGCTTTCAAACAGAAATTAATCTATGCTTCACAGCAAAGTTTGAAAAAAAAAAGCTACAGATATTGGCTTAACAAAACACAGCTGTAGATCCAACAGGAAGACCAGACAAAGAGAGTTGGTAGAAACTCAGGTGGTGACAAGAGGGCGTACAGGAGTGAGATATGCCCAACTAGTGGAATGGTGTCGCAGCAACAACCTGGCACTCAACATCAGTAAAACAAAAGAGCTGATCGTGGACTTATAGAAGAGTAAGACGAAGGAACACATACCAATCCTCATAGAAGGATCAGAAGTGGAGAGGATGAGCAGTTTCAAGTTCCTGGGTGTCAAGATCTCTGAGGATCTAACCTGGTCCCAACATATTGATGCAGTTATAAAGAAGGCAAGACAGCAGCTATATTTCATTAGGAGCTTGAAGAGATTTGGTATGTCAACAAATGCACTCAAAAACTTCTATAGATGTACCATGGAGAGCTTCTGACAGGCTGCATCACTGTCTGGTATGGAGGGGTGGCTACTGCACAGGACTGGAAGAATCTGCAGAGGGTTGTAAATCTAGTCAGCTCCATCTTGGGTACTAGACTACAAAGTACCCAGGACATCTTCAAGGAGCAGTGTCTCAGAAAGGCAGTGTCCATTATTAAGGACCTCCAGCACCCAGGACATGCCCTTTTCTCACTGCTACCATCAGGTAGGAGGTACAGAAGCCTGAAGGCACACACTCAGTGATTCAGGAACAGCTTCTTCCCCTCTGCCATCCCATTCCTATACGGACATTGATCCCTTGGACACTACCTCATTTTTTAAATATATATTAATTCTGTTTTGGCATGATTTATAATTTATTTGTTTGTTTGTTTGTTTGTTTATTTATTTATTTATTTATTTATTTATATTTTGTTTATTTTTCTTTTCTATTATGTATTGCATTAAACTGCTGCTGCGAAGTTAGCAACTTTCACGACACATGCCAGTGCTAATAAAACTGATTCTGATTCTGACAAACAATGGATTGTACCAAGATCACCGAAAGCCTAAAAGTTCTATTGAACATAATGAAGTGAAATGTTATTGGTGAATTGAATGTATTGACAGACTGAACAATGTGCTGCAGTCCTAAATATATCATTTTTCAATTTTCCTTTTATTAGAAAAATAATTTTTGAGAGAAGATGTCAACTGAAGATTAAATCAATTGACCAGAGAGAAAACATTGTGCAATGGAGCTGGATTCAGTCAGTTGCTCATGCTGATAAAGGCAACAGAAATTAACCTGTGTTTCTTATGGTTGACAACCTCACATTTATTGCAATTGGTACAGATGTAGAATTAACCCGTGGCACGGTAGCGTAATGGTTAGTACAGTGCTTTGCAGTACAGGCGAACTGGGTTCAGTTCCTATGACTGCCTGCAAAGTGCTTGTACTTCTCCCTTCACCATGTGTGTTTCCTCCTGGTGCTTCCGTTTCTGTGATTAGGCTAGGATTAAATCCTAGGGATTTAATTTAAGGGATCGCTGGGGGGGGGGGGGGGGCATGGCTCGAAAGGGCAGAAGGGCCTATTCCACGCTGCATCTCAATAAATAAATAAACAAATAAACTGAACTGAAATGAAACAAGGATTTATGCTTAACTGGGTGCATGATAGATCAATCAATGTAGTGAGAGTTTTGGAGCTGGTTTATAATTTACGAGTTTATAATTAGGGGTGCCACGGTAGCACAGTGGTTAGCGCAATGCTATTACAGCTCAGAGCATCAGAGTTTGGAGTTAATTTCTGGAGCCCGTCTTTATGGAGCATGTATGTTCTCCCCGTGAGTGTGTGGGTTTCTTCTGGGTGCTCCGGTTTCCTCCCACTGTCTCAAGATGTACCGGTTAGATGGTTAATTAGGCATTGTAAATTGTCCTGTGATAAGGCTAGTGTTAAGTAGTTGGGTTGCTGGGTTGCATGTCTTATTGGGCTGGAAGGGTCTGCTCCATGCTGTATCTCTAAATGATAAATAAATAAATTGAAAAGCTGAGTTTTAAATAAAAGCATAAAATGCTGGAAACATGCAGCATCTGTGGAAGGAGAAACAGTTGAATTTCAGGTTCAGCACTCTTTGTCAGAACTGAGTTTTAGGTTACCAGTACATCATAGAATGAAGAGAACACTAACTGACACAATGCTTTAAACTTGTGATGGAGAGCTCAAGATGTTGATTAATTCTTGCATTACAAAGTACATTTTGACCTCACCACCAAATACCCTAGCACTTCTAAACGATGGAAATAGATTGCTTAGAAACCCATCCCTCATTGATACAATCAAGTGTATCATTATGATAGACAAAGGATCCAATTTTTGAAGCTACAAGCTAGGGACAAACTCCTGGGCATTTATCTATATCTACACTATCAAATGCCACTTGGAGCTTGTTTCTCTCTCCGTAGATTCCTACTGCCCTACTGAGTATTTCAAACATGATTTTCTTTTCAGGATTCTATCATCTAAACAGGTGATAGAATTTACACTAATTTTACTCCTAGTCTTCATGTCCATATACTCATAATAAGCAGAAGTGTTTTTGATATATGGGATTAACGGCATAGGAAGTGCCACTGGACATTTGGAGGCAATTGAGATAATAACCTTAAAACTAATTAGTCAATTGAGAAACTCATTTGAATTTCAAAGCAATAAAATTCAATTTCCACAGAAATCTTAATAAATGAATCTGGAGGTATGAGCTCAGAACTCTTGGGGATAATCCTGGATAAAGATTCATCCACTTACAAAATCAGGAGGAATCCCTTTGCTTAGGGAATGATGAATCTGTGGAATTCACTTTTCCATGTTAAAGACTGAGGCTGATATTCGGAATATTGGGTCATCATGGATTATAGAGAATAGACAAGAAAACAAGGTTAATATTCAAAGTTCAAAAAGATCAAAGCTTGTTTTATTATTAAAGTACATATATGTCACCATATACAATTCTGTGATTCATTTTCTTGTGTGTATTAGCAATAAATCTATAGAATAACAAACATCACAGAATCAATGAAAGACTGCCCAACTAGGGCATCCAGCCAGGGTGAAGAAGACAACCAACTATGCAAATACAAAAAGAAGAAATAATAACAATAAATAAATAATCAATAAATATTGAACGCATCAGATGAAGAGTCCTTGAAAGTGAGTCCATTGATTGTGGGAACATTTCGAAGATGGAGCAAGTGAAGTTGAGTAAGTTATCCCTTTGGATCAAGAGTCTGATGTTTGAGGGGTAGTAACTGTTCCTGAACCTAGTAGTGTGAGTCCCAAGGCTCCTTTACGTGCATCCTGATGGCAGCATTGATTAAGTCACTGCTGACTACATGCTGGAGCAGATTTGACGGACCATATATCCTTACCTTCTTCTACATCTAACATTCTTATTTGTCCTTTTTCCTTTGAAACCTCTTTGTTGTTAACAACCATGGTGGATCCATCTGTTTTTATTTCTATTTCCACATGTTTCCATTAATGCCCAAAGAAATATGTCTGCCCCATGATTTGGATTTATTTATAACCAACTGGGGCTCAGAAGCAATGAAAACACAAAGACATCAGGTCTAAAAATCAGAATCAGAATCAGGTTTAATATCACTGACATATGTTGTGAAATTTGTTGTTTTGCATACAACAGAACAGAATAATGGATAAACCAACATTATAAGTTACAAGTACATAGAAAAATACAATAAGAAACAGACCCTTCAGCCCATCTAGTGCATGCCAAACCATTTAAGATGCCTACTCACATCAACCTGCTCTGGGGCCATCTGTGCACTTTTCTCTGTACTCTTTCAACCTTATTTACATCTTTCCCATAGGTAGGTGACCAAAACTGCACACAATACTCCAAATCAGGCCTCTCCAATATTTTATACAACTTCAACATAACATCCCATCTCCTGTAGTCAATACTGTACTTTGATTTCTGAATGTCAATATGCACAAGCTTTCTTCATGTCCCTCCAGATTAAATAAATAATGCAAAAAGGTGGCAAAAATAGTGATGAAGCATTCATGGATTGATTCACTATCCATTTTGAAATCTGAAGGCAAAGGGGAAGAAGCTTTTCCCCTTAGCTTATACCCAAAAGCATTAAAAGACATAGGAAGCTAAATAGAGAAACTTGCGTGGATAAATGAATGAAAGTATATGAATATCTCATTAAAATTGAATCTAATCAAAAAGGTCTATGACTTGTTGAGCTTTCTCATTGAAACATATCAAAATACTAAGCTTAATGGACAAGAGAAGACCATGGGGAACATAATGGCCACCCAATATCAATATCGCTTGAGCATTTTGACTTACCATTACCTCACTTGCTATCATATGAGATGGAAATATTTTGGATGGGGCTAATTCTCCTCATTCTAAAGCACTTGAAACGCAGTCAATCTCTGTGGAATAGGGCAATGGATTTGCACCCAGCAACCCTCACAACCATTAACGTGAGAATTACCAACAAAATAGTTTTAATGATTGACTATCACTCCCTCCTCCTTTAAACCATCATCAGATTGAATTTGTGTCTGCCTCTAACCTCATAATTCAGCCTAAACCATGGACTTGTTGGAAAAAAAGCATTAGGGTACAATTTTGGACCTCTCCTGAAAAAATGAAATAATAAAATATCATGACGTTTCCAAGACAACAAGGCTGGTCTTCCCATGGAACTGCTGTCCTTGCATGGCTTTCCAAGGAATGGTGTCACAGTGTATTTTGTGTATGTTAACTAACAGGATTATTTCCTAATAGTATTAGCAAATCAGACCATCACCTGTATAAACTTAAGCAAAACAGTAATCTCTTTAGTTTGGAATTGCAAGTTTCCTTTGTGCCGACAACGGGCTTGTACTAAATGTAGTTTCTTTAACTTTAGTGATTATTATTACCATTTTCCTGAGCAATCTGTATAACCTTCCTTCATCAAGTAAAATAAGCCATGATTAGCATTTATTTTTTTTTCTTTGTTGAGAGACTGAGTATGATTTTCTTTGATTTCTAAAGCTTTTATCTTCCAGCCTTGTAGTAATCGACATTCATCATTTTTCTAGTGAATTTAAATGAAAGTGTGTATCTTGAAAATTGCAAAGGAGAATTTAATAAGCAACGAGAGGAAGAATTAAGTTAATTCGAGTTGTATTCAGCTGTTAAATAATTCATTAATCAATTTATATTCATCTTTTAAATAAAAATTCCAGCATCATAATTGAGGTTTACAATTATGTTGTAACAACCCTTTCAACACAATGCTTGAGTGAAAGCTTTGATGCAAACACATTTTTGTTAAAGTTCTTTTTTTTTAAAAATGGTTAATGATTGTGAAATATTGAAATATTGCTAATTCTGTTTGCATCCATTGAAATTAATAAATAGAGGGGCAGGGAAAGTAATGTTAATGCGTTTGGATTGTGCTCAATGAAAAATTTATAAATAATCCATTTTTATCTTTTTACAATCCAGTATAAGTATTGGTTGTTATGGTAACATAGTGGTAGCACAACCAGTGTCCTGGGTTCAATTCCCGCCGCTGCCTATGAGGAGTTTCTACATTCTCTCCATGACTTGGGTTTCCTCTGGGTGCTCCAGTTCCCTCCTGCAGCCTAATTGGTCATTGTACATTGTCCCATGATTATGCTAGGATTAAACTGGGGATTGATGGTCTTGAAGGTCTGGAAGGGTCTACTCCATACTGTATGTCAATAAAATTGATTAAAAAAATAGCTAGCCTGGTAAAAGCAGCATCATAAGTCCTTCAGAAACTTGATACCATTCAGGATAAATCAGCCGAAATGATCCGCACTTTTCTACCACCTTAAACCTCAAATGTCACAATGTAGTTGCATGGCTTAACCCCTGCATGTTGCCTTGCAGTAACTTGTTAAGATATCTTCAGCAAGGTCATAGCCTCCACCACTATGGAAGACAAGGAGAGCAGATAGAAGCAAATTTCAGCATTTACATGTTTTCCTCCAAGTTACACAGCAACTTGATTTGGAAATAGACTCAGTGGCCACTTTCTTAGGTACACCTGTACACGCACTCATAAATACAAATCTATAATCAGCCAATCATGTGGCAGCAACTCAACGCATAAAAGCATGCAGGCATGGTCAATAGGTTTAGTTGTTGTCCAAACTAAATATCAGAATGGAGAAGAAATGTGATCTAAGTAACTTTGACCATTGAATGATTGTTGGTGACAGACGGGGTGGTTTGAGTATCTCAGAAACTGCTGAGCTCCTTTCATTTTCACACACAACAGTCTCCAGAGTTTACAGAGAATAGTGCTAAAAACAAAAAAGAAAATCCAGTGGGTGTCAATTTTGTGGGTAAGGTCAGAGGAAAACGGTCAGACTTGCTCAAACTGACAAAATGACAACAGTAACTCAAATAATCACCCGTTACAACAGTGGTGTGCAGAAGAGCACCTCTGAATGTACAACACATAAACCTTGAAGTGGATGGGCTACAACAGCAGACTATGAACTTAAACTCAGTGGTACCTAAAGAAGTGGCCATTGAGTGTATAATGCCTTTGGGTTTATCTCCTGGATCTTCCTCCCAAACAGCACTGTGGAAAAATCTTAACTAGAAGGATTGCACCAGCTCAAGAGGGTGGTTCACCACCAGCTTCTCAAGTGCAATAAACCATATCAAAGGGTAGAAACCAGACTAAGGGTGGCCCAGGGTTGGGGCTTCATCTCAGGGCTAACAACACGGACTGGTAAAACAAATCTGTATTGAAACAGTAAAGAATCATTTTACATCTAGTACGATGGTATACCCAAGTCTCCACCATGACTGATAATAATGAAAAGCAAGCTACTGACAGGATGAAGAAAGCTCTAAACACCGCCAGAGATGGAGGATCTTCATTGCTGGCTGAAATGCCAGCAGCATAATGAGCATTAGAGAGTAGGTTAATTGGCCACCGTAAATTATACCCATATATTAGAGTAGGTTAAACGTGCAAAGAATCAAAATGGAGTTGATGAACGTGTTTGAAAGTGAATAATGTGCTGGGGTGACGAGAAATAAAGGGAGGATGAATGGAACCATGGGCTTATTACTCTGGGTGCTGGAACGAAACACATGGGCCATATATTGTCCTTCAGTGTCTAAAAGTAGCAATCAGAATTACAAAGCAGAACTAAATCCAATAATAGGGAATTATTCAGCAGTTGACTTCAAGACATCTAAGTGAGTGTGGACGAATTCCAGAGTAATTTTGTTAAAATGATGCTACTACCTTTGGTGGACCTGCTCTGCCACGGATCAGAACATAGGACCATTCCTTCAACATCATTGGATCAAAAGCCTGAAACTCATTATCTGATAGGACAATGAGACTCCGCTTGTTCATTCGTTATCTGCTGTGAAATACGATATGGGCGATCATGGTTTTTCCATGACTTTGATTGTTCTTGGCAAATTTTTCTTCAGAAGTGGTTTGCCATTGCCTTCATATGGGCAGAACCTTTACAAGATGGGTGACTTCAGCCATTATCAATACCCTTCAGAGACTGTCTGCCTGGCATCTGTGGCTGCATAACCAGGACCAGTGATATGACCAGCTGCTGATATGACCATCCACCACCTGCTCCCATGGCTTCAGGTGACCCTGATTGGTGGTGGGGGTGGGGGGGGCTAAGCAGGTGCTACACCTTGCCCAAGGGTGACCTGCAGGCTAGCGGAGGCAAGTAGTGCCTTACACCATCTTTGGTAGAGACGTACCTCTACTCCACCACCCGTACCATGTGACTACTTCTAATAGTGCGTCAACTACTTTTCCCATGAGAGTTTGGAGATATGCCATTAAAGGGCTCGATTTTTCAGCAATATCCACTACCCATGAATGTATGAATTAAACAGTAAAAATTTAGAGGAATATTTTTATGTTTTAGAGAAATATTACATGTGAAACTTGGTGCTACACAGATTGCTTTGGCTGAATGCTGTGTTTACGGAAGCCTGGTAAGTAAATGGAGAGAAAAGGAATAGAATTAGGCTGTAAGGTTGAGAGAAGATCTGCTAGAGAAAGTTCATGTTGTACATAAACAGCAAAATTGATCATGTGGTTTTGCTTTGGGCTGTAAATTTAATGTACAGTCAGAAGTGTAAAACGGATAACCAATTTGCAATAGTCAGTTTTGCCTTTGGCTAATGACAATTTCAATATCTGGATGACACAATTTCACTTCATGTTCTCTGTAAGAAACTAAGCCCTTCCAAGCCATAGATTAGTTTGCAGGCTTAGCTGAAATAATGGAGGAAAGTCACTGAATAACTAAAGCAGGGATAATTAGCTGAGACTTGGACAATCCACTTCTGCAATATAATCTTACCAAATCTTCAATTAGAATTGTTGATTTCCACTTTCACTGATAATTTACTTTCTCTTTCGGAGAGTACACCTCACGATGCTCTTAGCACATCCTCAGTGATGTAACCTGGGGTCATTGGGTGCTTCAGATCGTTCAACATCAGACACCCTCGCCCAGGTGGCCCAGCGTTAACGATCAAGCCACGACTTGTGTTCAGGTAGCATGTGCTGTAGATCCCCCTGCATTTGCACTCTTAATCCAGAGCCGTCTTGAGGCACTCTCTGCTGTCTCAGTGATGTTGCCGATGGCTCTCAGCCTCCTTGTACCAGGGATACCCAATGCACTGAGGGCTCTGTGAAGAGATTGTCCAGTCAAGTCCTGGCAGTCCACTTCAATGGGCACGTGCTTTGCCCTCCATCCCTGCCTCTGACATTCGCTGACCAGTTCCTTGTACCTGAGAAGCTTCCACTCATGGGCCTCCTCCAGACGCCCCTCCCATGGCACTGGCAACCCCCCAGCAGGATGATGTATTTTTCTGCTTCTGACACCAGGAGGATGTCCGGTCTCAAAGTGCTCTTGACGATGTGCTGTGGGAACTTTAGTTGTTTCTCTGGGTCAGTTAGGAGCTGGCAGTCGTGAGTGGGTACCAGAATCCCTGTGGGTGGCTTTACTCCTGTTTCTGGTTGCTCACCAGCTCTCACAGAGGCGATGGCTTGATTACAGGTTTGAGCTCGTTTGCTATTACTGATTCTGAAGTAGACTGCTTCTGCAAGGGTCTTCAATACCTGTTCTTGGCCCTCTCCAAGCATTTTCAGGCAACAGCTCAGGATATGCTTCAAGGTTCCTCTCCTGGAGTACAACAGACAGTCTGGGCATCAACCGTATCCCAGCAATGCAGATCAGATGGGCTGGGCAAGATGTCATATACCGCCTGGACAAGGAAATTGATTCAGTGTGGCTCTGCTCACCAGGGATCAGTCCATGTCACTCTCCTTTCTATGGCCTGCTCCCACCTGGTCCAAGCTCCCTGCCACTTCATGCCCACTGCTTTGTTGGGACTCTGCTCACACTTTCTCCTGGATGACCTGGCACTTCTCCCTCCCCTTAGCCCTGTCATACCTGGGGACTGGGAAACTTCGCAGGCCAGCTCTTCCTCGGGTCACCGCTCCCATCAGGACACTGTGGCACGGCCGAGATTCAGCCTTTTTCATGGCATCTTCTGCTCTCCACTTTCTCCTTATCTTCACAATGAGCCCTGTCTGGGCCATCTTTGGGTTGCTAGACTCCCTACACTGCATTACCTCTCTAGCTCTTGTCAAGGGCAACCATAGCATGGTGTTCTTTCTATAGAGGGCGATGCTGGTGAGAGTCCTGAGCAATCCCAGCCTCTGCTGGAGAAAGCTACTGACCTTTCTCTCTAGGTTCTTGACAGTGGAAGTTGGAAGTTCTCACAGTGCCTATAAAAAGTATTCACCCCAAGTTGGAAGTTTTCATGTTTTATTGTTTTACAACGTTGATTTGCAGTGGATTTAATTTGGCTTTTTTTAGACCGATCAGCAGAAAAAGACTCATTTGTGTCGAATTGAAAACAGATCTCTGGAAGGTGATCTAAATTAATTACAAATATAAAACACAAAATAGTTAATAGCAGTATTCACCCCCTTTAATATGATGCATCAAATCATCAATCATTCTTGTAAAGAAGAATGGGGAAAAATTGCAGTGTCCGGATGTACAAAAGCTGTTAGAGACCTATCCACACAGACTCATGGCTGTAGTTGCTACCACCTACTCATGCAATCAAATACGTTATGCTTTATATTTGTAATTAATTCAGATCACTTTGTTGAGATCTGTTTTCACTTTGACATGAAAGAGTCTTTTTCTGTTCATCAGTGTGATTCAATGTTGTAGAACAATAAGTCATGAAAACTTCCCGAGGGGGGTGGTGGTGAATAGTTTTTATAGGCACTGTATACCAGCAGTGGCCAAAGAATCCTCAGTAGGATGCCGATGCCATGGTGGTATATCCAAACCATGAAGTTGCTAAGTAGTCCTGACCGGTCAACTGTTTTCAACCAGCCCCCTAGCTCTTGTCAGGTTGCCTGGATTGATGGTGTGTCTTTCAGGCTGCTCTTTTGACGCTGTGTCAAGCCTCTTCACTGGTTTTTCAGCGATGGTTGGAATGGGTGTTCCTGCGACATTAAAGCAGAATCTGTCGGTGACTCTGCCCTTTCTCAACACCAATGATCTTGATTTTGTCAGCTTGAAACTCATCCTTGCCCAGTTGATAAGCTTCTCCAGCCCTTGCAGAATCCACCTAGTTCCAGCCACGGACTCTGCGGTGACTTTCGGGTCAACCATGAAAGCTCTGATTGGTGGTTGCTGTACACCAGACATGAGCAGGGGCTGCAGTACTCTGATTCAGCTGACTTTGCAGTCATAGTCGTTGGAAGGGCAAAGGGGATCACAGGGTTGGTACAGCCTGTGATGATCCTGATCTCCAGCCTGTGCCACTATAACGTAGCTTGGCCTGATCAGTGCCTCATTCAGAACTGGTTGTAATGGTCCAGGATGAGGTCCACCACTTTGCATGGAATATGATGCTTGTCCATGGTTGTCAGCGCCAGCTTGTGGGGGAACTGATCTATAGGTGTTGGCCAGGTCGAGCCAGACCACCACTGGGTCTCCTCCGTTCTCCCGCACCACTCGAATCAGCTGGTTCACCACTCCTGTGTGCTCCAAATGCCCAGGCACTCCTGGAATACTTCCCTTCTGCACAATATATCCATTGCTGGAGAGGAACGTTGCTAGCTGCCTTGCGACAATGCTGAAAAAGATCTTTCCTTTGGCACTGAGCGAGGAGGTGATCCTGAACTGGTTGATGTTTTTCCTTTGGGATCAGGACTCCATCAGCAAATTTCCACTGCTCAGCCATCTTTATTTGACTCCAAATGACTCAGTGTCCTTGGCAGCCATTTAAGCAGTCAAAGACGGTGCTTATAGACTTCGTATGGGTCTACACTCAGACCTGCTGCAGAACCAGACCTTGCCTCCCTCACCTCTTCTTGCACTTCTTTCAGGAGTAGATCCCTGCTGTCGAATTTAGCGCTGGGTGGTGGTGGATCTATCAAGATGCTTCAGTCATCCAAATATCTTCCACTGTTGGGTTTACTGTAGGTGCTCTGGATGTACAGGTCTAATTCCTCCTTGTAGCACACCAATGTCCTTTTTAGCTTCTGTCTCAGTAGTTGTTTGGTGATCCCAAACGAGTTGGTTATGTAATAAGCGGCTCACTTCCTGGCTCTCTGCTGGCAACAACTTCTCTGCCACTCAGCCCTGCGCAGGGTAATAATCCTCTCCCTGAGGATGCTCCGCAGCTCTGCCAGAGGTGACCACTGCTCCTCACTGGCCTTCTTGTACCGGCACTTCAGTGACCTCAATTCCTGGCAGATGTTACGGATCATGCCCACTCTCTGGTTCGTGGTGTATTGTGTTCCGCCTGGCCTCTGTTCTGCAGCACCAATCCTTTCCACGGCAAAGCTGACTGTGACTGTCATCATTGCTTGCAGTCATCTTTCATCATCTCCTCTGTTATTGCGTCCAGTACCCTGCTGACGTCCCCGTCAAACTGCCCCAGGCTGTCATCTTGCAGGCCTGTGCACCTTCTCAGAGGCTCAGCCTGTATGGGCTTGCTGGCTCCGGGAACTGTGGGGCTCCTCCTGCATCTCACCAGGCGCATTCCCTGTGCACTGTCTCACTGCTTCACCCACCAGACACTTCATCCAGGACTGGTGAATCTTCAGACCTCGGTTATCATTGCAGATCTTCCCACAAACGCATTCCACTCTTGTCATTGGTTTTCCGCTTCCATGGTTCATTGCCCTTGGGTCAGTCAGGTTGGGGTGCTCATCCTACCCCCTCTCTGCCCCTGGGCTCCACCAAAGGTGTGTTTCCATTAGACGATCAGTGGCTTGATTTGGTTTCTTCCTCACAGAAGACACGACTTGTGCTGCTAACTCTCCCTGCCCCAGTTGCCGTCTTTCTGGTTGTCACTACACTACTCATAGCTGTCAATCAGTCTGCTCCTGGCCGTCACTGGTAGCTCCAGCTATATTTAGAGCCAAAGCATATCTTCGCTTATAATCTTTGGCATCATCTCTACCTGGGTTGGGTGAATGGTTCTGTTGGAATGAATGGTGAGACTATTCATTCCGACAGAAGCAATGTAAAGAGTTCTGCCATCTTTTTCCTCAGAGTAATTTCCCAGTGATTTTCATCCTGATATTTCCTTAAAGAAAGACGGATTGTTACAGAGTGTGGCTGATGTGAATGCTTATGCTTATTTTGTTGCACCTTTAATATTCTCCACATAATGCATATTATATCTCCAAATAAACCTGTTTTAGCTTCTTGTGATGATACACCAATTTCATTGGCTCAGTCTCCAGTGAAATAATTCCTGTGAATCTACTGACACTTCACTTTTTTTATTGATATCCAAAGGAATTGTGCAGGAGATTTAATGTAAAGATGTTATTACAGCTTGGGACGTCGGAATTCAGAGTTCAATTCTGACGTCGCCTCTAAGGAGTCTGTATGTTCCTCCCCAAAGGCACGTGGGTTTCCTCTGGGTGCTCCAGTTAACTCCCACATTCCAAAGATATAAGGTTAGTCGGTTAATTGGTCATTGTAAATTGTCCTGTGATTCGACTAGGGTTAAAAGGTAAGTTGCTGTGCAGTAGGGTGACTTGTTGGTCCGGAAGGGCCCATTCCGTGCTGGATCTCTGAATAAAAATAAATGTCCAATTGTTTCCAATCCTTTCATGTTCTCTTTTGTTATTGGATAATGATTATAAAAGATTATCATCTCATTTATGAACAGTGGCGATAAACAGATTGATCTCAACTCGGATGTCTGGAGTAAGTGGAAAGGAAATGGGTTAGCATCAACTTACACTAAGACTTCACCTATTGCCATCCTCAAAGGAGCTTTCTACTGGGCAGTGAACTTGATGCAGTTAGGTTGTAAGTAGAAATTAAAGCAATTTTTGTCTGCTACAAATTTCTTCATGCCAAACAATCCAAGGTAAGTATTCCATTATGGTTCATCTCAAATGTTCCCTTAAAATTATTAATGTTCCCTTTTAGAAATTAAAAGATGGTAAATGGAGTAAGAAATATTGGCTTCTTACTTGGCTTCACCTATCGCCTTCCCCGAGCCTCCTTATGGTCCACCCTCTTTTTTAATCTGGTATCTTCTCCATTCCTTTCCAGTCCTGAGATCGCGGCCCAAAACAATGACTGTTTATTCATTTCTATTGATGCTGCCTGACCTGCTGAATTTCTCCAACATTTTGTATACGTTGCTTTGGATTTCCGGCATCTGCATATTTGCTCTTGCTTGGATTGAATTAACGCAAGCAAACTTTAATTGATGCTTCAGCTTGTTTCCATTGTAATAAAGGGACTCATTCAGCTCTGTGGAGGCAGGGAGTAGGGTACGGGGTGTGATGAGGAATGGGCAACCAGTGAGCTCTGATATTATCAAACTCAATATATAATTTGATTACATGTGGGATCCAGGAGATAATAATGCTTTAAAATGAGAAATTCTGCAAATACTCAAAATGCAAAGCAACACAAGCAAAATGCTGGAGGAACTCAGCAGGTCAGGCAGCATCTATGCTAAATGAATAAACAGTCAATGTTTTGTGCCAGGTCCTTACTTCAGGGCTGCTGATTATGCCTTTTCTGCTGTGACAAGCCATATGTCACTGCTGGAACACTTTGTCAGTTTAGTAGATTTCTTGCACTACAGTCTGTTCACCTGAGGGGGCCACTCATAAATTGCCAGTGTGGCCGTCCTTTATCCACTTGTGCATCTGCTTTTGCTGGCCTAGGATGGCCCTTTCTTAGATTTTATCTCTCTATTAAGAAATGCTGCAAAGTACTGAGTAAAATGGACAGTTTTTATCCCCCTCCTTCCCCTGGCTGAACAGAAAAGCATCAGAAATAAGAGCAGGAGTCGGCCATCTGGGTTGTCGAGCCTGCTTTGCCATTCAATTTAGATCATGCTAATCTGGCCGTGGACCAGCTCCACCTATCCACCTTTTCCCCAGAACCCTTAATTCTCCTGCTTAAAAAAATAAATCTATCTGAGTGTGCCTTTAATATATTGAATAAGGTAGCCTCTACTGCTTCCCTGGGAAGAGAATTCACTACTCTCCGGGAAAAAAGCTAAATTCAATTCTTGTTTACTGGTCCTTTAAAAACAATTTTTAAAAAATCGTCTACATGGGCAGAATTCTCCTCAACAACATTCACAAACTTTGAAGGTGTTTCTTCCGTACTATTGATGGGGATTTCAGTACATGTGCCATTTTGCACTCAATAGGTCAGTTAGGATTAAGGTTTGTGATAGGGTTAGTACTTCAATGATACATTAATTAAGCTAGTCAGGGAACTACATTGTAGAAGAAATGTGATAGTGCTAGTGTTGTTCAGGAGAGATTTGGAAGAATGCTGCCATGGATGGGAAGGCTTTAAAAAGGCAGAAGGTTAGCTGAGTTGGGCTTGTTTTCCTTGGGGCAAAGGATCCTGAGGGAAATTTATATGAGGTGAATAGGAAAGACTGGTTTTGCTTATATAGTTTTGGTATTATCCCTGATTGCTATTCATTTTTCTGATCTTCTGCCATTCCCTCATTATTTGAAACAACAGGAGAATTGGATCACTGTTCAATGACTAAGTTATTCAGTGCAGTCATAGGTACTAACAACATGCTGAAATCAAAAAACAGGGGAAGAGAAATAGAAAAGGAACAGGATGTTGCTCATTCTATTTGGGTGGCAGAGTGGAGATACGACTCTACCACAGGATGTGTAAGGCACTCCTTCCCTCCACTAGCCTGCAGGTCACCCTTGACCAAGGTGTAGCACCTGCTCAGCCCCTCCAGAGCCACGTGAAGCTGTGGGAGCCAGTGGTGGATGGTCACATGAGCTGCTGGTGCATATCGCAGGTCCTGGTTATGTGACCGCTGATGTCAGGCAGACAATCTCTGAAGAGTATTGATAGTGGCTGGGGTCACCTGTCTTGTAAAGACACTGCCCAGAAGAAGGCAATGGTAAACCACTTCTGTAGAAAATTTTGCCAAGAACAATCATGGCAATGGGAAGATCTTGATCGCTGATGTCATACAAATTGAAGGAACAAACAGGATGTTACTAGGATATTGATGGATGAAAAACAATAATACAATTCTAAAGCAAACATTCAAGTGCCTGGACCAGTTTAAGGGAGCACACTGAGTTCAAGGTAATCCAGTTTTCTGATTTTATTTAACAACAGCCTTGTCAAGAAGCTGGAGGGATGTACTGTAGCATCATCCCAGTAAAGAACATAACCTCAGTTAGAGTCAGAAGACATATCTGTCCATGCAGAAAAAATCTGGTTATTCCTAACTATGCAGTGCCCTGAGTAAGCAAAATAACATTTCTAACCTTAACCTAATATAGGAAAAAGCAGCACATTTCACAAACTATTTGAAATTGCTTCACTACAAATCCATTTTTAGTACAGAGAATGATATGCACCTGATTTTATTTTATCCTGCTTCTGTGTGGTGCTTAAACAAAGGGAGATAGTTTACCTCTTGAGAATATATTCAGAACTAGCTTCACTGAAGCCGCACAAATTCAGATAAAGAAAATTATGCTGATTTTCTTGAAGGGTTGAAGCCTTGCATATCCTCCGGGGAATACTCACAGTAACAAGTAAAATACAGAAAAAAAAACCTAGATGGACTCTCACTGTTAGAGCAAAAGAACAAGTTCCCCTTTAAGGATACCAACTGCCTTCAATGCCACTGGAGATGTATAACTTACTCAAAGTGAGCTCCCAACCATTGTCTGATGGAATCTCTGAAAATGTTTTAAAATAAACTTGAATTCAAATTTAAATTAAATTTTATAGTATACTCAGTGAATGCACTGAACACAGACCAATACACTTGCTGTTTCCTATTCTCTCCTGTGTTGTTTCCCGAGGACCTAGCACATGATATTCTGCCTGATTCAAAACATATCATGGTGCATTATTGTTTTTCTTGATGTCTCTGTTTTGACAGACATGATGAGGTTCCTAAAATCTACGTATAAAAAAGTATCTGGCTTTAATCCTCGCCCATTGCCATTGCACTAGATTCCAGTGGGGTAAGAATGGTTGCTCAAACATTTTTTCATGATTCTTCTTTAGTGAGGGGAAATTGTCCACGATTATCCCGTGATCACTGCCCAGTTAGTGCACTCGGCATGATCTGCTTAGCTGGTCAGTACTCACCATTATGTGGAATGTGGGGAGAACATTTCTTATGATGGGAGAGTCTAGGACCAGAGGCCACAGTGTCAGAATAGAGGGGTGTCCTTTTAGAATGAAAATGAAGAGGAATTTCTTTAGCCAGAGAGTGGTGAATCTGTGGAATTCATTGCCATTGGTAGCTGTGGAGGCCAGTATTTACATATATTTAAGGCAGCGGTTGATAGATTCTTGATTAATAAGGGCATGAAGGGATACAGGGAAAGGCAGGATATCGGGGCTTAAACGGAAAATTGGTTCAGCCGTGATGCAATGGTGGAGCTGATTCGATAGGCCAAATGGCCTAATTCTGCTCTTAAATCTTGTGGTCTTATTGAAACCTGCAGGACAGTTATGGACAGGGGACAAGATAATATGGAGTCCTTTACGATTATAGAACACTACTGAAACTAAAACAGCATCTAAAGTAAAGATGATGGAAATTATGAGGGGTATAGCTAGTGTTGGGTAACGGGGTGAAGATACATCTCTACCAAAGGAGGTGGAACGTGCTCCTTTCCTCCACTAGCCTGCAGGTCACCCTTGGGCAAGGTGTAGTACCTGCTTAGTCCACCATTTAGGGGCATGTGAAGCCATGGGAGCAGGTGGTGGATGGTCGTATGAGCAGCCGGTGCATATCACAAGTCCTGGTTATGCGACCACTGATGCCAGGCAGACAATCTCTGGAGAGTATTAATAATGACTAGAGTTACCCATCTTGTAAAGACACTTTCCAGAAGATGGCAATAGCAAACCACTTCTGTGGAAAAATTTGCCAAGAATAATCATGGTCATCAGACCACGATCACCTACATCATACAACATGGCACATAATGATGGTGATAGGGAAAATGTAAGCAAGTTTTTCCACTGAAGTTGGATGAGACTCGAACTGAAGGCCATGAGTTAAGGGTCAAAGGTGGAATGTTTAAGAGAAATATGAATGGCCTAATTCTGCTCCTATATCTTATGGCCTTAGGGTCTTATAAACATTTTTCCATCTGTCACTAGACTATGTTGTTTTTGCACACTGTCCACAAAGAGTAGACAAAAACCTGTCTAGGTTTTTTCTCCAATGTCCCCCAAACCAGCAAACTTATCAATTGAAATTGTAAGGAAGAATAGGATGTCACCTCTTGCAAATGCCCTTCTGCACCATTCTAATCTGGAAATGTATCACTTTTGCTTCATAGTCACTGGGTTTAAATCTTGAAAGCAATATAGGAGTTCCTTCTGAAGTGGCTCAAAAAGATGATTTACTACTAAATCAATAAAATTGAAAGAGTGCAGAGAAAATTTATGAGGATTTTGTTACCAGGACTTGAGGGCCTGAGTTTTAGGAAAAGCTGATTAGTTTAGGACTTTATTTGCTGGAGCTTAGAAAAATGAGAGATTTGATTGAGGTATACGACATTATGAGAGGTATAGATAGGGTAAGTGCAAGCAGGCTTTTTCCACTAAGGCTGGGCGAGTATAGAACTAGAGTTCATGGGTTAAGGGTGAAAGGTAAAAAGTTAAAGGGGAACATGAGGGGGACTTTCCTCACTCAGAGGGTGGTGAGAATGTGGAATGAATTGCCTGCAGAAATGGCGAGGAAAAGTTCAATTTCAAGATTGAAGAGAAACACCTTAGAGTGAGGAACAAATGCTGGGCCAGATGGATTGAAAATGCAGAGTGTCGGGACTGGAGGCAAGGGTCGGCCCGGTTCTGCCTGCTGCTCTGGGATGTTTGCTCTGCTGTTTGCTGTAATAGGTCAAAGCCTGTGGGCCTGTCTGATGAACTGAGGCTGAGGCTGTGGGCCTGCTCTGGCTGCTCTGGGATTTGTGTCTGCAATCTCCGCAATGTTTTGCTCCATTGTCTGACAAACCGAAGCTGAGGCTGTGGGCCTGCTCTGGCTGCTCTGGGATTTGTGTCTGCAATCTATGCGATGTTTTGCTCCACTATTTAATGAACTGAGGCTGAGGCTGTGGGCCTGCTCTGGCTGCTCCAGGGTTTGTGTCTGCAATCTCTGCAATGTTTTGCTCTACTGTCCGATGAGCTGAGGCTGAGGCTGTGGGCCTGCTCGGCTGCTGTGGGATTTGTGTCTGCAATCTCTGCGATGTTTTGCTCCACTGTTTAATGAACTGAGGCTGAGGCTGTGGGCCTGCTCTGCCTGCTCCAGGGTTTGTGTCTGCAATCTCCACGATGTTTTGCTCCACTGTCTGACAAACCGAAGCTGAGGCTGTGGGCCTTCTCTGGCCGCTCCAGGGTTTGTGTCTACAATCTCCGCAATGTTTTGCTCCATTGTCTGAAGAGCTGAGGTTGAGGTTATGGGTCTACTCCAGCTGCTCCAGTCGTCGTGTCTTTGGCCTCACTTTCATTCTGAATTCTGTTACTTGCTTTCATTGTTTGTACAGTGTGTTTGTATTGTTTGTGATTTTCTCTCCCTCTCTGCATTGGGTGTCTGTTGATCTTTTTTTAATGGGTTCTTTTGGGTTTCTTGTCTTGTGGCTGCCTGTAAGGAGACGAATCTCGAGGTTGTATAATTTATACATACTTCGATAATAAATCTACTTTGAACTTTGAACTCAGAAATTTGGATAGGTACATGGAAGGGAGGGGTATGGAGGTCTATGGTCTGGGTGTAGGTCAATGGGACCAGAGAGCTTAATATTTTGGCATGGATTAGATTGGAAAAAGGGTCTGATTATATGCTGTAGTGTTCTATGACTCTATGATGAACATGTCAAAAATAATGAAAGAATTAACTTTTTTAAAATGCCTCAAGATAAATCTGAAGGTCAAAGATAAGCATTTGAATTGGTTTTATTGTAGATGACACAAAGCTGGTGATGCACCATCAATAACTCTTGGAGACGTGAGGCGAGATATAGGCTTTTATTGGCTGGAAGAAAGAACAAGCAGCAATTGACCACCACACTACATCCTGGAGACTGAGGCCGGGGCGGTGTCTCCAATCGCCTTTATACCAGGGTCCATGGGAGGAGCCACAGGAGCAGTCAGCGGGGTGGGGGGGGGGCATATCCAGACAGGTATGTGTAGTTCACCACAGCTGGGTAGTAGTGTGAAATATGAGGAGGATGTTAGGAGAATGCAGGGTGACTTGAACAGGTTGGGAGAGTGGACAGATGCAGTTTAATGTGGATAAATGTGAGGTTATCCAATTTAGTGGCAAGAACAGGAAGGCAGATTTCTATCTGAATGGTGTCAAGTTAGGAAAAGGGGAAGTACAATGAGATCTAGTTGTCCTTGTTCATCAGTCACTGAAAGTAAGCATGCAGGTACAGCAGGCAGTGAAGAAAGCTAATGGCATGTTGGCCTTCATAACAAGGGGAGTTGAGTATAGGAGCAAAGAGGTCCTTCTGCAGTTGTACAGGGCCCTGGTGAGACCACATCTAGAGTATTGTGTGCAGTTTTGGTCTCCAAATTTGAGGAAGGACATTCTTGCTATTGAGGGAGTGCAGCATAGGTTCACAAGGTGATTCCCGGGATGGCGGGACTGTCATATGTTGAAAGATTAGAGTGACTGGGCTTGTATACACTGGAATTTAGAAGGATGAGAGGGGATCTGATTGAAACATATAAGATTATTAAGGGATTGGACATGCTAGAGGCAAGAAACATGTTCCTGATGCTGGGGGAGTCCAGAACCAGAGGCCACAGTTTAAGAAGAAGGGGTAGGCCATTTAGAACGAAGTTCAGGAAAAACTTTTTCACCCAGAGAGTTGTGGATCTATGGAATGCTCTGCCTCAGAAGGCAGTGGAGGCCAATTCTCTGGATGCTTTCAAGAAAGAGTTAGATAGAGCTCTTAAAGATAGCGAAGTCAAGGGATATGGGGAGAAGGCAGGAACGAGGTACTGATTGTGGATGATCAGCCATGATCACATTGAATGGCGGTGCTGGCTCGAAGGGCCAAACGGCCTACTCCTACACTTATTGTCTATTCTCATAACAAACATAGAGCAATAGAGCTTGAATGTGGATTTGCAAAAATTGTATTGAATTGTGAAGCACCTTCAAGGTTCGTCTGAATTCTGCAGCTGTTTTTACGGACCTTTCTTGTTCATCTAAACCAAATCCAGGTACAAAAATAATTTTACACAATTAACCTCTACAGTGCTAACCTCTTTGCAGGAGATAGAATCAACTGATTTCATAAAGACCAAAGGTACATAAGTTATGTTGAACCTTTGTAAAATGCTGGATAAGGAATAAATTGAATACTGCATCCAATTCTGGTTAATACATTTAAAGAAAGATGTAAAAAATTTGGAATGAATGCTGAAAAGATTCGAGGGATGAGAGATTTCAGGTGTCAGGCTAAACTGGACAATCTGGGGTTTTTTCATTGGAGCAAACTATATTGAGAGGAGATTTAATAGAGCTGTGCAAAATCATAATGGGTTACAATAAAGTGAAGAGAAAGAAATTGTTCCTATTAGTAGATTGTTCATGGATCAAGAGAAACAGATTCATAATGACGAGTTAAAGATTCAGGAGCTGATGCAAGCTAAATTATTTTCTGCAGAGACTGAACATTATCTTAGATTTCCTCCTGTACGGTGGTGCAAATGGATCCAGGGGTTTCACAAAGGACTTGGACAGGACCTGAAAATAAAACATTTGGAAGTTATGAGCAAAGAGAAGGGGAATAGGATTGAATTGATTACTCCACATGGAGTCAATGACTGAACAGCATTTCCTTGTGCCTTAATGATCCCACATTTCAGAGACAGACACAACTCTGCCGAACCTATCTAGAGCACTGTTTAATTGACTCCCCTCAACAACTAACATAATCATTAATAACTTTTTCATTAAAGTCTGTATAGAGTGGAGATTCAGAAGACTTCGGGGCTTCTGCTGATGCAAGTGAGAGAGGGGAGTGGGATAAATGTTTTTGCTGCTGTTTGTGCAAAGGAGGGGGACTGCTTTAGAGCCTTAATGCTTCTATTATTCATTCGATGGGGTTTCTTGCTTCGTGGATGTCTGTGAAGAATAAGAATTTCAGTTTGTATACTGTACATATTTTCTGATATTAAATGAACCTTTGACCCTTTTAGAGCCTTTGACTTCTGACATTTGATAGGATCATAATACTCAGCCAAAGCAAATTCTTTCTAATAGGTTATTGGATTTATCCATTGTATGAATAATCATAATGTGGCTGTTGTTACAAATAGAAATGGTTTTAAACAAACACATTAGCAGTAATCTAGGCCCAGAACAGAACATGAAGAGAATGTTGAACACAAAGCTCAACAGTGGAATATCAATGAGGAATCATGTTCAAAATTTACTGTGCTTTGGTTGAGCCACAGCTTATATCATATATCTGCTGGCACACCAGAGCACATTTTAACCCCGTAGGCAATTCACAGAAGGCCCACATTATTGGTGCTTTCATCAGTAGATTGAGTTTTAAGATTTGAGTTATTGTGCCTTCAGTCTTGAGTCACTTGAGATGCAGAAAACCAAAGAGAATAAACAGCAATGGATACATTGATCTGGAATGTTGCCTTAAACTCACACAGTAGGAAAGGGAGCAAACTGTTAGCCCAATTGTTTTTTTAACTTGTGACTAATTCCAGGGAATACTTCAAACAGAGTGATCAGTGTAGCAAATGAACATCCAGTCAAAACAACAAAGTGTAAAACGCTGATGGTGTTTCCAAAATAATTAAAAGCTCTGTTGAGGAACATTAAATTTTGCCCATAAGACATTAGGCCTGCTGAATCTGCTCTGTCAACATGGCTGATCCTTTTCTTCCCCACCTCAGCCCCAGTCCCTGGCCTTCTCCCTGTAATATTTGATGCTGCGACCAATCAAGAACCTATCAATCTCCACCTTAAATACACCCAACGACCTGCCTCCACAGCTGCCTGTGGTAACAAATTCCACAAGTTCACCACCCTCTGGCTAAAGAAATTTCCCCACTTCTCTGTTTTGAATAATGCCCCTCTACCCTGAGGCTGTGCCCTCTTGTCCCAGACTCTCCCACCATCCTTTCCACATCTACTCTGTCTAGGCCTTTCAACATTCAAAAGGGTTCAATGAGATCCTCCTCATCCTTCTAAATTCCACTGAGTGTCGACCCAGATCCTCATATAGTAACCCTTTCATTCCCGAATCATCCTTGTGAACCTCCTCTGAACCCTCTCCAATGCCAGCATACCTCTTTTCGATAAGGGGTGAAAAACTGTTCACAATACTCAAGGTGAGTTTTCACCATCACCTTCTAAAGCTCCATCATCACATCCCTACTCATATATTCTAGAGCTCTTGAAATGAATGCCAACATTGCAGTTGCCTTCCTCACCACTGACACAACCTGCAAGTTAACCTTTCCAGTATTCGGTACAAGGACTCACAAGTCCCTTTGCATCTCAGATTTTTGGATTTTCTACCTGTTTAAAGTACATGACCATGTATTTTCCAACATTGTATTTCATTTGTCACTTTCTTGTCCGTTCTCCAAATCTGTCTATCTGGCAACTTGATTTCGTATGGATCTTATTAGTAATTTTACTTACATTGCAAAATTAGAAATAGTGGATGATTGCAAGTAGTCACCAAATTGTTGGAAGCACAGAAAAAAGACGTTTATATACAGACTTCAGTTTTAATCTCTCTTCTTGCATTCCACTCAATATCCAATCTAAGCATAAATTAGGTTTCTTTTTGGCCTTATAAATGCACTACAGTGAAATTATTATTATCTGTTGAAGGTATAGTACTGTGCAAATATCTTTGGCACATATATATAGCTAGAGTGCCTAAGACTTTTGCACAATACCACAGTAATTTTATGTACTATTTCCACAAAACAAAACAAATTTTATGACATATGTGAGTGATGATAAACCTAATTCTCATATGGGTCTCTATTGTGGGCTGAGAGTGGGAAGGGAGGTAGGGAGAGGGGTGAGAGTGAGAAACACCAGGGAGGCATCCTCTAATGGTGAATTAACCAGTTATTTGGAATCAAATTACTTTGCCTGGTGTCTCAGGGATGGATATGTCTGCACCTGCAATGCCCCCTCCCCACGCCCCTGACACTCCTTTGCCTCCTGTCCTATACTCCTCCCGTGGCACTCCACCCTTGCTACTCCCGGCACCCTGGGGGTGGGGTGGGGTGTGTGTGTGTGTGTGTGTGTGTGTGTGTGTGTGTGTGTGTGTGTGTGTGTGTGTGTGTGTGTGTGTGTGTGTGTGTGTGTGTGTGTGTGTGTGTGTGTGTGTGTGTGTGTGTGTGTGTACCTAAAGCTTTTGCACAGTATTGTATGGCAAGCTCTGTAATGCAAGTGGTCAGGCAGACAGCAGCTAGAAAGGTTGAGAGGCACCAGTATCCCAGATGGGTATTATGCTGCTACAGGAAAATGTATTACTTTTAGATGGTAACAGCAGTGGCTTTTGGTGTAGGTGTGTGTTTTATTCTATTCTTCATGCATTTGTGGTCATGCACATTGAATCTGATTGTGTACTTTCTGAAACAACAGTCCTTGCATTTTTTTCAGTTGTATTCAGTGAAGGTGATGGAAAGGTTTTGACATCTTACGAGTATCCAATTGAACATAACAGGTGAACTGAAAGCAGCAAGAATTTGAAATGTTGCTAGCTACTGGATTTAGCCAGTAATGTCCATATTTTATTTTTGTAAAAGAAAAGCCTCCTTCAATGGTATGTACTTTGTACAAGATGAAAATACATTTTCACAAAAAAATAATTGAGTGTAGGTCATGTTTTTTGTAATTAGATAAAACTTAAAATTTTGGGTAAATAGATTTTTGCTTGGCTTGTATTAGTATTCTTGTTTTACTGAGTGTGTTTCCTTCTAGAAGTCTAATGCAGGAGGTGGCATGGAGTCTAGAAAGAGAGATGGAAAGAGAGTGAGAGTAAAAATTATGCCAGGATAGAGGGAGAGACATAGAGATGATGTGAAATGAAAATAGGTAGAGTAAGAGATAGAGACAATGAGAGATAAAGAGGGGGTACACTCAGTGGCTCCTTTATTAAGTACCTTCTGATTCAAATGAGTGCATGTTCATGGTCTTCTGCTGCTGTAGCCCATCCACTTCTAGTTTCGATCTGTTGTGCATTCAGAGTTTACAGAGAATGGTGTAAAAAAACAATAAACATTCAGTGAGTGGCAGTTCTGTGGGCAGAAACCTTGTTCATGAGAGAGGTGAGAGGAGAATAGCCAGATTGGTTCAATCTGATAGGAAGGCAACAGTAACTCAAATAACCACACGTTACTACAGTGGTGTGCAGGACAGCATCTCTGAATGCATGACATTTTGAACTTTGAAGTCGGTGGGCAACAGCACCAGAAGACCAAAAGCACACACTCAGTGGCCACTTTATTAGGTGCAGGCAGTACCCAATAAAGTGATGAATGAATGTAAATTTACTATTACCTTCCAAAAGACCATACAACATAGAAGAATTAGACTACTCGGCCCATTGAATCTGATTCAACATTCAATCATAGTTGATTTATTTCCCTTTTCACCCCATTCTCCTGCTTTCTACCCAAAACCTTTGCTGCCTGGAAGAACTTCTCAACCTCTGCTTTAAATAGAAAAGATGGAAATAGAAATTTTAAAAATAGCAACAGCTTTTAAAATGGAAATATGTTTGAAAATTAGAAAAAAAACATTTTAAAATTATGCACAGAGTAAAAACAGGGATATGGGGTTGTTTCGAAGTGTCAGTTAAAGAATAGTAGACAGTGCAGTGATCTGGAATTTACTAATCATCTCTGCTATGGAAATGCTTATGTACAGCTATAGGTCTTCCTGATGAAGATAGATTAATCGAGTCTACTGTAAATCCTCTGATGAACCTCAGGTAGCTGTGCATATTCACATGTAAATGCATTGTTCTGCCTCTAGAGGCTCTGTTCATTTGTCTGCACTTTGTTTTGTCACTTCCTGTCCATAAGCTGTTATTTGCATCATTTCCTGCATGGGTTAATTTGGATTTGGAGTGGGGGCAAACACAGAAGAAGGACATCCATCTCCATCCACTCTTTATCTACCCTTGAAACAGCAACATCTGTGAGTCTGAAGCTTTCTTAATATTGGTAAGTACTGAATAGATGTACTGTGAAGGATGTGTCATGTTTATCCTTCATCGCTATTAAGCTATCATTGTACCATTAGTTCGTTCTAGTTCATATCAAAGCTATAGAATGTTGCATGTGTGTATTTCCTTGTTTAACGCTGATCATGAGAATGATTGATAATATTAGTATAATCAGATGCGTGATGATTCTGTATTGAGTCTAATACATGTTATTCTTTCAGTAGTTTCATAAAGTTTTCTCATTAAAAACCCTGAAGAAAGCTACTAGCTTGGGTGGTTTTTGAGGAGTTTATCTCCCTTCCTAGCTTTGTACAAAATGCACTGCAAAGGCAGTAGAGTGGAAAGATAACTCATCTTCAAAGGCATTGCCTGTGGACCAGAGATATGTCTGAATGCAGTACTCTACAATATCAACTACCGACCCAAGCAATGTCAATCACTGAGCCCTGTCACTCAGGTCAGAATGTGGCAACACTCAAGCAAAACGACAGTTAGCATAACTGCAGCATGGGCCCACACCAGAGCTGAAGCAGGAAAAAAGAGCAGTGTACGCTAAGCACGCAGTTAAAATGTGAATGGAAAAAGTTCGTATAGACATGGAGAAAGCTTGTGTACAGGGTACGTTGAGTACACTCAAGGAGAAGCATGAAGCTGAGGCTGTCTTAGCAGAGGCAAAGGTGTATAAACCAGTAACGGACTTAGACAGTCGTGGTCATCTCTTGGGAGGGTGACTGAAGAACCGACCATTAGTGCAAGTCCTCCAATATGACATGGTTGCTCAACAGGTGATGAAATCAAAATACCAGACAATGAAGGGAACCAACTTCCTGTCTGGTTCACATCCCTAGACCTCCTCCTGAACTAGCATCCTCTGCTTCAGATTTAAATCCAAAGATACACAAATCCTGATGTAAGGCAGGAAGTGAGAAGTGCCCAAGGTCACCCAACTTGGAAACTCATGCGTGTTCACTACTTAATAAGAGTGGACAAAGGCTGACTGGTGCTCCAAGTGCATCAGAGGCTCTCTTTTCAACAAAAGCTACCGTCGAACTAACTGCACAGCCCCCACTTGCTGCACCAAGCTGTGGCGATAGTTTGAGTGAGATGCTGAGACTGTCCAGAGAAGCCCTGAGACAGAGACAATCTGAATGCAGCCAAGACAGTCATCTGGAGAGCAGTGGAGAATCTGGGGAGGCAGCAAGGAGATCTGGATAAGCAGTAACAATATATTTTAGATCATAGATGGACACAGAGTGCAGCAAGCATCAGTGGTCTTCTGGAAACTGTACCAAGGACTTATTTTTTATTTTTATTTTATATTTATTGAAGGAATGATACAATACCGAATACGTAATGTATTACATTTTCCTCCATTTTGTTTTTATATCTTACCCCTAAACAAAACTCCCCTCACCCGCCCTCCTCGAACATACCATGGCAGCTAATGTATTTACAATACAACAACCAAGAACTTATTGACACTTCAGAAGTGTAAATAGATCCATTCAATAGGCAGGTTTCAACAGGTACATTTAATGTCAGATAAATGTATACAATATACATCCTGAAATTCTTTTTCTTCACAAATATCCACAAAAACAGAGGAGTGCCCCAAAGAATGAATGACAGTTAAATGTTAGAACCCTGAAGCCCCCCCCCTCACATGCACAAGAAGCAACAAGGTAACAACCACCCGCCCACCACCACCCCCAGCAGCAAAAAAAGCTCCAGGGAGAGCACTTTGGGATGCTACTAGTTCCAGCATGGCGGAGGCCAGCTGAGCATAGTCACGACATATGCCAGTGGTATTACTGATGTAGTTACTTCCCCATACATCTAAAGGCTAGGTCTGGACATCAGATCTTGCCAGAAGCAGATCCAGTGTATGTGTCATGGAGCCAATAGGATGGGAGGTCTGCCAACCCTCGTTGAGTGCAACCATTTTCCCAACAACAGGGATGAAATCCTGATTCCTGAAGCTGCACGCTGTCATTCACATTCTTAAAGACTAAGCAGACCAGATTCCCCCACTTGACTCTGCAGCTGAGATCCTCCAGTTGCTTGGCAGAGACATCATCCATGCACGCAAGGTACGCGAACAACACAATGGTGAGCATGATGCACCTTGTACCCAACGACTGGACCTGGTTGGGTCATGGTGTGAAGTATGTCTCGATGGTGCTCATCAGCCCACTGTCCAAGCATTTAAGACTGATGTCCTGGAGAATGGGCACCAAAGTCATTTCAGACCCTGTGTGAGTAGTATCTATATAAAAGAAAAGATTGTAGGAATATCCAAAGACAGCCTTTGCACTGGTTGGCACCTTTGTAAGCAATCTCTTAGCACAGAACAACTGAACCAAAGGTTAGAACCCTTCTTGCTGTTCAAAGACAGGTGTATGCAGAGGATGTGCAGTGCATCACAAAGCAGGGATCTCTTCCTATTCAAAGTTTCTTTAGTGAACTCTTTAGTGATTCTGAGGGCATACAGTGAGTTGGAGGATGCATTAAGAGGCATGACTCATTTCAGAGGAACATACACCATTCAGTCGTCATTCTGAGTGTGCACCGTGATAATGGTCGGCTCATCAGACATTACCACAAGCAAGTGAGTCATCAAGGATGGTGTTTTCAAGGCAGGAACGGTTAAAGGCTGTGCAATAAGACTATTTGTAAAACCAGTCTCTGGGACTGTCTTCTTTTGCCAAAGACTTAATGAAATGATCGCTTGACTTTCAGTTTCAGTTGTGCATTTTGACATGATGGATGTGAGGTGGGGAGTGCTCTGCCTCTAGATGTGCTGTTCATTTTGTATACAGTACAAACATCACTTCCTGCATGTAAGCTGTTTTTTTTACATCATTTCCTGAACAGGTTAATTTGGATTTTGACTTGAAGGAAACACAGTGGAAACACAAATGTAAGACCATAAGACATAGGAGCAGAATTAGGCCATTTGACCCATCGAGTCTGCTCCGCCATTTCATCATGGCTGATATTTTGTCCCTTTCTCAGCCCCACTCCTCGGCCTTCTCCCCTTAACCTTTGAGGGTGTGGCCAATCAAGAACATATCAATCTCTGCCGGAAATGCACCCAATGATTTGGCTTCCACAGGGCTTGTGGAATTTGTTACCTTAGTTAACTTTTAGGGTGTTCCACATGGATTCCAAAGTTCCTTTGCACCTCTAAATTTTGAATATACTCCTTGTTCTGAAAATAGTCTACACCTTCATTCTTTCTCCTAAAGTGCATGACTATACACTTCCCTGCATTATATTCCATCTGCCACTTTTTTGCTCTTTCTCCCAATCTGTCTACGACCTTTTGCAGACTCCTTGCTTTCTCAACACTACCTGCCCCTCCACATATCTTTGTACTGTCTGAAAACTTGCCACAATGCCACAAATTCCAGCATCTAAATCATATAACATGAAAAGAAGTGGTCCCAATACCAACTCCTGCAAAGCACCACGTGTCTCTGGCAGCCAACCAGAATAGGTCCCCTTTACTCCCATTCTTTGCCTCTTGCCATTCAGCTAATTTTCTATCCATGTTGGTATCCCATCTGTCACCTTATGCATAGACTAGTGTCAATTTATGAACATTCAATCAATCTATATATTTAAGTTATCTTATGGATTTATATTTTTTGTGTTCTTTATCTTGTTTTTTTTTGTGTTGCATCGGATGAGGAATAACAATTATTTTGTTCTTTTTAGACTTGTGTGCAGAAAATGACATTAAACAATTTTGAATCTTGAACAAACCACAAAACCAACAGGCTGTTTACAGCACTAGGTGGAGCTTCTGTAACAGAGATCTTACACCTTCAAATGAAATTATCGGAGTGTACTACATAACTCTAAGTGACTTTTCTGCTATTTATTTTTCATATGAAAAAATGGATAATAAAGCTTCCAAGTTATTGGTAAATAGCTTTCCATCTTCCCCAGAAAGGGAAAGAAACACACATTGCAAAGTTATTTAATTCTAAACTAGGTAGACAGTATGCAAGAATTACATTCACAAAATTAAGTTGTGTAGTGTCAATAATGAGTGATGAGAATCTCAAAAAAATAATTTGTAAGATGGTTTTCATTCTGACACCTGCATCATGTTTCCATTATCTCTCTTGGAGTGGTAATGGATAAGTTACAAATTTTCATTTGGCTTCATTATGCGACCTGGTCAAAATAAAGCCAGAGTTTTTCTTTAATAGATGGAAATGAATGAATTGATTGATGGAAGAGTGTCATCAAGACATTAGCAGCAACATGTTCCTGATTTAACACACTGTACATCAGCTTCATATAATCATGTTCCTGACTTAACGTACTGTACATCAGCTTCATATAATCATGTTCCTGATTTAACACACCGTACATCAGCTCAGTATAATCATGTTCCTGATTTAATACACTGTACATCAGCTTCATATAATCATGTTCCTGATTTAACATACTGTACATCAGCTTCATATATTCATGTTCCTGGCCAATGGTATTGTGATCTCTGATACAAAGAAATGAGAACTTGTTGCCTTTGTTCAAGTTCAGAAATATTTTTTTTTCTGTGCCATAACTAAATAACATAACATAGATCAATTCTATCTCATTTCAAAACAATAAATAGAACATATTATTGCATATTTATTGTCTTTATTTGTTTATTTTCACAAAGATAAATAATATATATATGTGGGATAATAATATATACATATGTAAAATATTTCCAGAAATTTGAAATTGAATTGCATGCAAGCTCAATTTCAATGTTTAAGGGAAGTTTGGGTAGGTACAGAGATGGTAGGGGTTTGAAGGGCTATGGTCCCCGTGCAGTTGATGGGAGTAGGCAGTTTAATAGATCAGCAAGGACTAAATAGGATGAATGGCCTGTTTCTGTGCTGTACTTTTCTATGTCTGTATGACTCTAAAAAGTTGGTTTTCTCGAGGGCTAACATACAAATGTAAAGCCACTGTGAATGAAGGAAAGGAAAATATGCAAAAATAAATTCTGCAGTTACTTATTGTCATTGAAGAAATTAGTTGGACAAGTACTAACATTATAAACATGAGGAAGTCTGCAGATGCTGGAAATCCAAAGCAACACACACAAAATGCTGGAGGAACTCAATACATAAACTGCATCTATGGAAGTGAATAAACAGTCGATGTTTTAGGCAGAGATGTTTCTTCAGGACTTGAAAGGAAAGTGAAGGTGCCAGAATAAAAAGGAAGGCAGGGAAAAGAGGCTAGCCAGAAGGTGAAGCTAGGTGGGTGGGAAAGATCAAGGGCTGGAGAGGAAGGAATCTGACAGGAGAGAAGAGTGGACCATAGGAGAAAGGGAAGGAGGAGGTAGCAGATTGGTGAAAAGAGGTTAGAGGTCAGACTGTAGAATAGAAGAAAAGGGAAGGGGGGAAGATTTTTTTTACAGAAGAAGAAATGGATATTCATGTCATCAGGTTGGAGGCTACCAAAATGGAATATAAGGTGTTAGTCCTCCACCCTGAGGGTTGCCTCATTGTGGTACAAGAATAGGCCATGAACCATCATGTTGGAATGGGAATGAGGATTGGAATTAAAATGTTTGGGCACCTGAAAGTTCTGCTTGTGGTGGATGGAGCAGAGGTGCTTAATGAAGCAACCCTCAATTTTTGACCAGTCTCACCAATGTAAAGGAGGCCACATCGGGAGCATTGGACGCAATAGACGATCCCAGCCTTACCTAGAATAACAGTTTAGGGTGAGCAACGAGGTAAATGGGCAAGTGTAGCACTTCAGCCGTTTGCAGGGATAAATGCCATGAGGGAGATTACTGGGGAGGGACGAATGAACAAGAGAATCGTGGAGGAAGTGATCTCTGCGGAAAGCGGGGAGAGGGGAAGGTAAAGATATGTTTAGTGGTAGGGTCCCTTTAGAAATGGTGAAAGTAGCAGAGAGTGATGTGCTGGTTGCAAAGACTCATGAGGTGGTAGGTAAGAAGAAGTGGAACTTTAACACTGTCAAGGCCGCAGGAAGATGGGGTGTGTGCGCATGTTCAGGATTTGGAGGAGGTATGGGTGAAGGCTACATCAATGGTGGAGGAGGGAAAGCACTGTTCTTTGAAGAAGGAGGACATCCCTTGATGAGAGCCAAAAAGATGTAACATCCATGCTTGAAAGTATTATAGTTCAGCAGTAGGTAGAATTATGAAGATTGCATTTATGTAAAAAAATTACATTTTTCATGGAACAGAGAAACCAAAAATGCAACAAAGCACGGGAGACAAACATTGGAGATAGTCCCATTCCCACAGCAGAAGTGCCAAAAATAATCTACTACTAAGCATCAGAGACAAAGTGAGGATGAAACCCACTTTAGCTCTTACCAGGTATGATGACATCCCCAGACAATGTGAGGTTATGAGGTGGAAGAGAGTGAAATATAACAGAGCTATATGGTTGAAACTAAGAAGACCAACAAGCAAGTTTCCTTGACAGAAGCAGATTCATAGTAGTAACTTGGAAGACTGAAAATATCACAGCATCGTAACATGCTCCAGGGGAACTTTAGCATTTAAGACCAAAGTATGAAAGATATTCTGTCATCCCATTTATCTGGATGAGATGATATCTAAATATCTCAATTCTCATCAGCTGTATTGGATATGTCTCTTTATTTCTCACTGTTAATGGATGGATATAATATTTATGCTATGTGTAAATTTGGCTGGGAATAACCCCAGTTATTTTAAGACTTTATGGATTGTATCAGGTGTGAAGTTTTAGAGTATAATGTTTGAATGACTCTGTCTACGTCTGTGACAAGAAAAGTCAGAAGAGGAAATGCTGCCTGACAATATAAGCTTAAAAAAACTATATTTTGGTTCCCTTAATAATTAATCTTTTTGATATCTTATTAAAAAAAATGAGATACCAAAACAAAGTTGACTTCTGTATCAACTTTCTTAACATTTAAGATTGTAAAACATTCCTGATAAAAGTTTTTTTCCATGAATGGATGTTTCCCTACCTCAGTTTTAAGACCTTTCAAAATAGAGCACACAGTGGACAGAGACCAATAATTTGGTTGTGTTTGTGGTGTTTTGATGTCATAGAAGCCATAACCTCAAGGTTACCAAAAATCCTGCTATTTTTCTCTGCAGGAGATCTTTAATTTTTCTTCCTATAGTTCCCTGCTCACTGCCTGCTTGATAAGAAAGGCAGGTATGTCTAATGGGAGACTTGCAGAGATTTTGTGGTTGCCAAATTACAGGTTAGAAGCTCTCCAGCCCAAGGGCTGGAGGTTCATGTTTTGATGGTGAGGTGTTTCTCATTACAAGAATTGGGAAGATCTTGAGTGGAAGTCTAAACATGTTATAATCTAGAGAACTATAATTACTACAGTGTAGTGACAAACTTCAACAGAAATAAATATGTGACAGATGTATCTTTGAAACATGTCATGTAATAAGTAGCAGGAATCTGGAGGTGGTTGAGGTGGCTACAATAATATTTGGGTGATGGGCATTTCAGTAATCATCCAAATACTCCACCTTCTCTAGTCCAATAGCAGTCCCTCATTCACCAATCTAACTCAGCCTTGAATATATTCAGCGAGTCCGCATCCACAGCTTTCTGCCATGATTGATTGATTGATTGATTGTCTGTCATGTCTGACGACGGCATTTAGATTTGTGCAGTCCTCTTCTGAGTTTGTAGGTGGCTGCTGAGATGACATTGTGTGTGACATAGATGTTCACAATAAGGACACGAGAACTGTGCTGCCATTGAGAATTCCAAAGATACATTATGAGAGAAGAAATTCCTCCATATTCCTATCCTATATGGATAGCCACTTACTCTATAACTAGGCTCTCTAATTTTTAATAACACCATGGGGAGCAACATCCTTTCAACATCTACACTGTCGAATCCTCTCAAATACCATATGCTTCAAAAAGATGAAATCTTATTCTCCTGGCTTGTACTGTGCTATACTATTCTATGTCCTATGTTCTAAACTGACCCAACAAAAGGTTATTTACCTTTGTGTCCTAGACTATTATAAAGGCAGAATGAATCTTATTTCCTGCCAAACGCTGATTTTGGTTGTGAAACTGAAGAATGAAGCTGTCAAAAGAGGCCAGCATGAGCTGTAATATCCATCACTCCCACTACCACCACCCCTAAATTGCCTTCCAATTCTGTTTAAAACGCTAATCCAGCAGCAGGATCCCCTGTACCCTGTCTGCATAAATACTGAACTAACTCCTTATTTCCAGGAGTTACATTTTAAGTATTCCAAGCTTGAATGAAATCACAGAGAAGTGTGATTTGCTTATAGAGACACAATCGGTGCTAACAGAACACACAGAAGTCTTTGAGGAGGCTAATACAGAAATTCCTTTTGGGTTTGGACTCACTTCTAACCCTTACTGTTGAGGTCTTCAGATGAAAATGGTTACCTGAGTGTGAATCACTCCATTCAGACATGAGGCATCCCAGCCCGTCAGCACTTAGCACAAATACCAAAAAACCAAAAGACATAGAAGAATGAGGTTGTTTGACTTATCAGGCCTGCTCTGCCATGTGATCATGGCTGATTTATGCTCCCTCTCCACTCCATCCTCCTGCCTTCTTGCTGTAGCTTTAGTAATCAGAATATTTTTTTTCTGATTAGTAAAGTTATTAAGGAGCAGGGTGGCACTATAGCGCAGTGGGTAGCACAACGCTTCAGGGAGAAGATGACCCGGGCCGTAAGGAATTTATACATTGCTCCCTGTGACGGCATGAGCTTACTCCAGATACTCTGGTGTCCTCCCACAGTCCAATGACATACCAGTTGGTAGGTTAATTAGGCATTGTGAATTGTCCCGTGAGTAGCCTAGGGTTAAATTGGGGGGGATTGCTGAGCTTTGCAGCTCGAAGGGCCAATAGAGCTGTATCTCACTAAATAAGTAAATAAATTTATTGTTATTATATTAAAGAAAAATTGGCCATTAACTAAATTGTGTACAAATTAATTCTCCTGAACATACATCCTGCATTTATCAGAGACGTTGCTGTCCGAATTATGTAAAGCTAATAAACATATTCCTTTATCTGTGAAGAAATATATTCCTAGTATTCTCAAGACTTCATTCAAACCATTTAAATACATTAAATCTGTACTGAATACTACATAATGGAATATATGCATATTTACTTCAAATCATCGGAGCAACTGATTAGCATTTGCTCTCTGTATTTGTTTGTAACTTGTATAAGTGTATCTCAGAGGACCGATTATGGGTTCAGTTTATCAAGTCTCAAATCAATTTTCTTTTGTTGGCTCACTGCATTTCACTGTTGGTTATATTTCACCGCAAACCCACTAAATCCACTGCAACCTTCCACATATTAGCAAAAAATCTTGTAGTACCTTCCTTGAGGATCGATGCTTAATTCATCCCAAGCTGACAGTCAATGTGAGGGTTTTTATATCATCATTACATTCAAAGCCATATGACGGATAGGAAGTAGGCCTGACCAAAGCGGTACATTCGCTGAGAGTCACACATCGCATTTAATTCCCCAAGCTTTCACTCTTAATATTTTATGAGCCTAATATTGGTCTGTACTATCACCAAGAAACAAATTATTATCTTTCGTTTAAGTAGGCAAACAGGGTGAAGTAATTGATTTGGGACATTCTCCAAACAGAGAGGAGATGCAAGGAAACATTTCACCACCAAATATTCTCGTAACCCATCTTGTTATTTATTGCTTTATGAAAGGCTATTGTTAGTAAGCAGCCAATCTGCTCCTGACAGGCACACAAATTAAGCCTGGTTTGCAAGCAATTTGCATCTCATTAGATTCAAATTATAATAAAGCATTAAGAAAGTAATTTCATGGAGAACTATAAATTAGCTGCAGATGCATATGGCTTTCTTTAGAGAATCTGTGGGAGAACAATACAGAAGAAACTCATTAGCATCCTATTGTCTTGCAAACTCTGCAGCTGCATTAACTGCATATCTGACTTTATTGAACCACAAATCTGTTAACATTCCACAGTATAAAGTCAATGCAAAATTTAATTAAAACAGGACTGCTTCTCTTATGAGGCATATTAATCTTTTCTATTGATGCATTATGGTTCCAGTATTGGAGGACGTGATGAAATCATTTGTGGTTAAGACTGTGCATGCAGACTCATCCACATTTGAAATGTGGTGAATACTCTACGAAATTTGATTTCAGATGCTTAATCTAGTACAGGGGTTCCCAAACTGGTGTCCATGGACCCTTTGCTTGATGGTATTGGTCCATGGCATAAAAAGGTTTGGAACCTGTGATCCAGGATAAAATGATTTTGATTGGGGCGGCCTGCAGATAACAAATAACAGCACTAGAATATGCCTGGACTCTTTCACTTTTGTGTTTTGTATTCTGTGTTTTTCAATCTTTTTTTTATTGCTGTTTGCGTGATTTTTTTAGCGCAATGGGGGGAGGTGTTTGATGTTTTTTGTTGGATATATTCCAGGATTTTCTTTGTTTTCTGGCTGTCTGTGGGAAAGATGAATTCAGGACTGTATACTGCATAGATACTTTGATAATAAATGTACTTTGAAATTTTTGAGTTATGAAATGTAAGAATAATCCTATATTTCTTCCCTCTATTATTGATTATTCTTATTTCTACAACCTACTACTCTCTCTAAGCAAGTTCTCCAACATTCTACTGCCTCTGTTCTAATACATCCCATTTTTTGGGTTTGCTGATAAATTGTTTCCATTAAAAAAAACACTCAATGCTCACTTTTAAATTTCTTGCCTCTGTTTTCAAGAATTTTTATCTCTTACTTTTGCAAAGGCGGGTTACTGGCACCTTAAAACTAGTCACTTTGGGCAGATGGAGCTCGTCGGCTGTGGTTGGCAGCTCATCTAGGAGAAGAAAATCTGTGATCTCAAACCTCCGCTGCCTTGCGGCTGTAGCGGCTCATGGGGGAGGCTTCGGGAGTAAATCCTGAAGGGAAATTCCAGAACTGGAGTCCCTAAGGCAGTCCTACTTTGAGTTCAATGCTGAATAACAACTCCTGCGATGCTGCCGATACCGAATTGTGTCGGTCTCTGCCGTTAATTTGGCTTCATCAGGTGTGTGGAGATGGGGAGCTTGTTACATAGGTAACAGCTTGCTCTCCATATTGTACTGCCCAGGCTTGCGTAACTGAACAGCTATAAGGCAATACCCGTGATCAAACCTGACTGACAAAAGCCTCAGGCAGCCAGGTAGCATGTTTGTTACCTAATTCCTCCAATTCTACAACTCTGCAACTCATGCCCGCCATATTTATTTATTTACTATTACTTTTCTATTTTTCTATTTGCACAATTCATTAGTCTTTGTGTGTAGTACTTCATTGATTCTACAGTGTTGTATTTCTTTGTTCAACTGAATGCCCACAAGAAAAAGAATCCCATGGTAATATTTGGTAAAATTTACAGTAATCATTTTGATAAATTTATTTGAAATCTGGTTTCATATTTATTCCCTATATTAAGTGCTGCACCTGTGTCGACTACGCTTTCAGCTGCATTGGCCTTGGACTCCAGAGTTCCCAACTTAAGAATCTCTGCTTCTCTTCTCTCTCCTCCATCAATGCTGTTTAAAACCTACCTACGTGACCAAGGATTTGGTCACAGGTTTAAACCTCCGATTCCACAGTGGGACATGAATTCTTGATGAACATCGAGAAGACCATCTACTTGGCTGAGACAATGAACTGTGACCCCCCGGCATCTTATTGAAACTTCCAATTAAATTATAGAAGATGCACCTTCTTAAGAAGCAAGTTGCGAAAGGCTATTCTTTCAGCTCCAGTGCACCATTTCTATGTCGTCCAACTGAACAGTCAAAATATATGCTGGTAATTCGGGATAGGCGGGCATCCAAAGTGAGCAAGATGGCATGAATTCTTGAGGGTGTCTCAACCACGCTGTGGGGTCTACACGCCCCCACAGGTGGGCTATGCAAAGGTTTGGCAATTGTGCTCGTGAGTATGCATGTTTTAGCTAATTACTGTTTCATTATGGTGGTACTTAACACCCTTCTTTTCATTCTAGTCTTGTTGAGTCTTGACCAAAAGCACAACAATGTTAACGCTCTCTGCTTACTCTCGTTCTTGTCTGGGAAAGAGTACTACCACTTCGACTGAAGCTGTCAAGGAGCAGTATTCATTTAGTATTAGTTACTGCTTCCAGCCACAGTGTTGGCACTTAACTTTCATTTTGAGGGTTTTAGTTAATAGCCCTGTTGGCCTAGTGTTTATTGTTCATCTTTTCCTTTAAATCTTGCAACAGTTCTCATTAAAGTCAGTGAACTGTTGACCCATTTCAGTTCCTCTCTCTCTCTCTGCACTATGGCCATAGCTGAAAGTTCTGGCAGAGGGTTCCTTATTAATTATTGTCTTCAACCAAGCCCATAACAAACTTCTACAAGGTCAGTACACAAATATACTAATGGGCATAATCTGGCCATAAATGTGTGCTGAACTTAATGATTTCAGCCTGAAGATTTGTGATAAATCTAACAAAAATTAGACATACAGCTTAATTTTTGGTTACATATTCTTCAAAGTGGTTGAGACAATAGGCTGTGATCCACAGGCCTCTTTGGTGGTTGGCAGAGTCCATGGCTCCATTTGAAGAATAGCAGGGTAATTGCCCTCAGCTAATAACCCCCAGCTCATTCGTGCTTGCTTTATATGGGATTGTGCCATGAGGTTATTTCATAACATTGGTTAATATACTGCAGATGCAAGTAATTCAGAGTAAACCTATCACCTTTCAGCTTTCCTCTCCTCCCACCTTTTTATTCTGGCATTTTCCCTCTTCCTTTCTTTCCATGAAGGGTCACGGCCCGAAACATCGACTGTTTATTTATTTCCATTGAGTGTGTGTGTGTGTGTGTGTGTGTGTGTGTGTGTGTGTGTGTGTGTGTGTGTGTGTGTGTGTGTGTGTGTGTGTGTGTGTGTGTGTGTGTGTGTGTGTGTGTGTGTGTGTGTGTGTGTGTGTGTGTGTGTTGCTTTGGAATTCCAGCATCTGCAGAGTTTTCCGTGTTTAAAATATAAAGATACTGTTTCTGAAATCGTTCCTCACTCTGCATGGAGAATGAGCTGATAAAGCGATCAATGACATCATTAGGTCACGCATTGTTAATTTCAATTGCTGCTTGTCAAACGATTTTCTGACTGCCACATGGATCTTTTAAGGCCGCACAGTAGTGTAATGCTTAGCACAGCGCATTACAGTCCCAGTGACCGGGTTCAGTTCCTGCTGCTGTCTGTAAGGAGTCTGTACGTTCTCCCTGTGACCACGTGGATTTTCTCTGGGAGTTCTGTTTTTCTCCCACATTCCAAAAGGCCTACTAATTGGAAGGTTAATTGGTCATTGTAAATTTTCCAGTGATTAGGATTAAATTAAATTGGCGGATTGCTGGTCAACCATGGCTCAAAGGGCCAGAAGGGTCTATTCCATGCTATATGTCAAAGAAATGAATGAGTTTTTCAGAGGTGAAGGAATAAGGCCATCTTTATTGCATGGATTATTGATAACAATCAAATAATTAGGCAATCAAATAATTAGGTGAAATGGGCAATATTTAGGATGTCAAGAAAGCTCAAAAGTGAACACCTCCTCTGAACCAGACATAACTTGTGTCACTTTAAAAACAGGTGAGCTACAAGGTGTTCCAGATCATATCAAAGTTCAACTTCACTCACTCTTTCCTACAAACCCGAATGCATTTTTGGACATGTGGATTGACGTGCTTCAGGATTTCAAGTTCACCCTAAAAAGAACGGCCTCAACATCAGCTGGGATTTGAATCCACTGGGGATCAATTCTCAGTTTGTTTTCTGAGGTCAAGAACCGAGACTGTCCCACCTATGTCTATCTGTTTACAAAAAGGGACTAAGAAAGAAATAGGGCAGAGGATTGACAAAGGAAAGATAGGCATGAGTTATTATAACCTCGTACATCATACTAATGAAACCCCTTTTCACCAGGCATTTCTAGTGATGCGGCTTGTTAGCTCCTTGGTAATAGCCATGGAGTTTCTCAAGCTCCGTGCATCTAAGGTCTGTATAAGACCATAAGACATAGGAGCAGAATTAGGCCATTTGGCCCATCGAGTCTCCTCCATCATTCAATCATGGCTGATCCTTTTTTCCTCTCCTCAGCCCACTCCGCAGCCTTCTCCCCATAACCTTTGATGCCATGTCCAATCAAAGACCTATCAAGGTCTGGCCTCTACATATTCAGTCTTGAGTCCCACCAAAACCAGGAAGTTGAAATCGCTCAACAACCTACACCCACTCTGTGTGAATACTGACTCCATGCAATTAACCGTCAGCAAGAAACAACAGATCGCACACTGCATACAATTATGAAGAAAAATTAGTTACATATTTCAACTTTATCGAACAGTTGGTATGAAAAAGAAAAGCAAAAAATAAAAAGGGCTCCTAACAGATAACCTAGTTGAAATGTGCACAGAAGTTGGAGCTCACCTTGAGGTTGGCTTTAACTCAGATTGTGGACCCACAGTCTGTATGAAAGCACACAGCACCTTCCGGATGTCGCTCGAAATCCATCTCGAACAAATGGACTCTAGGGCAAGAGTGTTGGTCCTTTCTCCAGAAAGCCATTCATCTGGCCAAAGCACCTTGAGCAACAGGGATGGCATCCTCAGCCATCTTCCCTCCTGTCTTCTCCCAGCTCCCACCAAAAAGACCTCAACTCACACCAGTGCACATCACAAAAACATCTCCGCCCAGCATTCTCCAGAACCTTCTCCCAGTTCCACTATCCTGATTTGGTGATACACTTTCCTAGGCTGAACAACATGGTTCCTTATCTTTAGGTCAAGCCCAAATATGGTAAAAGCTGAACAGAACTGCTAAAATGAAATATCTACAGCATAGTAGTAAAACTTTTAACCAAGGGTGTTACACTAAGTAATGCAAAGTGTTTTCTTCCTTTTTATTATCTCTCTAACATGTCAGCAGCACTGTCCCAAAAGATCAGAGTGGGCGGTTTACGTGGAGAGATAAAATATTGATTGGGAAGCTGGGATTAATTACACCATTGTTCCTCAGATAGAGCCGAGGTACTTTCCAACCACCTGAGAGACCAGCAGGGGTCATAATCTATTGTTACAATCAAATGGAGGCACTTCCAAACATGCACTACTCCCCCAGTACCTTTTTAAGTGCTGGTCAATAGCCTCCAGGTTGAGTCAGTGGTGAAGAAGGAGAATGCAATGTTGGCATTCATATCTAGAGGTATAGAATATTAGAGCAGGGATATGATGTTGAAGCTCTATAAGACACCCGTGAGACCACACTTGGAATATTGTGTGCAGTTTTGGGCTCCTTATTTTAGAAGGGATATACTGACGTTGGAGAGGGTTCAGAGAAGATTCATGAGAATGATTCCAAGAATGAAAGGGTTACTGTATGAGGAATGTCTGGCAACTCTAGGGCTTCATTCCCTGGAGTTCAGGAGAATGAGGGGGGTTCTCATAGAAACATTCCAAATGTTAAAAGGCCTGAAGAGATTAGATATGGCAAAGTTATTTCCCACGGTAGGGGAGTCTAAGACAAAAGGGCACGATTTCAGGATTAAAGGACATCCATTTAGAACAGACATGTAGAGAAATTGCTTTAGTCGGGGTGGTAAATCTATGGAATTTGTTGCCACGAGCGGCTGTGGAGGCCAAGTCATTGGGTGCATTTAAGGCAGAGATAGATAGGTTCTTGATTAGCCAGGGTATCAAAGGGTATGGGGAAAAGGCAGGGGAGTGGAGATGACTGGAAGAATTGAATCAGCCCATAATTGAATGGTGGAGCAGACACGATTGGCTGAATGGCTTACTTCTGCTCCTATATCTTATGATCTTACAGAAACGTCAACTGTACTCTTTTCCTAGATGTTGCCTAGCCTGCTGAGATCCGCCAGCATTTTTATGTGTGCTGCTTTGGATTTCCAGCATCTGCAGATTTTCTCTTGTTTGTGATTGAACCCATGAACTCTGCCTCAATAATTTATTTATTTTTATTTTTGCACTGCTTATTTAACTATTTTCTATACTTACTGTAATTCAAGTTTTTTTCTATTATGCATTGCATTGTACTGCTGCACAAATGCAACATATTTGACTACATATGCCGATGATATTAAACCTGATTCTGATCTGAGCTGCAGTTGACCCCATCTGAAGTAAATCATAAACACGAGGATGTCTGCCGATGCTGGAAATCCGAAGCAACTCACACAAAATGCTGGAGGAACTCAGCAGGTCAGGCAGCATCAATAGAAATGAATAGATAGTCAACACATTTTTTGTTGATCAGAGTCAAAAAAGCCAAATTAAATCCACTGTGATTCAATGTTGTAAAAGAATGAGCCATGAAATCTTCTGGGGTGGGGACGGGGCGGGTGGGGTTGAATACTTTTAATTGGCTTAATTTTTGATGACATACTCTTCAAAGTGTTTCAGCAATAAGTGCCTGATGCTTTACTGGATCCTTTATACTTTAGATTTTGAAGGTAACAACTAAAAAGAGTTCACACTCTTTTGAGATTTGAGATGATGTGTTTGAGGTTTCCTAGGGACACTGAGCTAAAGGGAACAATGAACCAGAAAAAATATGAGTGAATGAAATCTCAGGTTATTTGATAATGACATTGGAAAATTGCTAGAAGTACTTCGATCAAAGCAAGACAACAAAATGTGCTGATGATTATCAAAATTATTTGATATTTTAACTTGGATCATGAGGTGAGAGCCTGAAATGATTCTATACTGTCACTTCTCTTGTGGAGGATTCGAGATGCTGTTCAACTATTTCCACTGAAAGGGAAATTATTAACCCATTTAACAACCATTTTAAAAGTAAAAATCTCAGAATCAGTATCAGGTTTATTATCCACTGGCATATATCATGGAATTTGTTGTTTTGCAAATGCAGTACAATGTGATACATAAAAGTTACTATAAATTACAATAAGGAGATACAGTGAATAAATAGTGAGGTAGTGTTCATGGACCATTCAGAAATCTGATGGCAGAAGGTAAGAAGCTGTTTCTACAACATTGAGTGTGCATCTTCAGGCACTTGTACCTCCTTCCAAATTGTAGTAACAGGAAAAGGGTATGTCCTGGATGGAAAGGATCCTTAATGATGTATGTCACCTTCTTGAGACATTGTCTTTTAAAGACGTACTCAATGGTAGAAGGCAATTGCCCATGATGGGGCTGGCTGAGTCTACAACACGCCACAGATTTTTCCAATCCTGTGCAATAGTACCTCCTTACCGGAGGGTGAGGCAATCAGTCACAATGCTCTATATAGGACATAGTGTAGAGTATTTGCTGATATACCAAATCTCCTCAAACTAACTCAATATGAGAGAGCAGACTTTAGAGCAGTGAGACAAATGATCACCTCCTGTGGTGTTAAAGTCTCTGTATTATTTTTCCCCAGGAAATAACTTCACAATATCTTTGGTGTCTTGCCCAGGAGTTCAATTGTTCAATCATCATCTATAGATGGGACTAGGAGCTTCATATGGCAAAGAGAGTGTGTGAAATGCTGGGGCCGGTGTATGTGAGCTCCTGCCACAATGGTAGCTAAATTTATTCAGTTAGGAATGCTTCTGTTTAGACTCTGAAATTTTGTTCATGCCCACTTCCATTCCTGGCTGCAACTCAATTACATCCCTGGCTGCTGTTTCCATTGATACAGCAATTTCAACTGTTCTTTTAAATGTGTGTTGTGCTTCAGTTAGGGTCCATTTTAAAAATTATTTCTTGTAAGGTTTCACAAACTAAGCAATTTCTCAGTGCATCATTTGGCCCATTACTGAACTGACAATTTCTTCAGTTCAGCCACATAAGTTGAAATGGATTTTTCTTCCTTTTGATTCTCTTTATGAAATCTAAAGCTTCAAATGAAGCTCTATGTTTCATATGAAAATTCTGCTTATGAAACCGAAACCTAAGAAACCTTGGTATTGTGATGGACTTTGACTAAAATTTTAACTGCCACATTAAGACAATTACAAAGTCAGCCTACTACCATCTTAAAAATATAGCAATAGTTAAACAGCTTATGTCTCAGCAAGAGCTAGAAAAACGCGTCCATGAATTTATTTTTAATAGTCCTGACTACTGTAATGTCATTTTCATGGGTCTCTGTAAAAAAATCCCTCAGACAGCTGCAGCTGATTCAGAACGCTGCTGCCAGAGTCCTCACTAAGACCAAGAAAGTAGAACATATCACTTCAGTTCTCAGATCGCTACACTGGCTTCCTGTCTATCAGACAATTAACTTTAAAATATTACTGCAGGTTTATAAAGCATTGAATGAATGGTCTAGGGTTAAAATACATCTCCGATTTCTTGCTGCATTATAAACTTTCCCGAGCTCTCAGGTTGTCTGAGGCAGGTCTGTTTACTGTCCCCAGGGTCAAAACTAAACATAGTGAAGCAGCTTTTAGTTACTCTCCTCCGCATATCTGGAATAACTTTCCAGACGATCTGAAGTCTGCCCCAAATTTAAGCTCTTTTAGATCAAGGTTTAAAACTTACCTTTGCACTGTAGGTTTTAACTAGAATCTCCTGTACTGTAATTTTCTCTTTATTTTTATGTGTGATTTTATTCTCTTTGTATTGTCTGCAATTTGAAGTTTGATTTTTCCATTTAGTTTTATGTAAAGCACTTTGAACTCTCTTGTGTTTCAAAAGTACTATACAAATAAACTTGACTTGTCTTGCCTAAGGTATTCTGGAATCAACAATGGTTAATGTTCTAAATGTTCCAGTATTACGTTCTTGATATTAGCAAAGCTCATTTTGGCTGGTTTGGTTGGAGATGTTAAACTTCTAAGCAAGCTGTATGCTTTTCTACCTATTGCACTCAGTGACAATGGTGCTGGCTTTTCATTTGCTTCAAAATACTGCTCAGTTCGTTCATTATATATCATCAAATTATCTGTTATGCAATTGAACGCATCTATCTTTCCAATGTAGCCAGCCATTTATTATTATTATTATCACCCCGGTACTCACTGTTTATGAACCCATGAATTTCGGCTGCTTTCTGCCTTTTCTTTAACTCAGGCATCTTTCTCTCTCTCCCTTTTTGACCAAACACTTGTGGCACTTTTTTTAAAACTCAAATGTCTCTCTTCACTTACAAAGAAATGTGCTGCACTTCAACAAGTAGGTACTCAACTCAGGTTTAAAATTTCCTTGTCAAAGCTATGATGTTTTGTAACTCCAAAAACTAATTGAAAGTAAAACACAGGAGCTAAGAAACATGCTGCTTAGTTTTTCTTTTGGTGAGGCGCTCACATACGACATGGTGGCATAAAGACGTATGCCATTGACGTAGTTCTTACACATAACCCGTTTTAGATGATGTAAATAAAGAAACCATAATCAAACATTATATTTACAATATTACACACACATTACTGAAATATTAACTGAACTGTGGAGAGCATCCTAACATGCTGTATCACTGCATATATGGAAAATGCACTGCAGCAGACAGGAAGGCTCTGCAGTAGTGGTCACCAACCAGTCGATGGCGACTGACCAGTCGATCTTTGACACTTTCCCAGTAGATCCCGAAAAAAATGAAAAATGCGCGCTGGGCAAAAAAGACCGGAAACAAAACCCCGCAACCCAGAAACAACCTCTCCCCACAAACAGCTCTCCACAGCCAGAGCACCACTACATCACCATTATCCTCATCGGTATCAACCTATCTTTATAATGCTCACATTACTACACTTCTCCCCCTTTAAATTCCAACATTCCCCGAATGCAAAAGAAATGGGAAACAAAAAACAGTGGTGTCATTAGCTTGTGTACCCCTGAAACTTATACAAGATTCTCAGTAACAGTTCACCAATACAAAACACCTGAAAAACGTGGCAGGTTCAACATTCAGTCTAACAAAGGAAACTGTCCGTTCAAATATTCAGTCTGTCAGGAGGGCACTGTGCTGCAACAGATGAAAATTATTAAATCTAAGTACAGGAGCTGTCTTACTGACAGGCACCTCACAGACTGTCTCAGACTGGCTGTCTGTAGTTATGAGCCAAATTTCAGGGAACTATCAGAAAGTATTCTGACCCAGTCTTCACACTGAGTGCAACAGTCAATTTTTATTCATTTATTTTTCGTGTTGAAATAAAATTAAATAATGAAACATAGAATTAAAGGTGTTGTAATGTGAGCATTATTAAAAATAAGTAATACCAATTAAGATAATGGTAACATACTCATATTTCCGCTACGGAAAGCTGCCTGCAAAGAGAGACTGCTTCCGGGGCTGCAGGGCTCCACTTCTGCCCGGAGTGCATGCGTGTGTCTAAACAATTTAGTAGGTCGATCTTGCCTTTCAGCTAGGCTGAGGTAGGGGATCTTGGGCTTATAAAGGTTGGCAACCGCTTCGCTACAATATGTAGTCAAAATTGCCCAACGCATCTTAGGCACCAGCCTGTCCGACATCAAGGTTGGACGGGTGCTGGAAAGGTGCTGGTGAAAGGCCAGCAATATCATGAAGGGTCGCACCAATCCTGATCATGGACTGTTTGTCTCATTCCCACCAGGGAGGAGACTGAGTAGCATCCACACCAGGGCCACAAGATTCAAAAACAGTCGCTTTCCCCAAGCAGCAAGGCTGATCAACACCTCCACCCACCAACCCACCCTTGCACGTCCCCAGCCACCACTACTTTATCATTTCCATAAGACCACAAGACATTGAAGCAGAATTAGGCCATTTGTCCCATCGAGTCTGCTCTGCCATTCAAACATGGCTGAACTTTTCTTCCCCTGCAGCTTTCTCCTTGTAACCTTTGATGCTCTTGTCCGATCAGGTACCTATCAATCTCGGTTTTAAAGAAACCTAACAAACTGGCCTCCACAAATGCCTATGGTAACAAATTCCTCAAATTTACCACCCTCTGGCTGAAGAAGTTTCTCCACATCTCAGTTTTAAATGGACACACCTCTACCCGGAGGCTGTGCCTTCTTGTCCCAAACTCCTCCATCATGGGAAACATCCTTTCCACATCTACACTGTCTAGGCCTTCCAACATTTGAAAAGTTCCAATGAGATACCCCCTCACCCTTCTAAATTCCAGCGAGTACAGACCCAGAGCCATCAAACATTCCTCGTATGTTAACCCTTTCATTCCTGGAATAATCCTTGTGAACAGCCTTTGGGCCCTCTCCACTGCCAGTATATCTTTTCTTAGATGAGAAGCCCAAAATTGTTCACAATACTCAAGTTGAGGCCTCAACAGTGCCTGATAAAGCCTCAGCATCACATCCCTGCTCTTGTATTCAAGCCCTCTTGAAATGAATGCTAACATTGCATTTGCCTTCCTCACCACTGACTCAACCTGCAAGTTAACTTTTAGGAAAGGGATTTCCTTTCAGAATCACTTTATGTTCAGACACTCCTGAACCTAGTGTCACTTTATGTACATACAATCACTCTATCAATATGAGATCTTATGTATTTATGTTTATTGTGTTATTGTTATTGTGCTCTTTATCTTATTGTGTTTTTACTTGTACTGCATTGGATCTTGTGTAAAAATTATTTTGTTCTACTTTACACTTTGGAAGGGGAGAGAGACGTTTGAGTTACACGATCTTCAATCTTGAATCTTGTATTCCTATTTAGTATAACAGCACAAAGCTGTTTTACTAACAGAGTTATGAAGGAGAGTTCAGGCTTTAGATTAAAGTAGCTCTGTTGTTATAAAGTCTACTTTGCAAAACATAGCCTGTCTGATGGTTTAGGCAAAATAAATAATCAAATTGCCATAAAGGGAACTAATTCCTTAAGGGTCGTCTCACAGGAAAGAAAGGCATTTAAAAATTCAAGCGATGTTTATTATCTGCCAAAAAAGTGAGGTCTGTAGGTGCCAGATTTCCTCACAGAGTCTGAACTTACCAAGGGGATTCCATGCATTGTTGCTTAACTTTAGCAAAATTAAAACATAATTCTGACACCAGAATTGAAAGTCTGTGCTTCTGAGAGCAAATTACTTTTCAGTGACCCTTCCACAATTACAAAGTCATAATACTAAAGGAGTTACACTAGGTGGGTAATCGCACAGGGTAATTTTAACTTTGCACGTCTAGTTGAAACTGGGACTGATACCTCCATGCTGACATCTTGCATGGATCTCCACTTTTAGAGGCTCCTTTGACCAGTTGCCAAGGATACTGCTGAGAGATGACAGAATCCTTTAAATGTGCAGAAGACTGTCTGATGGCACTGTATCAGTGCTCTGATTGCAAATTTATCTTTGGCCTGAATTGAGAGGTTATTATAGTTCCCAGTGGTAAGGCTAGATCTCAACTCATGTTTCAAAGATATTGTTGTGAATCCAGCAGGCAATTCTCCAGGACTTTTTGAAGCTGCTGATTTAAAGTTAAAGTGTCCATTACGAGTCTGACTATTGCAGCTTTTTATTGTAGAAAAAGTGTTTTGGGTGTAAGCAACAGGAAGAAGATCTGAGGCAGTTGGAAACTTCTTTTCCTCTTTTCCTTCGCTACATCGACGACTGCATTGGCGCTGCCTCCTGCACGCATGCTGAGCTCGTTGACTTCATTAACTTTGCCTCCAACTTTCACCCTGCCCTCAAATTTACCTGGTCTATTTCTGACACCTCCCTCCCCTTTCTTGATCTTTCTGTCTCCATCTCTGGATACGGCTTATCTACTGATATCTACTATAAGCCAACAGACTCTCACAGCTACCTGGACTATTCCTCTTCCCACCCTGTCTCTTGCAAAAATGCTATCCCCTTCTCACAATTCCTCCATCTCCGCCGCATCTGCTCTCAGGATGAGGCTTTTCATTCCAGGATGAAGGAGGTGTCTTCCTTTTTTAAACAAAGGGGCTTCCCTTCTTCCACCATCAACTCTGCTCTCAAACGCATCTCTCCCATTTCCCGCACATCTGCCCTCACCCCATCCGCCCGCCACCCCACTCGGGATAGGGTTCCCCTTGTCCGCACCTTACCACCCCACCAGCCTCCGGATCCAATGTATAATTCTCCGTAACTTCCGCCAACTCCAGCGGAATCACACTACCAAGCACATTTTTCCCTCTCCCTCCCCTTCTGATTTCCACAAGGATCGCTCCCTACGTGACTCCCTTGTCCACTCATCCCCCCCATCCCTTCCTACTGATCTCCCTCCTGGCACTTATCCTTGTAAGCGGAACAAGTGCTACACCTGCCCTTACACTTCCTCCCTCACCACCATTCAGGGCCCCAGACAGTCCTTCCAGGTGAGGCGACACTTCACCTGTGAGTCGGCTGGTGTGGTATACTGCGTCCGGTGCTCCCGGTGTGGCCTTTTATATATTGGTGAGACCCGACGCAGACTGGGAGACTGTTTCGCTGAACACCTACGCTCTGTCCACCAGAGAAAGCAGGATCTCCCAGTGGCCACACATTTTAATTCCATATCCCATTCCCATTCTGATATGTCTATCCATGGCCTCCTCTACTGTCAAGATGAAGCCACACTCAGGTTGGAGGAACAACACCTTATATACCGGCTGGATAGCCTCCAACCTGATGGCATGAACATTGACTTCTCTAATGCCCCTCCCTTCTTACACCATCCCTGATATATTTAGTTTTTTTTCTCTCTCTGCCCATCACTCTGCCTGTTCTCCATCTCCCTCTGGTGCTCCCCTCCCCCTTTCTTTCTCCCTAGGCCTCCCGTCCCATGATCTTTTCCCGTCTCTAGCTCTGTATCTCTTTTGCCAATCACCTGTCTGGTTCTCAGCTTCACCCCACCCCCTCCGGTCTTCTCCTATTATTTCGCATCTTCCCCTCCCCCTCCTTCTTTCAAATCTCTTACTATCTTTCCTTTCGGTTAGTCCTGACGAAGGGTCTCGGCCCGAAACGTCGACAGCGCTGCTCCCTATAGATGCTGTCTGGCCTGCTGCGTTCCACCAGCATTTTGTGTGTGTTGCTTGGAAACTTCTTAAGGCAGGATGCCAAGATTTTCCAACTGTACGTTGTGTAAGGCAGAAATGTAAAATAGTCTTAGCAATCTGTATTTCTACAAATGTACTGTGCATGAAAAATCAATGTGTAATGTTACAGGTATCACATCACACAATTAAAGTTCATTTAACCGTAGTTCATAAGTAATACTCTGCTCAGATATGTCATGGGATACTGGCAGTGAATGTGAAGAACTTAGACACTGCAAATTTTTAGGGCTTTTCCTACCTTCATTGTTATTATGTCCTCTCTGACCCATTTTTCCCACCCTATAGTATGCTCAATGTTTCAAAACTCTTTTGCATCGCACCCCTACCTGTCCTCTTTTCCTTCTTATTCTCAGATCTCTCTTTGCTCTACTATCCTGCTGTCTTACCTCCTGATCTCATGTTTTTATCTGATGACCTCACATCCGACTGGTTCTGCAGACCTCCCTCCATCTAATATGTAGATATTCCAATCCTTATCCCTCTTTGAAATCTTACCTGCCTCCCATGGATCTAACTCAAGCCAGCAGTGTTCATAAACAATGGTTGGAAACAGAACTATGCTTCAAACAACGATTTCACCTCTTTCTGTATTTTGGAGATAGAGCAAGGTTCACCTTCCCAAGCATATGCATTTATTCCTGCTTTCACCCACCAGTCAACCGGTCAGTAATTCATCTGTTTAATTATCTGTTAGGGCACGTTCTATAATTATGGAATATAGCAAATATCAATTTCAACAATAACCAGTCTTCAAATCCGAATGTAAATTGTGGACTGAATCTACAATGCAGGTCAAAATAATGGTCTTCCTGGAGCTGAAGGAAATACCCAAATGAACAGAGATGACTGCGTATGCATGAAAGCAATAAACACTCCTTTCAGCTGAGATCTCTGCATATGCATGAAAGCAATAAACACTCCTTTCAGCTGAGATCTCTGCATATGCATGAATGCAACAAACATCCCCATCTTCTCAGAGGTAGTAGTGATTAACATCCATTTTGTGTGTCAGGAGTGTTGGTGTGAAGATGTAAGTGTTTGAAAATTATATGTAACTATAGAAATTGTCCTGCTGTTACCTTTGATCTTTAGCATATAAAAATGTGATGTAATGTAGGGTCACTCTCCAGAGTGACTCCAAATGCTGTCCACTTGTGTGTTCTGAATAAAGTCTTTTATATTACCGGCTGCATACTTTTGTTGACAGTCACAATGGTAAAGAGAATTTTTGTGACCTGGAATTATAATCTAACCCAGTGCAACACTGAGAAGTTTCCGCTCACTGTTTGAATTGTGATCATTTTTATGGTACAGAATGAAGTCAACATGTGAACAGTCTTTGCTGCAGATGTTCTCATGGTAACTAATAGAACTTTCTATTCCCTCTCAGAAAAAGTTCTGAGATCTCTGTGACATAACATAAGGTTTACTTGAAAGTTCATTGATGGGATTTTGAGAGCAAGTGGAGCAGAGATGATATTGGGCTTATTGGCTGTCTCTTCCCCCATGCTGAACTGTTACTTTTCTCGGTTAAAAGAGCAAATCAGGGAATCTCCATTGGGAATTCCATAGTCAGGGATCTTGTTTTCCAGACTCATGGTGGTGAGTCTAGAGATATCAGTTGTGTTTTAATGATGATTTTTATGTCTTCAGCAAGCGGTCATCCTAGGTATTTTTAAAGCAGCAGGTTTAAGGTTAAAGTGTCTATCGCCAGTGTAGTGTCTTGGAGTGTGCATAACAATCCAACAATAGCAGCTTCTTAATGTAGCAAAAGCATTCCAAGCCTATTCACAGAAATTCCTTTGAAAGTATATTGAGCTGGTATTTTCTCAGTTCAGCCTACAGCCCAAGGTCACATACACACTAAAGACACATTCACATAATCACTGGCTAAGTCCTAACAGTCCTTGAGAAGACAATGAAGAGATAGCATTTTGAACCATTGTAGTTCTTCAGATCTCAAAGTTCAAAGTAAATTAACTATCAATGTACATTTATGCCACCATGTACAACCCTGAGATTTGTTTTCCTGCAGGCATATCAGTAAATCCAAGAACTAGAATAGAATCAATGGAGGACCGTACCCAACAGGGAGACAAACAAACATTGTGCAAAAGAAACAAACTGCAAATACTAAAGAAACAATAATAATAATCAACAAATAAGCAATAAATATCAAGAGCATGAGATGAATGTTCCTTCAAATTGAGGTCATAGGATGTGGGAACAGTTCAGCGATGGGGCAAGCAAAGCTGAGTGAACCCTCTGGTTCACAGCCTGATGGTTGAGGAATAATAACTGTTCCTGAATCTGGTAGTGTGAGTCCAGAAGGTCCTGTACCTTTTTCCTGGTGGCAGCAAGGGTAAAGATCAGCCCAAGATGCCTGTGGATACGAATTTCCAGAACTTAGACTCATTTATGCAGAAGGAACAGTAATATATTTCCAAGTGAGGTTGGTTTGTGACTTGGAGGAGAACCTGCTGAATGTGTTGTTCTTATTCACATCATGTCCTTGTCTTCCTTAATAGTGGAATTGATGAGTTAGTCAGTGTAAATGAAGTGATTTTATAGATAATACAATATCTATAGTAGGGGTTCCCAACCCGGGGTCCACGGACCCCTTGCTTAATGGTAATAATCTGAGGTACAAAGAAGGTTGGGAACCCCTTATCTATCGTGTGCCAGATGATAATGAAATGAATGTTTCGAGTGATGAATTAAATGGCCAGTGACGCAAGCTGAATGGTATGAAAGTTTTTCAATGTTATGGGGTAGGGGTTACTAGGTTTTGCCCGTAACCATCGAGGAAGCACAATATATTTCTAAGACAGAATGGTGTGTGATTTGAAGGAATACTCCTGGGTAGCAGAGATCACAAGCACCTGTGACACTTGTGCCTGTAGGTAGTAGAGGTTTCTGAAGTGCTATTGAAGACAGCTTGGTGGTGTTGCAATTTATTTACTAAACAATAGCAATGGTGGTTCAGTGATGGAGTGAATGAGAGTGATTGTGGTGACAATCAAGTGCATCAACTTGTTCTGATTGATGTCAAGTTCCCTAAGAGTTATTGAAGCATCACCAACCCAGACAAGTGATGAGAACTCCATCACCTTCCCGTCTTATGCCTTATGTAGCGAATGGAATAGCTTTGAGGTACAGAAAATGATTCATCGATAAAACTGAAATCTGACCTGAGGCAGGAACATAAGAACGGCTGATTTTCCAGACTGGGGTGCATGAGTGCTGGGGTTCAGACAATGCTGAAGTCAGATCAAGTTTGTCTAAGACTCTCTCCATAATGTTGGATTACGGATGAACAAATTTTAATATCCAATACCCTTCATGATCAAAAATGTGCATCTCACTCCTCAAATGCCTACTTGCCCAACAGCCACATAACTTTCCAGTATGACTGGCCATGGCTTGGAAGCTAACTAAAATGAAATTCAATTAAGCCTTGCCATTACACTTGGTAGAACCTCTGTGAAACCCATGCCTTCTAGATCTCTACCGAAGCCAGATATATATAATCAAAACTGAAAAAGCAGGAAAACTCAGCAGTTCAGGCAGCCTGTGAAAGAAGAGAAAAAAGAAGTATTATGTTGAAGCTGAAGAGTATTAGACCTGGAGTGTTCAGTCTAATCCCCTTTCACACATACTGCCTGACCTGCTGAGCAGTTCAAGCAGTTTTGTTTTCTTACAGATTTCTTTCATGCTACTTGTTTAAAATGCATACTGACATCTTAGTCCAGCTTCTTCATCTGGCAGTTCAATATCTTAGGTACAGTCTGTTTGATGAATGAAGACTTAACACATACATATATGGAGCTGGTACCCTGAACAAGATAATGATCTTGTTTATTGATTATGGTTCTCAATGACTATACTTTACATTCCTTATTGCTGATCATGTGGAACATGAGGGGAAATCTCTTCACTCAGAGGGTGGTGAGAGTGTGGAATCAGCTGCCTGTGCAAATGGCGGATACAACTTCAATTTCAATGCTTAAAAGAAGTTTTGATAGGTATATAAATGAGAGGGGTGTGGAGGACTATGGTCCACTTGTAGGTCGATGGGACTAAAGCACTTAAATGGTTTAGTATGGATTGGATGGGACAAAGAGTCTGTTTGTGTTGTAGTTTTTATGACTCTATTTGAAAGGGAACAATTGGTACAAGCACACGTGGAAGTGTTGATTTTAACCAATGTTTCGAGGACAAACTCTGCTGTCTTCATCCCAAGTTAAAATTGACACCTGTACCTAGCTGGAAGCCCGAAAAGTGCTTATGTGTCATTTGCACTGGATCCTTTATTTCACACATGTAAGTATTGGTAAACTACCCAGTTCTCAAAGTCACTTTGTTTAAGTGGTGAGAGGGAAGAAATGAAAATCCGTGCACTTCTATCACTACTGTCACTTCCTCCCCCTAGAATGAGAAGGCATTTGTAAGCTCTATAACTACTGAATTGAATACTGTGGGTGCCATTGTAGCGTGGTGGTTATTTGTGACGCTAATACAGCTCATGGCAGTTCAGAGTTCAGAGTTCACTTCCATCGCCATCCATAAGGAATTTGTACATTCTCCCCTTGACCATGTGAGTTTCCTCCAGGTGCTCCGGTTTCCTCCCACAGTCCAAAGCCCTACCATTTGGTAGGTTAATTGCTCACTGTGTATTGTTCTGTGAATAGGCAAGGGTTAAATAGTTGGTTGCTGTTCAGTATTACTTGTTGAACCAGAAGGGTCTGTCCTACACCGTATCTCTAACTAAATAAATTGCTTCCCTCTCTCCTTTTGCCCTCTTCTGAAATCTGGCTTTTTACCTCTTCTCACCTGCTATCACTTCCCCCTGGGTCCTCTCCTCCCTCCTCCCACCCACATAGTCCACTCCCCTCTCCTATCAAATTCCTTCTTCTCCAGCTTTGACCTTCCCCACCCACCTGGCCTCACCTACCATATTCTAGCTAGCCTCCATCCCCTCCACCCCCCCTCTTTTTTTTGTTTTGGCGTCTTTCCCCTTCTTTCTCAGTCCTGAGGAAGGGTCTCGGCCTGAAACATGCACTGTTTATTTATTTCCATAGATGCTGCCTGATCTGTTGAATTCCTCCAACATTTTGTATGTGTTGCCTTGGATTTCCAGCATCTTCAGTTTTTCTCATGTTTATACATAAAATATCATTTAACTACAATCGATGTAGTAAGGAAATGCTTTTTTTTGGAATGGCACTGGTAATTTTAGTAATCTAATGAAAGGCATTACCAGCTGACCCTGATAACTAGATCTTTGGCTGGTAATATTAAATCAGATTTGTGAAACAAAGCATCAACTCTCCTCCTCCTGCAGATGTTGATCAACGTGCTGAGCTCCTCCAGCAGATGGTCCGTTGCTCCAGATTCCAGCATCTGCATTCTCTTGTGGCTCCTTTGGCTGATAGTGATTATTCCTCTCTAATTTAATAGTTAACATGTTGAAAAGCACAATTTCTTATAATAGCTTTACAATGGATTGTATTTTCCTAGGCCAATGAAGATTTGAAAATGGACTGCACTGAATTCCATTTCTTTCATTTATAAGATGACTTCTCATCCACTAATGCAGCCGGACACTTACCATGATCCAACACCAAAATTCCCTGCTGCGAATCATGCCCATACTCTGATCTAACTGCAAAATGTACAGAACACTGCAGCTCAGCCCCAGGCAAGAGTGAATCTCTCATGAGTAATGTTGGGGGGAGACAACCCACCATGGGGATGCAACAGCGGCTGTGCCTCTGGCTCCAAGTCTTGTCCAGTCGCTCAGAAGGGTAGGGAGCTGAAGAGGATGGCAGCAGTGATATGGGACTCTATTGTCAGCAGACAGATAGGTGATTCTGTAGATATGGAAAGGAAACACAGATGGTAGTTTGCCTCGCAGGTGTCAGGACCAGCAACGCTTCTGGACACGTCCACAATATACTGAAAAGGGAGGTTGAACAGCTAGACGTCGTGGTACATATTGGTACCAACAATATAGGTAGAAAAAAGGAGGAGGTCCTGAAAAAGAATAGAGGGACTTAGGAAGGAAGCTGAGAAGCAGGACCTCAAAGGTAGAAACCTCAGGATTACTGCCTGTGCCACGCAACAGTGAGGAGAGGAACAGAATGAGGTGGCAGATAAATGTGTGGCTGAAGAATTGGAACAGGGGGCAGGGATTCGGATTTATGGATAAAGAGACCTCTTCTAGGGCAGATGTGACCTGTACAAAAGGGACGGGTTACACTTGAATTTGAGGGGGCCAATATTCTTGCGGGCAGGTTGGGAGCTGTTGAGAGTGGTTTAAACTGATATGGCTCGGGGAGGGAAACCAGTATGATACAGCTGAGGTTGAGTCAGTAGGTTTACGAGTAGATGATGGATGTAACATGAATGCAAGGAAAGATAAGCCAGTGATTGGGTACAAATGCAGACAGAACAAAGTGTTAAATTGTACCACAGAAGCAAAATTCAAAAGGGTGAAGAATGTAGGATTGAAGGTACTCTATTTAAATGCGCATAGCATGCAGAATCTGATGGATGAACTTGTGACGTAATTAGAGATTGGTCAGTGTGATGTTGTGGTCATCAATGAGTCGTGGCTGAAAGAAGATCATAGTTGGGAGCTTAACATCAAAGGATATACTTTGTATCAAAAGGACAGGCAGGAAGGTATAGGCTGTGGTGTAGCTCTGTTGGTAAGAGATGGAATTACATCTTTGGAAAGAGGTGACATAGGGTCAGAGAATATTGAATCTTTGTGGGTGAGTTTAAAAAAATTATGGGAATCCTATGTAGGCCAAATAGTAGCCAATATGTGGGGTTGAGATGGCAAAGGCATGTAATAAGGGTAATGAAACAATTGTAATGAGGGAATTCAACAGAAGGATTGGGAAAATCAGGTTGGTGTTGAATCATGAGGGAGGGAATATGTTGAATGCCTACAAGATGTCTTCTTAGAGTAGCTTGTACTTAAGCATGACCCTGCTTGGGAAAGCCTATCTTAGATTGGGTGTAGTGTAATATCCCAGATCTTATTAGGGAGCTTAATGTAAAGGAACCCTTAGGAGGCAGTGATCATAATATTATTGAATTCATACTGCAATTTGAGAGGGAGAAGCATGAGTCAGATATATCAGTATTACAATGGAATAAAGGGAATTACAGAGGCATGAGAGAGCAGCTTGCCCAGGTGAACTGGAAGAAGATACTGGCAGGATGACGGCAAAGCAGAGATGGCTGAAGTTTCTGGAAATAGTTCACAAGGCACAGGATAGATATGTCCCACAGAGGAATAAGTCTTAAATGGCAGGGGTAGGCAACAATGGTTGACAAAAGAAGTTAAGGACTGCATAAAAGCCAAGAAAAGGGCATATAAGTTAGCAAAAGTTAGTGGGAAGTTGGATGATTGGGAAGCATATAGTTAAAAACCATAAGAAGGGAAAAGATGAAATATGAGGACAAACTAGACAATAATATAAAACAGGATACCAAAGATTTTACAGTTACATAAAGAGTAAAATGGCGTGAGAGTCGATATTGGACCACTGGAAAATGAGGCTGGTGAGGTAGTAATGGGGGACAAAGGATTGGCAGACGCACTTAATGGGTATTTTGCATCTGTCTTCACTGTGGAAAACACTAGCAGTGTGCCAGAGGTCTGTGAGTGTCAGGGAACAGGAGTGAGTGTCATTGCTATTACAAAGGAAAAAGATGGAGGTATTAAAGTATTAAAGGTATTAAAGTGGATGTCACCTGGACCAGATTGACGACATCTCAGAGTCATGAGAGAGGTTGCTGAAGAGATAACAGATGCATTGGTCATGATCTTTCGAGAATCACTTGATTCTGGCATCATCCATGAGGACTGGATAATTGCAAATATCACTCTGCTCTTTAAGAAGGGAGGAGCACAAAATAATTAAATTATAGACCAGTTAACCTAACCTCAGTGGTTGAGAAATTGTTGGAGTCTATTATTAAGGATGAGGTTTGGGGGTACTTGGAGACTATTGATAAAATAAGTCAAAGTCAGCATGGTTTTTATCAAGGGAATTCTTGCCTGACAAATCTGTTACAGCTCTTCGAGGAAGTAACAAGCAGGGTGGGCAAAGGAGAGGCAATGAATGTCATTTACTTGGATTTTCAGAAGGCATTTGATAAGGTGCCACACATGAGGCTGCTTATCAAGATAAAGCCCTATAGCGTTACAGGAAAGATACTGGCACAGATAGAGGAATGGCTGAAAGGCATGAGGCAGTGAATGGGAATAAAAGGGGCCTTTTCTGGTTGGCTGCCGGTGACTTAGGGTGTTGCTCAGGGGTTAGTATTGGCACTGCTACTTTTTACAATGTTTGTCAATGATTTGGATAATGGAATTGATGGCTTTGTGGCAACATTTGCAGAAGATATGAAGATAGATGGAGAAGTAGGTAGTGTTGATGAAGCATTTGCAGCAAGACTTTGACAAATTGGAAGAATGGACAAAAAGTCAGGCCACACTTGGAGATTAATCAACAGTTTTGGACCCTATATCTCAGAAAGGATGCATTGTCCTTTGAGAGAGTTCAGAGGAGGTTCACAAGGATGATTATGAGAATGAATGGATTAGCATATGAGGAGCGTTTGGCAGCTTTGGACCTGTACTCACTGGAATTTAGAAGAATGCTGGGGGATCTCATTGAAACCTACTGAATGTTGAAAGTACTGAATACGGTGGATGTGGAGAGGATGTTACCTATGGTGGAGGTATCCAGAACCAGAGGGCACAGCCTCGAAATTGAAGGGTGACCTTTTAGAAGAGAGGTAAGGAGGATTTTTTTTGAGCCAGAGAGCAGTGAATCTGTGGAATGCTCAGCCACAGTCTGTGGTGGGGACCAAGTCTGTGGGTATATTTAAGGCAAAATTTGATTCTTTCCTTATCAGTCAAGGCATCAAAGGATAGGGTGAGATGGTAGGTGTATGGGGTTCAGTATGGCATCAGCCATGATGGAATGGTGAATCAGTCTCAATGGGCTGAATGGCCTAATTCTGCTCCTCTGTCTTATGGTCATGGAAAGCGAAGATTACCATGTACAGTAGAAATCCAAAGTACAGTATGTTTCTGCACTTTCTCTGGTCAACCCATAGCTGAGTACTGCTGCTTTCCTTGGTTCAGGAGGTGCCACACAAAATTTTCAAATATTCATCTTTCGGGAGCCTTGAGAATTATCACTGCTCCATGGCCCATCATGGCCCAAGTGGTTTCCAGAGGATGTGGAGATCTGAATGTCTAAATGTCTGTAAGGAAAGCCTCATCCTCAGGGATGTCACTAAATGATAGTTATTGAATCATCCCCAGTGACAAAGAACCATTAACCACCTCAGGTAGTCAGGAAAAAGCTTGCAAAAAATGGTGGATACAGCCAAGTCCATCACAGGCAAAACCCTCATCACCATGGAGCACATTTACAAGGAGTGTTGCCACAAGAAAGCAGCATCCCTCATCAAGGACCCCCACCATGCAGGCCATGCTCTCTTCTCATTGTTGCCTATGGGAATGAGTTACAGGAGCCTTAGATCCAATACCACTGGGTTCAGGAACAGTTATTACCCTTCAACCATCAAGCTCCTGAATCAGACTGGAAAACTTCACTCACCTCAAATGTGATCTGATTCCACAGCCTATTAACTCACTTTCAAGCACTCTACAACTCATGTTGTCACTAATATTTACTTTTGTATGTAATTATCTATTATTTTTATAATTGTACAATTTGTCTTTTTGCATAATGTTTTTTTCAGTCTTTGTGTCTAGTTTCTCATTGATTCTATTATGTTTCTTTGTTCTACTGTGAATTCCTGCAAATAAAATGTATCTCAAGGTAGTATATGGTGACATATGCATACTTTGATAAAAAAATTACTTTGAACTTCAAAATGTGAATTTTAATTTGCCTTGGCCCTTACTGGAACAAACCCATACTCTACAAACTCATCTCAATGAACCTCCAGATGGACCATCTTATGATCGAGTTCAAATATTACCAATTACAACTAGAAACTAGACGGATGAGGAAGTCCTCGGCTTCAACCTTCCAAGGAAGACTCATCCAAACTGAACTGTTTGAGGGCAGGCTGCCATAACGGTCGCCACCTCCTACGCAAGAGGAACATTGAGAACAGCCCTAATTTTGATGCAGACTGCCCAAGTCACACATGATAAGCTCCTATCCCGAAGGATGCATTTAACCAATCACATTTGCCCTCCTGTTGAATGAATTGGGGATAGGATTGATAGGATTACTCTTGACATGGTCTTGACAAATTGAATGGCTTCTTTAGTTTTAATTTGTAGGAAGGTGACCAGCCTTGACATTAACCTTTCATAGCTTTGCAAACATATACCCCATAGGTGAAGACCGGCAGAAGGAATATGGGAATACATGATCAAGTACATGTGGAATTATTAGATTGAATCACTTGAGAATGTATCAAACCCACTAAATTCCAGAAGGATCAGCCTTCTTCTCCAATCTTTCAGATCATTGAAATATATTCCAGATGGTCCCCTCATTGGCCTCCTTCAGCTGAATGCTTTGCAGGTACGTGTGACACAGGCAGCAAAAAAGAAACAGACCTGTTGCAAGCATAGATAGAGGCAGATTCTGTTTGTGTTACTGGGCCAGTGGAGCAACATGCACAAAATGCTGGAGGAACTCAGCAGGCTAGGCGTTCTTGCCCGAAATGTCGATTGTACTTTTTTTTTCATAGATGCAGGCTGGCCTGCTGAGTTCCTCTAGCATTTTGTGTGCGTTGCTCGGATCTCCAGCATCTGCAGATTTTCTCTTGTTAGTGGATTTGAGATCTGATCAAAATTGTGGTGGCTTATCAATACCAAGGGATGTCTTTCTGACTACAGCCTCGGGTATGTACTGAGTTAGGGATTTGGAGGGGGGGTGGAAGGTCAAAAACATACAGGAAGTGGCAGTTCTTATGCAGGGGACTGTTATGAAGGTTACATGCATGGTAGGAAAATCCAAGCTGTAATTGAGGCAAATGAATTTCAGGAAGAGATCACTCAGCAAGAGTAAGACTTATATTAACAGACTCTTAAGCATTCTTGACAACTAATGAGGTAGCCACATAAGAAAATCTTCTTGAATTTCTATTAGCTCACCTTGTTGTCTGTGCCAAGAAAAGAACAAGAACAAAAATGTAGGAACTAGATAGAAACTGGGAAAGTAAATTGTTTTTAACTAGTGCAGTGGCTTTAATTAATGGGCATTTGAAAACATTCATAAATCAGTAATATTATCTATTTCATAAGACATGGATTCAAAGCTTCAATATCCTTTTTTTTATGAAATTCGACTTTTCTGTTTCAAGGCTGCTTCATAAATCCTAAATGAATCCTGCAGTAACCTTGCTACTGATTGGCATAAGTGATGTGATTTAAATAGATGAATGACATTTAAATAAAGCTGAGTGAAAAGAATTAATGAAACAAAGTCTAATGTTCCAAAAGAATAATAAACTCTATTTAATGTGCAGCACATTAATTATTCTGAGTGGAGTGAATGATGTTACTTTATTGGTAACATTCAGAAATGAACCTGCACTAGCAACTTGTTTTGAAGTTATCTTAAGACTGCATGATAATTTAAAAAAAAATCTTGTACATTAACACAACAGACAATGAATGACCCAATATTTATTTATTTGTTTGTTTATATGTGTACTTGTGCATTTATTTATTTATGATTTATTTAGTGAGACACAGTGCAGAATAAGGCCTTCTATCCCTTCAAGATGTGCCATCCAGCAATTCCCCAATTTAATACAGAGTCTTATCAAGGGACAATTTACAATGACCAATTAATCTACCAGCCAGTAGGTCTTTGGACTGTGGGAGGAAACTGGAGCACCTGGAGGAAACCCATGGGGCGAACATATAGAGTCCTTACAGACAGTGACAGGAATTGAACCTGGGTCATCTGTGCTGTATAGCATTGTGCTAACCACTAAGCTGTCGTGCTGCCCCACACTACTTATACTGTATATCAGTTTTAACTTTGAAATCACACACAAAGTTGGCTGAGACTATAAGACCATCGAATCATAAGACCATAAGATACAGAAGCAGAATTAGCTCATCCAATCTGCTTCACAATTTATCATGGCTGATCCATTTTCATTCTCGCCCCCGGTCTCCTGCCTTCTCCCCGCATCCTTTCATGCCCTGACTAATCAAGAATCTATCAACCTCTGCCTTAAATATAAATGACTTGCCCTCCACAGCTACCTGTGGCAACGGATTCCACAGATTCACCACCCTCTGGCTGAAGAAATTCCTCCTCATCTCTGTTCTAAAAGGACGTCCGTCTATTCAGAGGCAGAGAAAGGATATGTTAGTGTCATCTATTCAAATTAGTAGCTTATTTAATTTTAACTAGGGGACCTGTCAGTGGACAGCCTGGTTGTGATACAGAGACAGAGTAGATAATGCTTCACAGCATCAGAAACCCAAGTTCTGAAATGACTTCTGGTACTGACATGCTGTCACTCCAAAGAAATGCTTGTTGGTAGGTTAATTGCCCAATGCAAATTACTCTGTGTAACTGGTTGGTGGGACAATTATGGTGGAGTTGATGGACATGTGATAGAGAATATGTTACAATAAAATACAGGACAGAATAAGACTTATGAGAACACACTGAGAATTGGCCTAAACTCAATGGGCTGAAAGGTTCCTTTCATAAACCTTTCACAGAATAATATTAGATTGGCTTGTTGTTGATACTTAGTGAGTTTTCTGCTGTTATAAGATAGTTACATTACTCATTTCAGAACATACTTTTTATCTGATGTTTGTTTACTTGGCAGAATAGTGTCCAGATTATCCAGTAGTCTCTTTTCATGGAAGCTATTAATGAGAACAGTGATTTTTATTTTCAAGAGATGAAATATAATTGCCTTGCCTTTCCATGTATTCAATAATGGTCATCATCACCTTTATGTGTTGTGTTGTATGATATGGATGATCGTGATCTTTGACCATGGTTGTTCTTGGCAAGTTTTTCTACAGAAGTGGTTTGCCATTGTCTTCTTCTGGGCAGTGTCTTTACAAGACGGGTGACCCCAGCCATTATCAATACTCTTCAGAGATTGTCAGCCTGGTGTCAGTGGTCACATAACCAGGACTTGTGATATACACCAACTGCTCATACGAGCATCCACCACCTGCTCCCATGGCTTCACATGACCCTGATTTGGGACAAACCAGGTGCTGCACCTTGCCCAAGGGTGACCTGCAGGCAATCAGAAGGAAGAAGCTGGTAGTGATGTATCTCCACCCAGCCACCCAATCAATAAAGGTAGCTAAGTAACCTCAGAAGTATTAAGAGTTGATTAATGACCTGACTTGAATAGTGAGGTACTCATTCAGTTTTGTCTTCATCTGCACCCTCATTTATATCTTCTCTGTGCTAGGATCAGTGTAAATCTTCATCTTTGCTGATGCACATTGTTCTTCCCTAAATATTTCAAGACCTTTCAGTTTTCCTTCCCCTTCTGTGGCTTTCCAACTATTCCAGTGCCATGGCTTTCATGATAAATACCCTTTGCCACTCTGCTGAAGCTTGCAAACTAGATCAGGGAAACTTTTTACTTTCCTGTTAACCTTCATAATTCTTATCACAGGAAAATGTTTTCTCAACTTGTGAGACCCATTTTCCCATTCAACAAAGCTCTAGCTGATCCACAAACCAACTTGATATTCCTTAACAAACAAGAGAAAATCTGCAGATGCTGGAAACCCAAGCAACATGTTCCCATTCCCATTCTGATATGTCCACTGTTGTGATGAGGCCACCCTTAGGTTGGAGGAACAACACCCTGAATTCTGCCTAAGCAGCCTCCAACCTGATGGCATGAACATTGATTTCTCGAACTTCCGGTAATGCTGCCCCACTTCACTATTCCCCATCCCCTTTTCCCTCTCGTTTTATCTCCTTGTCCACCGATCACTTCCTTCTGCTGCTCCTCCCCCCTTTCCTTTTGTCCATGGCCTTCTGTCCTCTTCTCTCAGACTCCCCCTTCTCTAGTTCTGTACCTCTTTCACCAATCCAGCTCTTTACTTCATCCCTCCCCCTCTAAGTTTCACCTATCACCTTGTGTTTGTCTCTCCCCTCCCTCCACCTTTTAACTCTTCTCCTCAGCCTTTTTTCTTCAGTTCTGCTGAAGGGTATCGATCCAAAATGTCAACTGTTCTCTTTTTCATAGATGCTGCCTGGCCTGCTGAGTTTCTCCAGCATTTTGTATGTGTTTCTTGGTATTCCTTAATATCTTTGTTATTAAAGCTTGATTAAGTTGGTTATAATTTCCAGTTTGTGGAAAGATTTACAAAATTTTAATCACATGTTACACATAGAACTGTTTCCTAATATCACTCTTGAAAACCCAAATCTAATCTAATCTTTGGCTTTAGCATCTTGTTTTGGACTCTTTCTATCTCCCTATCTTTTCCTTCACTATTGTTAAACTCCAAACAAATTTCCCAGTAATTTTCCCCTAACCTCTGCTATCCAACCACACAATTTATCCCTATCAGTCCACCTTCATTTTGCAAACCAACGATACACTCCTTCTGCTAATCTCTTCTTTCCTATGGTTTGGTGGTCAAGACTGCACACTGTTTATCAACGGTAATGTCTGGTCTCCTCCAAGAAGACTACAAATTTGTCATTGGGTTTGGAAGCTTGGGTGGCTCAATAACTTGGTGAGATATGTTGCCTGGAGTCAGAGTTTTATGCTTTGGCTCTTGGTGGGGTCACCCATGCCAAAAAGGTCAAAGGGTAGAGGCCAGACTAAGTGTGGTCCACCGGTCCTCCAGGTTCGGAGGTTCAGCTCAGGGCAGACAAATCTAACTGGTAAAACAAAATTGTTATGGAAACAGCAATGAAGTATCCTTCTACATCTGAGTGTGAAGGTATTCCTGAGTCTCCACCTAGGACTTGCATGACTAACAGTAGTTAAAACTGAGAGGAAGCTATTGACATGATAAAGGAAGCCCTGAACACTGCCAGAGATGGAGGACCTTCATTGCTGCCCTAAATGCCAGCAGCATAACATGTAGTTAGTAAGTATTGTCTAGTCTATTCAGTCTTTAGATGGTTCTGAGGCTTCTCAGAACTTCGGTTCTCCATATGATGTACAAAACCTCTCACAGTGATCCAGATGTGGTGAACAAAACCACTCACAGTACTCCAGATATATGGGCAAAACCACTGACTGTGCTCCAGATGTGGAGACCAAAAGCACTCACAGTAATCCAGATATGGTGCACAAAACTACTCACAATAACCCAGATGTGGTGCACAAATCACTCAACATGTTCCAGATGTTGCACATAAAACTACATATGGTAATCCAGATGTGGTGCATAAAACCACTCACCGTGCTCCAGATGTGCTGCACAAATGTACTCACAAGCTGTGATGCCCAGAACCAAAGACAGTCGTGGCTGAAGCTGTGGTGCCCAGATCTGCTTGCTTCGAACCAGATCCTTGTACAACTGTATTTTCAGCTGGCTAGTCATTAACAAGTGCTCTTTCATTTTGCAAGACAAACTGTTGTAGAAAAGGCAGTCGCACAGAAAGGATTTATTTCTTTGCAAGTTGCTATCAGCTGCAGGGTTGCTATGGATATTGCAGGCTAAGACAGTGGCCCAGCTGTTACAGCAGCCGGGAAAACGCCACAGGACGAATGACCCCATAACAATCCATTTCACTTATTATTTAACTATCTCCTTCACTCTGCCTATATCATGCGCTAATGCTTCATTGAACAAGCAGTCACTTGGAACAAAAATGTTCCATTTACTAACCATATATTCAACACTTTTTCAGATCCTGATGAATTTCTTGATTAATCAAGTGTGGTAGAGGAAAAGGGTACTCCTATTTCATTAGGATTTTGAGGAGATCTGATATATCCATAAGACCATAAGGCCATAAGACATAGGAGCAGGATTAGGCCATTCAGCCCATCGAGTCTGCTTCACCATTCCATCATGATTGATTTGGGATGCAACTAAACCCCATATACCTGCCTTCTTGCCATATCCTCTGATATCCTGACCAATCAGAAAAAGATCAACTTTGACCACAGCTGGCAGCAGAGCAATCCACAGATTTCCTACTGCCTGGCTAAATAATTCCTCCTGACCTCCGTTCTAAAGGATCACCCCTCAAGTTTAAGGCTGTGTCACCAAAGCCACTCGTAAATTTTTACAGATGTGCCACGGAGAACATTCCAACTGCTTGCATCACTATCTGGTATGGTGCAGGGGCAAGGAGGTAGTGGCTGTGGCTACTGCATAGGATCGAAGGAAGCTGCAGAAAGTTGTGAACTCCATCAGCTCCATCATGGGCACTAGCCTCCCCAGCATCCAGGACATCTTCAAGGAGGGATGCCTCAAAAAGGGGACGTCCATCATCAAGGACCGCCAAACACCCAGGACTCAATGCTACCATCAGGAATGAGCTGCAGGAGCCTGAAGATGCACACCAATGATTCAGCTTCTCCCCCTCTGCCGTCAGATTTCTCACTCCCTTTGCATGTGATAGCACCTATTCAAAGCATCAATCAGTTGATGCACTAGGCGCAAACGTATAGCAGGTGAGGAGGCTCAGGCATAGCTCACTAGAGAGCGAGTGTGCATCTTAGACTTTGTGTGGAGCCAGGGATGTTATACAACAGAGTGAGGTTGTGTAGCTTATCAAGTCCAAGACAATGGAGATGATAACTTCAATGGATCATCATTCAAAAGGCAACTGTTAGCTGTGTACTGGGATTTGTTCTTTACATTAGACAATTGGAAGGTGCAATGTGCAACATGTTACAGAGCACAGAGCTACCAACCAATGTGCAGGATTCAGATTTGACATGAAATCCACCATGGAATATAGGAAATACTTTGATGTTTATGCAAATATCATTCTTGAATTTTGTACCAAGCAGTAATTTTCAGTTACTTTTTAAACTGGCAGGCTGAAAGCCATTGCTTATTAAACAACTACACAGGTATTGATTAAAGTTAGAAGCTTTGATGGGTATCCATTAATATTTATAGCATATAATGACCTTGGCTATGCACTACATGTACATTTCCTCATGCTTCCTAAAACCTCCCAGAACCTTGCTTTGGTAATTGAATAACACACTGCGTTGAGCTGTTCTCCGATCTTGGCAATTCATTTGCAAATGTCACCATACGAGAGGACATCATTAGTTCACTGTTAATTTGTGATGTGTCCTCCGAATGCTTGGCATTTATATATGTATTAATCAGCTGATTAGTTGTCATTACGGGAACTCAGTTGTAATGTAAGGAGAGTCTCATCGCTGACCGGTTGTATGGTGAAGTCTGAGTGTTGTGGTTAGGAATTTTGCCCACTTTGGCTTATAAATAGGTTTGAGATCTACATGTCTGTTTACAGAACTGTTCACGGAAAACCACACTTCTAGGAATTTTCTTGCATGCCACGTGTTGGCTTGTGCCATGACTTTCACCGATGCCCAATCAAATTTGTGACCTCGATCCTAAGTCAATGCTGATAAAATTCCAGACCAAAACCCATAGAGTTCTCCATGTCAGCGACAAGACACCCTCCTTATATTACAATTGAATTTCTATAATGATGACTAATCAGCTGATTGATAAGTATACAAAGGACAAGCATTCGGAAGACACACCCAAATTAACAGCGTACTGATGATGTCTCCTCATGGTGACGATACGTTTGCCAAGGTTGCAGAACAACTCAACTCAACCATCAGCCACCCCGGCAACACAGTTTCTGGGTTATTGCCAGCACTGCCCCGGGTTTGATGCGTTTTTTAACGGCCAATGAAAACAAGACTGCACCAATGCACAGGTCTGGCAGGCCTCTATTCCAGACAGGTACCTGTGGTGGTCCACTAGTGAACACGTACTCACCCAGAATAAACCAGAATGTTCCTGTGAAGTGCAAGGTGACTGTCAGTGCTGATGGAGTATTTTTAAGCGCTTTGATTTGAGAGAATTTGCAGCAAGAATTAGGACATGTGGTTTAGCTGGTTAACTTAAGTGTTTATGCTCTACATAAACTTCTTCCCACCTCTCTTCATCTAATTCCATCCATTTAATCTGCTTTTCACCTGAATTGCAAATATCAGTTTTATGAGTCCTAGTTCTGGTTCAGTCGAAAAGTCACTGGCTTTCTTTCATCACCCT